>NW_023503281.1:0-2400000 GCF_000182765.1 Lodderomyces parapsilosis | reverse complement strand
ACAAGAGACATTACAACAAACCCTTGGTAATGAATGATAAAGACGAGTTCAAGATTCTCCAAGTTGCCGATTTACATTTCTCGACTGGTATTGGAGTGTGTTTCAATGCTGAACCCCCATCTTCTACTATTGGATGTCGGGCTGATCCAAGAACTCTAGAGTTTATTGGTAAAGTCCTTGACATCGAGCAACCTGATTTGGTTGTGTTATCTGGTGATCAAATCTTTGGCTTGACTGCACCAGACTCGGCAACTGCAGCTTTGAAAGCATATAGCCCTTTTATTGAACGTAAAATACCTTTTGCTGCAGTATTGGGGAACCATGATGCTGAGGGTTCATTGGCAGCCAAAGAGTTGATGCAATTGTTTGCTGATCTTCCCTATAGTGTTGGTGTTGTTGGACCTGAAACAATTGATGGGTACGGAAATTATGTCACAACAGTACAGGGTAAATCAAACTCATCAGTAGCGTTGGCATTCTATTTTGTTGATTCACATGACTACAGTCAGAACAAGAAAGAGTACCCTGGATATGATTGGATCAAAGAAAACCAGTTAAAGTATATGAAGGAACAAGCAGAGTCAATCAAGGATGGAGTAGCTGAGTTTGAAAAGGAGAAAGTCAAACAAAATGGAAAAATTAAGAACAAGACCCACTTGTCAATGGCCTTCTTCCATATTCCATTACCTGAGTTCAAAAACACTACGGAGACGTTAGTTGGTACACCTAGAGAAGATAGCGGATCACCAAAATACAATTCTGGTGCACGTGATGCTTTTCAAGAAATTGGTGTGAAAGCCATAAGTATTGGACATGATCATTGTAACGATTATTGCCTTTTGGATAAACGTCAATCACCAACCGAAGAGAATCAGATTTGGTTATGTTATGCCGGAGGTGTTGGATTGGGTGGATATGGATGTAAAGGGTACCAAAGAAGGACGAGAACATATGTGTTTAATACGGCAAAAGGTGAAATCAAATCATGGAAGAGAGCTGAAAACGAACCAGAAGTTAGAATTGATGAGCAGATTTTGGTCTCGGAAGGTGTTATTGGAAATTGGCTTTAGAGTTAGAGAGTGTATAGTATGCATTTTAAGTGCAGTTTTAGAAAACCAATCTTCATTTTGGCGATCGAGCCGACTGAGCTAGTATTGTCGTCTAAGACATCCGATATCTTTGTCTTGTAGATCTAGATTGCAAAAGAGGCGTATAGGGATTACACAAAATACGCTTAGTTACATTCATTGTTGAAACAAAGATTAACACAACCGAAACGAAAAGATTGTGGTGATTTCCCTTCCTTTTTTTTTTTTGCGACACAACATACAGCTTGTGTATAATTTTTTACATCGCGTCACACAGTTCTAAAGAATCTCACCCAAACTTGTCTGGAAAACCATGGATTGGAGATACTGCCAAGTATCAGGTCTTAGCAACAAGTATCATTAACTGAAAGAAACTTTGTTCTATTATAATGAGCACACCTATCAAGGACACGGATGACCAAGTTCACACCATTGATAAGAATGAAATTAGGGAATTGAAAGCCTGGCTAGCCAAATCTAATTGCCAACATTTGTTACAAAAATTTATCGACAATGGTATCACAGTTGATCTATTACCTGAGTTGGATTCATATTGTTTGAAAGAAATTGGTGTGGGCAAATTAGGAGACCGATTACGATTAGAGATCGCTATAAATGCATTGAAGGCTGATAATTTGAAAAACTACATCGATATTGGTGAGTTGTATAAACGATTAAACTTGGAATTGGTTGCCACGACGCCAACTACAGGAAACGACATCTACAATGTGAGTTCCGTTAACTTAACAGGATCCAATAGTGAGGCAACCTTACCACAGCTAAATAGTCATAATTTGAGTAACTTGAATAATCAACTTTCACTGCTGCGACTGCAAGTGCAACTACAACAACAACAACAACAACAACTACAACTACAACAACAACAACAACCAAGTACACCCAACAAGGATTCCAAAAAGACAATCACTTTCATATTACAAGATGGAAGTGTTAAGCGAGTCAACATAACTGGATGCTTCAATGCACAGGCCATCAAACGAAAGATTGCCAAAAAATTGGGCTTCAAATCACACACTAATCAGTTTGACACTTATATTCATTCGCCATTTAACGATTTAAGAAACAAAGGTGTGCACGGCACCAACTCCTCAGTTGTTCTTTTGTATGATGTTGAGTTGGTGACAATTTGTTACTCTCCGGATCGAATGGAAAAGCATAGGATCATATTGGTTCCCAAGGGAGAAACGCCAACAAAAGCAGCTATTGAAACTTCGAATTTAATTATGCAAAAATATGAAGGAACCAGTGAACGACAAATATCACTGGGACAAGGAAATGCGGCGTTGTCATCTTCATCAACAGATCTTGTTAATACAAGACCCAATATGAGAAACTTTTTTGGACAAAGACCGCCTAGTGAGTTAATTTCATCAAATTTGGCAGAGTATTTCCCCGACACAAAACAAAAGGATTTGGAAAAGACCGTGAGAAATTCAGTTCGACACAGTGTGAGGTTAAGTAAACGGCTCAATTTACCAATGGGTACATTCTCCTCCAGTTCAGTGGCATTGAATCCAAGAGCATCAATGATGAGTAACTCTACTGGCTTTATGTCACACCGAACAATGAGTATATCTTCAGGTGATCAATTTGGATTTGGTCATGTTGGTCCTGGTTTTGGTGGGCTAAGAAGAGATCATCTTCCTCATCGAACCGTTGGTGATATTATGGTGAATAACATATCTGCAATTGATGAAGCAGTTGTCACTAATGATACATCTAGTATGTTTAACAAACCTGCAAATCATTTTCAAAACCAGCACCAAATGTCTGGATTGGGTGCCCATGTCTCCTCCACTTCACCTCCAATGAATTCACAAATTTCACGAGTAACCTCGCACAACCAGGATGCTCGATCTGTGATTAGTAATGCTAGTGGTAGTGCATTGCATCGGATATCGTATTGTCTTCCCGAATCCGATCTTGAAGGTAGTCAAGCAGGGAATGGTGGTGAAAACCGTCGACATTCCACTATACAACTCTTGGATGCTAATATTTCCGATGATGAAGTGGACGAAATGGATGATGATATTATTGAAGAGTTGGACACAAATGGATTTGAGCATGGTGTTCCCGAGAATTGGTTAAAAGGAGCCAAGATTGGATCAGGTAGTTTTGGTACTGTTTATCTTGGTATGAATCCATTCACTGGTGAATTAATGGCAGTTAAACAAATACCATTGCATACCAATAAGCTCAAGTTGATGGAAAACCAGCAAAATAAACTGTCGCAAAAAGTCAACATTGTGGAAGGTAAAGAAAAATCTCATCATCATAAAAGCGATCACCATCATCATCATCATGACAATAAGAGTGCCCAGAAAAGCAATGGTAAAGACACTCCATCGAGAGCAACTACTCCTGTTTCAGCTACTTTTCAACTGCAGCAGCAGCAGCAGCATCAACAGCAACAGCAACAGCAACAGCAACAGCAACAGCAACAGCAACAGCAACAGCAACAGCAACAGCAACAGCAACAGCAACAGCAACAGCAACAGCAACAGCAGCAACAGCAACAGCAGCAACAGCAACAGCAACAGCAACAGCAGCAACAGCAACAGCAACAGCAACAGCAACAACAACCACTGCAGCAGCAACAACAAAATTCAGAATACCCAGCACCTCCCCCATTACCACAAAAGGATACATCTACTCCAACACCCATTCTGCAACGGATTGCCGATCAGGAGAGAGAAATGATGTTACTAAAGGATTTAAATCATGAGAATATAGTTCGATACTTTGGTAGTTCGAGTGATGAGAATTACCTCAATATCTTTCTTGAATATGTGCCTGGTGGCTCAGTACAAACAATGTTGAATTCATATGGACCATTTGAAGAACCATTGATTCGTAATTTCATAAGACAAGTATTGATTGGGTTAAACTATCTCCATGGAGAAGACATTATTCATCGTGATATCAAAGGAGCAAACATTTTGATTGATATAAAAGGTACTGTTAAAATTGGTGACTTTGGAATATCGAAAAAAGTTAGTACTATTGATGAAGAAGATGAAAATTTGAAAAAAACAGGTAAAAGAGCATCATTACAAGGTTCAGTGTTTTGGATGGCACCAGAAGTTGTTAAACAAACCACGTATACTAAAAAAGCGGATATCTGGTCAGTTGGTAGTTTAATTGTTGAAATGTTCACAGGTAAACATCCATATCCTGAATTGAGTCAAATGCAAGCATTATTTAAGATTGGTAATCATATACCACCAACAATACCTGAGTGGTGTACTGATGAAGCAAGAGCATTTTTGGAAAAGACATTTGAATTACATTATTCAAGGAGACCTCATGCTAGTGAATTGTTGAATGATCCATTTTTGAATGCATTGATTATGTCGAAGCAGTAAGAGGAACAATAGAGGGTAAGTATTTAGATATATATGCTTATATTACTAAATTGAAGTATCAGCCGTATCATTGTTGAAAACAATACTATTCTGTAGTGTAATGATGATATGATATAGATTGCGGAGAAAAAATGGGGATTAATGTCGCAAATTCGACTTTATGACACGACACTGATATAAAGCTAAAAACTCCTCATTAACAATGTGCTTTTGTATATAATTTTTTTTTTTTCTTGTGTCTATGTGTGTTTGTGTGTGCAATTGAGTCCTCCAGTCATCAAAAACTATCGTCATCATCATCATATATTTTCTACACACTTGCAACAAGAAAATAAGTATTCAAACCCATCATCGAATTAATCATCAGATTGTACTACAACCCGCGAAAAAGGTTGCGTCATTACATTTATTATATTACTATCCACAATCAACTTTGAAACCACTTCAACTTCACCAACTAAAAAAAAAAAAAACTAACCTCCCAACATTACTACTGATCTAATTTACCATTTCTTTTTAACGTTTCCCTTTACATACTACATCATCTGTATTAATGGAAATCCCGTTAAAGTCCCAGCCAAAAGTTTCAACGGTAAATTTACTCGATGAGTCTAAGTTTCAAATTGACAACAACAATAACAACACCAGTGATCAATCTGGAAATCACCGAGACCCCTCACAGGTAGCCCTCGAAGGGCTGCAGCCACAACAACACGAAGACGACCACTACCATCACCACCACCACCACCAACAACAGCAACAACAGCAACAACAACAACAACCTCATCCACACCAACGTCATGCGCATAAATCTGGCTTGGAGTTTCTGAAGGCTCGTCATGCAAGTGTTGCAGGCCCATTTGGTAAGCAAGAAATTGCAGCAGCTACGCCAACTACTGGTTTCCGTAAAAGTGAGTATAGGAGGTCACGAGGGTTTTCTGAAACTGAAAAGAATAATTTTGATCTGGAAACTGGACAACGTATCTATCGAGATGGAACAATACGACCTCAACTTATCAAACAAGGCTCAACAGAGTTTCAAGGAGAAGATGACGGAAATGATGATAGTAGTAATGGTGGTGGTGGTGGCAACAAATTGCATGCACGCTCACATGACAGTACTGTAGATGCTATGAGTTACACTCGAGGTTTGGAAGATGAATATATCCCAGGCTTGGATTTTTCTGAAATGGTTTACCGATGGAACAACACTTCTGATTTGGACTTGACCAGAACTCGTACCACCAACAGTACCATGAGTGCCTACACAACACAATCAAATACCCCACGAAGTCATAATGCGTCGTACTTGGACTTGAATCTTTTACATGCACAAGTTGCTCCCCAACCAATACGACACAATAGTCAAATACCGTCCAAACTTTCATATTCAAAGTTGCATGATTATATGAAGATGAAGCGCCCTGAAGGACAATCCACAGGCTCAAAAGATACAGAGGTGTTGAAGCTTAAACAACTTGCAGAACAAGTGGAAACCCCTAGTCATAGTCCTAAAAGGGAAACTTCTGGGACCGGGTTACAGATGAGAAAATCAAAGAAGCAAAAACCAGCATCAGCTGCTCTGGATTCGCAACCTGGTAGTGGTGGCGATGTTGATTTTGAAACGATTTTAAACAGTTTACCACCAAATTTCAATGATTTACCATATTCACAACGTAAAAAAGTTGTGCGCAACTTTTCCGATAGCGTTGATTATTCACAATTTTCATTGTTTGCCAAGAATTACTTGAACGGAGGTGGCCCATTTGGATCTCTAGGGTCTTCTGGTAAGACCCCTAAAAGTGATGGAGGGTTTGGGTCGAATGATAATAGCTTTACCAGAAAGCAACGTGTTGGTAGTGTAAATACGTTGGCTGGAAGACTTCTTGCGAGAACATCAACCACTGATATCAAAAAGATGCAAGAAATGAATCAAAAGTATAATGTTGATGAGCGAGGTGCAATTGTCATGGATCATGAGTTGGGCAAATGTATTGGATATGGAGCGTGGGGTACCATACGCGAATGTGTTGATAAAAAGGGTAACATCAGAGCAATGAAGATTGTCAAATCAACACGAGATTTTGATTTCAGTTGTCCTGGTAGTAGGAGAAATTCTCGCGTTGAAATGTCTTCTGTAGCAACTAATCCAAAAGTATTGGAAGTTTTCAAAAAAGAAATTTCCATTTGGAAACAATTGAATCATGAAAATATACTTCCATTGATTGACCATTTTGAGACAGAAGATACAATCTTTTGTTTGATGGATAGAATTGAGGGTGGTACATTATTTGATGTAGTTACAATGTGGGGTCAGTTTAATAGTGGGTTGCATTCTCAATCAGGTCCAGTTAATTTCCAAATTGAAAAGCAAAGGAAAAGATTGAATGAAATTATCGATTACTCGAAACAGATCGTTACTGCATTGTTGTATATGCATGAAGAAAAGGGAATCGTTCATGGAGACATAAAGTTGGAAAATGTATTGGTGAGAAGGGATACAGATGACCATTGTAAAATGATTTTATGTGATTTCGGTATGGCAAGGATTTACAGTATGCGGATTAGCAGAAAGAATTCGATGAAGCGTCCTTTCAAAATGACCAGCAGAAGAAGATCACCGCCACCACCAACATCGTCTCCACAACTATTATCCCCCAAAGATGATTATGATGATACTGATACGTTAATGATCAGAAGCAAATCATCAAACACTGAAAATAGGAAACCATACCCTGGAGGTGGTGACGGAGCTAATGCCAAAACTTTGGATCATTTGATTAATGATGACTCGCAAATTGGCGTGTCAAATTTTTTCAAGACTCATGGTCCTTCTATACAATCGGTTCATTTGACCCC
Source organism: Lodderomyces parapsilosis (assembly GCF_000182765.1). Taxonomy (NCBI): domain Eukaryota; kingdom Fungi; phylum Ascomycota; class Pichiomycetes; order Serinales; family Debaryomycetaceae; genus Lodderomyces; species Lodderomyces parapsilosis. The sequence continues at coordinate 2,392,667 of NW_023503281.1, read as the reverse complement.
CGTTTCATCAGAAGGGATATCACCAACGACATCTGATCATAAACTAAATCATTCAGCGCGAAATACAAGTACCAATGATTATTTTGAATTTAGTAAGAAATGGCTATCTTCTAACAATGGAAACGGTACAACCAATAATGGTGTTAATGGTGGTGTTGACTCTGATTTACCTCATTCACACATTGGATCGTTGCCATATGCATCTCCTGAGTTGTTACAACCTAGTCCACCACCATTGGGTCCGCTGGCTGATGTATGGGCTCTAGGTGTGTTGATGTATGCCATGTGTGTGGGTAAGTTGCCGTTTCAGCATCAATATGAGCCAAGGTTACGAGCGATGATAACTGCCGGCAAGTACAACAAAGCCGAACTAAGAAAAGCGTGTTTGATAGAGTGGGTATTGAAAGAAGAAAATAGTAAGAGTAATTCCGCTGGTGAATCCCTGAGTGGCAAGAGTTCAGGAGAGTCTCTTGATAGAATCGATGAAGAAAAGGGAGGAGGAAAAGAGGAACTGGAAGAAGAGAGCATACCAGCTGCATTGATGATGCAATCGCCATCAATGGTTGACCTAAAAAGACAAGAAGAATTAAGCAAGCTACGTGATGATTGGAAATTGTACAAACTGAGCGACAAATTTCCAGAATTTACAAAAATTTACGATACCATTGTTGGATGCTTGGAAACGAATATAACCAAACGATGGGATACACAAATGATTTACGATAATTTGAGCAGAGTAAAGGAAAGGGAGCTTTCAGCACATTTTAAAAACGAACATATATTGGGCAATTAAAAGTCTTTAGTTTTTGATATTTAGGATTACATGAATATATGAGGGAATGCGTACGATTAAGAGAGCTCTTGTCTCTACAGTGTTTCCTCTTCAAAAGTATTGCGCTTGTCTTATTTAAATGGATTGGTGTTTGTTGCACTTGTAGATCCACTTGTTGAACTGGTAGTGTCAGGCTTTGAAACTTCCAAAACAATTTTACCTTGAGCTCTACCACTTTCCAATTTCTCAATAGCTTCATTCAATTCTTGGAACGGGTAAACTGAATCAATGAAAACCTTCAATTCACCATTGGCAATCAAATCTCTAGCTTCATCGATCCATCCAGCGTTGTTGTCCAACAACATTAACTCATAAGTGTATCCCAACAAGCCCAATTTCGATCTAATGGTTCTGGTGATTGACTTGACGCCACCAATCAATGCAGCTAATCCGGCACCTGGAGCATCACCAACAATGGTGTTGTATACACCGCCTTTTCTTATGATGGTGCTGATTTCAGGAAACAAGTCATCGCCACCCCAACAATCAATAATATAATCAAATTGACCAGTGGATTTGACACTTTCCAATACTGGAGTTAATAAATTGGGGTTTTTATGGTAGTCAATTTCCGAAGTTGCACCCAAACTACGAATCAATTCAGATGTTCTAGATGAATTGGTGGTGACAACTTCTTTTGCACCACCGTTTCTAGCCAACTGAACCACATACCTACCAACAGAGGTACCGGCGCCAATCACCAAGACTTTACTGTTGGGGAGTTTGATGCCACCTCTTGTACTCAATTGCAAAGCTGTTCCCAAAACCAATGGGAATGCAGAAGCTTGGGCAAGATCAATGTTTGCTGGCTTATTAGTAATTGGTGATGTCTTGGGGTCCAACAATAAAAACTCTGCTGCTGATCCTCGAGCGAACATTGGAGTGTAAATACCTTCAGCATAATCACCAATTTTCAAATTAGTTTGCGTTCCTTCACCAATCGAAACGACTTCACCAGCAAAATCACGGCCGAACCCTTGTTTAGGGTTAAACCATCCGATAAAGGACGGTTTGACCTTGTATAATTTGTACTCGCCTGGGTTCAATGAAGCATAGTAGATCTTAAGTAAAATCTTACCTGGAGGAGCAGTGTAACCTTGACCTTGGGAGTTTTTTACTAAATCAATTGATTCTTCAACAATCTCAATTGGACTGTTACCATTCTTGTAAGCCCATGCTTTGTAAGTGAGTTTAGGTTGAGGGAATGACATCTTTTTCTTTTAATTGAATCGAATGGGCAAAAGGTGATGGCAGAAAAGGGGCAGAAATACGAAGACATTTAAAGTCTGTTAGAGTATAAAAGATAGGCACAGTAGATATATGATTTCTATAAAACCCTCTTCTTTCCAACGGGCAACGGCGGTCCTATCTATGATTAGTAAGTAATAGAAAAAGCAAGCACAAAGTACATTAGCTCTTCTCAGCTTTTTAGTTGTAAATGCGATGAAAAGCTCTGTGAGCCATCGCAGCCAAAGTACCATGTCTCAGGCAAGATCATTAAGTACCCGCCGTACATACGGAGTTGAATAACGGAAGCGGACGGACAAGCATGTAGTGTTTCAAAAGGTTTTAATTCTAATATGCAAAAATAGGATGTGTAATATCGGATGAATTTTTCGGAGAAAAATTACCGTTCCCGTTATTTTATTTACTTCTTAAACATGCTGGAAATGGATGCAACCAGTGTTATCGAGAATATTGACTACAACTTCACTGATAACATGGTTACAATCAGCAGTGTCAAAACCTTCTCGCTCATATATAAGCACCTTTACAATTCATCCTCAATTGTCCGATAATTTTATACAGCTCTAAAACTTGAAATATATCTACAATAACTACCGCAACGTTATTAACACGCCACATTTTTGTATGGAGTAGGAACATTTTCGGATGTTGTAGATAAGAAGCGGCTGAACAGTAACTATCGGTTGAAATTACTTGAAAACATGAATCGCACAGAAAACAAAATAAAGGTCCGTTTCGAAGTCCCATTGGCGTCGTTTTTGTGCCACATATGTCATAAACACACCCATTCATACCAATTGCAACTCGTTACGATTTTTCCAAGCCTAAGTGTGCAAAGAATATTGCTCAGGGAGGTTGCTAAGTCAGTTTTGGCTAAAGCTTCGGGTTCTTTGAAGAAGTTTGTAATTTGCAATCAAGCAAATTCTTGGCGTGTAAGGGCTTTACTCCGATTTATTGGATAAAATAAGCCTCTATTCAAACTAATTGAACAACTATGCAAAATGTGCTGATTGGATACTTATGTAGTATTCTAAACCGCACAGTTGCCTTCACTTCTAACGTGTCCCCTTACCACGCCTTCAACTCCTCACGCGTAATATCCTCTTCACCTTCTATATGAGAGACTATACTACAATTGGTAGCATTCAGCTAGGGTGTAACAACGTCTGCCAATAAACTCCGATCTACAACTCTTTGCAACTCAGATGCAATTCATCAGTACAAACGCACGCAAATATGCTTCCTATATGAGCCCATTATTGGCAACCATTTGAGGAGATCCACCCTGATTTGAAGTAATCCCACCAGTACTACTATTCAACCCCACCTCAGGTATCAATGACGTATGGATGTTCATGGCATAAATCGTAATAAACATGACAATGATATGAAGTCCCAAACAATAGGCAAAAAACACCATCCTGGTTAATCTCGTGGCCAAAATTGCTCTGGTTAACGATATGAATAGCCTTTCTAAAGGCGACAATTTTGAATTGATTCTCTCCTGCTCTTTTATTCTGAATTGCTCAATTGGATGTAATTTTTTTTCATAGTTGCGTTGATACTCCACATCATTACGTTCTAAATCAACATTGGGTTTGGGGTTGAGAAATTTTCTTCCTGATGCTGTAGTAGTGATGTTTTTCGTACCCGGCGTTTGGAACGAAGCCAAGTACCTTCCTCTTTCATACAATTCTTCGTTATCATGTTTCAAAGCATTCACTTGTCGCTTGAGATCATTGACTTTATTTTGCAGTTTCCGAAGCTCTTCTTCAAGTTCGTTGTTCTTTTCTCTAAATCTGTCCCTTTGTTTTGTAATGATTGGTAAGATGGATGATTCATCAGATCCATTAACACCCTTGTCTCCAGACATTCCTGAAATTATACTTCCACTTCTCATATGCGATGGTCGCGTGAAGCGACTCATACCAGATATCAAACTAGCATTGTCGTTGAATCTGTTTTGACCATTCGAGTCCTGTAATTCAACTAAATCATTTTCCAATTTCTCATTCAACTGTTGTAATGAAGTTATTGTTTGTGCTGAAGCATCAACTTGCTTTTGAAGATTATCAATCTTGGTAACCAAGTCATTGTGTTGTGATCTGTACTGCGCTAGTTCTTGAGTCATGGCTTTGTTTCTCTCAATGACTATGGTGTCTAATTTGGCACCTTCTCCTTGACCATTTTCATCCCCATCTTCGTCATCATCATGTCCAAATTCTATTTGACGAAGCAAGTGCAATTCTTGTTTGATCTCTTCATAATCGGAAGCTTTGCTCAATTTCAATTTCAAGTTCTTGATTTCTTGATTCATTTGTGAATTTTCTCTATTTATTGACTCAATTTTAGTCTCGTATCCCTTGGAAGATTCAGTCAATCGCTTCCTCACTTGATCCAAACTAGCAACAAGTAGTACATTTTCACTTTCAACTTCTTTTACCTTCTTGTCACATTCGTTACGCACCATATCTGCGTCATTATCATTCTTTGATTTAGAAATCTCCCTTCTCAAATCTTCATTCCTCTTTTCAAGATCAAATATCCTTTTCTTTGCCAGTTCAGCATCTCTTCTAACCATATCAAGCTCGGCTAACACAGATGCCGAAGTCTCCTGGTTGTTGACGTTCCTATTTTGATTGTCCAATTGAAGTTCTGACACCTCTTTAAAAGCCCTTAATTCTTCAATTTGCTTTTGTGCCGTGAGCAACTTATTCTCAAATTGTTTCTCTTTTACACTCCAATTATTCTCCTTCTCTTCCAAAATAGCCCTGAGTTCATTTTCTTTAGCCTTGACTCGACTGCTTAAAAGCTCCGCTGATTTTTGTTCGTTTGAAAGTAGCCTTTGTTTCAATTGATCGTAATCAGCCTTTTTCGCCAACTCATCTTCTAACCTGGTTACTTCAGCTCTAAGTTTGGTTGCATCGTTGCCCTCTATCACCGAGTCGAGTGACATTTCCAACAAGGGTCGAGGATCGGGAGCTTCCGCAATTAATCGATAAACCCCAAAAAAGTGATTTTCAGCATTTTTACTCTTATTTGTAAGACTGTCAATTTCATTCTGATACAATTTCAATAGAGATTTGATTTGCCCTAGCTTTTCATCATCCTCTAGTTTCTTGAACTCTTTAGTTTTCGTGGCCAACGCTTTTCGACTCAAAACTGACGACTTTTGGTATTCTTTTATTTCTAACCCTTGTTCATCGAGCTTCTTCTGTAAGCTAGGCAAGTCTATTTCAATCCATGTTTGTAACGCATGTTCAAACACGTTCGGCGTGGCATTGCTAGTGGTACTATTCTCTGTCATAGTCTTTGATCGTGTTAAATGTAATCAGTAGGGTTCTAAAAGTTGACACGATCGTGACAGAAAGAAAAAAAAAAAAGTTCATAGAGTTCACCAATCGGGACCCACTCCAGCACAGCTGTGTGACACCTTTCTCAAGACATGCTGTCTCTATGTACACACTCATCTACATTGCCTCTACGTTATAACCACCACATTGCGTCACTTTTATATGTGCATTAATTTATATCGTATAAAATATAAACAAACAAGGAAAAGATAGGTGTGAATTTTCTCTTTGATAAGGTGATTAGATAAAGGTTTCGTATGGAACTGGGGCCAATGTTTGTGGAATGTTTTCTTTAGCTGAAACAACAGTAGCTCCTCTTGGTTTAGCAGCATCTCTCTTCAAGTTAACGTATTCACCTTTAGCCTTGGCTTCTCTCTTTTTAGCAGCATTTGACTTAACTCTGTCCAAGAATTCTTGACGACAAGCGGAGTGCTTTACGTGTTCAACTCTCAAGTTTACTCTCTTTTCAATGTATCTGTTTCCAACAACCTTGTTGATAATGACACCTACAGAAGATTTGGTAACGTTGAAAACAATACCGGTCTTACCGTGGTAGTATTTGTGTGGCATACCCTTTTGAACAGCACCATTGGCTTTGATGTCAACAATGTCACCAACTTTGTAAACCTTTAAGTAGGTTGACAATGGGATGGCTCCATGTTTTTTGAAGTCACGTTGGAAAGCGTAACGAGTACCTGATCTGTAACCGTGTCTAGAAAAGGGATTGTTAGTAAGATATTCTAATACGAAAACGACTAATCCGTGGGCATATAATAACTCCATTGAGGACGGTGTTATGGCTTTACGTGAATTTCAGGGTTACATCCTTGACGAGACTTTTCAACATAACCGATCAATAACTGTATAGCAAATGGCAATCGAATTTGATTCTTTGAAGTTGCTGGATGTAACTTATGGAGCAATCTTTGACTCATGTTGGTGACAACTTTCTTTACATTTCAATTTTGTAGATTCAATTCCACTGCATGCAATAACACACGCTTCGCCCCTTTTTGCTCCCCTCTCTGTCATGGAGTATCCCTTTGTTCTCTTCCACGGATTATCTTTCACTATCAATCACATACGATTTACCCATTTTTGTATTTAGTTGGTGATGCTTCTAGGTTCTACTCAACACTGTATGAAAAAAAAAAAATTTCAGTATTCTTTCTTTTGGTTGTTACGGTGTGCACCAAGGACAAATTCTATGTGGCACTACCAAGTGATCATGAAAGAGTGCGCGCTACAAAATTTTTATAAAGTGCGAAAACAAACAAAAATCGCAGACGAGTCTATAGCCCTATCAAGTCCAAATTCACGTGATTACATATTTTTGCAACCAAACCATTCCACACCAATCCACCATACAATGTACGCGATAACACCCTTTTACCACACAACTTCCCGCAATCCAAAATCAATGTATATTGATATGTATTATTATTAATTTACATGTAAAAAAGGAAGCTAATAATCAAAAGTAGAGTTATAAGTGCGAATCCATTTATTCTTCTTCTTCTTCAGCATCTTCACCACCTTCACTCTTCTTGTTTTGAGATCTTCTCTTAACTCTACCTGGTCTTCCACCACCGTATGGAGAAGTTTGAGCAAAGTCAATGTGTTTTTGAGAGTCCAATCTAACAACAAATGATGGAACATTAACGATTTGTTTACCAACAGCAATGTGTCTTTGAGTGATCAAAACTCTAGCGTGGTGGATTGATCTAGCCAAACCCAATTTGAAAACTTGAGTTTGCAATCTTCTTTCCAAGAAATCTTCAATTCTCAAAGCCAAGACATAATCCAACTTCATCTTGTCTTCAGACAAGACACCAACTCTAACCAATCTTCTAATCAAAGCATTACCTTCGAATAATCTCTTGGTATCTTTTTCGTCTCTGGTCAACAAGTTACGAGCAGCTCTTCTAATCTTGGACAATTGGAAACCAATTCTATAGATTTCTCTCTTGTTCTTCAAACCGTATTCACCAGCCAATTTCAATTCAGCGTCTAAACGAGCTGATTCATATGGTCTAGCTGGGGTGGAATAAGTCTTTGAGTAAGTTCTTGGAGCACCTATAAAATTGTTAGAATTCAATGTTCATCGTGGAAAGACAAAGAGATTTCAAAAGAAAAGAGGTGGGTGTTACTCCAAAACAATGATTAAAAAAAGAACAAGTTCCACAATCGTACAGAATGCATTTACAAAACCTTCTTTTTCACCACTGACGCAATTCAAAGCGACAACCAGTGAAGAATGCCCCCAGGTTCAGCAGTTTAAACTGAACTGTCAGCATTTCACCATGTAACGTTGTCTTTTGAAAAAAGCATCATTCATGATGTTCTTCTGTGTCTGAAGTGTCGGGAGTTCAGACACATAATAAAGATAAGGTTTGTAAGCATTCAATGATTGAGTTATGAACCCATTATTTGTATCAAAGAATGGAGGACCCGAACCTCAACGACCAGGAAGCAGTAGTCCCATACCAAAAGTGAGGAGACATTTGCTAATGAAATCGTTCAATGAAGTAATCTATCAAAATAACCTTGGATTAGTAGTTCCTAAATAGTGAATAATAGTAACATACGTGGCATATTGTACTAGTGATGACTTTGCTAGGTGGTTGGTGTAAAAAGGAATAGAAAAGATAGATGTGAAAAATTTTTGAAAAAAAAAATTCATTCCCATTCACATTCACTGAGTGAGGGAGAGTGCAATGAAAATTTTCAAAAGCTTATTTATATACAGGAACACAGACAAAACCTTAGAGAAATGGTAGCATACATCTCTATCTCTATACATATCAAGTAGCACACCCCATGCTTGATCTACTTTGATGAAGTTTGTTGCATTGATCTCAGGTGGTAAAGATTCCTTCTTCAACATCTATCACTGTCTATCGCAGGGGCATGAACTAGCTGCACTAGGTAATTTATATCCTCAAGATGAATCAAATGATGAAATTGATTCATTCATGTTTCAAACAGTTGGTCATGATATAATTGAATACTACAGTCAGTGTCTTGAGGTTCCACTCTATCGACAGAAAATCTTGGGCAAGTCATCAAATCAAAATCTAGAGTATCAGTTCACACAGGATGATGAGATTGAAGACTTGTATACATTGTTATCCACCATCAAGCATCACCATCCCGAAATTGAAGGTGTTAGTTGTGGAGCAATACTTTCTCATTACCAAAGGACAAGGGTTGAAAATGTATGTGACAGGTTAGGGCTCACCTCGTTGGCTTATCTTTGGCAAAGAAATCAAAATGATTTAATGTTGGAAATGTGTGAGAGTGGATTGGATGCAAGACTTATCAAAGTTGCCGCCATCGGATTGACCGCTAGGCACTTGGGAAAGAAATTGCAAGAGGTGTATCCACATTTGCTAAAACTCAATCAAATGTACGATGTCCATATTTGTGGAGAAGGTGGGGAATTTGAAACAATTGTACTCGATGCACCATTTTTCAAAAGTAAAAAGCTCCAGATTGTCGATCAAAAGGTTATAACACATTCCGGAGACGTATTTTATTTGAAATTAAAAGTGGAGCTAGTTCGTAAACAGGAGTCTGAATATGCTTCTCTACCACCACCTCCATTGCTAGAGCATGAATTGGCTGATGCTACAAAATCGGATCATTTGCATGAAGATGTAGCACCACCAAGTCCATCTTTAGCGTATAGCACATACATCCCACCACTTAGTATTGTCGACACACCCACTAAACTCTTTGTCAGTAACATTACTTCAAATGCGGGAACCGTGGAGCGTCAAACTGAAAGTATATTCAAACGATTGAAATCGATATTAAATGATCATGAGCTTACATTCAATGACATACAACACATCAACGTCCTATTATCCGATATGACTTTGTTTGCCAGAATGAATAAAATTTACGCCACATTTTTTGAAGATGTGTATCTACCACCATCGAGAATCTGTCTAGAAACTGATGTATCCACCACAGTCCAAATATCATGTGTTGTGCTCAAAAAGATTGACCCCAAGACAGGAACACATATACGGTCAAGGTCTTTTTGGGCGCCACAAAATATCGGTCCTTACTCACAGAGCATCATTGATTCGCAAAAAAGATACAAACTTGCCAGCTTATCAGGTCAGATCCCATTGATACCGGCCACTATGACGATATCAGAGAATAACATTGCGTTCAATGGGGCATTATCGCTTCAACATTTGCATCGAGTAGAGAAGTTAGTGGATGTGCTTAATTCAGCAGTGATCACCTGCTTTGTTACAAACAGTTCATTTGTACCAATAGTGGTTGATTGTTGGAACCACTATGCAGATACAAAGGGGTATATGCTGACGCCACTGTGGAACAACTTAATTATTGCTGAAGTGCGAGCCTTACCAAGGAGTGCCGATGTTGAATGGGGTGGATACAGCTTCAAAGAAGTCTCTAGTGGTTATGAGGATGAGGATGTTGATGGTGACGAGACCTTGTCGAAACCAACTCGTGATGAATCACGATTTGACTCCTTTGAATACAGCAGCGTATGTTCAATCGCTAATGCGTCTTACAGTTTTGTATCGCTATTCTCATCGGATATCACCGTGGTTCAAAAGTTTCTCAAAGGGCAACGATCGCATGTCACTTTGTTAGCAAGTGAAACAGTACCAAACTTCCAATTTGAGTACTTCCCTGTTCGCAAGGTTTACAATGTCAAAGGTAAAGAATACAAATACTGTCTCATTGTAAGACAAGAAGAACAAGATTAGCACACTCGAGCCAACTTTTTCTCATGAGACATTGTTTATTACCAGCGACTATAGATCTACTATGTAGCAATATCACTTCCATCGTTTTGTGGACCTTTATAAATCAACTCCTCAGGGACCTCGATCCCTTTTGCACGACAGAGCTCAATCAATTTAATGTTTTCCTCCTTCAACTGATCAATATAATCAGCACTCTTTGTCAAAATATTCAACTCTGATCGATTTTCCTGCTCGGTCAAGTTGGGCGTAAGCGACACAAGTTTATCAAATTCTGCACGTATATTTTCTCTTCGTTTTTGTTCTGATGCTATATGATGTGCCTGTAGAAAGAGTAGTTAGTATCATAGATAAGAACATGGGTTTTTTTTTTTAGCTTTACTTACCTTCTTTTGTTCGTCAGACAAATTGGTTGACTTTGTCTTCTTCTTCCTCTTTGTGGTGGATATGTTATTTCCCCCATCATTGTTTTCAGTACCTGCGTCGCTTGATATAAGCTCTTCTTTCGGTGATGCACTCAATGACATTTGGTAGATGAGTTAATGCTTGGTCAACAAAAGAAGGGGACTAATCTTTTCGAATTTTATTTTTCTGGGGATCTCTCCAAAAGCAACACAAAAGCTTTTTCATATGATTGAGTTTCTCTCAGTAGTAGTACAAGGGCATCTATAAGTTACATCAATAATGATGAAGAGCGATAAACACATTAAAATAGGAGGTGTATTTCCAGTTGTCAAATAGAAATAACTCATAATGACTACAAAAATAGGAGCAAGGAGAAAGAATAATATAGCCGACATGAAGATAGGAAGCAAAGGCGATGGAAGGTCTGGAACATTGAGTAACGGATCATCCATATAGGCAGGCGAACTCACTATATAAAGGCTATTCAAAGATTCGCAGTGCTCCTTCTTTGAGAATGGGATAGCCACAAAGCTTCAATCGGTATATTTCTCTTTCAAGTATTCAAAAGGACCAGTAAGTTTGAGCTTACGAATTAATATACCTTCGAGTATGCATCTTGGAAGAAGTGGGGATATGAAACCCAAAATGAAGGCCATTTTTGCATGGTACAAATGCAATGACCCTCCTAATTTTGCTTTTTCGAAATCATCCACAACTTGCTTAGCATACAGGTCAGCAGGCGTTGGATTGTTCTTGGTTACCCCTAATCTGATCTCTTCGAAAGCTTCCTTCATTCCTGGTACATTGGAAAGTGATGTTTCTGGCAACCCTCTTGTATCCTCAATGTTAGTCCTAACCATGCCTGTGATAAAGTTGATGACTTTAACCTTAAATGGTTTCATCTCTATTCTCAAGACTGAAGCATACAGCTCTATCGTGGCTTTTGTTGCTGTATACACGCATGAAAAGGGAAATGGATTGACTCCAGCAATTGAACCCGTGAATTCGATAACTCCTTTAGCATTGATTAAAAGAGGCGTAACTCTCTCACCACACGTATTGCTCCAAAAACATTAACTTTGAAACATTGTGCAAATTGTTCATCAGTAACGTCAGTTGTAGGCACCTGACAAGTTTGACCTGCGTTATTGAATAAAATATCCAAGTGGTTACCAAGTGTTTCCTCTTGGATGTAAGTTTTAGCATCCTTGACACTCAGCGAGTTGGTTACATCCAACTTGAAGATTTTGACTCCGTAATTGTCTCTTAGCTTGGCCATTGGCTCCAACCTTCTTGCTCCAGCAAAAACAAGGTATCCTCTCTTTGCGAGTTCAATTGAAGTTGCAAATCCTATACCCGAAGATGCTCCAATGACCAATGATACTTTCTGGCGACTCTCTGGCGTGTCTTTTTTTAATCGTTGTTATAATAAGGAAGAGCAGGTATGAAGTTAGAGTGCAACACAATCCATTGGAACCGCCTTGTTCTTTTATATTTGCAGCCTTGCTTTGTTTGCGTGGAGATTAAGTTTTTGAATATTGACAGAAAGCTTTTTCCGTAGCGGATTTAAAAATTGTGCTTCATAATCCAAGAACAGCTCTACTGCTAACTACCACGACTGCCAGTTTTAAACCTTTTTGACGTTAGAAGAACTTATATTTAGTTCTTCACTTATTTGCTGTGTCGAATGAGTGATTCAAACGCATTACCAAAGAACAATGAACTTCCTTTCTGAAGAGCGGATATAGAACCATTTGAGCATAACAAGTTTTTGCAGCTGACTAAATAAATCTATCTCCGAAAGGGCTTAGGTTGCATTAAGTTATTGATTCATCTGCAATGGTTCTTCACAACTTTGAGGTGAACAGAAGGTTGCAAAAAATAAAATAGAATGCAAAGTCTCACAATAAAATTGAGTATTTGGTATCATCCACTCAATTTAAACCCCCAAGCCTGGTTAATAGCCCCAATATACATGCACTGTTGCAATCCTATTTCGAGGGTTTATAATATGAGAATCAAGCTGTGTTAGAATGCATGATAATCAAACTGCCAACGATCCACATCACCCCCTCCATCCTAGAAGCTGGCTCATAACTGGATGTCAGCACAATCTGTTTACACTAGATGCATTCACATCCGCTTTTGGGATATCAAAAGTTATATCATCGTGTATATTTCAACTGTATGAAACGCAAATAAAAAAGAGTCATATAGAAACCTATAAACTATATCTCCGCCTCCCAAAATCCTCCCCAAAAATCTGAACCCTTATCTCCTCACAACAAAGCTGCTCCGACAGCCAATGCACCTACAGCTCCAGCGATATTCATTCCTCTAACTGCATCACCAGCTTGAGTAGTTGTCTTTGCAGCAGAAGTAGTAGCTGTAGTAGTCAAATTTGAAGTCAAATTGGCATTGTGGGAAGAAGTTGCATTGTGTCTCAATTGACCACCTTTTTTGGTTCCTTTGTTCTTTTTGGAAGCAGCTGAAACAAAGCAACAAGCACTTAGTAATAACAATAATGTTTGAGTTTGCATTGTGGTCGCAGAGTTATGAAAAGAAGGATCCACTTCACGAATATCATGTTTGCTTGAAATGTTGGTTGTTTTTATACCCGAATGGTGTGTTCTTATACCTGCCACTTTGTACAGAAGGATCGGTTTGTGAGCGCATAACATTAAAATCATTTTTTTGCAACTTTTCCTTTTGCAATTGCAATACCGCACACAAGTATCATATTTTCTTGGAAATGTAGTATTACAGAGCGTCACCAAGAGTAGGGAGTTTGTCAAACCCGGAAAGCATTGGCTTCTTTATACCTTCCTTGACAGTTCCTCTTTGAGTTTCCTTTTCAGTTGAATATGAAGAAGCTGCAAAAGAAAGAGGCGGTGGAGGGGTTGATTGAAACAACAGGTAAGGAATAAACTATTGCAATCACTATTGAATGTTTTGGCCCATCTGGTTTTCAATGCAATTGCTATATCTTATAGAGGGATGAATGGGGTAGTAGTTGCAACACATATCCATTGAAACAGTGGTAGCGCTATATCCTTATTTATTCCCTAAACCTGAAAAGCTCCTCACATCTCCAAACGACACACACACACACACACACACACAAAGAATTGGATCTCTTCATATGCTGTGTTTGCTTGACAATGCTCAACCTCCACCACCAAACAACATAGATCCAACTTTTACGCTACTCACCAATGAACTATTTGATAAACTTGATGCGGTCAACCGTCACAATTTACAAGAAGCCTCAACCATAACTGAGCGCAGGGCACAAATCATTAACGATTTCATTGCAACTTTTCGAACTCACATTGGTAATGATATTCTTCAATCGGCTAAGCTAATATTCCCGGAAAAGGCTGGTAGACTTTACTTTATTAAAGAAGTGGCATTGGCGAGACTTATAATCAAAATGTACAAGATCCCCAAAGACACTGAGGAATACAATTTACTTCATTATTGGAATCGACAATATCAAAAATCGAAAAGGTTTGCAAGTGATGAGCGAAAAATTAGAGATTTGCCATTACAAGCAGCAAGAATAATTGCTACGCGACGATCATATATTGAACGTTGTAAAGAATGTACCGTGCCACAAATTAATACCTTATTAGATGACTTGACATTGGCTAAGAAACCACAAGAACACTTGGATCTTTTGCAGCCATTGTTTGACAGCCTGAGAATTGAGGAGATTCGATGGTTGATTCAAATTATACTAAAAAAACCTATTTTGGTTCATATGGAAAAGTATTTTTTCAATAGTTGGCATCCGGATGGGTATAGGTTATTCAGTATCTGTAATAGTTTGGAGACAACTTTTAATTTATTGAGTGACCCCAACAAAAGGTTTGAAACGAAAGATTTGGGTATCCACCCAAGGTTCAAGTTTAAGCCCCAATTGGCAGAGAAGTTGTCATCAAATTATGATATTGTTGTTCGTAAGTTGCAAAAGAAGCAACCAATGGAACCGCAATATGAAGCAAAATTTAAGCAATTGCAATTGGAAAACAAGTTTTATATTGAAGAAAAAATGGATGGAGATCGAATGTTGTTGCATAAGGAAGGTGGTCGGTTTAAATTTTTCTCAAGACGATTAAAAGATTATTCATTTCTCTATGGCGAGTCATTACAATTTGGGTCGTTGACTAAATACCTTCGAGACGCATTTGCCAATAACATTGATTCAATAATTCTTGATGGGGAAATGGTGGCTTTTGACTATAAGCGACAAGCAATTTTACCCTTTGGCACCTTGAAGTCGCTGGCGATTCAAGAAAGTGTACGACAATTTACTACGATAGACCATTATGAACAACAAACCAGCTACCCTTACTACTTGATTTTTGATATCTTGTACCTAAATGGCCGCGATTTGAGCAATTACCCGTTATTCTTTCGAAAAAATCTATTGGATCGAATAATTAAACCAGTACCATATAGATTTGAAGTTCACGATGCAAGGCTAGGCTCAAGTGTTGCCGATATTGAGAAAGCCATACGTGAAGTTGTTACCAGTCGAAGTGAAGGTTTAGTTTTGAAACACGTACAGCTGAGATATGTCATTGATGGGTTTCGAAACCCCAATTGGATTAAATTGAAGCCGGAATATTTGGAAAAATTTGGTGAAAATTTGGATTTGGTTGTTATTGGGAAAAACCCCGGAGTCAAGAACTCATATATGATGGGGTTGAAGAATAAAAAAGATGGTAGTGAAGATTATGGTGCTTATTATAGCTTTTGCATGTGTGCCAATGGATTTGAAGTTGAGGAATTTGACAAGATTGAACGATTAACTCATGGCCACTGGATCAATACTGCACAACAAATGCCACCTGAACAGTTGATAAAATTTGGTCGCAAAAAACCCGATTTTTGGATTGATCCTAAATACTCACTTGTGTTGGAAATTCGAGCTCGATCAATTGATGTACGACCTGAAGCCACGTTTGCTGTGGGGACTACTTTACATAATATGCATTGTCGTCGTATACGTGAAGATAAATCAATTGATGAATGTATCTCGATGCAAGAGTATATTGAAATGAAACGGGATTATATGCAAGATTTGAACTTGAAATCGCAGACCACCACCACCAAAAAGAAGGAATTAATAAAGTTGACTTCGTATAATGAACCGCTGGATTTGAAACAAGTTGAAATTGAACTGGATTTATTCGCCAGTTTTGAGTTTTTAATCTTGAGCGACAAGAAAGACAATGGAGGCGAGCACGTAACTATTGAAGAATTGAAAACATTGGTTAAACGATACGGTGGTCATTTGGTCAATTCAATAGATGCTTCAACACATTTACAAGTTATTATCATTACCGAAAAGAATTTACCTACGAGTCAACGGTATTTGGCACAAGGGTTGGACTTGATCAAGCCAGCATGGATATTTGAATGCCATAAAAGAAACCACATTGTGCAATTGGAACCTTGTTTTATATTTGATTCACAGAATTGGGACATGTATGATCAACGAGTTGATGAATATGGCGATTCGTATACGGTTCATTTACCACTTGCTCGAATCAATGCCCCCAGCTTATCTCGTGATCAAGTGGACCAATTGCGGCAGCAATTTGAATGGGATGAACTTGCTCGACCCAAATTGTACCTTTTCGAAGGCATAACGTTCCATGTAATTGGAACATCATTGGCTTGTCAATTGGTTAAAGATCGTATTGAACGTTTTAGTGGTGAAGTGGTTGACGATTTTGTCAATTGTGGATATATAGTGGTTCCCAGTTTTGAAGAAGAAGAGTTTCGACAAGAGACTATTGCAACATTGAAACGGATATACGAGACGATTAATCAAAACTTGCAAATCAGTGAAGAAGGAAAGTTTGCAAATAAGATTCCCTTTACCGTGATTGAAAAGTTTATTCATGATTGTATCAAATTCAACAGTGTTGTTGATCCCGAAGATTACAAATTTTATTAACAAAGAGGCGTCGTACTGATTAAAACAAAACTTCTACAATGTGTTCTTTTTACCTCTTTCCACCTCTTTTTCTAGTCAATTCCGGCATTTTGAATGGCACTTTCAAATGAGCAATCTTGTAAGTACCAACACTACTCTTTGGTATACCCAATGCTTCAGCTTCACCCACAGTGGCTGATTTGATAATACACCCCACGGCTCTGAATAATGCCACTAATTTCGTGGGTTTCAATTTCAAATCACGAGCCAATGGGTTCAAAGCCACTGAAAAGTTGGATAAATGTAAAATCAAAATGATTAAATAACAAAGCAATTTATCTTCATTATGAGGGTCAATAGTAAATGACCGATCTTTGGATTTACCGAATTTGGAAGTACGAGCAATGGTAAAGTTTCCCAATATGGTATCAATCAACGCCTCTGATGGTTTGGGGTCTAATTTGTTCATTAGTTGATCTTTGGAACTAACACCACGACGATTGGAATAAATGGCAAATAGTAATGATGCGTAGTACAAGATTTGCAATTTTTCCAAATTTTGATGTTCGATAATTGATGATAGTTGTTGTTTGATAAATTCCGGTGATGATGGAAATTGTTTAATGGGATCAGAGTCGGTGAATATTGATTGAACTCGGATATACGACCAATCTTTGGCGGGGATGATGGTTTTGATGGGGTAAATGTCTTCGACATTTGTGGCATCGACATTTGGCTTAGGAATGGGACTATTGGAGAAATCAGTGACATCATTATTGGTTTGACCCTTGGTGGTTGATGATTGTGCATTATTGGTGAGTGTATCTTGAACAGAATCAATAATATCCATTTCCATATCTTGTAATTTATCAGCATCGATTCTATTCTTTTCCAAATTGGTAATAGCTTGTTTGGCTTTCTTGGTACCAAACGCTTCACCCAAGGCATTTCGTTGAGTTATATTCTTGACACCAGTTGATCTAACCGATGGTCCTTTGTATATCTTGTATTGTTTTGAAGTAACTTTGGTTTGAAAATATGGTGTTTTGAACAATTCAACTGATTTGGTGTTGGGATCATACATGGCCACTACATATTCATTCAAGTCTTGTGTTTCTTTAGAGTCCCCATTATATTCTAAATGATCAGATTCGCCATGGATTAGATACTCATTGGTTTTCTTGTTTTTGTAAATGTCAAATTCAGTTGATGATGGGATTGAAAGTCCGTTGAAAAATGAACCTACTGCAGCAACTGGCTCATCAGTGTATGATGAGACTTTGATATGCGAAGAAGAAGAAGAAGAAGATGATGATGACATTGAAGTATTTTATGTATATTGAAGTTGCATATGATGATGGTGGATGTGAAAAAAAAAAAAAAAAAAAACTGTTCCGATGAGAGATGATTCGCAGAAATGAATTGAGTGTCTCATTATCATAAACTTGCCAGTAATGATTTTATAGACTTCAATCATGATACAGCCGCAACAACAAACATACTACGAAATACTAAACATCCCATCAACAGCAACCCAAGATCAAATCAAAGCCGCTTACAAAGCAAAACTACTAGCAACTCACCCCGATAAAACAACATCCATCACCACAGCACCTACAACAACACCAATCACAGCTACCCCTGATATCAACTTGATATTGACTGCATACACAACCCTCTCATCACCACAACTACGATCACAATACGACTCAAATTTACAAACACAATCGAAAATTAATGGCTTTAATTTGACTGGTGACGGATTGGATTCGTTTACATTGGACGATTTTGAATGCGTGGAAGTGGATACCGACAGTGCTACTGAAGATTCAACTACAACTACAACCACAGCTACTACAGCTTCACCTGAGCTACGGTTTGTCAAGACGTGTCCAAGATGTCAATGTGAGCAAGGAATGGTTTTAACTGAAGATGATTTGATCAAAAAGGGAACCAAATGCAATGATGAAGATGGTAGATTCGATATAATTGTTCAATGCAATAGTTGTAGTTTATGGATACATGTTAGATACTATGAAGAAGTAGAGTGTTAGAGCTATTAAAATGAGGATTTGGAAATTACAATTTTCATCACTTTATGTATATAGGAATACACACACTCTGATGGTTTTTTATGTCCCTTTTCAAAACTCATCTCGACTCATCCAATCAATCATTACCTTTTTGTTCATTTCAATTCATACACCATTGCCATTTATTTCGTGCTTGCTTGTTTGTTTATTGTTTTTTTCGTGTTTTTTATTCTAATGTAACTTTTAACTCCTCTTTCGTCATTGGTACAAACTCATTCAAGTTGTTTATTGGTCCTTGTTTTAAATTCAAATGATTCCATGCCCATGATGGAATCAATGCTGAATTCAACTGTGGAGCAACACTCAATTCTCGATCATCAAAATCAAACAATTCAGGTAAATCCTTCATATCGGGTTGAGAATCATACAACTGATATTGAGCTGCATTTGAATGCGATGTGGGGCCACCTAATGAGCCAGCCGTACTATGATGAAACTGTTGTGAAAATAATTTTCTATAATTGGGTAATTTAGTCGATTCATTGCGCAATTCATCAAAATATGGATCGACCATGGCTTCAATACAGCTGATTCTCTCCAATGGGCTATATTGTAATACTTTAATCAAAAACTGTATACAATCAGGTGCCATCTTTTTGAAAATCTTGTGCAATGGTATTGGTTTGATTTGAGGGAAGCGGTGTTCCATGTAGTTGGGATTCATACTCTTGATTTGTTCCTTTGACGGAGTACCCAAAATCTTGATTATTTCCACCAATTGATCAATACCCGATTCACCAGGAAATAATGGTTGTCCAAGAATCAATTCAGCCATTACACATCCAGCACTCCATACATCGATTTTAGTGGTGTAGTTTGTAGCTCCAAAAATTAGCTCCGGCGCACGATAGTACCTTGAACAAATGTAAGAAACATTTGGTTCCAGTGGATTCAATATTTTGGCTGAACCGAAATCACACAATTTCAATTCTCCCGTGGTTGGATTAATCAATAAATTCTGTGGTTTAATATCTCTATGACATATTCCTTGTGAATGAATATAATTTAATGCTCTAAACATTTGATATGTGTACAATTTGATTTCCAAAGGCGGCATGCTCAATCTCTTGGAAACATAGTAATGACTAGCTTTGTAAAGGGTTTCGGGAACAAACTCCAATATCAAATTCAAATACAATTCATTCTTGTCATTGTTGGTGTAAAAATAATACTTCAAGTCAGCAATGTTTCGGTGATGAACCAACTTCATAATCTGTAATTCACGATTTTTAAATCGTTTGTCTTGAAGTACTCGTTTCATAGCACATATCTCATTACTTGGCATGATTTGTGTTTGAAACACAACTCCAAATGACCCATGCCCAACCATTTGCGATTGCGTATACTGTATCGTTTGGGTTTCGCCATTATGACCATTTGTGACATTTTCAGTAACAACTTCTATTTTAGACATAATTTGTTAGTATAAAGCTCACTTTGAGAAGAGGGGATGTATAAATATTTGTAAATGAAAATGATGATGCGAAATGTTTGTGATTCTGGGGAAGAAAGGAAGAATGGAAGAAGAAAAAATTGACTCTTTGGTTCGGCTTGGAATGCTCTATGGTTGGAATGAGAATTTTCAGTTGAGACGGCGGTGTATTTGGTCTCCTCTTTCGAATATCGGGCGACAGTTGGAAAAGGGAAACGAAAAAAAAATTAAAAAATCTGAAACTTTTTCGACAACACTTGAAGAAACAATGGAGACTCTCTAATTCTGCTGCTTTTGTATCTTTTTTTTTTTTTTTTTCTCTCTCTTTCTTTTCGAGATCGCGTCAATTGTGCTGATGATGTAATTGCTCTCACAAAAGGTTGATTCCGTTCTTTGTAAAGGAGTGACTGATGATCGACGTCGTTGACAAAAGACACACAATTAGTTCAGTTCAACAATGAAGTTCTGCTTTTTAATTTATCAAGTGGATCTTGATAGTTGTTGCAAAACACAATTATACCTGTATGGAGATAAACGCAAAACCAATGATGTTAAACGGCAGCAATCAATTCTCAACTCTCTTGTCAAGTGCAATAGCAAAGTCACTGGGGTTTGTTACTGCTGTCTGATTCGTATAGATCAAAGTATGTTAAAAAAGTATAGTTGACTAGCGAACAAATACTTCTGCAAATTTTGGTGAAATTTGAATGACCCAAAAAAAAAAAAAAAGACTTGAAACAGCAATTGTGTTGAAAAAAAAAAGAAGGGTGGTTGTACGTGTGGTGCGTGTGCGTTATATGCCTTTCTTCTACTATCCTAACTGATGATAGGTAAATGAATTGATGAAGTAAGTAGTAGTAGTGATAGTTGTTGGTTATTAAAAGAAAGATCAGATTGCCAAAAAGTTTTGTTGATTCTCTCTCTTGTGTTTTTTGTATGTTCTTTTGTTGATTGTTTGTTCTTTGTTTTTTTTTTTTTGCTGTGTCTGTCTCAAATACAAAATGTCGTCAAATCTCCATCCAATGTTGTTAGTTTATATATATATTGGTGTATGGATGTGTCATCCTCCCCCCTCCCCCCACCAAAAAAAAAAAAATAATAAAATCGATCATTCAATTTCATAATCATTTTGTGTAACATTTGAATAAATATCAGACAGACAAATCAACGGATGGACAGACAGACAGACACAAAGTAAGGGGGCAGCACACACAACCAAAACATCGAAACCAACCAATCCTCAACCACAAGAACGTCACATCTTGACCATATGTGATAGCAATATCCAGCTTGTAAACGAGCGAGTCGGTATTGTGCATGTCAGATTTTAGCAAAGATTTCTCTCAATGTCTCTTTGATTATCTTCAACGCCTCAAGTGTTGATGTAAACTTTGTGTAGCAAAGAACAAAAAAAACCAAAACACACATTCATCATTATCATCTCTACCCACTTCTTTCTTTAACCAATCACTGGTGACCAAATTCAAAAGCTAAAGCACAATAAGGTTGCATCACAACAAGATGTACATCTACTGATTGATAAATGATTTTAACATGATATGCGTCGTTGTAGTTTCGATTTGTCACGCTTTTTAGTTTTGATTGTGTGGGGATCTTTATCTTCACACACATACACACACACACACACACTCTCTCTCTCTATCTTTTTTCAAACCATTGCTCTCTTTTACTCTATTGTTTACTCACGTTTGTGTAAGAATGTAAGCCTCTCTTTTCCCCACTTTATTTAAGCAAGTTTGTGTAATATTACACTACTTCTCTTTTTTTTTTAGTCATGTCAAACCCCACTTTTTTCATATTTCATTTTGATCAATTTGCACTACCCTTGTATATTGTATATCAACTGTTTTTGCAACCAACAATCAATCTCATTTAACCCATTCACTCTTGAAAATTCCCATTTAAAAATCTTCCTGAAATATTCTTCTTCCATTTTTTATTTCCCCCCCATTTTGAATCGCTAGAAAAAACATTCTTATGCTTGAAACAACACTGATGCCCTTTGGAGCAGAAAACAGTGAATTTCTCGCATCATCATTAGTAGTACGTTATTTTTCAACAATAAATAGTATTTTCCCTGATAATTGTAGTCATTTTTATACATACCAAACTGTTCACTAAATCTTCGCAGTTCATTAGTAAATCTCATTTTCAATTTGTTCTTTAATTTGGTTCGCTGTGATTTGGTTTGATCAAAACTGTTGGATTTTGTCATTGGATGTCCTCCGATATATCCCATTGTTGCCAATGGTCCCGCTTTTGGTTTATAGGTGGGTTCTTCTGGAGCTTGTGCTTGTGTTTGATTATTATTATGGCCAAACAAACTTTGTCTTCTTGACATATTAGTGGTATGACTGTTCTTGTGCAGTTTGGTCGTTGAAGCTTTACGCATCATTGTGGTTGCACCATTGTTGTTATCAAACTCATCTGTATTTGAAAAATCATAGTCACTATCGTCCCCTTCATCATTATAGTCCATATCTTCATATTGGTTACCATTGGACAGGTTACTAGATTCCTGACTGTCACCTCTAAACATACTCATAAATTTAGTTGCAATTGAATTATTTCTCTTTGGTTGCGATATTTGATGGGTGCCATAAGACACACCACCATTACTATTACCGTTGTTGGTGTTTGTTCTGTTTTGAGATGAATTTTGACTATTATTTATCAATGTCACCGAAGATGATCTTCTTTGAGGTACAGCTGCTGGAACTGGATGATTATCAGGTAACCCAGTCATTGGACCAACACCACCACCACCACGACCAACAACTGAATTGTTTCTTGAGTTGTTTCTCGAACTGTACAAATACGAATATTGTGGATTGCTAAACAATGAGTTTTGGTGTGTTCTTGTTGGACCATTGGTATAATTGTTGTATGATGATGAATTCGACATCAGGGTTGAAGAAACAGGTGCAATACCTCCTTCTTCCTTGATGGCAGTGCCAGTAGTTGACAATTTCTTACCAAAATCAAATGGATTATTGAATGCAATAGCATCATCATCAAATTCATCGGCAACTTCAGTTCTTTCTGAATCGTAACCACCACCGCCTCCAATACTACCCATTCTTCCCATTGCAGTAGGATCTAATTCTGCACAATCTGGACCATCATCATCTGAAGAAGAAGGAGTGGACGAAGAACCTACTTTCTTCATATTGGTGGTAAAGTTGTTGTGGTTGTTGTAGTTGTAGTTAAATTGCGAATTGGCTCTAGAAATTGGTTGATTTTTGTTCCAGTAATAATCATCGGTACCACCATGTCCCTGATTACTATTGGTAGTATTGTTGCTAAATTGAGTCTTCATTTGATAAGGATTGACTCCATGAGTAGCTCCAACATCATTACTACCACCGTTGGCAGAATTTAAACTATTCACCTTGTTCATGTAATGACCAGAATAGCTCTTTTTCATCAGCTGCAGCTGCAGTTTCTGCTTTTGCTTCAACTCTTTCCTTTCATCTCTTTGTTCTTTTCGTAATTCCTGTCTCTCTTGACGTTGCTCTTTTCTCAACTCTCTTGCTTGTTGTAATGCTTTCTTATCCACCTTTTCCTCTTGCTTTTGTTTAACACTTTTTCTCTTTTTACGTTTCACATGTTTGTTAGCTTCATTGTAAATAGGTTTATCAATAATCAAGTCTTTCAACTCGGGAGTCCTAATTTCATCATTATGAACATATGATGGGTAATATTTGTAAATTTGAAAATGTTTTTCCAAATAATCATAATCAATATTTTTCAAAACGGAAGGTGGTGGAGTTTCATCTAATTCATCAGAGCCTATACCACCCATAGAAGTTGTATTGTTGAATATTGGAGGTTTGTTGGGCTTGTTTGGTTTCGAATATGTATGGTTGTGGTTGTTATTAGGAAATGGCAAGTTCAAGTCTGGTGCTATTGAGTCCAAGTTGAGTTTATTGAGACCTTTTGATAAATGCATCATGTGTAGGGTATGCTGTGAAATGGTTGTATTTGAGGAGGGTGGGGGAATAACTTTTGAATCTGCTAGTGGTGAAAAAAAGTACTGTAAGCTAGCAAAAATAAGGGTGATATAGCAAATAAGCAAAAGATTCTTCTCTCCTTTCGTTTGGATAGTTTGTGTGGTAACTGTACAGTAGATATGTGTATGTGAAAATACGTTGTATATCTTTTAACGGTGAGTTAATGCAAGTTGTAGATTTGTGTGTGTATGTGTAGTATGTGTGTGTAGTTTCTAGCAGATCTAACAAGCAGTTTGAGTTGAATCTGAGTATGCTTTGATGTTTATATCTTTCAGTTCAAGGTATTTGAAAGATTCCCACTGAGAAGTGTATATGTGTAGTACCACTTGTACTGTTTGTTTCTTCTACTCCTCTTTTGGTTTGGTGTTTAGGGCTGCGTTTAGTGTGTGCTTAATTTTTTTTTTTTTTTTTCTGTTTGTTGGTCCTTTTTTTTACTTATGCAACTTTGTTGTTGTTGGGTAAAATATAGATATGATATGTGTATGTGTGTTGAGCTTAGTATAAGAACGTGATGAAGACTCAGTAGAAAGTGGGTTTTTTAATAAATTACTTGTTAGAAAATAAGTATATGTAGATAAGTGTATATATATATATATATAGATATAGATATATGATTTATATTTATGTATTGTGGTAGTGGGGGGATTATATATATATTTTATTATTGTTATTTATTCTGATGTATTTTTTTTTTTTCTTTTTACAATCTATTGTTCTGTTATTATATGCAGTACGTGGAATATATTTATTTTTATTTTTATTTTTATTTTTATTTTTATTTTTTTTTTTTAATTCCGCTTTCTTTTTTTTTTTATTAAAATATTATTTTTATCTCTCTCGCCATTTGAACGTGTGTGTGTGTGTGTGTGTGTGTGTGTGTGTGTGTGTGTGTGTGTGTGTGTGTGTGTGTGTGTGTGTGTGTGTGTGACTTATTAGTAACACATAACAAATACACCCCATAGGGACACTACTACAAACCTATGTAATACACAGCCTTTGGTAAGTGGTAGCTGTTGTAATCAAAATACCTATCATTGGTAACCTGAATTTCTACGAGAAGGCGAACGTGGGTACAAAATACAAACGAATTTATTTGACAGATCTCTTGGATCAACTTTTCTTTTCTTGTATTTCTTCACTTTGTTTTCTTTCTTTAAACAATGGTTTGAGAGAAGGAAAGTTTAATACTGTAAGGGTGTTCTACTGCTGTAGTGGATTATCCGGTATAAACAAACATCCTACTGTTCAGGTCACACATACTTAGTTGGGTAATATCCTTTTCTTATGTTTGAAATCTTCAAAGATCTACAACGATTATATGATCGACCAGCAAAAAGACACAAAAGAAAAACATTAAAATAAAAAATATATTAAAGAAAGATACAGGGTCATTGAATCATACAATCCATATATGGTATCTATGTATCTATATGATAAGGGGTTTATATATGAATATTATTTATGTTTTATAGTTTATATGGATGATTTCCACTTCACTCACAAAATATATATATATATAAAAAGAAAAAAAAAATAACCCCTCTCCCCCCACAATCACAAAGTTTTATTATTTCCCCTCTTCGAAAAAAAAAAAATTCTCTTCCCTATTGTTCTGTAGCTACTTTGTGTAATTTAAGCACTAATTCAGACATCACTGCACATGTTTGTGTAACTTTCATCTTGTCAACTTACCTATAAAAGATATTTGTTTGTTTTTCTATTGGTTCCTCTTGAAATAACAGAGATCAAATCAAACAAACACACAGGAAAAACTAGTCAACTACACTGTATGATATCACTTTGCCTATACGTGGATTTGTAACGTGATGTACTTATTGAGAGAGAGGTAAGCAAACGTACGATTTTTATCACCTTGATGGCTCATCGACCATCTAAATAGACAAGATCTATAGACCCCATTTGGTCAAACGATAGCTCATAATATAAAAACAAACAGTGACCACGACAAACAATGGAAAGCGAAACTTGACCGCGTCCCTAGAGTTAAGTTTTCGTACATTGTATGTTTTGAAGTCAAATACATCTTTTCTTGACCTAATCAAGCGAGATCAAAGTGAAAAGTCATTTTATTGATTTGTAGCCCCTGTCATCTAATAAGGCTGCAAGTACTATCAGCTTGCTGTTGTAGGCTGATTCCATACATCTGATCTCTCTTACTATACAACTTGTTTAAATACACTTTGAAGACAGATTGGAAATTCAAAATACATCAAGTACACAAAACCCCCTTATGTGAATAGCCACAATTTAATGCATTATGCATTAAATCCACTATCAAACTCCGGTTACAACTTCTCCACTTTTGCATCAAACGTTGCATTAACTAACAAAACACAAAACCCGTTCGTTCCTATTGTTTATCTTGTTCTGTCGGGCCAATGATTGACTATAGAACTCATAACCATAATAAAACTCAGACAATTTTTTATTCTATTAATTAGTGTTCTATTTGGCCAAGGGTATAACGCCATCAAAACTCTTACACCTTCTACAGTGTTGAAAAAGAAATGGTCTCTTGCGCCTCGTCCTCGTTGTATTCTTTAAGTAAAGTTTTCATGTTTTCAATTAGTACTCGAGAAGCAACGAGTGGAGGAGAAGAAAAAGGCAATCGAGGATCGAGGCACCAATTAGGTAAAGAAAACGTTTGGTTTATTGTTCGTTTCTTTTTTCTTTCCTTTCCTTCCTCCATGTGTCGCGCACTAGGTGGGGTAATCCAATAAACGAACCGTCTGCACGTGATAAGCTTAACGAAGTTTAATACATTTCGTTGATTCTGGTTGTGTTAATCTTCGCTAATCTTTAGGGGCTATTGAAATTTTGATGATGATGAGGCAGGAGAGGCTTTTGCGAAATGAAATTTGTGTAAATCCAATATTTTCAGAATTTTTGGCAACATTTTCTTGCAAACTTACTGCTCTAAATTTATGAATACTGATTACAAATGAATTTTGAAATCTCTGCTGAGGCAGATGGGTTTGAGAGAGCAATCTCTTCATGGTATCTGATTTTAGCCTATATGAGTCGGATCTACTGATTGGTTGACACGAAGTTAGTTAACAATAAATCGGTACTTTTTTCTGAGTCAAAGTCAAACAACGATAAAGAAGAAAGTTTGTCACGTGTAGTAATAAAATTAGTAATGCAACATTTTCTCTCCTTTCCACCAAAAAAAAATACAATTTAAACTATGACCAAAGTCTAAATTATAAACTAGAATTACAACTCCCACGTTCAAATAATTCATTTCTTTACTTGTCTCTTTCTTCGTTTTCTTTCCACGAAGAGCATTGGATATAGCTAGCGTTTCTCATGCTTGGAGGTCAATGATGTTCTTTCGTAGTCATTGGAACTAGCTCTTGAGCCAATATCAAATAATTCGGTTTGAAATATGTCTTTCGATTTCACCATTTCTTGTGACCCCCCCCCCCCCCCCCGAATTTCCCCATCAGCATTTCCCATTATTTTTTTTCGGGTTGTCAATCTGCCATCGTGTGAAACCATACTCTTCCAAGAGAAGTGCATTTGCAGTATTGTATTTATTTTTTTTGCATCAACAGCTGAAAAATATTAGGGTGGTTTGATTTTTCCACTATGACAATCGTTAATCAATCCGTTATAATATAAATTGTTTTAATGTTTGTGATATTAGACCACCAAGATCTAATCTTCCTGTTGGCGAATTTTGCAACTCTATCTCTTCTCTCAACATGAGGAGGAATATACTCTTTCATCACTCA
This sequence comes from Lodderomyces parapsilosis, assembly GCF_000182765.1. Classification (NCBI taxonomy): domain Eukaryota; kingdom Fungi; phylum Ascomycota; class Pichiomycetes; order Serinales; family Debaryomycetaceae; genus Lodderomyces; species Lodderomyces parapsilosis. The sequence goes on along the minus strand of NW_023503281.1, from coordinate 2,364,811 downwards.
TTGGCTTGGTGTTGAGAAATCCACTGTACTGTTATATTGGTTTTAGGTGATCTGATCTTCATAAGATTTCCAAAGAAAAGAAGAAGAAGAAGTTCTTACAAGCGGAAGTTGTATTCAAAACTCGTTCTCTAGAACAATTAAGAAGGAGAGAAAGAGAATAAGTAATTGTGAAAACATATATATATATATATATATGTATCTCCCCTCTTTATTCCTTTCTTCTTTTCCTCTTTTTTCGCCAAAAGCGAAACGTCACCGTGAGATTGCAAATGAAAGATGTGTTGACATTCTAGCTCTCCTTTGGTTTATGTTCTATCATATTCCAATTGGTGAAGAGTTTACAAATACGATAAATGTAGAATGTGGACTTCTCCATGTATATCTACATGCATCAGCCGCAATCGTTATTATCTTCATTCAATCAGCCGTTTCTCTCTATCATAACGGGTCATTTTTTGAAACAAGTGTTTCACTTCTTCGTCCTCACATTTCGGTATAATCTCTGCCAAACTCTTTCTCTTAAACCGTTTCAAATTGAATTTTTTGAAATGCAAATCATCGTCATCCAATTCTGGCCAATACAATTGCTCCCTATCCTCATCACTATGTATATCATTTTCATTGTAAGTTGGGGTCCCAAACACTCTAAATATACAGCTCAACAAGTGCAAATCACTAATACCCGATTCGTTATTCATTTCTTCGTCAGCATCATTATCGTCAGCTCTTACACCCACATGGTCGTCTCGTATCAATATACTCTTGAAATCAGGAGAGTACAAAATAGTCAACACAATCGCCAATGACCAATAATCAACCTCAAATGAATAATTACTGATACCCAAAATCAATTCCGGTGGCTTATAAATACTGGTACTTACATCAGTATACTTTTGCATCAATGGTTCATCTTCTGGTGGATCCAACAAGTTGTAACAAACACCAAAATCAGCGATTACCGGTTTGGTTATATCTTCGTCGACAAACAAGATGTTTCCTGGTTTTAAATCTCGATGAATTATGTCATTGGCATGGATAAACTTGATGGACGATACTAAATTGGTCACAAGTTGTTTGAGTTGCCACTGGGTGATTATGTTCGATAGCGTATATTTGACGTTGCTAGATCCATCACCACCAAGATCATATCGTGTTCGTTTGCGGCAATACTTTTTATTCATGATCAATTGATTTAAGTTAAATGGATAATATTTCAACACCAATATCACATCTTCGTAGATTTGGAAATCCTCGATATATTTCACTATCCCACCATGTTCTTGCAAGGACTTGATGGCTTTGATTTCTCGTTTAATTGAATGTGGAGGAATTTTAAAATCAACATCGACAATTTTCAAACACACGTAGTTTGATGTGGATGCGTTTGTAGTTGCGATGGCATTTGATGACTTTGGTTTTGCTTTGCATATGTTTGATATAACACTATTGTAGATCAATTGCTTATCTGTGTATAAATCATCTAGTTTCATTGGGTGGATCAAGGTATTAAAAATTGTGTGTTTACAATGTGGTTTCTACAAATCGGAGTTTTTTTTTTTTGATTTGATGATGATACAAAGGGGGTAAAACATTGCAAAAGATCACGCTGCACAAATTTTCTACAACACTGAACAATTTAAACCAAAACCAAACTTATTACGAATTGTTAATTTAAACGATTGTATTGTGATAACTCTTCCTTCAGCTACACCCTTTTCCTTTTGTTTGCTCCCTCATCAAACCCAATATTACGTTTAAACCCAGCATTATTCCCACCATTTTGGCCAATATCACTATCATCAACATAAATCTTTCGATTAGGATATTTCAAATTCAACCCTTCAAATGCATTTTCAGTCACTTTGGGTAACTCCAAAAAGAAATTATGCACCAATGCTTGATCTGCAGTCAATCTTACTTCCGGATCATACTTTAACAAACCATACAACAATTCTAAACATTGTTTATTCTCACCACCAATCATCTTGTACCATTGTGATAAATTTGACGAGTAAGTTTGTGTGATTTGTTGAGTAAACGAAACAAATTCGGGATACTTGTTCAAACTTGGCCAATTCTTCAAATTGGGCGTACCCATAACCTCAATGATTTTTTGAAATTGATTTCTTTGAAATGGAACCAGTTTTTTATTATTTATATCAATCTTGGCCTCTTCTCCCTTGAATATGGGTCGCAATGATAACAATTCTGCCAATATGCACCCGACTGCCCACAAGTCAATCGCTGGAGTATAATGTCGAGTCCCCAATAATAACTCGGGTGCTCGATACCAGATTGTAACGACAACTTTATCACCAGTATAAAGACTCTGCAATGGATTGTTAAATTTACGCGCCAATCCCAAATCGCCAATCTTGACACATCCATTCGATGTCACCATAATGTTGGCTGGTTTCAAATCTCGATGAAAGATCCAATTCTTGTGCAAAAAAGTAACACCATTAAGTATCTGCCAAATTAATGACTTTATTGTCGGTAATGGTATTGGCTTCAATTCTGGATGTGAATGATAATGTATAATTTGCAACAAATCATGCTCACAAAATTCAAAAATCATATAGATGCTCTTGTTTTCCAAAATAATGTCTGTTAACTTAGTAATGTTTTTGTTATTCAATTCTCGACATAGTGACATTTCCCGAATGGCACTTTGGCTGATTCCAGTGTATTGTGCTGCCTCATTGGCAATTTCACGATTGAAATTCTTACTCCCATTACCAGCGGTATTGTTCTTGCTATTTGAGCTTTGATGGTTATCACTCTTGAACTTTTTAATGGCATAGTACTGTATTACTGGCCCCGATGATTCAAGGGAGTTTTCATCGGGTGGAACCGACCCTTCCTTCGAGTCGGTCTCATTAATATGGTCATTTGCATTAGCTTTACCAATGCGATCGCCATCATTAGGACCCACGCCATTACCTCCATCGGCTAAGCCTCCATGTATCACACCGAACTTCCCCCTTTCTTCGCCATCTTTTGTATTATTTGCATTTGTTCGAAGTTTGGCTTTGTAAACCTTACCATATGTACCGGCAGCTATATAGCCCAAAATTTGATAGGTGGAAAGCACTGAATCTCGAGTCATATCTTTTCGATGTTTGAATGGTCCTAGTGTGAGTATTGAACTCGACGCCATTAATGCTGGTTGTGGCACTGTGGGGAGTTGTTGATTCAGCTGGTGCGATGATGCATAATTGTTTTTGCTATTCTGATACGTCGGTGGTGCAAATGGATTATTGGCTGGTAACGTATTTGTCAAGGCTTGTGAGTACGATTGTCCCACATCGTGCTGTCGATATTGTGCCGATGGATGCAAATGTTGAGATTGATTTGTACGTTGTTGAGGTTTGTCACGTAATGTTTGGCCATCACTTTGTTGTTTCTGTGTTGAATTCATTACTACTCTTTTCATTATCCAACAAAGATGGACCTATATATCCATGTTATTGATCCAGTTCGTGTAAAGCTGGTTTTCTGTAGGGGAGGGGGGGTATTTATTTTAGTTTCAGCAGTTCGAAAACTTTGGATGAAATTGTCACCTCTCGTTCGGATTTGGGAAATATTTTCGCGCAAATCCCGCCGGTTGCCATAAGAAATCAGGTGGGTGCAAAAAAAAACCGCATTGTACAGTCGTATACTATTACATGAAGTCTATCTAAAATTTTAACCCTTCCAACCCGTTTAGCGAATCACTAAAAGGCAGGGGCGTCGTCGGTGGATTCTCAGCACGATTCGATTGTTCTGGTACAATGCCAAACTCATAATCAGCATTGAGACTTAACAAATTGTCAACTCGCGAACTTTCGTATTCATTCTTTAGTCTTGTTGTTATCTCCTTTTGTTCTTCGATGATTTCTTCCTTGATCTTTTGGATCTCTGCTAAGTCGTCCCATTTGAAACTGGATGTGAATTTGTTAACATAATAAAAAGTACCCGATATACTTTGGTCTAGGACGACTAGACCTGAATCAATAGATTTATCTAATTCCTCCATGGTCACATTATAGGACCAATTCAATGCATGGGATATCTCAGATACAGTAGCCCCATAGCAACCATTTTCGTGATCAAGACCGTCATTATCACCGTCATCAACCATCTTCGCCCTTATAAAGCTTCTCTTATACTTATGCTCTTGTTGACTCAAAAACTCAACAATAAACTCACTATATGAGTTGGCGTGGACTCTAGGTCGAATGACAACAAGTTCACTTTTTTCGTATTTGTTCAGGACCACTGGTAAATTCAATGTGTCAAACAAATCAATCAGTTTTCTAAAATCAACAATGTCAACCAATTCAGTGCCAAACCCAGAACATTTTACTAGAAACCGATTGTATTCAGCAAACAAATCCGGCAAAGTGATCATCGAAGACTTTTTGGTTAGCACAAAACTGGTCAAGTATTCACTCATATGTCGACTGAGTTCACTATGGTACAATTTTGATGTGCGACTAATGGTCAACGGTGGAATATTCTTGTAAATGGTTTTATCATCCTTGCTCACTAACAACCTCTTAAACGAGGATGAAAGTTTGATCAAGTCTTCAAATTTAAACATCAATTGCTCCAAATCATCCAATGACGAACCAAGTATTTTTTCATTGTTTTTCCTCTGTTGTTCACCAAAAGCTTCCAAAGCATGAATCCCTGCTCCATTTGGTCTCATTGACTGCTCTTTCCTTGCTTCTAATTTTTTAGCATTTTGATTGATACCTCCTTTCATTCTCAAATTCTCCCACTTGACTTCATCTATCAAGGTCGCAACTTCTTGAAAAAATTGAGCTTCGCCGCCTTTATGGAAACTGATTTTGATATATGGTCGGTTGTTGGTATATTGCTCATCCCCTTCAAGCTTCAAGTCAAGGGGGTTCGCTTCGGTTGAGATATCATCTAAATCCCTGTTCATTTCAGTAGTGGATCTCCCCAATTCAGTACCACACATTTCGCAAAATTTTATCGATTTGTGATTGATAAATGTACATGTCGGGCATTGGCCAGTGAGTACTGTGAAAGAGACGGGTTCTGGTGTCAGATTTGCAGGTGATGGAGTACCTTCAATCAAACCATTTGCCGGACTTGAAGGTGTTGGTGTCAATGACATACTATTGGAAATATATCCACTAGACTTGTTCAACATATCTTGCCTGAAATTCTTATTGGTGACGCCACACGCTATACATTTAGGTGGTTCCATGTCGGCACCCACTCCAGCAGGGACGTGGTTTTGAAAAGAGCAAATCTTGCAAATCCAGTCAAACCCATTGATGGTTTGTGTCTTTGACTTGCCATCATTTTTCAAACTCTCAACTTTGATATATAACTTAACCTTTGGCGAAGATCGTAGAAACCGTTCTATCAATTCAGCTGAAGTAAGCTGGTCAATCCGAATAGCAATGCTTCTCTTAGTATCGTTGTTATCATAGTAGATAATCCTTTTGTTTGTCAAATACACTCTTCCATTTTGATGAAGTATTATCTTCTGCTTTCCCTGGTACAACCCAACGTCATCCTTGATATAAACGTTAAACTCTCCCTCTTCAAGTATTGGTCTGTCACTTCTGTTAATTTTAATGGGTTGCCATATTTTCAACCAGGACATTGATCGCACTCTTTATATGGTTGTACTCTTGCTCTGCTTCAGTGAAGTTTGCTCTAATTAGGATCTCCTCTTTTTGCTTTCAAGTATCATATAGCCATGTATGTAAACGATCAGTGGTTTTAGTTTGACCACTATACTCTTTAATCAACACTTGATTTGCTTTCGTTTTCTCTTGCAATTAACAACCACCTTTTTCTGGATCATACGAAAAATATCTTGATTTTCGAGTCACCACCCACACAATCATTGATTACATCGAAAAACAGGCTTGTACCTTGTTAATGGATCCTATTCATAGTGGCTTATTGAAAATCGCATCGTGTTCCTGTATACTGACCAAACAGAATTGTTACATCCGACCTCCACAAAGTGATTGAATCAAATAGCTGCAACTGAATCAAACCCTGTTATATATATTCAGCTCCTCTTTAAAGAAATCACAGCTGGCACATTTGCCTTTTACTTTCCCCAAGCATGGCATTTTTATTCAAACGTGATCCTAAAAGTCCACCTGAGCTAGTGAGAGCTTTAAACGATCAGCTAATCAAGCTCGATAACACCAACGATCCTTCCACTTACAAGAAATCACAGGATGATGCTGGGCGATATCTAAAGCAAATTAAGGCCATTATATACGGCGACGATGAAAATGAACCCCAACAGGATCAGATACAACTATTATTGACCGAGATTTTACAATCAAACAGTTTGTACTTGTCTACATTCACTTTACCCAAATTGGATTTTGATTCACGAAAGGACGTGGTTGTCATGTACTCAACTTTGTTACGACGAAATTCCTTAAATGGTATGAAACAACCAGCAACCACATCTCTGTCTCCTCCTCCAGTTGTGGATTACCTACTTCACGCACAACCCAAAATTTTAGACTACCTTTTAAGAGGTCCCGAGCATTCTGAAATAGCTCTTGTCACCGGTCAGATAATTCGGGATTGCATAAAATTTGAAAAGATCAACAAGCATGTCTTATACAGCCCTTCGTTTTGGAATTTGTTCAAGTATGTCGAGAATCCTACGTTTGAAATTGCTTGTGATGCTATGATGACCTTAAATGATGTATTGACTATTCATAAAAAATTGGTGTCTGAATTTTTGGCAAACAACTACGAGGCATTCATGACAAAAATTAATGGGTTAATCAAATCAACAAACTATGTTACCAAGCGGCAAAGTGTCAAACTTCTCAATGATTTAGTGTCTGAAAAGGCCAATTTACAATTCTTGCACAAATACTTTGCTGATACAAGGAATCTCAAATACACGATGTTGCTTTTGAGTGAAAAGCTGAAAAATTTACAGTTGGAAGGATTCCATCTCTTGAAGTTTTTCGTTGCAAATCCAAAAAGAACCCCGAAAGTGAATGAAACTTTGATAAAGAATAAGTTCAACTTTCTCGAATTTTTTAAAACCTTTGATGTTGCGAGCTTCCATGATTCCAGTTTACTCGAGGAGAGAAATTATGTCATCAAGCAAATTGAGGAGTTACCGGATAAAAATGCTGTAAATTAATCTATCATATTCATAGTCTTATGTACTTAACGGTAAGAGCTGAGAGAGCAACGACATGAGTCAAGTTTTATAAACCTACTCAGCTACTCTAGACCAGTTCTTGTATTCCTCTTCACCGTATTGAATCTTTCTGATCCATTCTGCTACTTCAGCCGTCAATTCACCCGAATTTCCAAGGGATACAGGCACGGGGATATCTTCTCCCTTGAATCCAATATTTTTGATGGGAGAAACAACAGCTGCGGTACCAGCACCAAATGCTTCCACCAAATTCCCATTCTCGGCTGCTTTCTTCACCTCATGAATTGTAAATTTCCTTTCAGTAACGATCCATTCATCTTTGGGCAATCTGGTTCTGGCTAACTCTAAAATCGAGTCTCTTGTTACTCCTTCCAATATTGTTCCATCGAGAGGAGCAGTCGTTAACTCCTTTTTGCCTGTATCGGGGTCTCGGAATACAAAAAAGGCATTCATAGTTCCAACTTCCGTGATGAATCCCTCATCTCCAAATAACCACAAGTTTTGATGGAAGCCTCTTTTAGAAGCTTGTAATTGTGGCAAGACGCATGGCGCGTAATTTGCTCCCAATTTTTTGTCCCCAACACCTCCTGGCCATGCCCTTACAGCATAGTCAGTAGCCTCCAAGTTGACAGGTTTGAATCCACTCGAATAGTAAGGTCCAACTGGCGAAGCAATGACAAACAATAAAGCTTTATCTGGAGTACTGACTCCTAATGACGCGGTTGTTCCAATCAAAGTAGGTCTAAGGTACAATGAGTAACCCTTTCCCTCAGGTACAAAATCCTGATCAAGAATCAACAATTGATCGATCAATTTTTGCAATTCTTCTCCATCAAACTGCGGCAAAGCAATTCTCTCCGCTGACTTGTTCATCCTAGCCATGTTTTTGTCGCCTCTAAAAGTTCTTATCTTACCATCGCGGTCTCTATAAGCCTTCATACCTTCGAACAATTCAAAAGCGTAATGAAATACAATTGTGGATGGATCAAGTGATAAATTGTGATATGGCGAAATCTTGGGTGCCCCCCAACCAGTCTCGGCATCCCACTCAACCTCCAACATATGGTCCGTAAACGTTTTACCAAAAACCAACTCATTTTTGGGAAGTTTCGGTTTGGGGCTGGTTGTTTTTTCAATTACCAACTTTGATGCATTTAAAGGGGCGACTGTTTGCGTAGAGTTGAAACGATAAAATGGCCTGGGTACCAATGTTCGAGATAAAAGCGGAAAGCTTCTTTTAAGGGCTTGCATTCTCAATGAATGATAACGAGTGAACAGGAGCTGAAAACTTTTCAATGAGTCAGATGCTATCTGTGAATCATACCTACAAAAAAAAAACGAAGACAACGATCCATAATTATCCGAAGGCGCTACCGTTCGTGGCATAAAGGCGGACCACACTGACCAAGTGTGGTGCTAGAGGCTCCAAAGACAATTTAAGTGCGTGAGTTGAGGTGTAGGTTGAGAGAGTGAGGATTCTTGGACGGGCAGTGTCACCCACTTGTAATCTTGGTAAGACATCTATCGCATGTTTACCTCAAGAACTTCCAGTTTGGAAAGGCATGAAACGATCGGAGTCTCTTGGGTATTATACATAAGCAAGGTATCAGTAGATTGTAGCGTCATTCAAGACTTGCCACAAGTGCCAGTGTTGTCAATTCAAAAACTTCTGCTCCTTGTTTACACCGAAATTTCGATCAAAAGTCTCAACAAAGAACAAAGAAAAAATTCATAGGAAAATGAGGTGTTGAACAACCAGTCAATCATCAACAACAAGAAGGTTTCGTTTCGTTTCGTTTCTTTCTTTTTTTTTTTGGTTTTTTCTCGAAAGATCCAATTGAGACGATAGCGATTACCATCCAAAGGGGGAAGTGTACTTATTGTGAGCCAAGTTTTGCAATTTTTTGAGCTGCCCACCAAAGAAGCAATTTTTAATCCCTTTCCATCAACAGAAAAAGGAGCCATCCAATCTAACCTACAATAATGTCTGAAGTATGTATTAAAAAAAACTGGAGCGATTGTCACATTGTTAGAATTGGGGTCATCAGTGGCAGATGCTTATGAGGCCTTATGAATTCCCTTTCCAATGTAGCCTAATACTAACAAACTCCATTTTTTTAGGTTAAAAGAACAATTAGAATTACTACTGAACAACACATCCTTCATGATGTCCCCCCAGTTGAGAACTACCCTATGAGAAAATGGTCCATCCAAATAACTATGCTCGATTCTGAGGGAAAAGAAATCCCAGCAAAAATTTTGGACAAAGTTACGTATACTTTGCACCCAACTTTTGCCAATCCCATAAGAGTCATCAAACAGCAGCCATTCAAGATCGAAGAACAAGGATGGGGTGAATTTGACATACCTATTTCCATACACATCTTAGGTATAAACGGAAAACCCGGTGAGCGTAAATTCCAGCACGACTTGAACTTTTTAAAAGAGAAATACGTCAATGACCATGTGATTTCTATCCCAGTAGGTCCACACAAGAACCCTCAATTGAACAAGATCCTAACAGAGAGTGGTCGTTTGCCATTTGATGAAGCAGGCAATTCTGCTGGTGCTTCTGCTGCTGGGGGGCTCAAGAGAAAATTGGATGCGCCAAATGGTGCACAATCTCAAGCTAACGCCGCCGATAGGAAAAAGTTGAAAGGTGCATTCAAAGGTAATATAGACTTAGAGAAATTGGCCAATGGATTGAGTAAATTGAGCGAAGACGATTTGATTGTGGTGGTTCAGATGGTTACTGATAACAGGACCAATGAGATGAATATCAAGAATGATATTGATAATGGGGAGTTTACTATGGACTTGTACACTTTGCCTGACTCCTTATTGAAGAGTTTGTGGGATTATGTGAAGAAACATACGGGAGAGATTTAAAAGAGAGAGGGAACTAGTAGTGTGTGTAAGATGATGATGTAATTTTTTAAACAATGTTAACTTTAACCGCCGACTAATTTTCTACTATACGCTCCATACTTTTATTGTTGAATCCCATGAGCCTGTCGCCAATGCAACACCATCAGGGCTAACAGTTACTCTGCTTATTTTGTTCAAGTGCTCGCTTCCCAAAGTGCCGATTACCTCGTTTTTTAAAGTGTCCCACACAACACACCCATGATCTGAGTAGCAAGAGTACAACAACCTTCCACTCTTTCCAAAATCCAATGAGAATACACCAGAATTCTCCAAAGTTGAATCTCGGGAGCTTATGCTAAATCCATCGCTAGAAGCTAATGACGCGTTCATCTGTGCACTTGACGGAGTCAACATCGAGTAGCTATTTCCAAGCGGATACGTCTTTCTGTCCATGGGGGTAGTGGGTGATATCGCTTGGATGCCCATGCCGCTGCCGCTCCCGTAAAAAGGCTGCATGCTTCTAATCTCCATGTTCAATGAATAATGAGCTAGCTCACAGTCACTCCTGAGGTCAATTAATCTAATCTGACCATCGTCGGACCCCACAGCAAATGCATTCCCATCCGGGAACACTTTTACGCAATTAACATCGCTGTTGGAAATACTAAAACTTTGTGTTGGTGTCGGCAGTCTCAAATCCCATACCTTAGCGTACCCATCTGAAGATCCACTGATGAAGAGGTTGTTCAGCAAAATATTGGTTGGGAACACAGTAAGACACAATACATCTCCTACATGGTCGATGAAATCACGAGATTTGGACCCCTTTGTGATATCCCATAACATACATGTCATGTCGCCACTACTAGTGACGATAGAGTTATTGCCAATGAACTCACACTCCGAAATATATGCTGTGTGGCTTTTGAAAATTGATTGAACAGACTGAAAAAATCCAGTTTGCATCGGGAATGCATTGCTTCGAAATTGTTGCCGTATCTGAACAGGATTGTTTAAAGTATCGGGCTTGATCTTGTATACGGTACAGTTGTTGTCCAATCCAGCGGAAGCCACTAGTTTTTCATTTGGGGATATGCTACACGTGAGAGCCCAAGGATTGTCTAGTTGAATAGCTTGCTTTTTGTATCCAGTGATTGTATCCCAAAGAATCATATAGCCATCTTGAGATGCTGACAATATCTTTGATGAATCTGCATTCCAGCACAACTTTGCTACTTTATTTTGGTGCCCACGCAAGGTGTTGTATAGCCTTAATTTGCATGAATCTCGGGGTATTGTTGCAACGTTTACAGATGCTCTTTGCAAGTTGGTGTCTTGCGTTCGATTTTTGACATTGATTATTTCGTCATACAATAACTTGGCTTTCTGCTTTGCCACTTCAATCTGCTTCAGGAGAGGCTCTTGATCAATTTGCTGCTCTTGCAGCTTGATGGTTGATTGTAGATTGTGATGGAAAACCAGATTACCAGGTTTCTGGGGTGAAAATGTTGTTGTCGAATTTCGATTATTAGTAGGATGCATTGTCAATTGCTGATGTAGCCAGGAATTGCTTTTTAGTTGTTTAACTTGCCACTTGTAGCTTTTGGTAAGGTATGGAGTGAACGGTTCGTAACCAAACTAGAGGTGGAGCACAAACTTTGCAAGTCCAAATTTTTTGCTAGAGTAGAGACAAGAGCGAAGTGGAAACAGCAGAATTCACTTAAAAGGAGAGGGTAAATTGACTGCAAAGTTTATTAATTTGAATATTATAAGTCTGAGTTCAAATATTATATAAAGTCTGATGGTGTAAAATGTGACGCAAAGTTTGAATGTAGTGACCCAAAAGAAGAACGACACTATGTTAAATTTTGAATCATTGCAGTGATTAATACCGAAAACGTCAACCTGAAACAATTTTCGGGAAGAGTGGAATTATAATGAAGCAAGAATTGGGAATATTCTGCATGACACTGAGAAACCGTATAAACTAAAAGCTTGCTTTGACATGATACTTCAGTAATAGGACAGCAAATGCAGCCTTGGTCAACCTCGTTGCAAATTTAAAAACGCGACATTGCAGATGTGCAGTGTCGGGACACACAATCGCCTTGTCCCCACTGCGCTTGTGTGAGCCACGGTACTATTTTGTTTGGGTTGCGCACAAAGTCGTTTCATCCAATCTGCATTTTAGCATCTTACAGTTGCGCTTCGACGTTACGTCATCCCGTCCCCTCTCTCTCCGTTTCCAACATTCAGAAATAGTTCCACTTCCTCACGCGAAAGAAACTAGTGGCTTGAGGTGCGGTTGAGCCACACTAAGCGAAAGAGCAGCCCCAAAGTGGCTATCCACGTAAAAGAATCTTCCTCGGGAATTGATTGAGTGTAATATAACCAAATGTCGTTCTCACTTAAAGCTGCTATCGATGTTCTCATCATCACGATATTGTTCATTCTGCTCTTGCTGCTTCTGCTGTTGCTCCTTGGCCTGCTCCTGTTGTTGTCGCCTCTTTTGATTATGCACATTAGGAACTGGTGCAGCAGCTGTTTTTTCCTGACGCGAAACACTCCTTTTGACCCTGTCCTCCAAATTACCAGTAACAGTTTTCAAGTACAGGGGCAACTCCATCCCATTTTTCAAATAAAAAACCTTCCAGTTACGAGCTTTGTCCTTGAGCTGAACTTGGTTTCGATTCTTCAAGGCTTCATTGATCTTACCGCCTTTGCCGAATAACTCAAGAATTTTTGACCAATGGGGCCCATTTAACTCTAACGCATGTCTGAAGGCTTTCTCCTCATCTCGAGTCCAAGGTCTTCTCTGACTGGGCTTATGTCCATTTACATGTATTTGCTGTTCTCTGATCTCCGAAGGCAAAAGCTTAGCAGTATCGGCAGAGTCGCTATCATCATCACCGTTCCTAGACGGACGATAGTTCATTTTAGCATTGATTTGATCATACATTTCTGGACTTATGGGGCTGTACTCCTTCTTTTCGCGAACGGGCTTTCCGCTCTTGCCCCAAATCAAATATCCCATGTTTTTGGAAACGTAATCGAAAAGATCCCTTAAAAAGGTGAACCATTTAAATTCTTCGCTCAAGGGAATTTGCGTTTCGTCCTCGTTATAGTTGAGCAAAAATGCTTTTCTTGATCTACACCTTTCAACAAAATCAGCTTCCGAGGGTAACAACAAGTCCACATTTCTTCTAGCCAATAATATCTGATCCAAATTATCCGGCAAAATATCCTCCAAAATTTCCTCCCTTGATCGCTCTCCTGCTTCGATTGCCGAGATGTACGCTTGCGTTTTCAAATCAAGATACAACATTGCTTGTGGCTTTAACAACTTTCCAATCTTTCCTCCCACATTTGAGCCTGCTCCCGATTGTATTGTGGTCGCCAAGGAGTTTGCGGTGTCCAAGTAGCTCGAATCACTTAAGTGATATTTGATATCCAAGTCATGAGCAGGACAAAATATATCCAAAAACGATTCATTCAAGTAAAAGAATCCAACTTCCATGGTACCCAAAGCCGCTGCTAAAAAAGTTGCCAAATTTACTTTTCGAAGAGTTGATTCAATACTCTGTTCTTTGTTCTTGAAGACGCGAGGAGTTTCTTCACCAGTATGCCACATGCCTGGTGCAATATGATCAACAGTTAAAAAAGGATCTTCTTCGGAATAAAGTCTTTTTGTAAATTCAAATAATGAGGTCAAATCGCGATACGTTGCACCTTCTGGAGTTTCTGCGTTGGAAGCAATGTCAATGATCTTTTTGTAGGATGACTTCGCGACAATGCGTAGCAACTGCGTCGATAAGTTGTCCAAAGTTGGTAAAGTGTTGATTAAAAGTTGGATCCTTGGGGGTAGAAAATCTGCCCCTACAATGGGCAAAGGTAGCACAGATAAATTTGCCTGTGTAAATACAGCATGTCTGGAATCTACATTCAAGTGTGGATACTGTGATGACAACGATGAATAAGCAACATGTGCCGCATTTGTATTGAAAAGTTCTGAGTCTGATGGTATTGCAGATACAGAGGGACGATCTGTTTGTTGCTTATTGTGACGAGACACGTTCTCCTGATTTATTGATTTAGCAGATGCATTATCAGATGCATTTTTGTCCTTGTCGGTTACCGGCCCTTCGAGGCGGTCGCCGAGCCCAAGGGGCTCACGTTGTTGTTGTTGTTGTTGCTGCTGCTGCTGCTGCTGTTGCTGTTGCTGCAATTGTCGTAATTGGTCATGCGCCTTTTGAATTAGACTTGAAGCAGCATCATCTTCAGTTCCACCCGATACGGCATGATCCTTGCTGCTGCCTTCATGAGATGAGTTGTCGACGAAATTAATGGAATCGGTCTTGCCGGGACTCAATCCTGACAGTATTGCTTCCGCATTTGACTCATCAATTTTTTGTCTCTTCCGCTCTTGATCATAATCAGAGTGAGGAGGATTATGTTGCTGTTCGTCGCGAACGAGCTGTTCGTGCTCTTGCGAATCTTTTGTCAATTCATGTGCAATCGATGAGATCGCTTCTTCAGCAGATATTTCCGCTTGACTTCGTTGGTTTGGTGATTGCTTCTGTTGCAATATATCATCGATGTTGTGATGTTCCATACTTTGTAAACTGATGGGAGGATGGTGGCCAGTCGTGTGCTTCGTTTAGTCCAACGTATCTTTTCTCAGTATATTGTGTTATCAAAGATAGACGTGAAGAATTTTGTTTACATTTTGTTAACTATTGTTGCATAACATTTTTTTCAGTCTTGTTTCAACATGAACCACATTAAGTACACGCCAGAATGAAGGTGACCAGTTCCCTCAAATACATGTTAGTGATTATAGCCTAACTGAGTTACAAACCTGTCTTTGGTATCTTCTTGGCATCTGTGTAGAACCAACAAGTACAAGCAGTCTTGGTTTAGTTCATCACTTGTTGAGAATAACCGCTTAGGAAGAGGGCATTTAAGTAACACTCACTCGAAAACGCGCCCAGAAACCGCACAACAGAGAGCTACGTATGCATTCAAGTTCATTGAATAACTCCATTTACTTAAAACCACAAAGCTTATGATTTCGGTTGTTATTTCCGTTGAGAAATCTATTTCCTCTTTTTATTTTTAGCGGGATGCTTGCCGAATTAGGAAATGCGCTATTCTTTTGGAATACGTTTCGTTTCTTTTCTTTTCAAATCATCTCCGTTAATGTTTAAGCGGGAATGTTTAATCAACTTTATTTAAAGTCCCCAGAAGTACCTCTTTTCTCTTGACAATTGGTCTTTTCTTTTCGAAATCAATCACATCTATTTTACTATTATGACTAACCAATCAATCTCTGCTCAGTATTTCCCAGAGGAGCCAAAGGAACCTGTTGTTAAATCCACCAAAGGTAGCAACTCCAAGCAAGCCATTGAAAGTTTAGGAAAGGTTTTTGATGCTCGGGGTGCCTATTTTGTTGCCGATTATGCTAAGTCGTTGGGAAATTATATTGCTGATGTTGACGGAAACTTGTATTTGGATGTTTACGCTCAAATCGCTTCGATTCCATTGGGTTACAACAACCCAGCATTGATTGAGGTTGCAAAATCGGACAAAATGATTAGAGCTATAGTTGACAGGCCAGCTTTAGGAAACTTCCCAGGTAATGATTTGGACGAGATTGTCACCGACATTTTAAAGGTAGCCCCTAAAGGTCAAAATAAATTATGGTCTGGTTTGTCTGGTGCCGATGCTAACGAATTGGCTTTCAAGGCTACATTTTTCTGGTATCAAGCTCAAAAGAGAGGTTATAACAGTGATTTCTCCCCAGAAGAAGTTGCTTCAGTCATGCATAACCAAGCTCCTGGTGCGCCAGAGTTGGCTATCCTCTCATTTGAGCGTGCATTCCACGGTAGATTGTTCGCATCAGGATCCACCACATGTTCCAAACCAATTCACAAATTGGATTTACCAGCTTTCAAGTGGCCAAAAGCTCAATTCCCTTCTTACAAGTATCCATTGGAAAACAATGTTGAAGCCAATAAAAAGGAAGATGAAAGGTGCTTGAAAATTGTTGAAGACTTGTTCAAAACTTGGTCTGTTCCAATCGCTGGTGTTTTAGTTGAGCCAATTCAATCTGAAGGTGGTGACAACCATGCATCTGCTGAATTTTTCCAAGGTTTAAGAGACATCACCTTGAAGCACGGTGCATTGTTAATCATGGATGAAGTTCAAACTGGTGTTGGTGCTACCGGTGTTATGTGGGCTCATGAAAGATTCAACTTGCAACCACCTCCAGACCTTGTTACATTTTCAAAGAAGTTCCAATCTGCTGGTTACTTTTACCACGACCCAGAAATCACTCCAAACATGGCTTACAGACAATTCAACACTTGGTGTGGAGATCCAGCTAGAATGACCTTGGCTGGCGCAATTGGTAAGGAAATCGTCAAGCATGATTTGACTGCTAGAGCATCCGAAGTAGGTGATTACTTGTACAAGAAGTTGGAAAAATTGCAAGAGAAATACCCAAAACATATGCGTGACTTGAGAGGCAAAGATAGAGCCACGTTCATTGCCTGGTCCTTGGAAAACTCAGCAGCAAGAAACAAGTTTTTGAGTGACATGAAGGAAGTTGGTGTTAACATTGGAGGATGTGCTGAAGACTCTGTTAGATTGAGACCAACTTTGGTGTTTGAAGAGAAACACGCAGATATCTTGGTGGATGCTATTGATAAGGTCTTGTCCAACTTTTAGATTTGGGAAAACATGGCTTGTGTATTTAACTTAGTTACTATCTAGAGTAATAACATAATGTATTAATGAGTGTACAAGCTGTGTAGTGAGAAGTTGTTGTGGCACATGCACCCCCGAAACAAGTGTGGTGGAGGTGAATACCCGATAGCGCATTTCTGCACCAATTTGTGTCGGTAAACTCCAGATTTGGACTTGACAGAAAATAAAAAAAAAAAAACCTAAGAGAAAAAGTGAAGTAAACAGGAATAACATTTTTGCATTTAACCGACAGGAAGAAAAAAAAAAAAAATCACAGGACCTGACATCGGGAGTTTGCGCCATAAGGAAGTTCAGAGGAAAGATAGACGTAACCGGATCTCGTTACTGTTTGATTCTGTTCCTATCGCACACTTGTATGTATCCATTCATTAATTAGTTTTGAAAGACCAACTTTTTTTCATTGCATCAACACTGGTTCAAAACACAACAATACTATACCAATGGAAGGACTCAAACTTCCCATGGCGACATTCTCGCCATTATACACTGACTTTAAACACTTTATTAAAAATGACTCAAACTCGTCGTTTCTCGCTGGTGGAATAGCAGGAGCTGTTTCGAGAACGGTAGTATCGCCATTTGAGCGTGCTAAAATTTTGTTGCAATTACAGGGTCCTGGAGCGGACCAAGCCTATCAAGGGATGTTCCCCACAATAGCAAGGATGTATCGTGAAGAAGGTTGGCGAGGGCTTTTCCGGGGCAATACACTCAACTGCATAAGAATCTTTCCTTATAGCGCCGTGCAATTTGCAGTGTTTGAGAATTGTAAGGACTTGATTTTGAAGTATAGGCGACATCAGTATCCAAATGACTTGAGTGTGCAAAGAAACAATGAATTGAATGGGTATGAGAGATTGTTTTCCGGTTCCATTGCTGGGATTGTGTCTGTTGCAGTAACTTATCCATTGGACTTGGTGCGAGCTAGAATCACTGTGCAAACTGCATCGTTAAATAAGCTTGATAAAGGTAAACTAGCCGAAGCGCCAACAGTCATGCAAACATTGAAAGAAGTTTACCAAAATGAAGGTGGGTTCCTAGCTTTATATCGTGGTATCATCCCTACTACGTTAGGAGTTGCCCCATACGTTGCCATAAATTTCGCATTGTATGAGAAACTCAGAGAGTATATGAACAATTCACCAAGAGATTTTTCAAACCCAATATGGAAGCTTTCAGCTGGTGCTTTCAGCAGTTTTGTTGGTGGTGTCTTGATTTATCCTTTGGATGTGCTAAGAAAAAGGTATCAGGTTGCAAGCATGGCTGGAGGAGAATTGGGGTTCCAGTATAGGTCAGTGAGCCATGCTCTATACTCTATCTTTAAAAATGAAGGCTTTTTTGGAGCTTACAAGGGGTTGACGGCTAATTTGTACAAAATAGTTCCCTCCATGGCTGTTAGTTGGTTATGCTATGATACAATTCGAGATTGGATAAAACATTGGTAAACTTTGAGATTAGGTTAGATGTATAGACTACAATATAGAAACAATAAAGTAGATAGAGGAATACTCAAAAATAGCCGGACACAGTAAACCTTATGTTGCACTAATTTGGGTGTATACATAAAAAGCTGGTGTTATATATAAATCGTATGGTTTATCCTGCATACAATGCTTTTTTCAACCAACCAAATTTATTTCAAAACAAAGAGAGAGAAAGAGAGAACGCATTGGAAAAGGGAAAAAAAAAAAATACTTGTTCCTCTTAATGAGTGATCCTTTTTGAGTATCAAAAGCCATTCTATATCAAATTTATTCGAGCCCCCATTCATTAACCCCCATTGCAATTATGATTCCATCAAGAGTTTTATTAGCCCAAGCCAAGAATGTCAAGCCAAAATTCCAATACCCAGTAGAGATGACTCCATTGTTTGCTGCTGTTGGAATTGCAATTTGTTCAGCTACTTTTTTCACATACAGACATTTCGCTCATGATAAAGAATTGAGATTATGGAAGAATGCTGAGTTGTCGGAATTGAACAAGGTCTTGGACAAGGCAGCGGATGAAGAGAAGTAGACAAATTTGGTGTCTAGCTGTCATCTTGCTATACATTTATAACGTTCAAAAAAAGAAAACATTTTGTCATGACCGAAATTTATTTTGCAACATCCACAGCTGTAGGATGCTATCCTTTCTTCAATGGATGGCGCTCCGCTGATTATTTGTTATTTATCTAGTCAATTGTTACATTTTATAGGAAAATTAAACCGTTGGTTGTATTTGGAAATATAAAACAATGTTCGATTTACTATATACAAATCTTTTGCCTCAACAGATAAGTCTTTGTCAATTTATTGACGACATTATCCTGCTCTCATGTTCGTTTTCAATGTTGGTGTAATAGTCCAACACTTCTGGAGTTTGATCTAAGTTGTCAATGGCTCTATAAAATCCCTTTGAGTACTCTTCCGGGAACAGCACTTCTCCATCCTTATTTGCAAGATACCTCACTGCACTTTCATGTAGCTTGTAACCCTTTGCACTAAGCTCATTACCAATTCGATGAATCTCCAACGGATCACAAACGATACGATAAAACTTGTACTTTTTATCTGGAATGAATTCATCAGGAAACTCAACCTCTTCGAAATCCTCGGCGCCCAAATCTAAAGCAACTTCAAACACATCATCAAAAGTCTCATTGGCTTCGGTTTTGGGTTCAATGAGTATCTCCCCCTTTTTTTCAAACATGAAATTACAAGGACTTAATGACGCTTGGAAATATGCCATTGCCGACTTGACTCTCATAACTGTACGTGCTTTATTATCAGTAATTGCAGACACAATAACTGCAACACCACCGGGTCCCATAAATTCATAAGTTACTTCAGCCTGATTTGCTGAGCCATCATTTAACTCACCTGCTCCCCTTTTGATTGCATTTGAAACAACTTGTTTTGACACATTGAGTTTTTTAGCCTTTTCCAACAATTGATCCAAGCTCGCATTGGCTTCTTTGCCTCCTATTCGTACACAGCTTTCAATTTTGGTTGCAATTAATGTTGCTTCTTTGGATTTTTTAGCATCATTCTTGGCTTTATCATGTCTGATGTTCGCCCACTTGGAGTGGCCAGCAAACCGAATAGGTGCAAAGCTCGGCTTCGGGAAAGTTGGAAATATGTGTATAGGACGGTGGAAGGGACGCAAGGTTGGTCGTATCATCAGTAGTTGAATTAGGCTTGTTGATTAACGAAAAAGAAAAAAATATTATGTTCAACTTTTATCAACTATTTATCATTCCTCCCAAAAAAAAAATAGATTTCCCGTACCTATGTTCACCAACGATAACTAGAATTCCTCGGTATTCGAATACACAAATCAATTGAAAATGAGTTCAGGAAGCGAGGCAATGTCAAAGCGTAAATTGATCGCTACAATTGCCGACGAAGATACAGTAACAGGATTACTACTCGCTGGAATTGGTCAAGTGTCCAACGAGCCTGGTAAAGAAACCAATTTTCTTACAGTTATACCTGGAAAAACCTCAGTGGAAGACATCGATGAAGCATTTGAAAATTTCACAAAGGAACGTGATGATATTGCCATTTTATTGATAAATCAACATTTGGCCGATTTAATAAGATATAAAGTTGATAGTTATACAAATGCTTTCCCAGCAATTTTGGAAATACCTTCTAAAGACCATCCATATGATCCAGAAAAGGACTCTATATTGAAGAGAGTTAGAAGGTTGTTCGGGGAATAGAAAAAAAAAGTGGCGTTATCATTAGATTGCTGACGATTGCGACATAGATTTAGTTTTTATTATAATAATAGCACATTTGGGGCTCTACACAGATCTAGGGGTAGGCAACCCATCGTTTCCTCTATACCCTACTTTTTCTTATTCTTTTTCTTTTTCTTCTTTCCTCCGTTACCGGTTGGAGCCGGTGAATTCTCCTTCGAAGATGAATCGTCGTTAGCTTCTTCGTTCGCATCATCAACCTGCTCCTCATCCTTCTTTTCATCTCTTTCATTTTCTCTTTCTTCGTCAGCTTCCTTCTTCGCGTGTTCTCTCTCATTTTTCAATTCCTGTTTTTCTTCCTTTTGTTCAAACTTTTCCTCTTTGATAGCATTCTCAGCCTCACCTTCCTTCTTTTCTTCCTCATTTTCTTTCTTTTCTTCATCCTTCTTCAACTTTTCAGCTTCAGTAGTTTCATCGTTTGTGCGAGGTTCTGCTGGTTGCTCAGACGAGCCGGAATTGTCAACTTCAACAGGATGATCAGACACTTTTGTCTCGACTTCAACCATGTTGTCGTCATTTACTGATAATGCATCAAAAGCATCATCAATGCCCTCTTTCAAAGCCTCGGATGAAGCTGTATCGGTCACTTGTATGTCATTGGGATCAGAACCACCTTTGCTGGAGTTGCCCCCTTCGTTGGCATGTTCAAGAGTTTCATTTATTTCTTGCGCAGAGTTGGGAACAGCAGTTGAAATCTCCGTATCCTCCACTTCAAGCTTTGTTGAATTGGTCTCTTGTTTTTCAAGTGGTTCAGTGTCTTCTTCAGTTGTGGACGCCTGTCCAGCAACCCTTACAGTATCCAGACTTTCCTCCTTTTCCTCTTTATCTGGTAGTGGTGGCAAGTCTGAGTTGCTAGCCTCGGTGGGTTGAAGATTGTCATGCAAAGTCGCCTCTGGGGAAACAGTAGCAGGAGCTGTGGATGTTGAATCATCTGTTGCACCCGACTGTGTCTTGTGGGCTTCACTTGATACATTGTTCTTCGACCCATGGTGGATATCTCCCCAATAGTTCTTGGCAAACAAGTCAGGCAAAACACAATCTTTGATGTAAAAATCACGAACACCAACAATTCTTCTCTCACGTTCACAAGCTTTGATCCATTCTGGTCTAATTATCGGAATATTCATTTCATTCGCTTTCACATATTCTGAGTTTTGCTTATTCTCTCTGGTACACAAGAAATGAGTTGTGTCAACTTTAACTTGATGTTGTGCTGGATGTTTAGCACCAATCTTTACCAAAGTATCCTCAATATCCTCTTCAGTAAATGGATCATTAGGACTAAAATCACCGAGACATACGGTTATACCAGACAAATCAGTCATTTTGTGAGTATTGACTTCAACTTCATTACTCCAAAAGATACCAGCAGTGGTGTCTAATCTCAATTGAAATTTGAAACTCTTGTCAACGGGTAAACCCGAAAGCTTCGACGTCTTATTATTCATTGGTTGTGGAATTGAACCTAATTTCTTACCGTCCTTGAACAATATTAAATTTTTCAAGTTGGAAGTTCCTAAATCCAATGCATCCCATTCCAAAACACATGAAGTTTGGGTTGTGTTTTTAATTTGTAAAACTGGAGCTTTTGGTGGATGGGTAGCAAAACTTTGATAGATTTCATCTTGAATATTATGAAATTTTGCATCTTCTTCTTTTTCACTATCATGGTCTTGTTCACATTTCAACTTGACAATTGATCCGGCCCTAACTCCATTTGGTAACAAGATTGTTGGGAACTCAATCAAATGGTGATCTTTTGTAAGTAAAAGTGCCAAAGAAGCATCCAATTTACCCACTGTAAGTGACACCTCTACCATATTAGTTGCTCTTGCAAAGTTTTTTACCTGCTACAATCAAGTGACGTCAATACAAGTGGATGTTCCAGCTCCACGATTTTTTTTTTTTGTCAACGAGACATAACTGGTCGGTAGCACTCTTACACAGCCATGAGAGTTATCAAGTATACTAAATAATGTTACAAGTTAAAAAGAAAAGAACATATAAACCAAAAAATCTATGTCCTTATCCCCATGGCTCTTAAATCCTCATTGATCTCGTCCTCGCTTGCTTTCCTCAAAAGCAATTCCTGAGTCGCTACCTCGTCTTGACTGATTGATGACGTAACTGCAGAGGGGAACCCATGAAATGTAACTAAGCCGTTCAAAATTCCCAATTGTTCATTCAAATTATTTCGCTGTTGTACCAATTCGATAATAGCATTTTGTTTGATGGCTTTTTTCATCTTTGGTGCAGCTGTTCCCATCATATCGGCAACATTGCTAGAATTAGATACTGTCACTTCACCTTGCGCCAGAATCGACAGCGGTATTGCTGAATAGTTAAAATCTGGTACTATTTGGTCTAATTGATTTCTCTCCTTATTGATCTTGTACCACATTGACGTCGTTTCTGTAATCATTGCATTCTTGGTGTCCATTATATTTCTAAGATAATTTTGGTGAATTGATGTACGAGTTGCCATGGTTTCTTTATCGACACATTTTAATCTATATGCCAAGCTGGCATTGGCTAAGTTTAAACTATCCTGGTAGAACCCATTAATCTTTTGATAAATCTTGGACAACTCAGGATGGGATCCATCTAAACAAAGTTGTAGCTCCTTCTCTAATAAGGCTAGTTTGTCGTCATATAGCTTGTCACGCACTTCTGCAAAACACTTCTCAATAGCTATTAGTCCCTTCACAGCTAGCTCTCGTTGTTCGTTGATGTCAGTGTCATTTTCTTCCGCAACAGTTTCTTCGACGCTTTTCTCAACAAGTTCTTGGACTATCTCCTCTTCAGTTTCAGCAGCCCGCTCAATTTTTCCTTTTTGTTGCGATTTGGAGTCCCATTTTACACCTTCTTCATTCTCGACTTCCTCATCCTCCTCATCCCCTTCGTCTTCTGCCTCAGCTTCATTATCTTCATCATCGGGACTTATCTTTGTGGAACCATGTTCAATTTCATCATTATCCACTTCAGGCTCCTTTTCATGACCGCCATCAATTGCACCGTTTCGATTGTTAGCTGTATCATCAGTTTTCTCTTCACTAGTGGCGTCATCTTTACTGAGCCCATGTTCAGTCACTGGTTCCGTCTTGAGTTTCTTGTCCCCATGCGATTCAGATTCTTCAGGTTCAGCCGTAGCTGTTCGCTTACGCGTAATCACATCGCTATTACCTTCTATGACTTCAGCATTAGGAAAGCTTTCACTATACAAAGTTTTAGATGGATGGTGGTCAAGGAATTCATCATCTGAATCGCCATCAATCTCCTCTAATCTGGCCAATTCTGTCAACTCTGATAATGTTTGCAAGTCAGTTGATTTCAGTAGGTTCTCTCCATCTCTCTCATCTAAAAAGTCCATTTTGTCAGTTTCGGCCTCTGATTCATCATCTCCTAAGTCGCTTAATTCAGAGCTTTCATAACTATCTTTCCTTTGACGTGTAATTACATCCAGTTGCGAGTCTCCGTTACCAACCAATGTATGTTTATCTTTTGATTCTTTCATAAACCCCTGTTTGATCTTGCTGATATCATTTTCTCGATGTGAATCGTGCTCATCAGCACTAGGAGTTTCTGTAGACTTTTTCACTCCATTCTTGTTACTCAAGAATGCAGAGTTTAAGTCCAAATCTGACTCTGGTAGGCTCAAATCGAATGGAAGTGGAGAAGTTGCCACTTCGGAAAGTGGTGATTCTTTGCTTATCGTCAAGCGAGTATTTTCATCGATCAAGGCGTCGTGCTGGTCCTCTTGCTCTGGTATGGTGTTTGTTACTGTCGCTAATTTGTCAGTTGACGCCAGCCCTGGTGTCTCCTGTACACCCTTTTTGTTGTCAGAGACCGATTGCTGTACTTCCACTTGCTCCATTTTTGTATTGAACAAGTGAACGGTTAATGTAGTCTAAATTTGTCAATGAGATTTTCGAGAAAGAGTTCGTGAATTCTCCTGCTTTCGAAATGTAAGGTGGTTTTCAAACGTCTTTGTCACTTGCTCGTCAGTTGAATCTTGAAAGTAACCCTGCGGGCTTAGTGTGTGGGCTTGAGCTTTGAAATAAGTTGTGTAGAACTAGTCCTAAAAAAGGAAAGATTGATGTGTAGTAGTTGTTGTTGGTGTTGTTACTATACTTTGACTAAGTAGGTAATTTTTAAATCCGTAACTACTAGACACCGTGTGATTGATATGGAAAGTTGTATGTTTCGAGTATACTCTTTTTATAAAAATTTTGTAGAATCTTTGACTTTAGTTTGGACTAAATGTTGTATGGTTCTTGTTTTTTTTTTTTGTAAGAGGGAAAAGGAAAAATGAGGCTCTCTTTACTTATATGCAGGATTAGATTGATATATATCTCAAAGCAACTAATAAATCGTCCACTGCTTTGATGTATATCTGGTGACCAAAGCTTCGCCATATAAGACTACTCCAAATACTTCGATACTTAACTCCGACTTAAGACAAGTAAAGTCTTTTTCGTTTTGGAAAAGGTTGATCGCAATATTTTTTTTTCCGTATTTGCACTATGACAAGCCGCACCATCGTACCAAGATTGAAAACAAAAATTACCCTTTTGAGATGTATCCATCTATTTCATTTTTTGATAATATCGGTTTTTATTTTTTTTTTCTTCCTATTCAATACATCTCATCTCATTAAAGGTCCCTCTTTGAATATTTGCAACCAACAGCTTCAAAATAAATTTGCCATGACTGGGTTTTCTTCGCTATTTGGTAAATCAACTGAAAAATATGACCAGTCTGTGAGCGAATTGTTCAAAAACTCTGCAGATGGGCCAATTTCAAAAAACCAACTAATAGATAAAAAGAGAACAGTCATTGAAATTCCCAAATCAAAGAAGCGTAAACAAGCAGAACAAGAAGGGGATGCAAGTGAAGAAGATGCTGAATCCCGAGTAAGTGAGGAAAGTGAGGGAAGTGAGGGAAGTGGGGAGGAAGAGAGCAATGAGGACGAAGAAATTGAAGAAGAAAAAGTTATCAAAAAGGCTAAGAAGAAGGATGAGAATGACAATTTAGAAGCCAAGTATTTTGAAAAAGTGATGCGGGCTGACGAAAAAGATGAAGAAGAAGGAGATGTTGATGATGACTCTAAAATAGAACAATTAGCAAATAAAGATAGCTCATCTGTCGAGAAAGAAACTAAAAAGACAAAATCAGCGCAAACAATAGATTTCAAAGAAGCGGAATTGGAAAAAGCAGAAAGAACAGCCTTTGTGGGAAATGTCCCTAGTGATGTTATAACGTCAAAGACTGTTGCCAAAAACTTCAAAAAGCTTTTCAAACAATTTGGCAAAATTGACTCCATTAGATTTAGATCAATATCCTTTGATGAAAACTTACCAAGAAAAGTTTCATTTGCTAAAAAAAGTTTACACAATTCAAGAGATTCTGTTAATGCTTATGTCGTATTTGTTGAAAAACTGTCATCATTGGCAGCAAAGAAGTTGAATGCCATAGTATTTGAGAACCATCATCTTCGAGTTGATCATGTGGCCCATCCGGCTCCTAAAGACAATAAAAGAACTATATTTGTTGGTAATTTGGATTTTGAAGAAAAAGAAGAAAGTTTGTGGAATTATTTCAATAATAAATTAGACAATGATGTTGAATCGGTGAGGATCATACGTGATTCGAAAACCAACATGGGTAAAGGTTTTGCATTGGTTCAATTCAATGACACATTGACTGTCAACAGGGCATTAATGTTGAATGATAAGCCAATGGATGTTACTTCAGGTAACAAAAAGGCACGTAAATTGAGGATATCAAGAGCCAAAGCAAACGTTAAACCATCATTAATGTCACCCAATCATATTGAAAATGCGAAGAAAGCTTATGCTTCAAATAAATCACGTGAGCAGCAGCAAGGTTTAACCGATACTCAAAGAACGAAATTGGGTAGAGCGCAAACCATATTAGGTAAAGCTGATAGGTCAAGGGTTGGAAAACCAAAGAAAGTGATTATTGAAGGTGAAAGAGCGACGAAAGGGCAAAAAATTGCTGGTATTAAAGGGTTAAAGAGCGGGAAGGTGAAGAAGCCAAGAATTAGAGATAGATCAACCAAGTTTAAGAACGAGAGAGAAGCGATGAAAAAGGAAGTGAAGAGGTGAAGAGGTGAACATAATAGTATGAAGATATTGTGTACTGATAAATTTTGTAGAAGTAGTGAGAATGCATAGTGTTTTATTCTTTTTGTTGTACTCGAATTTTGCAACAAAACTAAATGAATTGCTCACTGGTAAAAAAAGACACACTAGATTGTGAAGATACTCAATGTGAAGTTTATAGTACATAATGACAAGATCGTTGTACACGTTGCTACATGTACATCAACTGGAAGCTTTAGTTTGAGGTTGAAAGTGTACGTCGCTGTTCTCGGGCTAGTATAAAAGATGTTTCAGTTATGCCTATAGATACTGTCTACCCATTTTGACTAGGCTGTGTAAACCCAAAACATTTGAGTCGAAAACATGATGGTAGATTTATGGTTACATTATTCTCTTTCCATTCGTGCCATCCATTCGTGTGGCATATTGCAACAGGGCCAATGGTAGTGCGGGAGGAGTCAAGGAAAAAATGCAGTAAAGCATTACCGCATTGGGATATAATTCCGCGTACAAAATAACAGAGTCAATTTCTTCTGTCAACAACCCCCTTGGTACCCCTTATTGAACAACTGGCCTGAAAGCAAAGGCAGAGGCGAACATTAGCTTGGGTGGATGCGAGCGTAAAACTTAGTGGTGGTGTGTCATTTGCCATCTTATAGTCCATAGTATCGATTAGCTGGTGATTAGTAGAAACAGTGTGTATGGGGTGTGTGCTTTGTATGTTGATTGTGTGGCATTAAAAATATTGACTTTGTGTATGATGTTGTGTGTGTTCTTTTGTTGCGTGTTTTTAGTGTTGATAACCACTACAATGATAATAGAGTGTTCATTCCACTATAAATAGACTACAATATATCACTCCTGAAGTAAAATCAACCACATCTTATCCAATACATCTTCTTCATCACTACCCCCACAAGATACACTTCCCCACTTTTTTTCTAATCTTCTACTGAATTTAAATGTCTTACTTGAAGATTCTGTTGCTTGGAGATAAATCACAAAATATGACATCAACAACTGCTGATAATAATAGTAATACCTCAAGTGACCCCAAAATCACCACTGAACCATTTGACGAAGAAGTAGATAAATTTGCTGCTGTCTTCAAAGGTCTTGAACAAATTGATTTGGAAACTGATAAAGGTGAACTTAACCCCATTTCCAAAACCACTTTGGAATCATGGGAAAGCGATTTCCAAGCTCTGGCCAAAAACATCTTAACTCAAAATGCATTGGCAAACACTACCGTTGATAAGGTTATTGCCAATTCTGACTCAAAAACGAGGTTGAAAGAGAGATACTTGTTTAATGTCACTGTTGATACCATTGGTTCGCCTTCTTTTGCTAATAATCAAAAATCATCAGGTAGATGTTGGATTTTTGCATCTTCAAATGTGTTTAGAACTCATGTTATCAAAAATTATAACTTGAAAGATGACGAGTTTCAACTTTCACAGAGTTACTTATATTTTTATGACAAGTTGGAAAAAGCCAATTTTTTTTTGGAAAATATCGAAGACACTGTTGATGAAGAATTAGATTCAAGATTGATTCAGTTCTTGTTGCACGATCCAGTTGGAGATGGTGGTCAATGGGATATGATTGTTAATTTGGTTAACAAATATGGTTTGGTTCCTAATGAAGTGTTTCCCGATAACAGTCAATCCACCAGCTCTTCAAAGTTGAACTACATTGTTACTGAAAAGCTCAGAGAATTTGCTTTGAAAATTAGAGAATTGAAAGCATCAAAGGCTTCTGACAATGTGCTTCGTCAATTCAAGTTGAGAGCAATGAAGACTATTTACAAGACCTTGTCCTTAACGATTGGGTCCCCACCTAAACCCACTGATGAATTTGTATGGGAATTTTTGGACAAGGATGGCAAATACAAGCATTTCAAAACAAATGCATTGGACTTCTACAAGAGCCACGTTAAGTATGATGCTGCAGAGCATTTCTCCTTGATTCATGATCCAAGGAATGATTATGATAAATTGTACACTGTTGACAGATTGAACAATATTTACGGTGGCAAACCAATTGAGTATGTCAATACTGAAATTGACGAAATCAAAAATGTGGCCATCAAGATGTTGAAGGATAATGAACCAATCTTTTTCGGTTGTGATGTTGGAAAGTTTGGTGATAGAACAACTGGTGTTTTGGATAATACAGGTTATGATTACACAACAGCATTTGATTTTGATTTGGAGTTAACCAAGGCTAATAGATTGAAAACAGGTAGTTCTTTGATGACCCACGCTATGGTCATTACTGCAGTTCATATTGACCCATCTACTGACAAACCAGTCAGGTGGAAGATTGAAAATTCTTGGGGAGACGAAACTGGTAAAAAAGGCTGGTACATGATGACAGACGAATGGTTTAGTGAATTTGTTTATCAAATTGTCACTACCAAGAAGTATGTTAGTAAAAAGACATATGATATTTGGAAAGGCAAGGAATTCAACACTTTGCCATACTATGATCCAATGGGATCTTTAGCTTAGAGTATTATTAGTTTTAATTAGATGATGTACGTGTTTATTCTCAATGTAAGAAAAGCTTCCATCAACAAATGGATCTTTTTTTTTTTAATATTTTCTTCACAACTTGTCCACTCGATTCTGTACACCGGGTTGCTCACTAACATGAGCCATAGCAACAACTTTCTGTTAAACGTGGATACTCTAACCATAGCTATACATGAAATCAAGAATCAATTCCACGACTCTGCCTCACCAAATGATTTGCACGATATAATTGACAAAATAGATAATGCAATATCCACCATTGATTCCAAACTTGAAAGCTTTGTCACAATAAACAAGAAGAAACTACAACAGGATGTTAGCAATATCGATCTATTAAGAGTGAGCAAACTCTCCTCAACAATCAAGAATGCGTCGAATTTAACTCAAGTACTAGCCAATGCCGATGAATTGGGCCACAACTTAACCTACAAAATCAAATCGTTAGACCAAGAGATAAGCAACGTTGATGACACACTACACTATGTCGAAAGCGTTCAGCTGTTGAAAAGCAACATCAACCAAATCAATTATGCCATAGAGGGACAAAATTGGGAATTGGCTGCTCAATGTATTCACTCAATCAAAACAAAGATACCACAAGATTTAATTCGTGGCCAATACGCATCAGCTGTTATTCCGTCAACAAATGTCCCCGACCTACCCGAGGTTTGTATTGACAATTGGGTCAAACAACTTACCGTTGTGTTCCAAAAACAATTCAATGAAGCAGCATCGAAAAGGGATGTTGAACACTTAACTAAATATTTTCAACTATTCCCCTTGATTGGTCAAGAGGAAGTCGGATTAAACTGCTATGCGAAATTCATATGTGAAATTATTAGTGAGTCGTCGAAAAACTTGACACAGACGATAAACAGCATCACTGCAACTGATTTGAAACCAGGTATCTTTGACACTGTGGCGATGCAATTATTTGAAAATGTGTCAATGATGCTCTCTCAACATGGCCCTTTGATCAAACGATACTATGCGTCTACATACTCAGATGCAATGACGTACGTAGTCAACAAATTGCAACGTGAAGTTGATTTACAGATTGGAGTTATTACCGACACGTTTTATGATGCACGACGATTGGACAAGTTGTTTCAGGATATTAAACTATACAAATTCCCTGTGTTGTCCAGAAGGCTCACTGACTTGCATGAACATACAGTAGAGCAAGGTCGTGTGAGTGAGGACTACGAAGGTTTGGATGATCTTGTGCCCATTCGGTATGTTGGCGATTTGATCTTGGAGTTATCCTTGATATTGCACAGCTGGGCTTTATATTGCAAGTTTGTGACCATCAAGTATTTCCATCAATCAGACTCATCCGAGTTGACCATGCCTATGATCATTACCAAATCTAATTTCTCCAGGAAAATCAATGAAAAGCTTTTGCCTGCATTTGAGGCAATGTATCAATTTTATTTTCGTCGATCATTGGAAAAATCAATTACGATTGAGGAGTTACCCAGTTTGGAGTCGTACTTGAGACCAGCACTTGAATCGAAATCACCTGACCACCCACCTTGTTCATCTGTGATTGAGGATTTAACTTTGATATTGAATAATACTTTGAGAAATGTAATTCAATCTGGTTTCCCAACATCCGTTAAAGCTTTTGTTACGGAGAGTTTTCGAGTTATACAACAGGATTTGATAAATGGGTACTTTATAAGGAATCTCAATGACAATCAGCCAAAGTATAATCAGTCTTTATCATTGTTGAGTGAGGATGGAGGTTTAGCTAGTCCACGAGCCAAGTCGAGAAGTGGCACTCCCGAGCCACACGGTGGCCCAGTAACTACTACTGCCGCTTCCACTACGTCCAATAGTAGTGGCTTCTTCAAAGGGGCGTCGAGCGCATTTGGCAGTGTTGTAAGTGGCTCAGGGGCAATTGTTGGCAGTTTACAAACCACTTCTTCAAACAGTCCCAAGCTCATGAACTTTCTCCTATATTTAAATTCGGTAGGTATTGCTCAAGAATACTTTACAAAGGTTATAAATAATGTCAAATCACCAGCACCATCTAATACAGGGCTCATCGAAACTAATTTCCCCTTTGGTAAGGATGCCGAAAAGATTAGAGCCATCTTGGATCAAGATTTTTTAAATCCATTCAACTCCATCACCAACAAGATTTTGAATGAAAGTTTGATTAATTTGTACAACCAGTCAATTAGACAACGGTTAATCACCATGGTCAGTGATCTCGTGCCTGAAAGTTCCGAGTCCAATTACATCTTATACTCCACTAATCAGGTTAACGACCCATCACTACTCATCAAATTTAAATCCAATTGGTCTTCACTAACGCGCCCATACTTGCAAACGTTGCATCAATCTGTATGGCACAAGCTATTACGATTAATAGTTGTCAATTTGGTCAATTTGATTGAAAGGAAATTACATTTAGCATTAAAAAAGTCCAAAATAAATGAATTGGGATCAGTCAAGTTGGAAAAAGATATGAGTTTTGTTATCAATGAAGTCTGTCAAGATAATTATCAATTGAGAGAAAAATTTGTCAAATTGACTCAATTGGTGTTGCTTGTTGGCATGGACGATGATGAATACGAAGAAAGTAAGCAACCAATGCTCGAACAAGTGAATCGCGAGGATGCTTATGAGGAAGAAGAGGAGAACGACGACGACGACGATTTTACTGGTATTAACTGGATTTTGACTCCTCAAGAAAGAGAGCAAATACGTAGTTATAGAGTATAGGCTTTTTGCAAAAACAATCCACTTTCTTTGAGTAATCTATTTATTTCATCTATACAGATATTGCATTCGATTCACTGGCATTACCTTCGATTTGCGATACCATTACGCCATCCTTCTCTTCTTCACCACTCAGCTCTGCCTGTGTTGCTCTTATTGGATCTGGTTTTATCCTCAAGTACAAATTGTGATAATCAAATTTAGGATGCGTATGCTCACACTCAGGCCCTTGAGGGCAAAATCCGGCCATATAATACGGACAAATTGTTCTCCTCACATGTCGACTCTTACAATTAGGACCCTCGGCACAAAACCCAGCATTATAATTCATACATTCAGGAATTTTCAGTTGTGGATCAATATGTTGGTACAAACATTCACTACCTTGAGTACAATATCCATTCTTGGAGTAAAATAAGCATTCTGGCATTTTGCGTAGATTGTACTCATGCAAAAATTCACAATGATCACCTTTCTTACACAAGCCACGTAGCCAATGCTTGCATACGACTTTGTTTGAGTACATTTGTGAAACGTGTTTGTTGGGGCAATTGGACCCCAATGGGCATGATGATTGTGGGTTGTGGGGGTTGTATAATGGGCATACTGGTCTGTCGGGATCAAGACCAAAATTGTATTCGTTTCGTAAAAATGTTTCAAATTTGAACCGGTGGTTCCGGTAGCTTGGATGTATTATTGGGTTCAGACTGAGCATGATTGGCAGTAAGGTCTGTTGGACTTTGTTAGTGCAGTTAGTTTTGATGATGAAGGCAGAAGTGTTAAAGATTTGATTAATAATTCAAACGCTTGATTGAAATATATATGTGAGACATTCGTTGCACTATATGCAGGATTCGAGGGTAGTCACTTCAAATCGCAGCACCAGAGGACTCTACGAACTACATCAATACACAATGCAATACTACTTTTTCGCTACTCTATCAATTTCCTTGACATTTTTCATCTTCTGAGCACATCCATAGTGCACAATAGACTCGTCACTCGACACAGTGAAATAGCCATAACCCAACCTCTCATTACATATCGAACACTTTTGCTTACTAGAGTTGATCTTGTAAGCTTCATCTTGCAAATTGAGTACCTTGTGCTTCAAATTCGTCGAGCCTGCCTTGTACAATTGAGAACACATTCTAGACTCATGCACTTTGTTGCCAACTTTTTGAATCTGACTCGTAAGGAAATGTGATAATTTATTTAATGGAAATGATGGGGGAAGAAGTTCAAACACTTTGTGCACCGACATTTTCGACCCTTCTTGAGATAGCAAAGTAGAAATATCATCAATATTTTCCTCTAGATCTAAAAGCAAATCTTCAAGTAATTTATGAAACAAATTTGTACCCAAGATGGCGCCATTGGGTTTTTCATACATCTGTGAGCAATACTTCATTGCCGCATCCAAATCGTTCAATTGGCTGTACAATACATCAATGGCTTTTTCATGCTCTTCAAGTCTTTTGTAAACAAAAACAGTCAATCTCAACATTTTATCATCGGTGGTTGGTATATCCTTCAACACTGGCCAAGGGTCATAAAGCTCACTTTGTGACAACACCGTGCAGAGCTTATTATAATACTCATCCTTATTCACTTCATTCTTGATTTCCTTCAAATACAAACAACAAAGCTTTGTTTCGAAAGCGTTGAATGATTTGGTTTTTTTCAACTTTTCTTTTATATCACTTTCGTTTAATAACCATTCCAAATATGTAACGGCGGTGGAATATGATTTTCTTTTGATGAAGAACAGATAAATCATTTCGGGATCATAACTCTCGCATTCATATGAATCATTCATAAACAACCTTTTACTATTCAGTGCATCGTCGTCGATGACCCATTCAGCATATTCCAATATGAGCGATAAGTGCTCATTTGTCAACTTCAGTAAATACTGCACTGTCAATTGCGGACTCCTAATGAAATCATCATACACATTATCATCCTCATTTGAATGACTAGGTTGAACTTCATCATGTGCTAAATTATACATCATTTGTAACGCTTCCTTGTGTAACCCACGACCGTAATAAAAATCAAGCAACTCCTTTATAAAGTTTGGTTGTTTGAGATTCCTCTGCTGTATATGATTATGCACATTGCTCATCAAACACTGGTGCACAATTTTTGAATCACATTGATTATTCGGTAAACGAAGTAATGGACCGAGCAACATGGGTTTACAATAGAAATAGCAAAGGAACAAGGATGTGTCAATAATTATCGAAACTTGTTTCAATTGATTCTCCACAGGAGGGTAGATGTCTATCGGTTCGAGCTCAACATGTTTCCATTGAATAGTTCGTTTGGCTTGGAATTGTAATAGTATCCGTCTTTGTTCTGTTAGATAGATTATCAAGTTGTTTACGGCTTTGACAAAGCGCCGCGTATTTTGCATCTTCAAAGACCGTTTTACTGGCTTGATTGATTTTCTAGCAGTAGCATCCGTCTCGTATTCAGATTCAGTTATTGGATTTGATTCTAAATCCTCTATGGTAATATGCTTGACTGGGTTCAGTGTGTTTTGCAAAGGCGCTCCCTTTCCGTTGCCTTCATTCTTTCCAAGGCGAATCTCAGCGTTCAAAAAATCCGGAAATAGAGCGAGCACGTCACGAAACGAAAGCAACCATTCTGAGCCGATTTCAACCAATGATTCATGGTATTTCGAATATGCTTCAAACAAGTAAACTGCCTTTAATTTGTATAAGTCCCGTAGTTTTAGTTCTTTTGATTTAACAGTATCGAAATAATCACCACTATCAGATGGTAATAGAGTCACAAGCTGAATAGCCTTATCTGTCCCAATGAGTTTCAAATCATTGTCGAGTTGTCTGGATGTGCCCAGAATTCGACCACTGATGCTCAAGTATTGTGTTAGCTGTTGTTGGTAAGAAACTACGTTCAATTGGAAGATGTTTGACCCTGATGCCAAGACCAACGTTGAGCCATCAAAGTCAGCCAAAATTTGATTCGACATTATATGGTGCAGAAACTTTTGAATGATGGATCCTTTTATGTCTATCACCTCCAATCGCTTTGAGTAAATAACAACCAAATACATGGGATTGATGAACACCACCGCTAATGGAACCGTTGATAACTTGATAGGAGATGTAGAAATTGTATTGCTGCTTTTATCAAGCTGTACAACAGTCGTATCTTTGATGAGGATAATCAAGTTACCTCCTGTAAGCAAAGTCCAAACCAGAGAATCCGACACTGATAAACCGAAATAGGTGAATGATGTTGCGTGTGTGAAAATTTCCAGATTACCGCCTCCCGTCATCAGACTAATCCCGAATGTGTTCAACTCCAACAAGACATAATCTCTTTCAATTCCTAACAATATTCGATTCTCATCGTACTTGTTGATCGTTCGTATTCTATCTTTCAAGGAAATCTCTTTGACTATGTTGAATTGCAAAACATTACGGGATTTGTTCGTGATGGATAAAATAAGCAACCTCTTTTTGAATCCAATGATTAACAAGCGGTTTTCGTTGTGATCGACATACAAAGGATTAGCAAGCCTTGTCTCCTCAAGAGAATAAACTAGGTTGGTGTGACTCCCCACGAGTTCATAAATCTTTAGCGACGAGGCGCCAGTAATTAGAACGATTGTTTTTTGTGTATTGGGTTGCTGACTCACAAGGGGAAGCAATTGAATAGATGAAATTCCGGTGCCGTCACCAATGAGATTTTTGTATGTGCCCATCAATGTGTACCCATGATTCTCTGCGAATAAGTTGCGCGAATCAGCATATGATTTTAACGATCGAACCGATCTTGTTGCCAGTGATTGAAAAGTTGGAGCCGAACTATTAATAGTGGGATATTCTGGCTCTTTGATGGGTTCTGATTGACCCGAAATACTGAATACAAGCAAATCCCCGTTGTTGCATCCGACATAAATATGACTCTCCAATTGAAGTACTGCTGTTGCCTTGAGGTTGTTTTGACGTGCACGTGGTATTCGTATCCTGATTGAGGGTTCAATGATGTCTATGTTCATTTCATAGTAGGGAGAAAGTATAGAGGCATAGAGTGATTGCAAATGCACCAAATTCGATATTTTGTCGTCACATACAAAAAGAAAACAATGTTAAAAATGGTAGCTCTCTTTTATACTATAAAATTGATTACACTGGAGCAATATTTAACGGCTTCATCCAACTTGTCGTTCATCTTTTCGCTCATTTGAGAGTAGTCGCTCAAAGCAGCACGAAGCTTTGAAGAATCTTCACTTTGGTGAATAACATCTCCGTGGACTTTCAAAAACAAAGACAAAATTGTTTCAATGAGTTCGAAGTTGGTGTTACTCCCCAAGCCCAAAGTCAATGCCTTGACGAAGCTTGTCATCTCTTCGTATGGTGGCTGCGAATTCAAAGACCTGATCTCAAGATCCAATGCAGCGGGAGACAACTTCATGAGATATTCCAAAAACGTGGTATAATCTCCATTTTCAACGGATAATCTCAACGACTTTGTAAATTGACTTTCGAATGAGTGACCAGTTACTCCATTCAATGACAATAGCCGACTGTTTTCTTCAGTAGAATGATGTTCTTCTTTTTGTTGCGCACCTTCAGCAACTGATGCTCTGTCACCCACTGTCTCGCCACTTAAAGTCAAGAAAAATGGCGCTTTTTCCGGCTTTTTCACCGCCTCCTTGGGTTTATTGTTCTGCTTGATTGTGTCTAAATGAAGCAAGGTAGAAAACTTGGTTCTAGGACCCAGGGACAATGTGATCAAACTTTCATCAAGTTGGGGCTTACTGTCGTACTTGCCTAAGGCATATGCATCTTGGTCTTCGTTGTCGTCCAAAGCCCCATCCAAAATAGTTGATCCACCATCACCTGCAGCGTTTGGCAACAACATCGTAGAGAATTCCTCCTCTTCAATATGCCTTGTTGAAACCGGTTTGAATTGAGCGCGATTGGTCCACAAGGATATCCCATTGCCTGACACATGAGTAGTGGCAATTAAGTCGCCTAATGGAGAAAACTTGACCGATGTAGCCACCACTGGTAATACGACACCATCAATACATCCACCGGTGGGCAAATCCCATGTTCTCAAAGTGGAATCTAATCCAACAGAAACAATCCATCTTCCGTCGGGGGAAAAGTCCAAACCTGAAATTCGATTCGAGTGTCCCACAAGAACTCTGACAACTTTCTGTGTGGTAACATCAATGACAACAATTGACAAGTCATCCAATGTACAAGCCATCAAATCCGACAGCTTGTGATACACCATAGAAGTAATTGGTGCATCCAATTGCAACTTGCCCAAGTATTTTGATTTGCCAAAATCGTAGAATCCAACTACACCATCTAGTCCAGTGCTTACCATCTTTCGGTTCATTCCATCGATAGCAAGACCTGTCACTGCCTGCTTGTGCAAAATGTACTTTTTTCTCAATAAGCCCGACTGTAAATTATAAACACCAATACCTCCTAATGAGGACCCGACAAGACCAAAATTACCACATTGAGAAATACAAACGGCCTTGCAAAAGCCCTGATCGACGGTGTTTAGTACATTCCGCCCAACCCTTTTCGTAGACGAGTCCCAAGTTCTGGCAAATTGCTCATCCTGGTGCGCAGTAATTATATTTTCCCAATCACCAGTTCTTGCCTCTGATGAGGAGATTGCAATGATTTCAGGAAATTTCTCTTTGAGGGAAGTAACAACTCCTGCTTGCCTCTTGCCATCCTTTGACTTGTGCATTCTTTGAGAAAACTCTTGTGCTTGTGCATCCTTTCTTAATGAAAAAGTCCAGAATGATCGGTCTCTGGATGCACTTAATAGGAAATGAGTTTTGTCTTCTTCAGGAAATGTTATTGCTACTGGTGGAGCAGAGTGACCACCTCTTGACCTCAAATGACGTGGAGGTGTAATGATGGACGAATTTGTGGAGGAAAGGCTTGGATCGAAAACAAACTCTTTCAAATGGTTATCACCACCGTTTGTTAAAACAATTGGTTGTCCATTCAAAAACTGTGCCTTTGCAACGCCGTTAAATGTTTCCTTATGAGCATTTCTCAATACATGAACACGAGCGTTCTTATCCAAGTCGTGAAAATACAAGTCACCGTTATTCAAACTTGCAACCAAATGCAGTTGTCCATCTGTTCTGAACGAAATTGATGTCACATTTGCTGATGATTCCGACCCTGATGTGGTAATCTTGTCTCCCAAAACCATGCCTTTTCTCAAGTTGTAGATATAAACATCTCCCGTGGTAGTTCCAATGGCTGCAATGTCAAGGGCAGGAGCACATTCAATGCAGGAAATACTTGCCTCTCCAAATTGATGTTGTGGGGATTTGAACAACACTTTCCCCAGGCGTACATTTACTATTACTATTGAGGTGGTAGTGGCTACCACGACTTTGTTCAAGTATGTGGGAGGATGAACAATGCCAACAATATCTCCATCAACACCGGTGTTAACTGCTTTGATTGCAGAGTGTAATTCAGTTGGGAATTTTGAATCCTGCAGTTTTTTGAATACAAATAAGTCGCCCTCTGAGCTGCCGCTAACTAGATACTCTCCAAAATAGCATAGATGGGTAAGGATTCCTGAAGTTTCACAAGTCAATGTCTTCTCCAACCTGCCTCGTCTGTAGACTCCAATTTCGTTGGCATAAGCTGCAAATACGTAATGACGATAAGTGGCAAAGCAGGTAATCTTAGACTTGGTCTGTGTTTGAGATACAAACAACAAGTGTAATGTGGCCAAGTCGTAAATTTGAAATGTTCTTCCTGCAGATGTAACGGCATAAAAAGTTGATCCCAAAGTACCTATGGCGAATGGAGTTGAATCAGTTACATTTCCCAAAACTCTGAAAGGACTGAAGATTCTAGAAGGTCTTGGCGCCTTTTGCAAAGCTCCAGAGGCTTCTATTTTCCTTTTCTTTTCTAGCAATTCAACCATCCTTGGGAAACGATGTGTGATGAGTAGTAGAGATGGGGTTTTTTCAAGAGATGAGTTCAAATTGCAAAGAAAAAAAAATTAAATTGAACTAAGTTTCCACCAGAATATATAAATCTAAACTCTAATGACCGTTCAAGAAAAGAGACCTATTGAAGAAAATGCTACTTCCGAGCAAAAAAGGCAAAATACGGATCCGTATACTAAGGGTATTGCTGCCATCAAGCCGGAATTTATTGTAGCTAAGCCAGTACAAGCCACAAACGTGGTAGAGTACCATGATGATGAAGCTGAGGGAGGAGACAGAATGGCAGAAGGTGCAGCGGATGGACAACAAAACAAGAAGGGCAAGAGAAAAAGAGGACAAAATCACGGTCGTGATCTAAAACAGAAGAAGGATACTATTAAACTATGTCCCTCCATTATAGATCCTGATGATTCCAAATCGTGTTTTTTAGGTGAAGAAAAATGTAAATATTCTCATGATTTGCAATCCTACCTTGAATCAAAACAGGAGGATATTGATGGTGTTTGTCCCGTTTTCGAAGCATTGGGTTATTGTCCTGCAGGAATGAAGTGCAGATGGTTGAAATCTCACTACGATAAAGAAACTAACAAATTGATCAGAGATTTAGCAAAGCTTGATCTAGCAAGTAAGACAAACTTTGAAGTGAATGCCATTGATAAAGAGGCCAAGTTTGCCTTGCAAAAGAAAAAGTATGAATTCAAGATTGCCACTCCTGTGATTAATTTTTTGGATTCCAAAATTCAAAATGAAACAAGGGAAGAACGCAAGGACAATGAGGCTAGCTACGTTGAGCAACCTTTCAAGATTTCTGAAAAGAAAAGAATAAACCTCAACAGAGCAAAAATTGTGTCGCCTTTGACTACGGTTGGCAATTTGCCATATCGTCGTCTTATGAAAACATTGGGTGCCGATGTGACGTACTCAGAAATGGCTTTATCTATTCCCTTGGTCCAAGGGCATAATCCTGAGTGGGCATTACCCAAAGCTCATGTGAGTGAATATCCTGGTTTTGGTGTACAAATAGCCAGTTCCAAATTGTGGTCTGCGGCAAAGGCGAGTGAAGCCATCTATGAAAACACCAATCATGTTAGCGAGCTAAATTTGAACTGTGGTTGCCCTATCGACTTACTATACAGACAAGGTCAAGGATCCGCTTTGTTAGACCAGCCACCAAGACTACTCAGACTCGTGAAAGCAATGAATGCATCATCTGGTGACATTCCAGTTACAATCAAAATCCGGACAGGTGTTAAGGAGAATAAAAACACAGCCAAACAACTAGTGGATAGGGTTTTGTCTGAAACTCAAGTTGCTGCAATAACTCTTCACGGAAGGTC
Source organism: Lodderomyces parapsilosis (assembly GCF_000182765.1). NCBI lineage: Eukaryota > Fungi > Ascomycota > Pichiomycetes > Serinales > Debaryomycetaceae > Lodderomyces > Lodderomyces parapsilosis. The sequence continues at coordinate 2,324,539 of NW_023503281.1, read as the reverse complement.
AAGACAACAAAGATATTCCAAAGAAGCTGATTGGGCATATATACTGGAAGTAGGTAAAGTTGTCAAAGATTGGAACGCCAAGAGAGAAGAAGACAAAGATGCTTCAGATACGACACCAACTTGGTTTGTTGGTAACGGTGATGTTTATTCTCATGAGGACTGGTATAATCACGTAAATACAGAAGGTATTGATTCCGTGATGGTGGCTAGAGGTGCATTAATCAAACCCTGGATTTTCGAGGAAGTTGAAGCACAACAATATTTGGATAAATCATCGTCTGAAAGATTGGACATGTTGGGAAATTTTTCCAAATTCGCTATAGAGCATTGGGGCTCCGACGAATATGGTGTGAACATAGCAAGGAGATTCATGTGCGAGTTTATCAGTTTCACTCATAGGTATATTCCTGTTGGTATCATGGAAAGGTTACCGCCAAAATTAAATGAGAGACCACCAACGTGGGTTGGTAGGAACGAGATGGAGACATTCTTAGCTTCCACGGATTACAAAGATTGGATCAAAATAACCGAAATGTTTTTGGGTAAAGCTAGTGATGATTTTCAATTTGTTCCTAAACACAAGAGCAACGCGTACGAAACTAAAGACTAATGGGGTCTAGAATGAAAATATACACGATGGACTTAAAATAAACAAGCAGTAAAATCAACAATTCATCTATCTTCTCTCCTTCAACTCGGATTCGCCCTGGTAGTCTTGACTTAAAGTGTTGGCTTGGCTCTTTAAAATTTCCAAAGTTCTATCCTTTTCAGCCAATTCAGCCTTCAACTTGACCAATTCTTCACCGTCGCCATCGGCCGTAACAGAACCAGCTCCAGTATTGTTCTTTTGTAATGAGTCAACTTTATCCTTTGTTGAAATCAATTCAACCACCAAATTGTAAGTTCTCGTCAAAATCAAGGTCAAAAACAAAGTGAATCCACAAAGATACATATTTCTTTGAGCGTAAAATCTCCTAGCTTGAATTTCGGATCTATCATTCATGACAGAAGTACCTGGATGAGATTGGGTTGCTGAAGTCAATTCAGAAGTGACAGCATAAACACGATTCACTGAATCAATAAACAAGACAAACACAAACCCCAAGACACATTTCAAGGCAATTTGGAATTGTTCGTTTTTAAACGGCGCTGAGACAGTGACCAAAATGGTTCTTCTAACTGGTCTTGGATATGGCATTGAAAGAACAGCAAAGAATGCCATTTCAATAACAAGTAAAGCGAAAACTAAATTGTAATATAAAGCCATTGTTGTAGTGCTGTGTCTGTGTAAATTGAATCAATTGACTTGGTAGAAATGTGATCTTGACTGGTATGGAAGAAAAAGGGGGGCTGTTTTGAAAAAAAAAAAAAAAATTTGATGCAATTTATAGGATCTCTTGCTATACATTGAAATTTTGGAATAAAGTGCGGCTTTTGCCCGTTTGGGAAATACTCCTTACAATTATAATTGCTTTTGCGTGTAGCATGTGACAATTTTTTTTATTTTGTGGTATATTCCGATCTGCTGTACCATCTATTTTTTACACTCCGCTTCGACGAGATGTCAATAAAAACCACGCTTTGTTGTCTTCGTCTTTCTCCTATTCTCTACGTAAAAAGTGACTATGATTCTTTTGTGTCTATTCGTACAGACTTTCTATAAAATCATTCTTATCTGATTTCGTCCATCACATGCCCATTGAAACTTTTAGCGTGAATGTAATCAAAAAGGGCAATGTAAACCATAATATTAAATATTGCGTAATCAAACAAATGGCTAAACAATCCATTTGTAAATGTTCATCACTTGTAGGATCTGTGTAAAATGCAGTAAAGTAGACTAGTGAAGTGGCATTGGGTAATCCAAATTCCAATACGCTAACAAATCTAACGAGTTTGTCATTACCATACCAACCACCGTTGTTGAATCCAGTGGTGACACCCACTCCAAATATAGGGAGTACAACGAGTCGAGTGAATGTTATCAATAATGCTGTTTTCCAAAACCCAGGTGGCATCTTTTTAACTTGCAAACGAGCAAGTGTAGCACCTAGTAGAAGCAACCCCAATGGAACTGAAGCATTTCCAACATAGCTCACCAAATCAATGATAAATGACAAGGGTGGTTGCTCATCGGGCGCATTTGGAATATGCTTGCTGAATGTGCTAGTTACAAATAAAGCTTTCAAAGGAGGTGACATGCAAATGGCAATAGATGTAAGCAACGATATCGAAGTAGGTGCTCGCAAATTTTGCAACATCTTTTTGACAAAGGATTTAGCTTTCGATTCTTTTTCCTCGACGATTTCTGGCTCTACTTCATCCAGTGGTTCTTGTCTCGAATGAGACTTTTGCAACTCGTGGTGCTTCAATGCATCAAACTCGGAATACTCATTAATCACGTCCTCCACATTCTGCGACTGCTGCCTTCTCAAATCATTTGACCTCGGTGGCACCAAATCTAAAGGACCACTGGTAGCAGAACTGTCTGAGCCTCTTCTGCGTCTTGATGCTCTTCGACTCAATGAGCCGGACCCAGACCCGGTCATGGACAGACTTTCTTGCCTTCTCGTTTGTACTCGTAAAAATTCATTATGTTGTTGCTCCTCATCCATTATGCTTCGCCTTCTACGCTCTTCTTCACTCAGCTGGCTCAAAATCGAATCTGATGAGGTGTCAATGGCTTCTTCATCTACAGGATTATGACGTGTTTGTGCAGTTGCTCGTAGAGCATCCCTTGCATCATCACTCGTTCTTCGTGTTGATTTCTTCTCAAGGTCATCTCCGTCGTGGCCCAGTTTACTTGTATCATTAGTGGCACCGCTTGAACTCCTTTCCAAATCCTCCTCATCTCCCAACAACTCATCCCTAAAATCCCACTGTATCAATCGGTATAACCCAAAGGAAAACTGAAGCAACGTCATTCCCATAAGGAAGATACAAACATATGCCACACCTTTATTACCCTCGGCTGACGTGAATATTGTTCCTCCCTTTGCAAATGTTTGTAGATAGGCTATGGGCAAATCACTAATGTTTGGGAAAATCCCCACTGATATTAGTCCACCTAACCATCGTTTGGGGGATTTTGTAATCAAATGTATACCATACGCCAGAAACCCACCAAAAGTAAACAATAAGCACGAAGTGAATAAAATGACACCAATATTTTTGATATCGGATGATTTTAGGTAGCTAACCATATTGTTGAAGATCAAACACGGCATGATTGCCGTCACAATAGTATCGGATATATCTCGACATGTCGTCACTGTTAAAATATTTCGTTTGGCTAGAATAAATCCTATTGCAATGATGAAGTATATTTTGAATATAGGTTTAACCGCCGAGTAAATGACTAAACCCAACAGTAGGCTATCTGAGTCGGACATTGTACAGTTGTGCTTACCTTAATGTAATTTATACGTAACTTTAACAAATATAGTTATTGACAATGCTTGACTTGATCATTGACTTGATTTGCTGAAGAAGGTTCTTTGTTGATGCTGTGAATGAACAGTTGAGTGTTTCAAGTAAGTATTTGGGATTTATCAACTATCTCTTCTCTTTGATTACTAATGTGGAAACTTTATCAAACGAAATATAGGAAAAGATATTATAAGGTCAGAAAACGCAATTTTTCTTTTATACGAATGGGTTGAAGCACATCATACTAATGCAGAAAAAAAATAAATACTTTTCGCTTTAAGTCGGAAAAAATAAAAATAAAAAGAATAAGAAGGAGTCAAATAGCCGTTTGTATTTGTGGGGGATAACCATGAAATAGCTACTCCGGAGGTAGACATAGAGTGGCTATGCACTTAAAGGGGGCTGTATGTCAACCGCAGAGGTTGATACATCAGTGCATAGATGTCAGACTGTAAGTATGACCCCATTCCCTCTTCCTCTCTACACTTTTCTTGGGATAATTATGTCTTTTTTTTTTTGGGGGATCCCTTAGCGAGTCGCAAAGAAATAAGAAGCCGTGCATAGGAGCGAGTATACTCCGAAAATTTGGCCATGTTGAAGTCTACGAATCCATTGCGATGAAAATTAAAGCAATATAAAAGTATCTGATTATAATGCAAGCAATCAATAGCTGCGACTTTGTTTGATGTTTTGCTGGTGGGGTTCCAGTTGTGCCCAGCGCATTGAAATGAAAGAAGCATGAACCTTATTGATCATAATAACACACATGGGTAGAAACTCTAAAGGAACTACTCCAAAGCCCTTTGATACTTAGGGCTTCCCAACCCCTCACAGTCTTACAGTGATTTCAAACATGAACAAAATCAACTTAAATCATCTACTTAAAAGAATGGGACACCACCGAAATAAAAGCCGTAAAACGTAAGAAAAAAAAGACCGAAATCATGAATAGATACTGGACTATTACCAATTAGTCAACTGGTGAGTACGCCCTGATCAAAATGCTCCAACCGCATTTATTGTCCTACTTGAAGGCGTTGCAGTGACCGTAACTCGCGCCAATTGAGTGTTGTCTGTGTGTTTGAATGTAAGCACATCGTCAATGTTGCAGATTTGAATACTTTCAAGTCCTTCTAAAAGCTCCTCCCATTTTCCATCTTCCTCCTTGGGCTCGTTGAACCTGGAAACTTTTACAGGTTGTAGCATATTTCCTGGCTCAGAAAACACTGATTCATTGTCGGAATTTGAGGACAAGCAAGCTCCAACTTCGTCGTCTTTGACATCATCCTCAATCTCAAACGAGCTAGTTGACTCTGAAAACGATTGCGGCGAATCAGGTGCTCCGCCACCTTTACCATAGGGCATCGAGCCCTTATTATTGTTGTTGATGGTGTTAGTTTTGCTCTTGGCATTCGAAACTGCGTTCATTAGCCTCTGTGATGGTAACTTCCATCTGTCAAGTAGTCTTGCTGGTGATCTTTTGGGAATGGATGCATCATCAACACTTGGTGGTGCTATTCGTGGGGGGTTGTGAGCTGTGGTGGTCATTGTTGTGCTTGCTGCTTTATTGAGTGAGCAATAATTGTTGGACATGTTCCCTTTACCAGTGCCCATAGCCATATTGGCTTCAAATCCAAGCAATGCTGTGAACAATAAATAGTCTTGAAATTCAATCTCTGTCATTAATTTTTTGGTTTACCACTTTCTTCTTTTCGTTTGAAAGTAGGTGTACCAGAAAAATGGGAAAATTTAGTGGATCAGCGGTTTCGTGATGTTTTTAAGCTTTGTGTGTTTGCTCTCTCTTTTCTTTTCTTTGGTCTCTCTCCTGCTTCGTAATGCAAAGGCACGTTGGTTGTGGTTGAATTATTTGACGTATGCGGTAATGTGCCCGAAAGTGTAGTTAGTTTGATTGGATCGAAAACAAGGGGGAAGCACTTTCTTGCAGTAACTTTACCCAAATTGGCTATATGGTAAAGCTTGAGAGTGCTGGGCTTTCTTTATGTGGAATGTGGGATAATTTTAGATTGATGATCTTCCGGTATAGCCTATTTCCTTGAGTAGAAAACCCTAAAAAAAGAAAGAAAAAAGCAAATCAATATATAATTTAGGAAGTGGACCAAAATTTTATCTACAAAGGGAAATTGCGTATGTATATGTATTAATGTAGTTGATTATAACTATTGCAAAATAAAATGTCATGATATATAATTACAATGGGTGTGTAAAATGTAGTAGTTTGATGCTGGTTGTATTTAACACAAATGGAAAACTTATATGTGATATGTGATTCACAAAAAGAAGAAACTCTCACTTTTTTTTCTTACACAAAAATAAAATGTAACAAAAAATTTAAACCAAATTTTGGTTCTTCTAAGGAGAGAAAAGAAGAAAAAGGGTGAGTGAAAGGCGACTTTAAGCTCATCCACTATAATGAAATGTACTCAACATACTCAATGGCCGTTAGTACGTGGGTAGAGCCAACTTTATAACTCAAGTTGAAAAAGGTAACTGGAAACCACTATTTATTACAATATAGTATTTTCAGGAAAGGGGTTAAAATCAAGGTACACAATTTTTTTTATTCTTTTTCTGGCAACTTTCCTAGTTAGGCAATGTTATTGAGATTGATTATCTATATGTACATTGTATTAAAAAAGAAACATTGATAAATTCTTTAATATCTCCACAATCAACTCGGTGCAACTACGTCATACTTCTCCCTTGTGTGTAGATATAGACGAGGGATAAGAGAGTTAGAGGCGTTCTACGCCATCGATTAGCAAAGCACGTGTTCCAAAGTTACATCAACGTAAAGAGTCTATCACATTCGTCAACGCTCAATCATATTGTACTTACACTCTCCACCCACAACAGAACTAATTTTCTTCTAATTCTTTGATTTCTTCGCTGGTGGTCTATCGTCTTCATCCGCATCATCTTCGTCTTCACTGGATTCAGCTGCATCACTGTCGAACTCCTCTGCAACATCCGAATCGGAGCCAGATTGGAAATCATCATCGGCATCTTCATCATCTTCACCAGCGCTGCCCATGTCAACATCGTTATCATCAGCGTCCATTTCAGCTTCTTGCTCTAATGCTTTTGCTAATCTTTGTTTGGCAATCTTCTCTTCATTCTTTACTCTGACTCCCTTTTCAACACAGAACTTTTCAATATTTTCTTGCTCCTCTCTATCTATACTACCAAAAACGTGTTTCACGCTAGATCCAATGAGATTCACCTCCAAGTCAAACGTTCTTGATGCAGAAACCCCACCTCCAGTCCTTGACAAAACCACATTACTTATCTCGCTGTAGGGAATGTAAAGAGTGGGTTTCGTAACAAACAAGAAACATCTCTCCAAAGGATACAAATAACCTTCAGAAGCCTTGACTGAACAAGAAATACCAGGTTGTAAGAATCGAGATTGGAACGCACCTGGAATTACCAATTTCTTCTCCGTCAACCCGCGAAGACAATGCGCCATAACGATATGTGTTGGTGCATCATATGTCTTCTTTAATCTATTTTTGTACTTTTCCTCAAATTCTTCATCGCTTAAATTCAATTCCAATTCGGTCTCTTCATCCTTGACAAATTGCAAAACTAGAAAAGGATATCTAGTTTGACCCTGTCTCAATGGTGGATCAATTTGTAAGATGATTAAGTGATGTACTTCATCTGGTTTGGGCAACGAGAAAATACGTTCAATTTGATCGTATTGAATCTTGTAGTCATAGGTCTTACCCCTCAATCGCAAAGAGCTGGCATACATGTCAATATCATAACGACCTCTTGGAGTAAGGAATAATGCGTCGCCAAAAGAAACGATAGCTTCACCAGCAATTTGTCCAATATCAGCTTTATCTTTCAATTGTTCATAAAAAGTTTGTGCTGCACTTTGTTCACTGTCCATGTTTGTCGAAACAACTTGTTCCTCTTCCCCATCCTCATTCTTTACTGTGGTAGTTTCTTGCTCAATTGTAGTTCCTGGTACATAAAATCTCATTTCAACCACTTCATCTCCCATTTTTGTATTGTTTTTGTCAAGATTGAGCTCAATTGCCACTTCATTCTTTCCTGTCAAATTGGAGTTTGAAATGGAATCATACGGAATCTCAAACGAAGGTTTGTTATTGACATTGAAGACCAACTCATTTCTAGCCAAATCGGTAGTTCCCCAGTTCCATCCCCTCAATGAATGTTCTTTATGTTCCAAGTTGACATGAAAGTTTCGAGTCAACTCTTGTTTCAATTGTGCAAAATCATCTGGATGGAAACCATCCAATGAAACAACTCCCTTGTTTTTTGTCTGAATCCTCAATTCATATCCCTTTGAGCCTCGGGACCAGGTGGTCACCAATATCTCTTCACGAGGCAACAAAAATGTTTGTTGCTCAGGAGCTCCCGCCGATCCATTTGTTGCGCTGGCACTTGCCTTCCATCCCAATCCAGAATCGGCTACACGCATACGACCAGAACCCCTCGACTGGTTAAAGAAAATTCTTTCAAAATCAGTATTTACCATTGTGTATGTTGATTTTGAGAAGCTGCCTATGATTGAAATTGACTTTTACAATTTTTCATGTTTTTCTTTGAAAACACGCGTCTACAAAATGCACGACCTTTTTCAGCGAATGCTACCATGCAAGGTTGGAAGAAAGATGATGGACCAATGCGAGCCGTTACCAAGTGCTAGCAAGTGGATAAATGTTGAAGAAGAGGTGTATTTGTCAATTAAAAAGTTTGTAACAGTGAACAGCTAGTTTGACGAATCTTCAAAGCTGTAGTATTAGTATTTAGACGAATTTTGTTTTCACCTTGCTGCAAAATTTTATACTTATCGAACTAAAGATCACTAAATCAAGTCCTAATGCCCTTCAATTCACACTTGAGCAGATATTGTATCCTTTATGGTGACAATAATATCTATAAAGGTAAAGCCCAATCTTCTCAACTGATACGGACGGGCTGTTGCAATCTGACACAAAAAGTGAAAAAATAAAATGAATCATAACTTTTAATTACATAATCAAAACAAAAAGAAATGAATGAATGAATGAAAAAAAAAATATATAAAAGGTGATTGAAAAAAAAATCAAGCTACATATCACTTCTCTCAACAATCAATTTCACTACAATTATGGTCAAGAAGGCAGGAGTATTAGGAGCCACGGGATCCGTGGGCCAAAGATTTATCTTATTGTTATCAAAACACCCCGAATTTGAAATTCATGCATTGGGAGCTTCATCAAGATCAGCTGGTAAGGCATACAAAGATGCTGTTAGTTGGAAACAAACTGATATATTACCAGAGTCCGCCCTGAACATAGATGTACAAACTTGTGAGCCAGAGGGTAACTTCAAAGAGTGTGACATTGTGTTTTCAGGATTGGATTCAGATGTTGCAGGTGAAGTAGAAAAAAAGTTTGTTGAAGCTGGTTTAGCAGTTGTATCAAATGCCAAAAACTTCAGAAGGGTGAAGGATGTTCCATTAGTTGTGCCAATAGTGAACCCAGAACACTTGGACATCATAGAGAATAAAGTCAAGAAGTCAAGGGCGGAAGGTAAAAAGACGGGTTATCTCATTTGTATTTCTAACTGCTCTACTGCTGGTTTGGTCGCTCCATTGAAGCCCTTGGTTGAAAAATTTGGTCCAATTGATGCATTGACAGCCACTACATTACAAGCGATTTCTGGTGCTGGATTCTCACCCGGTGTATCAGGAATGGATATCTTGGATAACATTGTCCCTTATATCAGTGGAGAAGAAGACAAGTTGGAATGGGAAACCAAAAAGATTCTTGGGTTGCTTAATAAAGAGGGAACCGAAGTGGTTAATATACCAGACGAAAAAATGAAGGTCAGCGCTCAATGTAATCGAGTACCAGTCATTGACGGACACACTGAATGTATATCATTTAGATTTGCCAATAGGCCTGCTCCATCAGTCGAAGAAGTTAAAAAGGCATTGAGAGAGTATCAATGTGATGCTCTAAAGTTGGGCTGCCACTCAGCACCCAAACAAACTATACATGTTTTGGAACAAGAGGACAGACCACAACCAAGATTGGATAGGGAGAGAGACAATGGTTACGGTGTTTCTGTTGGTAGAGTTAGGGAAGATCCATTGTTGGATTTTAAGATGGTTGTCTTGTCGCATAATACTGTCATTGGAGCTGCCGGTTCTGGTATATTGATTGCCGAGATTTTGAATGCAAGGGGATTAATTTAGAGGATATGGTGGGGGTATAGAGTCTTTATATAGTATATGGATTCGAAAAGTGTATATTTTCTTTGATTAAGTAATCTAGCTGTATAGTAAAGCTCTCCTTTTTGTCTCTCAAGCGCATGGCATCGCGGAACATGAAAAAAGTCAATTCTTTTAGTTGATTATCATGGTAGATACTGATGTCATTTCACAACTACTAAGGCTCACAAATGACGACTTGGATGAGCATATATTTGAGTTGTACTCTAGAAATGCTCCATTAAGCAATTTGGGATTCATCAACAAGAAATCAGATACAATCACCGTCTCGATTCCTGAAAATGATATTGATCTAGTTGTGAGGCAATCAATATCACAATTGTCGTCTAAACAAACAACCAGTACAACTGGATTCATATGTTGGAATACCTCAATTCAGATGGTAGATTGGCTACTATCACCATTATGTCCGTTCAAACTATCCAAATCTCAAGTAGTTTTGGAGTTGGGGTCTGGGGTGGGTGGCATCTGTGCCTCGACGTTGCTGAAACTTGTTGGTCGCTACATTGCAACTGATCAAAAGCATATACTCAAGCTATTGAAGGAAAATATAGTAGCCAATGTACCTCACTATAGAAGTTCAACCATATCGAATTCCGTCCTGAAACTGACTACCTCCATCGACGTAATCGAGTTTGACTGGGAAGAGATTGAAAATGGTCTCTTCAATCTCGCAGAGCTTCATTTAGATTCAATACATCTAATCATTGCTAGTGATACAATTTACAATGAATACTTGGTTGCCCCATTCATTAATGCCCTTAAAGCCGTTCTATCCAAAAACGTCTACGCCGTAATTGCAATTCAATTAAGGGATGCAGTAACAATTGAACGATTTGTCACTGATTTAGTAGGTACTGATGGACTAAGCGTCTATGTGGTTCCACCAAACTTGCTAACCGATGGACTCAAACTGGGTTACCAAATATACTTCGTGACTAGTACTAAATAGATGTCTCTAACACCGATTAATCATTGGGTAAAATTCTGCGGAGCAATATAAACTGCTCTCTTACACTTTCTGTCTCCAGTAGCATTGTAAGGGTATCCAAATAACAATTCATTTTTGGTAGCATTTTCTTCAAATCATCATGAGAACGAGAAAAACACTGCTTCATAATGCTACGACCTACTTCCAAACACTACTCACAAACATTGCATTAGACGACACATATGAACCGTCTTTGATTCATAATTACATCTTGATCTTGTATATAACCCCACATAAAAATCATGTCGTTTACATTTGAGGGTGGGACTCCAATTAGCTTCACCAAAGGCAATACTCATACAAATAGTAGCACGCAAGCTAGATCAGCATCGCCCAATGGTAATGCAATCAACGGACTGATTGCTCTAGAAGGTATTGTTAACCGACAAGTGCCGTTTGGCGTGCCAAATGATGAAAGTTTTCGAGCCAAAAGGAAAGCAAAAAAGCCCATAAACAGTCGGTCGAATGAACCAAACAATACAAACCCGTTTTCAAAAATTGGTAATGGAACTTCACCACAAAAAAATCCAAACCAAACATCAGGGCAAGCTCAGTCTTTTTCAGCAGATGAAATTTCCGTAACTGGTCCACTTTTTCCCGATCCACAAGCACTTGGGTTTCAACCATTGAAGAAGAATGTAACCCCCCGACCGATTCCCAAGTACTTTTTAACCCAACCAAAGTGTCTTGATACTCCGCCTTTTGTGCAGAATGAGTGGGACAGACAAAACCAGATTAAGATGGAGCAAATGGAGTCAGCGAACCAAGGGAAAGATTACCAAGGGTTATACGAGGACTTGCAAAAACTTCGAGAAATTGAAAGGAAAGAGATGGAGGAGTTAGGGCTTGTTGATGCCGAAAATACTGCAAAACATTTGAACGAAGCAATAGCTTTTCAAGGGTCATGTCTTGACATGTGTCCTGTATTTGAGAGAGTACGAAGACAGTTGGAAAATAATGTCAACGTATTGGAGAGGGACCCGCTGACTAATAAGATTACAAAGGAGAAAGCCGTTAAAGCGTTTTCAAGGCCGGCTGCTGGTCAACCACCACCATTACCATCGGAAGTTAGACCGCCACATGTTTTGCAAACAACCTTGAATTATTTAATTGAGAATGTCGTGGATAAGTTACCTGAATCCCACTCATTTTTGTGGGATAGAACAAGATCAATTAGACAAGACTTTACATATCAGAACAGTTTCGGTCCTGAGGCTGTTGATTGTAATGAGAGAATCGTTCGAATTCATTTATTGTCACTTCACATAATGGCAGGCAGTGACGTGGAATTCTCTCAACAACAGGAATTGGAGCAATTCAACAAGGCATTGCAGACGTTGATGGAAATTTATCAGGATGTACGCAATAATGGTGGCAGCTCCCCTAACGAAGCGGAGTTTCGTGCATATCATTTACTAAGTCATATTCGAGACCCAGAATTGGAGAGACAAATACAAAATTCACCCGATTACATTTATCAAGATAGTCGAGTGCAATTGGCATTGAATTTGCGGAAAATTATATCTCAAAATAATATTGTCGAACGCGGTGTGACCAATCTCATCGGTGCATTGGACTTGTACGTGGAGTTTTTCAGAGTTGTTTACAGTGAGGAAACACCGTTGTTGATGGCATGTTTACTTGAAACACATTTCAGTGAAATTAGATTTTACGCTTTGAAAGCAATGTCGAGAAGTTTCCACACACGTGGAAAACCATATCAGTTAGATACGCTTCGTAATTTACTAGGCTTCGACCTGAGTGAACAATCAATGAAATTTTTAAAATATTACGAGATAGATGTCATCATTGAAAATGGAGAGACGTTGGTTGACTTGTTTAACAAAGACAAGCTTGAGAAGCTGTATAAGCTCAACTCATTTTACGAAAAGCCGAAATATCCACCAGTTTATTCATCTCAACTAGATCGTAAACTCAAGGGAAAAAATTTGATTAGTATCATAAATAGTGGGCTGCCGAATGTCAGTTTTCACTTGAAGTCAAAAAAGGATATACTTACCTCATCGAAGAGATCCACCTCGGGTTCTATTGCAACAAGCTTTAAGGCAAGCACAACCACATTTCCTGCTATTACCCCTGTTGCAGGAGCATTCAAGCCGAATGACATAAAGTTTGTTCCGCCTCAAGTACTGCGCCCATCGAAGCCACTTACGGAAAATGCCACATTCCTGCAACCACAAACTACACCAACCACAAGCGCTCCTTCCAACTCAGCTACAGCTCAGTCGCCGTTCCTTTTTGGGGTAGCGAACGAGGTAAGCAATGTGAGAAAAACAAGGAAGCCTGAAACAGGAGATACCGTAGAGAGTGTTAAAAATGATAAACCGAAAATCGATTTCTCCTTCAACAAACCCTTTACCTTACAGGGTACTTCACCGACACGTATGGAAAGTAAAAGTAACCCAGCCATTAAGCCAAGTCCAGTACCCTCGTTCGGAGAACAAACACTGCAAGTTATGAGTGCCAAATCTTTTGCTCCTCAAAAAGAGACGCCAGAGACTTCCAATCAGTTGGTCAATCATCCATTATTTCAAAGAGCGGCAGACCAGATTGCACATGAACTTATCAGTAATATGGTGGACTCTGAGTTTAGAGCAATATTGGAAAATGTTCTCCATAGACACAATACTAAAGTCCAACGACTCAAAATAATTATGACTTTAGAGGAGGAGTTGTTTTCCGCATTCGTTGCCGAGAGTGCATACCAATGCACGTTGGAAACTGCAAGTCAGTATATGAGCAACCTTCTTGCTCAAAAACACGCCATTCGTCGGTTGGCTTACAGGGCCAAGAAATGCATTCTTTCGTACAAAGATAGAGAAGCGAAACGACGCGAACTTCAATCGGTAACTTTCGGAAGCTCATTAAAGAGAGAGTTTGGGAGTGGTACAACGACACCAACCTCTTCAAGAAAGAAGCATCACACCAACGCTAATACGATGGATTTTGTAAAGAAACAGGAAGAAATGGGGCAATTGTGGAAGACTCTCGACTTGAAGCAGTTTACTGAGTTGTGTTCCTCCGAAATTTCCCTCAAATTAAGTGAAGAAAATTTGAAACTCAAGTGGTTGTTAGTTGTGGAAGATTGGGAGAACGAATATTCTAGATGGTTGATTGCTAAATTCGGGTTGAAACCAAACATGGTAAAAATGGTTTATGAAAACAACGTGCGAAGTGACAAAGTTGATTTAGAGATTACTAGCCTTCCCTCGAAAGATGGCATCACCAAGAGCTTTTTACGTGATTGTGGTTTCATATTATTCGAGTGCGGTTTGTGCTTTGCAACAGAGGAAGGAATTAGAGACAAGTTGATCAAAGATGCCAAGGTTTTGAAGCAGATTATTTCCGTGTGCGAGAAGTATAGCTTCTACAAACCAAGTGTTCTCATTTTATTTTGGGATGTGACACAATCAGGATTATCTAGTGGAGAAGCTGTGAAACTTTTAAACTTGCAACAGTACACCTTTACAAACAGCTTAAAGAATTTGATTTTTTGTGACATGGCTAATGAACATGAAAGTATCAACCGTGTGCTTACCCTGTCGGTTACGAAAATCGGAATGGATTTTGATGGCGAACTCAGTTCCAAGGGAGTAAAACATTACATCAAAGTTAAACAACTGCGCATGATGAAACAAGGCGACGAATTGGTGAAGAAGCGTCAGACAAGTCCCACAACCAATGGCAGCATCACTGAAAAGGATAAAAGTTTGATGTTGAATGCAAAGAAGCTTGAAAGATACAATTACCTTAATAGCTTTAAAAGTCTACACTCAACGTCGAAATTGGCTGACACCCACGTAAGTGTTGGTGACGTTGCCAATAAATCGTTGGCAAAAATAATTGCCCGACGTGGAAGCAGGCACAATTTGAGTCTAGTTAGTAGTAACTCGACGTTTTTAAACACTTCGATAATGACTAATAATTCTATACTAGAAGGATTCGGCAAGGGTGTGGTACAGGAAAGCACACCGAATACATCTTTCAAAAGAAAGGTTGTGAATGAAACTAAAGATTCTATTGATGCTGGTGATGACAAACTTAGTAAGTTGAGAAAGTTGACTGCGAATATTCGAAATAAATATCGCAAGTCGCAGGATACATGACGGCGTTAGTTATAGGTTTCATAGAGATATAGACAATTAGCATTTATATCATCAAGAAGCTCTTTTAAATCTCGAAGTACTGTTGATGTGTTTTAGAGGGTGATGGATTAATCTGGGTGTGTATTATTTCTTGTGGATTAATAGCCGATATTTACTTTTAAACCGCACGCACTCCTTTCCAATTCTGCTTTTTTCCATTTTTTACTTTTGTTCTCTTTCGTTGCCGTTGTTCATTTGTGAAATTTAAAAAACTGACATTGTTTCAAGCAACAGAAAGAACAAAAAATTAATCATCTTATTATTAACCTGAGAGCAACGAGAAGCCGTATATTCACTTGAGTGCAAACGTCAGAATCTAGTTAATCTACGGTGATAGTATCATATTTTCGCACCAGGAATCAACATAGACTAGTTCACATACAGATTGATTCTCACTTGTGTTGAACGTATTTAGGCACCAATAACAATGGATCTTTTAAAAGACGCTGCTAAAAATTTGAACCTTTATGAGGTTAAGGCATATGTGCGTAAAGCGCAAAATGGTATGTTTTTATCATCCGTTTAATGTTTTAGAAGTAGCTACTAACTCAATTATAGTTGCCATGAATTATACTGAGATTGAATCGAAAGTTAGGGAAGCTACAAACAACGAGCCTTGGGGTGCACCAACAACCTTGATGGCACAGATAGCTTCAGCAACCTACAATTACAGAGAAAGGGAAGAGATCTTGGCATTTATTTTCCGCAGATTCACTGAGAAAGCTGCCAACGAATGGAGGCAGATTTACAAGTCGTTACAATTATTGGACTATTTGATCAAAAATGGAAGTGAAAGAATTATTGATGACGTTAGGTCAAATCTTTCATTGATTCAGATGTTGAAATCATTCCATTACATTGACTCCAAAGGTAGAGACCAAGGTATCAATGTAAGAAATAGAGCAAAGAATTTGATCAATTTGTTGAATGACGATGCGCTAATTAGAAGTGAACGGAAAAAGGCTAGGGCAAACCAGAAAAAATTTGGAGGCGTTTCGTCGGCAGCGTTTGGTGGTGCTTCATCGATTGGAACAGGCTATGGTGGGTCGTCATCCACATTCACCGATGTTGACGACGACGAATTCACCAATAGGGTGTATGGTGATGGTGGGGTGTATGGAGAGAGATATGATGATCCAGCTTCAGCTTATCAAAATGGAGCCACAGGCACAGGCGGAGACCAGTTTGAAGAATACGATGTGCAACCAACTACAAAGACTGCGGTGTCAAAGGCAACGACGAGAGCTTCAAGAGTGAACGCTGGTGCTGCGACAAAATCAAAACCTCAACCAAAGGAGCCCGAAAAAGATCTTTTGGGTGACTTGTTGGGTCTCGACGATGCCCCAAAGCAAACAACAACAAGCAATGCTGGAGATGATGATGACGATGACGATTTCGATGATTTTCAAGCTGCCCCTTCACAGGGTCAAAAACAAAACAATTTGTCCTCCAACTTGACAAGCTTGTACCATCCGCAACAACAGCAGCAGCAGCAAACGCAAACGCAAACTATTCCACAATTCCAGCAATTTCCATCGCAGCAGAGTGTGTTTTCAGGAAATGCATCAACCAATACAGGATCGTCATCTACAGGTCCTGCCAAGAGTTCCAATAACGATGCCTTCTCGTCGTTGTTTCTGTCTGCAAAAACCAAAACTGGTGGTCACAAAACAAGTGGCTCCCAATCAAAAACGGCTACAACTCCTTCATCTACATCCACTCCTGCACCAACAACAACAACACAAAATGATGATTTGTTTGGTGATTTCAGTTCAAACAATCAAACGAAGCCCACATCAAATTCCAATAGTAACAGTAACAATGGAGGTGACGTGGATTTGTTGAGTTTTTAGAGCAAGTTTAAATAGAGAAGGCTATATGTATGTTCAATTTCGTTGTCTGCGTGTGTGTTTTATCATTTGTAGTGTTCGGCTGCAGTGGAGATCCGATTTTAGATCAAAAATTTTCTTCTGCCGAGTTTCAACGGGGAAAGGAAAGAAGCAAAAAGAAAAAAGAAAATAGCGTGTGCAATTGTTCTTCGTAGCAAGGTATTTACATCCCCACTGTTTTCAATCATGTTCAGATCAGCTTTAACTAGAACTGTCAACCCTACCGCTACAAGGTTGTTTTCAACTACCCCAAGAGTTTTGGGAACCAAGGTGTTTTTTCAAACCTCAATTGACGGGGAATTACAACCACCAATTAAGTTTGAATTATACGATGATGTTGTTCCCAAAACAGCCGAAAACTTTAAGGTTTTAGCTACTGGTGAAAAGGGTGTTGGTTATAAAGGATCCATCTTCCACAGAATCATCCCTCAATTTATGTTGCAAGGTGGTGACTTTGAAACCGGAAAGGGATATGGTGGTTATTCTCCTATTTGGGGTAATAAGTTTGAAGATGAAAACTTTGATAAAAAGCACAACAAGCCTGGTTTGTTATCCATGGCTAATGCTGGGCCAAATACTAATGGTTCTCAATTTTTCATCACTACAGTACAAACTCCATGGTTGGATGGTCATCATGTTGTCTTTGGTGAAGTTATTGATGGGTACGATGTTGTTAAGAAAATTGAGAGTTATGGAACTCAATCAGGAACTCCAACTGCAAAAATTGTAATTGAGGAATCTGGTGTAGAACAAGAGTAAATAGGAATATAAATACAATTTGAGATTTAAGTTGCTTTTACCATGCGCTGCTATACATTTTTAGTACTTAAAGATCGGATCTTCATCCACTTTGATCAAATCCTTGGGCAACTTCTTTTTTAATTGTGCTAATTTATCATAATCGCCAGCCAAGATTCTAGCAATAACCAAGTCGTCTCTTTCTCTGATTTCCTTATCAGATTTGTTTTCATTGCTCAAAAACTCCTTTGCCTTGGCAGTGTCACCATGAAAGTATTCTTCCATAGCTCTCAATCTCAACTCCTTTTCTGCCCAATCTGGACCCTCAACTTCCCTTGCTTTCATCTGCGCAGTATACTTGACATAAAGTATATAAGCAAAAACTGGCAACACAATGTAAAAATATGGGATTTCCCATCCTTCAGCTTTTGGTGTTTCTCTAATTATTTTCCACTTTAAACCTCCCGTTTGTTCATCCTTGTATGGAATTTTGTCAATAATTTTACCTGCGTCCTTGGTTACAAACTGGAAATGGTTTAAATCTTGTGAATTATCTTCAAACAATTTTAATTGGTCTCTTGAAACTCCAGGTAATATATAATTCCATTCGGAGTGATTTCTTTTGTAGTATAAATTTTGTAATTCACCTATAGTCTTGAATTCTTCATCTGAAGGTACTCTTGGCGTTCCGTCTGGATTGGTGTAAATCCTCGTTACAGATGGTAATGAGTCTAGTTTTTGACGGATATCCTGTTCTAATTGAAAGTTAAACTTTCCTGGCTTGTACTTTAAAAGTGTTGAAAGTGGGAATTTGAATGTGAACTTCATGGTGGCGGGTTTGCGTTGTTGGCTCCTGTGAAGCTGCAGACAGTGATATTGCCAATTGTGTAGATGCTTGGTGTTACAAGGAACGTACTATGAGAAGGTTCTCAATAATAGGACTTTGATTGTTTTCAGCAAAATTTTATTGGTTCATTTCTCAAAAGAAAAAAAAAAAAAAAAAAAAGAATACGCTTCATATTTGAAAACACACAAGATATGTCGAGGGTAATTAAACACCACGTTCTGCGCTATGTGATTGATTCTCTCACTGAGGTGGAACGTCTTATAATAGGTTAGCACCCAAAGAAAGAAAAGGACAAAAAGAATCGAGATAGTATACCAAGTACAAAGTGGCTAATTTTGTCTCACTAAGACGTAGATGATCGCTTACATCACCCAACGTTGTTCCTCATAAGCTAACCTCATAGTTCAGTTACTTAGATTTGGAGGAGCCAAATCCTCCAAATCCCATGACCTCACTTATATCCGAATTGGCTACCTTCTCTTCCAGCGGTAGCTGAAGTTTCTGCTTCTTTCGACTTCGTAGAAGTTTGCGTCTTTCTGATCGCTTATTCCTCTTCTCGTCTTCAAACTTCTTTCTCATCTCAACGCGTTCGGTAAAAGATGGTCCCAGTCCCAGCCCTTCAACCAGTTGCAAACTTTTCTCCTTCAAGCATTTAGCAACCAAACTCTCCATCATTGACACAACTTCTTTGAGGGTCGCTCGTCTGACCCCTTCATCTAAAAGCTCCGATTTTGTACCCTCATCGGCTGATTTAGTCTGCTGAAATACTTTGCTAACATGTTGTGGTGAATTAAAATGGTCAATCAATGCTAAGTTATCACGAAATGACAAATCACAAACAGGACATACAAAACCAAATCTCTTCTTTGCCCCGAAGGTCGATGTGGATGCTTTGTCTGGGTTTATGAGGTTGAATTTTTGAACAGCGTTTATCGATTCTTCAAGTAACGCATTTCTCTCTTTGATATGAGTTTTGGAGTGATCTATGTCTTTGTCAATTATATATTGGGATGGGGTTGTATCACGATTAACGCTACTTCTTTTTTCTCGAGCTTCTTGAGCATACACGTCAACATTCCAAGTTTGCCGACCATACTGGTCTATAGATTTTTTTTCCAGGTTAGACATGTGATGGTATGGGTGTGAACATGATTTCATATACAATTTTTTTTTTGCGTCCAACGCGTACTTGAAGCTTATAGTTCTCGAGGTATGACTCAATATGACGTTACATCAATGATTAGCAAACCTAAAAGGGACCCTGGTGCTTCGACTGAAAAGCTTTGTAGTACAGATACGTCCGGAAAAGCCATTGCACAGAGGTTAGACTCGAGCTTAATGTCAACTAAGTTTGAACTAGGTTGGGAAACAGTTGGGACACATTTGATTCGAAATATTTCTACGCCACAATTTCCGGGGAAGAGAGTAAAAGTTGCAGCATTTGATTTGGATAGTACATTGATTACGACCAAATCTGGTGCAAAATTTTCAAGAGGACCAACAGATTGGAAATGGTGGTCGACAAATGTCCCAAAAGTATTGTCAAAAACTAACAACGAGGGATATTTGATTGTTATATTTACAAATCAGGGAGCTGTCGTTGTTAACCAAAATAGCAAGTCGTATGCCAATTTGAGGTCGAAGTTGAATCTGGTATATGGAGAATTGGCAAAACGACAAATCAATTCGCTTTACGTGTTTGCTTCCCCAAAAAGGCCCCTGAAAGGGCCCACCTCAAGTGATGAGCAACATAAATCCACAAGGAAACCAGAAATTGGAATGTGGCGGGATTTGGAGAATGCACTAGCTATGCAGGGGAAAACAATTGACTACAAAGAAAGTTTTTATGTGGGTGATGCAGCTGGTAGAAAGCAGGACTTTCTGGATAGTGACATCAAGTTTGCCGAAAATGCAAAGATAGATTTCAAGACGCCGGAGGAGTTCTTTAAGGACAATGGCTTAGAATGAGTTGCCCAAAAATAAATGAGTTAAAAGCTTATCAAAGTTGTATTCAATCTTTCGACCTTACTATGTACATCTTGGTCAATACTCTATCTACAAGAGATCACCCTAGTAATCCTCCAACATAATCTCCTCAAATTTCGCATCCATTTCATCAAATTTGGACACCAATGATTTCGATTTACCAACGGAGTCAAAATATCCTTCAACATTTCTGATACTTCTCACCTCCTCATCATT
The DNA here is from genome assembly GCF_000182765.1 of Lodderomyces parapsilosis. Lineage (NCBI taxonomy): Eukaryota > Fungi > Ascomycota > Pichiomycetes > Serinales > Debaryomycetaceae > Lodderomyces > Lodderomyces parapsilosis. The sequence goes on along the minus strand of NW_023503281.1, from coordinate 2,304,006 downwards.
TTTGTGCTTTGGTAACTCGTTCAACATATCAAAGTGTAATACTAAACACCTGCTGATATCAGACACATCATTTTCGAATTTGATGGCTTCACTAGTAGTTTGTGGATAATTCTTGATGATGTAATTAGTGTCAAAAGTACCTTCTCTGGTATTCATTAAAAAATTGATATGGTTCTTCAAAATTGCAGTAATCAAACCTGGAGGGTATGGTTTGTGTGAGGAATCCAAATCATTGAGCAAGGCTGAATATCGCTTCGTTTCATCAGCTTTTTCATCGGCAACCAACTTTGAAGGATCAAGAACGACAATTTTCCTTGATGGGTCTGCCTTTTGCAAACTAGACTTTATATTCTCCAACTCTTCATCCGAATAAATATAAGGAATGACATAAAATTTATATTTCGAATTCAAATCGGGACCAATTAATTTGTGTCTTCTTTTTATTCCGGTGCTCTTTTCGTATTCCTCAAACTCACGTTCTGTCATATATTGCTTTGGTTTCTTCTTGTCTACTTGACCGGAAACAAACCAAATTGCAACCCAAGACACTGCCACCAAGTACAAAATGTACCTGATTCTTGGTTCCTTTTTCGTTTTAGACAAGTCTTTATGAACAATGACATAGTTTCTGCGACAGGCTTGAAGTGGCAACTTAGATGCCCCTCCCAAACGTAGGTTTAATCTCGGGGTGAGAGTTGACCTTCCCAATTGCGCAAGCCTAAACATGGATATAAATCACGCTATTTCGAATTGGTGTGCAAAGTGGTTTTGTCAAAGAAAAAAATCATCTGGTTAATCAAAAGTTTTAGCTGGAAATTTTTTTTTTTTCACACATCTTTAGAGGACTTTCCAGAAACCCCAACCAAACACCATGCCAACCTCGTTAGTAACTTTATCGAGATTCTGTGCTCATATAAAAAACTGTCACAATGTGACGCTAGCCAAAACTGCCGTCCCATACAACAGAACCAATTTACAAGTGGCTATCCAATTATACAACCAAGGATTTATCTCAGGTATACAACGAGGATCAAATACTGGCCCTGATTTGGTACCTACTGATGTAACTCCAGATAACATAAATACCAGAAGGATATGGTTGGACTTGAAATACAGAAACAATTTACCAGTGATTTCAAAGATCGAAATGGTGTCCAAACCAAGCAAAAAAGTTGAGCTTAGTGCAGAAGATGTAAAGACTTTGGCATCAGGAATGAAGGTGAGGAGGATTGATCAGTTACAACCAGCTGAATGTTTGTTTATTGAACATGAGAATCAATTGTATGAAATTAACGATGCTGCAAAAAAAGGGTTGGGTGGACAAGCTTTGTTTAGGGTAAGGTAGAGACTAAAAAGTAAAAAACTTGTAAATATACACACACTATACTTGTGATGCTATATACTACTTTTCTTTTTTCTCAAAGTACGGCTTTGGTTGAGTTGGGACTGCTCCAGCTTCGCATATCCACTTGCCAACCTTTCCAAATCATCAATTTTTCTCTAAAGTCTTCAATGGAGCTAAACTTGCTCAAATTTTGTTGCGATGATGATGCGTAGTCATTAGTCGTAAATAATGGTTTTGCCGGTTTGTACATCGGTGCTTTGTGCGAGGATGTCGACTTGTTTGAGCTTGGTGATTGTGATGATATCGCATTCCTCTTTAATTGTTCATTTTCAGACCTCAAATCAGCGATGGTATCGTCAAGATCCATTTTGGATAGTTTGAGATCCTTGACCTCTTTGCGCAAGACAGCGATTGTTCTCTTTTGTTCTTCAATTGTCTTTTGCAATTCTTCAATAACCAGGGAGTCGGATTTTATAGAATCCAAATCATGTGACGATAGAGGAACTGAGGGGCTCTCTGTTTGTGTCCCTTCCGCTGCGGTGTCCTTCTCCTCCTCTATCGTTTGCTTATTCTCTGGCTTCCTGTCTTCATCTGCCACTTCGACGCTCTTTTCCTTTTCCGCAAAATTGTCGGACTTCTTCTCTTCCTTTTGCTCCACTGAGTTCTCATCGAACGCACCTGATCCACTCTTCACTTCTTCAAGAGGTGTATCCTCCTTACTCTCACTAACATCACCCTTGTCTTTTTGCTCATCTTCATCATCGGCATTTGTATCCTCTTTCTTCGCCTTCTTTTTCTTGTCCTTTTTCTTCTTCTTTTTCAACTCCTCAAACTTCTTCCTAGCTGCTTCCAATCTCTGTTCTTTGGTCAATTCTGACTCTTCTTCTTTTTCAATTGGCTTTGATTCTGCCTCAGACATGATGGTGTATATCTCTAGTTGATACTACAAGATTGTTGGTACACTAGGTGTGGGCTTTTTGGAACACGACTTTTATTTTTTCTTTTGGTGAGAATTGGAATCAACAGAATCTACGTCTTGCAAGTTTCTATGTAATTTGTCCTCCAACTCATGAAGTTCACAATTGTGTTGAGTTGGCAGTCACATAAAAGTGTTGGTTTTTACATACACAACATATGTGCTCCGACGCTACTTGTTTCTCATCCTTCTTTTGGGTGTCCCCATTTAATCCAGGATATTAATTATCAAAAAGAATACGGATTGGGGAAAACGTAGACCGAATCTTTCTGAAAGTTCGTTCCAAATGAAGCAGTCGCGCGTAGGTCACTATTGGTATCATTTAGCAAGGTGCAAAAATACTTTCATATACGATAATGGGTCTTTGCATTTAATCGACAGAACACAAAATTGAGTAATCTTGTAGCGGGATTCTCGATCCGCTTTGAGGAATCGCAAATCCATCCCTTAGAGGTTTTAAAAAATACACTTTTTTGTATTCTCAGATGAGTCAATTTACATCAAGTTTAGAAGCATTAGATTGATTCAGACTGAAAAACACAGCAGGTGGATCAAAGATATCGCGAATTTGATGACTTCAATATCCTCATTATCAATCACAGTTCCGCAACAAGTTATCCACTCATCATCTCATCATAGCCCAAATGAAAGCAGATTCATAGACGTCCACGATATTGAGCTACAAGATGTTGGTCAAGCGTACGCAGATGCCAACAAAGCATCAGGACTGCAGTATGATTCCTACCATCAACAGACCCATCAGCTAGGCACGTCAATGAGGAGACGTCGATTCAGTAACGCTACAAATATTACCAACAATTCAGTCGCATTAATGTATGGTAGTGAGGCTAATCCCAATGAATTCCCCGAAGGCGGAAGAGATGCATATTTGGTTCTTGTTGGATCTTTCATTGGTTTGGTTGCTGACTTTGGCATTCCCAACGCATTAGGAGCAATAGAGTCGTACGTCTCCGCGAACCAATTGAAAGATGTGTCTAAGGCTGATGTGGGTTGGGTATTTTCATTGCATTTGGGTGTAATGTATCTTGGGGGAGTGGTATTTGGTGAGTTGTTTGACATGTATGGTGCAAAGAAGCCGTTGATAGCTGGTACAATATTGATGTGTGCTGGTTTATTCTGCACCGCAGAATGCACAAAGTTGTATCAATTTGTTTTGAGCTTTTCAGTTTTGACAGCTATTGGCACTAGTGTGGCTATGTCACCCTTGATTGGTGCCTTGAGTCACTGGTATTTAAAAAGAAGAGCAATGGCCTGCTCAATCGCCACTATTGGTGGGTTAGTCGGTGGCTCTTGTTTTGCTATCATGTTGCAACAGTTGTATGACAAAGTTGGCTATAAGAATGCAATAAGGGTATTGAGCTGTATTTGCTTTTTTTGTATGAGCTGTGCCATTTTGTTGGTTCGGGAGAGGAAGGTTAGGACGAGTGAAAATTCAATGGGCAACGTCGCAAGCAATGGAAGTGCTCGTGGTTCCACAGACATGGAGCTGGAAGAAGAGGAAGAAATTGCAGTTGTTCATGAAGAAGGCATTGATCAACACGCTTGGTCGAAGATAACTGGATTCTTTAAAGGTGCATTAGATTTTTCAGTGTTGAAGGATATGAAGTTTGTGTCATTGACTTGGGGTGTGTTTCTCGCTGAGGTCGTTTCCATGACAACTTTGACATATTTGGGATCGTATGCTTTGGAGTACGGCGTGAGTGACACACTGTCATATTTGTTGTTGACCATCATCAACGTTTGTGGTATTCCATCGCGATTACTCTCGGGAATATTTGCCGATATTTATGGAAGATTTAACATGATGATGATTTCATCAACATTTACTACCATATTCATATTTGGTCTTTGGTATCCTGCAAAGAGTGCATCGTTGTTGTATGCTTTTGGAGTGATGTTTGGCATATCTTCATCGGCTGTGATCTCTTTGATACCAGCGTGCACGGGTCAAATATGCTCTTCAGAGAGGTTTGGTAAAGTTTACGGCACATTGTATTTCTTTTTGGGAGTATTAACAATATTGGGTATGTACTTTGCTACTTTAGTGATTGCAGGAGGATCTAAAAGCAATTACAGTAATTTTGTTTTATTTGAAGGAGCTTTAAGTACAGCATCTATATTGGTATGGATATGGGCCAAATATAGTGCTGTTGGATGGAAATGGTGCAAGTTTTGAAAATCATTGTTAAATAGAGTAACTGCTAATTTGTTTTCACCATTGTGTTACATTGTACATCTTTATGCCAACCTCGCTTCTGTTTGTATCGGCTCGAAGCTCGGATATGCAACGGCTTTATAGATCTTTAGACAATTTCCAAAGACTAACTGCTTAACCTACAAGGTCTTATGATTGGACAACCAACAATGTAACTGCCAGAGTACTTTAATTAAACGAAATTTTGTGCAAATATATGCAGTTGTCCGTTTCCATTGGTTTTAGAACCAATTTTTTTTTTCGTAAAACAAGATTTAGGCGAAATTTGTGGTGTATTCTTAGCTTTGGTATGTCTCTGATGATATTGCCGCATGACCACAGGAAGATATATGTTGCACTATGTATTGTACGTTTGTCTAATTAGGTTTGTCCTAATTGGTTGGTGGCCTTTTATATAGCGACATACCTTGATGGTTATTCACTAATTCTCCTTTTCTTAAAATGGTTGGCTTTGTACCATTTTCAATGAACATACGGCGTCAAAGTAACGGAAAAATGGCTCCGATGAGTTTTTCCCTTCTCAAAAAGAATCTCGCCAGATGCTCTCCACGAGAAAAAGAACCGATGAGCTTGGCAGGGGGGAAGAGGCATAATGACGGCGACAAGACATGTCAAAATTAGTACTAGCCAAGCTTTCAGATGCAAGATGATATAATACGTCTAGGATGTAATGTGTTTGCATGCGTGAGTATTTTTTAATGATAACCATCAAGGTATGTACATAAATCTATCACAAAACGCAATTTGCTAAAACTTTAACTATTTTTCATTCTATCTTTTTACTCTCTTTTTTTTCAGTTTCTATAATATGAATATAAAGGGTATTCTTCAATTATACTTTCACTATTAAAGCAAACTAGGTCAAAAAAATCATTTGTTTTGGGTACTTTAGCTATCACAAAATACACAAGGACACCCACGATTTACGCTTTGATTCTGTACGGCATCCAATTTAAACACAATAACCACAATAGTTTTACGAAAACAGGCATCTTTATTCATTTTCCAAAAGTTTTGACAACGAATCGTTTGATATAAAAGGGTATTGATATTCCAACTTATCTCATTCTGTTCAAATTTCTAAACCATAAATTAGTGCTTATTTTAATTATTGATTTATACCATATCAGCACTTCAATATCAAAAATTATACTACCATGAGTGAGCAAAGCAGTATAGGTGCATTATTTGAGTATTTAAACAAACGAGACGAATGCGAAAGTGGTAATGACTACGACGGTGAGCAACTTGGTGCTCGTATTTCAGCTATTTTCGTTATTATGGTCACTTCAGCTTTTGGTGCATACTTTCCCATCCTTTCGTCAAAATATTCATTCATCAGATTGCCATGGTGGTGTTTCTTTGGGGCAAAGTATTTTGGAAGTGGTGTCATTGTAGCAACTGCATTTATTCATTTATTGGAACCAGCTTCTGACGCTTTGGGAGACGAATGTTTGACTGGTGTTATTACGGAGTATCCATGGGCGTTCGGTATCTGTCTAATGACGTTATTTGTATTGTTCTTTTTCGAATTGGTGGCTTATCGTATGATTGATAGAAAAATCAGTGCAATGAATGATGATATTGAAGAAGCTGATGCTGCAGATGCAGGTCACTCTCATTCCCATTTTGGTGACGAATCATTATACGTAAAGAAAAAAGTCGACCCAAAAAAGGATGAAGTAGAGGATGACGCTGAACTTGAAGAATCTGGCCACGAGACAGATAAGCAGGCCAACCCATATCCAAATCATTTTCAACATGGACACGAACATCAAGACCCAAGTGTTATGGGCACTCCAGTCAACAATCAAAGTAAAGAACAATATTATGGTCAATTGCTAAATGTTTTCGTCTTGGAGTTTGGTATAATCTTTCACTCAGTGTTTATTGGTTTGTCGTTGGCTGTTGCAGGTGATGAATTCAAAACCCTTTACATTGTCTTGGTCTTTCATCAAATGTTTGAAGGTTTGGGTTTGGGCACCAGAATAGCAACCACCAACTGGGACAAGCACAGATTATCACCTTGGATCTTAGCACTCGGTTACACTCTTTGTACCCCAATCGCTATCGCCATTGGTCTTGGTGTAAGACACTCGTATCCACCAGGATCAAGAAGAGCTTTGATTACGAACGGTGTTTTTGATGCAATCTCTGCTGGTATTTTGGTTTACACTGGTCTTGTTGAATTGATGGCCCATGAGTTTTTGTACAGTGGAGAATTCAAGGGACCAAATGGTTTCCGTAAAATGTTGATTGCTTATTTCGTTATGTGCTGGGGTGCGGGTTTGATGGCTTTGCTAGGTAAGTGGGCATAAGATTATGTAACAATAGAATTCAATCACGGTACTTTTATAGAATCTTTAATTAAAGCTTTTGGTCAAACTGATTGAAGTGAGGAGTAGCCATTTTCTATTGGACTGGATAAAATCTCCGGTCGGAGATCGCGCTACCATTGTACGATTAGGTTTTAGATCCACATCGAAAGAAAAGTGACTGCCATTCGAAGAGAATCTTCTCAGTCACCACTCACATCATCACAGACATGTTCCTGACAAGAATCACCATCAGCAAGCTCTGTCCATTCTCTGCTCGGCCATCAACTCAGTTTCTACGCTACTATTCAGTCCCACCAAAGTTTGCTGAACAATATCGCGGACCACCAAAACTTCCCAAACACGAACAAGAGGAATTTGAAAGGTTACAGAATATAGCCCAATCTCAAATTGCTATTGAGGATTATAATGATCGGTTACTAGCTGCACAGCGTGAAGCAGCAGCTGCAGCAAGTGGCTCGACTAATCACGACACAGATAATGAAGTGAAACCCCCTGTAATCAATGACAACTCAGATATTGGTACTTTTGCTTATTTGAAAACGATCCCTGAATTCGAAGGCAACGTGAACCCAAATACAGGTGAAATTGGGGGACCAAAGCAAGATCCGTTGAAACAAAGTGATGAATGGACATACAATGGACGTACCATTGACTTTTGATGACGGTTTCGTGTATTAAATAGGATTAATACATAGAGTGGAGCTTTAAATGCTGTGATTTCTACCCTTCTCTACTTTGTGTATGGCTATTACGTAGATGCACAAAAAGTATCGGGTCTTCATAAAAAAATAAAACGTGTAGTCAAGAGTTTCAAAGAACCAGAGATGGACTTTGATCCGTTGTCCTTGTACACCCCTTCTGCAAGCACTGCTATAGAGCATATCATCCATGACATCACATCATTTAAAGGTCAACAACTGACCCCAAGTCATTGCCGGACCTCTTGCGAGGAAATGACACTGGAATACAATGAAGAGAATGAGGATGATCTAATACCGCTTCACATTTTAGACTTACCTATGCTACGTTTACAACCACCATATCCTGTTCTTGTGGCTATCTTAAAACTCATGGCACCTGATGAAGTGCTCAATTTTCAACAAAACCGAAACGAACATGACGTCAAGCCTGATGAAGAGACGATTTTCAGTGAAAAATTGGTTTCACCAGTACAACTCGAGAATGCTGTATCGTGGCTAGTGCAAAATTGCCCTCGTTTAAGTACCCTGAAAAAGTTAAGCCTTGTACCGGCCTTGTCACTGGGGTTGCGTGCAAATTCTGCAAATGACTATAATGCATACATCACTCGAATCGTGTCCAATGAACTCTCATGGATGACCGATGCCGAAAGAGACGAGATACACTCGTTGGCTAGTTTGAGGATAAGTGAAAATTGTGGACGCATGGCGCAGCCTCAGCTCAAGAGGAAGATCTATTTGTCTAATCTAGAGCAATATGACAGACAATACATCTACTTGAACGAACCCTCAATGACAAATGACAACTTAGGATTAAAGACTTGGGGAAGCTCGCTTATCCTTGGGTCAAGGTTATTACGTGCGGGCAAAGTGAGCTCAAATTTAGGAGAGCCTGTCCTTGAGTTAGGCTCTGGCACTGGTCTTGTGGGGATTTGTTGTTGTTTAATGGGAATGGAAACAACCCTCACAGATCTACCCCAAATTGTCCCCAATTTGCGAAAAAATATCGAGTTGAACAAGTTGGAAGACAAAACCACTTGTGTCGAATTAGACTGGTCGGCGCCAGAAAGATCACCCGTGTACGAGAAAACTTTTGCCACTGTAGTAGTTAGTGATCCAGTATATTCAAGCCAACATCCATATTGGGTCGTTAATATGATCGAAATGTTTCTAAGCCATAGCATAAATGACGATACAACTCCAAACGCGTTGATTGAAGTTCCATTGAGACCCAAATTCGAAAACGAGCGTCAATTGTTGTGGGATTTAATGCTGGAAAAATTTGTCGAAGTAGAGTCTGATATTGAAGACGGATGTGATGATTTTGGGGATATGAAGTTTTGCTACAAGCGGTATATCAGGAAATAGAATACATAAAATGTGTAATGGGTCTGTAAAATCTATAAATAGTTCTTCAACTTCTTCAACTTCTCAACTGCCTCTTCCAAAACAACATCGTCTTTGCACACAGCGAATCGAACACAATTTTCTAATCCGTTACCGCGTCTTCTCTCTTCAATTAAAAACTCTGTCGGTGGGATCCCCACAACACCAATTTCCTTAATCAACCAATAGGCTAATTTGAAATCCAAAGTTCCTCTACTGGATATAGCTTCAGGAAATTCATAGTCTGAAGGAATCTTTAACTTGGATAAATTGACCAAAAGGAAATAACCACCTTCGGATACGGTGTATGGTAAGCCCAAATCATCAAACACCTTAGTGAACAATTCATACTTTTTCACGTACTCGTCCTTCACTTTGGTAAAATAGTCGAGCTTATCTGCTTGTTCAAATGCTTGTGCCACTGCTTGCTGCAATGGATGAGGGGTTGAAAAGCAAATTCTCGTATGAGCAGCGGCAACATATTTGATCAATGAAGCTGGTCCTTGGATATAACCAACTCTCCATCCTGTAGCTGCAAAAGATTTACCTGCAGACCCAACTGTCAATGTACGCTCTTTCAATTCAGATAGGGATTTCAAATTTGCAGGTCTTGGGAACTCTGGTGTAAAGTACAAGTTTTCGTAAACTTCGTCACTAACCAAAATCAAATTATGTTTGATCACCAACTCACCAATCCTGTGTAACTCCTCATTGGTAAAGACTTTACCGATTGGATTATGAGGCGTATTGATGACAATTAACTTTGTCTTGTCATTGATACTGTTTTCTAATTGATCCCAATCGATTTCCCAATCTGAGGCATTGACGGTTTTAGTGTCCAATTTTTTCGGATACTTTATCTCAACATATCTCACCTTAGCACCAGTCATTTCAATGTTTGGAATATATTGATCGAAAAATGGCTCAAAGACAATTGCTTCATCTCCTGGAGTCAAGAACCCAAAAAATACGGCAAACATACCTTCGTTTGCTCCCGTAGTAATTTGCACTTCATCAACTGGTACATCACGGCCATAGCTTTTGGAGTAATGTGCTGCAACCTGTTTCAACAAATTGGGGTTTCCTTTCGCAGGCGCATACTGATTATATTGTGGCTTTGTCAATGCATCATCAACAGCTTGGATAGCAAAATCTGGTGGACTATATGAAAAAAACCCTTGCCCCAAGTTAACTATTTTGGTGTCTGGGTTTGCTTCTTGTGCTGCAGCCGCAGTCTCGTTAATCAAGGACCAAATATCCTTTTGTCCTGGTTTGAGGTTAAAGTATGGGTTGTGCAAAGAAGCAGGATCAGATTGTCTTGATGTTGTCATTGAGGATGTAAATAATCTTGTGAAAGGTCTATAGGTGGGATACCTTTTCAACATATAGCGGAGAAGTGGCCAAATGTTGTCGATAAAGTATAAATTTTCCAATTGGTGAAAAAAAAATTGTGCTCAATCTCGTTTGATAACGCAAAATCTAAACGCCGCAAATAATTGCCCGATAAGGAAAGTGTGGCTGTATCAGAAACTACGAGCGTAGATAGAGGTACAGAGTCGTTTTGCTTCGTATATTTATAGGGATCAACTCCTGTTTGTAATGTGATGCCATTGTGTTCTCAAAAAGACACGGGTGTAACAGAAATCAAGAATTGTGTCAACTAATTCTCCTATTTTTCAAGCTGGCATAGTCTTAGTACAAATCTTAGCACAGCCATCGATGTCTCAAACCACACGAAAATAACAATTTTACGAGGAAATAAGAACAAAATCGTCTTTGTACGATATCCTCACTCAGCTGACACTTCAAGGAAAGCTCTCAACAATAGTGGTCTCGGAGTTGAGAGGACCACACGCCAAGCTTTCTTCATAAAAAACAACACCTCCATATTTTGGAACATAGGTCAACCAACGGTCGCAATAAAGAGCAAAACTCAATGGTTTATTTTTAGAATCCTGTTTCGGGATTTGCCAATATCAATTTTTCAAAAGCCTTGTCTATTTTTAGAATAGATATTCCGCCGAGAATTAAAGGTGCGCGGAAATCTGATTTTGCAACAATAAAGCAACTGCGCTTTTATTGGAGCTATTGTTTGGTAAAACTCCCGTCTTCCAATTGTTGAGTCAAAACGGTATAAATAGAGCTCCGAATCCTTGTAATGGCCATCAACCGTCCTGTTGTGCATGCTTTAATTTACAAGACACAATCCCCACCATGATTGCAAGATTAAGGAATTTATTCACCCCTCCACAAAGTGTATATTTTGATGCCCCAGAGGACTACAAAGAGGACGAGTTTGGGTTAAAACGAACTGTTAGTCAAGATCTAGACATTTTTTCAAACAATGCTACTGGCACCCGTCTTCCTCCATTTAATGCTCATCTCACCACTAGAGTCAATATTCTTGCTTTACAAGTATATTATGGTAAAACTAATCCATCGAAATACTTGAAGCAATGTGATGATGTCCAATTCATTGAATTTGCAACCAAAATCAGGCTGCGCATTGTTCTCCTGGTTCAGAAGTTGGTGAGGCTTGTGATTGAAGTTGCTGAAGCGTGGAATAATACATTGATGTTTAGTAATGAGGTTATTGGATTCATTATACAACAAAGCAATCAATTCATTGTTGGTTCTCCATTCGAAATAGATTTGGTCGAACCTTTTTGCTTGAGTCTTTTTGCTGATTCAAAGATTATTGAACAAGTTGAAAAATTGCACAAATATATCAGTAAGCCGAAGTTTAGAAAATTCAGAAGGGATATTAGTACACGCGTGGCTTCAGTTTTCAATTTAATGGTTGACCCGGGGGAATTTGCCAACGACTTGGTCTCGAGGTTTATGGCTTTATGGATGTTTGCATTGTTAGATATAAATTAAATGAAATGAATATGCAGAGCTCTATAAATTACTCTATCAACTATACTACAGAAATTTTTGAATTGTCAAAATTATATTGGAAGCCTTCTGATACCAACCAATTTTTTAAAGTTGGGTTCTTGTGAATCACTTCACATGCATACCCTGTCACTAATAAGCCAGGTGGTCTCGACCCACACAGCTCTACCACGTCTCCAAGCTTCTCCAACGTTGTGCGAATCACTCGTTGATCAGGACAAGTTGCACGTTCAACAATTGCCACAGGTAAATTAGGTGACCATCCCTTTTCCTTGACCAATACTGGGACTAGGTCAACGATCCTGTGTAACGCCATAAGGAAAATTGTAGTTCGACTAGGGTCAAACGAAGGTAGATTTGGCACGGCTCCCTTTCTACCAGTACCAGTACAAATTAACACTTGATCAGCAACATCTCGATGAGTCATTGGTATACCTGCAACTACTGGTGCTGCCAATGCTGATGATATTCCCGGGATCACAATAGGTTCGTACCCGTGTTGAGCAAAATAGTTGTACTCCTCCCCACCACGTCCAAAAATATACGGATCTCCCTGTTTCAACCGCAACACAAACTTTCCCTTTTCAAGAGCCTCTAACCCCATTGTCAAAAGTTCCTCTTGTGCACGCTCCGCATTTCCAGGAAACTTACGAGCAATAAACAATTCTGGGCCATGGTTTTTCGGAATTAAATCAAGGACTTCTTGTGGGACTAATTTATCAGCTAAAATCAAATCAGCTTGGTGGATAGTTTGCAATGCGCCCAAAGTTAATAATGCAACGGAGCCTGGTCCACTTCCAACTAGGGCAATTTTACCACTCTTTGGGATCAGGTCCACATCAATCCTTTGTTTGTTATCATTGCGCTTGTGTTTGTCATAAGCAAATCGTAAATCTTCAATGGATAATGTAGCTAATTTCGATAATGGATAGTATTCGACAATCTGTGAAAGCCATCGGTTTCTTCTCCCTTTGACTTCCTCCTGTGTTTGATTGAATTCGTGTACTAGTGAGTTGAATTTGTGTGTGTTTACAGAGTCATCATCGTCGTCTCCAATCTCGAAACTCACTTCATCCTCGAGTTGAATTTGTCGACGTAGTTCACCAACTTTGTCACAGATAGCATCTATGTCTCCTGGCAACTTATGCACAATTTCCCTCTTTAACCTTGATGCTAATTTGCACCCCTTTCCATTTGTTGTTACTCCAAGTTGAAAGTCACCTTGATTGTAGGATGATAATAGTGTGAATGTGCAAAATTCTGGTGAGTCAGTTATGTTTATAGGTATCCTCAATCGTTGACACTTTCTGAAAATTCCTTCCTTCAAATCCCTCTGATGCTGTGGAAGAGTAACAAATACTCGATCAATAATGTTGTCCACCTCATTGCGACCAATATTTCTTAAATAGTATTCAATATTAGATGCATAGTCTGAGTCATTAATAACCTGGAGCTTGCCATTAGATGCTTGTTGCTTAACGCTCGAAGGTAGATCAAATTCTTCTGGAATCAAAAGTATGGGGTATGCATTTGACTCTATTATTGAGTTGATTCGTAGGTTGGTCACATTGGAGTAACCAACTAATAGTATTTTTTCTCCTCGAGTATTTAACGATGCTAATAGATTAGTCATGTTAATCGTGGACAGCTTTGACGAGTTGCTCCTTACTGTATTATTAGTTGCAAAAACTTTTCAATTCATCAAACCCTGTTCCTCTTGATGTTTTATCTAAAATTTTCATTACGTAATCGAGATTTTTTATTTCTCTTAGTAAAGAAAGTGTGATATTACGCAATTTGAAAAGCTGCGCTTACATAGGTATTATGTGATATAAGGTTATTTCTTATGTAAGCAATATATCCTGCATATAGGTGACTTTCTCATCGCTAGAATGGGATGATTTTGACCCTTTTCAAAGGAAGCGTTATACTGACAACCTACAAGAGTCACCAAAACAAAAAAATGGCTAAACGTACATTGGGATTGGGCAAAGCAGCCAAAGCAAAGAAACAGAAACTTGAAAGCGAGCCAAATACCAACGATAAAAGTTCATCTGAAGATTCAACAAATCAATTGACAGTGGAGCTACCTGAAGAAGTTGATGCTGATGATGAAATCTCCCAATTGAAAGGTCTTTACAAAGCATATATAAACTCGGATCGTGATAATGAGCTAATAGTCAATGGTATTATTCACGAGTGTGACAGATTGTTGCGTAATCAAGAAGAGGGTGCTGCATTACCACCCACTTTTTACAAAATTTACTCAATCGCTTTGAGCGAACTCGCCAACTTCCACATCGACGATGTTAAGCAAATCAAGGAATATTTCGGTGCTAGTTTGGAAAGAATTGAAACTGGGTTAGAGAAATACCCTGGTGATGTTGAATTGTTGCTTACTCGTTCCAAAATTTTAATAAATCAAATTGTTTTGCAATTTGTATCGCAATTAAAATTGAGTAGTGAGAAAGATGAGGCTAATGTCAAGGAATTGTTGGACAATGCATTGAAAGTGTATGAGCTGGCAGAACAGAAGGCAAGTGATTTATCAACATTTGATGCCTTCAATAATGATGAATATTTTGACATTTTGGAAGCAGTGGATGACTTGTTAGATATTGTTGATAATTTTGGCAAAGATGAAGCGGGTGACAACGACGATGAAGAGACAGAAGTAGATGGAAAAAATGAGAGAAAAGATGATAAAGATGGCAGACACTTCGATGATGAAGTCGATGATGATGATGATGATGGTGGGGTTGAATTAGAGGAGACTCACCCATTATATCCAATCAAAAACACTGATGAGTACAATCAATGGTGGAGAGATCATACAATCAAATACCTCGAAAACTTAAATAAAGTAGAATCCCCCTCTGAGTCTTTGATCAGAGAAGTGAACCAAAGATTGGGACAATCGTACTTGCAGGAATCAGAAATTCCAACCAATGTATACACTACATTGAAATACGACGAGGACTATGCAGGCTTGGAAGAGTTGGAAGGTTTAACTTTATATCAAGCGCAAGACATTGCCAAAGATCTCATACACAAGGCATTGGGTCATTTAAAGAAAGCCGAGGACAAAGAAGAGCCTGAATCTTGGGTGAATATAGCTGAGGCAATGATCACGTTGGGAAATTTATATGAATTGGATTCAAAAGAGCAGGAGCAGTTGTATGATGAGGCAGAGACAATTTTAAAGAAAGCAAACAACGCCACCAATGGGAAGTATCAAGATGTGTTGGAGAATCTCTTGGCGAATCAGTAAAAAGTATCTAGGGTAATAACAATTTGAAATTATTCACTACAATTTTTCATGATAAACTTCGTATGATTAAAAAACTACTCTCTATACCGGATAAGCTAGGTTAATCGTAACTACACACACATAGACCCGCATTGCAACCCCGACTAAACCCTACTTGCAATTGTACTTTCATTTTGCAACTTCATAGCATTTGACTCGTGTGCGTCATCCTTGCAATACTGAAGACCAATGCACATATGGTCCTCCAATAATCTATGTTTGGCACAAAATTTACCTTGACAATGGGAGCAAGTGCCAACCATTCTCAAAGGTGCGGAATTGCATGATTTGAAAGAACACTTGTTCTTTTTCTTGGTCTTTTTGATTGCGGTGGAAGTGGTGGAGGACGAAGACGTAGAAGTGATCGATGCGAGGTTGTTGGACGAAACTTGCGGCGATATTGGTGGAGTGTCTGTGCTTTGTGCCATCAATATAACTTGTATGGACTCATTCTCTGGTTTCATGTCCAATGACGACAACGGTTCGTTGTGTGGTTGTAGTTTCTGCCCATTAAATATCAACTTGAAATCTTTGGGGAGTGGGGATGGTGATGCAACTTTAACGCTGTTTCTCAAATCTTCGACTGTTGAGTTGTCGGGGATGGTGACTTGGAACGATGATTCAGTGGATAATCTGATTGTGACTTTCATTTGTGATAAAAAGGAGGTTGCTGTGTTGGTAGTGGAGTACTCGTATTTGAATCGAAATAAGGGGTATATATATTAATGTATTGTAAATGGGTGTATTTGGGTAAAAAAAGATGAGTGGGAGGATATCAAGCGGGATATTAGTTGTTGAAATGTAGTAGTTATATTACGATAGTAGCGGATGGGTAGCGTGGGTGGCAAAGTGAGCAAAAATGAGAGAGAGAGAGAGAGAGAGAGAGAGTCACTACACAAAAGAAAAAGAAACCCACATACACAGAAACACAGAAAGACTGACTCTAAATTTCTTTTTCTTAAATTGTCTCATTTGATTGTCGCAAAAAATAAAAATATCAATGTCGTGTGACACACTCTCACATTCCAATACAATCTCATGCTTGTCCACCCACCAGTCATTGATTTCGCAACCATCGGAATTGGGGATCATTAAAAAAGAGTAATGTCGAAAAGAGGTAGTAATTTCAAAACGTAACCTGTACTTATCTCTATAAAACAAATCAACCCATGACATGTATATACCCAAATTCAATAATTATTTCTAGCTCATACCGAGCCATTCCTTTTTCATCATCTTCGTAAAAGCCAAATATACCCTCCAAATTAAGTGGATGATTTGTTCGGCCTCTTTTTTGTATGCTGTTATATCAACTCATTTGCATTGATTGAATCCCTAACAACTTTGTTCTTCACATCACCCAACACCACCGATTTAAACTCACGCTTGCTGTGGTATACGTTGTTTGCATCATTGGATTGAGCAGTTTGTACATCTCGTTTGGTTTCTGCAGCTTGTGTACCAGCACCAACTGTTTTGGCTTTCAAATCGAGATTTGCTGGAATTATGGTTGATAAAACTAATGGTAGGATGAAAAATATGGTTGAGTGCATAGTTGTCAATTGTATGTAAGAATTGGATGTGGGTAGTAGCTTAATGTGATATAGTCAGCTACTTCATCATTACTTTTTGAAGTTATTTGTATCAATATATATAATTGTCTACTTTGCCCCGGTTGCAACACTGCCTCCCAAATTAGGAAATAATTTTTCTCTTTGGTGCCTTCATTGTGTGCAAATCTAGAACAATAGTGCGATTGGAACTCACGTTTCATTAAGGTCGCGCCAAAAAAAAAAAAAAAGAGCAACGCCTCCCCCTGGGGAGCACGAATCCTTTTGTTTTCTCACACCGCAAATCGCATTGTTTTCTGCTTTTTTTGTTTTTTTCGTGCTGGATGTTTTTTTTTTTTCCATCTCCCCTTGCAATCTATATTTTTCCTAAACAGGCGAAAAATAGTGAGATTGTGAAACACAAACGAAACCATTTCATTGCTCTTTTGCAACCCACGAGGAGAGGAGAGAAAGCCTTGCAATGAATAAAACACAGGAAAGCTTCGAAGGCGTAGTTTCGATTTAGAGAGAGCATACAGTTGCATTATTACAATCATCATTCATGCCAACCTTTTCGGTATTTTACCTAACCCTACTCCAAATTCGAATACTTTTCCTTCATTGCTTTTCTTACTCTCATTTTGGGACCATCGGTAGATTCTGTTTCACGGTTCAATTCTTCAACTGTTTCGTCATTTGTTCCACTATGGCGCTCTCTCAGTTCCTCCTCCCTTTCAATCTCTTCTGACTCCTTTGTAAGATTCACGTCATTAGCTTGTTCCAAGTCTGCTGCTGCGAAAATAGGAATATCAGACAAATTCAGCAAATTGAAATCCAAAGATGAAGCACTAGTTTGTCTTTGTAACTTGCTGAATTGAGTCTGTGCTTGTTGTTTTTGAAGAGTGATAAGATCAAACTCTTCTTCATCGGTGGGACCATTGTACTGTTTGTAAAATTGTTCAAAATCATCAAACATTCCTGGACCAAATTTGTTACAGAACAAATTCACTCTTTCGCGTAGCTCCTCCCTGGTTTGTTTCAATTTCTCAATTTGAAACCTATCTTCACTGATACTCAACATTGAAAGAAATAATGGTGCGAGAGATTTGTAGTAATCAATACCAATCTCCCCCATTCTCAAAGAAGCATAAGTTGTCAATACTGCCCAGCCATAAAAGTAGATAAAGATTATCCAAATTGAAGGTTGGTAATCACCCAACACTTTAGACTTGACGATGAAAATTGTACCGATAACCGACCAGAAAATGTACAACATTGGCGCCAACACCATGGCCACAAGAATCTTCCACGTACTCAAAACATCCTTGGCTTTTATTTTCACCACCGATGCCGCCAACGCCTCTTTTGCCTTCTTTCTTGAAATCCTGCGAGAAATTATAAATACAGGACTGAATAAAAATATACCTGGTAAACTGAGACCCATAAATAATGAAAACTTGAAAAATCTGGTTACAAAGCGCCAAAAATTGACAAGTCTATTTGAACGGTCCAAAGATTCAACTTGATGATCATGTAAATTCAATGCCCTCAATTTCTTGTTATAGTCCAATACCGCTTCTTTTAGTTCCTTGACGTCTGGTTGATCTTTGTATTTCTCGTACCCTTTGATTAGTCTTCTATTCATTTCAATCACCATGGGGAGTGGAATATTGTCACGATTTCCAGAGGTGTACAATCTTCGAGCAGCCTGTAACACCATCAAAGTTTCATAGTCGTTGCATGTCATGGTAACTTCCTTCAATCCGAGAGTAATAGTCTTTAACAACTTATCCACTGCCTCTCTTGAATTCATCTCATATTGTTCAGCCATTTGTTCGTCCACAACAATTGGTTTCCCAAACTCAATGACAACTCTTGATCTAAACTTGTGTGGGTGAAAGTAACTCAACCCAACGGGGACGATGCTAACTGGCACCACCTCTTCATGTTCCGATTTACCATTTTTTATTGCTTCAATTTGCTGTGCTATAGCACCCAATGCCATAATTGCAACACCTGGTTTCAATGGCAATAAATCAGGACGATCATGAGAACCCCCTTCGGGAAAAATACCCAACACTTTCCCATCATTCAAATGGGTGAATACATTCTGGAAAACAATGTGATTGTCAATGTGGGGTGCAATTTTGAATTCAGTACCATCGTGCAATTTCTCATCAATTCTTTGTTGAATCTCTTCCCTCGGGGAGGTGAATGGTTTCTTTAGTAAAAGTTTCTCGTCATCAAATATTTCCTGTATTGAAGAATTACCTAACGAATTGGGTAACCCGATCAAGCCCTTTACTTGACATTCACTAGTAAACTTAGTGCCTGAGCCTCGAATAACTCGATCATCCTCCTTGTCAACAAATATCTTGCCCGTACCCTTTTTCAACAAATCTTGGGCTCTTTCGACTGGAATTGCGCTACATAGTTTGGCAGCTTCGCCAATGATCCTTCTATTATACGACTTTTGTGCAATTAAGAAGGCAATACGTCGACCCAGGTGCTCCTTGACTTTGGCCATAACTACCAAACCATCAACGAATTGGTTATGGTGAGGAGCAATCACAAATATCACTGGTCCTCTTTGGGGGATGTTGAAACTTCCTCGTGATTGAACATCACGAAAGAATGTGTGGATGACTAAATTGAAAAACCATAATACTAAATCATACGATAATAGTTTGACGATTAGGATGATATAGTATGAAGCTGGCCTTGACTTGGCTTTGTGGGGTAAGGAATTGCCTTGTTTTGTTCTGAATTCGAGTGGTTGATTCTCTTTGCCCATGATATATCTTTGACAAGGGTTTGCTTAATCGGTGTATTGCGATATGTACCTTTAAAGAAGCACTGTAAGACAACTCAATTACTATATTTAAAGAATGAAAAGTAATTAGGTAAGTCCTCAACTTATCCCCTCACTTTATGCAGAATGTTGATGGACATGTGATAACAGGAGCAACAATAAAAAAAGTTGTCCTCAAAATCCTCGTAAATTATTTCATACACAAAACCGAAAAAAATTCACTCCGAGATGGGTAATCAATGCAAGAAGCTGCTACATGAGACGACTTCGAGGAAACTCTGAATCAGTTGACGCCACCAAGAAGAGAATTTTGTGGGCAGAGTTTGCGAAAGATCAACTTCTTGCCAATGTATGCAGTACATAGTGACAGCTAATTCCCAAGACAGTATATGGAAGGATAAAACACTCGATATCCGTAACGCTGGCAGAGGAGCCAGCACTATGTTGAATGGCTATCAAAAGAGATCAATTCAGAATGATATACACTGATGTGCACCAGAAATTTTTGGGTGTTACACAACTCAGCATGATACAGCTTTGTGCTGATAAATCCCAAACTGAATTGAAAGGGGACGCAAGGGATAAGCTATGAACTTCAGGGGGGGGCTCTTCACAATCATTGCTTGCATCCACCAACGAACGGCACTTCTAAAAAAGCCACATTCTTTATTTAGGGATTTACAATCGGACGTCTTGTTAGGTAGAGTTGTTCAAAATGCTTGCTGGTATTTACATCCTTGCATTGATGTTATCTCAACGGTCTAGTGCCCAAATCATTAAACAAGCTGGTGCAATTGACTTTGTTGACAATAAATACGGTTCTTTAAATCATCAAGTAGAAGCTGGAGAGTCCGACGTACAACCACTTTAAAGGAACATCGACGACCGAAGAGCTGAGTTGGACCCTCCTTTCAACAAGGCATTCGATTCAACCACATACATCTGCTTCCCAAGCCACGTCTATAAAAGATATAATACTCGCCGAGATGAAGAAACTGATGAAGCAACATCTTATACCGATTCAGAGTCAGAAATGTCAGCAACGTCAAGATGCTCCTCTTGTGGAGCCTTAAAGCCTTATGGCTGCTTCGTAGAAACAATCCTGTTGATTGTATTCGTATACCTTTTAGTGCTACTGGTCTTAATTGGTTTGGTCCTCTCAAATAAGATCGTCAAAAAGTTGTAGGAAATTTGACAATGGAAAGTTTCTAGGGCTCGCCCAAGCTCGGATCACCGATGCAATGAGGCAACAAATAGAGCGACAGTTATGATTGCCAGACCCCGACCTTGGTCGGCTCTCCTTAGAAATTGTAATGAGGATACTTTAGTGGAATCAGAAGAAATTGGTAGATTATGCATTTTTAATGATCTCAAATCTGCAAAAACCAAGGTTTAATAAAAGAGGATACAATGCACTTTATGTGATTTATACCTATGTGCTTTCTAGAAGCCCCCAAATATCCTATGCCTACTCCTTGCTCCCCTATCCTCTATTCTCTTTAATCTTCCCCTGCCGGAACTTCATCTTTCAAAACCTTATTCAACTTCAACTTCATCTCTGTCCTTTCGTCACCACGTAACACATCTTTTACAAAATAGGCGTCACAATCCAATTGAACCATTTGTAACGCACCTCGAAGTACGCCACACAATATTTGTGAATACCACAACTCTTTAGTGATTTTTGAATCAGTAGATACTGGCAACTCAACAAATTCAGTCAATGGGTTGGGTTCAGGTATTATCAAACTGCAAATCTTGTTCTCATTGGACCAATTTTCAACTTGTGGTTGAATGTTGAGAAACAATTTGAATCCTAGTTTGGATATGACGTCGGCAGTCTCTTTGAATGATGAGCACCGTTTGATACCGGTTTTGGCAAGAAACTCTTCGATTAGTCTACAGCCTATATTGAATCCCATCTTGTCAAGTTGGTTATTGACCTCATGGTAGTTGTTATCAAAATCTCGACATAATTGAGCAACAAGTGATCCGTATGTCAATGTAAACAACTCTGAATTCTGTAACTACGTTAGTACCGGTCATGTAAGACTACTTCGCTAAAACCCACATACTATCTTTTCCACACTCCCTTTCCATATGTCATCGCCTGTGGATTTTTTGGACATAGTTGAAAATTGTGTTGTCTAAAGAGACTAGATGTAGTCATTTTTTGCTTTTGATTTCGGTTTCACGCGCGTTATTACAGCCCACCAAATATACAATGCAAAATTTTAAGTCTATGCTATTAAAAGTCGTTACTAATTAAGATATTATTAAGATTATAAAAGTCAAATGAGAATGAAACTCGTCCTGCCCTTTTTTTTTCAAATGGTCTTTTTATTCTCCTCAACTGTCTCCTTCGTTAGCTCAATTTCCTCACAATAATTCTCCTTCTCTTGCTTACTTGCAGGACCTTTTCTTTGTTTCTTGGCCAAAAACTCCTTGTATTTCTCCAAAGTAATGTGGTTCTGCAATTCTTTGTACTCTTCAACAAACTGATATTGTGTCTTATTTAATGAATCCCAGAAGGTGAAAAATGGTTGAGAAAAATTGTTTTTGATACCCCAAATTTGGTGATGAATGTCATGGTAGACTGAGTTATTTGGAAATATTATTTGAAAAATATCCCATGGTAATTTATACCCACAATGATCATCAACGGTTTTCAATGTAGCAAACGTATACAAAATAATACATTCTCTAGGACTTAACCCAGTTGTCAACGATGCAACACCAGTTCCCAAAGTATCCAACAAAAACCCTTCAAGTGGATCATTGTACAAGGCCCCAAATGCATATGGCACATATAATCTATGATGACGCGAGTGGAACCGTCTGTACAAAGTCTTGTTCACATGCATGAGACGATGAAGCCAAAATTGCCAAGTATCAATAATTGTAATTGCAATACACAACCTTAAAAGTGACCATCCATACATGTATCCATAGTATACCACCACGTCTGGTACAAAACTGGGCAAGTAGTGGTGTTTAAGTTGCCACATTGTATAATATTCATACCCCGTCATTGGAGTGGGGTCAAAGTAGAAAACAACAAGACCAACAATAGTTTGAATGATATGTTGTAATATGACATCTCTAACAACTTCGTGTAAAGTGACTTTGTTTCTCTTCAATTCATCTTCACTAGGGTGAATTCTATATTTCTCTGCCAATTCGTAAACATCAATTACATGGAAAAACATCGAGTATGACCAATATGCAACTATTGGTGCAATTAAAGCTGTAATTCCATCAGGTATACCAGAAATCAAGTCTGGTTTCTTGGTCAAGGTAAGATTGTTGGTTGAATAATATGATGGCTCTGAAAGCATCAGAGAGAAGTTCAGTGGCACTTTGAACGCATTCATTTGGAAGATTTAGTGGGTGGTGGTGGTAGTGATGGCGGAAGTGGTAGTAGTAGTAATGAGTGAATGTAATCTGATAAAGTAAAGGTCAGTAGTAGTACGAGTGGTGATAATGGTAAAGAGTAAATCACCCTATTAATATAAAATATATACAACTTAACTAGGTCATTCTGCTTTCTGTTTCTGTTTGTTTTTTTTTTCTCTCTCTTTCACCTATTGATGGTGCATTTTAATATGCAGGATTGAAACATTTCTTTTTTTCTTTTTCTGACAATTGCTTTCCCGTTCTGGAATTGTGTTGCCGTTTTCTTTGTTGTCAGACCTTAAATCCGGGATGATCATAGTATGTTAACTAAGAAAGTACTCCAATATAGAGGTAGCTATGATATAGCTCAGTAGAGTACTCCTTTGAAGTGAACGATTTTTACATTGCGCGTAATTTCTCTTGGCTTATCTTATTCTACGTTTCTCCCACATCACCTGTTGTATGCGGACGACTCTGGTAAACGCTCTAAAAGTGTCCGATCCCGTTTTTGCCCCTATTTTCTTGATTCAAAAGATAAAATCACGCGCGTCAAAACAAAATACGGTGGTCGCAACACTTCGCCGAAATAAAGAGAAAAAAAAAAAAAAAAAAACAGAAGATAGAGTTTTTATGTCAGCATCGTTTGAATCGAGACCAAGAGTAACACTACAAATCGAAAGGCTTATTATTATTAAGCATAAGGATATGGGATGTAAAAATTGTTTCGCGCACGATCGATAAATACTAATATCTTTCATAGCGATATCAGATCAGCTCCAAGCGGGCCCCATTGCGATTCTGTGTTTTTTGCATCTCTACTCTCGTTCGCCAAAAATGACATGTTCTCGATTGTCATATCGGAATGCATCCAAAAAATCGCTGGCTTCAGCAATGTTGCTTTTTATGTAATTATTGTCGGGACTACCATTCAATATATCATCAAGTTCTTTAGATGTAGTGGTAGGGACAAAATACTGTTGAAAGTTGAGCACTTCTTCTAACGCCCTGTTGTCAATTCCCCAACTGACCAATTCATCATTAAAGGGTTCTGGATCACCTTCAGAATGTACTTGTGGTGACTGGCTATTCCTTGCTGATGCAGGTTCAAATTGTTTTAAATGATTCATCATGTTTTGTAAATTCATTGCCCATCTTTTGCATGTAATATTGAAATCGGCATAATTATTTAGGATGTTGTACCCATCGAGTAATGTATCCTGCAACACTGATATATAATGAAGGTCAGGCTTGGTCGATTTCCGTTGCTCCAATAAAGTGAAACCCAAAATTATTGAAGCAAAGAAACATGCGGACTGGATTGTAAACACTTCCTTCCTGTGTGGATTGTGTGTGACAAAGAATTTCAAAAGCTTAATCACCAAAAAGCTTGCCTTAATACACGCTTTGCAAAAATTCATCAAACTTTGTTCATCCTTAACTTGTTGTTTTGTTTCTGGTTTGAGCTTTCGCGTTACCACGTAAACCAAAAACGGTCTCGTGAGCGTCATAATCCCGTACAATTGTCCGATATGGACAAACACATACAAGTAGTTATTTGGATCGGTCCCTGACTCCATTTGACTCTCCATTGCTGCGCTCAATTGCAATTCCTTTGGTAATTGTACCGACCAAATCTTCAACTGTAATGCCAAAAGGTGTGCTCTTTTTATGTTCACCACACCATCCTTGAAAATGTTTTCCACAATCTTGGCATTGATCGCAGCACTATCAGAAGTAGCTTTTTGCGCCAAAACTCTAATTTTTTCAACCTCGTCAAGATTTTCAGTATCAATTTCGCTATCAGCATCATCATAGTCATAGTCGTTCACCATCAAGGGACGCCCTAGGTTGACACTACTGACACAATCACACACATAGAGACTTCTCCACAACCTTCTTCTGTGATTCAATATCTCTTGATTTGTTATCCTAGCATTTATGCAACGACGATGTAAACCCAACGCTTGTGCTATTCTTATTGCACTTCCCAACTGTATCCAAGCATTTGATCTATTGCAACATGATTGGAAATAGAAATATTCGAGAAAATAAACCTCACACATCCATATCTTGCCGTCAAATACATTACTTCGTAGTAGTACTTGCGCCAGATTGAAAAACACCTCCAGTGTTGGGAGGTTAAGACAGAGATGACGCGAGCTCTCGCTAAATAGTCTCCCAATAGCAAAGACATTATATAGCAAACACAATTTTTTTGTACTGCAGTTGACAGGATCTCGATAAATTTGCTCAAATATATTCTTGTTGAAATACTTCATGTTGAAGATGTAAAATGTATCGTTAATGTTGGTTTTGAATAAATCAATCAAAATGAATGCATCAGCTTTTGTGGGAAGTTGAACTGGAACAGGAAGATTACGGTAATCAACACTCTCGTCAGTAATGAATTGTTGAACGGGATCATCAGTAAACCGACTTGACCCTGATACAGCCCTAAATAAACTTCTGCACTCACCTAAAAGGGAAAGGGCGCTACTCTCACCAAAAAATCTTAAATTGCCTGTTTTCGTAGTCAAGAGCCTCGTGTATGCACCATTCAAATTGGGAAGACCTTCTTTCGACTCTTGGTCCTTAGCTGCGGAAGAGGGTACAGCGCCACTTGTAAGTGCCGTTTGCAAGTTTTCACAAATAATGCTCAAGGACAACGGCGGCAGCGATGTTTTCGTGGTCACTTTGGTTGGAGCAGATGCAAGATATTGATTTGGTGAATGGGTAAGTGAAGGTATTTCCGGCTCCAATTCATCCTTGTCACTCGAGGTATTTATTGAGGGGAAGCCATTCGATTGTGAGTTATCACGGTCAATGCTGGAGTTTAACTTCATTTTTTCCAGATAAGCTTTAGCTTTGAGTGAGCGTCCATCGATTTTGGAGTACACACACTCGAGAGCCTTTGTTTGGCAATATTGACAGGGAGTTAGTCCATCACACTAATCACAATAATGTTAGTACAACGGTCCTTTCATGTTTTGTGTGGGGAAAAAAAAAAATCGAGTAAGTAATTACATACCTTCATTTTCCGTTTCTTACATGTATCACAAGCACGCGACACTTTCTTTCTTTGCATAACCGGTAGTATCCTTGGACGACCTTTGGGCCGTGGTGTCTTTTCTGTCATGATTGTCGGAGACATCAAAGCGGGACTTTTGAGAATATTGATACAGATCTAATTTGGTTATTCTGTTTTTTTGTTTTTCTGTTTGTTTGTTTCTTTTGGTCTCACAATATTTTTCCCCACTAAAAAGATAGATCGAGTATGAGACGCTAAGAAACACAATAAGATTCAAATGCTTTTGTCAAATGGTGTTGTTTCCAAACGTCAGTTTAAGGATTACACAAAGTTATTACCGAGCAGCCGGACTTTAACCAATTGGGACATCCCGATCATCTTATGATGCAGCATTATGCCGGGGCTTTCTTATTGTGGAGGTAAGCAAAACCATTGAAGAATCGTTTATTATGACGTTTCCATTTCTATTCACATGGTTATGAAATGATTTCCTAATGTGATTGAACTGCGAGTGTGCGCTGTTACGGACTTTAATGTGCGAATGCACGTGAAATAACGAAAAGCATATCTGCACGCGAGATTAAACAAAAAAAAAAAAATGTTTGATTTCGCCGCATACAAACTTGAAAAAGTGATGGCATTTGTAATCAAAAAAATGGGACCGATTTGTGTTACCAGTAAATAATCCGTTTCATTGTTAAGATGTGATTGAAACCCTCCCGATTTCTCCTAAAAGAGGGAGATGCCTTTTTGAAACAATAGCAATTACTTTTCCTTTTCCCAATCTTCAACAGATTCTTGTCTTTCTTTCACCAAGTCGTAACACAATTGCTGCAAATTTTTACCAAGACTCATTCCTGAACGCACCACGAAGGCACATATCCGTTAATACTGCTCATAACCATAAAATTAGACGCCTTATACCCTTATTGCCACCACACACACACACACACACGCCAACTTGAAATTCAATTGCAAAAAACTAGGAGTAAATAACCGAAAAGATTAAAACTGTGGCTACAACTGTGGATTATTGTATTCTACATTACGGCAATTTTACGACAGCAAATAATCTAATTAAACTAATTGTATGTATTACTGTACCTGAAATTTCCAAAGTCAGGCGTCAAACATAACCAATACTACAAAATTATATATTTAAGTCACTCGATATCCATCCTTGGAATTGTTAAACATCATGTTACCATCATCGTCGGCAAGTATAATGTCATCCTCTCGACATAGCCAAAACTTCGATAAAAAGCAACCACTCGAATATGAACTAGAGGCAGGAGTTCCAGAAACGGACTCAGTATCCGTACATCTGATCCACCACACTGAAAATTTGAATCGAAGCCTAAGTCCAAGAGTCATCAATATGATTACCATTGCCGGGGTTATAGGAACTGGGTTGTATCTTGGTACAGGTAAAATGTTGGCTACTGGTGGTCCATTGAGTTTACTATTGAACTATATGATTATTGGGGTAGTGGTATTTTTCATGATGCTATGTCTTGGTGAAATGTCTGCTCAATACCCTGTAAGTGGGTCTTTCACAACATACGCCAAAAGATTTGGAAGCGATTCGCTAGGATTTGCGATATTGATCAACTATTGGTTCAACGATTGTTGCAGTGTTGCTGCTGACTTAACTGCACTACAGCTAGTGGTTCAGTATTGGACTGATTTCCATTGGTATGTCATCTCAATCATTTTTTGGGTGTTTTTGCTCTTTTTAAATGTCATTCATGTAAGAGCATACGCAGAAGCAGAATATTGGTTGGCCCTTCTCAAAGTGGTCACCATCATTATCTTTTTCATTGTCAGTATTATATGCAATGCTGGAAAGAATCAAATGCATGAATATATCGGATTCAGATACTGGAGTTACAAGGATGCACCATTTGTCAATGGATTTAGAGGATTCAGTTCATTGTTTGTGTCGGCGGCGTATGCATTTGGTGGTTTGGAATCTGTTTCATTAACTGCTGGTGAAACCAAGAACCCAAACAAAACAATTCCAAAAACTGTTAAGGCAACGTTCATAAGAATCATTATTTTTTATGTGTTTACTGCATTCTTCATTGGTATGAATGTACCTTATGATTACCCTAATTTACTGACAAAGACTGTTGCAGTATCACCATTCACAATTGTGTTTCAACAAGTTGGTACCAAATCTGCTGGTTCATATATGAATGCTGTTGTTCTTTTGTCGGTGTTGTCGGCCGGAAATCATGCGTTGTTTGCTGGTTCGAGATTGGCATACAACTTGAGTACCCAGGGCTATATTCCAAAGATTTTCTTGCCACTCAATCGTTTTCAAATTCCATATGTTGCTGTTATTGTGACTTGGTTAATTGGTGGATTGTGCTTTGCTTCTGCATTTGTTGGAACTGGAGAGTTGTGGTCTTGGTTGCAAGCAATTGTAGGCTTGTCCAACTTAATTTCATGGTGGGTAATTGGAGTGGTATCATTACGTTTCAGAAGAGGCTTAGCAAAGCAAGGTAGAACCCATGAATTATTATTCAAAAATTGGTCATACCCTTATGGGCCTTTGTTTGTGGTTATTTTTGGTGGGTTCATCATCTTGGTACAGGGGTGGTCAACTTTTAGCCCATTTAGCGTCAATGATTTTTTCCAATCTTACTTAGAATTGGGTGTGTTTCCAATTTGTTTCCTATTTTGGTGGCTCATTATAAAGCGAGGTAAAGATAGATTTGTTCGTGCAGCTGACATGGATTTTGACACTGATCGATATATCGAAACACAAGAAGAGATTGAGAATGAACAACACGCCAAGTCTTTGAAAGGGTGGGCCAAGTTTAAGCATAACTTTGCTGATAATTTTCTTTAGAATAGTTAGAGTTGGTGTTAACTTTAATCAAGTAGATTTATCTTTTTTTTTTTTTTGTATTTTTTTTCTTTTTTGCTTTTTTACAGTTCGATATTTGCAACCAAAATGTTTCAAGTGGTTTATATAAACCCAAACAAATGTAGACCAAAGTAAAACTGGTGAAAAAAGTATCTATAATCATTTATCAATGTTTTTCTGTTTACTATCGTTTCTTAGTTTCGCGACCGCAAGTGTTATTGTTGAGGAGTTGGTGCTTTATATCCCCCACACTTCCTCCAGATATTATACAATTGAAATTGACATGTATATGGGTCCATTCGAGCTCAACACTACGTTTTCCTACCTTATGCTTGACAAACATAACGAGAAAAGAGCCTTGCATGGGACAAAGAAGCTACGCTGGTCAACTGAAACATTCGAATACGCTGCCAATTACTCACAATACTACAACTGCTCGGGAATTCTAGAGCACTCGTATGGTAAATATGGGGAAAATTTGGCTTATGGATACCCGCCTGAGGGAGCTATCGATGCTTGGTACGATGAGGGAAAGACATATGTTTACGGAACCGAGGATGTCTACAATCATTTCACAGCCATGGTTTGGAACAATGTCGATTCTGTTGGATGTGCGTATAAACGATGCCCAAACGATGTACTTTACATCATTTGCAGTTATGATCCTCCTGGGAATGTCATTGGTTACTCTTCTGAAAATGTTCTCCCACTAAAGGTGATCACATAAGATTTTCTCTTCCAAATCAATATAGTTTTCAAAAAACGACTTGAATAAATCATTAAGTTTAATGATGTCATAGGCACCCCCAGTCTCTCTGATTGAATGCATAGACAATTGCGGGTTTCCAAGATCCAATGTTCTAATACCCAACTTTGAACTCAACAACGGACCGATAGTAGAACCGCAAGGGGAATCATTTCTAACGACAAACAATTGAAGCGGTACTTTAGCTCTATCAGCAACCTTTTTCAACAATACAACTCCTGGTGAGTTAGTTGCATACCTTTGGTTAGCATTGACCTTGATCACGGGACCCAAGTTAATTTGAGGGCGATTTTGAGATTCATAAGCCTCTCCATAGTTTGGATGGACACCATGCGCTTGGTCAGAAGAAAGTAAGAAAGACTTTGAAATTACTTCGTGGAAAAAATCGAAATCTTTGTTTCCTTCAAAATCGATCCTAGTCAAGCGCAGTAACACATCTGGAAGAAATGATGAGTCAGCACCATGCAGACTACGAGACCCGATTTCTTCGTGGTCAAACAAACTGATCAACTGGATTCCTTTCTGGTTAGCCAAGTCATCTGCAGATTCAATCAACGATTCCGTGGCGGCAAAGCATGATGTTAAATTGTCCAACCTTGCTGAAAATATAAACTCATCATTCAATCCACCAATCGCAGATTTTTGATGGTCGTACAAGAGCAATTCAAAATCCTCAATTTGTTCTGGTTTGACATTTAGCTCTTTTGCAATAAGTTCAATCAATGATTTGTTGTGTCTCGAAATGACATTTTGCACAGATTCAAATTGTTCCGGTGACATCTTCAAATCTGGATCATCTGCACAACTTTCCAATGCCACCTGACCAGCTATTGGCACCAATTTTGTCTCCTTGTTGAATTCAAATTTAGTATTGACCTCGCGGTTCAAGTGAATAGCCAATGTTGGTATTCTCAACAAAGGTTTATCAATTTTCAACAATTTGGGCACATACTTGCCGTCCTCGTCCACGTATACACGTCCTGCAATTGATAAATCTCTATCAAACCAAGTGTGAGCAATCAATCCTCCATATTGCTCTACTCCCACGGTAATGAACCCTTCAGAAGTTCTCTTTGAGATGGGTTTGATTCTTAAACATGGACTATCAGTATGAGCTCCAACAATGGCAACTCCATTCCCATTCTTATACTTGCCCCCTACCGTGAATGCAATTATGGAGGAGCCATTTCTACTGACATAGTATTTTCCATTCCTTTGGACTCTTCCACGCCAGTTATTGCGTTCGACGAGCTCCTCAAATCCGGCACCTTTCAACAGCTCCTTAACGGAATTGACTGCATGATAAGGTGTAGGGGACTCATTGACAAAATCAACAAAGCGTTGAGCGTATTGTAAGGAAAGTTCTTTGGACGTCATTTGGTTTATCGGTGTAGCAGAGGGGGTAAGTTTCTCCATTTTTCTTTTTTCCTTTTTATTGTCAGATCTGTACGGCACCAATTCACAAATGTAGATACACCAAAAGTCAAAAAATAACAAACCCGCTTTTCCGCAGCAGCTGCTTCATACCCAGAGACATAAAGAAAGAGCTGGCAGAGGGGGGTAGTAGAAGAAACACTTTCTCAGCGTGTCGAACTTTAGCGCACACTTATCTCCCCCTTGTTAAAGCTTTACAAGAGTAACGCGAGAACAACTGACGCTTACAAGGTGGCGTATGACCAACTGTTTGGTAATTGTAAACCAGGTGGCATTGTTTGAGCACTATACAAGAGACAAGAACGGGTTTTTTTTTATTTCAATATCTCACAATCAAAAATGTTGCAAAAGGAGAAAAAAAAATCATCACCGCATTTTCCTTTTGAACAGGTTTACCCAATGATCTTGCTCGCGTTTCTTACGCTTCTACTGCTAACCACCAGCTCGTTTGCTCCCTTGTTAGTTGCGTCACATAAACTTGTTCCGGGCCTACAATCTGAGATTAATGAATCAAATCTCAGGCCGCACAATGTCACGTCAGTGACGAATATGTTGAAAAAGCTAATAACCCAGTGTTCATCTGATGCATATGTAATTGTCGACCAACCGGGGCTCACTTATGAAGATTTAACCGACAAAAAGAGAGAAAATTGGCCATTTTTGATCAACTACTTGTACATGTCCTCGACGATTGTAGGGTTGCCACGCATTGAACCTGGTTTAGACTTGGATTTTATTGAAAACTACATAATAAACACATGTGATGCAGAGACAATTAATGTTTGGCATGATGACGATAATGAAGTTACAGATTACTTTGATGTCAGGACCAGAGTCATCAAAATTACTCTAAGTCCCATCACTGGAGACCGTGGTGGGCATTTACGTGAGCACGATGACTTGATTAGGAAGATCTTGCGTAAGCTTCCTTCGCCACACTACACAATCATCATGACAAGTACAAACCCAGGACTGTTTCATCCAATACCAGATTTCATAATGAGTGAACGTCCCAATGATTTTGAAATTTTCAATGATATAGTAAACAACCCAAAACATAATGGAGGGGTTGAAAAGAATGATCGATTTCACAAGGTGAGTCCAAATTGGAATCCGGCAAGGAATACCAACGACCGTTACCTTGCAAATAAGAAAAAAGACGAGATCCATTTATTCGACTACAAACTATGGGAAAAGAATGAAAAACTTGTAGCCACGGTTTTGGTGATGATTTTGAGTTTATTCATGTTTAAGACACTATCTGTCATTCAATCCATTAAGCAAAAGTTTAAGGCGCCACAACAAATACCAACAAGCAAAAAAACCAACTAATCTAGTCCTCTAGAATGACACTAGCATCAAAGTAGAATGATGGATCTAAACTTGAAATGTCAGCAGACTTAACTTTACCATCCATCAACAATTCGCTCATAATCTTACCTGTACCTGGGGCGTTATTTATTCCCCAGCATGAATGGCCGGAAGCAAGATATAGGTTGGTTACATTAGTTTCCCCAATCAAAGGTCCACTTGATGATGGGACATCCAAAACTGGTAAATAGCACGCCTGTCTTCTCAATATATGTCCTTTTTTCAAGTTTGGTGAAATTTTACTCACTTGGTTGTATAGTTCATCGCATTTTGACCTCACAACTTCGACATCGTCAGTTGTTTCTGGCACATCAACGGCACTGTCACCTTCTCCACAAACATACACTTCATCCTGTCTAGCGTAAATTTCGGGTGAAATGTAAGAGTTGCGAGCCACCTTGAGTTCTGTGAAAATAGCATATGGACTAACGGGTTGGTCTTTAAATGGCGCTATAGTGATGGAATGTGCTCTTAAACCAGATATAGGGCAATCAGGCAATATTTTTGAAATCCATGGGCCAACTGTTAAAACTGTTTGGTCGGCACCTAGCTCAATCAATTTGTCTTGATACTTGTCACTATCTTTCACCGAAGTAGGTTGGTAAATGACTCCGGTTGCGGTTCCTGTTTCCTCTGAGTATGTAATCTCTTCAACTTTTCCAAGAATCAATTCCAATGCCCCCTGCGAACACTCTACTGCCTTTCTTAAAATAAAGTTTGTAAACTTGTATGGATGAACTTGTGCTGTTGTATCAGTGCCACCCAATGTGGTGCAATTATCAATGAGAGAGGAGTTTATCCAATTCAAACTTGACGGAAGACTGTTTTTTGAGAAATCCAACTGCACAATTGATGATGACCTCGTATTCCTAGCTGTCTTTTTAGGCGGTTTCTCGTTAGTCGATGAAGAAGAGTCACTATCATGAGCAGTTGCTTGTCTAAAGCTGTCCTTGAATATGTTACTTCCATCCACAACATTATCCTCTTTTTCTTCATCATCAAAGTCCTTGACTCTGGATATATCTCCTTCTAATGACACCGTGGTCAATCGCCTGTACCCCCACTCCTCTGCACCGTTATATTCATTAGCCAAGCTTTGATGCAAGTTGAATGACAAGGATACAATTTGCTCGGGAAACGCCCACAAAGCAAGCAATCCACCAGCCTTTCCACTAGCTCCTCCCGCCACTCGTTTGCTTTCAATTAATGTGATGTGGTATTTTGCAGGA
Source organism: Lodderomyces parapsilosis (assembly GCF_000182765.1). NCBI lineage: Eukaryota > Fungi > Ascomycota > Pichiomycetes > Serinales > Debaryomycetaceae > Lodderomyces > Lodderomyces parapsilosis. The sequence goes on along the minus strand of NW_023503281.1, from coordinate 2,270,357 downwards.
TCAAATTTTGGATGCTTGACGACAAAATAGGCTGTACAAACACCTATTATACCGGCCCCCACAATAATTATATGTTTCTTTCCCTTGTGTCTTCCCGACGGCTCGGACTGAAATTGTAAATAATCGACATTATTGTTGTTGTTGTTCTCCATAGTTGAGCACTAATGTGAAATAAAAAGTCTGATGATAGTGGAAAAAAATACAACAAAATGATAATGTGTTGTTGTTTTACTGTAATGAGCTTCTGTCTTCCAGTTATAACTATTTCCCCGATTGAATTGCCACGTTAATAGGGTTCTGTACTATATACAATCTCCACTGAATTTTAGAGATGGAAACTTTTTTTTGGATTTCTCTTTCTCACCATCCGCTTTTGATCGCGCAAGCAAATAAAAAATAAAAAATATAAAAAAATAAAAAAATAAAAAAATAAAAAAATAAAATTAAAAAATAAAAAATTAAAATTGTTAGACAATTAAACGTTTGATTACATTTTTGATTTAGCAATAAATCAGCTGTTTTTTTTTTTTTCTAATAATGCCACCCACCCACACCCACACCACACCACACACACACACACACACACACACACACACACACACACACACACACACACACACACACACTTAATTGGGAATGCACACGACATGTAAGACATTCAATGCATAAGGATATTGATCTTGAGTCAACGAAGATATTTGTGGAGCAAAGTTGTAGCTTGTAAATTTGTACAATGACGATAACTATGAAAAGGGGGACTATCCCCCCCCACAAAAACCAACCTTTTATGGTTAGTACAAAAAAATCTGCCAAGGATCTCACCCATTTTCTGTTTTGTCTTTTTTTGGTTTTTCCTCTTCATCTTTTTTGCAACCACCACCATGACCGACCATCACCAGTTGGTCAAACGAAGAAAATGCAATACAACAAGGGCCAACCAGTTTATGGTGAAGATCCCCAAGAGTAGTATGCTCGAATTGGATGCTTCTGACATAGAAGGGAGCATGGATACCCCATTTCTCGAGGAAGAAGATCTGTCACATGATGATAATTGCACAAACCTGAGGAACTCGATGCAATTGCACGTCAACTCACTCAACAAAAGGATGGAGTTTACCGGATACACAAAGAGAGTACGGGAGGTTGAAATCACCATGACGCAAAATCACGATTCTTCGTTTGAAAACTCATGCCCATTGGATAGTCCGTTTGTTGAGGCTGTTCAGGACAAGTCTGCTAATGAGAGACATCCTCTTGATTTAACTTCAAATATTACATTCATTAAATGGTGTGAGGAATTGAACTCTATACAAAAAGAAGAGCAAAGACTCATCAACCAACTCTTCATCGAGAGGTACAAGTTGTACATGAGATATGAGCTATTGAACAAAGCGTTGAACAAGTATGCTAACCAATTGAGTACCGAGAAGACCAAGTTGAGTGAAAAATTCGACCATATCAGAAAAACCTTTTCCGATATTCTCAATCTTGCCGTCTAGGAAAGATAGCATCACCCCTGAGACAACCATCCCATTTGAACAAAAAACTCATAAATTTTGGAGGCCTTGTTTACATCAATCTTCAATGCTTGACGAGCATCTTTTTTCTTTAATACTCCGTTGTTTTTCACTGCTTCCTTCATTAGCTGGTTTTTGATTGCTAAATATGGTTTTGGTAAAACTCTCAATGTTGCACACAATTGCTTTTCCTCGGGTGAAAGAAGTTCGAAATCAGCAGCATGGCTTATATCCAAAGGTGCTCTGTTGACCGGTGGCTTAGGTTTGAAATCGGGTTGAGGAGAGGGGAACTTTTTCCCATTTCCATTAATACCTGGAGTTGCTGAGTGTCTAGCACTAAGTGTCCCGTTACCCATCCTCGTATAATGTGCACTTCTAATCACTTTATCTTTTTCGAATTTCGCTCCATCGTCGAGTGTGGTGATACCATTCTGTCTCCAGGATTGTAATTGTTGTATTCTTATGCGACATTTCAACTCAGTTAAAAGATCGCGTGTGAATGAGTCAAAATCCTCAGGACTCAAGACTCGTATGAAAGCATTGACTTTTTTAAGTAAATCCTTCTCTTCCTTGGACTTTTTCTTGTCATTGGTGATGTTCTTCCTATACTCAAGTAGATTGTTCAAAAACATTATTCGTTTGCGTTCTGCTCTGGTTGTCAATCGGGAATTGTATATGTCGAGAATGGTCAACTTCAATTCGATGTCATTTATCAGGTCGTCTGGGTCAAATATCATATCCTTTATAGGAACTTCTGCTTCATTTTCTGCCTCGTGATCAAACTCCAACCTACCAGGCATGAAACCTTGAATCTCGTGACAAAGTGGTACCGAGGCTGGTGGCTTACCCTTTGGTGGAGGCAAGGGCATGTTCCGCCTTTTCTCTAATCTCTCTTTTCTTTCCTCGAGGAATTGTAATGGGGATACTGAAGTAAAATCTTTGTTCATTTCTGGCAATGGATAATCCCTACTTTCGAGGTAGATCTTGTAATAATGCTCCGCCACTTCTTCCTTGGACCTACTTCCAATGTGGTCCGCAATATCGGCCCAATTACCCAAACCGAATGTCTCACACCCTTGAATCAACAATAACTCTTCGTCAGCACCCCAGTTTCTATCGAAGATGGGGTACGTGTTTTGTTCAATTATTCGATAATCATGCCATGGTTTATGATCCCCTGTTGTAAGTCCAGCAGCAAAGCAAGGGACACATAGATCGTAATCGGTGCATATAGCACATTGTACTCTTATACGATTAGTACAATCAGTGGAACACACATCACAATGAAATAATTTAGTTCGTGAGTCCATGAATGTGTGTGTGTGTGTGTACGTGTGTACGTGTCAGATTTTCCAAAACGCGATGTGTATTTGTCCGCCGCTAAAGAGATTGGGGTGAGGGGAGGGGGGAGGAAGGCCCTCTTTGTTTTGGGTTGTGTCGGAATGCGTGCGGCTCAGGGGCAAAGTGAGGTCGTGTAAGAGAATAATTTAATTTTGAAATAAAGGTCACACACATCATGTGATCAAAAAAATTTTAGGGCTATTAAATTTGGTGCGAAAAATGAAATTTTTTTCCAATGACAATTATCAAACACAGAAATAAGGAAAACCTATCAATTTACTCTTGAGTATCACCACATAGATAACCAGCAAATATGGTATGTCATAATGATGAAAAGAGCAGTCGTGATGGATAATGAAGGGATCATATGAGCATAATGCAGGAACCAAGAGGGAGTAGTTCCCAGGGGCGCACCAGCACATACAAGTTCAAGAAAGGAGAGAGTAACATACATTAAAGACGAGCAAGTTACGCCAACTCAATCAATGTATCCTCACACACATCTGCGTCACCAATACACTCAATACGAATACTAACTTTTTTTTCTTCCAGGGACGTGTTAGAACAAAGACTGTCAAGAGAGCTTCTAAAGTTTTGATCGAAAGATTCTACCCAAAGTTGACTTTGGATTTCGAAACCAACAAGAGATTGACCTCAGAAATTGCCGTTATCCAATCAAAGAGATTAAGAAACAAGATTGCTGGTTACACTACCCACTTGATGAAGAGAATTCAAAAAGGTCCAGTTAGAGGTATCTCTTTCAAATTACAAGAAGAAGAAAGAGAAAGAAAAGATCAATACGTTCCAGAAGTTTCCGCTTTGGACTTGTCACACACCAACGGTCAATTGGAAGTTGATGCTGAAACCGCTGACTTGGTTAAATCATTGGGTTTCAAGATTCCATTGCAAACAGTCAACATTTCATCTCAAAGAGGTCCAAGACGTTTCGCCAAGAGAAACTAAGGGGGGAAAAGTGGGAGTTTTGTAAATTAGGCTTATAGTCGAATATAAAAATATTGTAATTAAGAGTAACTTTGCAAGTGTAGATGATGATTCAATGGTTATATACTATACATGTTTTGTCGATTTTTGCGAACGCGAAGTCAGTAACAAATTTAAGATTCACTTTACCCTTTTCTCTCAAGGCATGAAGTTCTTACCATTTATATTACCCCTTACATACGCCATTCAGTGGTTCCCATTGGACTCTAAAGGCGAGCTTCCTCAGTACGAGCCTTATGCTTTTGGTCAAGAAATTGCTTTTGATTGTATACAACGTAACATCGACACTGGTGAACACAAGTTTGATCAACAAAGTCGAATCGTCTATGGACCCTTTCCAAAATGTGAAGAGACATCGAAACCATTGAGCTTCAAGTACGGAGTTAATGAAGATTTCAACTGTACCATCCTGTTCACAGATGAGTTGTTTCATTTGTTTCAATTGTATCTACATGAAGACGTTCCATTCAGTTGTCGGTTGCCATTGAGCTCGGAAGTTGCTTCGATAGAAAAAGGAGGAGCGTACGTCCCATTTACTTTTAGCTTTAGGGGAACCCTTACTGATTCACATATTGACGTTGACCATTCAATGAATGTATTGATCACGAAGCCGACCAGCAACGATCCAGAACAAAATACATTTATAAGTGCAATTGCGTATGGGTCAGGAACAAACACCACTAGAATAGTCATTGGAGATAAACTTACGCTAAACTTTGCTGTTAGGTGGTTAGATCTGTTACAGCCTAAAGCGTCAACAAAAAGGGGGAATGGATTACCCTACGATGCCGGATTTTACAAATTCCCAGCTGAATTCATTCCAATGAGCTATAGAATGCTATACTTCTACATAGGCTTGACGTCTGTGGTCACATCCACGTTGGTACTCATTATCACATACAACTGGATCAATCTGAAGTTGATAAAACACAGGTATTCCCCCTTGGATGCCGAATCTAAGCGGGATTAATTTTTTTGATAATTGCTTGAATCAATGGTTTCACCTTTTCATTGCCGTCAATTTGCATTAATTTGTTGACAAACATATTTGTTAGTTCCTTGTTTGGGTTCTTAGCTTTGTATGCCAAAAACTTGTTTACTGATAATTGTAATCCATCATTACTCGTTCGTATTGGTAAGGTAATGTCAATGAAAGCTGTCCCAATGTCATCCGGATATTCTCTTTGAATGTAATTGAGAACATGGCTGTACAAATAATCTCTGTCTAGATCCTCAAACTGATCAATCAAGTGTAGAAATTTCTCCACCACATCAAACCCCTTGGCTTTTACACATTCATCAAATATGGCAAGAAATACATCACCTTTTAGTGCCGGATTTGTTTCTGGGCTACCAAGCATGCTCATATCTGCATCAGGGAGATTGAGTGTGGTTTCGGCCTGGGGTAAAATCATCATATCATCAGTTTCCTTTTTTTGCTCTGATTCTGTCAACAACCCTAAAAGCTTTCTTCTAGCAAGAAGTTTTGAAATGTAAGTCAATTCAAATTGTGCATAGCTCAACCATAATGCTGTTGATTCCGGGTTAAGTCTCAATCCTCTTTGAAACAACAATCTGGTACCTTTAGCATTGGCATTTGTTTCAAACTCATACTTGGCCGCTGATAGCCAGGCATCAACATTACGTGGTTGCAACTGTAACAATCTCGAATAAATTTTATACACAACTTTGATTGCTCCGTTATCCTTTGCATAAGTCAAATATTCGGCCCACAATTGTTGATCTCCAGGAAATTTCTTTGTTCCTCTATCAAGTATAAACATTATTCGACGGACACCAGCCCAATCACTTATGTTCGGCTTAGTATCAACTAACCCGACTTTGCTCAACCTTGTATACCTCTTTTTGCGTAACTTTTCCAAATTGTTTTCAAACTCACTATATTTGAGGTAATCCCTTGGTCGACTTCCTCTTCCAGTGATTCTATGTTCGAAATCAGTCCGTCTTCTCATGATCATGGTGATTTCATTTTTGTCGAATAGACCCTTAACTTTGAGGTCCTCTAATTCGGGAACTGACTGTTCCAAGTAATATCTAACTTTGTCTGCCATTGGTGTGAGATGAGATGAGAATGAGAAGAGAATGAGAAAAAAAAAATTGAAAGCTGGTGAGTTTTTTATCTTGTGCGAGAAAAAAAAAATGAATCTCATGTGGCTGCGAAACCTGGGAAATATAGCGTATACGAAAAGTAGTCACCTGTATTGTGAGATGATAAGAGAATTCAAGAGTACGGTAAAGGGTGAAGATTATTTTGCTACACCCATTGTTTTTGGCGGATATTCACATTAATCGATAAGATAATAGCATGGTATCATCGAGATCTGCATTGTGGATATGGTTTTATGCTACCACTCAATTCTAGAAAAACCTGAGATTGGCTTGATTGGTTAAATCTTCTCCCACTGTAGCCTAACAGAAGACACGATCAGCAAACTGGTGGTTGTGCTTCAATTGGAACACGCTCTCTATGATCGAAAGTAATGCTGATCTTCGTAAGGTTCTTCATGATTCATTGATAGATGGAGTGTAACACTATATTCTAAGCGATGTATGTCCAGGTTGAAGGAGCTAGCTCCTGGTTGTATGTCGTTTATAAATGGCCAAGAAGCAATTGCTGGAAGTTCAATTGAGTGAATGTGATTTCGATGGCAATAAAGAGTAAATATCTGAGTTTTTTCAAAAAAAAAAAACTAGTTATGACTATCAGAATCAATTAAGGCAATTCATGGAACGGTCCAGCAATTTCAACAAACGAGGTCTATTTGAAATTGCACATTATTGCAAACACTCAGGTTAACTTTTCTTGAAATCTGAAAATTTTGGATCGTTTTGTTGCAAATTAAAACGTAGACATTTTTCATTGGCTCTTGACCTCCCCAAACTAAAACAAATCACTAACGGGATGATAACAAGAATAGAATGCACCAATATTTCACTTTCATTTAAGTGACCGAAGTATTCAGTGCCTGAGATGGAGTAAATATCAATTATTAACAACCAAGCTTTGAGTGAATGAATCTTTAGACACATTGAACCATAGAGAGTTGTTATTAAAAAGTATAAAAATACATGACTTACCTTGTTTCACATAGATACCTCCATTGTGCACGAAAAACAGTCTTTTTGTCGAAAATATGGTAAAAGCCGCTTAAAAAATATAGCTAGTTAGGGGGCCAAACAGAAGGCATCACTTTGTCCTAGCACCCAATTTGTACCAAGAATTTGGTGTCTGGCGCAGTTGCCAAATTTGTACGCTCCATTAGCTAAGAGGTTATAGCGTCGTGCTTATAGGCGAGTTCCGACTTTTGGACTTGACTGTACCAAAGTCTTTTGAGACGCGAAGATCGTGGGTTCAATCCCCACATGGAGCATTTAATTTTTTCTATAACCAAGCATTTTTTTTTACTTCTTTTTTGCAACTAATCTTTTCGCTCTGTAAAGAGTGATCAGATTCCAAAGTAGAGAGGGGCCATCGCGATCACCATCTCTAACAGGATTCGCTTTTTGTTCTCCTTCTTTACCAGCTTAAAATTATTTTCTCGATTTGTGTGATCAATCTCCTTTTCGAGAAAACAGGTAGTTGAGACATAGTTTACTTCACTCAACCCGTAATCAACCAGGCTGACCGGCCCAACAATAGCCCCACATCCTGAAACTTATTAACTGACTTTGATGACCCCTGGTTGGTTTTGGTTTAGGAGTGTTATTTAAAAAATTCCATATAAGTGTTTTCTACGTAGCCGCACATTGATCAGTATCGAATGCCCCTAACAACTTTTAGGTTTTGCGGAATCTTAATACTGGTAAGAGGGAGAGTGGAAATTTGTGGAGAGCCAAATCGAATTTTGGACATAATTACATAGTTGGTAATCTAGACTTTGCGTGTATTTTTTTTGCACATTCTAGCAACGGTAGTCTTCAATTTGCGTTTCGTGACGAATGTATGATACACGAAGTTTGTGTTAGTTTACTCTCATATTTTTGTGACATAGAAATGATCAAAACATGGTGTAATTTGCGTCAGATGAAGTTATCAAAGACTTGGCGGCGGAAGGGATGACGGTCATTGGAAATCGCTAACATTGTTTTTTTTTTTTTAAGAAAAGGGATGCATCTCAAAAACAAAGAGATTGATTGTGAATCTTGTGTCTATCTAGTCAATTAATCGATCATGTCGACAACCATTGCACTCATCAAGCAATCCTGCTATCTGACTATTGCTTGAAGAGCACTAATAGTACAAGCAAAAGATGAAAAAAGATGGTTAGAAGCAAGAAGGGGCGAATTGACAATTGCTCATTTAAATCACAAAGTTCGAGAAACGTTTGCAATTGAAGCTGCCTGCTCACCCATGGCCGAAACACTTAGAACAAGAAACATAACCCCTGCAAGAGTAGTGCACTACAGTATTTGTTGGCAAATACCACAGACTACCCCGGTAGTCTACCACATATCCGCAAGCCTGTAGCATTTTGATCGACTTTTCCGCTAGAGAAAAAAAAGACCCTGTTGACCGAAAAGCTTTCAGGTCGGATATGCAGATTAATCAGTATTTCTCTTACAGAATGCGTATGCAGCCAAGATTTTCAACAATTCTATTTATAAGGAAGAACTAGCAGGAGTCAGAAGTTTGGAGCCACGCGGATTGAAGAGGAAAGAAGGTTTCATCTTGGCGTGCTTTAAAAAAAAATAGAAGCACTACTGAATGAATCTAAAAATTAACCCATTTTTTTGGGTTCATTTACTTCTTTTTAGACATTAAGTTACACGTATTATATAAAACATAAATTTTAGTTTTAGTGGCATGATAAACTTCTTTCACTTGATCCACCCCAGAAATAATTACCTAAGCCGGCGCCGACAGCCACGGCAATCATGTACCATCCGTTGTATGTCATAAACACCAACATTAGGAAGAATGAATAAAACACTTGAATCCCGTACAAAATGCCCCTTTGAGTTCTAAACTTGCGTTGTTGAGTAGAATTGGAGTTTGATGTAGTTGTTGATGCCGTCAATGTTGCAATGGAATTTCTCTCCCAATTGGTGACCATTCCTTTGACCAACTCGTATCCAGACGAAAGTAAAGTGATTGCCACCATGGAAATGATGAAACCATAAAAGGTTTTAACGTGCCACCATTTGAACACTATACAGGAATTGTTCCAGTCCCAAGTGAACAACATCTAAGTTGGAAAAATATGTTAGTATACATGTGCCAGATAAGGGTCAAACCTAGTATTTGAACATACATTCATTGAGCACATATCATCTGGCATTGAATGTGATGGGGGCATGGGCATGTCGTGGTCCATGGTTGTTTGTAAATGGGCCATCGCTATTCTGTGTGTGTGTGTTAGGTGTGTGTGTGTGTGTGTGTAAACTGTGACCCTATTTCAAGAGTTAATAGAACCAATCCTTTTTATTTTTTGGAAACATTTTTTTTCTGAATTGTTTTTTGTGCACCAGAAAAGCCGCTAGTTCTAACTAATAAAAACAACAATAAAAGGTGCGAAGAAACGAGTTTTATACGACCAAGAATTATCCCATCATTATGTATCGCTAAGTCAATTGTATAGCGCCTCTTGAGTATATCTTTGCGACGGTTTTCAATGTCCATTTTGAGGTCGGGTGTTTGATCCCCGTGGTTTGCGCCTATTTTTGGTGGTTTGTGGGTTGTGGCTAACGACAACAACCTAGTTATTCTTGTGTAATGCTCACTCCCCTTTCCCCCCCTTGTTAAAACACACGAATTCCGAGTGGATTATCGGAAGAATCAATACACAGAGAGAACTTCAAGAGGAGTCATGCGTAAAGATACACTTTTCCTATTGTTATTCCTATTTTGTCCGATGAGTATGGTTTTTGTGGAAGTAAAAGACAGACTGAGACTGAAACTTTTCCGCGCTAAAATAATAGTAATGTATAATAATAATAATAATGTGTAATAAACGGTATTATTGTTAGCTGTGTGTTTTGTTACATTATTAGCATTAACTAAGGTGTACAGCTTCACAAAGAAAAAGAAAAAATAAAAAGAAATTGAGAAACTAAAAGAAGAAGAGCAACAAGAAGAAGAAGAAGAAGAAGAAGAAGAGTATTGCTTGTATACAGGATCGACTGATCAATAAATATTGTAATTGGGCTTAAATACAAATATACAAATATACCTTATACATATATAAACGCTGATTTCTCTCCTTGCTTTTTCTATTTTATTACTTTACTTCGAAAAACACTACTATTAACTCATCAAATATCATCAATTCACAATGAAGATTCTTTCAAAAGACGAAAAAAATGCTCACATGAACCATGTGTTATCAGAAGGAGCTAAAGGTTTAGTTTATGGTGGTATTGCCGCTGCTGGTATATATTCATTTTTCAAATACAAGAGACCTGCAAGATTTGCTACATTCACTGCTAGTATCAAAGCAGCCATTATTGCTGTTCCAACCATTGGTGTCGCTGCTTTCTGGGCTGATCAAGGTTCATGGGAATTTGACAAGATGATGCATCAATCAGATTACGTACAACAACAAATGTTGGAAGAACATAGAAAATTCAATAGCTTATCTACTTCAGAAAAGATTTATACAACATTGGGTAACCACAAGTATCAAATTATTATTGCTGCTTGGGCTGCATCACTTTATGGTTCTTGGACCTTGATCAACAGAGACAAAGTCATGACAACTGCTCAAAAGGCTGTGCAGGCAAGAGTCTATGCACAAGCAATTACTGTTGTTTTGTTATTGGGTACTATCTTGTTGAGTTTGAAAGAAGCCGAAATTAACAAGAACAAACCTGCACCACTTCCTCATTGGAAACAAGTTTTGGATGAAAGGGATGCTGAAAAACAGGCCGCTGATCACAAAGCGTCTGAAGAGAAACGCATCGCTGGTGAAAAGAAGGAAACTTTATAGATTACTGTGGGGGGGGAATTGATCAAGAACGACAAAATTAATGATTGGGCAGTAGTTCAAGAGAGTGCAAAGTTTTGCGAACAACAATACGCAGGTGTTTACCAATGTGTTTTTATTTTAATCTGTATATATATAGTATTTCTTATTGATGAATTTTGAAACGAGATAATTAAGAGCATAGTGTGTAGATTTTGTTGGTGTTCTGTTGTGTGTTAGTCATGGCTTTCAAAAGCGCACCTAGAAACAAAAATTTTCCATCACTTCCCAAACTGCAAAAAGGAAGCACAATTGTACATCTACTTCATTTCAAACAAGTACTATCAATGGCGCCTAAAGTCAAAAAAACAACACAACAGGAGGACAAGCTACAGGCAGTTGTGTTGACCGACTCATTTGAAACCAGGTTCTCTCCACTAACCACAACAAAGCCAAGATGCTTGCTACCATTGGTTAATGTTCCATTGATTGAATACACTATGGAGTTTCTTGCCAATGCTCACATATCGGAAATCTTTCTCGTTTGCTCATCTCATGCTGATCAGATACAAGAGTATATTGAGAAATCGAAATGGAATGCCACCGTCATTATGTCATTGGAGTCACGATCGGTTGGTGATGCTATGAGAGATATTGATAACCGAGGATTGATAACTGGTGATTTCCTTTTGGTTACTGGTGATATTGTTAGCAACATTGACTTTAAAAAAGTGTACAATTTCCACAAGAACAAAAAAGCCCAAGATAAGGATTATATGATGACCATGATTTTGACTCAAGCTTCACCCTTGCATAGAACTAGATCTCACATTGACCCAGCAGCATTCGTACTAGATAACAGAAATGACAAGTGTATTTACTACCAAGATTTATCCAAGTCATCTATTGATATAGATCCTGAATTGATTGAAGATGTTGATGAATTTGTCATACACAATGATTTAATCGATTGCCATGTTGATATTTGCTCACCACATGTACCACAAATTTTTCAAGAAAACTTTGATTATCAGTATTTGAGAAGTGACTTTTTAAGGGGAGTGTTGACATCGGATTTATTGAAAAAGACTGTTTATACGTATATCAATCAAGATTACTCAGCTAGAGTAGAAAGTTGGGGCACTTATGATGCAGTTTCCAAGGATATATTGGCCAGATGGTGCTATCCAGTGGTTCCCGATGTCAATTTGACAGATACGTCGTACACTTTTGAATTCAGCAACATTTACAAGGAGGAAAAAGTGTTGCTTGCACAATCATGCAAGATTGGTACATCAGTTGCCATTGGAAGAAATTCAAAAGTTGGTGATGGCACTAGTATTAAAAAATCAGTCATTGGGAGAAATTGTGTCATTGGGAAAAATGTATCCGTTTTGAACTCATACATTTGGGATGATTCGGTAATAGAAGATGGAGCTGTCATAGAGTCCAGTATTGTTGCATCATCAGGACATGTCAAAGAATCAGCCAGAGTTTCCAATAGTGTTGTCGGATTTAATGTCACGATCGACTCAGGTGCTGATATAACCAATAGCAAAGTTTCCAAAGATGATGGCATTGAAATTGAAGGTATGTTATCACGTTTGAAGCTTCTCAACCATTCTGACGAATCCATTGCTTCAGTAACCAGAAAAAAGAAACGTACACATTCTCGAACCAGAAGGTTTTCATCCAACTCAATGATGTCGGAACCAGAAGAGGATTTCAGCGTAGAGGGTGTGGCAACTGTTTGTCGAGCAATTGAAAACAATCATGATATAGACACCGCTCTTTTGGAATTAAACACGTTGCGTATGTCAATGAATGTCAACTACCACGATGTCAGAAGCGTCACTACAGAAGCAATTTTGAAAAAAGTCGTTGATTTTGTATCGACCGATACATTGAAACCACAAGAAGCGGCAACGAAACTATTCAGTCACTGGGGTAAAATGTATCGTCGACAAACATTCACCGCAGAGGAGGAAGTTGATTTATTGGACACATTAGAGGAGCAGATTACTGATTTAGATCCTGAATACCGTCAAGTGGTGCTTTTCTGTGTATTGAAAACATTGTATGATTTGGAAATTGTTGAAGAAGATAATATTCTCAAATGGTGGAATAAAGGAGATGAAGGGAGTCAAGTTAGAGGCTTGGCCAGTAAGTTTATCAATTGGTTGGAAGAAGCTGAAGAAGATAGCGAAGCTGAAGATGAGGAATAGGTAATTTTTCACGAGGTTTGTACATTTGTAGATACTTTAAGTGTGTAAGGGTATAGAAATCACTCCTCCTTTTCAATTTATAGAGGAATGAAATGAAAGGGCCATTGTCAAAGCTATTGAATCACAGTCTTAAATCTGATCAACATGGTGTTAGTAGGTCATCTTAGAGAATACTCATCTACATGAATTATTTTGGTGTGTAGTATAACTTGCAATTCAATATACTTAGTTCTCTTTTCAAAATGGAAATACAGCAGTGCGTGTTCTATGCCTATACGTGGCAGGAGCTATGAAGAATACTTCCTTGAGTGGCACGACGATCAAACGATTAGTGTTTGTGGCTCGTTAACCTCGGCCAACTCTTCTAAAAAAAAAAAAAAATCATGCGGCTTTTGCTTCTCGTATAAAAAAATAAGGTGTCAAAAAGAGAAAGTGTCGCGCGTCGTTTAGATGTGAAAAAAAAAAAGAATGTGAAATTTGTTTAAAAAGAAAGAATCATATGATGCATCAAAATCAAGCCAAGGGGAGGGAAGGATATATAATCTAGTCACCGTCACCAAGACAAAAACAAAGCGTATACACCACACAAGAGGAAAACATCCCATAGTTAGAGGCTAATGACTACCGAGTATGATGTTATTGTGATTGGAGCTGGTGTAGTTGGGCCATGCATAGCAACAGCTTTGGCTAGACAAGGAAGATCAGTTTTAATCATTGAACGAGACTGGTCACGGCCCGATAGGATTGTCGGAGAGTTAATGCAACCAGCCGGTGTCAAGGCTTTGAAAGAGTTAGGCATGATAAATGCCATCAATGATATAAACGCTATTGACTGTACTGGATACTATATCCAATATTATAATGACCATGTTACTATTGAGTACCCATTTAAAGATGTTGCTCAAGTGACCAACCCTGTCAGGCCATTGGGCAAGGAGTATAAGTTAAGACTGGACTCAAGTATAGATGTCACCAAATGGGATAATGATGAACGAGTACGTGGCATTGCATTCCATCATGGGGATTTCTTGCAGAATTTACGAAGCATATGTAAAAACGAGCCCAATGTTACAGCAATCGAAGGAACAGTTATCAAATTGGTTCGTGAATGTAATGATACCGTTGTTGGTGTTTCTGGTAAGCTACAAAAGGATGAAAATTTTCAGCACCGGGCTAAATTAGTCATATCATGCGATGGGATCTATTCCAAGTTTAGAAGTGCATTGGGAGAGGATAACGTACCATCAATTGGGTCTTATTTTGTTGGATTTTATTTGGAAGATGCTAAATTACCCGCACCAAATAAAGGACATGTATTGTTGGGCGATCATGCGCCAGTACTCATATACCAAGTGTCGCCAGGGGAAACCAGGGTGCTTTGTGCATTTAGATCCACGAAGCCACCCTCAGCAGCCAGGAATGAGATTTATAATTATTTGCAAAAAGAAGTGTTGCCAGTGATACCCAAAGAACTATACCCAGCTTTCAAAATTGCAGTTGAAAAAAAGAAATTTAGAGTCATGCCTAATCAGTATCTTTCCGCAAAGAAACAAAATCAACGAGGATTAATCTTACTTGGAGATTCATTGAATATGAGACATCCATTAACTGGTGGTGGAATGACTGTTGGATTAAACGACGCTGTATTGTTGGCAAGATTATTGGATCCAAAATCAGTTGAGGATTTGGATGACTATGATTTAGTTCAAGAAAAGCTAACCATTTTCCATCGCAAGCGGAAAAACCTTGATGCAGTGATCAATACATTATCAATTGCATTGTACTCGTTATTTGCCGCTGATAAGAAGCCATTAAAGATATTACAACGTGGATGTTTCAAGTATTTTGAACGTGGTGGTGATTGTGTTGATGGACCAATTGGATTATTAAGTGGAGTATTACCATTCCCCATGTTGTTGTTTAATCATTTCTTTAGTGTGGCATTTTATTCTATTTATTTGAATTTCATTGATCGTGGTGTTTTGTTCCCACTTGCTATATGGGAAGCTATTGAAGTATTGTTTACTGCTATTGTTATTTTCACACCTTATTTATGGACCGAGTTGGTTCAGTAAGAAAAGAATGGTGTATAGCCTTGTGTGTATAGAGAAAGTAACGAGAGGTGGGGGGTGGTAACCAATTACGAATGTCGCAAAAACAATTGTTGTGAAAGGACAAGATTTTTTTTTTTGTTTTTGCAAATGTCTCATAGCACAAGATTGACATGCCGAGAATGATGAGATCGAGGCTTGTAGGGGAGGGAAAGAAAGTGGAAGTGCGATTCAAAGGGGCTCATCCTTTCAATTTAGAAACAGTAGTTTTCCATTAACTTTGTAATCACATTTTCATTATTCGTTTAATCGCGCGGGGGACCGAGTTTACCATTCGGGCATAAATTTGTTGAATGATTGCTGGTTGTTTAAATCCTGCAGGCACAGAACGATTTTAATAAATCGTGCATTTATTTTTTTATTGTAGAATTTCATCTTCAAGAAACCAACAACTGGGTATAAAAGAGCAAGAGGAAAAATAATACTACTAGACAAAAGAGTAGTTCACACAGCCTATATTACATTTTTCATAAGACTATAGTTGTCCGATCCAATCCAGTACAATCCGATCTGACTAGTTTTCTACAATGAGTGATTTACCATTACTTGGCGGCTCATCGCGTCAACATTCACAATCCATTATTCAAAGTTTCTCAAATGCCACCAAATTGACATTGAAATCATCGCCAGTTAACTACTTGCTTATATTCGTTCCTTTGGGTCTTGTTGCCGGTGCATTGGAATGGGGGGCCAATGCTAGATTCTGGCTCAATTTCCTCGCCATTATTCCCTTGGCTTCAATATTGGCATATGCTACGGAAGAAATTAGTGAATATGTGGGACAAACAGTGGGTGGATTATTGAATGCCACATTTGGTAATGCTGTTGAATTGATTGTTTCTATAATTGCCTTGAAGGAAAATCAAGTTCGAATTGTGCAAGCATCAATGTTGGGTTCGATTTTAAGTAATTTACTATTGGTGCTTGGTTGTTGTTTTGTTGCTGGTGGTATTACTCGTGTCCAACAAACTTTTAATCAAACAGTTGCTCAGACAATGTCGAGTTTAATGGCATTGGCTACTGCTTCATTATTGATTCCTGCTGCATTCCATGCTTCGTTGCCCGCACCAAAGGGAGACAAGGGTCAATTCCCAGAACCAGGTACTTCTGATGATTTGATCCTCAGTCTTTCTCGTGGTGTGTCAATCATCTTGTTGGTGATTTATTTGTTTTACTTGCTTTTTTCTTTAAAGACACATAAGTCGTTATTTGAAGCCACTGAAGATTTTGTCGATGAACAAGCACACAACAATAATACTTCATCAGATGATATAATCACTGGTAGTAAATCAGAAGATGATCATTTGCTGGTTTTAGGAGGATTAACGGTATTGCTACTCACTACATTATTGGTTTCAGTATCTGCCGATTATTTAGTTGGTTCCATTGATGAAATTGTTGAGAAATCAGGTCTTTCAAAAACATTTATTGGTTTGATTGTTATTCCAATAGTTGGAAATGCAGCTGAACATGTAACTGCGATAATCGTTGCCATGAAGGACAAGATGGATCTTGCAATTGGGGTTGCTGTGGGTTCTTCTTTACAAATTGCTATATTTGTTACCCCATTCATGGTTTTAGTTGGTTGGATGATTGATGTTCCAATGTCGTTGTATTTCTCCACTTTCGAAACTGCCATTTTGTTTGTTAGTGTCTTTATTACTAACTTGGTGATTTTGGATGGTGAGAGTAACTGGTTAGAAGGTGCGATGTTGTTGTCAACTTATTTGATAATTGCATTGGCATTTTTTTATTATCCAGATTCTGCTGGTTTGTAGTGGAGGAAGGAGAGAGAGGGGGAAGGAGGAGAGGGAAGGAGGGAGTAGGAAGGGTAGAAGCAAATGTTGGTGTGGAAAACATTTGTTATTTTGGTTTACTTTTTTTTGTAGTTTTTTAGTATTGTTTGTATTGTAGTAGATGAAAAAGAGCCAAGTGCAATCTCGTTTTTCGTAAAGGATTAAGAGTTGGTCTAGATCTTCTCTATGGAGGAGGTGTCTAAAATTTTCAACGCGACACGAAGGAAAATTGAATCAAACTTTGATGGGTTAATTCGCGAGAGTGACGATGCTGCAAAGCTCAAAACTAAAAACAGTCACACGGGTGTGGTTTACTATATTTTATGATTCGCGTTGGATGTTTTGTGAATGAAATTGTGATTCCTAAAGTCGCAAGAGAAAGAGAAAGAGAAAGAGAAAGAGAAAGAGAGCGTGTGGGTGTGTCATAAGTCAAAGCACGGGTTGCAGCAGAGTATGGAGGTGGGAGGCGGTCGAAATAACTTGATTTATGACGACCTAGTAGTCTTACACAACATCACTCCTTTGCATTGAGGTATTTTGAAAAACACGTCGGATACAAAGATGCAACCGAGTATCGAATTCATCACAATCTTAGTGTGGCGAAGTCGTTCTCTTTGTTAAAGGGCAGTAGTGGGTGGTCCATGACCTGGAGGTGATTGTAGTACAAACAGTACCTAAGGAATAGGTTCTAGATTGGAGAAAGAACAACCGATAAACAAAAAGGAGGTAGTTTCTGTGGTTTGTTATTGCGTGATACACTCTAGCCCATTGTATTGTATTGTTTATTGACAGATTGGGGATTTAGCGTGTTGTGTAAACTTCCCCCTTCCCCTTGTTTATTGATAATACACGGTACAAAAGAAAAGGTAAACAAAGATGTGTGCTTTTGTAATAGTTTATGATAACTTTTCTACGCGTACATACGCGTACTTAAATGAAAAACACGAAAAAGTAAAAAATGGAAATGAAAATAAAAAAAAGAAAAAAAAAAAAAAACGTTTTATCTAATTATTAATCCTGCATGCAAACAGATTCAATCTTAAACTCAATTAGGTAATGTAATTTTATAGCAACAGTCAAACCAACGAAGGTTTACCACCAACAAAACTAATTGAGAAACAAGGTGTTAACAGAAATAAGGAAGTTGTGATGACCACATGAGTATCCGCCATTTTGGAGATGACGGTCTTGCCCTAGAAGAGAAGCTTTTAACTATAGTAGCAATCAAAATACTCTATTGGGGCAAAAGACAATTTTTTTTTTTTTTTTTCTCTTTTCTTTTTTGGGCTTTTCTCCAGAAAAGAAAACGTTTCTGCTGGTTATGGTCTAGTAGAATGATGGATCCTGATCTCTCATCTGTAATGCCTTCCCCACTTTAAATCAATAACCTGTTTCACTATCTCCATTACAGTCTATCCCAAATCAAGTAAATTACAACAAATTGAGATATGAACTTAGTTTGCTCAAGTTACTCTTCTTGTGTGTACACACTCAATGTACTTTCAATAGACCACTTGAAAGGATGACCAAACACTTGTTACTCTTCGCTGCTTCTTCCACTGCTTCTACTGCACAAATCTCATTGTTCACTTTCTTTCCTTGTTGGTTTTCAATTTCATGCTTCTATGCTCTACATGCCCATTGTATTGGTTTGAGTTCTTGTGGTATATGTGAAAGAGAAAAGTGTAAGATTACAATGCTTACTCCTTCCCATATGGAGTTATTAAAATTTCTTTGTGTATATTACTCTTTCTTCTTGCTAAGAAATTGTTTCATCGTTTTGCAACTCCTTTCCCTAGAAGGAGAAAACATTGTTATTATTACGTAATACAAACTACTCTATATTACATAAGTGCTTTATAATAGGCGTACTTATGTATTACGTAATAGTCGAGACACGAGAAAAAAAAAAGAGATATTGTAGTGAGGTCATGTTTGTGCAACTTTTATCTTTCATATTTCCTAATTGGGACATGTACCTTGTTAAAGTAATTTTAAATACTGTAACCTACTTTTGTACTACATTAATTCTGGCGTTTAATTTTATTCTTTCAAATATACCGTATTCAGAATATATATATATATATCAAAGCTTAAATATATATATATATATACAATAGAGCGTCTTGATCGTCTTTTCTATACATAGAAGGAAAAGAATCGCTATTCTCAGATACAGACAACACTAATCAAAGAATATCCTATAGCCTTATTTGCAACATTGACAACTCACCTTGTACTACTTGACACCAACCAACTGTATAATTCTTGCCATCTCAATACCATCACATTCATACACCAATTATTACATTCACATCTACAATGTCTGATAGAGAAGCATTAAAGATATTTGCAAGACAACCAGTCAATTCGGATATGATTAATTTCCTTGTATCCACTACAAACTCAATAATACAAGTTAAACCTCAACAATCACAACCACAACCACAACCACAACCGCAACAGCAGTTGCCATCACCAGCATCATATTCATCCCTGCTGCTGTTAAACTCCAGTACCGAGATTTTATCCATCAATCCACCAATCACTTTGACTCAGTTTATCAAAAACTTGATTAAATATTCCAATGTTCAAACACCAACACTAATGGCAACCCTCGTCTATTTAAACAAATTACGCAACTACTTACCCGCAAATGCAGTGGGGATGGAAACTACTAGACATCGAATTTTTTTATCAGCACTAATTGTTGCTGCTAAATCATTAAATGATAGTTCACCTTTGAATAAACATTGGACAAAATATACTGATGGTTTATTGACTTTACAAGAAGTTAACTTGGCTGAACGTGAATTGATTTCGATTTTGAATTGGAATATCAATATTACTCAAGAAGAATTGATTTATACATTACAACCATTTTTGATTGGTATCAAGTCTTGCTTATTACAACAACAAGAAATTGAATCTATGCAAAGAATTAAATACTATAGATTGACACAACAAAAGAAATCAACCAATTCAATAGTGTCAATGGGCTCAAGGTTTTCTTCAAGAAGCTCTACCCCAGTGGTTACTTCTTCATCTTCACTTTCATCGTCATTATCATCAACATCTTCGAATTACTCACTACATTCTAACAACAACATCAACAGTGGTGGAAGTGGAACTGTGTCTACATCATCATCAATTGCATCCAATTTATCACAATATGACTCCAACAATGTCTTGTCACATCAATACACTAAACCCCAATCTCACAAATTACCATTATCATCAACTTCACAAAACAATCTAAACACCCTTAAACCATCAACTCAAGTACTACAACAGCAACTTCATTCACAACAAATTCCAATTTCCAAATCTGCCAAATTTGGTGGTGGCGAAAAGGATAAGAATCAATACTTGGCGCCCATCATCAAAAAGAAAAGATCAATGATGAGTTTATTGACCTCTTCAGGTAAAGTTGTAGCTTGATGCAAACTTTAATGGGATGATTGTACATTTAGTTCTCGAAATGGATGGTTTGTTTTTTTAATTTTTTTTCTTTTGGGGTTTAATAGGTTATAGGGATTTGTTATTTTAATATTGTACACATTTTATAAACTACTGACTTGTCACCAAGATGTAATATACTATCTCTGCCGTCTTTATTGTACACAAAACTTCACTAAAAATACAAATCTCCAATTCTTCTATCTCCTGCCTCAATGAGCATGAGGATCTTCCTTTGGTGGCTCTGGGTGCACTTCAATGATGGTATCAATTCTCAATATCGAAACACAAGCTTCCAATGCCGATTTCAATGCCTTAATCTTGGAAATTGTTGGTTCCAAAACACCTTGGGTAGCTTCATTTACAATCTTGCCATGTATCAAATCTAACCCATAATTCTTATATTTTTTCCTTTTTTCATCATCAGTCTTGGCCAATTGTGCCGCAGCGTGATATGTTCTCAATTTCGAAACCAATTCCGATGCATCTTTAGCTGCATTCATTGCCAACGTCTTGGGGATAATCAACAATGCTGCACCAAATTCTGCAATTGCCAATTGTTCTCTCGACCCCACTGTTGAAGCAAAATTTTCCAAATAAATGTTTAGCGCAGTTTCAACTGCTCCTCCTCCAGGTACGACATTACCACTTTCCAACGTCCTCTTCACTACTGAAAGTGAATCATTTATAGATCTTTGCATTTCATCCAATGAATAATCATTTGGACCTCTCAAAATTATCGAACTTGATGAATGTTGCTTGGTTCCCTTTATTAATATGCATTCATCATCACTGATTCTTGTTTGTACGACTTCTTGTGCTGAACCCAAATTACTAGCTTCAAACGTTTCTTCACCTTCCAAATTACTCAATGATGATACCAAAGTGGCACCAGTGGCACGAGCAATTCTGCGTAAATCCTCTTTTTTACAACGTCTAACAGCCATACATCCATTTTCAACAAATTCTTTTAAACATAAATCATCAATTCCCTTTGTTGTTAAGATGACGTTAGCACCACTGGCGATAATTTTCTGAATTCGCTCAATAATGATTCCATATTCTCTTTTCCTAATCTCTTCCAATTGATCAGGATCTTCAATATTTATTTGTACACCCATTGCCATTCTCGCTTTTTGTAAATTGATATCAAGACAAGCAATCTTGGCATTTTTGACCTCCTTCACCATGGCTTGTGAAGCAACAGTACAGTTCAAAGCATAGCCTTCGACCAATACCGACTCCAATGCTGATTTACCGTGAGCTTTCAAAATGTTTACTGCTTTAACTGGATATTTAGTTTCCCCCTTTGAGTTTGTTGTCTTTACCGCCAACATTGCATCAACGACAATCTTGCTGAAAAAATCAGAATCAGCTCCAATGATTTTCGATGACATTGATGTCTTGGCGATGTTAATCAAGGTTTCCTTTCCCAATTGATCAACATTTTGTGACAAGATTTGATTTATATATCTGATCGATTCCTTCAATGCTAATCTGTATCCACTGATGATTGTGGTTGGATGTACTTTATGTTTGACCAACTCATTGGCACGCTTCAATAACTCAGCAGCAATGATAACCACTGAAGTTGTTCCATCACCAACTTCGCGATCTTGCTGTTGAGCCAATTCTACCAAAATTTGACCAGCTGGATGTTGGACATCCAACAATGCCAAAATAGTAGCCCCATCATTGGTCACAGTGACATCTCCGATATCGTCAACCAACATTTTATCCAATCCAACTGGTCCCAAAGATGACTTGACAACATTGGCCACTGTTTGCGCAGCCAAAACTGTTTGGTTACGCACATCGTCACCAGTGACTTTTTGAGCCCCTAAGAACAACGTATCTGAACGAGCTGCGGAAAACATATGTGATTCGGTGAAAGGAGGAGTTATTTATATGATTGTTGTTTGTTGTTCTGGAAACTGATCTTCTTGCAGCAGAAAAATTTTAAAAAAAAATGAAATCTTGAATTCAGTTTTGTTTTTTTACGCAATGGAACAAAGAAGAAGATTGGGGAATTTAGAGGGGGAGGAAGAGGAAGAGGAATTGAGATAACACCCGTGTTTTGAGTGTACACATCATCAGAGTTGTAATGGCACTTTAGATTGTAAGGTATTGATATCTCGAACAGATGGGTTGGACATTAAATAGGTAGTGCCATTGGGAATGTGATAT
Organism: Lodderomyces parapsilosis; assembly: GCF_000182765.1. Taxonomy (NCBI): domain Eukaryota; kingdom Fungi; phylum Ascomycota; class Pichiomycetes; order Serinales; family Debaryomycetaceae; genus Lodderomyces; species Lodderomyces parapsilosis. Next base: position 2,247,796 of record NW_023503281.1, on the reverse strand, counting down.
ATTTTCTCCCTCAAAGTGAAATCTATGATTATACTAATATATTTCCGTCAAAGGTAGTGAAGCGGTTTTCGGTAGGAAGTGATTCGGTTTCGCTTTTGGCTGAAAGGAGTTTCGTATCCACTTCAAGCCCATGTATATTGTGTCCGAAGTAAGATCTCTACTACAAACTTGAGAATAGATACCATTGACTCTATAATAGCACTTTTTCAACACCTCTTGGCTTATTCCTAAACTTACACTCAACCACCTACATAGCACCACTTCTTTTAAAGTTTTGTGGATTGGGGACTATTACATTACTGTTTTGTCTATTTCCCTTTTGGGTTGTCTATGGGCTGGAATGCGAGAGGGAGAGAGAAGGAGAAAGTCATGTGAGGCTAACAAAATATAAACAAAATATAAACAAAATATAAACAAAAGCAAAAAAGAAGTTTCTCAAGTTCAACTCAATTCACAACAAATTTGTACAGATTTAGCACCAAAGCAGAGCTTATTGCAGCAATGTTGAGACTCATTGTTAACCCTAGTAGGGCATTGGCAACTCAGGTTATCTGTAAGCCTTTAAGTAGCGCGTCTATTCGCCACCAAGTTGTAAACTACTCAACCGCCAAAACCACTCGATCCTCCAAAGATAAGGAAGCTGCTTATTTGAAGAAGAAGCTTCAAACAGCCAAGGATAAAAAGAAATCGATTGAACAAGACCTCAAGGACAAAACCAGAGAAATCAGAGAGTTGAGTAAAGAACGTAAAAAGAAGGCAGCAACCCAAGAAAAGACTAAATTGAAAGAACAAAAGGAAGCTGAGAAACATAAGGCTTTCTTGAAAGATACATTGAGAGAACCACGTTCATTAAATGTTCACAACTATTTTGCCAAAGCAACCAAGACTCCAGTGTATGAATTGAAGGAGAAATTTGCAGAGTTGTCCGAATCCGAAGTTGCTAAATATAAAGAGGCTACTAACAAGTACAATCATGCATTGAAATCAATATTGACACCTAAACCGGTCTTGGGCCCTACTTCAGCCTATCAAAATTTCGTTAGTCAAAATTATCCTCCAGATGTATCTGGACGTGAAGCAATGACAAGATTGGCAGCAAAATGGAAAGCATTGTCCGATGAAGAGAAAAAGTCATTTGATGTGCCTGATCATGAAGTCGAAAGGATTAAATCTCTTCAAAAGCAATGGGAAAAGACTAGAGAAGAAGAATATCCGAAATTGGTGAAGTTTAAACAAGAGTACAAATTCACAATCTAAAAGAAGCACAGCTACATAGAACTCGAATATTGTTTGAATTCAAAATGTATTTCTTTAATCTATCAAATTAATCTAAAGCAACCCCCGGAAAAATCAGTTTGCGTTTCCAGTTTAGCCTTTCTTGTTTTCCTCTCCCACCATTTTTCCCAAATGTGTCAATACTCGCTTCAATTCGTTGGGCAAGATTGGCTTTGATACAAAATCAACCATACCACATTCAATGCACTTTTTTCGATCATCACCAGCAACATTCGCCGTCAATGCAACAATTTTGGGGATGTAATTTTGTTTATTCAATTTAGTGTACTTTTCAATCAACTCTTTGGTGGCAGATATACCATCTTTTGTAGGCATTTGTATATCCATCAATATGACATCGTATTTCTCACCTTTTTCTAATAATGAATTACACTTTTCTAAAACTTCAACTCCATCTTTAGCGTGGTCGGCTTCAAAGCCCAATTTCTCCAAATACTTTAAGGCAACCTTGTAGTTTAACAAATTATCTTCAGCAAGAAGAATTCTCAATGGGTATTCATCGGCCAACAGAACTGGCGTAATCACACTGGGTTTAACTTCTGGTTTAACGTCTCGAAGCAATCTCACTACTCGTTCGCGTTGGAAGGGACACAATAATGCTTCGTATTTGGCGCTTTCCCCCGTCAATGGCTTACCAAATTGTGCTAAAATAACAATCTTGGCACTTTGTTTCAATTGAGGTTCCAACCGACTAAACTCATCGTATTCATCCAAATTTACAAACAAAAAGTCATAAACCCCACCATCCTTAATGTCATCAACATCACGTACGTCGTCCACTGCCAATTTGAAAAATGTCAACATATTCTTCAACGATGCCCCAGTCAAATCCAATTTATTCAATATTAATGCCGTTTTCCCTTGCAATTCAATCTCCGGTTTATCAAACAACAGCACATTAAACGCAACATCAAAGTAAAAAGTACTTCCAACACCTTCCTCACTCTCAAATCGAATATCACCACCCATTAAATCGGCCAACTTCTTTGATATCGCCAATCCTAAACCCGATCCACCAAACTCTCGTCGAGATGATCCATCCACTTGTGAAAATGCCCCAAATACTTTATTCTGCGACAACTCTGGTATACCAATTCCCGTGTCCTCCACAGAAAGTGTAACTTCGTATCTTTCTGGAGTTAATTCCGCAGCATTGCAATTGACGATTATATGGCCATGAGTGGTAAACTTCATTGCATTACCAACCAAGTTGATGATAATTTGTCTTACTCGAGTGACATCACCAGTAACTGTATTAATCTGAGGACAATTGTTGAAAAACACCAACTCCAAATCATTGTCAACAACTTGTTCTCCTCCCAATTGTATAGCACTTTCAATACAATCGTTGAGTGAAAACGGCGAGTTTTCCAACGTGAATGACCCATGCTCAATTTTTGAAAATGCCAATATACCATCAATTATATTCAATGTCACCATTGCCGAGCTTTTAATGGCTTCAACATATTCTCTCTGGGTTGAGTTCAATGTGGTGTCTAATAAAAATATTGAGCAAGACAATAACGAATTGAATGGCGTTCTAATTTCATGGGACATGTTGGCCAAAAAGCTTGCTTTTTCGGCTGTGGCATCCTCCGCCGCCAATTTGGCAACTTCCATTTGTGAAATCAACCTCGCTTTACCCATTGCCACTGATGCTTGAGTACAAAACAAGTTTATCAAATCACGCTTCCGACCATCAAAGATGGCCTTCTTTTTATCTTTTCTCGAATCGACTTCCAAATACAAGGCACCAAAAACTCCAAATTGATTTTGCAAAGGGATACACAAGATCGTGGAACAAGAGTTGTGTGTATAGTAAGAATCTTTGCCGAAACGATTTGTAAAAGCAATATGGTCATCTTCCTTGTTGACGGCTTCTCCTGTATCCAAAACATGCACCAACAATTGATAAGGACAAACATCAGTCCTGGAGCTCAATGGCTCTTCATTTAAGGTGTATATGTGTTGTGCCGAGCCAACACCTATAATTTTAGGTTCTCCACTCATATGCACAACCACACCATAATCAACCTCAGCAAATTTGATAGCGCATGTTAACAACTCAATCAAGATAGTTCGTTCGTCACTGGCTTCGGATATCCCCAAACATGCTTGTATCGTGGAATTCAAATCATACGCGGCATTGGCATTTTCGTTCTTCTTTGTTCTATGCTTAGCTTTTCTCGACTGTCTGTTCAATTTCATTTGTGACTTCATATCTTCGCTTACACTATCATCTGTGCTGATTGGAAGATTGGAAGGTAATATCTTTGCGTGCCTTGTTCCTTCTTCACGCTGCTTCATTTTGCCAATACCGGCCCAGCTAAACAATGCACAATCCTGCTCAAGGTATTTCTTAAACTCTTCCAGTAATAGTTTGACAAACTCGTCAAATTCCAACTTCTTCATTATATCAATGGCGCGCTTGGCTAATTGACCAATTCTTCTTTTACTTTTATTGCAGTTGACTAACCACCTGGCACAAAACACACTAATCCACGACACGTCATACCAATTCTGAGCTTTTGCACCCTTGTCAATAGCATCCTCAAAGATGTCGAGAATCTCCAAGTGGTCCGTATTACCGTCTCTGACAGCTTTCAAAGCCAGTAGGAAAATGACGCGGTTACCAAAATTATGCTCATTTGTTGATGCCCACAACTTCACTCGATGATATATGTCATTGAAAATACCAGTCTTCCTTTCTTCAACAGTTCGATCTCCTTTTGAGGCAAAGGTGATTATAATAGCCGATACCATATAGTAATGACTGGAGTAGAACAAAAGCGGATATGATTCAACAACTTCGTGGGACTTGTTCAACATCAACTCGACACCTTCATCGTACCTCTTCTCTACTATCATACCGTTCAATACTACCGCAAAGTAGCAAAATTGGCTCAAACTTTTCTCCTTCATCATAGTTGCCTCATATCGGGCTTGATAATCAACAGCAGACAACGACCCAAGCACGCAATCTTCTGAATCAAAAACAAACATCTGTTCATCCAGTAGTCCCAATTTCTGTCTCTGTGATTTCCTTCTCTTCATCAGATAAGATATATCATAGGCCTTGCCGCCCAAAAGAAGTAGAAATATGTCAATTGTTGACATCACAATGCGCAACTCTCCAAACCCCAGAAGCATCTCATTTTGGGTACTTTCCAAGCCTGTCTCGTAATACTTGAGGATCGCCGGCATTGGCTCAAGATATAGGGCCAATGTACAAACGTAAAGTTGATAGATTTCCCGGTAGTAATTAATCGATACGTTGCTTGCATGATTGACCAAAATCATGGCAACTTTACAAAGCTCCTTGGCTCTCACTTGGCCAGCGGATGTAAACTCGCTTGCAAAATCGGAAGCAAAGTCAATGATGATCATAGCAGCAAACGGTGACGGCCCGTGTTTGTAAATGGCTTGCATCGCTTGCACCACCAAAAGTTTTCTGCTAGCGTTCTTGCGAAAAACAACCAATGATGGTAGAAGCTGACTTATCAAATGGTAGATAAGTAAAAGCTTTGGAGACTCTGTCGGTTTTACTCTTAGGATGTTTCTAATATCGGGTACTGAAATTGGAATTTTGGACTTGATCGTTTGATAGTTTTTGATGTTCTGCTCTTCATCATCACTGATTGTGATTCCGAGTTTAGGCAAACTTTCGAAACTTATTTTAATTGCTTCCTCGATATCACCCATTTGAATTTTACATCGAACCAATTGATATAGGAAAACAATGCGGTCAAATCCGTACTTCTTTTGAGCATTGTTCATTACCTCCAAACACTTGTCGTACTCACCGAAATAGTAGTGATTTTGAGACACGGTTAATATAGATTTGAGCTGACGCTTGGAGTCAAGCTCATCAACAAGTTCACCTACCACTTCAAATAACTTTTGTGCCAACTTCATGTTATAGGTTGATGATGCATATCTGCCAGCTTGAACCAAGACCTCGATATACAACTCTTTTTCCTCTTGTCTTGCCACTTGATAGGAGTTGCGAAAATATCCCGCCATTTGTAGATAGACCCCAATGTTTAAATTCTTTTCTTTGCTTACAGTTTTGTGATATCTAAGAGCACAAAGTCTTGATAATTCCATGTATTTGTCGGTGGCAACTAAATCTGCAATGATGTGGACAATGAGTGAATCGTAATAAAACCTATAACTGCAATGCGATGTCAACTCCCATATATCATTATCCGGCAAGTCAAAAGGCGACTCACTTGAGCAAATCAAATCGAATGGAACTTTGTAGTATGTAGTTGTAGGCAAAAGTATCTTTGCGTCAACCAAAAGTGAAAGTGTTTTGAACACCTTGTCCATCGGCAAAGAAGAAGCGACAATCAAATCAGAGAGGTGGAAACCTGGTCCTTGGGAAATGATCGCAGCAAATTCAAGCAAACTTTTCATATCTGAGTTGATAGAAGCTTTGATAAAGTTTTCAATGATCTCGCTCTTGCTTGCTCCGTAATTTTCAATCGACAAATTGTCCACAACAAATCGGCCATAATTTGCATGTTTTACATAAAAGCAATGCTGACTGAATCGAGCCATGCTTATCGCATATTGCGCTAACATTACGTTCCCGTCAGTGGCCTCGTAAAACCTCAAAGCGTTAGCAATTGCCGTGGTGTTCATGGCTGAAGATTTAGGACTCTTCTTTTCAGTTGTAGTCTTATTGATCATTGAAGACATGCTACTTTGTTGTGGAGCAGGTGGGGGGCCACTTCCGTGTCTGGCTGATGATGAATTCGTGCCGATGACTTGCAGAATCCAACTTTTGTAAGCATCGCCGGGTACTTTCGGCACATCAAACACATGTAACGACATGTTGGATCTATTAACGTAATTCTTGAACCGCTTCTCTTTTTCCACACTACTGATGTTTTCTTGAAATTGTTTAGCATCGGTTGTGAAAGTGGAAACAATCTTCAAAGACATCTGACTTATGTCTGCTTCATCATCGAAATTCAACATATCACATAATAGGTGCCACGATTCTTGACTGCACCAATGTACATCATCGATAAAAATTGTCAACCCTTGCAAACCAACAACTTTGTAAAATGATTTTATAATTGCTCTGAACTTGACTTCCAAAGTTGAGGTTGCTTCCTCTCTATTTGCACCTCCTGGCGAGTTTGTTCCCAGTTTATGCTGATAAATTGAGATGTATTTCGGACCCAATAGTTTTCTCAATTGCGGAATGAGGTAAAACAAGATACTCAAATCCAATGGGATATTGGTGACAATCAAATCTCGCCAACTATCTTGTATTTCTTCAGAACATTCCAAAATTTGACCAATGATCGTTTTGATTCCTTCCAAAAGAATCAGATAAATTGAGTTTCCTGTATCAGAACATGAAAACTTCCAAATGCAATAAAAGTCATACTTGAAGAATGCGCCTACACGCATATCATTCAAAATAATGGTTTTTCCAACACCACTTTCACCACTTATCCAAAACAAGTTAACACCCCCGTCGAAAGTGTCATTGTATTCATCAAAGATCTTTTTGTACAATTCATCGCGGCCTATAAATTTCGCTGGAAACGTGAGTGTTGGTGTGTGACCCACTTTTTCGGGATGTTTCATTTTTTCCTTGTTGAGATAGACATCAAATTCCCCCGTCCTTTTCCAGTGATTCCATACCAACTCGCCCATGGAGCTTACCCTATCAATGTAGTGATTTTTAATCAAAATCAAATCACTTAGTAAAGAGTAGCAATCAGTGTATCTGTCCAGTGGATTTTTTTCAAGGCATCTCATGATGGTGGCCCCTAGTTTCTCTGAGATCCAATTGGGTGCCAACAAATGTGGGGCAACAGGCTTTTGAAATATGTGCATTCGTACAATGGAATTGGGATCGTCGCTTTGAAATGGCAAGGTTCCCAATAACAACTCATACATCACTATACCAAGGGAATAAAAATCTGATCTGTGATCAACCATTTGATTGACAACACCAGAAACTTCGGGAGCCATATAAGGGATCAAGTCAGATATTTCGTTCAAGTGGTTTTTCCTATATCCATAAATGCAATCTTCAAGATGACAAAATGCAAACTCCCAGCCGGTTATCTTGACATCATTCTGGTCATTTTCTGATTTAAGTAAATTCATACTGGTTATACCATTATGGACAAAGCCAAGCTCGTGCACAACGCCCAAGGTTTCAACAACCTTTATCATATCGGAGATTATCTCAACCACCTTCAAAGGGGTCTTGGGGCTGCTCGAAACTTGCTCCGTCAACCTGTTGAATAAGGAATTTGTCGAGCTAGTGGCTCCAACAGGTCCAACTCCACCGAAGAACCCATTTGATTGATCAATGGAGTCACTAGGTGTATTATGTGATGTGGAGTTCGCACTCTTGATTGACCGAGAACCCGAGCCATAGGAAGAAGTTGACGAATTTCTTTCAGGGTGTAATTCTGCGGTCCCACAGCTATATTCGCGAAAAGATTTGTAATCATTATCATTATAAACCAATGCAACACGCTTTTGTTTTTTCAAATTCTTGCGATTGAGCTCTATTCCCTGATCGCTAACAAAGCTGAATGTCAAAATTTCAACGGGGTATAAGATACCTGGAACTCCCAATGGTAAAGTGTTTAGACCATGCTTTTTGTCCTTTTGAAGTTTTGGTCGCTCGGTATCGGTGATAAACTGGTTGGTCAACGTTTCATTCGACCACAAAAGATGAGTCTTTGGTGGTTTTGTACCCGACAAAACGTGCCACTCATTAAGGAGCCTTGAAAGTGACATATTCTTCAAGATATTTGATGAAATACTCAAAACTACCTTCGAGTTGGTCTCGATATAATCTCTCTGGTCACCAGCCAACTTACAAGAAAAGCTGTCTGTGTTTGCGTCGTCAGTGCTCCCCACCTTTATTCCGTGGTACAATAGGTTCGTTTGAAAACTACTACTTCCAAATTGTTTGAGCAAATTATAACCAGGTATAGTGTCCGGTGATATATTGACGAAGTCCAGGTATTTTGAATCAGAGCCTCTAGGTGATTTGTTGGTATTCAAATTTTGGTTCAAGAAATCCAAATGGTCCCTTATATAATTAACATTATTCAAATACGACGACTTCCCCAATGCCACATTTTCGCGAGTCTCCAGTGATAGAGAAGAGCTATCTTCATCCATTGTGAGTGCTCGGGAAGAAGCTACCGAGTTCAAGTCCTCGTCGTCACCAAACAAAGTGGATATGCTTTGGTCGGGATTAATGATTGCTCTATTTTCGTCGTCTGGGCTAGATGTTTGGTCAGTGGAGTATCCTTGTGAGCTAGTTCCTGGTATACTGATACGTGATGGGGGTTTGATTAATCTGGATGGTTCCACACCGTAATCGGAACTCAATTCATAATTCAAGCTTAGGGCCGAAGGATTTTCCGAAGATGGAAATGATGATTCAGCTGGTAACGAAGTGTTTAGCTTTAGCTTTGCCAAACTTTCCAGCACTTGTGGTGGTGACAAAACACTCTTTGCGACAAAGTCGTAGTCGAAAGTAGTTCTTCTCAGAATTTCAGGTCGTTGTTCTGTCTCCTTCTTTTCTTGATTTGGTGTAGAAGAGAAAATGCTATTGTTGTATGTGGTACTGTCTCTGTCATCATCGGCCCTGTTTGAAGTAGTTGGCGAAACTGTTTCCGTTGACTTTCTTCTGTCGGCCATCGGGGACGTCATAGTGAAATTGTGAAATGTTTTTGATTCGGGCCCCTAACTTGGTTATACTCGATGACGATTATCGACGACTAGCTTGCAAAATTAAGCTGCCTGATAATGGGTAGTCAACTGAAAAGTTATATATGTGTGGAGATATGATTTCGTCTACCTGCGGTCGTAATGAAACTGAAATTTAAAAGACTCTTTAATGAACGGTGATTTTTAAACAGAGGTTTCTCTTATTTCGTGCAAATGAACTGGCAGTAAGTGATTTTTAAAGTGAACTCCCAGCTTTCCGATGCTCTTTATTCAAGTAGATATGATATTAAGAAACGAGGCAAGAAAATTCTCTAATCTTTTGATGTTGATGGTTTTTCTTCCTGGGATAATTTTCTAACTTGGTTTGTGTAAAATGCATAAACTGTTAAATTCGCCTCAAAAGCTTTTCAAAAGGTGGGTTTTCTAAGTAATTATTTGAACAATAACAAAACTAAAACACACAACACACACTTTCTCTCTTTTGTCTCAGATGTGTTCTCTTTGTCGATCAGTATGGGCTGAGTTGAAGGGCTCAAGTGAACAGCTGAGAAAGTTTTAAAAAGAAAAGCATTAAACAGTAACAACACTATACTCCACATGTTTTTGTCTCTGTTTGATAAATTTTGGAATTATCACTTTTTCATTGTTTTTGCTGGGTAACGAAAAGAATAAGTTTTTGTTCCCTCTCTCTCTTTTCGTTTGGTTGTTAATTTAGTTTTGTGTCACGACGGAAATTCAAAATTTTCTTACTGGAGATTGCTCTAAAGAACTAGAAGAGCTTTACACCGTTTATATTACAGCTACACTGGATCACAGTGTATTGATGTCCATATTTACTTTAGTAGCCGATTTTGTTTGAAACAAATGTCTTACAGAGGTGGGCTGTTTTAGATTTTGCTTTCATTTGCCTCCGTCTTTATTTTATTTTCATTTTTTTTTTTTGTATTGCTCTGCTCAAGTCAAATTGGTTCCATGCACAAAAGGTTAAAAAGTTTAGAGAGCGGAATTCCACCTGTGTTTTCAAGGTAGGTTTAGTATTCACAGTTTGGGTATACACGAACTTTTCAGTGAAGAATCATCTAGCCTGTGCACTTTGCTTTAGTGGGCAGTTTACATTGCATGGACCTGCATTATGAGATATTTTAATTGCTATCTTTGACTTAAATTGTTTTTTTCAAACTTCGAATGCTTCACTACTCTAGCGTCTCGCCTCAAAGTCTTCTTATGCAATAGTGAGTATGTCATCATTCTTTGTGACTAATTTTCGTGGTTGTTTTTCCTGGAAGTTTCACTTCTGTTATGCAATTTTGTCCTTCATCAAAATAGTAAGTTCACAAAACTTCGAGCCTGGAAGTGGAGGCCGGTAGTGGCTAATGGTGGCTGATTTAATGGACAATAGTAGAGAGAAATTGAATTCATTAATGAAGCGAATTGATAGCTGGGCATCTTACTCGAGACCGAGTACGATCCCGTTATCAGTGGAGAAGTATAAAATACTACTCCCTAATTGTCTATTGTATAAAGTCAATTTTCAGAGTATATATGTGTACCAAAGTAGTTTAATCGGAAAAATAGCTGCAAAATCTAACTTTTGAAAATTAAACTTTCTTAAATTCGATTCCTCAGAGATAACACCAACTCTCCTCGAAGAATGTAATATTCCATGAGCCGACACATTTACTAGGCGCTCTAGCGCCAACTTTCTTCAGATTTAAACGCACGGAAGCTCATTCCTGTATTCCAATGTTCTATTAAAAATTCAATATGCAGAACGGCTTTTATGCGTCAAAATTTCTACAACATTTACCCTCTTGTGCTCCAAACTAAGGCGTGCTTTTTTGCTGGTTCATACTAGTACATGTTTTATCAAATATGACACTGCCCTAAAAAGGAAATTATTACGACTAGCTGAACTTTTCTCACGAAGTGTACAGACTTTAATTTGAATATAGCAGTTTGACCTCTTTACAATATAACAAATCTTTTTTTTTTTTTTTTTCCATAATTCAACGTTTTATTGATCAAAATTAAACAATTGTATAAATAACTAGATTATATCTAAAAACAAAAAACTGGAATCCATAAGAAAAAACAACAACGAATCAGAAAACAGATCATTCATCATCATCATCAAACAGAAGGGTAAGAAATTTCCCCTCCCTTCTTTGAGTTGATGTTATGAAATCATTGTAGTTCACAACAATCACAGAAAGGAAAAAAAATAACACCCTTTTATTTGTTATTGTTGATGCCAACGCAAATCCTTCAATCTGCGTCTCGGTTGTCCATAGCAAACAAGAATTGAATAAAATATAGAACCGAAAAACCCCTTCCCTTTTAATTAGTCTTAAGCAAAGACGTTGTAAGGCACCTTCTTAACATTGTACTTGTTACCTTTTCTTGTATGTTTAGTTGGTGGAGGAACGTATTTTGGTTCACCATGGTCTTTTCTTCTAAACATTGTGATTCTAGTACCTGAAGTTCCATTAGAATAAACCGAAGTCAAATCGTGGTTTGAAGCACCATGCTTGTTGTAGTGACTGGAGTTGTTGGTTTGAGGAGCAAACAATGATGCACTGGTACTTGCAACTGATGACAAGTTTGTCGAGCTGGCACTAACAGATGGCTTGGAATATGGTGTAAACAATGATGATGACTTTCTAGTCGTTGAAGGTGCTCCTGTTGTCGATGTTGAGTAACCAGAATCAGTTTTGGCCATCATGGTTGAGTGAGCTGACACACTGGGAAGTGGTTTGTTGGCAAGATCACCATATGGTACTGATTTGGGAAGTGTGGCAACAGATTGTTTTCTTGAAGGTGCTGGTGTGGATTTAGGGGTAGCTTTTGGTGTTGGGTTGGTGGACTTGCTTGAAAACAATGATGTAACTCTACCGAAAAACCCAGTCTTCTTTGCAGGTGCAATTGACTTTGTATTAACGGTTGTTGTTGATTGGTTGCCTGATTCCAAGTTGGTGACAAAAGCATTGATCATATCATAGGAGTTGTCATTGGCAGAAACAAAGCTTTGCATGCTATCATTCTTACTTCCCATCTTGAGTGAGCTTGCTGATCTAGCCTTGTGCACATACAACGACTGTTGTTGCGATTTCAAAGTATTGCTCATGGTTGGTGGATTATTGATTCTTGGTGTAGATGGCAATGAAATAGGACCAACATTTTCAGGATAATTGTAACCCTGCTGTTCAACTTCCTTCTTCAACACAAATGATGATCTCATAAACCCTAATGAGGCTCTTGAAGTTGAAGTGATTGATGCAGCAGATGCTGAGCAACTTTTGCTGAGCGAGTACATTGATGATTCTCTCTTGTGTCCACGTTGTGCAGCTTGCGAAGTCTGCGATTGATGATGCACTTTTGTATTTGTAGCTGGAGTAAAAAATTGGAAATCATCAGACTCAACAGAGGCAGTTCTAGTGTGAACACCTGCGCCCTTGACATTATTGTATGAATCGACACCCGAAGAAATCGACGATTTGTAATCGGAGTGGTGCAACGACAACGAACTTGCTCTAGAATCTGATTCTCCACAACTCGATCCAGAACTTGATTTTCTCGTATTCATCATTTTCTCATCATCAGAATCATATTTGGATGAACGGTCATCATCTTCCACAATCGGTGCCAATCCTTTCAATCCAAATGATTGATAATCAAAAGTACCACCGGTCAAACCACCTCTGCTCAACGATCTTTCAGGAATTGAGTTTGAAACATCCTTGTGTTGCTTGTAAATAAAAGCTTCTTCTTCTTGTTCATCAACTTCTGACGATTCAGGTGACGGAATTTCATCAGCCTTCTTGTCACTTCCGGCCCTTCTTCTTTGTCTTGGATCAAATGGAGCATCATCGATGGAATCTTCCGACAGAACATCGTCATCAGCATCAAATTGTGGTTCTGGATACACTTGCTCCTTAACCTTCAACTTGTTGAGCAATGAAGGCGATGGTTGGTAGTTTTCTGAAAATGAACCCCTTCTACTTGCTCTTGGAGTGGCAAAGTCATCAACGTCAGACTCAGCAGCTTGGTCATCTTCATCATTGGTAAACCTGGAGCTGTTGACAATTGAAGATAAACGTGGTGTTGATGGAGATGATGGTGAGGGCGACATTGATGAACCTCTTCTCCTCCTAGGATCAAATGCAGGTCTTGGTGCTGCAAAAGTTCCTTCATCTTCCTCCAATGGAGTTGGCAAAAAGGACTTCAATGAAGATGAGAAGTTTGTATGGTGAACTTTTTGAAAAGTGTCAGCAGTTGGGATTGCAACTTGAATTGGTGACAGAGCAACATCAACCGATCTTCTGAAACCTTTATATTTTTCATTAGTCTTCAAATCAATTTCAATCGAATTGTGTTTATTCAAGATGGACGTCTCCTTAGCCTTACCTGGCTTCACGTCAAAATCCATTACTGGAGTAGATGGAGTTTGTGGGGTAGGAGCAGAATCCATTAATACTGGTGATTCAACACCAGGTGCTGCAACACCAACAATACTTTGATCACGTGAAGTGGTTCTTGACAAGTTTCTTTGAATATTCAATGGTGGAATATCAGCCTCGTTAATGGAGCTAGTTTCACTTGAAATATCATCCACCAATTGCAAGATTGAATTAGCAACAAAGACATAAACCTTGATCCAAACTAATTCCAAAACACTCGTCCAATGAGTATTCAACACTTGCTTGAATGTCGTTATCAATGTGTTACCCATTGGTTCCAAGTACTTGACGGCAGTCTCAGCAAACCTTTGATTCTCCTTGACAAATTGATACAAAAATTCATCCAACAAAGCACCATCTTCAATATTGTCAATAATAAAGCTAAACAAATCAGCAAATATATTTGAATGCTCGTGAATCACCAATTCGTCATTATGGAAAATTTGACGCAAGGATCTATTTTGATCAAACAAATTTGGATACAATCTGTTGAAAAAATCATCTTGGTCAGTTCTTGACCAAGAGGTCTTGATATTGTGTACTTCAACTGGACCCAATCTCAAATCTGACATTGTGAAGGGGATATGATAGTGTAAACGATTGCTCTTTTGGTATGATTGTAGTTCTCTTTTGACGTTGTAAGTCTCTTTAAGAATGGGGTATCAACTAGTAATATCAAAAGCAGTAAAGTTTTGCTAAAGCAATGGAAAGAAAATTATGCGCTGACTTTCGTCAACCCAACTTTTTGTACATATCCCTTGGTTTATATATTTGTTATTAATATGGCAAAGTAAGGAAGGTTGAAAGTGTGTGTAAACATATGGTGCAAAACAATCATCTATTACCATTCTAGGTTATGGTTGTGAAAGATACATATTGTAAATTTTAAGTTTAAGTTTTTTTTTTTGTTCTCCTAAAATTTATTTCCCTTTTGGGACATCATGCATAATGGGTTAACCTTTAATGACATACTTGATCGGGTAATTTCTATAATAAGAGACAAAAAAAGAGAATACCTTATGAAACAGATAGCGGCATTCGAGGTTGACCATTAATTGTTATAGAAAATAGAGTGAGGAAGCGAGAGCTGTTGACTTACTACAACGTTTCCAAATCGAATAGATCCACCCGATCTTTTGGTTTGCGTTCCGAATCTCGTACCTTTGCAAAATTCTTCGAATCGAAGAAGGGAGGAAGTGGATTATTCCATGATTCTGGATAAGTGGGCACACCCCACATATGTTTGCCGCAAATCACAATACTTACTCACTATTACTTCCTTAGGAATCAACTCTTTTTTGCAATCTTTTTTTTTAGTGTCTTGGAAATTATTGTTTAGTCATACACAAAATGAAAAGGAGACAAATTTCATTTCCTAATCGGGAAGGTCAAGTATTTGCAAACCAGACAATGCGATAGTAACAATACTAGTAAATATATATATATATGGTATAGACCAACCCCACTAACACATTGTCAACTCATAACCCTAGTTGTAAAGTTTCTATATGAAGGAAAAGTGAGCACTTCTAAGTTATCGATTTCTCCTTTCGAAATTATTGTCTCAAACCCAATTTCGTACTGATTAAGGTACAACGAAAACTTTGAGAAACAAGCCATATTCGTAATTACTCTTTGAGGAGTATGGCTTTGTTCAAGGTTCCACGCACGAACAAATCGCCTTTTCTACGCTGCAACTTTTAATATTAATTATGCATTAAAATCAACTTTCTATATAGTTTCAAGATTATATGACAATACCTCCAAGATTGACCTTTAATGTTGGATTGTGAACTTTCAACGAACCTGCCAAATGTTTCAATTGACCATGCTTGAATAAAGTTTTGAATGGTGCAAGTTTTTCATCATCGTGCTCTCTAAAATACGATGCTGACATTGAATATATAATCAGTTGATGAAATTGTGATTTGTAATGATTGACCAAATGCGACATAAACTTGGAGTTGCCCTTCTTTACCAAATCAATGTGGTTTGACGTCTCTTGTGTAGAATCAAAGGCAAACTTGTCGAAATTGTGAGTGTAATGATTTTCTTCATCATATGCAGCCATTTGTTGAAACAACGACTTGACTCCATGACATTCTTGACAGTTGCAGGTGTTGACCATCATATTCCTTGTTAATTGAATCGATGGTGCCCACCAATTAAAGAAATCAGCAATAATTAAACTGCGCAAGTGTGGCAACATTGATATAGCCTTGTTGAACTTGACCCAATCGATTTTACTTCTATCGCTCTTGACAAACTCATTGACTCTGATGTAAATATACTCGAGACTGGTAAATTTGCTAAACAAGTTGCCCAATTGGTTGGACAATAAGAATGCATATTGGTCCAAATTGCTCAGGTGGTTCTTTGAGTTGTGGTTGACTATAGTAAGATTTCTCAATTTTGTGAAATAATGACTGTTTTGAGATAATTGATGATAAAATTCATTAACACATGAGCAATCCGAGTGCAAACAATTAAGCTTCAACTCCAAATGGGTAAGCTTGTCAAAATCTATCATTTGGTAATCATTGAAGTTTATAGCTGGTTTGTTGAAGGAGTGGGAGTAAGATATAGATACTTTTTGCAAGTTGGGTACTTCAGGGTTCAATGACAAAAAGCATTGAGTTGATAAAGTTGTATTCAAGTTCAACTGTTCCAAATTGGGCATCTTTACTCTTTGTGTGGGGAATTGAACATCACCGATAATCGTTTCAATAAAGAAATCCAATGTTTTCAAATTGGGACTCCAAAGTGGCAATGAATTCAACTCCTGAGCACCCAATATTGACCAGTTTGTCAAGTTCCAAATCTTTGATTGCTTTGAACCACCACGTGATTCAACCTCATCGTTCTCTTCTATTATTTCATAGCTGTCCTTTGCCAAAAATTGAAGTATTGTTTGGTTTCTCCGTATGTTGTCAATGTCAAAATTAATAAATTCAATGTTGTGTTTAGTAAATGACCAAAAAGCGCCAAATTTTTCATACAAGGCTGAATAGTCATACTTGCTGAAATTGGATTTACAATGCAATTGTATTGACCGTATTTTGATAAAATTATGAATCGTTAATGAGTCAACAAACTTGTTGAATTGGCTAATGTGTATATAAGTGCGGTCGTCATTCTCCACAATGGACTCATTATCGTCGTCAAACACAACAATTTCACGATAAAGCCTTGCATTGGCAAGTTGATTAAACAACCTTGATGTTTTGGCCACAGATGCCAATGCTGATTGGTATTCGCATGGACTTGACAGTATGTCTCGAAGTTGCTTGTTTACTATTGATTCTAGTAAATCTGTGTACATGGTATTTAAGTTCATTGTAATTTTTGTCTATTCGTGATTGGTACTATAGATGATGTGTTGTTAATATGGATTACAAAGTGTATTCTAAGAAGTTGTGTTCTTTATAAAAGGATGATTAAAGGGGGATATTTGCACCCAATATATAAAAAGTATGATCCTATATATATAAATATATATATGTATGTACTCTCCCAACGTTTAGAAAGAGTAGTCACTTGCTGTGTTATATGCAGTACATACTGTGTAAAAATACGGGGTATATGTGGCACTTTCACTAATTTTAATTTCTTTTTTCTCTGCCTCTACCTTTGTTGTTTGTTGTTATTCCCATGTTACGCGCAAAATTGCACTTTCGGAGCTTAACTTCCGTACGGCATTTGACACACATGAGCCAAGACAATAAATGCTGCTATGTACTGTGAGTGTTTTCGATTCTTTTACGTGGTTGATGCCACACCGTACGAACGGCACAAGGGAACACAGTAACAGTAACAGCACAAGTCACCTTGAAACTACATTGCATTTTGAAGCCGGAAGGGTGGAAATACGGGCGAGTCAAGACAGTGGTGTTTTTTTTTTTTTTACAACCACCGGTTCTAGTGTCTTCTGGACTCACCTCCTTGTCTTTTAAAATGGGAACTTTTTTTTCAACATAAACGAGAGAGAGTCGCATGAAAGGGAGCTGGACCCCATTTGAGGAGAAGTGAAAAAGAGAGACGTCAAATATCCGCCCGTCAAGTCATGTTGCCCTCTTTTTCTCCCCCCTCCGCCTCTTCCATCGACTTCGCTGTTTTTTTGTTCTATAATTATAATAACACGCAAGCATTGTCGCTTAGCATCACCCATCCCGCTAACTCAAAAGTTTAATGTTGTACATTGTAACATGGGCAGACGGCAAAATAAAAAAAAAAAAAAAATAGAAGAAAATTGTGGAGCTATGGAGGAACGCAAAACCAAATATAGGAGAGTACAATAACAAAACATCCACGCAATATGAGAGCTTGTAACCCCCTCAATGTCGCTGTAGTATTGAAAGTTCCCACCTCTTCATCCACGTGGTATTCAACGCTCATTTTGATTGTTGTAGTTCCTTTAGCCCTTTTTGGGTGCATTTTATTTTCTCTCCTTTCAATCGGTTCTAAATTGAGATTGTTCCGCTTGGCCACATGTTACACAAAAAGGGCTACCTCTTGGCTGGCACAACAAATGCCACAGTTAGTGGTCATTCAACGTGGTTGCAAGTCTAGAGCTACTCCATGCTTTCTGACACATTAACATGGTGTACATTCGAGGGCTGAGTCGAAAAATAAGTTTTTCTACGATCCAAGCTGCACTTTGTAGATGAAAAGCAACTGAGTGGGATCAAGCACAATGGTACCGCCATCTGAGTGGAGCTACCAAAAAACTAATATTTTCAAAGAATATCGACAAAGTGTACATCTTCTTTGTTAATCATTGCCAACTAGCACGACGAGAATCAAAATCAGCGTGACACATAAAACTAAGTGGTAGTACTGCCTTGGGGTTTGTTCATGAAGCAAAAAGATTTATTTATTTCACAATGACTCGTCCTAATAGCACTCAGTGAAGGGATGATGCAAGTCACGATCTTCGAATCGAAACAGTTCTATGTGCACACTCATCTATCCCAAGCGCAAACCAATTCATCATCTGATCTACTGCTTTTGTCAGATCTCCTATGATTGTGGAATACCACTTGATTCCATTAAGCAGCTGTATGCTATACTTACAGTATTCGATGCTCACGTTGCAACTAAATCACATACCAGAGCGCATCTTTGAAACCACGTCAAAACCCTGATTCATTGGCTTTCATTGGTATATCGTGGGAGTCGTCTCCGAAAAGAAGACGCAATGTCAACACTAGTGCTATTTTTTATTTTGTTTTTTTGCAACACACCACACACTTCACACTCTACCACATCAATGCACATATTAGACAGTTTTCATCCTTTTACCGAGTTTCTACTTTCTCAAGGTGATGCTATCCTTTCGTATCCTATAAATGGAGATATTTGGAAAATGAAAGGTGTTTTCCATGAATTTTGCAAAGATGATACCTATCACATACCCACCACGTACTCCGATTTCATTAATTACCTTCAACTATTTCAGACACTTAGTGGCAGATCATTGCACTTTTCAAGGGACTTATCTTTTGCATTAATTAACTCGATGAGCCAACCAAAATTGACTTGGATCAACTATGTCTCAGTGAGAATTATACAACATCGATTGAAAGGAGTACCACCACCGGTTGAAGAGATTGTGAAGCGGAAGGAGGCGACATCGTTGCTTGAATTTATATCTCAAGAAGAAACTGCATCCTCTATAGATCTTCAAAAAGTAACAAGATTAACACCAAAGACCATTGTTGCGTTCCTCCGTAAGGATACGGCAAGGACAACGTTGGGAAGACAAAGAGCTAGGTTAACTACTTTGAAAGCACCATTTCACCAAGTTTGCAATGATAGTAAACATGCTTTAGTGTTGGCCAATTCTGGACTAAACAAGAGAGAGTATGCCCTGAGCTCAAAACAGTTGGCCCCTGAATTTATCGTTCATCAAAGAATACATCAAGGTAGAAATTTGTTGCCTATTGAGGTATACCAGTGTTCTTTGAACAAGATTCATTTCCTTCCTATATTATACAGCCACACAGATGTGAGTTTAGGGGATTGTTCTTATTTGGATACATGTCACAAGATGAGGTCCTGTCGCTATCTCCACTATTATACGTTGAACCCTACTAAAACAGACTCGGTGGAAAAGGCAGAGCAAAAGAAGTTGGATTACACTCTTGGCCAGTGCTTTACCGAATCCTTCCGTCCAATCACGCCACCACAATGGATCAATTGTGATGTTCGATACTTACCATTCGGTATATTGGGTAAATTTGCCGTGATTATCTCCGATCCCGCATGGGACATTCACATGTCCTTGCCTTATGGAACATGCAAGGATGACGAATTGTTGCAATTGCCTATGCGTGAACTTCAAGATGAGGGAATCATCATGCTTTGGGTCACTGGTCGGTCAATAGAAATTGGACGCAAAGCACTTTACAAATGGGGTTATCAAATCAGCGATGAAATGATTTGGATCAAGTTGAATCAATTGAAAAGAACTATTGTTACTGGAAGAACAGGTCATTGGTTAAATCACTCGAAAGAGCATTTATTGGTTGGGCTCAAGGGAAACCCACGGTGGCTAAACTTGCAAATTGACACCGATGTTGTAGTGAGCACTACTAGGGAAACCTCAAGGAAACCTGATGAATTCTATGATATTATTGAACGGTTGGTTGGAGCACATGCAAGAAAATTGGAAATTTTTGGCCGAACCCACAATACCAGACCAGGTTGGCTAACAATCGGTAACCAACTACAAGGAGTCTCTTTACACGAGCCTGAAGTTAGATACAACTATGAGTTATACAAAAGTCAAACCCTCAGTTGACTTTCTAAATAAATATACCCACCTACTGAAAGCACACCTCCCCCCCCCCCCCTTTTTTTTTTTTATTGAGATTTGGCCTTTTGCGCTTTGCCCTTCAATTTGAAATCTCTCACTCTCTTTCCAGCTTCATTATCCATTGTCTTTTTCAAATCTTTTTTAAAACCTAAAAAGAATGCAATTTCAAACGCAACAAAAAATGGTGCCAATACCAATGCTTGCAACAAATTATCGAGCAAAGCAGGTGCTCTTTTTTCATGCACCCCATGACCGTAAAATTGAGCTAACCAAGCAAAAATATGAGCGGCAATTGCATAATTGACAAATTCACTTGAAGTTGGTGAAGTAGTTGCCGATAATGATCTGTAATAGTTGCCAACATAATGGGCATAGGCAATTATAAAAGATGCCGATGGAATACCAACCTTCCAATCTAATGAAATGTAATACAATCCATACGCCCAAGCAGCAACATTACCAACATTGACCAGTGGATTCGACGAGATAAATGGCAAAGTAACAGGGGTCAAGAATGCATATGCTGATAACAAAATGATGGGGATACAAACCAAGTGAATTGCCACATTGGTATGGTTAAAATGGTAGGATCTGTAAAAGATTAAATGTTCAATCAATGAGGTCATTTTTTTGAGGAAATAACAGCTAGCGAGTAGTTTGACAAAACAGTATCAACTGGTAAAGGGATAAATTGGTTGATTAAATAAATACGTGATCCTTGTAGTACTCAAAACTTTTTTTGACTTATGTGTCTCCCCACTTTTATCGTACTCTTGTTTCTATTTTAAAAACTCCGCATTATTGGAGGCTGACGGAAAAACAAAAAGTAAAACAGGAAAGCGGATAATACATGCGCTGCATAAGCTCAGGAGTCTTTGCGTACCCTCGAACTTATAATCTTATACAAATAAAAGTTGCTTAATTCCGACTTTGTTACTCAAACTCTCTATTTTCATTCTATGTAATCTACTCCCTAATATCCAAGTTTGGTCTCTTCACCAATCTATTCTTCTTTCCCTTTGATTTATCAAACTTGGTAGCTTGGTTCAAATCTCTACCAACATTGTCCAAATCCTTAACCTTGTAAATTCTAACAATCCAATTTTGGGAAGTGAACGCTTCATCAACTACATGTAATTCAGGTGGTTCGTCAGCTGGGATTTGCTGGTTTCTGACTCTATCTGCTCCATCACGTCCGCCATACAATTCAGCAAATCTATAGTATGACAATTTATACATCAATGAATTCTTCATCGTCTTTGATGCATCCTTGTCCACCCTATATTCCCCTCTTTCTGTGAAATAGTCTCTCTCCTTAATCTCGTCCGGCCAAATTCCTTCGGCAATTCTAACCATCCACAAAAATTTATTGATATCATCACCGGAGTAACCAATAACACCTCCAAATATTACAAGCACATAATCGACATCATGTTGTCTCAAAATTTCATAAGAAACATCTTCAGGAGATGACATGGCTTTTCCAACAGTGGCAATATGGGTATTATTCCAAGTATTGTTATCAACCAAAGTGGTTCTATCCGCCATACCTCCAATTTGGTATCCGTAATCCCACCACGACATGATCTTGGCGTCTTCCGGTGTATTCATTCTTAACCAGTAGTATGCTTCTCTATAATCGTCAATAATGATCTGTGATCCATCGGCAGCACGTGAAGCAAGAACGACTGAAGGTGATGAATAAGCATTGGAAGTAACCCAAGTACAGTGCATAACAAAGTAAAATAAGTAAAACGCAAACGACAACAAAACAATCAATTTCGAAACCAATGCCGCAATTGGCAACTTCTTACTACTTGTCTTTGAACCAGTCTTTTCAGTGAAAATATCAACAACATTCAAATATATATCAAATAATTTGGATAATGCAATTGCACCAGCAATACAAATGACTGGTGTCAAGGTCAACATCAAACGCACCATAACACCAGCAAAATAAGAACACAAGACACTGTAAATGATAACAAAAACGTGCTCGTCTCTCAATTCTTGGAAACACAAGTAAATACCAGCTGGGAACAACCAAATCAACATGGATGTATCAAAAAAGAATGCTGGCCATGCTGTTGGTTGATGTTCGGAAACTGATGCAATGATAGGAATGTGAATTTTGGCGTAGTTCGTATCCCAAAGTGAATAAAATCTACCCGTCCAAGGAGCAATCCATCCCATGGCAGTCAATCCAAATAAGGCGCCAACACCCAAAACAAATACCAATGAGGCAGATACAATCAAAAACGATTTAAATTGTTTTGAAGGCACCTTAGATTTGACATAGTCGCCGAATGCAACCAATTGTAACAATCCAAACACCCCCAAGGCCGCCATATGATCATTGGACCTAATTGGTAAGAACCCGACAAAGGGAATCTGCATACTTGCCAAAGTTCCTAATGCATACCACGTGGTGTATGCAGTATACAACTTGGGGTTATATCTACCCATCAACAACAAAACAAACACATGCAATGGGATCAAGTTAGTAATAAATACATAACCGCCCCAAGCACTAACCATGTAAAAATAAAATAATGCAGTCAATGTAGCGAAAAAGATTGACCCCAATTTCATTGACTTGATCCAAAAATAAAACGTAGCCATCAACAATGTAATTGCAATAGCTTCGTTATCATATGATCCTGCAACTGATCTAGAGATATAACCAGGAGCAATACCCATGAAAATAGCAGCTAGCAAACCGGCATTTGAATCCTTCATCTCTTTTGTCAAAAAATAAGTAGCAATTGCCGTTAAACCACTAAACACCGGAGCCAACATAACACAAATGTTTCTAATATCAACTGGTAAGCTTAACCATTCTCTCAATATGTGCCAAATAGCGCCCGAGGTCACCATCAATCCAGGATATAGCGTACCACCAGTAACTCTTCCCAAGG
Source organism: Lodderomyces parapsilosis (assembly GCF_000182765.1). Lineage (NCBI taxonomy): Eukaryota > Fungi > Ascomycota > Pichiomycetes > Serinales > Debaryomycetaceae > Lodderomyces > Lodderomyces parapsilosis. The sequence continues at coordinate 2,224,583 of NW_023503281.1, read as the reverse complement.
GATACCATGTCCTATCATCAAACCAGTTTAAGAATTCGTAAAATGAATGCGTAACCAAGTATTTTGTAGCTCTAAAATTGAACCATGGGTCGAATTCATGAATAATTGATTCAAATCTGATAACTGAGAATAAACGTGACGAAATGGCTGCACCGGCAATTGATATCAAAATAATGACTTTGAGAAGTGACCTTATTAGTTCAACATCGATTCCCAACACTTTTAGTTGGGTCGATTGGGTTTTCATGGCTTGATTATTGGTCACCATGGTATATATATCTACTTGAGGGGGCTGATCAATCCTTAGTAGCGAAGTTTTGATGAAAAAAAAAAAATAAGTTCGGCACAAGGCACTAAGTAACCACACCGCACACGGTGTTACTATTTTATCAAAGTCGTAATTTTTATTTCCACGACACAGGAAACGAATTTGTCTAAGAATAGATAATGAACTTATAAAATGCAGGCTATAAATTGGAGCTATATAAATAGCAGAGTTGCTATCAAAAGGAGCTCCACGTCCAGTTTGCAGGAACACTTCCAACTAACTGGTCAGCTGCCCTCGAATTTGAATCGCCACTACCACCACCAACAGTGTCTCCCCTCATATCAATTTGATTCTGTCTTAGGGCATTTCTATCAAGGTCCTTATACAGCTGCCGTATCTGCTCATGCTTGGATGGATGAGACAAGTTATTTATGACGTTGTTCTCAACATGACGGTTCAAATCCATTGGGGAAGGCAGTTTTGTACTGGTTATGTTCACTCCAAACTCTCGCTGTATAAACTCGTTATACTCTTGTATGCAATTATCGCACACTTTTGATAATGTTCCTCTTCCTCCTGTGGTGAATTGTGCCATTCTATTAATATATAAGGAATGCGATGTGTGCTCCTTGCAAAATATACCACCACATTTTCGGCAATGGTGCCGCCTCTCAAAAAAGTTGAATGTCTTATTGCAGGAAGGTATACCACAAGCAGTTACCGCTTCATCCTTCACCCAATGCCTCCTTGTTGGAGGTGCATTGGACATGTAATCAAACGACCTTCCCAAATTCCCGGCACTTAAAAATCTATTTAATGAGCCAAATTTTGGGGAGCTACTCGATTCAATGGATCTTGAGGAGTCAGTTGATTTAATTGATGCAGTTGACGAATTTAAACTTTTTTGCCCAAACGCTTGCAAATGGGTTTCATAGTTGTTTTCTGGACTTTGAGCAGTTGGTGGAGTTGAGCCCATTTCTGGTGAGTTTGATGTTGAGCGGTTATGGTAGTCATAGCCACCATTTTGAGTCATTCTCAAAACAGCCGGTATGTACATCGGCGTTCTCAACCCTTTGATTTGTTGCAACTGTCTTGTGGATCTTGCATTTGCATTCTTGTGATGGGAATTGGGCTGAGGTTGCTGTAAATGGCATTGCACGTGCAAGTTATTAGTAGCAAGATTTTGTGGTGCCGATGAGTTCAGGGGCTTTCTTCGGGTATTAATGTCTTGTGGTGGGATCACCGCGGCGGGGACTCTTGGTGTTGCTTGAGGAAGTTGTGTCCCGTTCACATATTGTTGCGACAGTATCAGTTTAGATGGCTCTTGTTGTTGGTGCTGTAGATCTCCTTGATGAGCAGTTGTATTCCGTAAATGTTTATCTGTTTGTAGCTTGAGAGAATCCATTTGTTGTTGTCTCAAATTATGATGATACTGACTGATATCGCTCTCCTTTGTTGAAGTATCTGTATTTGCCACTTGTCCCTCTGGGAGACTGTCCAATGACGGCTTTGCACAAATTTGTGAATGAGACGACTTTTCTGAATGAATTGTCGAAGATGAAGGCGATGGCGATGCAGCTTTGGGCGTCACTTTGGGTTGTCTTGTTAGACTAGCAAATGATGACAAATCAACTTCTGCCGGTTGGTAAGGTTCCTGTCCTTTCGATCTCAACTTGCTATCGCTCTCCACAGCTTTAGGAATGACTATATCATCAGGATTCGTAATGGGCCTAGGAGACAAACTCAATTTTTTCAACGCATTCAAGGTCAAGTTTCTTTGTTGTGACAAAATTTCTTCATCATTAGCATCATCTGCATCCTCGTTGTCACCATCGTTGCTTGAGCTATTGTTGGTTGTACGTCTCGATTTGTTGCCTATTGGTTTATCGTGAAATGGTAATTGCTGACCAATTTGCAAATCTTCATTCAGTTTTTGAGTCGATAAACTTGACAACACAGGGGCTTGGATATATGATTGAAAATTCTTTGCGGTATTCATTGCTGAATTAGATCTCGTAAGCTGAGTGCTGCCATTCCCCTTTGTGCTATTATTTCTATGCAATGTTGGTCCATTCAATCCTGGTGGCTGGTTCCCAGTACCATTGACAGCAGTCATTGGTTGTATTTGATGTTGCTTGAGGGATTTTAAAGATGCAAGTGACAAAACCGATTGGTATGATTGAGTACGAGACTTGCTCAAGTCCTTTTTTGTGAACATTAGATCCGATTTGTTGTAGGATTCCGAAGACGAGTGTTGTTCCTCATTCTGGTCCTGTAGCAGATTCCCTTTGTTAGAGTTGCTATTATGACTATGGTGAGAAGATGTTGGAGACGGAAGTTGTTGCTGCTGCTGTTGCTGCTGCTGTTGTTGTTGTTGTTGTTGCGTTTGAGGGTCCTGGACAAATTGTGATTCCAGTTGTTGCCGTTGTTGGCTTCTCAACTCATTTGATGAGTTGGGGCTTTTCTTGTCAGAACCATCCGCCCCTTCTTTTGGTACTATTGATGATGGATTATAATCCCCCAGTTTCCGATTCTCTTCCATGGAGCTTAAGTTGTATCTGGCGTTATCATTAGTGGAAGTTGAGTCACTATCATTTTCTCTTTTTGTTGTGTTTGCCTGACTGCTTTGTAATATTGAGGTTGCAGTCTCTATCATGGTATATTAATGTGCAAACTATCAGCTGTCTTTTCGTTGCCTTTTGTTGTTGGTACGAGCAGGTGTTGTGTATGTGTTTGTCGTCTCTGTGTATTGTGTACCTACAGTCGTGTTGTTGTTAGTGTTTATTGGTTAATGGTATGTGTGTAGTGTACTGTGTACCGTGTGCTGTGTGTTACTTTTTATTTTATTTTGTATTTTTATTTGTTGTTCATGCGGGAATTAAAATAAAATAATAATAATAATATAATACCACAAACAATATACAAAGCATAGAGTAGCATTATAAAATTACATAGTAAAGTAGCGAGTCTAAAATTTGAGTAATAAGTTATATATTAGCAAAGCACCCCGAATATAATAATAATCTCGTTCTTTCTTTTGGGGGGGGGGGGGGGGGGGGACCAAAGGGATACCCTTTAACTTCTGAATGATAAAAAGTGTTTGGCATAAACAAAAAGAACCTTTTATCATTTACAAAAAGGATTAAGCGCTAACTTGTCAGTGCAGACGGTGTTATTGGCAAGGCCAATCCAGCCTTGAGTGTGTGTGAGTTGTGTTGCTTTAATTTCCAACGGGTATCACAAAAACCACACTCCATTTTTATTTTGACGAAGAACAAAGAGATTGAAAGAGATTTGATGGACATGGGTAAAAACAATGGACTCTAACATTTTAGTTGTATGTTCCAGTTTAGTGTCTGTATGTATGTGCGGTGCTACCGGGTATTAGAAGAAAAGCTGTAATTGGTAGCGTACTTCTGTACCACTGCTACCAATTGATAATTAAAAATTCCACTGATTTCATTGGACCAACTGGTTAACCCGGGGAAAAAAGAAAGACAGTTTAAAAAGGAAAAACAAAAAAACTGTTAGTTAGATCCACAACTCATACAGAAGAAGCTATCATTTAGGTGGGAAAATAGTGTACCAGTCTTTTGCTTTCACAGTTGGTAAACCCTTTCTTATACAAAACACATATATTCATACCCTACTTTGAACCTAAACAATGATTTCCCGTGTCGGTTTATTAAACAAGCAGACTATAAATTTAGTCACCAGAAACATCACCAAAGCAAGAACCACTACCAGTCTCAATCGTGCCACTGCTGCCAACTCATTACTCCTCAAAAGACTCGTTTCAACAGTACACACCACCCACGATGAAGAACAAGATGTACTTGTGGCACAACGTAAAAACAGACCAGTATCACCACATTTGGATATTTATCAACCACAATTGACGTGGTTGTTATCAGGTTTACATAGAATCACTGGTGTTGCTATGGCCGGTGCTTTTTACGCTTTAACTTGTACATATGCTGCCACTTCAATCTTGAATATTCCATTTGATGCTGCTACTTTGGTTAATGCTTTTGCAAGTTTGCCTGTTTGGTTACAATATGGTATCAAAGCTGGTGCTGCATTCCCATTTGCTTTCCATTCATTCAATGGTGTAAGACATCTTATTTGGGATCTTGGTAAGGAATTAACCCTTAAGGGGGTTTACCGTACTGGATACATTGTTTTGGGAGCCAGTGCTGTTGTCGGATCCTATTTGGCCTTTTTCTGGTAAAAATTGTAATAGAATATTTAAATAATAAGAAGGTATAATGAGCTGGATATTGTAGAGTTAATGATTGTCGAAATGGGAAGTTTATCTCCCAAAATCTATATCCTGTTTATTACCTATATATATACGCGTGCGTCGTAGCTCATTATTACCCCAATCGACTAATTTCCAAATCGGAATCAAAACATAGACATGGTGTATCATTAGTGCAGAACCCACAATTGAATTTGACCTTTTTCCGCATAATCATATCATTCGTGGCAGGAGTCCGATTATTAACTTCAGTAGCAATTCCTTTATCTTCCAATCCATTCACATCCGTTGCATCACTAGATCTACCCCCATTCTGTTTGTGTATCACAACTTCACCCAAGTCAGGCTCTTCTGTCGTATCATCTAGCGCCAATCGACTTAGAAAATCATGTTCATCAATATGAAAAAACTCGCCATTATCACCATCACCGCCACCAGCGTCGCCACCAACATCATTATCTCCATACTTTGTCCCTTCAAACTCCATGGTTAAACCATCACCAGCACTTTTCACTTCATTATTATCGGTCAAGATTTCGGCAGTTGACGGTGAAGCTTTTATTGTCTCTGTTTGCAAGTCCATTTCCATCATATCCAAATTGGGATCATTAAACAAATTTGATGCATTCAAAGGACGTAGTAAATCCGGGGTGAATGGGGACTTGGGACTCGCATGTTTAGGCGTGGTGGCTGACGCTGATGAAGAAGCAGTAGGTTCTGCATCTTTTGAATTGTCAACTTGTTGCTGTTGCTGCTGCTTACACGCCTTCTTTTTGTTAATCTTTTTCCCATTTTGCTGGTTCAACATTTTAAACCGCTGTCGCAATTGTACATAACTGTCAATTTGTTGATTCAAATTGTCTGGAGTTGCCGTGTGCTCATTGGGCTGTCGTTTAGCACTTTTGATGATATCTGAAGACTTACTTAGATAATTTAGAAACTTGTTTAAATCATTCAAATTGTTGATCGAATCTAATTGGTCGCATTTGGATTTGGATAATGTTGAAGTTATTCTTTGAGAGTCTGGTGTAACTTTAGAGCTATTTTTTAAAGCATCAAAAGTAATGACTCCATTTTGTACAAAACTTAGTTCCTTAATCTGGTTTGTGAGGACTTCGACATAATTTCTGATGATTTCTTGCTCTTTTAATTTCGCCAAATATGACAACTTCAATTCTGTCATATGAGCCTTTGGGTCTTCTGATTTAGTAGTCGGTGGCGGAGGTGCTGGGGGTGCTGGAACTAGCATCAGTGGTTTCAGATTTGACTTCAGATCAGACACCAATGGGGTTATTCCATTTGTTCGTGATCTAGATTGTGTGGTTTCTGGTGTTGCTGCTGTCTTTGACAATGCAGTAGCCACAGTTATGGGTTCTCGTTTTATCTCCGTCGAAAGAGGCTGTGTTACAGTACTCATAGCTGTTATCTGCGTCTTTCTAGTAGTACCCTTACTTGTGTTGACAAAATCAGCTGTCGCGGAGCACCCTGTGTCGACTTCCTTTTTTGTGGTTGGGTTACTCGCTGTTGTTCTTGCCGTCGTTGAGCTTGATCCAAGTGTGGTTTTCTCCAATTTTTCCTTCCCATCACCTGTCTTACATCCAGCTTCCAGCTTTATTTTGGCTTTCCTCTTTGTTGCATTGGTCTGAGCTTTGACTATCTTGTCACATTCACCACCAGTTCGTTTCCGACCAGGTCTTGGTCGGGGTGGTAAGATCCACTTCTTGGATGTATTGAGATTCGTTGCATCTTGAGATGATAATGATGATTTCATCAGTAGTTGAAATTTGCTGCTAGGTATTGGGTTAAACTTTGTTGTCAAAGGCACCGAACTTGTTGGTTTTGGTGCTATTGCTGGTTGGATCTTGGCATATTTTGGTGCGATATGTAGTGGGTGTTGCCGTATTGCTTGATGTCTTGACGGTACTTGTGATGGTTTTCCCTTGGGTTTAATGGCATTGTTGTTACTTTGAGTTTGCGGTAGTGAACTACTTGGTACTTGATTTGTGATTGTGTTTGATTGCCCGGGTTTATTGACAGGTGTTGAATTCTGTGTTGGTATTGAATTTGTGAGCGCCAGGCCCGTGTTTCCACCTGTGGGGTTTGCTTGCAGATGCAATAAGTTGCCATTCCCTTGGGACTTGTCAACTCTTGTAGTGGACGAGTCTTTTGCAGACCCCTGAAATGATGGACTCACCAGTAACGATTTTGCTTCCATAGTCGAAAAGTGATTAAATTTTGAGTACGACAAAGCCACTTTACATTTAAGTGTGTCTTATAAGTGTAAACTAGTGTAAGCAATTGCTGTAACTGAAGCAGCGCTTTCAAAGATCCAAAAGTGGTCCGGTATTTTGGCAAAATATGGGGGATGGCTTTCTTCAATATTTGTACGCAGGGCAGTTATAAAATGGATCCAGGTGTATCGTGTCACCACTTGTTATCCTCTATTCTACTGGGTTGTCGAAAGTTGTCACTACCTTTCAATAAGTCCTATAAGTTGACCAAATTTGACACTGTATGAAAGAGACTCACTCAATTTGAATTTTATGCCGATGAAAGAAAAAAAAAACGAGTGCTCAATAACCGAAAATGGAGGGACAGAAAAAAGAAAAGTGTGAAAAGAATAGATCACGATAATACCCGAAACTATAAACAAAAGCACCAGTGCACACACTTACACTCAATCACACTCACTCACTCGCTCACTCATTCACTCACTCACACTTACATTCACAGACACACAAATACTTGTACCCATGTCAACGCCGTCAAACGAACAACATCAATCGAAGCACCAACATCCCCGTCATAGCACTCACCGCCAGTCAAATGTACACATATCTACGTCAGCAGTAACACAGCGACAGTTGAGTCACTTGAATTCACAAGTTGCACAACTACATGCCAACTTATCTGATTTCAATGATTTGATAACAACTGCTAGCGAGCAGTATAAGAATATTGAAATGTTGGGCAAGATACATGCAAGTTTACTTATGGGTAGTAGAAAGATATTTGAGGAAGAGGCATTTGATAACCAAGAGGATCCCAAATAGGTAAATAGCTTGAGGGTATTTCTCTTTAGCTGAGTTGGAGAGGATATACATGGGGATCTACAACTTTGTCCAAAGAAGGTTTGTTTCGTCCAATTCACCGTTAACTATGTACATGAGTAATAAACGATCCCTATTTGTCATATTTCTTTACCTTCTTTCTGTTCCTGCAACTCTTTCAATTTTTGCTTATACAACTTCTTCTTTTCAATCTTTTCCTTTATAAACAAATCTCGTTCTTGATCCAAGTACTCTTGTTTCTGATATTGAGCTACACAGTCCAAACTGGCCTGGTTTGCTTGTTTGCACTTTTCCATAGCTTCAAGGGGATTGGCATACAGGTTTGAGCACTCAATATACCTCCTAATCAAATCATCACATTTGGCAAAAGTTTTCTTTCTCCATCGTTCAAAAATTGCTTTCTCTTCTTTTGGTGTTATTATCCACGCTGGTAAATTGGGATTTGTGGGAAGGTCTACGTCTGAGTACCCCTTTTTCTTCTTCGGATAGCTCATGCTTTGAAGAATGGAGGTGGAAAACGTTTAAGTGGGTATGTGAATTGTATCAGCTGATGGGGTTTTTTCTTTGTCGATTATTGAATTGTCGATTCTTCTCACACACACTCTCTCTCTCTCCAATGTCAATAATTTTGAATGTCGCGTAAATTGAAACGAAGAATGTAAACAAATGTGTACATACACCTCCCTTGGTCTCACTACATCTTTTTAAACATACCGTCGTCAAAGTCTTAGCTCCTCTGTAGTACCACAACAACACATATCTGCCAAGGCAAACGATGAGCAATTTAATAGAACAACAACAACCGCAAACTGAGGGTGTTATCAATGACCCATCAATAATTGCAACTGCTGACCAATCCCTCGATGCAGGAGCTGCCCTTCAAAAGTTAATCGACGAGCTAAATGAAGGAGACATCCTAGTGATGGCTGATGAAATTGAAAATTGCATTTCTCGAGCTAAAGAACAGCGTGAACAAGAGATTTCCCAACTACAAGAGACCAACAATGAACTCCAAACTGAAATCGAACATAAGCGAGAAGAAATCAGGGCTCTTAGGAGGACTGATGACATTAGAATTGAATTGATTGAAACCAACTCCAAAATTGCCAATCATGAATTTTCTTCCATTAATAAAGACAAGGATTTATTGAGAGCCATCCTGGATAGGGATACCGAACTATTCAATTTGAAATTGAATATAACTCAAGAAAATGGTGTTATAAATGAAACATTGGACAAGTTGACCCAAAGGAGCCGAAAATTACGTGACGAATTAAATGAAATCAATGAGAAATTGGAAAACCCACAACCAAAGCACAATATTGATCCCGAAAAGTTGAAGCTGTATGACTTGGCATTGTTGAAGCTAAACTTTTATCGAAACTTGGGTATTCGTATTGAGCCATACAACAAATCAGATCTGACGCTTGGAGAAGCTGCCAATACAGGGACAAGTTCCCAAGATGATACTGATGGTTTCTTTGATGATCCTCAAGATGTTGTCATTGTGACTAATAGCAAAGGTGAGCTAAAGACTTTGCCCGTTGGTGTGAGTACTCCTGAAGAGTATATTACAAAGTTTATATGGGAAAATATTGGTTGAATGTGTTTAGTTTATTTCATCTATTCATTAAACGTATTTACAATGTGTGGGCCGAACCCCGTTAAGGTATCTATAGAGGTTTCCTCCCCCTCTTATTCACGTACTTTACCTTCTTTTCTTTCCACTAAAAGTATTTAGGATTTTCTCTGAATGACAATTTGGTCCATTTAGGTACTCTATGAATAGGTTTCCTGTAATCACGCGAATGCTTGCTGAATGTAGTGTATTTGTCTCGGCTACTCATTTGATTGAATCTAGGCATATCAAATTTCAAATGGTCAATCTTGGGATATCCTGTTTTATCCCCCATTTTCTTGTCACCTGTTTGTTGTATCAACCCACGATATATTTGATCAATATTGGCGTCAACTTGTTCACTTCTTTTACGCAAATTAACACGTTGTGTTGATGTGACATGAGGAGTGAATTTCCAAATGTAACCACCCGACCTGACTAATGAAGGGAGCATTTTAAATACGATTAGTTGATGATAAGCTTTCGAAGTCGAATCTATGAATGAAAAAAAATTACAAAAAAAAATTACAATGTCTTTAGAAGCCTTGCTGCTACCATGTGTGTTTTCGTTTACTCTGATACCACAGAGAATAGTGAAGTCAATAAGAATTGTTTTCCTAAAAGAAAAGTTGGCAAAGGGGGACTTTGCTCAGCTGCAGTATTCTGTCTTCGATGCTTTAGGTAAACTATAAAAAATATCCGATTTTTTGGTATCAAATTGTTGCAAAAATTAACCACCCCCAAAATTGTGTCAAATATTTCCTGGCACACAGATTAGGTATAGATAATTGAATTAATAGTAACGTGCATAAAAAGCACTTGTTTTGTAATCCACAACTTCACGCATCACTCTGAGTATGGTGCCTTCACTGGCAAAAATCTAGACTAGACTTAACTCTTTTATCATTGCCAACTTTACATTGGCGCAATATAGAGACAAAGAACACTAACAAATATTACTTAAAAAACAGAAACACATACAAATAAAAAACCTTAGACTATCAAACTCCAAAAAAGTGTTTCATGACATTCTGGTGGTGCTTTGGACTTAAAAGAATCTCGAGAAAATTGAAGATTCTGAAAAAAAAAAAACATTCATTTTTCGTCCCGATTAGGAAAGTGATCGATTACATAAGCTGAGTATTGATGTCCAATTTGATTCCTTGATAGAGCATTACGAGTACCAAATATTCCTATTAGATGCACTTATCTCTTGCAAATGTTGCTCAAAAAAAGACAATTAATAAGGCAGTCACATTATTGATGTTGATTACATGATTTTATTTTAAAGTGTCATTTTTAAAAATGATTACCAGTTTTTTTCTCATTTGTGGCCAGAAGAGGAAGGTGAATCCAATCCAAGCATGTGAAATATGCGTGATGGTTCGACATGACATCAAAATAGAAGTGGACGCCATTTTGACTAGCAGATGGAGCTTGCTCCGACATAAGCTTGTGAGGAAAGGGCTCCATGGAGCTATTAAAGAAGTTTTTTTGAGGATTATTCAAAATGGAAGCAAATAAATCACTGTATCTGGAAAGTCGTAATGTTAGTAGCCGATATTCATGAACAATAATCCGGGCACTTCTTAGTTCAATAAATCGTGAATCACGAACGTAATAATTTGTCGCGAGATGACTCAAGACGGTGAGTTATTTTACTCTTCGCAAGAATGTCGCAGTATTAGCAAGTGCACGTGAAGTCCTTGAATTTTTTTTGTTTTGTCACCATTTAAACAACACAGTAAAAATTGTTTGCACAAGCATTGCTTCTGTTGCAAGGTGGAGCACATCAGTATATAAACCGGTACTTTTGAAGTGTGATCCTACAGCTACAAGTCTACTCTAGCGCATATTGATGTGATGGAAATCTTCCAAGTTCTTCACTTCCGATTCGTATAATTCGCGACACGCTCATGTAAAAACTAGATTTTCATTTCTCGCAAGTTAATCTCCGAAATATCGGGAATCCGAAAGATTTGTGAAAAAGTTTTTTTTTCTTTTTTAGGCATGACTGAATTTTCTCAACTAAATAAAAAATGTACACTAAAATAGACTAAACAAGATCTCTTTACAATTTAACAAATGCATGACTGCTTATATATGCAGAGTGAATGATGTATTTTTTTATAAAACAAAAAATCTCGGATTTCAAGTTTCAAGCTTCGAGTTTTGCTATGAAAGTTTCAGTTTGATTGAAATTTTCACCACTTTCTATTCAAAATCGTGTCGATAAATGCTGGCGTCATAGTATTTCTTTATTCTATAGCGTTTGAATAACCATATTGATATCTACCCATTGAACCTTCGAGAATCAAGAAGAGACTCTCCACCACGTGTTTTCCTCTTTTATTGTTATTCATCAATTCTTATTGTTCTCAACCAATTTGTAATTTTTTTTTTTTCGCTCCTTTGTTTTTGACACATTTTTGTGTGGTACGAGAAGTGAGAGGGGGAGGGGGGCGTAAACGTGGTTTGTTGCAAAAGTTATTGCCGTTGTAGCCCACTATAATGAAATACAACCAATACGCTACAACTGAACAATATTCAATTAATCAATGGGTATGTAAAGTTTATATGTGTATTATATATAAAAGTCAAACTATATATATGTAGTAGTATATGTAACAAAATCCACATAATCCCTTTCATCAAGTAATTAAAAAAAAAAAAAAAAAAACAGCTTTAATTAGCAAATGTTTCTCTCTTTGTTTGAAAATGCTATGTGTATGATTAAAACATGTTGTGTATGTATGTGTCTGTGTTATGCCAATGTGATTGTAACAGTTGTATTTCATAAACAACAACAGTTAAGATGTAGAACTAAAAAACCCTCTCCCAATTTACTCCCAGTGTAAAAAAAAAGAAAAATTAAAACCAACAACAATTTGACCCTTTTATTTACAAAGCAGTCAACCATTTACGATAATTGTGTGATGTTGAGTTCAACAACTCATTGCTAGTCGTATTGCTGGTGTAATTTATATTGGATTTAACTGAGTAGTTCAAATCAAAGTAATTCAAATCGTGTCTGTCATCCTTTGTTTCAACATCAACATGTGAAGCCAACATCAATGGTGATGAGACCGATTGTAGTTGTTGCTGTTGCTGTTGTTGCTGTTGTTGCTGTTGTTGCTGTTGTTGCTGTTGTTGTTGGAGATACAAAGCAGGCGTCAACAATGGTGAAACCATGTCATTTGACGCGTATTCGTTGGTATTACTAGCTGTATCTTCAGATGATACTGGGTTATTGTGTTGATGATACTGGCTTTCATTGTTGTGTTGATGCAATGAGGAGTACTGTTCAAATGATGTAGCAGTGTAGTTGTTATTTAACAGTATTGATGACTGTTGATACTCTATCGATTTACACTCTTCTGAGCAATATACTGAGTTTGTAGGACACAATTTATCACAATGTATGCAGTAGTTGTTAAATGCAAAGTCCGACATAGTTGTGGTGTGCTTTATAGATGTAGATGTAGTTGTAGTTGTAGATGCAAATGCAAAAGAAAGTAGTAACTGTACCAATAGAAACGATACACGTGGGTTGTACTAATAAATGAATAATAGTATCGGGTGTAGCAGTAGTAGCAGTTGTAGTAGTGCTTGGTAGTAGGCGTTAGGTAGTGATTGTGATGCTTGGAAAGATAGCTTATGCTAGAGTATCTTCTTATGAAAGTAAGTAGTGAATGGAGTTGGTGAAAAATTTTTTTAAGAGGATAAGTTGGAATTCTGATCTTTATTTATATATCTTTGCTACTTACAAATAAAAACTATGGCTCTTTTTCTTTTTTATGAGTAATGAAAGTGGTTTTTTTTTACACAATTTACACAATTTACACAAAACATGAAGCACCACCACCACAGTTGCATATTTTTTTTTTTTTGTTTTTATTTTTATTTTTATTTTTCTCTCTATTGCTCTTAAATTCTAGCCCACGAGTGGTTGCAATTCTTTTTTGTTTTTTTCTGTGTCTGAGTATAGGAAAAAATGTCGCACAACCATACAAAAAGTCTCTCGTTTCATACACACACCATGTGGGCTGTCGGAATCCATGGCTTTTTTTTTTTCTTAGTTCTCTATTGTTATAGCCCAACAAATGCACAAAGCACATACCACATACCACACAACGTAGACTAGAAAAAAAAAACATACCACATGGTGATTACACCACCATCACCATTCTCACTCCTGACCAACTTTATTCCTTCTCCCTTTTCCCTACATACACTCACGTATAAGGGGCGGAGAAAGGTGGGTCATAGAAAAATTAAAGAAAAGAAAAGAAGAGATATGTGACATTATTATTATACGGGAAACGGTCATACGGCATAAGAAAATATGTATATTATATAGCTCCTTTTTTTTCTCTTTTTTACTCCTCACTCTCGCTCGCTCTCTTTCTCTCCTCTTTTTCTTTCCCCGTGCGAGTTGGACGGAAACGCATCGAAAAATAAAACTAAAAAATATACTTTTCTTAGCGCGCTTTCGTCCTTTACTTGATTCGAAACTCAGCGGTACCAACTCCGACCGGATGCAACGCAATTAGAGCGACTGCACCTTTGTGTTGAGCAAGCAATCCATTACTTGAGGGAGCAATTATCTACAACAAACGCGGATGTATTCTTTGCAATGGACATTGTAGGTGCTTTTTTAGTGGAGTCAGTGGGAGGCCTAGATCGCATGGGCCAAGCCACACAGTAAAATGAAGGAGGAAGTAAAGTACGATATACAGGATGCAAGAGGTCATTCCATGCATCTTTTTAGAACCTTCCTGTATAAAGAAATCGGCTCCATTGAAAACGTATAAACACACACACACACACACACACACCCTCACACCTAAATCTATCTGGCTTAGATTATTTTCGTGCTTTGATGAAAGGAATGTGTTGTTACGTTCCTTCCTAAGCTCAACAATTATTCTAATCTGCTGAAATCTTTACCCCTCGTGGTGTCTCTCCTTTTTTTTTTTTTTTAATTTTATTTTATTTTTTTCTTCGTCTCTTCAAAAAAAAGTGTCACTCAAAATATTCTTTTATTGTGTAGGCTGAACTTTGGGGCGAGCTGGGGCGCCTTCGCTTAAGAGACAACAAGTCGCGCTCTCGCCCCAACGACTTTAACTGCACGTCACCCCGACCCAACAACCGATTAGTTGAGTTGAGCAGAAGAACGATTTGTTGAGTTTGTTTTGAAGCGTATGTTTCTAACAAAGCATAGTCGACATAATGAAATATACAATAGAGAAAGTTCATAGTCCCCATAACCCAAAGGAATGTACTTCAATCCCTTCTCTCTCCCTTGTTTCCTCTGGCAATAACCGCGGTCAAAACGAAGAATGTAAATACGACGCACATTTTTAAAGGGATCGAATGGTACATACAGTACTTTCTATAAGTATGTGTTTACCCTGAAAATGTATACCCAATTGGGAAATCTAAGAAACAAAACATATGATCAACATTCCATGACATTGTTATATATTGGATTAAAAATAGAGAAAGCGATTCTATGGCACCAGGCTTTCGTCAAAAGGGGGAACTTTAACAACTACAATGTGTCTTTGTTGTGGCAAATGGAATGTGTGTACCTTGCGGAGGATACCACCAATCGGACGGACATTAACTTCCTTGAGTCTAGCCACTCTGGCATGAAAAGAGGCCAAGTAGAGAGAGACAAAGAAAAGCGTGAAAATGCACTACAGGTTAAAACGCCTGTCTTTCTTGGCTCGTTATATGCTGTTTACGAATATAAGAACCGAGGAAACTATGGAGAACTATTGGCCATAAACCTCTTCTTGAAAGGTTACACACCTTTTCTGTGTACTCGTGTCTAGACTTTCCATTCGCACCATCGTGGTACTGTATTATTCATTACCTACGTTTTGTACCATCCCCCACTTCAGTCTCCCTTTCTTCAAATGTACTCTGTTTATGTTTTCTTTGTAGTTTCCTCTTTGCGTAAATCTTTTGTCTTGCTATTTTTAGAAAACATGCATCGTTTACAAAACTACGAATCAGAAAAAAAAAGATGAAAAAAAAAAAAAATGTCGCCATGTTGAAGAATTTTCTAGAATCGATAAATTTTACATCCACAACTGTTTCTCTAGATCTTTATAGTCGCCATAGTTGAAGCAAGATGCAAGGCTTTTTGGAATTCACGGAAGCTTTAGAGACCTGCAAATTAAATTCCCCCTTCTGCCCAAATGTGTAGTTGTTCTCATTGCATACAAATGCATAACATATTGTTACCTTTTTTTCACCTACGAACGCTACCAGCCACGTTCTTGATTCGGAGATAAAGGAAGAGACATTTTTTTTCACACAACTTTTTCACCCAAATATGCATGATGTAATGTATTTGTGAGTGAAAAAAAAAAATCCGAAACGGAAATACTAAAGGCCAAGAGAATGCTACAGCAAATCGGGGCTAGTAGAGGGAAAGCAAAGTTTGGAATACTCCGCATTTCGCTTAACGTCCGAATCCGGCACTCACTTTGACAAGCTAATGCTAGCCAAGCACATGAAAGAATATGCAAAAGTATGAATGAACTGTGGCTTGTCGTACTAGGAGAAAACCTGTTATTTCTCTATGTTATTGTGCAACTTAGTAGCTTCATTCTTTGTTTGAGGGTGGATTATGATGGAAGAAGAGACCTTGTAAAAGCTGTGCTTGCTCGACAGGGTTTTTTTCTGCAACTTCGTCATGCCCTACATACCGTCATGTGCACCAAGAGGGCGAAAAGGTGGTCAAAATGCTTCACTTCCAGCGTTTTCTTGCTCTACTGATCGAATTGATAAACTGCGAAATAAAAAAAAAAAAAAAAAGAAAATACAGAAAAAAAAAAATTGTATGCAGGGATCGATCGAGTCTAGACGTACAGCAATCTAAAAACAGAACAATGAGATTGAAATATTTTTTTTTTTTAGTCTTCACAATGTCACAAAAGTCACGTTTGAGTCACAGAGATGATGAAAATTTTTTTATTGAATCACATGATTCTTGCATAGCCATCCCCCCAAAGAAAAGAGTTTCTCTGCCTATTGGTTACAGCAAGAAAGGCGAACCTCCTCGAATGTGTTTACGAGCTGGAGAGCGCACTTTCCTTTATTACTGTGGAAAGGTAGTTGCGGTTCGTATTTTCTTTTTGTTTCTGAGTTGATGTCAGATTTAAAAAAATCTGACTTCTCCGATCCCGCTACAGCCGTGTCGGGAAATCTTATAGTCAGACAATACTGTGTCGAGCACTTCCGCATTGGCTCTCTGTTTTATACTGTATCTTGGTGTAGCTTGATCCCCCAAATCACCACGTATAAGTAAAAGCACACAGAATGAGTCATTGTGTGTGTGTGTGTGTGGTGGTGGGGGGGGGGAACAGTTCAGCGGAAAATCTCTCTCAGTAAAAACATTGGTGGAACCCAGCGAGGGCATAGCTAACACGTAAAGAGGCATCGAAGTGTAGTCTGTCAATGAAGTTTTACCCAGGTGAAGAGAAGGCACATGATACCCTTACCCTTAAGTTTCTCACATTCAATACCGTTTTTACCCCGATTTCCCAGCATTCAATTCTTAATTCCCCCACTATTGGACTTTATCTCGTAAAAAGAATAAAATTTGCGACACACAATTTACGACAAAAACAGATTATGTTTAAAAATTTTTTTTTTGCAACGAGCGGGGTAAAGTTGGAGAATCAAACGTTTTCAAGGTGTCTTGTTTCCTCTTTGAACACCTTTTTTTTTAATTGTTTTTATTAAGTGACATCACTCATTGCGCAGATGGGGGGGGGGGGGCACTTTCTGAAAAGTAATAGGGGGAGGGCAAAAAATTTGTCTGTCTGAATGAGTATTTTATATATACCCTTATGTGCCTGCCAATGTATTGCAACCTCCCCACACATCTGAATCCTCGTAACTGCAACATTGACACATTTAGGGGTAAAAATTGATTAAAGATCACGCGACATTTGTCTGAGACAGCGATGTGTTGTCGAAGTGGGGGAGTTGTAGTAATGTGTGTCTTCCTCAACTTTAGTACAATGATTATGGTCAGTTAGATACGATGTCTTGACTCACCTTATACGGTTCCACGAGATCAAGGGCCATAGACTCTACATTGTGGTGTGAATGTAAAATTAATTTTATTCGGATATTTGATTTCTCTATATACCACATACCGATACTAGCAAATGACATCTAATGGCGGTTTTTTCGTTAAATCATGTATTAACAAAGCATGTTGCTGCTACACGTTTTTATACTTGTATTTCAATTTATCCAATTCTTTCACCGACTCATCAATTTGATTAAACATTGAACGATGCATTTTTGGTAATGAATAATTGCAAACAATCAAAGCAGCAAAGTAATATATTTTTATCTTGAATATGTCAATATACATAACCTCAAAAGAAACAAGTATGTTAAATAGACTAGTCAATTGCATAAAATTGAATCTTTTGTCAAAAATTGTCACATTATATTGATACTTTTGTTGCAATTCTTGAATCGAAATGATATTAAGCAAGACTGAAATTAATGTAAGCAATAACAATGATTTGTCGTGAACGTTGGTGTTGGTGAAATTAAACGATACAATGATTACAACTTGTGCAATGTAAAAACAGGTGATGTATTTGCGATATTTGTAATATTGCTTAATGTTGTAGGTATTTAGTTGGTTGATGTATTCGATTTGATCGTCTTTGTCAAGCAATGATGATTGATCAATGACGAGCTTGTCTAATCGACGTAATCGGCTAGAGCTTGTACTTGTTCCTGTTGCAGCAGTTGTAGCATCAATTTCGGCAAAGTCATTTAGTAGATCTTCATTTGATGGCATCCTGACATTGGAAGCGAATGTTTGTCTTCCTCAAATTCAAAAATAAATCAATTGCGATGGATATACAGAGACCAAGCGCTACCCATTTGAACACATCTATGAGATCTCAGTTCAAATGAAGTAGACATGTGCAACGCAGAATCGTCTTCGTAGACTAAATATCAGCTCATTCCACGGTACGCTTTTTAAGGGATCTTCCCAAATTTACTAAAGTTTAACGATAGACTTTTGCAGAGTAATGAGATGAATAAAACTTCAAAAACGAAGCACAATGAACAGCGTAATACATAGATCTAACCAAAAAAAAGAATAGGAAACTATATAGACTAGTGACTGCAACAATCGACTTTGATAGATCTGCGCGAGATCTAGTGCTTGAAAATCGTCCGATTCACTCTCAGTCTAAATTGACCCAATATAAATTATGCCATGACTAAAAATTACCGACAATCGTTCACGATTAAAGTGCATCATGTGCCTGCCGCCCCCCACCCGTGAACTGCACTTTGACGAGCAAATCATGCAGAAGAAACAGCTACACGTACTAAAAGAAGAAAATGAGCCGATACCAAATGGTGTTAGTTTTCTAAGGGTATAGCCTGTAAGTATTCAAATATCTGCAACAACTAAAAAAACCTGGATGCGAAAAGTTAACACTAAAAGTAAGCCCAGAATAAGTTTTTTGCGTAGGTAGTGACGAGAGTGGAGTCTTTGACGAATCACGCGGTTCACCACAGAGCCAGGTTGTTATCACAATTAACAAGTCATGTAGAGTTGATGAGGGTGACCTACTTTCACATCAGACTTAAAGAGTTGGGATTGAATTACCCTGTATGAGGATGTTGACGCGGCAAACAGTTTTTTTTCTCTAGACCCGATTGATCTTAATCCACTTGACGACGAAAATAAAACGACCGCGACTACACTATGCAACACACCGCCACTAACCAACAACTCCCATCAAGACCGGTAGACAACCTTTCGATTAGTCAAGGGAACGATAACGGAGGCAATAGGGGAGTGGACCGGGAAATTGGGAGATTTGAAAGCAAAGTTTACAAACAAAAAATTACGGTGTCCATTAGATGTGCTCTGGCGGGTCAATCGGTCGGAGTAAACACACAGCATGTTTTCCACCTTTCGTCGTCTCCCTATACATTCTACATTCAATCTGTGATTCTGAGAGAGTCGTTTTCAATGACGCAACCAAGGATGTGTGGTCTTTTGGTGACTTTTAACGTTACGTCGAACACAGTGTATTCTCACGCTCTTACATATATGGTGTGACTCCCTCGTTTAGGGTTCATGCAACACTTTTAGTCCAATAGATTGTACAAGTAAGATCTAATTCACAACAACCCATACAGGTTATTGAATCTGGAATCGTATCATAACTTTATCACACTCATAATACTATGTTTTGATTTCCTGATTTGGAATCGTGCTGTTTCGTGTCAGTCACATTGGAGAGAGGCCGATGAGTACCGCCGACTCAGATCAGTTCCAGAATAGCTTCTCCAGTACTCTGTATATCAAAATTTGGCTCTTTTAAAAAGCCCATCAACTGTTTCAAGAAGGAATGAATTCAACTTGAATGGTAACACAAAAGCCTAAAAAGGGTTAATATCGACAGTATGAAAGGCGGGATACGCGTAATTTACAAAAACAAATCAAAGAAGAATAGACGAGGTAGAAAAGTAGTGAAAATGTTACACAAACACAGCAAAGCAAACCAATTACTTATTATTATTTTTATTTTTTTTTGCTTTTACGAATTTAAATTATGTTCTGATCTACACTACTTGGGCCGACAATACTGATGTGTGGATGTACATACGTAAAAAAGGGTAGTGTACTAAACCCAAATAATATGTATAAGGGGCTAAAAATAATTTAGACTTCCCTTTTGTTTGTTTTTATTTCTTTGCGCTTTTGTGTTATTGTTTCAAAAATAAGCGTAGAAGAGGGCGTGTACTTTGTTTCAAGAGCTCTAAAACCACAAAAGGCTTTTTTCTTTTCTTTTTAATGACAACGAAAATCCCATTGAGTGTAAAAAGGTGAAAGAAGGAAGGAAACAAATTGTCAACACAAGCCATCTTTTCTACTGACTACTCACAACACCTCTTTTAACCATCCAATACCAGGTACATCACCACCATCACCATCATCATCATCATCACCAATTCAAGTAACTCACGTGTTCAGTCAGAAATTAGAAAGAAAAGTGTACTGCAAAAAAGAGAAAGAGAGAGTGTGTGAACAAAGGAAATTCAACAGACATCAACAATAAGTATTGCAAACCACACTAGTTGGACGTCTATCCATTGCAGTTGGAGCTTTTGCTTAAACACCTACGCTCACATTCATTTCCACTTGTGATACCCACTTTTGAACAACCTTGTTGGTAAATTCAGTCATTCGTTTTATTCCAATTCACCACCACAACTTTTCAATATTTATACCGCCACCCCCTTCAGCTGCCGTATATCCTTTCGTTTCTTCATTTCATTAACCAATTAGCCAATCTTTTCTATTTAACACTTATTCACCTTTGATATTTATCCCAACTACAGTCGTTCTTTCAAATTCAGATTTTACACGATGATTGCAAATGCCAACTTGAATCTTGTTTCAGCCATTTATGTATTGTCATTCGTGTCAACAGTTTATGGACTGCCAATCCATTTCCCAAAAGGTGAAGCTTTAAAGAGAAGAGCCGATAGTCTTTTCGATAGACTCCAAGACGCAGCCAATGGAGTATTCAATGGAAGAAATCAGACTTTATCTGAGTCTTCTGAGTCCTCAACCTCGTCAAGTTTGTTTACGGGATTTTTCACCAGTGACTCAGCAATAGATGGAGATACAGACAGTTCGACCTCGTCCCAAGAGCAAGGAAAAATCAGTAACAACAGAGACAATAGTGAAAGTAGCATTGAAGATGAGTATACCTCGATTGCCTCAACAAGTGTAGGTACCACTAGTGAATATCAAGAGACATCATCAAGGAATGGACCTTTTTACCCAACTACTAGCAGTTTTGCATCACCTGGCAAAGAAGCTTCTTCAGCAACAACACAAGATCAACCAACATCTTCAACTGTTGAAGCCGCAACAACTAGAGTGTCAACGTCATCCAGAAATGACGAGTCACTTACTGCTGCCACGTTAGCAACTAACAATGAGGAGACGACTTCGACAGGCGATGTGAAGACAAGTTCAGCAAACAATGAGCAAACTAGCTCGACCAACCAACCAACAACACCAACTACCAACAACGATCAAGCGAGCACATCATCACCAGGTTTCACTGCTGAAGCTACCTCAAATAGGAACAGCGAAACCGTGTCTGCAAATTCATTACCAACAACTTCAAGTGCTTCACAAGCGGAGGCTCCGACGACCCAGTCGACTCCACTGACTGCCAATGAAGACACCACAAGAGATGCAACTACATCATCTGGCAGTACCTCATTAGTTGAACCAACTGAATCATCACTTGAATCCGTTACTGCAGCAGGAACTACTTCCGGCGATTCTTCATCCAATAATGACGAAGCAGCAGTCACAACGTCTACAGACGCAACTAGCTCCGCAATTGACAGTGCACCATTAGTTGAACCCTCATCATCTTCGTTCTCAAGCACATTTTCAACTGATTCCGCAGCTGGTGACTCTTCATATATTGTTCAGTCTGCCACCACTTCACCTGAAAATTCACTGCCCGAAGCCTCCACTCAAGTGTCCACAAGTCCACAATACACAGATTTAGCAAGTCCATCCACGACCTCGATTGCTCCAACAACCTCAAGTGAACTTGAAACAACTTCTTTGGCATCTGCATCTGAAGCTACCTTGGACTATTCATCACCTGTTGACTCCTCACCTGTCGCTTCTTCATCGTTTGTGCCAGCTCCAAGCTCTGATGAATCGCTGGCTACATTCACTGTTCAAGCATCATCAAGCACGTTGAATGAGGCATCACCTGAATCACAGTTAGCAGCTTCTCCAACTTCCTCAATCATCATTGAACTGATTTCGTCATCTACTTTTGCTGAACCTTCAACATATTCGGCAGAACAACCTACAAGTGTTGCAAGCGTTGAGTCAGAGATTTCACCAACAAGTGTCGTTTCGTTTGTTCCCGAGTCATCTTCCCCATCGGTAGTTGTACCACCAACTACTCTGTCAGCAGAGACATGGAGCACAGTGTCACCATCTGATTTTGAATTCACATCATCTGCTGCCACCTTTGAACCACTGCAATCCGAAGTTGCACCAACAACTTCTGCAGAATCGATTGTCATCACAAGTCCAATTGAAAGTTCGTTTGAGCTGCCAATTGTGACATCTGCAGAGCCATCAACTGAATCGTTTGTTTCACCAGTAGTCACATCGGCAGAGCCTTCGACAGAGTCAATTGTTTCACCAGTAGTGACACCAGCAGAGCCATCAACAGAGTCAGTCGTCTCACCAATTGTTTCTTCTGCTCAACCTACTACAGAATCATTTGTCTCGCCAATAGTGACATCTGCAGAGCCATCAACTGAATCGTTTGTTTCACCAGTAGTCACATCGGCAGAGCCTTCGACAGAGTCAATTGTTTCACCAGTAGTGACACCAGCAGAGCCATCAACAGAGTCAGTCGTCTCACCAATTGTTTCTTCTGCTCAACCAACTTCAGAATCATTTGTTTCACCTATATTGACATCGGAAGCGCCTTCTTCAGTGGTGACTTCATCGGCACCAATTGTATCTGCCGTTGAACCTTCTTCAGTCGAATCCTTGGTATCACCAGTAATTACAAGCCAACCTTCAACCGAGTCTATTGTATCGCCAGCTGCAACCACTCCTTCTCCAATACCATCGAGTGAAACGTCAGTAGCTCCATCAATAGTTGCATCATCGGAGCCGGTATTTGAATCTCCAATCACGACAGCGGTTGAACCATCGTCAGAAATCTCATTGGCATCGCCCATTGAATCGACTCCTGGTGAACTGGTTACATCTTCGCAGGTTTTAGGAACTCAGGCTAGTAATTTGCCAGAATCATCAAACGGAGTCTCAAGTGTTGAACAAGCTACCCCTGCCACTGAATCATCAGCAACCGCTTTGATTTCTGCATCTGAAGCGTTGGGGTCTTCAGCAGTAACACCAGCAACTAGCGAGTCACGTGCGTCAAATATTGAATCTGCTTCCGATATTGTTGCACCAGCTAGTAGTAGCGCTGCTGCAAGTCATTCCAGTGGCATCAACTCGGACATTGTTGCTTCTCCTTCACTTGCAGAATCAGCGTCTAGGTCGGTGGAGTCGGGCCACTCACCAGCTTCGTCTGCACCAGCTTCAGTTTCTCCTGTAGTGACTTCAGCGCCAACTTCGGAACCAGGTTCTTCCGCTACAGCTGTTGCTCCTGGATCAAGCTCGGCTACCAAGACTACAAAGAACTGGTTGCCATCTTCGTTGGTAATGGCGCTGAGCTCAAGTGATGATTCAAGTGCAGAAACCGATAGTGATCATTCGAAACCAACTCCATCATTGAGCCCTGGTTTACCTAGAGCTATTGCTCCCGAACTGACCAGCACCCCAGGTGAAAACTACGATGTGATTACAGTTGGTTTCAAGTCTGCTTTGAACTATCCATTTGTTGTCAATAACACCATCACGTCCGCTCAAATTTTCGAATATTTGCCTGGTGTATTGACTTATCCTTTTGACGACGACAAGAAATTCAATGATACCGTTGTCAAACAATTGATTCCATACCAAGCTGCCAACATTGATTATACCATTACGGTTGCTGAAGTATATTTCCCTACAAATTACATCAAAAAATTGGGTCAATATATCAACAATCAAAACTCGGCGTTGTACAAGAACCCAAGTGGAATTGAAAACACCTTGGCTTCTTTGATTGATCCTAGAATTCCGTTGACAGGGTTAGTTGATACCTCTCAACTGAACTCGGGTTCATCTTCGAGTGGAAATGGACAGACTAATAAGTATGGTTCAATGGATGCATCTTACAGCGGACAGAAGATCACCAACAAGGGTAGAATTGCTGGAATCACAGTTGGTGCAGCTGCAGGATGCGGATTATACATGTCACTAATGATTCTTTTGTTCAGAAGGTTTAGAAAGAATATTAAGAATATTGAATTACCACCAACTGACACTGAATCCGACTACACTGTGTCTAGTGAAGGCTCATCAGTGACTGAAGGAGTTACTACTACAGCATCTACTAGAAACACTACTTCATCACCATTTGATTTCAATTATGGTGGAATTAATATACCGCCACAAGAATACCCAGCACCACAATTCCGTGTAGATGATGAAGACACGGCGCAATACATACAAAACCCAAGTTACCAACCTCAATATCCACCACAAGTTCAACATATGGATAGCAGGAACAATTTCGTATGGCCATAAGTTATTAAAATCTTTATTTTTTTGATTCAAATGTGTGAAAGCTTTATATTATGTGTAAATTTGTATACAATAGAAGACTGTTAATTAAGCGTTTGCTTTGTAGAGAAAATAGCCACTAGATACTAGCACTACTTATTTCAGTAAAATTATCGAAAAGAGATGGAGCTTTAGCCAGTTACAAAGACCAGAAGAATAATGTAGATGGCTAACAACCAGGACTTTTTGATATTAATCTCTACTTGTGACCACCTATTGTAAACTAGTTTAGCAATATTCAACTGTCAACCATGATGTGGAAAAATATTGAAAAACTTACAACCGAGTTTCTCGTGCACCTGATATCCGAATGAGGAACATTGACTAGAAAGGGCTAACGTTTTTAGTCAATGAGAAAAATGCTTCTCACATAAAAATGACTCCGTAAATCGTTGCTTTCAAAATGGCTATATACACCTTGTTACATTATGTTGCTTACTCGACGATTTCCTCTGCACAGCATAAGAAGTAGTGCACCACTCTATTTTTCCACGATTGACTCTGCGAACGAGTATAAATCGTTCACCAAATTTCCGGCATCCTCATCCAAAACTTCAACAAGATCCTGTACCAATACTGCTTTTCCACCGAAGTTGTTGACCTCAATATGCTGCTTGATAACATCAACGAGAAAGTCATCTTGTATCCCAAGGTACTCCTCGACTAATGCGTTGATCTTGTCGTGAATCCGCTCTTTCATGTCGGCAGTTAAGAATTGCAAATCAGGCAAGTTTGACAGTTTCAGTTTGTCATTTACATCTAATTTCTTTTTCTTGATAGGTACATCTGGCTCTTGCTCTATCTCAGTTAGCTCTTTTTCTTCCGCAGCCGCATCTTCAGCATCCATTCTTAGCTCCAATGATCGTTTAGCATTACGTTGTTTTAAGTAATCGTTGTAGCGGTAGGTGTATAACGTGCTAACTTCCGATTTCTCGTAATTTCTCATATTTTCAATGTGGCTCAACTTCAGTTCGATCAAATTGGATTCGTAATTGAGTAATTTCTCTAGTTTGAATTCCAACTTTGATTTTTCACTTGCATGATGTTTGGAAAAGTTAGCTAGTCGAGATTGATATTCTTGACTGTATTCATTTGCTTCCCTTTCATCAATCATCTTGCTATATTCCTCATCGTTCAAACTTTCGAATTGTTCGGGTATGGTCACGACCTCTTCCTTTATTGCAACTTCGCTCGTCGACTGTTCTTCCTTCTTTTTCTTTTCTTGCTCTGTTTTTTCAATACCTTTGAACAATTCATTCAACTTGTTTTTGGTCACCACTCTTTCCTGTTCAATTTGCTTTTGCCGATTCTCCTTTTCAATAAGCAACATCCGGCTTC
This sequence comes from Lodderomyces parapsilosis, assembly GCF_000182765.1. Lineage (NCBI taxonomy): Eukaryota > Fungi > Ascomycota > Pichiomycetes > Serinales > Debaryomycetaceae > Lodderomyces > Lodderomyces parapsilosis. The sequence goes on along the minus strand of NW_023503281.1, from coordinate 2,198,714 downwards.
GGAACTTGATAATGTCTTTAATAATCCCCTCCTTCATTTCATTAGGTACATCAATCAAATCGTTATAGTCGACTTTGTAATTGGAATATGACTGCATGACTTGGTCAAGCTCTTCCACTCCGTGGACTTTTGGCTTAGCAAAGTTCTTTGAGGCATAAAGCATCAATTTCAACCTGTTTTTAAGCGATTCTTGATTTGTTTCTGGGTGAGAAGGTACATCGGCCAATCTTTCTCGAACTTGATGACTATAATTTAGTTCCACTTTGGGGAGGAGCGTGTCAATCCGATAATACGTCTCAATAAACCATTTTGCGTCTTCAACTTTACCAAATCTAATGAATACCACCTTCAGATCGCTAAACTCGTAGTCGATTTGGGACCAATGAAAAGAACGACGAGGTTCAGGCGTCTTGTCTGTACTCAAATTTATTGTATTTGAAAGTACCTGTTCAATGACATTATTCTTCAAGTTTGGAAAGTTGTTCAAAACAATAGTTGAAAGTTGTTCTTGCAAATTTGATGGCATGATGGAATCAATATCAATCAATAGCTTTGGCTCATCATTTTCATCTACAGTCTCCATAGCTGTATTGGATACTTGCTGCTTATTATTTCTCTGCTCCGAGGATTGACTTAAAATCCTGGTATTGTTCAACTCTACCAAAGTCGATGCATCGAATTGACTCGTGGTGGGTATACTGAAGTTTAATGGAAGTGGAGCTTCATTTGTGGTATCTCGTTTGTCTAGATTAACCTTGGTTTCAGATAATAAGGATATGAGTTTCGAGTTATTTGTTGATGAAATTGAAAAAGGGGTAACAAAAGCAATGCTAGCAGTTTTTGAAGTAGTCATTGCCAATCGATGTATGCATCAATGGTTATGGGTATGGAGATTGCAAGTGTCGATGAGGCCACAAAAATCTCAGTTCACGAAAATTGAAAAATGTGAGAAGACAACTAATTACTACATGGCCTACACATTACATCGCACAAACAACATTTATGACTACGCTACTGCCCCTCTCATCGGAATTAGACTTTAAAATAGCCTCTACGACAACATCACTCAATGACTATGCTGATCTGCTAGAACGAGAGTTGGAAAAGAACCCTAATGACATTGACATCTGGAATCGTTTATTTGATGCTATCGACCACACAATTGCGGACAATGTGTCCCAGGAAGATTCCTTCAAAAGTACGCTTTCCGATGAAGTGCAAACGAAAATCTATAATACTTACAAAACATTATTATTGCGATTTCCATATTTGGACGAGATATGGAAAAAGTGGCTGGTTGTGGAGTTCAAGTTGAAGGGACTAGACGCATCAGTTGATATACTAAGGATGGCGGTAGAGTCTTTCCCATACTCAGTTAGCTTATGGGTTGATTACTTGACTGCTCTAAAATCTATACCAGGCACCAACCCTGAACAATTTAGATCAATTTATCGCGAGGCATTGAGATACAACGAATTCCATTTTTCGTCTCATCCAATTTGGGATAAAGCCATTGAATTTGAAACGGAATCTGAACCAAACTCAAAGCGGTTGTTGTCTTTGTATTTGAAAGTGATTAAAATCCCCTTATACCAGTATGCACAATACTATAGTCAATTCACCGAAATCAATAAAAATTTTGATATACACGAATTAATGGGCAAAGAGATATTGATCGGTTATGTTGAGAAATTTGGAAAGTCAAAGGTTGAAGATTTGTCGTTGATCGAAAAGCATCAAATTATAGATGATTTCTTTGCAACTGTATTTGCTTCAACGCAGGCAAAAGTCAGCTCGAATTGGGAGTACGAGCAACAACTATTACATCAGGAATTTTCTTTTGACCGCAAGGAAATCGAGGAGGAGCGAAATGTCTGGCTTGAGTATACCAATAGGGAAATTGCCAGCTACGACGCATGCAAGGACAAAAACCAATATGATCTCATATGCAACTTATTTGAAAGAGCATTAATACCGAATTGTTTCGACGAGGAGCTTTGGTTAAAGTATATCAAATTTATTGAAGAATCCAGCTTGGCGGAGGAGGAGAAGAGGGAGATAGAGAAGGAAATATACCTACGAGCCAATGGCAAGTTTATCCCATTAAATCAGTGCATGATGAGAAAGTTGTACGCATACTTTTTGTTGAAAAAAGGCGAAATTGACCTGGCCATTGAATATTTATTCGATTGGATGAAGCTGCTAAGTGGCACATCTAAGCAATACTTCAAATCACCGTATTTGGAGATGACGCGGGAGATACTACAGATTTGGAAAAAGCTATTGAGCCAAGGAAAGTTTCAGGAGGCTTTGGAATTTGTAATTGAAAATTATTTTGGCAAACCTCAAGAAAAAAGGGTGAAATCTGAAGCGAACAAAGAATCTAGGGATAGAAAACTATATCAATTATCGGATACGTTGTTACATCTGTTTGCTCGATTCCTTAACGACGATTCAATTCCCATAGTTATCGAGTATTGTTTCGATATATATGTTCGTCAACGGGAATCTACCAAAATTCGAAACTTCTTCAACAAGCATCACAAAGAAACCAGTTTACTTAGATCACTATCATTTTGGAAGTTTATGTTTGAATATGAAGGTGTAATTGAAAACAATTTGTCAAATTTGAAACTGATTGAGTATTTGATTAGAATTGAATCCCAGTTGCCAAAATCGGCAATAGATATGTTTGTTGACTGGTATTACGACATTGCATCTGCTAACATTTCAGAGCTTCTTGTGATTAACAAGGGCCGCTCTGACGATTCTATGATTTTGAAAGAATTGCAATTGTCCAACTCGGTATTTTATAATGCATCAACGAGAAAACGTATGGCTAGAAGTAACTACAGAGTTCTTGATAGCCCAAGGTACGAAGAAGATCCTGAACAAAGATATCTAGATTTATGTTCGAAACAGGCTGGACATCCAGCAGTGTTTGTTGACGCTAACCCAGAGATTACAAACTCATTTTTGAATGGGGGTAAACAAATCGACCTTACCAAAAATACAACACCCGTTCCGCCATTGCCTACATTCAAGGGAGTGGAAAAAGTTCAAGCTTTAGCTAAAAGGAAAAGTCACAAACCACGCACATCAAGGAGCTGATAGAATAGACGAATGAGTCAATATAACATAAACAAGCTTCTTATATTTCATCAGTCTGACGACCAATAACCATCAATCCATCTCTGAGAGACGCCTTCCCATTACATCTATTGTCCCCATACACTTCAATAATTTGCATCTTTGGACAACTGTCGCCAAGCAACGATAAAATCTCATTATCAACAGCTCTAACAAAGGATGCATCCAAATAAGTTAACAAAGGCAAAGCAACTTGATGGTAGTATTTAATATTCAGATCTTCATCGTACCTCTCTTTTAATTGCTTCTTAAACTGATGATTGTCATCTGTGAAAATTTGAGACAAAAAGTCGCTTGAAATTCGATGTAATGAGTTTATACTAAGTTCAACTAAAGTATGACAAGAGTGGTTTAACAAAGCATAAATTGCTTCGTCTCCCAAGTCGGTACATTTCATCAAGTTGACCTCAATCAATCCACCAGCATTAACTTCGGAAAATTGATTGAAAGCTGCTGCAAATCCTTCATTGGAGACTTGATCCAAGTTTTTCATTGAAAGCTTGGTCAAATTATGGCAGTACTTGGATACCCCTTCAAGTAAAAACTTCTCGGTTAAAGCTGAGCAACCATCAACATTCAATGAAACCAAGGATTCACCACTTTTTTTCAAAATATCTATAATCATGTCATCAGTAATCAAATCTTCATTAGTAGGATAAGATATCTCGAGATGGGTGAGCCTTGATTGCGATATGCTGTTGGATATTTTACTATAGGCGTCTTGGGTTGTTATCCCATCCAATCGCGACAACTTCAACGAAGTCAAATCTATACCACATTTTTCCAACAAGCTTGAAAGCGAATCGTTGCCAAACCTATGAGTATTTCTCACTTCAAACACTTGCAATTTTCCTGCAATTTTATCAAAGTATGCTTGCCACATCTTGTCACTAATCAAAAATGGACCATTCAATGCAAGTGAGTGTAATTGAGTTAAATTTGATGCAAAGTACTCCAAATTATCGTTATGCAACTGTCCGCACATAAACAAGGTCAATGATTCCAAATTGGGACAATACGAAGCAATTTTGTTCAACGAATCTGAATCAACATTGGAACAATCCCAAAAGGAAATATTCTTCAAATCGGGGGACAAGAATAGCGAGATTGTTTTGTCATTCAAAGACCTATTCTTTGACAAAATCAGCGATATCTTGTTCAAATTCACCTGCCCAATATCGCCCAACACATCAACGTCTTCAATGTTTTGTGTAATTTTTTTGATACAAACATCTTGCAATTTGGGTATCTTGACCGTGGTTCTATTCAATAAAGCTTGTGCCACTCTTTTCCTCTTTTTTCTAGCGTTCAACTGATTAGTTCTTGCTTTTCGTTCACGTTCTTTCAATACTTTATTACAAGAATCACACAAGTACCCCGATTTCTCCTTGATGAATCTCGAATACACTGAAAGTTCAAACTTGTCTCCACAATCTACACAAGTGTCTTGATCACCAAAAGCTCTCATATTTGCATTGTCTAGATCTTCTGCGTCATCACTGTAATCGTCGTCTGCATTGCTATCGTCGCTGCTGTCATTGTCACTATCACTACTATCACCGGGTAAGCCTCGTTTGCGACTAGTACCATTTGCACCACGTCTTGCAGCTCTTAATTTACGTTTAGCAGCTTTTCTCATTTCAACAATCTCATCATCCTCGTCTTCTTCTCGTTTTGTGGAAGTAGACAGCTGGCGACGTGAAGCGCGACGTGAAACAACAGGGCTACTTGCACCAGAAGAGCTGGCTATAGGTATGCCATCACGCTGATCTTCCGCAACAGTTGCTGGTTCCGCACCAGGAGTTGTTTCTTGAGTGGTGGTACCGGTGGTGGTTCCTGTGGTGTTTTCCGTTGCGCCAGCTTCCGCCTCTCTTGCACGTCTTTGTCGAAACGCGTCAGTGATACCTTCGCTTTTCAAAAACTCAGTTAAAGCTGAGCTGGGGCCCTTGACACCTCCTGATTTTCTGAATCCTCTAGCCATGGCTAAATCGTTTTGGTGGCTAAATATGAGTGCTTTGAAAAATTGTGCTACTGGGATATGGAATGATGATGAGGATGTCTTAGATGCAAAGACTCTGAAATTCTATTGATTGCAGCAAAAAGAGAACCTACAGTTACACAAAATATGGGTTTAGTATGTATGTATGGATGTAGTTTGATGGTTTTTACTTATATGCAGTCTCAGATGTCTTTTCGTCTGAAAAAAAAAAAAAAAGAAAGTCGCCACTAAAACCACAGAAAGAATCTCAGATGGACTGAGGAGATATTCAATACACCTCATTTCTAAAAGAATTGGCTGACTGGAATCTACACAGTCCTCGGTGTACACATTAAAGTCAACATGCAAATTATTTTCAAAGATTTTAAGAAACAGACTATTCCAATTGATGTGGAATTGAATGATTCAGTATGTCTTCATTTCAGACACATATAACTTCTATATCAGATCATACTAACATTTTTAAAAGGTTTCTTCAGCTAAAGAGAAATTAGCAAAAGAGAAGGACTGCACCCCTCTGCAGATCAAACTAGTCTATTCAGGTAAAGTATTACAAGATGATAAGACTTTAGAAGAATGTAAACTCAAAGAAGGTGCATCCATAATATTTATGATCTCCAAAGCGAAAGAAACCCCAACTCCCGCACCCGTGAGCCTGACACCGGCAGCTGAGGCAGCTGCATCAGCATCAACTGGTGACTCGACCAAAGTTGAACCTGCAGGATCAACACCCACTGTTCCAGCAGCACCAACATCAGGAGCAGCTACCAATATTGAAGGCGAGAGTGCACCCACCGAAACCAGTGAATCAACTTTTGCCTTGGGTAGTGAGAGGGAAACAACTATACAAAATATCATGGAGATGGGTTATGAACGACCTCAAGTTGAAGCAGCATTGAGAGCTGCTTTTAACAATCCTCATCGTGCTGTTGAATATTTGATAAGCGGTATTCCTGAGTCATTGCAGCGCCCATCTGCGCCAGTGGCATCTGCAGCAACTGGTTCTGGTAGCGGAGCAGCACCATTAGCTGAATCCACGACCGCTGAAGTGTCTCGTGCAGATGACGAAGAGGGTGAAGCTGATGAAGGTCATGGTGGAGAGAATTTGTTTGAGCAGGCAGCTGCAGCTGCAGCTCAGGAACAAGGTGGAGCTGTAGGTACCGGAGCTGTAGGTACTGGAGCAGGGGGCGCAGGTGCAGAAGTTGGTCTTGGTGGTGGAGAAGACCAGCAAATGCAATTGTTAAGAGCTGCATTACAATCGAATCCGGAATTGATTCAACCATTATTGGAGCAATTGGCTGCTTCTAACCCCCAAATTGCCAACTTGATACAGCAAGATCCTGAAACATTCATTAGAACGTTTTTGGGTGCTGGAGGAGAAGATTTAGGATTTGAGATTGAAGGAGAAGAAGGTGCCGTTGGTGAGGGTGGCGAAGGGGCAGACCCTGAGGGCACAGTACGTATACAATTATCCGAACAAGATCAAAATGCCATCAACAGATTATGTGAGTTGGGATTTGAACGTGATTTGGTAATACAAGTGTACTTGGCTTGCGATAAGAATGAGGAAGTTGCTGCTGACATATTGTTTAGAGATATGTAGAGAAAATGAAGTTGAGAAGTGAGCATTAGTATAATCAACGGATTGTGAGTTAGAGTTGAAATCTAATGTGGATTCATTGTGACTCTATATGCCTAGTTGTGACATTGCTGTAATTGTCTTGTATTTCAGTTTGTCGTCGTCTGAAATTGGTGCGTTACCTGGTCTGATAACGATGTAGCTTTCTATTCCTGCTTTCAAAGCGGCCTTCACCTCGTCCACATTGTCACTTAGAAAAAGTACCGACTGTGGATCATCTTCCTTTCCAATCTCTTTTAAAATCTTTGAGTACGATGTATATGCCGTCTTGTGACCTGCTGTGGTTATATCAAAATAACCACTCAATTTTTTATTCAAATCTATTGACTTGTCTGTTCCATTATCCACGTGTCCAAATAACAATTTTTGAGCACCAATGCTGCCCGAAGAATAAATAAAAATTTTGCGCTTTCTATTAGGAAACGATTCAATGAATTCGATGGAGTCAGGGTAAATTGGAGCTTTCAATTCACCAGAGTCATAACCCTGAGTCCAGATCAAACCTTGCAACGACTTCAACACGGGATCTTTGATGTCGGAATCCACTAAATTTTTCAAATAGTCGTAAACTGACTGTGCTGATTCAGTTATATTTGAAGGTAGATTGTCTAAAATATTGATTATGGGGTTGTCAGACCCAACTTGGTTCAATGGATAATCAAACTTAGCTAGCTCAGCAGGGAGTTTGGCAATAAAGTAAGGGAACAACGTATCTTTGACAAATGAAATTGGACACACAGTTCCTTCAATGTCGAGAATAATAGTGTCGATGGTCATACTGGAGGGAAAAATCGACTGTGTTGTTGCTTTACGAAGCCGAAACAGTCTCAATTGATTTGTTGAAATGAAATTCACAAGGTGTCGTTTTAACCGCTGAACCGCTGTTTCTTCTGGAAAACGTTGCTGAAATGTTAAGCTGCAGCATATAAGCAAAAGAGAAAAAAAAAAAGAAAATCACAAGCGCAGCAAAAACACCAAGCGAAAATGGGTAGAGCATCGCCAGCTCCCCTGTCATGACAATGATCCAGTTTACTTCACTAGCCCTGCTTATTATATAGTAGTGCGCAAATTTGAAACAGCCTATATCATGATGTTTAACCACTCAAAAGATAAGAACTATAGTCTTGAACCGTGTTCTGTTTTCAAGTGCAAGTGGTTATCTCTAGGTAAACATACCCTTCTAACTATTTGTTTCAGCGTTTATGCAATCGAAACTCGACCGGAATTAAGAATTCATATGAATTACAAAAATGCAAATCATTGCATCTGCAGAGAGCGTATTTGTGTTTTTTGCAGTGTGTGTGTGTATGTGTGTGTGTGTGTGTGTGTGTGTGTGTGTGTGTGTGTGTGTGTGTGTCTGTTTAGATTGCAGCGCTTTTGAAAAAGTTGCGCCCAAAAAAGGTTCAGTGTGATGTTACACAAAAAAAAGATGAAAATTGTTGGGTAGAAATGTGTCAAAATACCATATGGTCCCCCTCAATCCATAGTAAGGGAACATGGAACAAACACAAACTCACAAATAAGATTGATAAATCCGGATTTAACATGTAGTTCTAAACTGTATAGTTCCTCGATTGCGGAGAGTGTGACTTTGCATCTCCTCTATTAAGTGGTATAATTGTTGATTTGTATTGTGATTTTTTATTCTAAGTATTCCCCGACACACAAAAAAAAAGAAATGATGAAATTGTAAAGAAGGTATGATGGTGATCATGATGACTATATATAATAACTAAGATTCAAACAACTAAAGAACCAACGCTTTTTTACATATCGTCCCTGATCACTTTTGCAAATTACTTCCAGTGCAGAAAAGCCAATCTATAGAACAAGAGGATACAACAAAGACCTACCTACTGCACATTCATTATTCACGCCATCGGAACTCCATCCTGTTGCAAAGTTGATTGAATAGCATATACATACATACTACAGCAATGTCTACTCGAATACCACTTTACGAAGAAGATAAAGATTACATAAACGAAGATCACATTAGTGAGTTTGCCAAGGCACTAGTATGGCAAGACCACGATGACATAATGACTACCCCAGCCACACCCAAGAATGAACCCATAGATTTTGATGATGACGTATCTTCACTGGGAACCGAAGAAATTGACCAGGATACCAACAACAATACATTGATTGGAGAAGGAGCAGAACTTGGTGTCTCACCAGCAATAAAACCGGATATGATTACATCCAAAAGCGATTGGTTTCCTGTTAGCGCCGCCAGTGACAGTAACCAATCCAAATCAGGCTCCAAGGGCAAGGGTAAGACCAAAAAGTCGTCTAGTATAGTATCATTGCAAAATGAGTTTAGAAACAACATAGCGTACACTTTACTACGATGGCCCATCTTGATAGCTGTTTTCATTTGGGTAGCAATTTTAGGATCTTTATATTTTTGGATAAGAGTGCATGTTGCACTAAAGGAATACTTCTTCACATGGAGAGGAGAGAGGAAAAAGTTGCGTGAAAAATTGAGACAGTCCAAGTCGTATGAAGAGTGGGTGGAGAATGCAATAAATCTAGACAAGTATTTGAATTTGGACAAATGGTCGGAAAATCCTAAATTTTCGTATTATGATTACAAGACTGTGGGGATGACGATTTCAAGATTGAAAAAAGCACGCGCCAACAATAATATTCAAGAATTGCAGATACTTCTTCAAGGATGCTTGAAACGAAATTTTGCTGGTATCGAAAATAGACAATTGTACTCACACAGGTATTATGGAACCAAGAACTTGGTGCAATCTTATTACGAAGAAGTTTTACGCTGTATAGAGATAGTCACCGATTCAAATGATGTATCACCTGAGATCAAGTACAAGTTTTTTAAAATTGTCCTGAAAAATTTTGGGAAATCAGCATTATGTCTTAGTGGGGGTGCCACTTTTGCTTACACTCATTTTGGAGTAGCTAAAGCTTTACTTGATGCTGGACTACTCCCAAACATCATATCAGGAACGTCTGGAGGTGGATTAATTGCTGCTTTATTATGTACAAGAACTGATGAAGAGTTGAAAAAATTGTTGATTCCACAGTTGGCGAGAAAAATCACCGCTTGTGAAGATCCGTGGTATGTATGGATTCCAAGATTGATCAAAACTGGAGCAAGATTTGATTCCGTTGCTTGGGCCAGGAAATCAAATTGGTTTACTAGAGGATCGACAACGTTTGAAGAAGCATTTGAAAGAACTGGTAGGAAATTGAACATTAGTACTGTTCCTGCTGATCCCCATTCACCTGTCATTTTGTGCAATGATATCACATCGCCTCATTGCATTATTTGGTCAACGTTGCTTGCATCTTCGGCAGTTCCTGGTATACTCAATCCTGTGGTGTTAATGATGAAAAACCCTGAAAATGATGCAGTTGTTCCATTTTCATTGGGGAGCAAGTGGAGAGATGGGTCATTGAGAACAGATATTCCTATTGATGCATTAAACACATACTACAATGTCAATTTCACTGTCGTATCCCAAGTCAACCCCCACATTTCGTTATTCTTTTTTGCACCCAAAGGGACAGTTGGCAGACCAGTGCCAGTATCAAAAAGCAGGACAAGAAAAGAAAAATTCGCTTCATTCAGAGGTGGTTTCATCGCTGCTGCGTTGGAGCAATTACTACGCTTGGAAATTCGAAAATGGTTGCAGATAATCAAGTCTTTGGATTTGTTGCCTCATGTGTTGCAACAGGATTGGTCAAATGTTTGGCTACAAAACTTCACTGGTTCAGTGACAATCTGGCCAAGAAATAAGTTGATTGATTTTTGGTACATTTTATCTGACCCTTCAGAGAAACGATTGGGTGAAATCATTATGAAGGGTGAACGTAGCATGTACCCGAAATTATTGTATATCAAAAATCGGATCTTGGTGGAGAGAGCTATTGAACGTGGTAGACGTGAATCATCTAAAACCATGAAACAAGCTCGTATCAATCTTGAAATCTCATCTAATCACAATAATGGTGGTGCTGTTGGTGGTGGTATTGAAGACGATGACGACGACGATGATTTTGTACCCAGTGACTATGATCTTGCTAAATTCAAAGCTAGGATTGGATTAACTAATCAAGATTTTGAGGAATTTGCGGCTGGGTACGGTGGTGTTGCTCATGATGGAGACGATGAAGGTGATGGGAATGATGATGATGATGATGATGATGACGATGCATTTGATGAGGATATGTTAGTGAGGGACATGTATGACGATAGTGATACATTTAGTCCTACGTCACTGCCCACTCCAAGTCACTATAAACACAGACGCAATACTGTGTTTTGATTATATAGAGACCTCTTTCCTCAATTGTCGAATAAAAAGTTAAGAAACGTTCGAGAGTCCAGCCATTGTAGAAAGCCACCCTACCGTATTTACTCATTTCCATTTTGTTGCTTCTTCCACATCTTTTTCACCTTGGCATCAAATTTCCCCACATCACCAATTTCGCCACCTGCTTCGGCAATTTGTTGTAAATAAAACAAACAAAGGTCAAAACTTTGACTCATGATGATATGTTTTTGTTCCAATGTGAATGGAGCCAACACCCAAGAGCTCATTGTTTCTTTGCTTGCTTGAACTGGTTTCGGACCGATACCGATACCCAATTTCAACACTTGATACCTTGTTTCATTCTGCATTGTAGCCATCAAATTCTTGATTCCATTGTGACTTTCATTTTTTCTAAACTTTGATAATTTAACCAGCGGTATATCATTCTCGAAATCATCATATAAAATAATCACGGTAGAATCAGTAGGTAGCTTCTCATTGGCAACGATCTTGTTCCATGCTTTTGCACTTTCGTTCATATATGTGTTTGACTTGATAAATACAAGACTCTTATCATTATTGCTAGAGATTGAATACGTCGATTTGGGGACAAGTTGTTTGACGGTGGATGAGTAGTTGTCTAGTAATAATTTTAGCATTAAGTGGCCGGTGGAATGTCGATTCGAAGGACCGGGGTTACCTATCGAGAATAGCACCAAGCTCATGATGGAGTAAAGGTGGTGGAACTTGGGGATGCCTTTTTGAACTCCAAGTTGCAAAAATAAATAAAAAGAAAAATGGAAACCAAAAAGAGTTGTTGCGCTGGAATTTTAACGTTTTAATCAAGAAAAACTGTGCACAAACTATTCATCTTACATTGACTTAAACATCTTAGACATTGTCCCAAGATTGTCCCTTCCGAAGCATGTCGAAAGATGAATTAGACAAAATGGATACAAGCTCAACCCCAGTGGTTGAAGCCAATACCGAAGCTAAGTTGAATGAGGATGTAACGGATCACGACAAGCCAATAAGCATATCGGAATCAACTGATACCTGGAATAAGGTCGAGACACATGAAAGTGACAACAAAACGGAGAAAGAAAATGGAAAGACTAGTGATTCATTAGCAGACACAACGGAAGCTAAACTCGAGGAGGGCACAGCCAATGCTATAGAATTTCAAAACAATGTAATACATTCAACGATTGACGAGTTAAAAGGAGAGGCAACAACAGAGTTGTCGTCCAACAATGCAAGTCAACTCTACAACGAAGACAATGATGATGATGGCTTTGACGATTTTGATGAATTTGCAGCAGCAGAGCCCAATACCCACAAAGAGGAGGAGCACGAGTTTGACGATTTTGGTGATTTTGACGAGTTTGAGACTGTCAATGAAGAAACTACTATCCAGCGTTCTCAACCAAACACAGATCCTGCTTTTCCTGACTCTTGTTTCTCTAACAAGATTGAATTTGAATCACGATTATCGAAACTCTTGTCAAAGTTATTCATCACTAATGAAGGATCCGCCACTGCACGCGCAACATCGACATCTTCTTTTGAATCACCAACTGATACCACTGTTGATAAACCCACTGAATCATTACTCAATGATCGATCGAGAACTATATACAAGCAAATCTCAACGATGCCGTATCTACATCCACCAAATTGGATACGACTGGATATAAGACACAATTTATTGATTAAGTTGGGGATACCGATAAACCTCGATGAATTGAATGCAAATAATCCAGGCATCACCACAACCACCAGTATGCATCAAGGCACCAATACATCTTTAAATACTATACACTCCTCCACCGACACCAATCCACAAAATCACTTGTCTGTTCCATCACAACCTCAACGATCAAGAAAAAAATCCATTAGTGAACAAGATATAAACTGGTCCGATTTCACGATTCCAGAATTTGATTCATTAAAATTAACTAATGATCAACTACACCAAATCCTATCAAGTACTAATGGCACCATTTCTAAAATTGAATATGACTTGATGGAAAATACATCAAGACAATTTTTACACGATGTCAAACTGGATGATGTACTTGATGCCAAATTGACCCAATTGAGCAATAATCATCAAGAGTTGTTGAAATTGAGTTCAATTTGGCAGCATCAGTTGCATGAGTTGCGTAAAGACTATGAAATTTATGAACAAGTAGTGCAGAGTTGTATTGGTTATTCACAAAAATTGCGTCGTGAAGAGATTTTGGAAAATTTAAAAAAGATGAGGAAACATTCATCAGTGAATGCATCATCGTCAGCTTTTTCTTCATCTTCTTCATCTGCTTCTGCTTCGAAGCAAAAGAAAAAGTTTTGGAAGAAGTAGCGTTGCGGTTGTAGAGTTGAAGAAAATCTGTTTCCATGATTGAAGTGTGGGTTGAAACCACTTAAATATAATTACATTAATAAAAAAGTCTAAAAAATCGAATCGAAAAAAAAGTTGTAGAAGAATCATCTCATCATTATAGTACCACCCTCTAAATCAAGGAATAAAATTGAACAAGGCATTAATCTCATCATTAGGATCAAAACCCGATTGTAAATTCATATTGATAAATGATGAGTCCATGAAATTTGTTTGGAATCCAGGAGTAGGTGGATGAGGTTGTGGTGGTGGTGCATGCTGCTGTTGCTGTTGTTGTTGCTGCTGTTGCTGTTGCTGTTGCTGCTGTTGTTGTTGTTGTTGCGAGTGCAGCTGAGCCCCATTAGTGAAGTTACCACTTGCACTAGAGGGTGGCGGCATACTATTGCCAACACTAGAAGTACCATTTCCATTACTGCCATTGCCAACTCCTTGTGCTTGTGGTTGTTCTTGAGGCTGTTGGTGTGGCTGCAGTTCATGTTGTTGCTCAGCTGATGCTTCTTTTGATCCACCCAAGCCGTAAATATTGCTACCGACATCTTCTTCATTACTTGGAGAATGAACTACTGATGGAGCAGCACTAAATGTGGGGAACAATTGCGATGGGTCAAAATTTTCAAAGAAATTTTGCTTATTTGGGATATTTTCAGTAACAAGACTGATATCTGGGAAGGAACGAGTTGATGAGTCTGGTGAGGTCTCGCTGGCAGCTTTATCACTTCCATCAGCTCCATTAGCTTGTTTCATGGGCACTTTGTACTGCTGAATCAATTGTTCAATAACCGGGGTTTGTGAAGTTGGAGGTGCATTCGGATTGCCATGTTTCTGCTGCTGCTGCTGCTGCTGCTGCTGTTGTTGGCCCTGATATGGTTGCTGCTGCTGTTGTTGTTGAGGATTTAACGACGAACGTTGCTGAGAAATGGGTGCGCGAGCCTGCAGTTGTTGAGTTTGGTAATCATGATAACCAGTTCCACCTGGCGATACGCCTGAAGCAACTGAACCGGGAGAAAAATTGGATGTGAGGGGTGAGTGACGTGGTTGTTGTTGTTGTTGTTGTTGTTGTTGCTGAAATGAGACATGTGGTTGTTGAATAGGCTTTGGGTGTTGGAGAGGCTGGCTAGGAGGAGGAGGCAAAGGTTGCAGTTGAGATTGGCGTCCTTGCTGTTGTGGTGACTGCAGTTGCGATTGTTGCAGTTGCGATTGTTGCAGTTGCGGTTGTTGCAGTTGCGGTTGCAGCTGCTGTTGATCTTCGTATTCCGCAGATGCAGACTCATTTGCCCTCTTTTCATTCAACTCATTAATCATCATTCCACTCTCAATAACACTAGCACGCTTAATCTTATCATCTGCATATTTATCAAACAATTTAATCAACACTTTAACCACGGGGTAATAATCACCCAACTTTTGCACCACTGCTCGTGATACTAGTAATGACTCACTTGCAGTTGACGCGATTACCGAATTGGTTGAATCGATATGATAAATCAACATAATCAATGCACTAAATGCAATATAAACATACATTGTTGGCACATATTTCAACTGATCTCTATCCATCAATATTTTCGAAATGATAGAAATCATTCTTGCTGATTGGAAGCTGATACCCCAACTTGGATACTTGTAATTGTTTGGGTTTGTTGAGGAGGATTTTGCCATTCGCATCAAGTTTGAACGATGGATTAGGAATAACCGATTGTAGTATTGAGCATTTAGCAAACATGAATAGAAATTTTGTGATGATGCATCTCCTAACGAAAACACCAATTGTGATGGCAAGTTTGTAAACCAAATACCCATCAACATATCACAATGTTCAATTATGGAAACTGCATTTCTTCTCTTCATTGATTCTGATCTGATGCTATATTGATGTTTGATAATGATACCAGTGATTTCAGCCAATTTGATCAAATGAATAAAATATAATGCATGTGTTTCATTCACCTTGTATGGAGAAACAATGCCCAATTCCGAATCATTTTCATCGAAATCTTCCATTGTCAACATTGGAACATCACAATCATTCAAATCAATCGTTACTGGTCTACCAAAGGCAATGGCAACATTACGATCTTTTTCAAATAAACACCACCAAACACGTCTCCACAATCGTTTTTCCAGTATTGACAAGTTGGATAATTTTGTGACATCACGTTGGAAACCAAAACCTTGAGCAAGAGCAACAGCAACCCTAGTCCAATAAAATGAGTTTTTAGTGACATCTTCGGGACCATCCCAATATGACCCAATCAAAATCAAAGTTTGAACGATTGATAATGGGTCACTTTCATAATTCATTTCATACAATGCTTTTGCTCTCTTGAAAAACGTTATACTGGCAAGATTGGTTGACCCATTCGCATCCATAATCAATGGGTTTTTGGAAACTCTACTTCCACATAGTAATACAGCATGCAACACCATCAAACTAGGACTGTCATTGGGATCATTAAATTTTTGCATAAACAATGTGCGATTTAATACTGGCATCAATGGATGAACATGTTCAAAATAAGATTCAATCAAATCCAAAGACAACTCTTTACTTGGAAGGAGGAAAGCCCCTCTCAATTTCAAAATTTCCATTTCAACAGCATCCAAACTACTATCGGGTAAGTCAAAGACATCTTCTGCTAATTGAATATGATTTTCACCCAATTTATGAGGGTACACGGCAATTGAGGATGAGCCAACATAAGTTAAAGAAGGCTTTCCCCTTGAGGTTAATAGTTCCTTTTTATGCATTGAGGGTCTATTCTTGTACGTTGATGTTAATGAAGGTGGCACACTAATCTGAGATATGTTCAATACTGGTTCCTTGGTAATTTTTGTTTTGGAAAAGCTGGTGTGATGTACTGAAGAGATGTGGTTTATTGTTGATGCTTGTTGTTTGTCTAGTTGGTCGTTTTGCAAAGTGGCATGAGTAGATGTTGGTGAAATAGGTTCTTCTGATTTTACCACAGTTTTCTGAGGTGGTTTTCCTGATGCCAACGTAATACCCTGAGCAATGGACGTTGCGATACTTGGAGTCTGCTCTGAGGTGGAATCTTTAGCTTTGGTCTTTTTAGGTTTTGTTTTCGATTGTGGTTGCTCAAACTCGGTGGAACTTGAACCAGCTTGTTCAAGTTTCCGCTTCTTTGATTTTGACTCTCCTGCTTTGTTGCCTCTTTTTTTAACTTCTGGTAATACACAATCACATCCAAATGTTATACAATTGGTACATGGGATATGAATCTCAGCATCACAACGAACTTTTCTTGATCTACAGACAGTACAAGCTCTGGAGCCTCTAGGACGTTTATATTTGATAGTGAATGCTTTTGGTTTGTCCTTGGGGTTTGACGTATTGTCACCGTTGTTGTTGTTGTTGTTGTTGTTGTTGTTGTTGTTGTTGTTGTTGTTGTTGTTGTTGTTGTTGTTGTTGTTGTTGTTGTTGTTGTTGTTGTTGTTGTTGTTGTTGTTGTTGTTGTTGTTGTTGTTGTTGTTGTTGTTGTTGTCGATATGATTGGTAGTGGTAGCTGCTCCATTGCTGCTATTGTGTTGTTGATGTTGTTGTTCACCATTGTCCTGTTCCTGCTTTACAGTGACTGGTGCGTTGTCAGTAGAGTCGTTACTACTACTCATATTGATAATAGTGGATACTGTAGTTGGTTCTTGTAATGGATAGTTTGATTACCCTTTCTTTTTGCATCAAAAAAAGCCAACGGAGAAGGGAAAAGGAAAAGGATAAAAAAAAAATTATAATTAAAAAAAAAAAAAAAAGCCTCAAGTTTCTGTTGTCTCTCGGAGGGAAAGGTATTGAAAAAAAAAAAATAAAAAAAAATAAAAAATAAAGAAAAGAGAAAATTTTTAAGTTCAGTTTGTCGCATAAAATGCTGTTGCGACATTAACCTAAAAAAAAGAAAAAAAAAGGGATCGACAACAAGACAATACATTTACATATATATATATATCTATACACTAAACATCTCTTACACTCAAGTATAACTTGTGGCTTACATGGTTTGTATCGTAGGTACTACTCCTAATCATATCTTATTAATTTGTAGTGTCTTCTATCATCTGAGGAGGACAATAAAAAAATAAAAGTTGAGGGGAAACTGCATATTATAGTCATATTGTATCAACAATGTCGGGTATTAGTAGTAGTAAAGAGTTTATATGGGTTACAAAAAACGAAAAAAAAAAAAAAAAAAAAACTACTAACAACGGTATTTCGGAGTTTAGTTTTGAGTGAAAGATCTATATTCTGACTACCACTCCTCTACACATTCTTCAATAGTATTACTTTAAAGCTAATGCTATATGTATTAGTTCTTTCTCTTTCATTCTTTGGCTCTTTTACATTACTTTGTATTTTTTACCCCACATTTACTCTAAATAAGAAAAAAAAAAAAGAAAAGACAAGCTTTTGCATTCTTGATATTTATAGAAGACTAAAATAAAAAAGAGAAAAAGACTAAAACAATTTATTATGTGTTAGCAACTGACTCACTTCACTTGCACACGATGCTACCACTTTTATACTCCAACTAAATACTTATATATATATATATATAGATAGATAGATATATATACCAATAGATAAGTGACACAGATGCCAACCACAACAGGAAACATTAAATTGACTAGTATAGAAACTCAATATATATATATATATATATACATATATATATATGGAGTAAAGTTGTATTATTGATTGAGAAAACTTTCAACCTACTTTTATCTTTGAAATTTGTTTACAAAATGAAATACAGTGGTAACTAATATACAGTTCAATCTTACTGTAGCAAAACTTATTCTTTCAAAAGATATGTATGAGATAAGACTACAACAAGGGAGCCATTCATCATTATTTCTAATAAGCACATCAGTACTATATGGATTTATGTTGTGTACTTTCCTTTGACACATGTTTTACACGACCTCCTGCTTTATTGCCTATTTTTTTTGGACTCTGCATACCAAGCTTTTGGCTGTTTGATAATGCGCGGGAAATAATTACTTTTTTTTTTTAAAAAAAAAGGAAGGAGGATATTTTGCTTTTGACAACCGCATCTTTTTTACAATGCACTTTAGAACAACAGCAAAAACCGCATACTCTCACTAAAGTGGACTTTTTTCAAACAACCGGCTTTTTTAAACCAATAAGTGAAGCATATGTCCTTTTATCTTTGTTGTACCGAAGGGACCTGTTCTTCCCCCCCCCCTGCCGCAATACACCTCCTATATTTGTCAAAACTGTCTTCATAGTGCTATTGTATGGAAATTTTTGTGCAAAGAATAACTGTGGTTGCCAGATACAACGGCAATCCGTTTGTAAAAAAATGCTGCTGCTATCGTTGTAGTAACGTCTTGAATAGGACGAAATTGTGATTGTTAACAAAAATCAAAAGATTGGATAATTGTGTAGTTGCGATCCATCTTTGCCCAAGGCTGATTATATATAACAATTCCTATGCAAAACGATAATGATGAATGGGATGGTCCAATTTTGTATTTCAATTATGCTTTGTGGCAAGATCGCATTTTTCAACAAAAAAACACTTATAATTAACTGTTCTTAGACTACAGGTTTATATTGATTCAATAACTGTACCAAACCCCCACAGTAATCCATGGACCAACATAAAACTTATAACGAGAAACAACTCGACTACTCTACAAACAGAGATTTAGAGAAACAACCAAACCACGCATTGGATCCTGTTGTCAAAGCACCCACCATCAAAGCTTCCACCCAAGAGAAGCAAACATTTATCGACCGTATTCAAAGCTCAAATGTGTTTAATATAGTGTTTGGTGGCTCAATGGGTATTTTGAACCCCAATCCAGGGCTTTCGATAATCATTGGAACAATGGTCTCCATCTTTGTTGTACAACACTTAGCATTGAAAAAACGCTTGTCGAGCGATATTACAATTAAGAAATGGCTAGGTTCCATTATCACCTTGCATACAATCGTGGAGTTGTTTGTGATCATTTTGGCATTGATGAAGGTAATACAAACTATTGCTAGCAATATATGACAGGAAAAAAAAGCATCTGTCTTTGCTAGAGTCTCCACTGGGTAACTTTCAATGCGTTACAATCATCAAGGTATACGAAGTGTTTCTCTGATAAACTGAATTTTCTTTACACGTGATTGTCATGCTTTTCGGACATTAATATACGAAGGCAATGAACATCTCTCTCTTTGTTTCAGCAGCAGCAGCAAAAAATAAAAATTTTTCTTCCTTTTCGGCTTTGTAACAACAAAAAGCTTTGAAAAAAAAAAAAAAATTTATTCAAACTTTGGAAGTAGTTGTTGCTGCTTTTTCGAACTAGATTAGTACATTTCTGACATCTTAACCTCGTTTTCACTTTAGAAACAGGTATTTTACATAATAAACACACACACGCACTTTGCAATGTCAAGTCAAGAGTCTGAAGCTGAGAAAAACATTGAAATCTGGAAGGTCAAGAAATTGATCAAGTCATTGGAAATGGCTAGAGGCAATGGTACTTCCATGATTTCATTAGTTATTCCGCCAAAAGGTCAGATTTCATTAATACAAAAGATGTTGACTGAAGAATATGGTACTGCATCAAATATCAAATCAAGAGTCAATAGATTATCAGTCTTGTCTGCCATCACATCGACACAACAAAAATTGAAATTGTACAATTCGGTGCCTAGGAACGGATTAGTTGTTTATTGTGGTGATGTCATAACCGGAGAAGGAAAAGAAAAGAAATTAAACATTGATTTTGAACCATTCAAACCTATTAATACTTCACTTTACTTGTGTGATAACAAATTCCATGTGGAAGCATTGAATGAATTGTTGGAAAACGATGATAGATTTGGTTTCATAATCATGGATGGTAATGGAGCTTTATTTGGAGCTGTCAGTGGAAATACAAGAGAAGTGTTGCACAAATTCACGGTGGATTTACCCAAAAAACACGGTAGAGGTGGTCAATCAGCAGTTCGTTTCTCTCGTTTGAGAGAGGAAAAAAGACACAATTATGTTCGTAAAGTGGCTGAGGTAGCGGTACAAAACTTTATAACTGCTGACAAAGTCAATGTCAAAGGGTTAATCTTGGCAGGTTCGGCCGATTTCAAAACTGAATTGAACAAGTCTGATTTATTCGACAATAGATTACAAGCAAAAGTTATCAAAATTGTTGATATATCATATGGAGGCGAAAATGGATTCAACCAAGCAATTGAATTGTCAGCAGAAACTTTGGCCAATGTCAAATTTGTCCAAGAAAAGAAGTTGTTGAATGAATATTTTGAAGAAATCAGTCAAGATACCGGAAAATTCTGTTATGGAATAGAAGATACGTTAAAAGCATTGGATTTGGGTGCTTGTGAACGAGTCATTGTTTATGAAAACTTAAACATTGTAAGATATACTTTGAAAGATGTCGATGGTGAAGAAGTAATAAAACATGTTAACCCAGAATTACCCGACAAGTCATGGCAAGAAGATAAAAAAACTGGAGTTGATATGGAGATTATTAAAGAAGAATCATTTTTGGAATGGTTGGCGGAAAATTACAAGAATTTTGGTGCTGAATTGGATTTCGTTACTGATAAATCTTCAGAGGGGGCACAATTTGTACAAGGCTTTGGTGGTGTCGGTGCTATATTGAGGTACAAGGTCAATTTTGATCAATTGGCTGATGAAGATTCGGAGGAGGATGAATACTATGATGATGACGATGATGATTTTATCTAATTGGGGACAGCGAGAAGGAGAATGAGCGAGAGAGAGAGAGAGAGTGAGTGAGTGAGTGTGAGTGAAGTTGTGTAGAATTTGAATTTGCTGGTAGGTGACTATATAGAACGCAAATTGAATGTAACAAACACACATTATAGATGAAAGAAACCAAAAGAAATTGCGGGTAAACTTTATTTACCACCTCTTAATTGCTGTCTTTTTTGTTTAGCCTCCTTTTTCTGATCCTTTTTGGTTTGTTTGGCCTCTTTTAATTTGACAATCTTGTTCAATTTTTGATCATTACTAACGGGTTTGATCTTGCTACCGTTTTTTTGCAAATCATTCAAGGCATTAACTTTCTCATGACCAACCACATCTTCATGATGTTTACCAGTAACCATTTGATGCGCCAAGTTGTGTAACCCACTAGTTAAATATGATCTTCGATTTTGCTTCCTAATAGGTTTAGCCAACAACTCCCTTAACTCAAACTTGTACCTATTCTGCTCATTTTTGGTCAATTTCTTACCCTCTTGTCTTTTCCTCTGTTTCTTTATTATATCATCTTCAAATTCATCCAAATCATGCAAATCTTCCACACCCAAGTCTTCGGCAGCTTGCTTGACCCATGAATCTTCCTTTCGAGTAGCGGTTGAAGAAATTCTAGCATCAGCCAATTTGCCAGCTAATTCGACCCTAGGTCTCAACTGTCCAACCAAATCCATCTCAATAGGTAGCAACTTGACATCATTGTGAGTGCTCAACTTTTTGTTACTTGCATTTGACGCTACAATTTTACGCAATTTCCTCAATGGTCCTGAAGCTTCCTGCGGTGAGCAAAACATAACAGAAACACCTTCCCTACCAGCTCTTGCAGTTCTTCCCGATCGGTGAATATATACATCGGCCGATCTGGGCAAATGATAATGAGCAACATGATCAATTTTGGGTATATCCAATCCTCTTGCAGCAACATCAGATGCCACCAATACAGCAGTTTCATTTTTTTCAAGTGCTGCTTTGAATCTTTCTAATGATCTCAATCTTTGCTTTTGTTCCATTGATGAGTGGATGGCAAATGCAGGGATTTTCAAGTTTTCAAGTAATGGCACCAATCGTTTTACTGAATCGATGGAATTTGCAAATACCAAAGTTGACCCTTTATACATCAACAAAAAGTAATACAAGTACAAATCACGTTCAGTAGCACCACATTCAACTAAAGCTTCAGTAATTTGTCCAGAAACAATTTCTTTGGGATTGGCATCAATCAAAACCGGTTTCTTGTCCTTGAAATGCAATTTTTCATTCAATAATTCGATAATTTCATCATTTTGGACTAAACTATTACCATCAATTTGTTGTTTTTGGTTTTTGGCTTTAGGTTTCTGTTGCTTGTCTAATTTACCAAACAAGTCTCGTGAAAAAGTAGCACTAAACACCAACGTCTGCCATTTCCAATCAACGTTTTTATTCTTGGGTCTGGTTTTACCAAGCAACTCCAAAATTTTTTCAAATTCTTCGAAATGGCCATCTTGTAATAATCGATCAGCTTCATCTAGGACAATGATATCAGTCAAACTCATCCTTTTCATTAATTCTGAATCATTTTCACACAATTCCAAAAATCTCCCTGGCGTCGCCACGATGATTCCAGGACCCATTTTGAGTAACCGTTGTTGTTTTTGTATTGCTAGTCCACCCGTAACGCTAACTATTCCTCTTACTGAAAGAGGTGAGTATTGCGCTAATTTGTTTAAATGATCAACTACTTGATGGGCCAATTCACGCGTTGGCGTAAAGATGATACCATTGGGACGGTTGATTTTCTGGTCTTTAACATTCTGCTTCACCAAATCCAAGGATTGTAGATACTTCTCAAGGATTGGGATCCCATAAGCCAAAGTCTTACCTGAACCTGTTGTTGCTTTACCAACTACATCTTTGCCCTCAATCGCAATGGGAATGGTCCTTTTTTGGATTGGCGTGGGTTTGGTGAAGTTTAAGTTTGCAAGACCATTCAATGTATAGGGGCTAAGTGAAACCCCAATTTCATTTGCCGACCATTGTGGTAGATCAATATCATTATCATCAGGCATGGGCAAATCAAGGTTGGCAAAGACATTGTGTTTCAATTCAGATAACTCGTCGTTGTCATTAGCATTACTTGGTTCTTCTGTTGCAAGGATGTCAGTCTTGGAAACATCTGGCTCTTCTTCTTGATTATCATTATCAAATCCAGTAAAATCTTCCTCGTCAATCACTTCATCATCATCACTCTGTTCATCATGTGATGGAGTTTTGATCTCATCCACCTTGTCGGCTTTCTTATCCTCTGCCTTGTCATCCTTTATGACAAACTGTGGCTTCCCATCAACAACTTCAACATCAACTCCGTCAATTTCCTCTAATCCAAAAAAGCCTGTATAGTCTCCTAAGTTATCGGGAATCTCCACTGGTTTCCAAGCTAAGTCATTGATTTTGACCACCTTGGACTCCTTTTTGAGTTTTTGCTTCAAGGTGGGTGGCTTTCTAGGCTTAAATATTTTGCCTGGCTTTTTCTGCTGTTTCTTACTGGGTTTATTATTGGCCATGTTGGAAAGGGGGTGGTTGTTGGGATGGAAATTGTCCTCTTGAAAAAGTAGAGTTGATAATAAATATTTCGGCATCTCATCTGAAATAAAGTATACACAAAATGGAGGAACGTTGAAAGTTCAACATCAATTCTTCCCCTACCCAACCTTGACTTTGATCCCCAAACAATATTACATAGCAATACATTCAGGCTTATCATAGTGAGCTATGGCAAAAGCAAAAAAACCCGGAAGCGGTCTCCTCACGCGATCAAGATCTATTACTGGAAAGAGCGCTTTAACGAAACAAAAGACATTGAAACCAGAACATACTAGACAAATAATTCGACGGTTTCACGTTCTACAAAAAAGCAAGCACAAGATCTTAACAAAATTGGGGATCAGTCCAGGTTTTTTCGGAGAGAGTTATGACAAACTAAAAAAAGACAATTTGTATCAGGCTGAGTTCAAAACGTTCAAAGTTCCCGCCAAATACAGCGACAATGAGGTGTACCGAATAGACAACAGGCTAACTAAATCTGATTTGATCAGAATCCTAGCAAAGATTGATTCAGAAATTGAGCAAAGAGGTGGCATAGAGGTTTACCAATGTGCTTCAACTCAAGGTCAAACTGGTAAAAGAGGAGGAGACTCATCGAAGAAGCTTATTGAGTGGTTAAGAGATGAAAACTACAAATCGAGGTTGTCAAATGTAAATGCTTTGGAAATCGGATGTCTCAGTCCACACAATGTCATCTCAACAAGTGGGATTTTCACCTCAGTTTGCAAAATTGATTTGAATTCACAGGATCCCGCCATTGAACAACAAGATTTCATGAAGCGACCTTTGCCCACAACTGAATCAGAAAAGTTCAATTTGATCTCTTGCTCCCTTGTGATAAATTTCGTTCCTTCTCCAAAGGAAAGAGGAGATATGTTGGTTCGAATCACGGAATTTTTGAAATCACCCAAAAATGAAACTTTGAGCAGTTTGTTTCTTGTACTACCATTACCATGTGTAAAGAATTCACGCTATTTCAATGGCGATAGGCTACACAATATCATGTCGTCGTTAGGGTTTACACAGACGTTTTTTTACGAAGCCAAGAAAGTGGCATATTGGCTATTTGATTGGAACGGCAAAGTGGTTGAAGATGTAAAATTCCCCAAAATGGAACTACAATCTGGATCGCAACGAAATAACTTTTGCATCACCTTATAAACAGTTTTGGAATCCGGGTTGGTTGTTGTACAGCATTCATCACTAGTTTGTGTATTCACTGCTAGACCACTACGTATTAATTGTTATCCCAGTGCATTGAAGCATCCTAAGCGTCAGAAACATGTTCATGCTTTGGTTTTGCATACCCTGTTGCTGTAGCCATTTCCTCCTGTGAGGGTGGTACCCAACTCTCCGACCTCCAAGGCAATATACCTTGCGAATACATTTCATCAACTTCCTCCAATGTTAATCCTTTGGTTTCCATGATGCAAAAGTACACAAACACCACAGACACTGCAAGGCATCCAGTGAAAACAAAACCGTAGTAAAAGTGGATGGAGTTGATGATAAACGATGATGTAAATGAAATCAAGAACCCCCAGATCCAATTTGATCCGATGGCAACAGCCATTGCTTTGGATCTGACTCTCAATGGATAAGTTTCCGACAAGATTGCATAAACACCACCGGCCCAAGTGGATGCAAAAAAGAATATGTACAAGCAAGTGATGAAAATCATGGCTCTTCCTGTTGGCAAATGGGTTGGGGAGTTTTGGAAATCACTAGTTTCATATAAGTTTGTTGACCCAAGAACGGAATAGATGACAAAGCAGATAAACATACCGGTTGACCCAATCAACAAGCAGAGTCTTCTTCCAAACCTTTCAATGGCCCAAATATTGACAAAAGTGGAAAGAAAATTAACACACCCCAAAATCATCGACGTTTTGAATGAATCTTCCAACCCCACTGCCTTGAATATTGTTGTTGCAAAGTAGAAAAAGTAATTGTTACCCGTCAATTGTTGCAACGATGCTAATGCGATACCAGTGAGGACTCTTTTCAAAATTGCTGGCTTACCAGTGATTAACTCCTTCCAAGATGCGGTTCCTGCCATTTCTTCCCTATCAATACCAGCTTGGATCAACTGCAACTCCAAGCTCACCACCTTATTATCAATTGCCAATTTGTTTGACTTTGCAATTGATGCTCTTGCATCCTCAATACGTTTCTTTTCAACCAAGTATCTTGGTGATTCTGGCATAAACAACATACCCACCCCCAAAAAAATTGCCCAAAGAAAACATAATCCAAGAGGAATTCTCCATTGGGCCGAGTTTGTCAACTTCTTAGTACCATAGGTGCAGCAATAACCAATGAAAATGCCCAAAGTTATACACAATTGGAAACAACAAACCAAAGTACCGCGCAACACTTTTGGTGAAGATTCGGAAATAAACATGGGAGAAATGACAGAAACTGTACCGACAGATAGTCCCGTAATAGCACGGCCAATGCAAATCTGGTACCAGTGGGTTTGTGACGAAATTTGAACAATGATACCAATGATATAAATAACCATGGAGAACATCAATCCAATCCTTCGTCCGTATATGTCTCCAACTTTGGAGAAAACCAATCCACCAATGCAACATCCAATATTGAAGATTGAAATAATCAATCCAGTTCGTATGTTGCTCAAATATCTTTCCCCATTGTCGTTCAATTGGCCAAACCTGTCGATGAAATCAGTCATATTGACAAACCCAGAAATTGTTCCTGTATCATAGCCAAATACAAATCCCCCAAAGGCGATCATGAAACATAGAATTGTGATCCAAATATAATCTTTGTATGATTTGCTCTCCAACGCTTCAACCGCATTTACTTCCAAACTGCGAGTGTCTTTATTATCCAAAGATTCGTCTTTTGGAGTGTCTTCGATGATGCTTCTGGACTCATCGCTCTCTTTAAAGTTCTCTTCTGGTGTCATTTACACTTCAGCTGGAATTTTATGGCAAAGCTGGAGGCCGTGAAAAACTATATTAGAGAATACTTATACACTAAAAATGGTTTTGGGTGTTTAGGAAATTTTAAGCCTTTATATTAAATCAATATATATATTCATTACGCATTTCAAAATTTACTGGGAGCACAATTTTTAATGGTTTCAAAAATTCGGTGATTTCATTCTTTGATTGTTTGCATTACTCTCTTTCGTGCTCTTAGTTCTTGGCTTTTGAAGGAATCGCCGCACCAATTCTATACATTTTGTGATGCTAACCAATACTTAGTCGCTCTTGCAACGTCGCCACAAGGTCAACTGTAACATCAAAAGATGTTACACAAAACCTAAAATCAGATTAACTAAGTACATGTCGATGGCATTACCTCATCGAGTGATAAAGTTGAAATATACACCTGACACGACATAATGGTAGACTCTTAGTGTGATCTCGTAAGATACTTAAAGGCTTCAAGAGAAGAATGAGTCTACTACATCATTCCAGCAAAGGTTTCAAAGTAATAAATATGTGTCAAATAACGCATTTAGGGTAATAAGAGTTGAAGAAAATATATGAACAGAGAATTTCTTTGCTGAGTCCTCACTATATTGTTCGTCCTGATGCTACAGCTTGTATGGCAGCATACACCTAAATAAAAACCTAATCTCGTAGGCGAAGAATTTTCATTTCATGCATGGAAGCTTTGCAGTTGCAAATAGTCATCTCCATCAAAGACCCTTCTCTCCAGTATATCAGCGTGAAATCTCTTTCAGCATCATCATCTCGAAATTTCATCACAAAAGCCATTGCTAAACGAAATGTTACCTTGTTGTATTAAACTCAAATTAAAAAAGTTACCGCAAAATGCAAGAATATGGCGACTATAGCAAACGCTTGGCAAAACCTTGGGAAGGTGAGGCCTCAGTAAAATTCCCTGCCTGTTAACGCACATGTATTGTGCTGTATAGAGATGTTGCTTCAACGCCTATGTGAAAACATTCATAATAATCTTTGAATCATTAAAGTCCAATCTCTATAAACATCTATATCTTAGGCCCAAACTTGTAACTGCTCGAAATAGTCGATCCGCTTACGATCTGGATTATTTATATGGCATACCACAGATGCTCTCAAATCATCAACCATAGCAGGGTGCCCACATGTAACAAAGCATACCGATCCCATTGATTCCTCTATGCTTGTTACTACAATTTCGTTAATGTCCGGTCTAGACTCAACAAACGATATATGCGCCAACTCTTGCTTAATTTTCAGGTCAAACTCAATCTCCTCATCGGATGGTGTGAGCAGGTATGAATTATCTCCTGTTTCCAACCCCCTTTTGGGGACTTTAGTTAATGGTGTTAACTCATTATTGTCAAGTAAGCCATCAGTCTCAAGTGACTTGACCCGTCGGTAGAAATCATCCGCTTTTATAGGAATGTTTGGTCTCGTGACATAAATTGTGGTGTCAACATCTTTGCCTCGTAGCTGCAACAACTCCTCATAAAACCAAAACAAGGACGCAAATTCCCTCACTACCCACACCAACTTTACTCTATGTTTTGAATCTCGCTTCATCAAGTCCATGGCTTCAGCATAAATACCTGGTATCCCGTTACCTCCAGCTACAAACACAGCAGTACTGTATTTATCAGCTGGTGTCAGTTCTCCGTACGACCCTTCGATGGCAACACGAATCTTTGTGTATTTGTCCTTGTGAGTTTGTAAGTAATTGGACATTGACTGGGTCACACCTTTCTTGACTTTGATGAATAACACTATTTCGTCATCCGTAGCTGTGTATGTGAACGGATGCGATTGCCAGAAACAGCTTGGACGCAAAAAGTGTATGAAGGCATGTCCACCAGGGACCGCCTCCCAATCAAGCGGTTTTGGTACTCTTATCTTCAACGTGTCATCTGCTAGAAGGTATACTTTAGCTTCAGGAAAGCCAAAAGACCAAAGCCGGCAAACTCTGATAATTCGGTCAAAAGCCCAGATCATAGCTGATACATAGTAGAACCATACACAATATAATTGCTCGACATGAATCCAAGCTCCAAAGATGAAAATAGCAGCAAACACAATATGAATTAATAAAAACGCCTCATACCACTTTCTTCGCAAAACCAATAGTCCCTGAATTAAGATCACAATTCCGGCATAGGTACCTGCGACCCCATAATAAATGTAAGGCTGAACCTCTGCCCCTCTAATCCTCATATACTCGCCGTAATTGAATGAGTGTATGATGATAAACACAACAACTAGTCTTGATATCCATCTATGCAATGTGATAAATGTCGAGTAATCCCACCTAGTAACCCATTGCAAAAAATTATTTCGGCCTCCAAAAAGTATGAGCAAGGGCATCATGGAGCTGGATAATATGCTTGCCCGGACTGCGTAATGCCTGAGATATGCCAATTTCTTGCTAGGAAATAAGGGATCACCTTCAATATAACCAATGTTTTTGTTCAATAAATATAAAGACAAGCCCAAAAATGTTGTCAATATTAATGTTTCGGCTCTTGTTGGGACCAAAAGGTCCAACACGAAAGCAAATCGTCTTTCGTTGGTCTTTCTCTTGCGACCAGTTGCAGGTAATGAGATCAACTTTCTAAACCAGTTAGAAAAAGGATCAGTCAACTTTCTGTTTACCCCATGAAAATGAATTTTTGACCAATTACCAACTGAAGCCAAGGTAAACACAACGACCCAGTAAAGAACCAAATATGCTCCATAATCAATGGACAAGTCAAAATTCCCCAAAAAATTGTCGTAAGCATCCTTGAAAAGGTACGTTTCCGTTGTGTTCAACTTTACAGGGAAGTCAACAATTGTGTTTGGCTGAAAATTGGGAATATCCTGAATCGATTTTGCATGACTATCATAATAGGCATAAGCATTGACCAATGTGTCACGGGTAATTGCTCTATTGTATTGTTGACACATTTCCAACAACGACCTTACTTGATCTGGATGGCCCTCTTGATAACAATGAGCAATGGTGGCAAACGCATCGAAGTTGTTACAGTAACACCATTCAAAAGTTGAGTTAAGTTCACAGAAGCGAGCTGTAGTCAATTGTATTTGATAGTTACATCCAAAAAATGCAATTTTTGATGGCCCATATTTGTGGAAAGGAGCTCCTATTCTTGCGGTTTCGGGTGCTATTGCTGCTAGTAAAGATAAGATAAATGTGATGGTAAGGATTCTTTTCAATATTCGATGAGTGGCATTCTTTGATCTGATGGGTATGAGGAATGGGAATAACAATATTCCAAACACAATGGAAAGGTATAAGGCAAGTCCATACATTTGACACCAAATGCAAAGCTCTCCTACTGCTCTGATGATTGAATAGCAGTGGACCCAAAAGAACAATCGTTGGATCTTTATATATATAAGGTGATGTTCTAAGCAAATTGATCAAATAGATAAAAAAAAAAAAAAGACAAAAGTACGAGTGCATAAAAAAAAAAAAGAAATTGGCTCATGAATTCTCCCAATGCTTAATGAGATACGAATAGATTTAGACTGCATATTGGGTATCACTGTGGACCAATGATTTTATAGATAAGGAGGAACCACAATCACAGTATGTGCCACACTTTTACACTCAAAAAAGGTAAACTGGCAGTAGAGACAAGTGCCGTTATAAAGGTTTCATCGGCTGTATCGGTTTCGCAAAGTGCTTTTACGCATAAAGGTGATTCTTTCTGCACATTGTGGTTGTGGCTTTACTTGATACTCATTACGAAAATGGAACAGAGAAGTGCCGCTACCATTTCCGTATCGGTGAACTTTTCACTATTCTCATATATCACCACATTTTACACGTGTGAGAGGGTGGAAAGACTCGTTCCTACACGGCGTACTAATACTTTACTATAGCTTTGAAATGCACTCATTTTGGGACAATGAAGCAGTGGAGGAAACAATTACCTTCTCAAATTATTCACACAAAAGGGTCGTGTATCATGCTCGATTATTTTATGGAAGCAATATGCGCGGCGGTCGTTTGAAAATAGATTCGCCGACTCATTACAAAGCAATGCGTGATGGCTCTTATTAATATTTGCAGCCACATATAAACCTACAAAACATCACATTTCCCAATTTACCCATTTTTATTACATTTTTTCACAACATCAAGAAAGAAGCTACTATGTCGATTCAAACAAGAGGATTGAAGGAAGAATATGTTCCATTACACGAGATCAAAAGACCAATCCCACCGGTTTTGGACCATCAAAAGATAGACGCGATGGTTTCAACGTTGAAGGGTGTACCCATGGGATCCGCTACTTGTAAGGTTGAAGACATCACTGAGGGTGAACTACCCCCAATTGACGTTTTCAAAGTTAGAGAGAAAGGTAAAACTTATTATTTTGCTTTTGGTGGGTGTCACAGATTCCAAGCATACGATAGACTAAGCCAAGAGGATAATTGTAAAGAAATAATGGTCAAGAGTAGGATAATACCTGCAACCAAAAAAACATTGGAATTGTACTTGGGCTCTTCTGTCCATTCTATATTTGAGGATTTAGCTAAACAAGATGAAGAGAAGCAAGATGAAGGAGATCAATCGGTATAGATTTTACTTTGATTGTGTATAGTAAAATAAAAAGTTGTTTCATACCCATACTTGTAATTGGTCGTAGAAATAAATAGTCTTATTCGGGGTGTTTTTCATACATTGGCAAACAGCAGCTCTTAAATCGTCAACCATTCCTGGATGCCCACACGTGGTGAATGAGACCGAGCTTTCACACTCTGTGACGCTGGTGGTCACCAATTGAATAAGGTCCGGCCGGCCATAAAGAAACGTGATTGACATCAAGTCACTTAACGACGTACTGGCGCCACCATCCAGTGGCGTTAGGCTAGGTGTAGGTCGTAACGAATTCTTTCCAGAGCCAATTCCTTTTTCATCTGTCGCCAAACGGGATACAGGTGTCATCTCTGCTCCATGAGTGATATACACCATGACATGCACTGATGCTTCTTGTAAAGCTTGCAACTCAGCGTGAAACCAATTCACGGATGAAGAGTCCCTCACTACCCATATCAACTTAATGCAGTTGGGAGGATTTTGCACGAGCCCTTTAATTTGAAAAGCCACCTCTTGATAAATACCAGCTATCCCACTACCACCTGCAACAAAAACCATGAGATTTGTTTGAACAATGCGTGAAGTAACTTCATACGGCCCTTCAACGCCCACTTTAATTCGAGCATTATTATTTACCTCAGATAGTAAGTTCAAATGTAGATCACTTGTAAGACCAGTTTTCACTTTACAATAGCAAACCATGCGCTTTTGAGAGGTAGGTGAGTGCATGAAAGTGAAAGAATGGGATTGCCAAAAGTATTTTGGTTTCAAAACATGAATGAAAGCATATCCAATGGTGCCCCGAAGCTGCCATGATTTAGGAACTGGTATCTCAATTTTGATCAAGTCATTTGCAATCAATTGCAAATCAGCTACAGGAAATCCGAAATGTAGTATGCGAGTGATCCGAACAAGTCTGTCAGTACCCCAGATAATGGCAACGGGGTAAACGAAGTAGACGAAGCCCAACTCATTCACATGGATCGCACATCCCACGAGCCAGCACAAGCCCAACACAAAGTGCATGACTTGAAATGTTTCGTACCAGCGTCTTCTCACGTAAAGTACTCCTTGCACTAGCATCAATGAGCTTGCCACTATTGCAACAACTCCAGCTTTTGAGTATGCAGCCTCCATCTCGCCGAGATAAAATGATCCTAGTAATTTCGTATACCCTGCGGCGTGTACTACTGTCAACACAAACATTACTCTCGCCACCCATCGATGAAAGGTTAAAAACCTTGCATATTGCCATTTGGTTAGCCATTGAAGCAAGTTATTCCGCGAAGCAAACATAACCACCAAGGGTGCCAACATTGTCGAAATGATTCCAGATCTGTCAATTAGATATCTTAATTGCCCATGGTTTTTAGTGTAATATATAGGATCATCATCCACGGGCTCTGTATTTATAAAGGTCATTGTCGTCAATAACACAGCAAACATACCCAAAATCAAAGCTTCAAGTCTAGAGGGAATTGTCGCTTCTATCGGCCCCAATGATAGTGTTTCAGCATGTGCCTTTGATGCAAGTGCTGGTAAAAGTAAATAACTTTCAACTAGTCTAGTGCAGCGTTTGCTCGAATTTGCACGGTTCTGAAATATGCAATTACTCCAATTTATTGTTGCCGCTAGCACAAGCACAACTGCCCAGTATCCATATATGGCACCACCGTAGTATATCGAGTCATCAAAATTGCCAAGGTATTTGCCATAAGCTTTTCGATATAGCTCAACTTCCAGCGACAGCAAAATAACAGGGCGGTCAATTGTGACGTTGGTGCCTTGTGTTGTTAGTGATGCGTTTGTAATGGTGTCATTAAACCTCTGGTACGCAAACCACACTTGATCCTGAGACAATTCTACTCTACCATTTATTCGACAAAACTTCTTTACGCCTTGAATGTTTTTATTTTCCAAGTTCCCTGCGCAGGATAAGCATCCAAGGACCGATGCAAGCCAATTGATATTGTTGCATAGACAGGTGGAGTTAGTTTTGTATATTGTGGTATCTTTGCAGTATTTTGCATGAACATTGACTTGATAGTTGCATGCATATGTCGGTATCATGTCCTTGTACCTAATGCAAGGAAGGTTGCTTGATCTTGGAACATTGGCTGCGTCGACAAAGTAAAACAATGCGATGAAAGTAACAAGACGCATCTAAGCAGCCAGGACTGACAGTTTTCCTGGTTTCGGGTATCATTTGGGAAAAGCTTTGGGGATATTGTATCCGATCTTTATAAAAACGGAGTAACTTTTGCTGTAGGGCAGTTGCAAAGATTAAAAAATGAAACTGCAAGAAAAACCAGACAAACAGCACAAAACCAGACAAACAGCACAAAACAAGAAAATTTCCAAAATAGCCTCAGATCGAGAAATCTTCTTCCATATCACGAAAGAAACTATCTTGAATAGATGTGGCTTGATATGTAGACCTTAAATGCAGCCATGTGTATCCGAAATTACAGTGTAGAGTGCAGTATTTTTCGTAATTGTTTTTTTCCAATCAAATTACAATGGTTTTGTTTGATTATCTATATCCTATAAACTTTAAATTAAATCTGGACGGATGGAGCAACGCTCAAGCCCAAACTTGAACTTGCTCATAAAAGTCAACCCTCTTTTTATCCGGATTGGTGACATTCTTTGCACAGCAATAACGAATCTCATCAACCATAGCCGAATGACCACACGTCACGAATGCAATCGATCCATTCGATTCGTGGATTTCTTGTGGAATGATATCCTTAATTGAAGGTCTACCTTCTTTGAATATAACATGAGAAAGCTCCCTTTTGATTATATCAACAATTCTGTGAGTTGAACCCCCCTTTTCATCATAAGAGTTTTGCTCAATTTTTGCAACTTCCTTGATAGAGTCTTGCTTCTCGTCACTAGAGTTTTCTTCTACTTGAACCACTTCATTGATTGAATATTCCTTTTCATGGTCCAAATTCTCCGAATCTTCCTCTAATCTTTCCAACCCTTGAAACCTATTATTGAATTCATCAATGAATACATGGCATGATGGTTGAGTAATGTAGATGGTGGTTTCAATTTTGGTGTCTCTTAAATTAAGAAGTTCCTCGTAGAACCAATATAGAGACCTCCATTCTCTAACAACCCACATCAACTTCACTTTATTTTGACCATCCTTTGTTCTCTTTGCAACGTCAATGACTTCAGAGTAAATACCAGGAATACCATTACCACCTGCCATAAACACAGCAGTGTCGGCATACCTAGCAGCGGTAGACTCACCATAAGGTCCTTCAACACTAACTCTGATTTTGCATGTTCTTCCTGGGGCTTTTGCCAATGATTGATACAAACTGTGAGTGACACCTCCCTTGACTTTACAGTACAACACAATACTATGATTATTTTCAACTGAGTCTGTAAATGTAAATGGGTGGGATTGCCAAAAGTAGGTTGGCTTCAAGAAATGGATGAATGCATGTCCTCCAGGGACCGACTTCCAGTAACTTGGCTTTGGGATCACAACTTTCAAAGTTTCATCACTCAACAAGGTAACATCAGCATGTGGGAAGCCAAATGAGAACAAACGTCCAATTCTGACAGCTCTGTCGAAGCACCAAACTGCAACTGCTGGATAAACCAACCAGATGTAACCCAAGTCTTCAACATGAATCCAAGCACCAACTGTCCAAAATACTGCCAAAAGAATGTGCAAAATCAAAAACACTTCATACCATCTTCTTCTCAAGTAAAGCATACCTTGAACCATGATCAATCCACCACAAATTGTAGCAACGATACCCCATTTGAGGTACTTGGCTTGAACCCTCCAAGAGTAGTTGCTTCCGAATAATACAGTATAACAAACAGCATGAACAACAACCAACATAAACATGATACGAGCGGTGTGCCTATGGTACATAACAAATGTACTATAGTCCCAACCAACTAACCATTGAAGAAAGTTATTCCTACCAGCGTACAAGAACACCAATGGCATCATCATTGTTGCTGTGATTCCAGTTCTATCACCAACATACCTCAACTCTGCCCTGTATTTGGATCCGTACATGGCTTCCTCTTTAGGTGCTTTTAAGTTTATTGCATTCATCCAAATGGTAACACAGTAGAATAAGAAGACAACCAACTTCTCGAATCTTGAGGGAATCAAAAAACCAAAAAATTTCAAAAATTGTTGCTCTTGCAGCTTCTTCATCTTGAAAGTGGCTGGTAATGAAATGTTTGCTCTCCAAAAGTTGACCACTGGGTTGGTCATCTTCTTTGTAAGGCCGGGGAATAAAAACTTTGTCCAGTTGAAGATTGCACCCAAAAGCAACACCAATAACCAGTAACCTAAAAGACCAGCTCCGTAATTGACTGAATCGTAAAGATTGTTGTAGAATCTTTTGTATGACTCTTGAAACACATCAGTCCTAGAACTGTTCAAGATGAAAGGAACATCAATTGGTCTTGATCTATTAAAATTTGGGATTTCCTTAGCTGATTTGGCATTCTCTTTGTAATATTCAATAGCTTGTTCAAACCAGTTGCCTTCCAATGTAACATTCATGTGCTCACAAGTTTCGATCCATGGCTCTAAGTATTTTTCATCAGTTTTATTAATGGAATATAAGCAACCAGCAACTGTAGCTAATGCATTTTCGTTTGTGCAAGGACATGATCTATCTCTTGGTCCACAAAAATTTGCTTCCATTCTCATTTGATATTGGCAAGCATAGTAAAACCTTTTGTCTCTATTGTCCTCATAGTCCCTTTCACCATGAGCAGCGGAAAGATTAATGCAAAGTAGCAAGCAGATAAATACTGAAAGCCGGTGAATCATGTCAAGTAAGTTGTATTTGTTGCTAGACTTAATATGTGAGTTAAGAAATCAATACTAGGTCAATCAAACAGGGAGATGTCCTCATATTTATAGAGCAATAAGTTGCCTTAAACCATCTCTATACTAACCTAGGGAAATACCAGATTACAAGAGCCAAAACAATAAATTGCAAAATAATTTGCATAAGATAAATGCATTCGTCTGAAATGCTACAATGAATTCTGGATTGATACACAATGAGTATTGTTATTGGAACAATACTTGTTGAACCATAATTGATGCAAATAGAAAAGAGCATGAATACACAAAACCCAACTGATCCAATCAGATAACTTCTGAACTTCATCATCAATTAATTGGTAGAAACAAACAATGCAAAAATGAAGGCGAAATTGTCAAGTACTATTCAATTTTATCTAAAAAATCTCTGATTCGTTTTGCAACACTTTTTTTTATACAACCTAATGTAAATTAGGGCAACTTGAAATCTTGGCAGAAGAGAGGTTTTACCCCCTTGTGCAGTGAGAAAAAAAAATGAAAAATTCTAAAAATAAAAAAAAAACCGTAAAATAGCATTTTCTTTCGAATTAGACGATCACAAAACCTTACCCACTCAAAACAAGGCAATTAACAGATGAAAATTTTGCCACTGGAAGAGCCTCCCTAAACCTGGCAGTATGCAGATGAGAAGTCACAGGTTCAATTGTAGGCCCGAACAGAGTAAGTTTTGTCAAAACTGCAAACATGTGTCACTGCTTTCCTTCACAGTGCCTTAAACATCGGTGCATTGACACATATCTGTTTTCAATACTAAGCTTTGTCTTTTAGCTTTCCGCATATGTGTACTGGTTGTACATAATTATCCGCTCAATTTTGTGATTGAACTGTACACCATAGAATTTCCAAACGATTACGAAACGGTATGTATTAACAGAGTCTTGCCAGTTTGGGATCAACGGGAGAATTGATTATCAGGTTGAGTCTGATTGTGGCTTCTCTCTTCAAATTTTTCTAAAACCCAAATACAAAGATCATCCAAGCAACAAAAGTTGTAGACACCACTGGGTACTCACCCACACAAGCGTGGGGCTCTAGAAATAACCTCTAGCCAATCATCGCACTTGATATTGAAACTGGTATGAAGAACAATAGGTGCCTCTGGAAAATTCCTCATTTTAGCAGTCGCAAACTTCTTTTTCTACTTTCTTGGCAGCTCACCTCCCCCTTTTCTATTCTTGTTTACAGTGACAGGTGTCTCATGGAATTTTCTTATTGGGTAGAACTTTGAAACTTTTCACTCAAAAGAAGCACAAGTGCCAAAGTATCCCGATCAACCTGTACTCAATAATAAAAAGTGATTTACAGCCAAGAAATTGACTGCTAATTAATTCCGGTGTGGATTGTTTGTTTTATTACACAAAAAGAATCCTTTTTTGTATGCTTATTACAAAACCAACTAAATGGTTTGTTTTCAGGGAGAACGTTGTGGTTGTTTGCTCCCACAAGTGTCAATGAGTATCAGGAATAAGAGAAAACAGCATAGGGAATTGGAAGGTGAATGACATGCGTACGCAATTGGTGTTTCTTTGGTCCAGCACCCGCGAAAGCTACTCTTCAAGAATTTGGTGTCACATTGACATTTAAAGCCACCTCCAGATAATCTAAACTAAACAGAGTATCCGAAGAGCCAGTAACTTGTGAAGCGGAAGTTTCGAAATACGATGTGTAAAATCTACATTCACACTTGAACTCCCCCTTCGAAACTTTAAGTTTATCGGTGTTCTTTCCACCAGTCAACCTCATCCCATTTCATAGAGAGTGGCTCCCCTATAAAGCTAAGAGCCAGTAGTTTTGAGTCAAACAATACGACTAGTGAGAGATTTACGATCATTGAAGATTGTAATTGGAATGGAGTGGTTGGCATTCATAAACTACTCGACTCTGTAAACGAGG
Source organism: Lodderomyces parapsilosis (assembly GCF_000182765.1). Lineage (NCBI taxonomy): Eukaryota > Fungi > Ascomycota > Pichiomycetes > Serinales > Debaryomycetaceae > Lodderomyces > Lodderomyces parapsilosis. The sequence continues at coordinate 2,160,543 of NW_023503281.1, read as the reverse complement.
ACGACTATTGTTGTAAAGGAGTTTGCGAATTGACTGAGTCTATGCTGAGTCTGTTGTCGCTGCCCACCAACGGTTGACTGTATAAGGAGGCTCTCTTCTTGATACGTTTGAGCTGCCAACGTATTGGTACAACGGGTAAATATCCATGCTTGTCTTCGTATGTTAACGAGGTGAATACAATAATCACCACTATCCAATACAAGATGTAACTAATCACGCTTCCATATGTCGCCGAATTGGTCCAACCCAAAATTGCGGTCAAAATCATCCAAAAGGCGCCATCGTCTTGTAATTCACCATTGCAACAATTGACATGCCATACACTTTTTTCGATATCATAAGAACCTGGTCCATGTCCCGTCTCACTAACATCCATACCGCCACATTGGTTGATAAATTGTTGAAGTTCGAAGTTCCACACACCTTTGGAGAATAAACCTGCTGCAACCAAGTATAAAAAGCAGGTGGACGTGATGAGAAACCATTGTAAAGACAAGGTATTCCCTGATCTGTATAAAATGCAGCCAATCAATGTACCTATGATGACCGCTAATACTGCCGCATTAATGATTGCCCATATCGATGTATCTTCATTCACGCCAATACCACCAATAAAAACTATAGCCTCGAGCCCTTCCCTCAAAGTGGTGATGAATGGCAATAAAACCATATTGTATTTCTCTGTCAATAACTCCAATTGGTAAAACCAGCCACCATTCGATTTCTGAGTTGGGCTAGATATCAGTGGATTGAAATGTTTCGACAGTTGTAAAAGTCTCCCCAATTTGACTTTCCATTTTTGTTGCATCTTGCTCACTCTCAAAATCTGGATCCCCATCACTGAAATAATGATGCTTGCAAGGATGGAAAAAGTCCCTTCCCAATAATGCTCGGCAATTGACCATAAATCATTTCCCACTTTGTAGAAAACGACAAGTATTATTGCACCTACCAATAGACAAACTGCAAGTCCTAATAATCCACCAAACCAGATTTGGAATTTTAGAATTCGTCCTAATTTCCTATCAACTAGTTTTGCCTCCACTGCCTCACTCTCCTCAGATAACAATGACGGTGATGGTGATTCTTGTGGTATTTCCCGATATTGACTTCCGCTTTCATTCTGATTCTTTTCTTCGTCGGCGCAAAATGTTTGGTGAACAAAGGATAAAAGGACAGAAATAATGATCGCGGATTCCAAAGTTTCTCTCAATACGATCAAAAAAGTCTGTATTGAAAAGTAGTCATCTAGTGTCGCCATTATCTAATTGGTTGTTTTGTTGTAGAAACCACAGATCAAAAAGATAAGAGAAGCAACAACATCGAAAAGTTAGAAAGATTCGTGACTTTTTATCTAAAAGATCTAAACTTTTTCTCTCCATTGTCGGAGAAGGTAAAACACACGTCCTCTTCTAGAAAACAATGACAAAACTTTTACTTTTGTGCTACATGTGATCTATTCGAGCCACACAGCCATACGGAGAAGAAACTACATCTTAGTATTCATGTTTTAAGCCCTTCAACTCAAATGTGTATAATTTGGCTCCGATGCTACTACTTACACAAAGTGATCGGAGAAAATTTCTTGCACGAATCTGTGCTTTTATTGGACAACCCACCCCCTCCCCCCTTCCATTCGATAAGTCCCACTCACTGTTTGAACTTCCTCTTTTCACTTATATGTTTCCGGTAAACTGGTTCCCTCATATACCCCGCTTTATTTAAAAGATTTTCATAAAGTTCATGGCTCCGGTTATCCACTGGAAAATCCTCAACATCACTTAAATCACTTTCCAGAATGGCGTTGTCTATATTGCTGTAGTTCCTTTTAGCCCTCTTGTTAGCCGCCATGGCATAGCCTGCCAATTCCCTTTTGGCAGAGCTCTCTAGTGGGTTTCTGGAACGCTTTTTTGTCTGCAATGGGGACAGTTGCGAAGGTGTTACTACAATTGGACCAGATATGTTCTTGGGCTTGCTAAACATATCCTTCTTTACGGGCTCTTTAGATGGTCCAATTATACTTCGTGGCACAGCTTTGCTATCAATTTTTTTCACTTTTGAAGCCTCTGAGTGGAACAATTTGGCATTTAAAGGTGCTTCCTGGACTTGACCAGAAGATACAAACTTGGATATCCTTTTTTGATCCCTGGAATCTGAAGGTTTAGCTAAAGTTGATTCACTTTTGGTATCTTTTGGAATTGGCGACGCCGTGAAAATGGAACTGCTTCTTGAATTCGCTGCTCTGTCACTCAAGCCGCCGTGCACATATGGCATAGTCCTGTTTCTAGTTGTGCTGATAAAAACTTCTCGTCTTGGTGCCGTCGTGGTTTCCTCCCCGCTTTTAGAAGCAATGTTGGTGTCAACATTAGTCAAACTCTTTGGTCCCGTTGGGAAGATTCTTTCAGGCGTTCCAAGGATCAGATCCTTAGGTTTGGCAGCACTTGTTTCGCTGACATCCCTCGTGTCAATAGCCTTAGGATCATGGGCGTCCACCATCGAAGCTTTGTCTTTGATCAATCCATCCCTTACTGTAGACTTCTTGACCTCGTCTGAGCAACTTTTTACAGGCATGGGGATCTCTTTGCGTGCTTCCTCGACTGCAGCTTTCCCTGGTTCCCTTGAGTCCGCAAATGGGATAGCACTTCTTGTCACAGTTGCAGCAACGTCTTTACCATTGCCGACGCTTCCGGCACTATCGGCATTGGTTCTAGCGACAATTGTGAAATCCCTCAGGCGGACTTTACTCTTGCTTGGTTCACCCTTGTCTTGGAAAGTTTCTTTTTCGTTTGACTTCTCGGAATTTGCCGTGTCTGTTCTGCTAGAAGTGGAATTGCGTGTGCCTTTTGACTCTATACTCTCGGAGACGAGTGGATACACTTGTTCAACACTTGACACGGGTTGTTCTTTATTTTTTTCAATTTCATTGGCTTCATCCTCTTGGTAATCCATTTCAATAAGCAGTGATGCATTATCGGATGACAATATTGGGCTTGCTGCATTGGAAGAGTTGTTGGTATGCATATCTTGATTTTCCTCCCGAGAATGCCATGTGTTGGAAGTAGTTTTAATATCTCTTCCTCTTGGAGAGCCGCGCTTTGCCTCGTGACCGCCTTCTTTTGTCCAAGGAATTTCAACAGCGTTGTGATTTCTTGGGGGAAATCTCTTTTCAAAGTAGTTCACCACGTCGTTAACTCTGCCATGTGGCGCTTGATTATACCTGTTTTCATTTCTGTACAAAGGACGAGGGGAGTCTCGCCTTGAATACGAATCACTCACTTCCAGGCGTGGTATATAGGAATATACCTGCTTTGCTTCAAACCCTCTAGACTCACCATAATCATTATCTTTGTTTGGAGCTCTCTCATTTTCGTAATCACCTTCAATGTACCCATTCTGTCTCCAACTCCCGTGCGATCTACCGCCCCATTCATCATAGTAGCTCCTTACAGGATTTCTCCTGGGGTCTGGTTTTTTGTCATTATAGGTGTCATCGTAGTAGCTCCTTACCGGATTTTTTCTGTAGTTTTGCTCCCTGTCATTATAGGTGTCATCATGGTTGCCCCGTACGGGGTTTCCCTTGTAGTTTAGTTCTCTGCTATCAAATGCGTCATCGCTATTATGAGCCCCTTGTCTAGAAATGGTACGACGCTCGTGGTATTTTCCATAACCATCAAGCTCGTCACGCTTGCCTGTCTTATCCCTTAGTTTATCCTCGTCATTGTCATACCTCTTGCCTTCGAGATAGCTTCTATGACCAGGTCCAGATGGTAACGGTGGTTGGCTTGTTTCTCGAAGTTTCTTGAACCTTTCTTTGTCTATTTCGTGACATTCTCCAAACTGTGGCATCTCCTCCGGTCGCAAAGGCAATGGTTCACTTTTGAAAAAAACATGATCTAAAGCGTCTAACGCATTCAATCTCTTATAAGGATCAAGCGCCAACAACCCGCTCAATAAATCAACAGCAGATGATGGCATCAATGATTCAAATCTTCTCTCAAGGCTTCTTTTACAACCAAGACCAATACTGAAATCTGTCTTGTTTGGTAGTTTAGATGCCTTTTCCCAATCAGTCGGAGGGCCAATGAGTTCAAAAATAAGTTGCGCCTGGTGTGCATCACTTTTACCAACAAGAATGGGTTTATGAACAAATAATTCAGCAAAGACACACCCAATTCCCCAAAGATCTACAGCAGTGGTATACTTTCTCTCGCCCAATAGTATTTCCGGTGGACGGTACCATCGAGTGACAACAAGGGCTGTGTACGCTTTTTCGCCACCTCCAGGACCCATTCCTAATCTTGGTATATCTCCTTCATAAAGTCGCGCAAGGCCAAAGTCCGCAATCTTTAAAACTCCTCTGCTGTCTATCAATATGTTAGCAGCTTTGATGTCCCTATGTAGAAAATTCTGCTCATGAATAAATTGCGTGCCTTGCAATAGCTGTATCATGATACACTTTATTTGATTAAGCTCTAACTTGACATCAGGGTTTTCAAGGATTCCAACCAAATCACTTGTCATGTATGGAGAAATGGTGTAGAATGTGCCCCTATTTGTGACCAAGTCAGCTGGATTTGTGACTTTGGGTGGTTCGTAAACAAGTTCATTAATGTTTAGGATGTTGTGGTGCTCGAGTTGTTTCAAGATTGTAATCTCCCTCAAAGCAGTGATGGGGAATCCTTCTTTCGCCAGATGATTCAAAAGTTGCTTTACTGCAACTAGCTCACCGGTGCGTTTATCTCGAGCTTTCTGTACCACCCCAAAAGTTCCTTGTCCCAACTTTTCAATCATTTGATACAGATCTAATTTACCTATCTCGGGTATGGGATCGACAAATGAGTCCCCATAAATAGAGCCCACTCTCGACATTTTTGCTCAGTATGTATATCTGTGATGGGCTTTGGCAGATGATACTAGGCCGATGTTGGTGGTGTGAGGAGCTGATTTTGAAATACAGTGTTGCACTCGAATTGATAAATTCTGTATTTTTATTTTATTTTTTTTTTTTTTCTGTCTTCCTTCTTGGGTCAAGAAATCGAAACAAGCTTTGCGTTCCGATAGAGAGAAGATAAGATGGTTATATATGGTCGTTCGGTAAAAGTGCTTCAGCAGTCTACTGTGTGTGTTAGCCGCTACGTTGGAAATATTTGATTCATCGTATTTTCATTACAACATATATATATGCAACAGTTTATGCTCTAATACATCAAAGCACATTAAACATTTCCACTTGTGTACTTTGAGTGCTTCTTTCTGGCTTTTGACAAAGCAACAGATTGCTTGACATTGAACCCCTTGGTTAAGAAATTCGTAGTCTCTTCCAACTCCAAGCCAGCAGTGTCTGGAAGCAAGAAATAAACGAAAAAGAAAGCAATCAAACAAAGTCCAGCAAAGAATGAGAATGTTCCTGTTGGTGTTATATTTTCCAACATGGTTAAAAATGTAGATGCAATTACCAAGGATCCGGCCCAATTCGTACATGCTGCATACATTCCACCAATCGATCTAACATTGACATCAGAAAATAACTCCACTCCTACCCAAGCTGCGTTACCAATACCGATTGCATATGATGCAACATACAAAATCATACCAATGATGACGACGATACCCCAACCGCTGATGCCCCTTGTGTGTATCATTACACCTGATGCAAAATCGACATCGAGAAAATGAAATGCAATCGCACAAACAACCAAGGCTGCGCACATACATGGCATTCCAATAAGTAAAATTCGCCTTCTTCCAACCTTGTCGATGATGCAAAGAGCAACCCCAGTAAAAACAAAGTTTGTAGCTGAAATGATAATAGAGACAGCCGTGGCATTTTCAAACCCAATTGTTTCGAAGATGGTGGTACTGAAATACATCAACGAGTTGAATCCAGTAAACTGTTGGATTCCTTGAAGCCCGCATGCAAGAATCAATGCTCTAAAGTTTCCTGGTGTGGTGTGAATGATTTTGATCGACTCCCAAGCCTTTTGGAGTGGGTTTCTACCTGGCACTGTAGAATCGGATTGAATCATATCCTCGATAGAGGCATTAACAAATGCATCCGACGGATCGTTGTGTATTCTTCTCAAAACTTGTTTTGCCTTGGGTATGTCACCATTCATCACATAATATCTTGGAGTATCAGGTAAAAAGAAAAACAAGCATGATTGTAAAACCGCGGGTACCATACATAACCCAACAGATACTCTCCAACCGTGCGACACTCTGGTTAACCCCCAGTTAATAAAATATGCAACCAATTGACCACCTGTGATAAACATTACATTTGTGACAATCAAACGACCACGATATTTCGAAGGAGCAAGCTCGGACAACATGAGAGGTGCAATCAAGGATGCAATGCCCACTCCCCAACCCAAAATGAATCTGCCTACAATCATGGTCCATACAGTTTTGGCAGCTAGTTGAACAATTGTTCCAACTACAAAAATGACATTTGAACCCAACAAAACTCTTTTTCTTCCAATCAAATTGGCTAAAATACCACCAAGTATAGCTCCAAGCAAAGCACCAAGCGAAGTGGCTGATGTGATGAACTCCTTCTCCCCAGATGTTAGAATTTTGTTGGACAAATCTGTTCCAATCTGAACCAAAGCAGATGAAATGTACCCTGTATCATAACCAAACATGAACCCAGATATGGAGGACACCAACGTCAAAAGAATAACTATTTTTGATGGTCGAGTTTCTGATTCCGAGACTTGAACAGACTCAGCTTCATATTCCGAGCTGGCCCCAATATTAGGTAGCAAATCCTTCGACGAGTTTGTCGATGTCACCGACGAGTGCAGGCTGTTTAGCTCTGAGCTGATAACTCGTGTTATCCTACTACCATCAGCACTAACTTGAGTATCTTTCTTCATAACGTGAGGGGTAAAATTAGGGACAATGCGGGGGGTTTATGTATTTGCAATGAAAACTGGTTCGTCGTGATCGTGTACCCTGTTGTTAAAGCGAGGACCAAATGGAATATATGTAGTATTGGTGTAAATCCTATCAATTCTTTAATGACCAAAATGCAGTGAAAAGAAAGGAAAAAAATAGAAAATATTTTCTTTTAATGTTTATGGTTTGCTAATTTTACACTTTATAGTAAGAATGGACCAGAAAAAAAATTAATGACAATTGAAAAGAAGAAAAAACGCCGAAATAATTAAAATTTCACCGAAGGCACGGCACGACTATGTTTACATGCATTTTTTCCGATTAATGAAAATGTGTCGAATGAAAATGATCAAGACGAGCGTCTCCGAAAAATTCTGGACGTCTTCGCCACTATGAAGTGTCCTTTGGAGGTGGACAATGTCTAATTATTTCTTGGGATTATAGAGTAGTGTGCAGATCAAATTTCAGCGAAATTCTGGCGGGGCTGCCGAATGAAATTCTTTGTCTTGCACGTGACATGGGTCAAAGGTGCCGAACCTATAGTAGCAACGTCTTGCCAATTGCAAACTTTTACAAAGTGGAAGGTTGTACTTGGGTGATGATGTTGGACAGTTTGTACATTGATTGCAATCGGAGCATGGTATATCAAGTATAATTCCTCGAGAAATTTTGGCGTCTTTGTGAGAGAGCATATAAGTAATCGCTCTCGAATTACATTGGGTTTATGTCAACGCTAGCCGTTTTTGCCAACCCGGCGTAACCCCCAAATAAGTACTCACAACTGCTTTATGATGTAATCGCCATTTCCCGCTCAATTGTAGTAGTTCTAGCTACATTTTCTACAAGTCACTTCATCTTTGATACATTTTATTAGTGCGTACGATATACAAAGTTGATCGAAAGTAACAAGTGTTAAACTGCTTCAACATTGCCAACAGTATTCATCAGCCCTGTAAAATCTATGAAGTTTTTTTGTTATTTTCAAATTTACTTCTTTGGAGGGTCGAATCTGAATTTTCTGTTCTTGATTGGAGTCCATTTGAATCTTCTTACCCAGATCGACAATAAATACAAGGATGATACAACTATAAGGGCTTTCAAACCCCATCTCTTTCTTTCGTCGTGTTCTGGTTCAGAGGCCCAGTTCAAGAATGTAGTAACATCCTTTGCCATTTGTGAAGATGAAGCTGGTGTACCATCTTCATATTCAACCAAGTCGTCAAACAAAACTCTAGCCATGGCAATGGCACCACCTGGGAAGTATGGATTGTAGTTGGATCCTTCTGGTAATACAACACCTGCTGGTGGTTCTTCTGGGTAACCGGTCAACAATGAAAATATATAGTCACATCCACCGTGTCTGGCCTTGACAATCAATGACAAATCTGGAGGTAAAGCACCTTGGTTTGCGGCTCTAGCAGCTTGTTCGTTTTCATAGGGTCCTGGGATATAATCAGCCAATTTACCTGGTCTCTTTCTTGGTTTTCCTTCATCATCGGGCTCATCATCATATTCATTCTCTTCGGCCATAGCCTTAGCTTCAGAAGTGGTGTGTGAGCTTCCAACCAAGTTTCTCCAAGCAATTCTTTCCAATGAATGGCATGCTGCACAAACTTCTCTGTAAACTTGAAAACCTCTTCTGATGGATGCATGGTCAAATGTTTCAAACATACCGTTGTGAGGCCAGTCGTATGCTGGAGGATGTAAACCATGCTCTGCAGCAGTCATGGCATTGGCAGTCATCGAATCTTGGTATAATAAATATGATGCAGTTAAACCGGTGACCCCAACACCACCGGCAATGAATTTTTGAACCAATGGTTGGTTTACAGACTTGAATGCTGTTTTAAACATGGTGTAATTGATTCGTCGTCCTAGCAAGAAAGTGGATGTTGTATAAAATGAAGAAAGGACAAATTCCAAAACTGTCTAAATTGTGATGATAATTTTTCAAAGTCCAATTTTGCTAGTTTTTCCTCTGGTGTGATGAGAATCTAGATGGATCAATTTCTCGAGATAGGAACAGCTCAGTTCAATTTTTGGAGGCTTTAGAAGACTGATGTTTTCAAACAGTTTGATTTCAACGCTATGCCAGAGCTTATTTTTTTTTTTTCTTTCGTCCTTTTTCTTATTGGTAAAAGAGAATGAAGAGAATGAATAGTAAGATGGAAGAGAAAATTGAAAAAAAGTTGAGTGTGTACTGCATATAAAAGTGCTCTTTATAGTCAAATTTATAAAACAACAATTGTTATTGGTTACAATTTTCACTCTTGTTGTATCTCTTTACTCTTTCTTCTTTTTTGTCGCATCTTACATTGTCACAAAATATACATTTAAGACATCGAAGGCAGGATACTTGTGAACAAGCCCATAAGATGATATGTTCTATCACTTCTATTATTGTGATTCATGACAGCCACTCCATTGAACTGGCTGACTTGCAGTCGTGCTTAAAGGTACCATTTCGTTTGCATTATACACTTACGGAGGACTACCAAAAGGACAAACACCAAAAAGAAACACTTTGAAGCATTACTTTAACCTCCATTTAACAATATGACCTATCCAGAGCTGAGTCTCAAATCTAGTTGCCACACCCACTCCTGTCTTATGATACTAACTTGTCAATTGACTATCACCTACCATTTTTCTTCCGGATTCTTCTTATACTCGATGTAAGCATCCCAATTGAAAATACTAATCTCGGTTTCATTCTGAATACCCCAGTCCCATAACGACTTCTCGGCAGTGGCTGCCCCTCTCTTCATAATAACCCAATCGTCATCATTTTCAAAGTTTATTACTAAATTCATGGATTTTGAACCATGCGCTTTGGTGTATATCTTTAAAGAATCATACTGTACATTTCTGTATGGTCTCAAGCTTCCAATGGTGTTTATTTCTTTGAGTACTTGATCAAATAAAGTCTTTGAAGTAGTTGATTTCAAGTCTATATCTTTTATGATCAAGTTTTTCACGTTTCGATACGGGAATGACTTTATTATCCGAATGGTGACTAAAGCGTCCGTGGCGGGTCGGACATTCGATGTCAATGGCTCTGTGTCAGACATAGTTATATCGAGTCGATATCATCACGAGGTGATAACAAGCATCATTTGATTTTTCCCATGATACATAAAAAGTCAATTGACTGCTACCATTAATTTTAGTTTAGGTAATGTTAAATCAAAGAGAGGCCCCAGTGTAACTATATTCATGACATGAGAGCTAATTGCATAGTCTGCTCAATTGTAAATTTCTGAAGGACCTTTGAAGTAACATAATGTAGGGGTCAACATTCTCAATAGTGTTTTGCAATCGCATTGTAGACTTCAGTCAGTAAGCTCTACAATTATCCTCTAACTCGTCAGGGACGAATTTCTCAAAGTGTATTGGATCATACACCCTTCATCCAAACTTCGTAACATCTACAGCTACGATAAGCCTAGCAAGTAAATGCATTTATTTTCACCTGGTACACAATTACATACTCCCCCTTTTAATGCATCAAATCCTCGAGATACATCGATGGTATCGGTTTTCTTGGACTTTGAACTTTTGAATTCTGATCATCGCTGCCTTGCGACTGGCTTTGACTCTCCTCATGTAATGATGGTGGAATTGAAGGATTGTGTTGAGCCACCGAATAATCGCTATTATTCATCTCATTGTTTATGTATAAACTTGGCACTAATTGAGAATGCCTGTTGGTGGCAGGAGATGGACTTGCCAAATTCGTGGCTGAGCCACCTAAGGACAAGTTTGTCAATGATGGATTGTATGACTTGGTCTTTTTATGTTGCATAACTTCCGCAGTTGGTGAAATAAACATTTTGGTCAAATCGTGCTTTGAAGCAGGAGCAGCCACATCAGATTGATAAATGGTGGAATTGTCCCCAACTTGTGAACCGCCACCTGGCAAGTTAGCAAATGATCTATTCAATAACGGTAGCTTCGATATTGAAGAGCCGTGGTGATGACTCTTGTACTCAAAGTTGTTGAGTGTTGATGTGGGTGTCATGTTTGAATATCCGTATGCATTATTGTTGTTACTTTCATACTTTTCATACAAAATTCTATCGTTAGTGCTGGTCTTTTTGGCAACTCTTGATGCAGTACAAGAAACAATCAAATGATACAAAATGAACCCAAGAAGTATGGCTCCCACTATTGCCCCTACTGCAATAAACACTGTGCCTGAAGGGTTGTGTTGTCTAATAATAAAAGGATTGTTGCTGTTTGGAGGAACGGAAATGGAAGGAGTAGTATAAGAATCACTGGAAGAAGTCAATGAAGGCATACCCGTTTCAGCATTTGTTGTTTCCGAGTCATCTCGTTCTACCAATGTCTTGGTTGCAATCAAAAGTGTTGTCACTAGATCTTCTCGATTCATGTTGATGATGGCTGGTTTGCTAATCTAAATCGAAAGCTGATTTTCAATCTCTTTCCTTAAATTTTTGTCTTTTTTTTTTTTTGTTTTTTTTTTTCTCTGTTTGGAACTTCGCCTGATTTTGATTTGATTTGATTTTGATCTATATGCAACATGAGTTATTTTTAGAACATGTTAAAACTATGAAACCGTTATATAGTATATAAGTTGTTTCACTCACTATACCAAATCCCTTCTTTTTCTTTATTGAATTGCTTGCGAAACCAATTCCATATTTCAACACTATCACAATCATCGACAAGACGTGGTTTGAAATGGGTGTATTTGGCATGGTATTCCGTCATGTTCCCAGTTTTACAGTAGATTAGTTTTGTACTGTATGGTTGTTCATACTCGTCTTCCCCATTCTCCATTTCCCATGGCTTGGGTATGGGACTATCTGAGAAGTGAATCAATTTGATCTTTTGCAACATTTTTATTGGATCCCAACCTCGGTTCGATCGTTTTTTGATAAACGGTAGATATTGCGGTTCAACAACAAATCTTTCGTGCCATGGCTCACGAAACTCGCCGGTTAGAACTCCATAAACACGATGTGGTAGAATGCCAACGTTGATGTTTCCCTTTGCTAGTTCATTGTCCAAGTACTTGTTCAAAATCTCCATGTCGTACTCTGATTTCTTTCTCAATTTTTTTCTGTTTGTTAGTGACCAATGTATTGGATTATACACATACTTCATTATATGGTCAAATGTTGTTCTAGAAGGTGTCACTACCATTACGTGGTTGGCAAAAAAGTTGCGTGGATTGTCGAATTTGTGTGCTTCGAATACCAACGAGGGTAGCAATCTCCAATTCTTGGTTTCAGATATGTCATTGACCAATTTTCTCATCCGCAACCCGTACCTTTTGGAGTCAGGAATCTCCACCTTCTTTTTGTATTTCAATGAAGATTTTCCTTCAACGACATTGTTTAACCAATACGCCTGTGGCAAAACAAATTCAAGCTCCCTTGGAATCTTGAATAGCTCATCTATGTTAGAGTGTGAGCTAAATATCTCGCCATTGTCAACTTTGGGACGAATTAACATCGAGTCAGAATCAAAGTAAACAATCCTTTCAAATTCAACTTGATTGAAAACATGAAATTTGGTAAATGAAGCTGCCCATGGAGTATCATCGTTGTAGTAAACCTTAACCAAGGGAACTGGCTTCAATGTAATATTGTAGTGATTTGCCACCTGATACAAGTTGTTCCATTTATGAGATGTGTGGTGTTGTAGTACTTCATCATACAATATAACCAAATTTGGAATCCGAGTATTGCCGTCTCGAAGATGAGCAAAGTTCATTATTGCTAAGTTGAGATAGTCGTAGTTTGTTGCATATTGCATATATGCCAATCTGTCGGGATTATCCAATGGTTGCTTTTCGTAATAAGATATAACTTCTTCTGGAATCACTTTCAAATGCTTGTTTAAACCTCTTTCTTTGACATTATGTGTATTCTCCAATACATAATGTGAAAACACAAAGTAAAGAATAACAAACACTGCAATTTTAAACTCCCAATTTTTGGCAAACCTCTTCCATTTTCTGTTAGTCGTGCTGTTTGAATCAGGCATTGGTTACTTGGCAACGAGAAGAAGATCAAAAGAAATCGGAAAAATAGAAACGGAATAAAAAAAAAAAAAAAATTGAAAAATGTGCACAGTTAACAGCCGATGAAAATGGATCTACAACTTCAAAAACAATAACAGCTGCAAGAATGTGGCATATTCTTCAAAGTAGCCAACCGTAAATGCCAAAAACGTAAAAAGAAATGCGCAAACCCGGAATCGAACCGGGGGCCCAACGATGGCAACGTTGGATTTTACCACTAAACCATTTGCGCCTTTTGTTGAAATTGTGAGCATGTTTTTGATTCCTACCACGCCCGATTTTGTGTTCCTTAAATTTAAAAATTGGTGTTTACCGCAGCTCTTTCAAATAGCAGAGGGATGAACAACAGTTGAGCGTAAGTGGTAAGAGTGGTTCATTTGCAATTGAAGCTCTCAAAAGCGAGAGGGGCGGTCAGAGAGACTGAAAATACTCATTCTTTTGCAATATCTGAAATTTGTTGCAAAGTAATTCTATCTGTGTTACAGCACCTACTTAGTTTAATATATGGCAATGAGCTTGCTCTTTCCGTTCTCTAGCTTGTGTGATCGCTGCATGGAATGACATGGAATTGGAATAACACACTTCGAAATATACCCATATTATCATCTTTGCATTCACGTTTAAGCCATTCTAGCATCAAAAACCGTTCTTTTCTCATTTAATACTTATTCGCCTTTCTTCCTTCCCCTCTTTTTCTGCCCCCTTTCCTTCGTTGCCAATTAGTTTGCTGGTTTCTGTGACTTTATCAATTCCTCCCTCAACTTTTGCGAGAATTGGTCTTGATTGTCATCATCATCCCAATCCTGTTCCCAAAGTGATTCTTCTTTCAATTTTGCATCTGTAACCCATTTAGACTCGTCGTCTGGGAAATCTTCAAATTCATCATCCTCTTCAAGGGATTTGATTACTTGCTCTTCGTTTTCGGAAACTTCCTGAGTTTTCTTCTGTTCGGCGGATGACATTGTTGTTAATGATTAGCCCTGTTATTATGCAGATTTGTTGTATCTTTCTCCTTTGACGTATGCAACAAAGAATGACTTACTTTGGTGGCGATCAAAAATGTTCTAGGTGGATTTTTCTTTTTGAAGATTTATTCGCGACCATTGGAATCTTTTTGCGGGAAACAAAAAATTTTCAAAGTTCAAACCGTTTCCACCAGATAGACCCAATCACTACACGCATTCAGCTATGTTCAGCAGAACTCCTCTCGTTGGTAAACTTGTGTCATGCACCAACCAGATAAGGATGTCTTTGCGAAATGTTGGATATTTGGGTTGTTTGGCTCCAAATGAAGGCTCGACTCAGGGATACAAACGTCTAGGACGTGGACCTTCTTCCAACAAAGGTAAAACATCAGGACGAGGTCAAAAAGGTCAGAAAGCAAGAGGGAAAGTTCCAATATGGATGGAAGGTGGTCAAACTCCATATTTCAAGCAAATGCCAATGGTGGGTTTCAGAAATGCACACAATGCCAAAGCATACCACGAGGTCAACTTGAGCAAGATCCAAGATTTCTGGAACACTGGCAGGATACCATTGAAGGATGGTGATACGCTTACAATCAAGATAATGAAAGAATGTGGTATCATAACGGGAAGCTTGAAAGATGGTGTCAAAATCTTGGGTAAAAGCACAACTGATTATAGCGTGCCACTAAATATCGAAGCCTCAAAAGCAACTGACCAGGCAATAGAGAAAATTGAGAGTGCAAATATGTCATTCACCGCTAGATATTTTTCAAGATTGGGGTTGAGAGCCTTTGTCAATCCAAATTATTTCTTATTGAGAAAAGGTTATGTTCCTTTACAAGCAAGACCAACTAGTCAGAAGGATATTCAGTATTATTCGAACCCAGATAAGAGGGGCTATTTGCACAAGGATCGTTCGATACTCTTAGACCACTTGGATAAAGCTCGTGACGAATTGAAAACCGCAAAGCCAAAAAAGAAATTGTCCAAGTTCAAATCCTTGCTGGAACAGCTTAAGGAGGCATCATCGGTGGGTTTCCAGTCCACAAGCAAACTTGTCAGTGTCAAGGACTTGGCTTGAAAAAAAAAATAAAGTCTAATGTATATAGTATCAATCAAGATCAATGAATAGATGTAACAAACTCTCAACAGTTTCTTGAATGTCATTCCATGATACCTGAACCTTTTCTGAGTCTGTCCTTTTGTTAAAACTATAGTTAAACTTACGAAGTGAAAACATTGTTGCTTTGTGGGTCATTTGGTATATTTCCTTTATCTTCAACTTGTCATTAATTGATTCTGTTTGGTTCATTGAAAGGCCACGAATTCTCAAGCCTGATTGAATAATCTTATTTACGGCTGTACTTATTTGCTCTTGAGTAGATAGAACCAGTGATTTGTTTGGCTTCGGTTGAGTTCTTAGGAAAGGATTACCTTCTTGCTTCTCTTTTAGTACCCTATCAAACGCAGTCACAGCTGGTGATGATGTTGTTGTTGACTTCCTCTTTGGCTTCACAAATGAATTTTCCAAAGTCTTATCCTCTTCAAGGAAGTCTCTTGTGTATTTCAATTTGGAAAAGTCCAAAACAAGGCATCTCACTTGCGTTTCATAATAAAACACGACGTACTTTTCTTCGCCAATTTTTGTTAAAAGACCATGTCTGAAGTCCGCATTTGAGGTGATTTGGAGAAGTTTTTGTTTGAAGAAGATTTCCGTTTGTGGGTCATTGCTAAATATCAGCAACGATTTACCATCTATAAGAAAGATGGGTAACTTGTTGCAATCAATGTACGAAATGAACTCACAAGAACCAACTATTATCATAGAATTATCCAGATCCGACCAAAATTGAACGTCGTTATAGATGCGGTCTGCATCACAAATGGTGGTTGTAGATACGAGGTTCATGTAATTGATGAAGCGTGCATACAAAAGTTGAGAGAGAGACTCAAGATTTTGTTTTGTCAATTCCTTGATGCGTCAAGAACAAGGATTTCAGATCCTGATTAGACTTTGACTACGAATAGACTGTTTAGAATCCAAGGGCGCCAATTATTTCCAGAGTTCGTAGAGGATGCGAGTCTCCTTGTGGGTATGGTCCAGCTTACTGTTCTCTTTACACGATGGTATAAGCTGAGCTGAATCGTTCCTCCACAATGTTCTGATCTTCCCTTACGGCAATAAAGGACACAATTATAGGTCAAGTTTAGTTATGTCTCAAGACCACTACTCACATGGTAGTATATGTCAGGCCTATCGCACAGTATTATCAAACTCATCTCCAATTTGTCCCCTCGGCATTAACTTCGGTGTCGCCTTTTCGATATTTTTAAAAGAGAGAGAGAAAAAAAAAATCTGATAAAATACCCGATGATTATCTTTTTTGGTTAATACGAAAAACCACCATCACCGATTTCCGAGTCTCATCCTTTCGCGTTCAAGCTGTGTAATTTTACTAAGAGGATCACCTGGAGTGTTGAAAGCTGTAACATACGTGGAGCCAAAGAACGATAACTGTATTCCTCATTTTTGAAGCAAGATATACACTTTCGCATTTACTGCTTGATTTAGACTGCCAGTATCGGAAACTAAAAACATACAACAAAAAAATGTCAACAAAACAAAGGGTGTACTCTATATCGAAGGTCTATTCGGACGTCAATAGCAAGAAACCTTCAGAATATTGGGATTATGAGAATCACAAGATAGGTTGGGGAGAAATAAAAAATTACGAAATTGTCAGTAAGATAGGAAGGGGGAAATATTCAGAAGTATTTCAAGGAATAAATGTATTGAATGATGAGCCATGCGTGATCAAAGTGTTGAAACCTGTGAAATTGAAGAAGATTTATCGGGAAGTTAAGATTTTGCAAAATTTGACAGGTGGACCCAATGTTGTGGCACTTCTAGATGTGGTTCGCGATGAGCAATCAAAAATACCTGCTTTAATCTTTGAAAAAGTCAATAATGTTGATTTTAGAGTTTTGTATCCCAAGTTCACTGTGAAGGATATTCAATACTATTTTACGCAACTTTTAATAGCGTTGGATTATTCGCATTCAATGGGTATAATACATCGAGATGTGAAACCACAAAACATAATGATTGATCCTATGAATAAGAAGTTGAGATTGATAGATTGGGGCTTGGCTGAGTTTTACCATGCTGGTATGGACTACAATGTCAGAGTGGCTTCGAGATACCACAAGGGCCCAGAGTTGTTGGTTAATTTGCAGCAGTACGACTACTCGCTTGATCTATGGTCAGTTGGTTGTATGTTGGGAGCAATAATATTCAAGAAAGAACCGTTGTTTAGAGGTGATTCAAATAATGACCAGTTGGTTCAAATTGCTAAAGTGTTGGGAACAGAAGGCTTGATGAGCTACGTAAAGAAATATGGTATAAAATTGAGTCAGGATTACGATGGCATTTTAGGCAATTATTCAAGGAAGCCGTGGAAATCGTTTGTAAATAATGAAAACAGGTACTTGATCAGTGATGCTGTTTTAGACTTGATTGACAAGTTATTGCAATATGACCATCAATTGAGACCAACAGCAAAAGAAGCCATGAATCATCCATTTTTCAAATTACAGAGCTAAAAGAAGATTGAGTGGGGGGGGGGGTTGAGTGCATGCGGAAATGGTTCTGCAGGGCGGGTTTCGCTAAATAATGTTTGTAAGAAAGAGGCTTTTTGTGACGGTTGATGTTGCCAATAACAACTAATTAATAGAAATTTATATCGGATCCTACATTGACAGTGTGATTGGTGATGATTCAAATATGGGTAAAGTCAGAGTTTTAGTTGCAGCTTATGTATGGTATATGCTTACTTTATTCTTGTGCAATCACATGCAGTATACACACAGGATTGCCAATTCAATACACCTTAGTCTCTTTGCTGTAGACTAAACCACTCTTAGTCCTCAGTTGTAAACAAATTGACTTTCTTAGCGTCATGCAAGTCTAATGCAGTACTTTTCTTCTGGATTATTTTTTTTTAGGATTACAACGCCTCTTCTCTACAAAAAGACATTAAACGATAAAAAATTCAAACAGGAAAAAAAAAAGAATCAGAAAAACGTAAACACACCACGTAAATCACTAAAAAAGACGATTCAGACAACGATCACACACACATTACACACACAGAATTTTTCTTGCACAGCTCATTGATCGTTATTTTGATCCAGTGAAGAGTCAACCAAAAAACGTTTCCCCATACTTATTCACTCCTTTCCATTCAATTCTATTATTACAAATGCCACTCTGTGCGAGTTCCCCCAAGACGAGTACGTATCATCTTTTCATCATAAGCCTCACATTGAAAAAAAAAAAAATTGTGTTACTAACTTTTCATAGTTCAAAGAAAAATTGTCATCCTAGGAGATGGTGCTTGTGGAAAGACTTCGCTATTGAATGTTTTCACAAGGGGGTATTTCCCTCAGGTTTATGAACCGACTGTGTTTGAAAACTATGTGCATGACATATTCATTGATGGGCAATCAGTTCAATTGTCACTATGGGATACGGCAGGACAAGAAGAGTTTGATCGATTACGGTCCCTTTCGTATTCAGATACCCATTGCATAATGTTGTGTTTTTCAGTTGATTCTCCAGACTCACTCGAGAACGTACAATCAAAATGGGTTGGAGAAATTGCCGATCACTGTGAAGGAGTCAAGCTTGTTTTGGTTGCATTGAAATGTGACTTGAGGAATGATGAGGACGTCGATAATCTGAATCAACAGTTTAGTCAAAGCAATCCTTACTCGCCACAAAAGAGGCTTATCAGTTATGACCAAGGGTTAGCAGTAGCGAAAAGGATCAATGCCTCCAGGTACTTGGAATGTTCTGCTAAAAAGAACAGAGGGGTTAACGAAGCATTTTCAGAGGCTGCGAGAGTTGCATTAAATGCTAAACCAAAGGGTGCTAATGACGATATACAAGATAAAAAAAGTTGCGTAGTAATGTAATAGGATATTAATGATCTAAGGACGTTTCTCTCTATTTGAAGGGGTAGCTTTGTAGCTCTTTTCTAGCATCCCATATATCTTCTGAGCTTCCTTTTGCTTTATCCTCTAGTAGACGTTTTTTGAAAAATTCCTGGATTTTGATTCGACTGCTCAACTCTTTGTCATTTAATTCCTCCAACGACTTATCCTTTCCTTCCACTAAGGAACCATGTTTGATAGCAAACCAAAACTTTTCTCTTTGCCTTTGGCATGAATCATATGACCCATATCTATAGTAGTTTTTAAATTGACCTCCTAATGAAAAACATGCAATAAGCTCATCCAAAGCCGTCATGATTGAAAGTTTTCCTGGATACTCATTCAAAATGGTGTTTTTGTTTATTTCTTTGATTACTTCGTTTCTTTTCTGTTGTATGTCAGCATTGGCATTCTGAAATTCGCGCCATAATTCTTCGAGTTCAGGCTCTTCCTTGGACATTATGAAGTCGATGATGTTTGGTGAATCAATCAATTGTAATAAAAAAAAAAATGAAGATGAAAAAAAAAAAAAGAGAGCCAAAAATGTAAGAAAATAATTAAATGCTCTCAGCAGGATTCGAACCTACGATCTCCTCATTACTAGTGAGGTGCCTTACCAACTTGGCCATAAGAGCAGTTTTCATGTAAAAATCTGTGCTGAATATATATAATGCTAAGGCAAGAATTAATAACACGAATATTATTCACTTTACCCAAAGTGCCCGTAAGAACTGGCTATAAAGCCTGTTTGATGTGAAATACTTACTCTACAAGATTGCAAACCTTTTTTTTGATTGGTGAATGATTTAGTTATGCCTAATTTTATATTGATTTTGCTACAAATTGGAACAAAATTGCCGCAAAAATTTTTGGAATTCGAGAGAAGTTTTCTTAATCAATGAATGTCAACTTTCCAGTAGACATAGAGCTACATGTATAAACTTTACACCTGTTTATGATTGATTGAGCTATTTACAGTTGCTTCTTTTTGGACTTCATTTTATGACCTGCATCACTAACTTGCCCCCCCCATCAACAGAATTACCAGTTTGGGAAACTAATTTTGTGCGTAATTTGTTTTTTAATCGAATCTTGGAGATAGACAATTACACGGCTTACTTACTGTGAGGATGAAGCAACCAAAGGTGCCGCTCACGCCATATCGTGATTTAGCCTACCGTGTCAGGCAGTTAAAGCCCATCTTAAACGTTATCAAACGTCAACTACGCATTATTGTATACATCTATCGTATCAGCACCAAGAATGTCATCAAAGCAATACGAGCAATCTTCCTTCAAAGGTCAACTATCGTGGTCGCTATTTTCGCCTATCTTTGCGAAGTGGTACCAAATCTCTTAAAGAATGCAACGAAACATCTTTTTGAATTAAAGGCGAAAGGATTTCTGAGCGAAGCATGGCAGATAATTATTGCCCCATTACAAGCCGATCGTCTGCCTATCTTTATGATTCGCTTAGTGGCAACTTTGAATGCCATGAATCCAATATTTATGAAGCTTTTGTATCCTTATGTTGATGGAGAATATTTTCTTTTCACAACGACATTCCTTGCTGGTTTGGTGTCATCAATTTTGAATTTTCCTAGGTTTCAAGAACTCAAGATCGAAGAAGACAAGTTTTACACTTTTGATTGGACGTGTATATTGGTCACAAAGGCGATTGATACGGTAATATCCACCACAGTTTCTCCTCATGTGTCGGCTCATACAAATGACTTGATAGACTTGCTGGTCATTTTGGTTTCTACATATTGCGTCATGACTGCTTGGTGGTTCAAACCTGACAAACTTAGTCCTCAAATGGTGAATTGGATTACAAAAATGACTCGTATAGATCCAAGTGTACAAAAGGGAGTACAGGAGTTACACGAGGGCACAGTGAGTTACACTACACAAGAAGCCTCCCCCGAGCAAGACAGCTTCCAGAGTTTTGCGGCTCTGAGAGGAAAGAATTCAAAGTTGGGAGATTTAACACAACACGAAAAACTTCCCTGCGAGGTTTTACATGAGTTTACAACACACAGCTGCCTCAAACACACCTTTGACATTTTTGTATCCCAGTTTATATCCAGTTTAAGATTCTACTCCTACGTCAATTTATTCACATTTGTCTTTTTCAGAGGCTTTAGAGGTAATATGAGGAAAGTGTGTTTGAAAACAATCAAGTCGTCATTGTTTGTTAGTTCGTTGACTACAATACATTGGGGGTGCATATGTTTTATACGAAACCATCATCCCAAATGGTTTGGACAAAAATATTGGGACATTTTGGGTATCAAGATTGGATCAGCTCTTGCTGGATTGAGTGTGTTGTTTGAAAGTGCCAAAAAACGTCAAGATTTGATGCTATTTGTAACACCAAAGGCTTTGGGTACTTTTTTTGATGCAGCCGATAGCACTAAAAGAAGACAGTTGGAGACTGCTGCTTTTAGTTTTAGTTTTGCAATATTAGTGGCTTTTGCTCGACTGAGTCCAGCAAGATTGAGAGGTGTCGTTGGTAAAGGATTGAGCTACATGGTAATGTGATAGCTTCATTGTGTCCGCAACTTGTATACTGCTTTTACTGCATGTTGTCGTATACAGCCTCCGCCATTTTATCAATATCGTCCAATGAAAGCGCCACCATTTCATCTTGTCCTTCTACGCCATCATCACACATGTCTGCATTCTCCTCACCAGCTTTTTCAAAAGTTATATCCGACTTACCAACTGTGTCGGTAGTTTTCTTGACGTCATGAGCAAGTTTCCTCAACTGACCTTCGGTGACGCTATCGCTGATCAAGTATACACACAAATCCTCCAACCATATCTTGTCGTAAACGTAATAAATGTCATGAAATCGAAACAATTCTTTCAAATCCAATAATGACAGAAGTACAAGTCTCTTCCCTCCTCGTAGGACGTAATACACATCGCCCCATACTTTTTTACACAAAGCGAAGCTTCGATGAAGTGGGTAAGTCAAAGCTCTTCTAATGCATGTTATGACTGCTGATCTCAACAAATTGTCTGAACCATTAATTGTTAGTTTGGAATCCAAAAAGGAAAATTGAGGTGTTATTTTGCCAATTGTCCAAG
The DNA here is from genome assembly GCF_000182765.1 of Lodderomyces parapsilosis. Lineage (NCBI taxonomy): Eukaryota > Fungi > Ascomycota > Pichiomycetes > Serinales > Debaryomycetaceae > Lodderomyces > Lodderomyces parapsilosis. The sequence continues at coordinate 2,138,533 of NW_023503281.1, read as the reverse complement.
CACTTTCAACATTGTGTTCTCCTTCATTTTCCCGAAGGTCAAAGTAGTATGCAAACAAAAGACAAACAATAGTAACTAAAACTTCAATTTTATACTGTTCATCTAGCAAGTACGACTTTCTCGGTAATTGCATCATTTTCTCTTGCTCTTCCTTGGAAAAATCAATTGGCATTATAACAGTCCGTTCATCTTCATTTAATTGTTGTTGTGATTTGTACCACTTAAGAAACTTTTGAACCGTGGGATTCGTCCACTCGATCAACTCTTTAAAATTCTTGTCATCATCAGCGGTGGGATGTTTCTCCATAATGTAGTCAGCTGCGTATATCTCAGGGTCAAACTGTATATTTTCCTTTATTAGTCTTTCAATAATACGATCAGTTTCTGGAGTTGTTTCAGGATCACCTAGCCCGTTGATATCATTACCATTGGATACACTTACGCCAACGATTCCATCATATTGATTATCAAACCCATATTTGACATTTGCAGAAATTTTAAGATCCTTAGTACTACCTGCATCCAATGTCGGATTAACAGGAACTTCTTGTTTAACCTCCCAATCAAAATCCTCGCCCTCTTGCAAATCTTTTTCAGCTTGATCGTTGCATACCTCATTATTGACATCCAATTCCTCAATTAGAGGTTTCTTTTGCTTTTGCTCATCTACCTTATTCTCATTGGTTCTTGCAAGTAACTTTGAGGTCAAATCCAAGTCAGGAAAAAACTGTCCCTTATTCTCCTTTGGTATCCTAATCTTTACACATTCCGATTTGGAATCATATTCTGCATGCGATCTTTCATCGTCTACGCATGGGTATGGCAATCTCAATCGTAAATAGTATGGAGGGAGTGAAAATCTGAATAAGTCGTAGTCAACAGTCATTTCAATATTTGGTGCACTGAATCTGACATGCGAAATTTTGACGTCAATGTATATAAACTCGTCATCCTGGTTGATGGTGAAAAATGGAGTAAGCATGACTGTCCCGGTGGTGCTCTATGCAATTGATGTAAGGCTGAAGAGGGGGGGATAAAGTATACAGAAAATTCTGTGATGAGATTGAAAAGTTCCATGAAGATCCACAAAAAGTTGCAAATAGATAGCGGAGATGAGAAGAGAGAAGAAAAAAATTATTGACTTCAGTTGTAGCTAGCCTACACAATACCATCCGTCAAAACCCCCACATAAATGAGTCCAGTTGAAATACATCCTTCTACAGACAAGCCAAAGGTTGCAAGGAGAAGATTTGTTGGAAAAAAACCAAGTTCGGACGTTAAAGCCTCGGCTGAGGATCAACCACTTGTAAAATCAAGCATCAAGCGTCACATCGGAAGGGCAGTCAACCAAATCCCTGATGATATCTTGAACGATAAAGATTTAAATGAAGCTATAAAACTATTACCTTCCAACTACAATTTCGAGATACACAAGACAGTATGGAATATACGAAGACAGAATGCTAAACGAGTAGCATTGCAAATGCCAGAAGGTTTACTTATTTATTCATTAATCATTTCAGACATATTGGAGGAGTTTTGCCAAGTTGAAACTTTGGTAATGGGGGACGTATCATATGGAGCTTGTTGCATAGATGATTTCACAGCCAGGTCGTTGGATTGTGATTTTATTGTCCATTATGCGCATTCGTGTCTTGTTCCTATTGATGTTACTGAAATCAAAGTGTTGTATGTATTTGTCACAATCAACATCGATGAAAGCCATTTGATAAAAACAATAAAGAGGAATTTCAATCAGGGTGCGCAAATCGCTATATTTGGCACCATACAATTTAACCCCACAATTCACAGTGTCAAGGCAATTTTGGAAAATGATGCTGAAAAGCCCATTTATTTGATACCTCCACAAACGAGACCATTATCCAAGGGTGAACTATTGGGATGTACATCAGCAAGGTTGAACAAAGACCACATCCATGCAACAATATATGTTGGCGATGGAAGGTTCCATCTCGAGAGTTCAATGATTCACAATCCTGATATTCCAGCATATAGGTACGACCCATATGACAGAAAATTTACTCGCGAGTATTATGATCAAAAACAAATGACACGAGTTAGGGAAGATGCAGTAGTTACAGCCAAAAAGGCAAAAAAAATCGGGTTGATTCTTGGCGCTTTAGGACGACAGGGTAATCCCATTACACTACAAAAATTGGAAGTTCAACTTTCTCAAAGGGGGATACAGGTTGTCAAGATAATCCTTAGTGAGATTTTCCCACAAAAGCTATCCATGTTTGATGACGTTGATGCGTTTGTTCAAGTGGCTTGTCCTAGGCTATCCATTGATTGGGGTTACGCATTTAGTAAACCTTTATTAACTCCGTATGAGGCAATGGTGATGCTCGAACAGGATACAATGTGGAATGAGAAGTACTACCCAATGGACTATTATGCCAAGGATGGCTATGGTAGAGGACAAATTCCTGCTAGGGAATAGAAAACAAATGCATATTAAAACCATTTTTATCGCTCTATTGAGTTGAGATGTTTTGCTTATACGTTATATAAACCTCATCAATACCCAACATTGTTGCCAATTCAAAATCTGACCAAGTAAAGTTGTATTCTATGTACTCTTTGTTGATTGAGTCCAATTTCTCGACAAATTTGACAAACTCTAAAAATACATTGTTGACCACCTCGGTTACAGTTACTGGTGAATTCAATCGAAGCAACAGCTGCTGTATTTCTATCATTGCATTGGGGACATACTCTTGCAACATCGAATCCACTTTTTGCAACTTTTCCAAACTGTATAATTTATTTTCTTTAATGGGTTCATAAATTGATGGTTCAAAAAAATCATCCGAGAACGGACAAATCATATTAATGATATTGTAATAGTCATACAATCCGCAATGTTGAAGTAGTGTAGTAAGTTCCAATTCGGTCAACTTGGCGACTAATCCGTTGTTCAAATCATTGATTTCCAACACTTTATCTGACAACAATGATATCGGCATGATTTTTGACTGAATCAAGTCTAGAAAATTAAATCGTATAATGTATGAATCCCTCTTGGTAAAAATGTTGTTATCGTGCACATGGTCAGTAAACACTTTGATTGGTTGGTTAATGATCAAGTTCAAAAACCTATCGTTTTCTTCTTTCGATAAATGAAGTATGGTGTCGCTAGTCACTTGATCAACCATTGGTAAAATCTCCGCATAAAAATCAATGATCCATTCTGGCGGTTGTAAATCTAGATTCAACTCCAATCTCGCCAGAGTACTCGATGAAATAGTGGCAATCTTGCTGGAAACGATGGTGAATATGCGATCTTGACATGCGCGTACCAACACCTTCATTGTGGAAACAAGATCTTCCGATTGATGCAATTGTTTATCAAACATCATTGAGTAAAGTTCAACCAAGTTGAAAATTTGAAAAATTGTGAGCAACTTGGTTTCCGTTGAGATGATTTGTTCAATCTTTGACTTTATGGGTTTCGACAATGCTTTCAAAATCATATCGGTTACATTTTGAATAATACTATCAAATTGATGATCATCATCGTCGCCCATGGTAAAAATATTGGTAATTGTCTCCGATTCATTCACGGCAATTGAGTGAATGTATGCAAGGAAGTCACCAACAAAGCGAACAGGATCATGTGCCGATAAAAAGAGGGGCCTAATATCAGTACTGCTGGATGCTGCACTTTTTGCACTAGGACGTCTTTCTGTGGATGGCCCTTGTGATTCATCCTGCCCTTGAATTTGGTTGTAAAACTCATGTAACAAATCTTTCGATCTTGACTCACTAAATTTGTTGATAATCTCACCAAAGCGGTCTTTGTCTTTAAGAAATTGAAAACAATTATGCAATGTAACAAACCGACTTTTAGAATTTAGCGAATACAAATTGTCCAATGTTCGATGACAATAATGCACAGCACGTTCAATAGCTTTGTCTATGATACCATTTGTCTTTGACATGATTTTCAAGCCCAATTGAGGGTTGTCCTCGGCCAACAAGATTGAGCAGTCCTCTACAATTCTTTCCGCTTTTCTCAATGCAACAAAAAAGTCATCATTCAAATCTCCTTGAACAAGCATATACTCTTCATATTCACTCAACGTGAATTTGTTTTTAAATGCACTCAAAAGTTCCTTTTTGATTCCAATCAACTGTTTTTCTTCATATAATTTATTGACAGTTGTGTTAAACTCATGCAGGAATTCAAAGTTCTTTTGTAAACGATCATTCGTTTGTTTGTTCAAGTCATTCAATTTTTTCAACTTTGCTTCGACATGTTTCAACTGTTTCACGATTGGTTGATACTCCTTCAATACAGTTGCCTGATTCTTGATCAATTCATGCTCGATACGACTCTTTAATTTCTTTCTTGATACAGTGCCCATGAACCCCGGCTCAACTAGTTCCTGATAATACTGAACATCGTGATCCAACTTATCTTCAAGACTTGAGAATATTTCTCTCATTTTGGTGTCACTGATTGAACCATTCAAGACTCTCGATAAACGTGTGCTTAGCGAATCAGTTACGTTTTGATTTGTAGTGTCAGACTTTGAAAGTAATTCTTCTTTTTGCAAAATCGACAAAGATAGCTTGGCATATTTATCCATGACATCATTCCCCTGTGACTGGGGGTTAGTTGTGGTAGCTGCAGTGGAATCATTTGTGGTCGATGTGAAATTTCTTGATAAACTGAATCCGGAAAACTTTTTGCTAAAGTTTTCCAAATTTGACGCTATCGGTAGTGACAATGCAGGTTGTGGCTGAGGTAGATTGACATCTTTATCATCAGTATTGAACGTGTCAAATTCCACGAAATCCATTTGGCGGGAGGGGGTGGTATAGATGTACCTGTCGCTCTTGTTACAAGGATCAACTTGGCCGACCTTTTTTTTCTCTCTCTTTTATTGATCGCTAACAAAAGTTTGAAAATATTTAACAATATATAGATCACCCGTATATTCACAATATTCAAAGCTATACACAGAACTGAAAACATCACACATCAATGAGAATAGCCTCATTGGGTAGTACCGTAGAAACTCACGTAAAAAGAAAGGTCTAACTCCATTGTAAAAAAAGAAAGAAGCAAACACACAGCGTCACCTTAAAATCACCTTGAAATGAAATGAAATAAAAAGTGCTCGATGCGAGCAATGCACGAAGGTTAGAGCAAACTGGAACAAAGTGCTATCTAGGAGGGGATATCCCCGCACCTAATTGGTTTATGTTGTCAAGTCTTTGATGCTCAAACCTGATCTTGGTTTGTTATTGTATGCAAATGATTTGTTTAACTCCGCGGCTAACAAAATTGAAGAAATACCATCTTCCATTTTCTGATTCCTTTCCACCTTCTCGACGGGGCCCTCATCATCTGTCTCGTCTTCCCATGCAGAACGACCGTTTGAACTTTTAAGTCGGTCTATTGGCGGTAATTGTTTGTTAATCCCATTGGCACGTTTTTGACTCAACGATTGAAGACACTTTGACGCGTTAACAATTTCAGGCAAGTCAGTATATGATTGGCACTTGCTTCGGGCAGTTGGTGGGACAGTTGATTTTTCCGTGAAAATGGAGCTCAATGATTCACTGCTGGTAGAGGTAGATTGATTCTGACCAAGATTGTGCCAAACAGCTGTAGAAGTGGAAGGAGTTTGGTGTTTGTAATTGTATGACTCTGTTTGTTGTGGAGAGCACTCGTCGAGTAACGGACCTGCACTTGTCGGCGAAAAAGTTCCCACAGGCGGAAGCTGTTCCACATTGACAAACTTTGAATTGTTTATGCTCACGGGTGACACCAAACTTGCCGATTGCTCCAACTTGATTGGATTTTGTTGATTCATTAGTTCCACCATTACTGGTGATGAGCTTCTTGAATCGCGCGGTTGTTGAGCGTTGGTGGACACCTTGACGTGTTCCTCCTCCTCCTTGGGGTTCTCCTCACTATAATTAGAAATGGATTCTGCTAAATCTACCTTGCAATTCTTCAAATCATCCAACCTCAATTCGCCATAGCCTGTGTCATTAGGTTGCAAACACGACTCTGGGAAATCAACACCAAAGATTGGAATTAAAGCAAACCTAATGTGATAACAAAATCTTTTAGCTAAAACCTTGCACAATCGGAAAGGCAACCAAGTTCCTTGAATTTTCAAAAACCCACCTCTTATGCGTTTGATATAAGCTTGGTACTGTTTTGGTGTAGATTCAAGCAACTTTACAATATCAGCCTTCATGTGAGAAGCACTTGGTGGAGCCGCGCCATTAGCACACAATGATGCTTTCCAAATTCCCGTCAAATGGACATATCCCGTCTCGTAATCCCAGATCACCCAGTGATCATTGATCATGTATTCAAATACAGTAAGAAAATTTCGTTGTGGATCCAAAGCAGACGTGGCATACTTTTTGGTATCAATATTTGGATATATGGTTGTATTTAGTTGTTGCACATTTGCAGATGGAATTTTGTTCGCAGTTGTTAGACTAGAAAAATCCTTGTGAACAGGGTAGTGTATTGCCTTTTCGTTAAAGACAAGTGTTTGCCTTGGTTTTCTATTATAGATCAGAGATCCTGTTTTGGTATGCAGTTTGCCAACTTTAATTGATCCATTAGAAGCAGACTTTCTTCTTTTTCTTTTGTCCAGTTTACCAAGTTTTTTCACTTTTGACGGAGTGGTTTTGGTTTCGAGGGGAGTCTGTGATGTCGCGAGAGTGGCCTGTGATGCGTCGTTTCTGTTGACCCGGTGGCGCACTTCAATTGGCTGCATGTGTTGATTATAAGGCGATGCCAAAGTATTACCTATAGTACCAGTAGGCATAGATGGAGGACTCATGAGTGAAGCAGGGTAGTTTGGACTGTTGTAACTTCCCTCTTCTACTGGATGTCTGACAGCGTATGGTGAAAGGATAGGCGAAACTGGCGAGATTGGTGAGTTTTGCGCAAACACGTATTGTCTAGTTACAGGCAGGCGTAGTTGCTGCAATTGTTGTGCATGCAACAGGACAATTGGAAAGCGTGATTGTGGAGGGGTGGAGAAGCTGTCATGGTGAGCAAAGGTAGATTGTGATGGAGCCGATGGTGTAGATACCACGTGGGAAGGCATGGGTAACTGCTGTGGCACTTGAAGTTGATTTTCCTTGGGTGACATAATGGTTCGATTTGTCAATTGATGGATAGATGGTAGCTTAGTGGTCAGTTGACTTCCTTCTTGGTTCAAACTGTACACCATCGACGGAAGATGAGTTGTTTGGGGAGATATAGAATACGATGACGCCAAGTGGTTGATGTTGTAGCCAATTGGACTAGATGTGTGATCTGGGGTGGTGTGGTATACACTTGGAAGCATTTTTCTGACGTTGTATTTGGTCTAACGAAGTATAACTTTAACTTTTTTTTTAAAAATAAGCTTTTTATAAAATTTCTTGAATTGCAGATTTTGGACAAGTTGATGAAGTTGTTTCTGCCTTGCAAGGTGGTTCTGTAGCGCTTTGAAAATGAGGCGATTATCGTCTTCTAATGCGAACCTTCTCGTTAATGAGTAAGACGTTGCTTCGACAGATCCAAAAATGACGTTTAACTGAAAGGTACCGCTATGTTTTTTCAATAATGCAATCAACAGCTGCTTCAAGTATCAATGTGGAAAGTCCTTCCCCCCTTGGTTAGTTTTATAAGATTGGAAACCAAAATAAGGTGTGTGTGTGTGTGTGTGTGTGTCTATTAAGTAATATCTTTGGTAATAATGCCAAAAGCTGTCTTTAGTTAAATTGGGTGGTTTCGATACCTGTTTATTGTTTTGTGTAATGTAATATTTCTTCTAGACCGGACACACAGTAAAAGAAGAGCACAAAATTGAGTTTGTCTCCTTTTAAGACAGACAAAAAATAAAACACAAAAATCAAAAAGTGATATCAATTTGGGGGTGCAAAGGGGAGGAGGGGGTGATGACGAAAACAAATGTCAAATCCTCACAATCTATGTTATCGTTTGGAGACTTCACTTATTGGTTAAAGCCCTTTAATCGTTTCTCTGTAGGTCAGTTCAATTTGAATTGAATGTAGTCACAAATCGGTTAATGATAAAGCACACTCGACAAATGGTTCAATTTGATCCTCGATCTGTATGATTTTGGAGGAACCCAATGCTTGTATTTGTCTTTGAATGGCTCTTCGAGATCGTGTGATGCGATTCTTTTCCCCTTGAGCGATTGTACTTCTAGATACTTCAAGGTTTAGTCTAAGGTGGCTGTATCTATTCGACTCTTTTGCTTGATTCACTTGTAACCTGTGAAGTAGTTGCTTTTGTATAAAACCACCTATTGCAAAACTGTTGCGATTCAACAGTGGTAGACGTAGTTGGGGAAGATTCGTTGATTAGTATTGTTGATTTGGTGAGATGACTATGTTACTGTGGTTTGATACGTCTTGAGTCGTGGTGCTCCTATTCAAAGAGCAAGAGGAAGAAGAATGTAGAGAATAGAGAAGTCTCTTGCTTTTAATTACAATGTTTTATATGACCAAAAATTTAACAGAAAGTTGCCCATATATTGACAGGGAATGATTAGAATAAAAAAAAACTGATTTATTACACAAACACCGGGGGAAACAATAGGAAAACTGCATTGGCTGTTCCCACTTGATTTCCTATTGTTAATAAGCGTAGTAGTGGGTATTGTTGTTTATTCTAATTTAATTTTGCTGTTTTGTTCGAGAATCGCAAAACTCATTGTATTGTGCATAATCAATTAGAGTGCAAAAAGTATATATGTACAAACTAAAAAAAAAAAAAAACTCACAATAAAAGACCAATGAGGATCAGAAACAAAAGTTTTTGTTATGTAATATACTTTCGTCTAAACATACCGGCGATACATTGCATAGAACATACCATGTACTTCCAATTGTTAGTTGTTATCAACAAAATGCGTGACATTGTTTGTTACATGTGGAATACTCGGGAGAAAAGAGAGGGAGCAGTAAAACAGGAGATACGGGCGGAGGAAGAGGGGTGTAGCTCTATAATTGTTGTGTTTTTCGTTTTTTCCAAAGGTTGCTATTTACAAAAGCACCTCATCACATTTACCCGATCGTTTTGCCCTAGTTAAAACAAAACCCTTTTAGTTGTTGTTCTTGTCGTTGGTTCTTGTTTCTTTTTTCTTTTTTTTTCTTTTCTTTTTGAGCTTGCTCGAGTTCTCCTTTTGCTGTATGCGTATAATTTGTAAAAAAAATAGAATTAAAACGATGATGTCAACCGTTTGTCTCTCTCTTAGGTTACGTTTGTTGTTCTTGTTTTGCTGCTTATTTGTCATAAAGCAAATCTTTTTGTTAACACCTATGGCCGAGAGAATCAAAGGAGATTTTGCTCAGCCACGACGCCACAATTCTTTCTACTATTTTACGAGTGGTCGGCTCATTTGACAAACTGTATTGGGGCTAACTGTATTAAAAAGAAGCATTAGAGAGATGCGGGTGCAAAAAATAATTCTTACCGAGGAGCAATTGCACAAAAAAGTACTTTGCAGTGCAGTAAGTATATCAAAACGGATCTTATACTCCTTTTTTTTGGCGCATAATTCCTTTATTCGGAGAACACTTCTCTGCACAAACAAAACCTATGCATAATCAACCCTTTCAAAACATACGATCTCGAAAATCTATTTTTAAATTATACCCTTTTTTGACGTTGAATCTTTGCGTAGAAGGAGATGCCACCTATTCCTAGAAAAGGGGGCTTTCTTGTAGATTCGGCGTTTAATAGAGCGAGGACGTTTTCTGCTTATCCCTCACCTTGTTTTTCTCAATATTCGAAAGCATTTTTCACAAGCTGCACAATGGCGTATTAATAAATGCATTTTGTGTTGCATTTGGAAAGCAAAGATAGAAAAAAAAACACATTTTATGAGTGGAAACTCTATCAACAGCATTTGTTTCACTTCTCGAGAGTTTGAATTTTGAAATCATGACGAGGTCTTTCTGTGCAAACTGATGTAATCGTGTCGAAACCATTTTTAAATCAAGTAAGCCAATTCTTCGAGACTACATATCGTATCTCCTCGGGTAAAGTTTACTTTCTTCTGCAAAGTACTCAGTGGGTAATAAATTGGGTGGGTAAATGATCTCCACACTGCAGTCCCCGGGACATTCTAGTTTTCTAAACATCGAAACTTCCCACAAACTTGCCTTGTTCGGAATTATTTTATTATTTTCCTTTGGTAAACCTGAAATTCGAACGACTTTAGAATGCAGGTCTAGACTAAAACGTTTTCGTAGGTATTTGTTTACTTTGATTTTGGCGGAATTAAGATTATAATAACAATCCTCGAACAAATCATACTAAAAAATTCAATTTCATTTTCAATTTCAAATTCGTTGTGGAAAAGCAACTTTATAAAAACAAAGCCCAGTTTTGTGTAATTATTGCGTGCACAGTTTTTGCACCCACAAAGCACAGTTTCGTCTCAAGTGGGAAGTAGCCTTGGGGGACATTTACTCTACCAAGACACCAAATATGACACACCTTATAGAAAACAAAGTCGCGGTGGAAACAAAAGAGGAAGAATCCATTAGGGGAATATCACCCTCTTGGGTCAATTTCGTCGCAACTTCATATATTATTGACTATCGTCACTTAAAAAAGACTGCCCATAAAGCATCCTCTTTAGTTGTTGCACCGTTAAAAAAGCACACACTTGGTTTATTTCTTCTCTGTTTGAATCCGTAAATATATAGAGTTGACTCTTCGATCCCAATTGAGTCTTATCTTCAACCATACAATTGGCACTGGAAAACATCCACAACTTTTTCAACGGCCGAGGTTATATGCAGAATCAAGATAAAAAACAATTTTTTTTTTTTCGCTTTCAAATCTTTCTTGATTCGATAACGTTAACAACCAAACACTTTAACGAACCTACTCAACGATGCACTTACGATTCTACTCAGTTGATTCCAAGCCAGAACCAAGGATAAATCCACATGTATGTAAAACCCCATGTCACCACATCATTTCTCAACCGTCCACTACGATGTACAACTAGTCGATAGGCATTACTTGGCAAATGATTTCATTAAAACTACGATAACAGATTTACACACTGATGGACATATGCTTCAAGGCTGTGGTTCCTAAATTTTTGGTGAAGGTGTCATGTTGTTGCTCTCTTACACGGGGCAATACGTCGCTAGCCCCTTTCAACGAGTTATCCGGTTGTTCCACTTTGCACAAAGTGCAATGACTTCACCAGATAAAGGTGAAAACATATAAAGATTATTGTTCCTTGAAAGGGTTCCACATACTGATATTACTGCAGTGACACACCTATCACCATTGACAGCGTGGCGTTGGAATGCAATAGTTTTCAATTGATACTAACATTCACCTTTTCTTCTTAGACAGTGTTTTATCGACAATTTTCCAAACCATTTATAAAGATTTGTGCACTTTCACTTGGGACGTATTATGGATTGATATATACATGGGAATATTTAGAAAAGAAGAACAATGAACGAGAGATTAAGTATGAAAGTGATCATGATTAACATTTTGGATGTTTGAGATAGACCACTGTCACGCTTGCCATTGAGACGACACTACTCAATTAATAATTTTTGATCTATATAAACGTCCACACGCGGTCATCTATTTCTTCAACCTGTCTGCAACTGCATCCAAGAATTCAAAAGTGGTTACATAACTAGATCTATCAGTTTTGCCCATAGTCAAGGCCAAATCTTTAGTCATGATTCCATCAACTTGTACAGTATCAATTGTAGATTTCTCCAACTTGTCAGCAAAGTCGATAACTTCCGGAGTATTGTCCAATCTACCTCTTTGAGCAAGACCTCTGGTCCAAGCATATATAGATGCAATTGAGTTGGTTGAAGTCTCCTTACCTTGTTGGTGTAATCTGAAATGTCTGGTGACCGTTCCATGAGCAGCTTCTGATTCAAAAGCCGATCCATCCGGAGTAACCAAAACTGATGTCATTAAACCGAGTGATCCAAAACCTTGAGCAACAATGTCAGATTGAACATCTCCGTCATAATTCTTCAAAGCCATAACAAAACCACCTTGTGATTTAATCATTTGGGCAACCATATCATCGATTAATCTATGCTCATACCACAACCCTTGTTTCTCAAATTGCTCCTTGTATTCCTTATCGTAAATTTCTTGGAAGATATCTTTAAACCTACCGTCGTACTTTTTCAAAATGGTGTTTTTAGTTGACATGTATAAAGGCAAGTTCTTACTTAATGCCATTCTGAAAGATGCATGGGCAAATCCATTAATTGATTCATCAGTGTTGTACATGGCCAATCCAACACCAGGACTGGTGTATTGATATACCTTGTGAACTTGAGCTTCACCACCATTATCTGGTGTGAATCTCAATTCTAAAGTACCCGGTTCTTTAATAACCAAGTCGGTGGCCTTATATTGATCTCCAAAAGCATGTCTTCCAATAACAATTGGCTTTTTCCATCCAGGAACAAAACGAGGTACACTGGGGATGATAATACTTTCTCTGAAAACAGTACCATTCAAAATATTTCTAATTGTACCATTTGGTGATACCCACATTTTCTTTAACCCAAACTCTTTAACTCTGGCTTCGTCAGGTGTTATGGTGGCACATTTGACACCTACCCCATATTTTTGAATTGCATGAGCAGCATCAATAGTCACTTGATCACTAGTAGCATCACGATTTTCGATCCCTAAATCGTAATATTTCAAATCGACATCCAAATAGGGATGGATCAAGTCTTCTTTGATCTTGTGCCATATGATTCTCGTCATTTCATCACCATCCATCTCAACAATTGGATTTTTGACTTTGATCTTGTTGGACAAGGTTGCTGATGAAGTGGAGAATGAACGAAGATGGTTCAGCAACATCTTTGCACGGTTAACAGCTGATGCGGAAATCATGATATGCAGAAAATAGGTACCAATCCAGTGTGTGAGTTGAAACGTCTAATAAGTGTTGACAAAGTGCTGATGCAGTTGTCTTTTGGGCACTCTTTTTTTTTTTTCTCTCCGACAAAGTGGTGGTGGTGATGAAAAAAATCTTAAGCGCGATCCGCATCACTCCGATACCGGTCGGGGTGTCGCGATTGAGTCATAAATTATCAGTACCATGAGCGGACTTTATTCTCCGAGAGAACGCTGGTGTCATCAAAGGATGTCAATGGTAGGGAAATACAACTGGAGAGATGATGATCTTTCAAATGTGTACCATGAAAAGGTTCAAGTAGTCAAATTTGTCCTATGACATACTACCTGCACAGTGAGACCATACTAAGATCCGTCGACTGTACTCATGTCCCGACAACTTGTAACTTGTATACACTCTGTGCATATTAGTGTCACTCTTTATCAAGATTTTGTAGAGAAATTTTAAATACAATTTTTTGGTTGCAAAGTCTCGACAATAAACCAAACCCATCAGCTTTACCCTCACCACGACATGGACATCAATTCACACTACATTTACTGTGGCATTTGTTTCAACGACTACATAGAAGCCCAACAATGCAACGATCATCTATTGATGACTTCATGCGCTCACATAAGCTGCAACAGCCACTTTGCTAAAGGTAAGTGTTTAGAAAATGAGGACATTGTTTTAGACACCAAAACTAACATGTTTAAGACGATTCGTCATCTGGGGGTTCCAAACTTCACCAATGTCCTGTATGCGGCAATCGAGATATCACCACAGTGTTCATCGATGAGTCCATTGCACCAGAGTTGAAGAGATTTTTTACACCAATAACACAACAAATTGACGAATTTAATAGCTCATGTAAATTTCAATTCATCACTCTTGTTGAAAAGATTAACCATTTGAAGCATGCTAATGGGAAACTAAAAGAAAAAGTGTCGAAACAAAAGGACTTTCTCTATGCAGCCAAAGAAGAAATCACCCATTTGTACAAATACAAATCACAAGTGGAGAATCTTAAGCAAGAAGTGGGAAATCTCAAGCACAAGATAGAGGAATATAATCGACCAGAAACATTTGAGCTCACGAATGATGATGAAATCGAGTATGGTCGAAATAATGAACAGGAAAATAGCTTTATCCAACCCACCACCATGCGTGCACCAGAAAAGCCATTCAACTTTGCTCTGAGCACCTTCATCAGTAAGATCCATAAACAATCGATAAGTAAGAAGCTAGGGACAAGCGTCCCGCGAGTGGCTGCCACGATCACCACCATGGCTAACACCCACAATCCCAGTAAAAGGTCCTTTTATGCCGAATCAACCAAGATTGGAGAAATCAATTCAGTACATCATCATGCTCCACTTTTATCGTCAGGTACAGCTTCTTCGATATCCAATTCTCGAGCCCAGTTTCAGAGCTTGAATTTGAACAAGTACAGGAATCCAACAGGGAGAGCTGCGACCAGCCAATTGGCCTCAAGATTGACTGCAAACATGCGTGTCGGTACTTTAAACCAAAACAACGATCAGCCCAGTGATTCTGGTGGTGCGTTTCGAATGGCAAATACACATTCTAATATGATCAGCAGAGGACCAGTATTGAATCGAATATTGAAGAAACATTCACTGGGGTCATCTCGACATTTCGGTCATTAAATCTAGCATAGTGGCTGACCTGACTACTGTTTTTGCATGAGTCGATACATTCCGCACACTTTTCAACCTTCAGCAAGGATATATTTTACGTTTGGATGTGATGTTGTAATATATGTAAGTTCTATGTAAAATGCATGAGAGTGGAGAACATATGTGTAGGTCCTTTTATTGTGTGTGTATTTGACCGAAAAATATTATAATAAGCGTGTAGAGAGGTGTGTGTGCCTCATTTAAACAAACTCCTTTTTCTCAATTCATTTTCGTTTTCGTTTCCCTTTTTCCTCTTCTTCTCCTTGAAATGGACCTCTTAACACAAGAGAAGAAGCTAATCAGATCTACTGAAACCATCCTTATAAAGATACAGGTGAGAAGATTATACCAAAAAGTATCATACACTTTTTAAGTTACATCTTCTTTTACTTATATCTTTAATAGATTGATTCATGTGCATAACTAGACTCCGCTAGTTATCACAAATCAATACATTTCAAGAGAATAGTTTCAGTTTGTTGCCCACGCTTTGGAAGGTTGGATTAGATCTCTTCCAAATCTGTTTGTCTTTTACAATTGACCGTTCTTATTTTCTTCTTTACGCCTTTGATCTCAAAGAATACAAAGGTTAACACACAAACACACACCCACACCCATTTCGTCTGGTGACAGTTCAGAAAGATTTTTTGTTTGACAGGCAACAAAAAATAGAGAGCTACCATCTGCACTCAGGTAGATTCAAACAAGCTACCATGTCAAACACAAATTCTGCTGAACCGGAGGCTGCCAAACAAGTATCGTCGTATGTGGAGCAGTTTCGAGATGGTCTCAAACGACTATCAGCCAAGAAGACGTGCATAGAAGAAATGACTTCTTTGGCCGAAAGTGCAACTGATGATGCTCCCGTCGTATGCAAACTTATTGAAACAAAACTACTAAACTCGCCAAAGGAGTCCAAAGTGTACACATTCTATCTTATCGACAGCATCATCAAAAGTTTATCTACCTACAATGCTTTGTTTACTCCCCGCATTTGTGACTTATTTGTTCATGCCTACACCACTTGCAGTACCATGGATCTTCGTGGGAAGTTAGAGGCAGTTTATAATACATGGAAGAGCGATGAATTAGATCCTTACTTTCCATGGGACGTATTGAGAAAGATTGGTCGATTCCTTGAACAGGCATCTCAACTAAGCGATGAGGAGAGGAAAAAATCACAGCTAACCCCTGACACATTATCAAATGAGGCGAGACAGCAATTGCAACACACCATCTATTTGGATCACAAGTTGAGTTTGTTAGAGAATGACTTGGAGGACCTTACCGAGAGAGAACTTAATCTATACAAGTATTTCCAAAGGGAAAGGAACGGTTTAGTTATGCGGATCAATGATGTTTTGGACTCAATTCAAGATGACATGAGACCCAAATACATGGGCGAGAATATCACCCACGCGTTCGTGCAACAACCAGACGAGTTCAGGCTTCATGCTCCAAGCTATGGTGAAGAATTGGTCAAGATAAAAAGGGACTTGGATAGACTCAACCAACGCCAGGACGAATTCGTAGGAGATATCAGAACTCATGTCAATACACTAAAGCAAGATCGGATTAGAAAGGATACTATCAGACAGAGGAAGATGAAGATTGAAAATTTCTTGAAAGAAAATTGTGTCATTCTCAATCTTACTCCGAAAACTGAGTTTTTCCCAGGCTCTTCTATAAACGCAGATTTTGCTAGTGTTATAAAAAATTTCGGAAAGCGAGCTATTGACAAAGATTCAGTTCGCAGAATAACAAGTTGTAAAGATGTTGAGGAAGTTAGACAACCAGCACCACGCTGGGGTCCTATTGGTTCAAAGGAAAATGTCGTTACAATCAGGAAAGAGTCCTCGAGTGAGCCCTTGAGGGCAACACAAGGTGATGACATGTTGGGGTTGTTTGGTGGTTCTGGTAGCATGTTGTTTGGTAAACGTGAAGCGGGAAATACAAAACCAAGTGCCAATGAAAGCTCGTTATTTGGGCACAAGGATGATGGAACAAACGAAAAAGATACATCCAGCAATTATGATCATGATCCGCGTGCCGAGAGGCCAGATTCACCACGTTTAGTGGAATCAAGAAATATCGAGGCGCGTGGTGATGTCGAAGCTGATAGTGATGTTGAAATTGAATCTGTGATTTCTTATGATGGTACCGATGAAAATGCAAACCTACAAGAGCACAATTTACAACAGGAGCTACCTGTTGCTACGAAAGATTCAAAAGAGAACACGGGATCCATTGTTGATACTTATACGGATAGGGTGTCCTATGAGCCAACGCTCCTTGCATCTGGCCATGTAAAACCGCGGTCACCCAGCATCGTGAACCGAACAGAGAATGGGACAAGCACACCTTCAAATTCGGCGTCGACTGAATCACTCGAGAAGTTTAGGGCTGAAGTGGGTAAAAATAATGGAGCCGCTGACTCGAGTGGCTTACCCAAAGATTGCGACCCCGACGCTACAATGAATGACTCAAAACCTGCATCTGATCAAAGTGTAGGTAAGCTGATTTTAACTAACGATAAGGAAAACGAGAGATCCGCAAATTTGTTGTGGTCCAGTGAAACCATTGGAACTGTTGTGCATGATAGAAATTACAATTTGAACGGGCAAGACACATTGATGCAAGAGGTTGTGAATGATTTTAAAAATCCTGAAAGTGTTTTCAATGCGCCTACAAAATCATCTCTGCCAAATGTTGAGGATGACGCAGATATTCCTGAGAGCGTCTTTAATGAGCCAACTAAACCACTAATTTCAACTCACAAAACAACGAAAAACACAACCCATGAAACGAGGTCGCAAGTCGACGACCTTGATGACGATGAACAACGTGAAACGATCGAAGAAAAGGATATTCAGCACGGTAGTCACTCATTGGATGTGTCAATGTTGCAGGCTGGAAAGGAGTCAAATTCGTATTATTGCCAATCAAGCGAAAGACGGAATGAGGATTTCAATGAAGATCGCAGTCTCACAACAATTCAACTATCGAGTGGTGCATTCAACAACATACGAGCAAACACTGAACACACACCACAAGCTAACGTAGAAAAACCATTGCGCACAAGCTTAGAACAACCGTCATCACAAGAAAACCTAAAGCAACCGCGATCTCAAACAGCGGCATCAGAGCTCTCTGATGGAAGACAAGATTCAGATGTATCTATGGTCGAGCTCGATCATTACAAGACTCCAATTCAAGCGCCAGAGCCTTCAATCCAACTAGATTCACCGTATGATTCAAACTCACCATTTACTAAATATATACCACCAACACCGCCTCCACCACGTGTACCACCTCAAAAACTTGACTCAAATTCAGATCCTGCACCTGCAAGCTCAACATCGGAATCTAATATGCCATTGATTGGCTTTAAACCACCCACACCACCCAATATATCTCATGCCCATGTTAGACCACCAACACCACCCAATGCATCACACGCACAAATGCAGGGGCAGCAGCAACAGCAACAACATCAGCGTGTCAACCCATTAAAGAGGTCCAGGTTACCTCCAGGGGATGAAGAAAGCCCCCATAAGAGATTGAAAGCGTCTCATACAGAACCACATGCATCTATTGAAGCTTATACACACTCTCCCCCTGCATTGTTGCAACAAGCAGCTTCATCATTTCAGGTTCCACTACCTTCACCACCACCACCACCAAAGGCACCCACTTCTGCACCACCCGCAAGTGAAACAAGCTTAACTGGAGCCGGCGTGGTGAATAGTCCTGATCAAAGCCTGACATCAGGAGTGCCACCACCACCACCGCCCCCAACTAAAAAGCTTAGTCTCAGTGAATTCAAGTTGAAAAGACAAAAGGCTGATCTGAATACTGTTCCAATTGCACTTTCATCAGTACTTTCAAAAGCAGATGTTGCTGGTGGTACAACAGATGCGACACTGATTGGTACTGGTACCGACAGTGAACAGCTTCTGTCGAGTCAAGTTGTTGCCAAATACAGCAACCCTTCTAAATTAAAATCAATTCTTTACGAGCCGGTAGAAGGACAAGTTAGAGCTAAAAAGAGAGTTAGGTGGGATCCTGTACTACCTGAAAAATGAGTTGCTTTTGTTATAGAAAAGCTCTTATTCAAATTGTTGCAGTTTTCTTCAATAGCATTGAATAGTAGCTGAATAAAAGTTGATTGCATAGTTTATAAAGAAAAGAGTAGACTGTATTAGAGATAAGCAGATAATTCGTGCAGTTCTAAGGATAACTACAATTTGATCCTTTCTTCAATGAGGTTCTTTACCCACATGATTTTCAACGTTTCCACATATATTCCCTCTCAAATGTATTTAAGAATTAGCTTTCAAAAAATAAATACACGTCTCTTCCTCTTCTCCTATTTAGCAGCAGTAAATCAAATTACTATACTCGCTATTATGAGCTTATTCCTCTTTAGCATTGAAACCACCGGATTTGTAAATTTGCCAAGTTGAAGTCAAGAATGGAAAAGCGAAAAAGAATCCCATAACACCCCAATACCATACTGAGAATGGAATGAATTTTCTATTCTTGACTTTGAATGGTAAGTTTGAGTAAACACCTTCTTGTGGATGACCATAAATTTGATTCATATCACTCATCAATTTAGCAGAAACTTGTAAAGATCTCTTGGGAATTATTGATGCAGTCAATTGTTGAGCTGGGGTCTTGGTGACTCTTTGTAAGATAGATCTGGTAAACATTGTGCTTGTGGGAGATTCTTGGGGTACTCGATTGATGTCGATGTAGATAGATGGTATGGTCTGAGAAAATTTAACAGAAGGTTTTGGATATTTGATGTTACGAAGTCGTGTGAATGTTACCAATTTTTGTTCGTTCTATCCAATGAAGTTACTACTAAATGTGTTACTCTAAACTAAAGTGCAGCAGCAACAAGCAGCAGAAAAAAAAAATCACCTCATTTAAAACATAAATTCAATTGGTAGCACTACACAGACACCAATCAAAAGTATTACCAACAATAAATCGAGAAAAAAAAAAAAAAGAACCAAACTTTAGCAAAACATCCCAATCAATCCTTATCACACTCCACACAACAATATGGCTATTGCTCCAATTACGGGTACTTTAAAAAGAAAGATCATAACTGATATCACCATTGGTTTTGCCGCTGGTTTCTCATTGGCCACCTTGTACTGGTACACTGAACACACTCCACTTGTCGCCAAAAGAGAAGCTTACTATGCTCAATTACAAAAACAAAAAGAAGCTGAAAATATTGCTTGAGAAACGGGTGAATTGGAGCATATGTACTGAATAAGAGGAGGATCTTTTTTTATATAATGATGCAGTCATGAAATGTTATATATTCTAGGTGATGTTGAAAGTAACTTTGCTCAAAACGAATATATATTTATTAATAACAGATCAGTTTATTCATTGATACCTCTTCTCCCCAACGAATGCAACTCTTTCTCTCAATCAGTGATGTAATTCCAAAGATCTTGATTATTGATGATGCCATTGGATATCACAATAATTTCTTTTGGCGGTTTTCTAGCTTTCAATCTCTCTTCAAGATACTTTAAACATGTCAATTCACTTCTTGTGATACCTCCAATAAATACAACGATCAAATACTTCAGCTTATCATCATTGACATCTTCCAAATTCATATCAACAGATTTACCAGCTATCATAGTGTTTAAGCCAAGATTATCCCAATTCGGTCGTGACTTGACGTTATTAACAGGTTTATATTTCAAGAAATCACGGAAATATAATGACTCAATGATGCGGAATGTTAATGGCACTGTATTACCTGGTAACGTGAAAGATGGATTCAGATATATTTGAACAAGATTAGTCAGATCTTGTTGTTGTTGCTTCGATAGTTCGGCTCCTGAATTATCATCTTCATATGGATGCAAATTCCAAAATTTATTCACTAGAGTATAATTACTCTTGAGAACATCTTTACCACCTGTGATTGCAACATCACTATCATCTTCATAAACAGGAGCAACATTTTGATGCTTTTTTTGACTAGAAAACCCCAATGATGTTAGGAAGTCACTTGATGAATCATTAATCACTCTAATCAATTTCAAATCAACCAATTTTTCCAATGCAATTGCTGCATTTAGTCCATAATTATCTTGCAACTCGGTGGAAACTTTCTCTAAATCTTTACTAGGGAACCCATCATTTATATATCCAATTAATAATATTGTCGGCCAAATGAATTCAATTTGATAATTGCTATTGATAAATGATTTCAAATTGGACATTTGCAACTTGTAATCCATTTCAAAAATATCATTTTGTAAAGTTAAAAACTTTTCATATTCATTGTTAATCTTACCAAGCACCGCTTCTCCTATTACTGTATGTTTCTTGATTAGATCTTGCTGTAATGTTAAATTCCCCAAATTAGATACCAAATTTTTCATGTCATCAATATTTGCATCACCACTACCTCCATCACCACCACTTCCCCCAGTATCTTTGTACTTTTGTTGAATCAATTTCGCCATTTTGTTCAATCTAGATCCAATTGCGGAGAAATTCAAATGTTTCAAGTCTCGATTATACAATTCATCCTTGGACAAGTTTTTACTAACTCCTTCGTTCAAATTGACAATGGACCCAAATTCAAGCTTGAACAAGTCATCAATAATACCATGGTATGTTAATTGACTAAACAATACCGGCATCATGTCCAAATTTCGTTCAATCACCACCAAATCAGTATTACTTTGCAACTTGTCTTCATAGAATTCAATTTCCGACGGTGCCATGTTTTGATTCAAAAAGCTAGGTATCTGAGCTTGCAAAAGGGTCTTTATTAACAACTCAGAATGGTTGCCCTTGCCAAAAATGTTTCGAAGTTTGAATCGATGTTGATGTTCATTCTCATTTATGCCCATAAACAAAACATCAAGAATAGCTTTAGTCAATTGATTTATTTGCTTTATTGGCCTATTGAAGTAATCATCCAAGCCTGAATATGGACCGATTTGAGTGATTAATACCCCATCGGTATACAATGCTTGGGTATCCCAATTGAATACTTTGATTTTGGAAGTTATACTAATTGGTTTTAGCACTTCAGGCAACGCCAAAATCTTTTCAAAATCCAAAATCCCATTGAAAATCTTGTTGATTTGGTATAGAAACGCCTTCGACAAGTCTTTGACTATTATGTTGAATTTTAAACTAGGACTTTCCTGTTGTATATGTCGTATACTCTTTTCCAATTTCCGTAGATTATCATCCGATTCGGGAAGTAGATAAACTAAACTTGAGTATTTGGACAATACAGACAATGGCAATTCCAGCAATTCATCGTTAAGCCAGGTGACATTTTGACAGTGGCCATGGTCTTTAATGTTCAGAAATGTTGTGAGACTGTTGACCAATGGTGAAAGTATTGGATCCAATACGAGCAAGTTCGAAGTGGAGTAGATCTTGCTCAACTGAGTGAAGAGGTTGTTTAGTGTAGCTTCATTGAAATGATTCAAGTCTATTGGAGCTGTCTTGATGGCCATTGGATGGGGGGGGATTTGCGGAATGTTGTTGCATCAACAGTCTCAAACTTGTACACAATCAACGTTTTTTCTTTCGCAAACTGCGTTAAGCATCGGCCGCAACCCAAACCCACACAAAACAATCTACAACGACAAACACGTATTTACATATAAGCTTGCTTCTCTAAATATAATCTATTAACCAAAAAGTGGAAGGCCCTACAATTTTGCATTCTGTTCAGCTCCAGCAAGTCTGACTAACCCTTCTTGAACAATACTTGCCACATGAACACCATTGTGATTATACAATTCACCTTCATACAATACTCTATCATGAGAAAACCGAATAGTCTTGAATGCATAAGTCATCCATTTAGTCACATCGAAATCATTATCATGAATGTACAAAACATGATCAAGACTAACTCCAAAAAATCTCTTCATGTTGTCCTTGATGGGAACACCGCGTAATCTCAATACTCTTTCCAAGACATTCAAAATCAATGCATCGGATATATTAGCCAATCCAACAAATTGAAACTGCTCATCAACATTTTTCAAAGGTTGATTGTACCCCTGTTCATTATCAATGCCCCATCTTACCAAGAATGCGAATCTACGTTCAGCAATTGGGGTATCAAGTTCATATGATGATTTGTCTAAATCGATGAAATCAGGACAAAATTTGAAATAACTCAACATGTTGGATTCACAAGGGGAAACGGTTAAACTTTCTTCACCATATTTCTTGATCCATTCATGTATTGGTGTTTGAAATCGGAATGGCTCTGAAGGGGCTCTTGGCTCATCATCATCTTCATCATCTTCATTTTCTTCAACATCACCATCTTTGCCACGTTGATGAAATTTAGCGGATTCCTCTTCCCATTTGGCATAACTTTCCTTGTATGAGTTCTTTTTCGTCAATGATATATTGGCAAAATAAACAATTTTACCCCTTTGCAACCCTTTCACTGCTCGATTACAAAATGATTTACCACTTGAGATGTTGTCAACTTGCCATTCAACTGGTATATCAGTAGTTGCAGCTCTAACAAAAAATGAATGCAATGAATGGGGTTTGAATTCAGGCGGCACTGATTTCATAGCCACCAATACTGCTTGTCCTGCAAGACTTCCACCATAGGCTCCAGGAGCATAATGAATGGGTTTGATTAATGGCTTTTTGCCAATATAGTGACCATTGCCTTTATCTATAACGCCAAATTCCTCTTGTACATCGACGGGTTCTCCTCTGACGAAGTTTTCGTTGTTCATAGTTGTATACTTTGTGCGTGAGAGTGTTGAATATTGCAAGAAGATACTGGAATGAAGTGAACTTTTGATGTCTGGAACTGTGGTATTTATTTTGAGTTTGTCGATGAGAATTCTCTTATTTCCGCTCACACTTAATAAATGCGGAAGGAGATTGTCTGCGTACCCCACAATGGCTTGTACACAAAACCAGGGTTCAGATTTTTATATAACCGAGCTTATAAGTAGAGAAAACAAAAATAAAGAATAACGTTTAAAATTCACACGCTGAAAAGAATGCACTTAGTTGCAAAAGATGTACAAAAAGATGCACAATAAAGGCGTAAAAGGGCTGAATTGCTGAGATGTTAAGGATAAACAGTATGTTTTAATAAATATTAAAGCTTTGAAATCTATAAATTTGCAGTTGGTTTAACAAGGAATAATCGTTCTTGTACTACTGAAGCAACATGCTTACCCTTGTTATTGAACAAATCACACGCCATTAAAGTTCTACCATGTTCTGATCTTGTCGGTCTCATACTGATCCCGACCCATTTCGTAGCATCAAGATCATCGTCATGAAAGTATATGGTATGGTCCAAGGAAACATCGAAATCAGCTTTAACTCTCATCCCCACACCAGCAGCAAACGCCCTTGACAAGAACATCCAATCAGTTATCCATGTAAATAAAGCATACTTGTATTCCTCCGGTACTGGTAAAACTGTTTCACACTCAGGGATTCCAAACTTGATCAAGTATGGATATACATCGTCTACTTTGGATTTGGGAGGTTCTCGAAGGGTAATGTGTAAATTTGGGTTGGCTATACCTTTTAATTGACTGATATCGTAATGTATCAACTCTGGTGGTGGCTTGTTTTGGTAACTGAAAGGTACCAATCCGTCATCCCTTGGTTTGGATACATTCTTGGTAGTTAATGAAATGTTTGCCGTAAATACAACTTGACCCTCTTGACACCCAAGAACAATTCTGTTGGCAAATGTTTTACCATCAGATATCTTTTGTACTTTCCACTCTATAACCGACTCTTCGTGTACACCCTTGGTAAAATACGAATGTATAGCATGTGGTTTGAAATGAGAAGGAACCGATCTCATCGCCACCAATATTGCCTGTGAACACAATGCTCCACCATAAGCGCCATGACGTGTTTCATAGGGTTTCCTCAATGGTAATTTGCCACGATATTCGGTATCGGAAATCTTTTCCACATCAATCTCTGATGCAAAATCAACTTCTGTCTTGGGTTCAACAACTGGAACTTGGTGTTTTGAAGGATCAATATACATTGGTTCGTCGTTTACCATTGTAAAAAATTCTTTTTAAAAATACGCAGTTTTTTGAGCGGTGTACTGATGCTTTTATAATCAAATGGGAGATAGGTCGGAATAAGTGTAAATCCGACTTTAAGACTTGGGGAAGTTTGGTTTACTAAAAAATAATAATCTTAAATATTATCCATGGCTATATATATACATATTATTAACTGTTGGTTTTTGTATTGTGCATGATGATGTTATTGAAACTACTAAGCGAAGAAGGCCGAAAAAAAAAAAAAGAAATTTGAGTTTTTCCTTATGGCCGCTCAAAGCATAAAGAAAAATATCATAAGCTACAGTGAACAATTGACTCCTACTACTTAAACTGCTAAAATCCCAGTCAAAACATGCTTACGCTTGCCTGCAGAAAGTGCGTGCAAAAAATAACATAGCAGCAACGTGGGTCGCCAAGAGCTTTAAATTACGGAATAGTATGTAAACAAATCTATTCAAAAGAAGTCTAAATGTCTATAAACCAGATAACCCAAAACTTTCCTACAACTTGGAACTTGTGACATACAACCTCTCCTGGACAATAGTCACCACATGCTTGTTATCCTCTGTGTACAAATCAGCTTTTACTAAAGCCCTATCATTTCCAATCCACTTGAACCTCAATACGTATGAAAACCATTGATCGATATCAAAATCATCTTCGTGGAAGTAAATATTGTGATCGATGGAAGTTTCAAACTTTGGTGGAGTTTTAATACCGACATGTGGAACCAATAATTCAACTCCAACCCAATCTGTTAAAATTGCAAGACCAACATACTTGAATTCCGGTGTTACATTTTCGAGCTTTTGATGGAAATTTGGATCTTCTTTGATACCCCATCTCAATTGGAACGCATACGAATCTTTATCCCTTTGTTCTTCAAAAATTTTTTGAAATATAAACAATGGGAGTGAAGCATATGCCAGCGGTTCTCCTTTGAGGCTTTGGCTAGTCAATGTTTTTCCTGGTGGGACACTATACTCCATTTTCGTGCTATCCTTGTGCCCCGTTTTGGATGCTGAGTTTTTAGTGGTCAATGAGACCATTGCTGTGAAAACCGGCACATCATCTTGAAACCCAATCACTTTCCTCGTGGTGAATGATTTCCCACTCGATGTTTCTTCAACTTTCCAAGTAAGTGGCGTTTCTTCATTAACAGCTTTCAAGAAATGTGAATGCACCGAGTTTGGAGTAAATCCCGGTGTATATCTCATTGCAACTAAAATTGCCTGTGCAACAATGTTTCCACCAAATACCCCTCTAACCTCTTTGCTTGGTTTTCTCAATGGCTTAACCCCTCGAAAAGTTTGTTTGTCTATTTCAACAACATCAAATTCAGCTTTAGCGTCTAATGGGCGTAGAACTCTATCAGCTGAAGCTTGTGACATGACTGGGGAGGCGGTTGATGCGAAATCGATTAACAATGATTTGCAACTTCTTTTGGAAAAGATATGCTTGCTCTAACAAAAAAAAAATAAAAAACTCTAATTCACACTTTGTATATATATTTATATCGCAATCCAGATTTTGTACCGAGGTGTATTTTTCGTGGGGTTTTGTTAACACAAACTACAGAAAAGTTTCTTCTATATCCGCACTTGAAACAATAAAACTGTCGCTCCATAAAATATCATAAAGGTGATAAGTTATGTCCGAAACGCAAAGAGTACAACGTCACTACACTAACGCAATTAGAAGAAATGAATGTAGTTTATAAATATAGCCATAAATGAACAAAAAAACAACAACACTTGATGAAAACATAACCCTTTATTATCCCCGAAAACTCACAACTTTGCAACTTGTTGTGTCCTAACACCATCGCTACTACTAATACTAGTAGCACTCTTCCCATGGTACTTTTCATGTTGTTTTCTTGATTTTTCAATCAATTCCCCAGGCAAAAACCCGTATGCCTCTTGAACAGCAGTACAAATGGCCTTACCATCCAATGTATAGAAATTAATCACCGCCAAAATTCGATTATTACCCATGGACAAGAACCTGTAATCAACATAAAGCCACGTACTTGAATCAAAATTTAAATCATGAAAATACAATGTGTGATCTAAACTGACTCTAAAGAAATCGGCATCTTTCAGCGTTACTGGTAACCCAAGTGCTTTTACAAGTGTAGCCAACCACAATGAGTCAGAAGAGAACGCCAACCCCAAAAATGATTGTCTAACGTAATCCTTGCCCAAATTGTAATCATCCAAAAATTTGACATAAAAACCGAGTTCCTCATCACCTATCCTGTTCATGTCGAAATTTTTGGTCTTACTAAATATTTCTCGTGGTATAGCATGGGCAATATTTCCATTTGTGTGTTCAAAATAAAGCAAATCTTCAATTTCATCCTTATATTTGAAAAATTTGGGATTTGGGTTTCTCTTGAATTGAAACGGTACGGTCTTGATGTCAGCCCCGGATGCAATTAATTTTTGATGATCAGCATCTCTCTTGTCAAGATGATTATCTTTTGTGAATGAACATTGTAAAGTGAAACACAATTGGTTCGTGTGTGATTGATAAGCAAGGGCAATTCTATTGGAAAAACTTCTTGAGTCGGAAACTTTGATAACCTCCCATCTAAGAAGACTATCTTTTGAACCAGCTTTCACAAAATATGAATGTATTGAGTGTGGTTGGAAATTGGGTCTACCAACAGATTCCCAAGCAACATTGAGACCTTGGGCAATGAAATCACCACCATAGGTACCTCTGGCTCCTTCTTTGTATGGCTCCACTGGGTAATTACCCTCATAAATCATTTTGTTGCCATCTTCAGAGATGAGCCTGCAAGATGTTTTGGCTTCGATTTTTCCCACTTGGTCGTCTTTGTATACGTCATTCCTCAATTTCTCTAATGGTGATGTCATGGCTATTTAGATTCTATGCTATTAAGGGTTAAACGTTTCTAGAACTGAGTTCCACCTGGGAAAAAGATAGGGAAGTTCATTTAATATTTATAACCATTGTTTTAATGTTGTAGTTTTTGTACTCCATTCTATTTTACATTCGACCGAGGCAAAAACCAAATTATAACTTTCGGTTTCTCTTGTTACACCATCCTAAAAAAATTAAGCTTTCTTGGATTCCCTAGTGGGGGGGAAGCTCTTCAATTGAAGCAGACACAATTTCTTCTCCGTGGAAGAGAAAAGCTTGGGCTTTAGCTGCCACTGAGAGTATATAGCTTCTTTTAACGCGGGGCTTTTTTTTTCTCATTCTAAATGGTAAATTATATCGGTGATATACGCCTTCTTGGTCAAGATAAACTATTTATTCACTCCTTATCAGTTACATGCATTAGGCTACATATGTGGAAAATCTCAAGGCTTTTTCACCTTGAAAACGCGTGTTACGAACAGGGGGAGAACACAGTCCGGTATAGGCATGAATTCTAGACCCATGAAGGGTATCTTTAACAGTCAACGGACCATGCTATGTTGCGCCCCTTTCTTTCCTCAATAAAAATTTCACAAGAACATGCAAAAGAAACAGAAACAACAGGAAAAGTCCGAAATTTCTCGTATAAAATTTACTAATTCTTCTTGGACTCTTTTCTTTTTTCTAGAATTTCAAAAAACCGTCGGAGATAAGATAATGCAATTTAAGTGCGTGTGCAGTAGCATAGAGTCATGTGAATTTTGTTGGCGGCAAACACTAGCAAAAAATACACGAAAAAAGATTATTTGGCATTTTCGAGCATTTTCAACCTTCATACGGGATACAAATGTCTTCTAAGTTGTATTCTAAATTTATTTATAAACGAGCCTTGTCTGCCGTGGCGGTAACCCCATCTTGCAAAATTGCCAATCCTTCCTGAATCACAGTAGCAATACATTTCCTGTTTTCGTTAAACATGTACCCACGAGCAAGTATTCTACTGTTGCTATATCTCTTCATTTGGTAGGAAAATGCCAACCAGTCTTTGCTGATATCGAATGCTGTCCCATCTGTTGGCTCGTACTCGGTATTGTGAAAATATATATGATGGTCCAATGACATAGCATTATAATGCAATATGTGAAGTGCATTCAATGATGATCTCATCAAGTACGTTGCGTCACGGTCTGGGTCATATTCATGACCCAACTCTATTGATGGAGCCCAAGGAATGTGTAATACTCGCGCCATTGTCGTGATGAAACTGCTATCGGAAATCTCGCCAAGTCCCACGTAGTTGTAAATGGGATTCTTTACCGATTGCGAATTTTTTGGTCGAAGTATTTCATGTTCGAATTTTTGCACGTTCCCTAAAGCATCTGGTAAGGAATCCTTTACTTTCTCGTATTTAGTTCCTGGCTCGGGGATATTTTTCAACCCAGTAAACACCGATATCCAACGTTCGGCAAAGTGTAATTTGTTTTCTTCAGGGGTTCTTCTGTAATCCACAAAATCATCATCGAATGCGTTTCTGCAAAAATCTGTGTGCTGGACTTGATGTAACTTATCAGGGTCAGGGTGTCGGGTTTGAATATCTGGTGGAGAAATACTCTCTTCCATCTTGTGCAATGGTTTCATTCCTTGTCTCCTCAATAAAACGAGACATGTAAGTCTATTCTTTCCATGTTGCGACACCACAATGGATCTCTTGCTCATAAACTCATCGTCATACAACTTCAAAACTTCATATTCCATGGGGGTCTTGTTGTTTCCTGCATTGATGAAAAATGAATGATATGAATCTGGAATCATCACTTCGTTAGTTGTTTCCGATCTTGTCGACTCTATAGCAACCAATAGCGACTGCGCAATCATATGCCCTCCATAAATACCTCTGGCCATAGTAGCTGGTTTCCTCAAGCAGTGAGCACCAACGTAATGAGTGTCATCAATCTTGACAACACGCAAAGACTCTTCAAAATCTGGACGTGGATTTTCGCCCGCAGATACGACCAACATATTGAGCTGTTAAATGAATAGTTGGTATTGAAAGGTGTGTAGTGACAAAAAAAATGCCTGAATGGCCAACTAAAAGTGCAGTCGAGGTCGAGATGCGGTTTTTTATATATGGGTGATGGATTATGCCAATCTAGGTAAATTCATCGTACTGTGATATTTTTTTTTATTTTGAGCCGCAGTTTGTGTAACATTTGGCTAAAACCCCACATTAACTTCAACGCGCCCACCTGCTACCATACTATAGTTTGTTGGGGTTTACGAAAAGTATTGTAAAGGGTGTCTTCCAAAAAGGGGGCGCTAGATGATTCACGGTTAGTAATGAATTACAAAAACATTGTATTCCGATGTTTACTGCTCTCTTGATATACTTTTTACTGCTTATCATTTTGTATGAAGACCTAATGATCATTTTAACTCCGCCGAGAAACATAAATCCGAGTAGACGACTAATTGATGAGTTAAGGGAAACTATCTAAACACGAACCCCCTCCTTTAGTGCTTACTTATCCCGGAAATCTTGATCTTTCACACCGGGAAGCAGAGACTTTCGAAGATGAATATGGCCGTTGTCAAGGTCCGCTACCGGGGGTTCTTACCCATTGAAGCTCCAAAGTTAATTCAAAGATATCCTAGAATCACGAATCATCTCTGATTAATAACCGACTACAATAAAAAAGATGTATCTACAACTTTGGGATTCATTTGTTTGGCAAATAAAATCCCCTAGAGTCTTTATAAGGCACCGCTGCTTGTTTGTAGACCTGAAGTAGATCCACTTGGCTTTGTCACCGTAAGGTCTCCACTTTTATTTGAGTGGATTATTTGCAACACAATGTGCGCGCACGTGAACTTTTTCTTTTTTTTCTATTTTTTTTTTTTGTCTCGAGGGTAGCCATCGATGAGCCTACTGTGATCTTATGAAGGGAACCCCAGTAGTGACCGCGTTTAGGTCGAATGAGGAACTTGCCGAGTTGAAAAAATGGTTTTATGATTTTGATGACACCCGTGACCACCGCAAATGCGCAATTGGAAAAGTGAAGGCACTTTTAACAAGAGGCAGACTACCGCATGGAATTGAAGCAACTTCAATCTTGACATCGGTGCTATTGCGAGATGACGCTGACGATCGCAATGAAGATTCCAACGTGATTCAGCTTGCTTATACAATGGCATTGATTAGATTTGTTAATGGTTTGTTAGATCCATTTCAGCAATCAAACTATGCGATCCCAATGCAATTATTGGCAAAACAATTAAATTTACCTACTTTTTTTGTTGAATTGAGACACATGGGGACACATGAAGCTTTGCCAAGTTTGGATACACTAAGGATTGCAACTAAGGATGCCTTGACGTGGTTATATGACAATTATTGGTGTCAAATAGAGAATAAGAGTGAGCGGGATGTAGATTCAGCCACAGATGTCTATGCAGAGGTTGTCACATTTAGAGTGACTTACAATGAAAGATTGATAAATGCATTTCTGGTGTATGAAAACCTCAAAACTTTCAAAAGACTACGAAAAGACAATTTGGAGAAGCCGATATTCAGCGATAACAACAAAGAGCAAGATATGTCCAAAGTAAGGAAATGCGTCAATGATCTAGCCGAGGTTTGCAAGAGTGATTCGGATTTGTTGGCGGATTTGCTCATCAGGAAATACTATTTGATATATTCTCAAGAAAAGTTGAAAACGAAAGGTATCAAGTATAATCCATTATTAGAAAAGCTATATAGACCGTTGCTACAAGAGCTTGGCATAAACTTGATCGAGCTGTTATATATCAAGATAGTAAAGCTGGTAGAAGGCAAGGAGCTAGGAGAGATCAATTGTCGCGTATACAAAAAATTAGGGTTTTCCCCCATGTTGTTGGAAGGTGAAATTGCTCAGCTTATTGAATGGCTACCATTTTTGATTAAGTATATTCTATCGCAGCCATTCTTGGAGGAGAACTTCACCAAGATTCAAGTCTCCAATCGAAGACAACTTTTCAGGTTTATGTACCATAGTATTGTCACCATGTGCAGTAAAGATGATTCGTTGCTAGTAAAGTTATTACAATTGGTTAAAGATGCGGCTGATGAAGACCTTGGCTCCGACTTATTGGATGAAATAAATGACAGGTATGACGAGTCTGCAAAGAGAGCCAACAAGAAGCAGTTTGAATTACCTCCATCGCTCGATGAGATACTAGCTGGGGATACTGAAAAGCGAAAATTGGTTGAGGAGGATTCAATGGCAACTAATAAAAAGCACAAAAGTTCAAGCGGCAATGAGCAGAAAGTGTATTTCATGGAACCACATGAAAATTGGATCCCGACGCCTTTTGGGATGCCTGTTTAGGACTATCTTATATGTATGATTCACTCTGCAATCTCTATATTCGCTATAAGATTCGTGTTATCAAACATAATTTTGTGTCATTTTTTTGTTTCCTCTCGCTCGCTCTTTATCTTTTCAACGTGTGACATAACAAAGCAAAGTGTGGATGCTTAGAAGCAACTCTTTTTCACCTCCTTTTCATCAAACATAAAGATAGCATCTATCCACGCTTGGTATATACAACATTTTGCATTTGGTCACATCACACTCGCGCTTTTCGAAAGCATATATATATATATGTAAAAACACATAGTCCAGAAGCATCCATAATCACAGACAGCCACTTGATCCATCAATGAGTCCACAATGGATACCACAAAATATACAAAAGAGGCTACTACTTTACGTCCTCAACCAGTTGTCTCTATTTTCAGAAGTCGATTTACCGAACCTTGAGGAAGTGTCTTTGAACAACATAACATTAAAAGATATAAGTATCGATCCAGAAAAGGTGGGCAAACTCCCGGGTTTCAATCTTCGACACGGAAAGGTGGGGTCGATAGAGCTCACTACATTATCTGGAATCAGTGGGGTCAAGATTGACGCGAAAGATGTGGAAATTGTTGTTTCACCCGATTATGATGATGAAAATACGGGTAGTCATTCACAATTTCTCTTGGCTCAAACGACGGCAGATTTGGCCAATACCATCATGTTGGAAACAGATGAATATGAGATGCAAAAGAACGAGTCTGTCATTGATAGCGAGAGTGACTCGGAAGATGCCACTCCAATTGTGCCGGCTTCTAGAAGGCGAAGCTCAACAATTTCAAACAGTTCCGCTTTGGGGAACGTTATGCAAAGGGCAATGGAAATGGCACTACTGAGGCTCCAGATTAATATTTCAAATTTGAAGATTAAATTGATAACTGAACTGACTGACTTGCTTGTCGAAGTGGAAGAAATCAAGATAACGACTGTGAATGGTACCAGAAATATTAGAGTGAGTGCAATAACTATAAAAACGTTGCGCCCATCGGTACCTTCTGGAACGGGTAAAGCTGGAGACAATGCCAATGAAGCGACAGAGAAGTCAGAAGACGATGAAAATGAGAACTCATCTGATTATGGAGAGGAGGCATTGATGAATAGTATGGTCTTCACCCATGAAGAGGCAAGCTCAATATATATGAGCGCAACATCTCAGTCCTTTGGGAAATCCTCCACTTCAAACGAACCCGTCGATAACAAACAAAGTAGTGAATTTGCAAACGAACCACCGATACTATTCTTTATGAATCTGTGTGAGATCGAATTCGATGGCTTGAAAGCAATATCCAATTTGGAAATCAAAGTGGACAAAGTAAAGGTCGCATCAACTCCAGCTACAGCGACACTAATCACCATATTCGAGGGTATAACCAAAACGTTGAAAGTGAAGCTATATCAAATGAAGAGAAAATCTTCATCAAAGGCACACAAAAGTAGTGAAAAGTTCCCCCAGTATTCAAATGACGATGACGAGGTAGACAGCGAATCCGCTGAAGATACATCAGACACAGAACCTTTGTTTAATAGCACTAACATATCAAGCTTACAAATTGCTTTGGATGCGTCGTTGAAGCCCGATGGATCTTTTGCTACGCTGAATGGACTCATTATCAATTTGGAAAACATTACTGCCAAACAAAAGAATGAATTACGCTTGTATGGCGGGGTTGAGGTGGTGGAGGTCATACAATATTTCGATGGCAATGAATCCAGAGCATTCTTCTTCGAAAATCAGAGAGACACGGGCTATCAAAGATCTGTATCTCCACTGAGTGTACTGTCAGGAGCTTCAGGAAACAGTCAAACTTCCAACGCTGATTTTCGCTTTGAAGTATTTCAAAATGAAGACGATAAAACAAATCTCGAGACTACATTTTTGTTTGCCAAGGCAGCATTTTTCAACTTGGATAAAAACAATTTGGGGTCTCTACTCAAAACAATCAATGATTTGTTGGCTGTATCTGCACGCTATAGCAAGTTCCAAAGTGTTTTCCATGGTATTAGAAAGCTTCGAGACTCAGCAGTCGGCGATCCGAACAAAGAGGAGATGAAACAAGAACATATAATACTACAAACAGCCACGATCAATGTATCCCTAGCAATGGCAAACAATTTGAAGGTTCAACTCAGGGCCCTTCCAGTTACTTACGATTCTATCAAGGGCGAGCTAAATATTGCAACCATAACAGGTCACGGAAGTGTAGATAATCAACCCATCGAAACTTTATTCAGCATCATAGGATTTTCTGTGCATCTGAAAGTACATAATTTCAAAGCATTCCTTCAGGCAAATAATCCCAATAGCAGTGGGGAGAGCAAATTACCCCGCGCTACAAATTTGAATACTCCATTGACGGTTTCAATACAGAAAATTGAGTACGTTTCGACTTTGGCCTACTTGAAGCTTTCCGTAAAAGAAGTACAGCACCTCGTGGCCTCCTTATTGGATGACTTAGCTAGCAATGAAACCATCACTTTGTCTAAACCCTCCAAACATGTGAAACTTGATCAGTCAATGTACTCATCTTCCTCAACCAATAACTTGGGTAGAAACAGGAAAGCCAGGCTTGGGCTAAATATGAGTCATGCAACATTGTCCAACACCCATCGCGTGAATCAAGCTAACTATTGTGTCAACATCGGGGCTATTTCAATCAAGGTGGATGACATTTTACCTAAATTTGGTAGCCTTAAAATGGATATAACAAACATTGCATTATTCAAGTTGAAGAATGACTTGCTTGGCTCTATTCTCGAGTTGGAAATTGTACGCATGAAAGACAACGTCAATGAGAGCGTACTTTACCATCATCAGGGCGTAGAGGCGGCTTCAATTGAGGTACCTCTAGTAACCTTCAAATACAAGCCAATGGAAAGAAGCTCCATATTAGAGATCAGTGCTCGTGACTTTTTGTTGGAGTACTACACTCATTGGCTTTCGTTGTTTGGTAAAGATGAATCGATCATTGAGCAAGTAGAGGAAGAGTTGATTGATACATCGCCACCTAAAAAGCCGCCTTCCTCCCATCGTATTGATATCAGGCTTTCCTTGTCTAATTGCTTGGTTGGACTCACTCCGGGCCGATTGAACTG
This sequence comes from Lodderomyces parapsilosis, assembly GCF_000182765.1. Taxonomy (NCBI): domain Eukaryota; kingdom Fungi; phylum Ascomycota; class Pichiomycetes; order Serinales; family Debaryomycetaceae; genus Lodderomyces; species Lodderomyces parapsilosis. Next base: position 2,103,413 of record NW_023503281.1, on the reverse strand, counting down.
TAAAGGTTATTTGACAGTTTCTAGGGGCAATGTCGACTTCGTGTTTGGAGCTAACCAGTTTCACATCAAAAGTTCGGTTCGAGATATTGCTATCCTTTTGATAGATGATGTGAAAAATGTTACGCTAACAAAGGATACCAAAGTTGATCAATCTAGTGACCAATTGAATGTAGTCGATGTCTTGATGGATCGAGGGTATATTCAACTAGGCTCAATCAATTTGGCTCACATCGGATTGACGTTCAACACCAATATCGAAGAAATTAAAAGGAGGAACCATGAATTAGAAATCAGGGATGGCTTATCAATTATTGACTTCAAGATCAATACTGACGAGATACAATTGGACTTGTGCGCGGATTCAGCCAACACTTTTGCACAAATGGTTAATGACTTGAAGTTGCCTTATGATTTTGACGACAAAGATAAGATGGAAATAAGTGTTGGTCACAACATCGATGTTTTAAACGACGTAGACAATAACATGTTTAAAAATATATCAGAATCGTTTGCTGAAATGGATATAAATGAGGAGCCGGTGTCTGTAGAGGCCAGTTCAGAATCAAGTTCCGGCTTGGAATTTCAAGATGAACATTTTGATTATGTGTCGAGCTACAAATCTGAGATCAAAGGAATAGATCCGCTAAAGGTCAACATCAACTTGTCGAGGGTTGAAATTTATCTATATGATGGGTATGATTGGAAGGATACCAGGAAGGCGATTAGGGGTGCCGTTAAAAAAATTGAGTTAGAACAAAGAAAACGGGATGGAGACTCTCAGGGCACTAGTGGTCGTAGTGAGACAGAAGAGGTGTCAACAGTTGACACCTCTTCTGGACGGGACCCCACCACAGTGATTCATGAAACGTTGTACCAATCGATATATGTTAGTGCTCCAAAAGTGGCGCGAGGAAGCGATTTAACCAAAAGCATCAATTTCGGTTTACAGAATGACGAAGAAGAGGTGAATGACAATGAAGACAAGATTAATGCAAACATTAAAAGAGGCAAAAACTACAAAAACCTCAAGTTGAGAAGATCTGCGTACCACAAAGTGGTGGCTGATTTACGAAGCGTTGACATTGGTGTGGTGGTCTACTCAACCAGGGATCCACGGCGAGACAAGACTGATCCCGATGTTAAAGTGGAATTTTTGAACTTGATCGAAATGAGTTTGGGAAATATTGATGTTTATGATAATGTTCCATCATCGACTTGGAATAAGTTTCTATCATATATGAACATTCTTGGAGAACGCGAAGCTGGAACTAGTATGGCAAAGGTTAGTATACTCAACGTGAGACCCAAGCCCAAGCTAGTTGCTACAGAAGCAATTATGAAGGTGTCTATATTACCCTTGAGATTTCACGTTGATCAAGACACTTTGGATTTTATGACTCGATTCTTTGATTTTAACGACTCAAGGTTTGAGTTGCCACCGGATGAGATTTTGTATATTCAAAAGTTTGAAATTAGTCCTGTTAAGTTGAAAATTGATTATAAACCGAAAAAGGTGGACTTTATGGGGTTGAGATCAGGAAGAACAGCTGAATTCGCCAACTTTTTCATCTTGGATGGATCGAAAATAACATTACCGAGAGCCAACTTGTTTGGGTTGCTGGGTACTACAGAGTTGATGCGTGGATTGGGCAAAGCATGGGCACCAGTATTTCAACTGACTCAAGTATTGGGAATTGTATCTGGCGTTTCATCATTGAGATCAGTGGTTAACATTGGTGGTGGGTTCAAAGACTTGTATGTTGTTTCGAGAAAGGAGTATCAAAAAGATGGACGGTTCTGGAGAAGCATTCAGAAGGGCACTACTTCTTTTGCTAAAACCACGGGGTATGAATTGGTTAATATGGGTGTCAAATTAGCATCTGGTACTCAAGTTTTGTTGGAACAAGGTGAAGAAATGTTGGGGGGTGAAGGTTCTTCATCGCGAACCAAACGTTCAACTGCTCGTCGCGGGTCAGATGATGGATCTGATATGTCAACAGACTTCACTGACATCAAAGCTAGAGATGGTGGTAACGCTAGTGGTGGCAATGTTCTTTTAAGCTCACAAATTTTAAGTAGACAAGCAGCAGAAAAGTTTGGAGATGAATTGCATTTCGATGGACAAAAGAAGCTTTATTCTAATCTTGAATTTGAGGATGAAGAGGATGACAATTTCGGAATTGATCGAGATTTTTTGAACAAGTCGATTTTTTTACTACCTAAAAATGAGTCTGGGGAGCTTGCAACTGTTGAAGAAGGTGACGAAGATGAAGACGAAGACAAGAAGAAGGAGAGAAATACAATTGTTGGCAGTGATGGTATTGAAGACGATGAAGACGAGAAATTTGACGTTTACGCTATTGACGAAGCTGATGAAGATGAGTTCAAACAAAAGATGGTTAGTTTATATTCGAATCAGCCGGAAACATTTCAACAAGGTTTTCTATCAGCATACAGGTCACTTGGTAAAAACTTTAAATTGACGGGTAAACAATTGAAGAAATTGAAAACGGAGTTGGATAAACAGGAAACAGTTCAAGATTCTATCGTGACAGTTTTGAAAAATTCACCAGTGATTCTCATTAGGCCAATGATTGGTACCACTGAGGCTTTGTCACGAGCCTTGATGGGCATAGGTAACGTTATCGATCCCAAACATATGGTTGAAATCAAGGACAAGTATCGAAGTGAAAGCAGCGATGACGGGTAGAGGAAATGAGGAGGTGGTTAGCTTGCGAGGCGACAGGATTATGACAAGTGATTGCATTTGCTAGATTTGTAGCTTCAGCACATGAAATAGTAAATATGTCAATTGTTACATGGTTTTCCATTCTTCTGATTTGCTTCTTTGAAGGTCAATAGTAAGCTGACAATTGCTTTCTCGTTTTGCATACGTAAAAAGCGCCCCAATTGATACCAACAGTATCCTCTGTTATCTCTTTATTTTGGCATTCTCTGTCAGTTTCCCTTCTCAAATGCGTTACACAAAATGCATCTGCAAGAACTATAAGAAAACCCCTCTACTATAGCAAAAGGCGAGAAGACAAAAAGTGCCTTTTTCATCAAGTTACTAAGAAGCTACAGTTTATCGCCAAGCAAAAATGGGATACCAAGATAAAGTGGAATTTACTGATAACAGGTTGAGAGAGATGCATCAATTACACCGAGAATTGAAACTTTCTTCATCCGCTCCGGTCACCTTTGAATTGTTTTTATTCAATTTGATGTGTTGACATCGCGTGAGGAGAAACAAAGACGCTAAGAATATGCACGACATGATTACAAAAATCACGCGACGTCAGTGTAAAGTAAAGTGCCGCAAAAGAAGAAAACTCGGACTGTTTATTCCGCCCCACAAGACGTAGAGAGATGAGGAGACCACAAAGAAAAAAAACAAAAAAAAGACTAAAGATTTGGTGCCGTATGCCATTCCAAATTTAGTTCACTCCTACTTACTATTGTTACTACAACAAGAAAAGATGGAATTAACATCAAATCGATACGCACGGGCAAAACATATTTGTGGGCGGGGAGAAAGGGGCCATATTTTAAGACAAGATACAGTTGAAATTCACTTGACAAAACTTTCCAAGAAAAAAAAAAAAAAAGAGGAAACTAGCTTCAAATTTTTTCTTGATTGAAAGAGACACGGCGGCGGTCCTATTCTTGTCACGGAAAAAAAATTGAAACCTTGTAGAAGGGACCGCGGCGAGCGGGAAATATAAAAAACATTGAGCAAGGAAATGAACGAAGTTTATACCACATGGTTCCAGACCTACTTGATACATGGGGAACGGCATTTTGAGCACACCATGATCCTAGACTTGTCTAAGTGAAAGCACCCGCTACTAAACCTTTTTTCTTTTTTTTTTTTTTCCTTTTCGGTGCTTGGTCCTGATGTCATTTCCATAGCTTAAATTTCTTTTTTTTTTTTTTTTTTTGTTGTTTTAAGGAATTTCATTTTTGTAACTGCTTTTAATGCCCTTCGGATTAACTTTGGTATAAGGCATTGAAAAAATGACATTTTCTTACTTCACAATACGCCGTAATACATTGTTTTAGCAATGAAATTTTTCAAAGAATCCCATCACTAAAACCTACTCCTCTTATCTTTATTGGGAAGAAAGAATTTTAAATTTTATTTTCATACTCTTTTATCTATCTTGTTTGAATTCTCTTTCTCTTTCTTTCTCCCCCCCTATCTCTAGATAGAAGAGCTCTTGAGGTATTTACAGTGGTCAACATCCATGTCATATTACTTGTTAAGTCACAACTATAAATCGTACATACAATCTGTCCATTAACTTTTATCAAACCAAAAGGTAAAAGTTTCATTGAATAATAAGTAAGCAACAGGTTCCATATTATTTCTTTTGCAGTCAGAAGAACTAGCTGGAAGAAATGTCAAATCCATACGATAGCAATGCCATACGTCCAACCAGCTCGATAGTCGAAGTAAACTCGAATGATCCAAGTCACACGCACAAGACTCAACAATCTCCATCATCTGATCTCGAGTACAACAAGACCGAAAAGTACATTACTGAAGAAAATGCAACCACTGATGAATTATCAAAAGAGATAAGTGAATACGACAATGCACAACTCGAAGCCAACACAAACACAACAACCACTAACCCCAAAAGTCATCTTTCATATTGGCAACGATTCAAGTTGAAATTTCCTTGGTATAAAATCGCATTTCAAATTTTTTTAGGATGCTTCTTCACATCATGGTGGTTATCAATCGTTATTCAAAAGAAGCATCGTCATCAATGGTTGATCCCCACTGTGTTATGGGGGATGATTATGGTTCGTTTAATAACATGGCACTGTCGGATATTACCCTGGTGTTTAAAACAAGTTAAATATGTTTGGGATTTTTGTTGTGATATTATATACACTAAATTGTTCCCACAACGCTATCAACGATTATTAGCTGGGGCAACCATTGTTATTGCTGTTGTATTGTTGGGTACTTTTATCCCCACAGAAACTGATTTCTCCAAAAGACCTGATCGTGCTGTATCATTTTTTGGTTGTTTGGTTGCCATTTTTGGATTATTTGTAACTTCGAAAAACCCAAAACGGATTCAATGGAATACGGTGATTGGTGGGTTCTTAATGCAGTATATCGTGGCGTTATTTGTGTTGAGAACCAAATGTGGGTTTGATGTATTTAATTTCATTTCAACATTAGCTAGAGAGTTGTTGGGTTTTGCTAAAGATGGTGTGGCATTCTTAACTAATCAAGATATTGCGAATAAACCATGGTTCTTTTTCACAGTTTTACCATCAGTGGCTTTCTTTGTCGCTTTTGTTCACATTTGGTACTACTTTGGTGTTATTCAATGGGGAATTCGTAAATTTGCATTCTTCTTTTTCTGGTCATTGCGAGTATCAGGTGCTGAAGCAATGACAGCTGCTGCTTCGCCTTTTATTGGGATCGGTGAATCGGCAATTTTGATCAAAGAACTTATGCCTTATTTAACGAAAGCGGAGTTGCATCAAGTTATGACTTCGGGGTTCTCAACAATTTCCGGTGCTGTATTGGTGGGGTATATTGGATTAGGGTTGAATCCACAAGCATTGGTTAGTTCCTGTGTAATGTCGATTCCGGCATCTTTAGCAGTATCCAAAATGAGGTTCCCCGAAACTGATGTACCTGTATCCAACGGGAAAGTTATGATCACCAATGATAAAGATATAGACGGCGAAGAAGATTTAGACAAGCCCCAAAATGTGTTGCAAGCTTTTTCCAATGGTGCAACTTTGGGGTTGAAGATTGCTGGAACCATGATGATTCAATGTATGTGTATTATTGCCCTTGTTGCCTTGTGCAATGGTATCTTGACATGGTTTGGAAACTACTGGAACATTCATGAGTTATCTTTGGAACTCATGTTGTCATATTTATTTTACCCCATTGGGTTCCTTTTAGGTACCCCAAGAAATGAGATTTTGTTGGTTACTAAATTGATTGCTTACAAATTTGTTCAAAATGAATACGTTGCTTACAATTTGTTGATCAATGAAGCCCCATATAATCAATTGTCACCTAGAGGTACATTGATTGCTACTTATGCTTGTTGTGGGTTTGCAAATTTGGGTAGTTTGGGTATCACCTTGGGGGTATTGAATACGTTGACTAATAATTCAAGAGCAAAAGATATCTCGCAAAATATCATATCAGCGTTATTTTGTGGTGGTATTGCTACCCTTACTTCAGCAGCAATTTCAGGAATGGTTTTGCATGACTTGAAAAATTTTATAAATTAGATCAAGGCGACATACGAAGTTTCTTCTAATGACGAATGTGAAAAAAATGATGATATCGAAAACTCAAACCTCTGTTGTAAACTATAAAATCTGTAAATGTAAATGAAAAATAAAGTTGAAACTAAAAACTAATTTCGGCCTGGGGTAACTTAGTTTTGGCCATGCTTCACAGCAGCAACATAATCTAGCCCCTTGTGCTTGTACTTGATCAATGACGAGATCACTTGATCAGTCAAGCCAGCAAGTTTATCGTTGAATCCACTTTGTTTATATGTGGCAACTAGTTCACGAATAGGGTCACTTGCATGACGATGACAAGCCTTCCAATCGGCAACAATACGACGAATCGATTCCAAAATGGACGATTTCTGATGTTGATGCTTTCTTGCACCAACATGCTTGGAATGATTTGCATGCTTCGCATGTTTACCATGTTTACCGTATCTACCAACTCTAGCTTGCTTCAAACCATCGGGACCAATATGAATACCCTCATGCACAATGGTTCCATTGATAGCATCAACTCTTCTAGCTAAACCTTTCTTGAATGATCCAAATTCAACTTCCTCCTTAAACTTAGCAGTCAAACTACCAAATCCGTGGTTGCCTTTACTTGACAAGAAAAATGTCGAGGTACCGTTTTGCTTTTGCTTGACTTCGATATGACCAAACTTTCCATCAAAGTTCATTTCTAAACTCTTGGTGTCAACAATTCCAACATCAAATTCAATTTCATAATCACCTTCATTACCAATTTCCTTGTGCTTCAAATTGGTGGATAAAATCAATGGATAACTATAAGACGTGTTTATAGTGTGGATTGTGTTGAAGGGCAACTCATGCTTCTTGTGATGTCTGACTCCAACAAGTGCCGATTTTGGCTCGGGTGGGACCTCAGGCTTGTCATTATTTGTAATAATAAAAGAGCTCGATGAATGGCCCACATGAACAAGAGCTTGTGAATCTCCATCTCTTCCATAATGTTGAATGTTGGAAATTTCACCCTTTGAATAAGAGCTAAATGTCGTGTTTAAAATCTTGCCACCTTTCAACTTGAAGCTCAATGTACTAACAAGTTGTGCTGAAAAGATACCATTAACAATCTGTTGGAACGAATGAGTGAATGGAATTGCAATTGGAATAGCACTAGCTCTATTTTGATGATCAACATTGATCAAAGCACCAGAAGAGCCAACAACATCAGGGTGTTCATAAGCCAACAAATTAGCCGAAGTAATCCAGTCGCTATTAACGGATGTATAATTTGTGATGCCTACTTCACCCAATCCATTACTGACTTCAAGTTCCAATGTTTGCTCACCCAAACCCTGATGTTCCCAAAGGAATGGTAACAATGGAGTGACATCAACATCAATTGATGGTACATCAAAAGCTGAGTTTGAAACAATTGGACTCCACAATGCTGGTGAAATTCCACCAGTGAAAATCACTGGCTCTGGAGTCTGAGCAGCAATCTTTTCCCCATTGAAGTAAACGTTAACAATTCTAAGTGGACCTTTACCAATAAATTCATTACCTTCATCTTCAAAGATATCCTTAAATTTATCAAGAACATTGGTATACCAAAATTCTTCAGCTGCATTACCAGATGTGAATACGGAAAGTTGTAAACGAGTGGTATTTCTAGCAACCTTGGGTAATTTCACAGCAAGTCTTTTGGAAGAAAGGTATTCGACTGGTGCTTCACCCTTTTTGGCAACCGTCAAAGGGTGAACTGCATCTGCTGGTTTGTTAATCTTGAAAAGATGACTATACCTATTGGGTGGTGGTGGTGGATGTCCGTGTGGTGGTTTAGGCTCTTTTGGATGCTTAGGATGCTTAGGATGCTTAGGATGTTTTGGCTTCTTTGAATAAATAGGGCGTTTTTGTTTATCAGAAGGCTCAGAGTCATCCTGTCCTTGCTTTTCTTCCCCACGATGCTCTTCTTCCTCCTTTCCTTGATGTTTAGTAGTTCCTACCCTAAAACCATGTTTCCACTTTTTTGTGTCATGAGCAAAATCAAATTCGTGATGCTTTTCCTGTTTGTGCTTTTCATTTTCATTGTCGGGATCAGAATCGGAATCGGAATCGGAATCGGAATCGGAATCAGAATCAGAATCAGAATCGGAGTAAGAATTGGAACCTGAATCTTCATGTGATTGTTTTCCATTATGTACCATGCTTACTCTTCCTCTACCAGCACAACCATGCTGAGGTTTAAGATAATCAAATTCAAATACACCTTGATGATCTGCTTCACTTACAGCATCGCCATGGTCCTTATCACCATCTGGTTTCTTATCATCGTGATGTTTATGATGCTTGTCATAATCAACATCGTAAAACAGAGCACCCAAAGTAACATTGAAAGCACCAGTTAATCTATTGTTGACAATATTATTTAATTCAAATAATACTTCATTATCATCGCCTTCAAACAACTTGGCATATTTGGAAACATCTTTGTTGAAAATACTGAAAACTTTTTGTTTGCCTGGTTCAATTGTTGATGTTCTCCAAACTTGTACACCGTTAATAAAGATGTTTCCCAATCTGTCATATTGAACACCATCAACTTCAGTAAATAAAGTAAGTACAACTTTATTAAACTTGTGTTTTGAAGGGATGGAAAACTTAACTGATTTGGGATGGTTATAAGAATTAGCAAATGTATGGTTGAGCAAGATTGTCTTGTATACCGGTTTGCCATATCTTGGACTAGGAACAAATGGATTAGTTACTTCAATAATTTCCTTTGGCTTCTTCGATGAAGAATCGACTTGCTCATCACCACCATCCTGTTGTTGTTGTTGCACATTTTCCCAAAGATTTCTGAAATAAGAATGAGGATGAGGAATTTTATGTCCATTCATCAGTGCAACAATGTCTTCTGGTGTAGTACTTGTCGATGATTTAGTTGATTGATAAAACCCGAAAGCTTGATACAAAGTAAAGCCAACAATGATAAGTGTAGCAATCACAACAAGTGGAATTTTATTGAAACTTGAAGGGGGTGATCTTTTGACGTTTGCTTCCAAGTCCAATTCATCTTGTTCCTTCAACTTCTTCTTTTCGTCGGCATATGAATCGACATCAGCCCACTCATCATCTTCTTCTGCGTCGTTCTTGTTGTCGTTGATCAAGTGTTGTTTCTCTTCATTGTCAGTGGTATAATTGTCTGTTTCAATGGAATATCTTGGTGGTAATGATTCCTGATTAGAGTCATCACTGACCTTGTTATTAGTATTAACCAGCATACTAACCTTCTCTATTGAGCTGTAAAGTAATAGTTATTAAGAAGTAGTAAATTTTTGGTTTGCTCTTTGACAATCTTTTCCTGATGTGAGACATGACGTGACACTTTTGTATATACATATATATATATATATATATATATATCCATAACTCCTTTAGAAAAAAGGAGTATTATATTCCATGCAGTACCATACGCCACAATTTCTCTTAGATTTCTTGCTCTTTTTTTATATCACCTGCATATAATAATAATAATAGTAGTAGTGTACTATTGGATAAAAACCACTACACTCTATGGCTAAACACAAGTACCACAAGTACCACAAGTACCACGAGTACCACGAGTACCACAAGTACCACAAGTACCACGAGTACCACAAGTACCACAAGCAAGTGTGATCAAGAAAAAGCCCTTCTTTTTTTGGTTGCCCATTGACAAAAACAAAGCCTTCTGCAGAGCTTTGGAATTCTTTTGTGCTCGCCTCAAGAAAGCCTTGTGGAAACATAAAAAAATGTGTAAATGCATAAAGCACAGAAATCATAAACACTTTAACACCTCAATGACCAAAAGTAATCGTGTTGTGAACATACTATTGGATGTACACATTTGCTTCACTCTTGTTTGTTAACCAGTTGAGATTTCCTCATTAATTTCTCCTTACACAACAGTAAAGAATGGTATATTTCAGCGACTCTTCTCAAACCCGCTAAAGGACGCTTATCCATCATTCGACAAGGATTACCGGTTAACATTGTACAGTTGAGGACATTCGCATCCGTTGATTGGCTACAACACTAACCCGAAAACAAGGCTCAGAAATATATGTAACACACCACTTTCAAAGCCACAGAAAAAATAGTAAATTTAACTTTTCAATCACCGGAGGTGAAATTTCCCGCACTTTTCGGCATTTGAACGGAGAGCCTTTTATTTATCAATTCTTTATGCCACTACTTCAATATTGTGATACCTATGTTCCGCACTACAAACGCCGCTAATCTCAAGTTCCGTTTTTCTGTACACTTTTTTACCCATATAGATTTATTTGTTGTAAAGTCTGATTGAAAAACACTTGACTTTGTTTAAACAACTTCAGTTCGACATCCTCTTCATTATCTTCACCATTGGCAGCAGCACTCGTTCCGCTTGTAGCTCCTCCTGCAACCTCTTCAGTATTTACCAAATCCTGATCACGCATGTTATCCATATTTGTCCTCACAAGGTTAATCAAGCCACTAATAAACTTGTTATTAATCAATTCATTACCATAAGTGTGAAATGTTAATGCTTGATTTAGAATTTCAATAAACAATTGAAGACTAATGTATGGATCTATTATTGAATCAGCAAGTCGAAGTGATTTTTGAATGCATTCCAAAACTCGTTTTGGTTCACGATACAACTTTGGTGTTGCCGTAGCTCCACTGTCAGTGTTTTCCTGTTTACTCTCTTCTCTCTCTTTGCTCTTTTCCTTGCCAGCTTCACTCTCTTCTGTATCCTTCACTCCAGTCTCATCTATTACAGTTGGTGATTCTTCATTCAGTGACAACAAATTCTCACTCCACCAGAACAAATGAGCACAGGAGTAAATAGCACGACACGCATCTTGTTTCTTTAACAATTTACTTCCATACAATGTCAATTTAACAATCAAATCCTCATAATCACTTCTAGGTAGATACCTAGTTCTAATCAATGTATTAGCAATTGATAAAATCGATTGCAATGCAACTGAAAACCCACCACTGAAACCGCCAATGGCAGATGGGTCATTTCTTGACTTGTACGGTTGTGATAATACAATCAAATGTTCTTCATATATGACAAAGCATTGGTTAAACACCTCCAATGTAATCGAATTCAATTTTAATTGATCTGAAACCATTGCCACATCGAGGTATTTCCTCAATATCAATTCGGATGAATATTCACCATGAATTTGATACATCTCTTCAATAATCACTGAGAGGTTTTTGAAATTGGACACAAGATAACGATTCGCTTCATCACTGCCATCATCATCATCATCATCATCATCATCATCATCAGTAGTTGTGGATGCTTCCTTTTTCTGCAACTTACGTTGCCTTTGGCTTTGTAAGTGAATATACCCAACTAGTTTCAACTTAAACAATATCCGATCAATCAATGCAGGGTAAGTGAACATCAAACTTTGAAAATTCTTATTCAAGTATTTCTTTCGCAAATAGAACAAATTGGCAATAACCAGTTTAGGATCATTAGGGTTCTCAATCAACAGTAACAATTTATTCAATTTCTCTTGTATTTCAAGAAACTCCAACGTCACTAGCTTCTCACCACTGTTGATTTTAACAGTCTTGGTGATTCCCAAATCTTGAGCAGTATCGAGATTAGTCGGTGTTAGTTTGATCAAAACTAACATATACTTGAAAATACCATCAATTTCATCAATATTGGTGTAGTATCTCTGTTCCCCGGTTGCTTCTCCGTCATGCTGCTGCTGTTGTTGTTGTTGTTGTTGCTCCAGTATTGACAAGATTTGGTCAATAATGATTATGGCAATTTGTTTTTGTAAATTTGCATTCAATTTGCTGAAAAACGCAAAATAATTACTCAATGTCAACAATGTCTTAATGGAAGTGAAGTGATTGATTGATTCGCCAAGTAGTTGCACCAACAACTGTTGTTGTTGTTCATTTCCATCATCAATTAAGTTCTGAGCCGCATATTTATAAATGACGTCAAGATTCTCAAAACTTGATGGATCAAAAGTCAATGATAATTTGATAAACGATTCAAGTAATTTGGCATGTTCTTGTAAAGATAAATCAGATTCCGATTCATTCAAATTGAGGTAAAATTGCCAAAACGTGTTAAACAACGAATTCACATCAACTGTCAGGTCACCCACTACAGCACCGCCACCACCGTCTGCTTCCGCTCTAGGACCCTCACCTCTAACCACATCGGTTGTTGAGTCATTGGCAAACTTATTATATGTGATGAATTTCTCAATCAATGTATTCACCAACTCACTCTTGTTCAATAATGGATGCAAATTAACAAACACTTGATTCAACAATTTCTCCAATGTTGCGAAATGAAATTCATCAGGAAAAATTTGAATCAATACATCAACAAGATAAGTTTGTGCCAAATGATCACGACACTGAATAATTTGTTCAGTGATTGTAGGAAAAACTGTATCTTGATAAAACTGAATGGCTGAATAGTCGTCATCTCCAGCAGCTTGAGAATCATAATCATCAATTATTTGACTTAATCGGACCAAATTCGACCCTACAAGAATTTTCAATTCTTTACGTTCATTGTATCGGATTTCCCTCTCTGATGAATGACCTTGATGTTGTAATCGTACCCATAATTTATTCATTTCAATAAAATTGGTGATCAAGAAATCAACCGTTTCTTTGAAATCAGTCCTTGTATTAAAAGGTAGTGAATTCTTCGTACGTTGAGATAAGTAATAACGCAAGAATAATCCTCGGATTGGATGTTGAACTCCATGACACATTTCAATCATATCCTTCATCAAATCCTTGGTTGGCGCTCCTGGCAATGTCATATAGGTTGTACCGACAACTATCATCATGTACAATCGTGGTACAATGTTGCCCGCATACTGAACAATCTCATATAAATCAGCAAGGAAAGCATTCGTTTTAGATGAAGACACCGTATCATCGGTAACCTCATCGTTATTCACCTCATTGTCGACGTTTTGGGTGTTGCCGTCCTCACTCTTTTTCTTCTTACCTTGTGGTTTATTATTACTAACCAAGTATCCACTAAGCACTTCCAAGGAGTCAAATACCATCATGTATATCTCATAATACTGTTTCGGAGTCAATTGACTTACACGTAACTCATTCAAGAAATTTGAGCAATTCTTCAATGCTGGAAGTAGTTTATATTCATCAAGGTGGGACTTCATTAGCTTCAGTTGATGCTTGATGTTGTTGCTGCATCTATTAAGGATCGATTCTTGTTCTGATTTGCTGATTACCATGGCTGATGTAAAACTAGTGGGGAGAGAAGAAGGGAAGGTTGAATTCTGTGTCGTTTTAGTCTTTGACGTGTTGATTTCGGCTGTCACTTTTTTCTTTTGGGTGTTGGTTATTAAGTGTGCGACAGTACACAATGATCACCAAATGATCACAATTATTCTGACCGGAGAAAAGAAGCAAACATCTTAGTCAAAGACTGGGCCATAGAGGCGAGTGATCTTCTTTTTGATATTATGAATAGAGGTTGACCACATATAGTTGAGGCCGTTCAAAGATGTAAAAAGAGTAAGCACCGACTGATAGCGCGTATTTTTAGAACCGATCTAACTGTTCACAGATTACAGCGTACACAAGAATGTTGAGAGAAGTAGGACGTTAAAGTAGAGATTATGAAGTGAAGCATTGTTATTATTAAATTGTTCTCTGTGATTAAAAAAGAAAGAAGAAAATTACAGTTGTATACGAGTGATGCAAGTAATCAATACTTTCATCAGACTTTAAGAAATACAATTCGGCCTTGAATCATACCTAAAATGCTAAAGCTACAACGAAAAATCAACAAAGACGTTTGCGCTTAATCAAGTAAGGCAGCTACCGACATTTTTCTAGTTTCTGATCCAGGTGATTTGGTGGTCTCATGGGCATTTGCATGTTGATCATTGGAAAGCTTTGGGGTTGCATCATTATCATCAATACTCCTTCTTTTTCCATCACTCATTTGCACATCATCATCATCGTTGTCGTTGCTACTTCCGTCACCACTTCTGTCACCAACACTTCGCCTTTCTCGCTTGTGCTCTTCTTCTTGTAATGCATTGATGTTACCAGTAACTAAAACACTACCACTTCGATTCTTGGAGTAGTAATCATGCGATTTATGAACAGGCGATGATGTAGTTGTTGTCAATTGGTGATTCATTAGTGAGGTAGTTGATGAAATGGAAAACCTCGTTGATGGAGTAAGCAAGGGGGAGTTGAATGAAGAATTTTGTGACAAGTTTCGTCTATGTGTGTTGCCATTGTTGTTGCTATTGTAATAGTCAGCACCGAATTTACTACCAATCGATGAGTGAGGGGCCATGTCAGACACAATTGAACTTGAGCGTCTTGATGATAGACTGTTTGTAGTCGAGTTGGGAGACGATGTGATGCCTCGCATTGATGAAATATTGTCACCATTGTTGTGTTGATGATGATGGTTTTGGCCATGAGGATAATTATTGTTATTGAGCAATTCAAAATGCGTTACTGAATTATTTCTTGAGCCAAGTGACCCCGACATCAATGGAGAACCATGATACGATGATGGCGACACGTTGCCACTTTGGGCATGCACCGGTGCATGTTTTGGTGAGTTGTTATAGAAACCATGAGCCAAGTTCGAATGTGATCCATTGACATGTGCTTGCATCAACATAGCATGAGCACTAGAGTGACGACGATTGGTGAAATTGGAAGGATCATCAATTAATCGTCTCTTGTTGCTGTGAGATATTGGTGGTAAGGTAGTCGGTGGGAACGCTGACTTGGCTCCACTACCAGTAGCAGCAACAGCAGTTGATCCGGTATCAAAACTAGCTGATCTGGTTTCATTGTTTCTTAATAATGCTGGAAGTAAAGGTGACTTACCAGCAGCAAACGAATTGATGCTAGGCAATGTCTTGTGAGCGTCTCTTTGTTGTTTGTTATCACCACCAAACATGGATGTGTTGAACGAAATTTGTGGTAAGTGTGTAATACGAGCTGTACTATTTGGTGTTGCACCAGCAAATGTAGTTGAATTAGCTGATGGTATGGATGCATTATTTAAGCTGGATAAACTTGAGGATATTCCCATTGGAAGGGCTTTGCTGTGAGTCTGTTCTTGCGGTTGCGGTTGAGGGGGGAGTGGTAGATTGGAAGCAGTTTTTGGTTTTGGATCACCTTCAATATGTGCCGGTAAATGCAGATATTGCTGCTGCTGCTGCTGCTGTTGTTGTTGTTGTTGTTGCAGCTGTTGCGGCTTCTGCTGTTGTCCGATGTACTCGTCTGCTTTATTCAATCCGTTGCCACTATAGTTACTATTGCTGTTGTTGTTGTTGTTGTTGCTGGTAGACGTTGCCAAACTGGCTCTTCTCCTCCTATTAGCACCACCATTCCACCAATTTTTGATAGCATTATCTGACCTTCCATTCAAATGACGAGATATTTCAGCCCATTTTTTCCCGTATTGAGCCACCAACTTTTCAATCAATTCACCTTCCTCAACAGTGATAGGTGCTCTATTAAGACTTGGCTTTAAATTTTGATGATACCTTTCACGACATTGTTTTGGTGTACGTGTTTCCAAAGTGTTGACTATTCTAACCCAATTTGTGGCTCCATACATCGATATAAGTTCGAGTAATCTTTTGTCTTCCATTGGTGACCATGGGCCTCGTCTATTTGTGGTATTGTTGTTGTTGGCGCCTGCATTGACCGAGGATGGTGGTAAATTAGATGAGTTGTTTGCATGCGGGAGGGGGGTATATTGATAGGTGGCTCCATGCGAAGTAGGAGCATAAAATGAATGATGCTGTTGCTGCTGCACCTGTGCTTGCTGGTAGTTATAAGGGTAAGGTTGTGCATTAGAATGTGTAATAGATGACATAGGTTGTTCTAAATGTGACGCTTCCACTTGGTGTTGGTACACAGGAGTGGTGTGGTGGGAAATTGAAGGTAAGAAACTAGCACCTGTTGTTGTTGTTGCAGTAGTTGTGGTCGTGTTTCCACCACCATACTCTTTTAGCAGCTGTTGTGGGAGGTGTTGAGGTGAATGCTGTTGTTGCACTGATTCTTGATGATGGTGTTGTTGATATTGACCAGGTGGTGGTAAGTAATGATATTCAGTCGGTTTGTCGTAAATCATTGGTTGTAATTTTGTTTCAAAAGTTATATTGTACGAAGTATGGAATATGTAAATTTTAAAGTATTAAGTAGGTAAAAGTGAAAAGAAGTAGTAGTAGTAGTATTGCGGTGCTGTGTAAATGTGTGGTACATGTAGTTAGAGAGGCCTGCTCCTTTGATATCTAGTACAATGTATGTGTTTTTTGGTTAGTATTTCTGAACTCAATTAGCAGTAGTACTTTGTTGAATGTACTCTGTATATATATATTTATAGACCTTTTTGAAACAAAGTTTTAAGAAAATAATTTTTTATTCTTTTTATTTTTATTTTTATTTTTATTTTTATTTTTTATTTTTTATTTCATTTTTATTTTTATTTTTTTTAATTAATTATTTATATTGTGGTGGTGATGGTTTTTGTGATTGTTGTTAGTTGTTGTTACTAGTTGGTGATCGTCGGCTGTTTTGTTGCCTTATTTGTGTGAGTTTAATCTATTTTTTAAATCCGTGTGAATTTAGATTTAATATCTAATTAGTTACAAAAACAATAAACACTAACCAACGTAGCTAAAAAAATATAATAAGCCATCTTACTTTTTGTACTTTTGATATTCAACTGTACATATGTACACCACCACCACTTTCTGGAGTTAAATAAATGAGTGACAAGAGGGGTAAGCTACAAACAGCACATATATCTTATATTCATTACACTCTCAGTCTCTTACAACCGCCATGGCGAAGATACCAGATAATATGTTTGTAGCGCTTCACTGTGTGAGGGTGGTCACATTGTTTTTCGTATTATATAAGTGAATCTATTGTATTGTAGCGGTGTTGTAGCATTGCCATTTGTACAACTACAAAGTCAAGTGAATGCGTTAGTTGAGTATAGACACTACCACTCTAGATTGATCCCCCTCGAGAAACATACTTTGCGGCAGATCCACTGCTAAGTCTTCTTGCAGTGCCAACTATATAAGATAAATCGAAACAAAGCTAGCTAATGCACTCAGGAACGAGAAATGTAAAGATAGTTGAAGAAAAACCCCTTTATTGTTGTCTTCCCCTTGGCGAAACGGTCAAGTGCGGATGGGGGGGGGGGGGGGGGAAAGGAGAAGGATTTGAAACAAAAAAAAGTGGCGTGTTAGAAGCGAAACCTTATGTGACAAGAGAGGAGAAACGAGGGGTATAACAGACGGATGAAGGCAAGGTTGGCAACAAAAAAAAAAAAAAAAATAAGAGGAGAAGAAGCTTCGATGTAGATAATATACCCGTCTTTGATTGCGTATTAGATACAATAAAAAGTCATCCCGTCTAGACTATAAAACTGAAACTAGGTAAGACCCTTAAATGAGAGAGGATCTGGTGAGGCAGGGAAAAGGAAAAGCAAAAGAGTCAAGTAACTCAGAGCTTCGCAAAACTGCTGCATTTTTGTGACCGTCCTTGTTTTTTTGTTTTCAGCTGCATTTAGTACTTTCAGAAAAAAAAAATATGTGTGGCAATGTATATAATGCATAATGACGTGGATGGATAGCAACAGATCTTTTTCATCGGTTTTTTATCCTGACATTATGCTTTTCCTTGCATGTTCAGGTCAGTATTTTTTTTTCTTCTTTTGATTAAGCGCCAAAAAAAAAAGGAAGGAGAGATGCTCGGATTATTTCTTAGGGAAAACAGTAAACCGTTGGCTGACTAAAAGGATAAAAAAAGAACTCCTCCACATCCCCCCACTTCCGAACTGCAGCAAAAAATAATTTAAAAAAAAAAACAAAAGAAACCGTTTTGACTTTATCCACGTAGAAATGACCATGGCTTCTAGACCGCATTTGGGAAGGATGCAAAAGTAAGTTCGTAACCGGAAATTAGGGGCTTTGATATTAAAAGTTAGAGAACAATTGAAGTTTGAGTATAGTAGTGAGTTGTTTTATTGAGGAGTGTTCCTTTTGTTAGTACGAAATTGAACATTCCGACTTATTATGGAAACGGAATTTGCTATTGTTTTAAAAAGAACAACCCAAGTTGGAACTTGGAAGGATGACGGGAACAAAGAAAGAGGTAGAGGGAGCGAGAAGGATCGTCGTTGAATTCCTTCACAAACTTGTCCTTTGTGCTGGTTCTCTTGACATACTCACATGTGTAAGCCCTATTGTTGTTGATGCATTATACGTTTACTTAAGCTAACGTAATCCCCATGCACAAAGCAAACAAAGATTTCGATATACGAGAAAATCTACACCACACTCCGTTGCCGAAAAAAAAAAAAAGTACCTTCTGTAATCTTTCATCATCTCCCACACTTCCAAATGGGTTAAGATAGTCGTCACGCAAATCAGCCTTACTCTCCAACTCAATGTTACACCCGTAAATGTGTCATAAAATCTTGTACACACATTGAATGAACGTTTTCGGTTGAAAAAAAAAAAATAAAACGCAACTGAGATCCTTTTCGGCCTCGGTAATGAGCATCCCGTTGTTATAAATTTATATTAACCAATTGTTACACAAAACACAGGATTGGAAAATATGCTATGCCTTTTTTAGATAAAAACATCCATACCGCACTAGTAAATCTTACAATCAAGAAAACAGGCTTTATTTTGTGTTCAGTTTGTACAAACGTTTGCGCTCATATCGGAACAATACAAACTTGAATTAAGTCTACAACTAGCCAACAAACAAACTAACCACTCCAACAAAAGAGTTCATTTTCAATCTTAGGGAGCATCTTAAGAAACCCAGCATACATTGAATGAGCTTTATTGACTCATACGTTTATACGCGACACACACATAATGTCATTTCTTTGTCGAGGTTTTTATTGTAATACCGCTCTATTTCTTGATTTGATTCGTATACGCATGGACATCTGTCTACCGCTTTTGTTGTGTTGTTCGTTTCAAACGGATATGCACAAAGCTTCACTACTGCTGAACCAAGGTAGTCAAACGTACAACCATGTCGACCATCGTAGTTGATACAATGGTATTTTTTTGCCTTGTTCGGCTTTGGCCGAAGATTCAAAACCGATCTCGACGTAGAAACTGTTTCTTGACAAAAGAACGGTTGTGCGTTTCCTGTTTTTACTGAGGCAGTGACAGAAAAAGTACGCATCAGCCCTTACTTTTCTTTTTAGTTGCATATGGTTGCGTTGTGCAGCTCACTGCAACACAATCTGCGTTGAGTCGACTTTGACGTTGCGTTTCGTTTTCGATGTACTGTTTGTTGTTGCTGTTGTTGTGGATCATTTTTGTAACTTTTTCTCGTTATTAATTGCCTTCCCTTTCATCAATGCGGCACAACCAAAAAAAAAAATGTTTTGCGAATATATTTAAATAGTTTGTGGCACTTGTCCCTTCGGCCCTATTGTCTCGAGGGTCTAGGCAATAAAGTCAGAATGAAAATTTACTCGGTGCAAGTGTCGCGAGTGTATGAACTTAAGACACAAAGATCGTGGTTGAAGGTTAAAATGGCCTGATGTTCGTTTTGCGCAGCTTTTGAACACATAGAATACAGAACACTTCAATTATTCTCATTGTTTGCTGTTGCAGTTCTTGTTTTGTTTTTGTTTTCTATATTTATCATAATGAAAGGCGGCAGAAAACTTGCATTCAGTTGTTTACCCTATTTTATTGTTATTCCTTCCCTGTTTTTGAAATTATGGTTTATTTATTTATTGTTTTCCCTAATTGTATTGGTTCGGTTGTAAAATATTAAAACATAGCTTAATAAAGTTCAAACACAACCCATCTTGAGGTAGTGTTTGTCTGTTCTTGTTTTCTTCTTGAAGCAATCAAACGTTTATGGCATGATTTTTTTGAGAATGGAGTGTTTCAAACAATAGACTTGAATGTTTAGTTTGATGGTGGTGCTTGTGGTTGAAGGGAGTTGATTAAAAAAGTAGCCGCTTTTGGTACCACATTGGTACGATGGTTTATAAACATCTAACCATCAATTTAATGTGATTCCATCTATACCCATAATATGGTGAACCCTTAAACATTCAAGTTATATCTATACTCTAATCAAAAAGGGTCTTATTTTTTCATTTTCCAATTTGCAACCTCGGGATAAAAAATTCATTCTTTATCGCGCATTAAAGGATGAAGGGATAAGGAAAACAATATCATAATTTTGACTTGATAGTGTGCTTCCGAATTTCTCCTGGTTAATATTACATGATAGACATATATCCCATTCTACATCAATAAGAGGAAGTCTCGAAAGTACTCATATCGATTCAATTTTCATGCATGAGTTTTTTTGCATAAAATCTCGAACAAAAGATAATAAGTGCTTTGTTCACTTTGGTGTTTATGCGGGTTGATGCAATACCATTGACGTCTTCATTTCAACAGCCTACTTACTGATACAACAATACACTTTTTGTTTTACACTGGATGCGTTGGGTTAGGAGCCTTCTTTTGCTCTCTTTTCCTAATGTTTTCATCGGCTTTATCTCATTAAAAATATTATTGAATGTGTTTTGTAACATAAAACGTTCACTCAATCGAGGCAAATATTCTCATAACCATAAAATAATAATCGCGTTGATGCTTTTGTGGTATGTCTCCTGTCACTCCTCGCCAATGACCTGCAAGAAGTCATATCACTATTTCGTTTGTAACTTTAGTATGCTTTGAACGTGCGGGTTAAACATACAAAAAGACAAAACTCTTCGGCTATTACTGCTCTGGCTGGAGCTCTTAGAATGTGCGTAACACAATTTCTTAACCTACCTAGTGATCTATCTTTTTCGACAGAAACCGATAATTCAAAGTTTAAATTTAGCGCCCGTTTTCACCTGCCCTACTAACTAAATCTATATCGTTTCCAAGCAGAAACTACGTGTTTGCTATCATCTTCTTTTCAAATATAGATTTCTTATTTTCCGCACTTTCGCACTCCATTCAGTTTGCTTTAAAAAAAGATTATACTTTCCGCAGTGAAGTTATTGTTTTTATTCTCTATCTCTAAAACATTTTACCTAAATCGATTGCATTATGCACAAAATCCTCCTATTGTTTTAAAAAACAATAGGGGCAGAAAGCTATCAATTTAGTCATCGTTTTTTTTTAATATATTTTATTATTTTCTCTTTCAAACAAAGGGGGAGCAAACATTTCGAAAAAAAAAAAAAAAAACTACTTGTCTCTTTTTCTCCTCATTATTACCCCGCTCACGTTGAGCTTCTTTTGTTCTAAAATTTTCAAATAAGAGGTTTTGATAAGCTTTAAGCTACGTTCAATAAAGTAAGTTCCCAATGAATCACAACCTACGTGCCAGTGTTAAGTACACGACTACGTGAATTATTGCTGCTGATAAAGTTTCGTTTTCTGTGCCGTTTGTGCTGTGTGCAATCGAACCCTTGTCTATTCCATTAACTTTTTTTTTTGCATTATTCTATATCAGTATTCGTCCACGGAACACAAACACCTATTATTTTAGATTTTTTTAAACTATTCGTTCTACGTTGGAGTAGTTTACAAAAGCGATTAAGTAAAATTCTCAGCTGAAACAGTTACCACTATTCTCTTTTTGTTTTTGGGTCGTAAAATACACAATAACCTAAGTGAAGATCATAAAAAAAAAACAAGGCACACAAAAATAAAATGGAACTCTTTTTTTTTTTTGCTTCTCAACGTTACCCCGCATTTGACGTAAAGCATTGACTTGCATTACGTATTGTTTCCTCACTATACATACTTCAACTTTAACCTTTATTAGAGAATAGGTTTTAGCCCATTTCATTCAACAAGTCCGACAAGGTTTTGCTATTAGTATCATTATAGCCGATACTAGAACCAATCCCTGTTGATCAATGATACTATGGCCTAATGACTAAGCCACATCTACTCCTTTATTGATAAACTGGAGCAGGCAAAGACTCTGTAGTTACACTCTGTCATAATCCATCCAAAGTCTTACAACCCCTCTTTCTCTGAACATAGGCTGGGCGCGCTAGCATCACATGCAAGCCCAATTGAATTGAAAAAATCACAGACCACCTCCACCGAAATTTATGTCCTTCGATATTGAAGATCTACCTCAACTCCATTTCCTCAATGAGCCATGACATGGTTTAAATTTCTTTGAAAATTTCACATGACAACGCAAATAGCTACACAATTTAGCGTTTGTGCATTTAAAGCGGTAACAGAAAAGAAGTTTAGGGGGTAGCGGCTCCTTCAACATTGGAAAATCTTTAGAGCCGCTACAAACCATTGCAA
This sequence comes from Lodderomyces parapsilosis, assembly GCF_000182765.1. Taxonomy (NCBI): domain Eukaryota; kingdom Fungi; phylum Ascomycota; class Pichiomycetes; order Serinales; family Debaryomycetaceae; genus Lodderomyces; species Lodderomyces parapsilosis. Next base: position 2,080,773 of record NW_023503281.1, on the reverse strand, counting down.
TTTTCAATTAAACTTTCAAAAAAATTTAACTTTATACTTTTGAGCTTTACTATAGACAAACCATTGCATACATACATTGGACGGTAGTTGAAAATATCGGTAATAACATCTTTATCTCCTTATTGTGTGAAAAAAAAAAACAAGGAATCACAACCGAACGTACTGTTTCAAGCCTGATAATCGAATCCTAGTCATGTATTCAGTTTGCATTTTAAACAATCCAATACCAACGGCTTTGGCATCTGCACGGCGATTAAAAAACCAAATAGCTTCTTCCCCACAATAAATCAGTTTAACACACATATATATATATAGCCCGTGTGGTTACAAAAATGAAACAGTTCTAACTCCGAACAATGCCAGATATATCACACGTAAAAAACACTGTATTGATTAAAATGTTGGGTCTTGATTTCCAATGCCATATGCCATTGTTTTTTGCTTTGATTGCACGACGAAGTCGACCAAACTTTCACATGCAAAATGTTAGATTCACATGCGGTTCCAGTCTGGTCTGATAGCTTGCATGCCATGTGAGCGATAAATCACAAACACTATCAATTGCCAGCATAACCCCCGTGGGTGTTTGTGAGTGCGACAAGCCAACATGATTGCAATCAACATTACATATCATCGACCCCAATCCCCCACTTCTAACCTTTGACGGATCCACTACCCAGGAACCAACGCCCAGCTAATGCGTGGAAGAATTTTGTCTCTTCATGATAGCGGAACCCCCATGAGTTTTACTCATCCTTGAAAATGTGAAAAGGTTTGCTGCCTTCCCATTGCAGCTACAACATTCATGCTTGAACTGACACCCTCAACTGATCTCAACTGATCTCATCCAAATACTCTTGCAAATCCTCTGGTTCAAAAATAACTTTCACCATCAACGAGCAGCTTGGACAAACGGCAATATCCTCTCCATCTTGTAAATCATCAATACTAATGGCAAACCGATCACCACAAGGACAGGGGTATTGAAACAACTGAGTGACAGGATCAAATGTAAAATCTTCTATTTCTATCTCATCATAAATCGTTTCCATATTTGAGGTGTTATTGTGTCAACAGGTATTTTCGCTCAAAACATGCTATATCAGTCCCCAGACCCTTTATCATCATCACACGCACCTTTTTTTGAGATGAGATTAAAACAAAACAAAAAGAAATTCAAGAACAAGTCATCTGACTAGGGCTTAGCCCTAACTCGCATTTGGTGCTTGCGAAATATATTTTCTGTTGAATCGCACACTACCTCAGCTTTTATGAATTGCTACCAAATGATTTCTTAAAAGTGAGAGGGTAGCTGCTCGACTCGCACACTACACACTCCCTCCCGTACAAACAATTTTTCAGCTTATTAAAAATTTTTCGCTTTATCAAATCTTAGGAATTGTCATTTGAATTCTTCTTTTTTACCAAATACATCAGTGATATAGAAGTGTATGTTGATACTATTCAAGCACATCAGATGGGGCTACTAGACAGAAGCACAATGAAGGAGGCATTTTTGAATCACATTGATCATAGCGTCACAACGTTTGAGAGGTCAAAGAATCGGAGAGAAAAGAACGCATGGAAATGATCAACTTATCGATGATAAACTCGAGACGCTCGCTTTGTCTGCTTCATTGTCAACAAAACCCTTGGTACTTCCTCTTGGTTCTCAATACTAACCCTTTTTTTTAGTAAACATGGGTATTTCTAGAGATTCACGTCACAAAAGAAGCGCCACCGGTGCTAAGAGAGCTCAATTCAGAAAGAAGAGAAAGTTCGAATTAGGAAGACAATCCGCCAACACCAAGATTGGACCAAAGAGAATTCACACTGTTAGAACAAGAGGTGGTAACCAAAAATTTAGAGCTTTGAGAATTGAAACTGGTAACTTTTCATGGGCTTCAGAAGGTGTTTCAAGAAAAACTAGAATTGCTGGTGTGGTTTACCATCCATCCAATAACGAGTTGGTTAGAACCAATACTTTGACCAAATCTGCTGTTGTTCAAATTGATGCCACTCCATTTAGACAATGGTATGAAAACCACTATGGTGGAACTTTGGGTAAGAAAAAGAACCAGCCAGTTGCTTCTGATGTAGCTGACGTTAAAAAGTCCAGAAAAGTGGAAAGAAAATTGGCCAACAGATCAGGTAACGCCACTATTGAAGCTGCTGTTGACTCACAATTCGGTGCCGGTAGATTATACGCTGTTATCTCATCAAGACCTGGTCAATCAGGAAGATGTGATGGTTACATCTTGGAAGGTGAAGAATTAGCTTTCTACTTGAGAAGATTGACTGCTAAGAAATAAATGGTCCGGTGGAAATGGTTATGTCATTTTACTCATGGGGTTATTTTACAATAAATGTAGCATTCTTTTTTTTTCAGGTTCAAACTGTTAATAAATATTAAAACTAACGTGTAACATGAAAATCGTAGAATTGGATGAAAATTCGATGCTTTAGATGGTTTGTGCTGGGTCAACAATTGCAGATTTTAACGATTTGCATAAATTCCATGTATAGATCAACAATTTTGTAATCGTTCCTATTCAGAGGTAATCATATCTACATCGAATTCATTCGTTTAACAAAACTGTTTATTCAATTCTATACAATTTTGGACCAGCCAATACTAAATCTGTCTCTCAATTAGTATTTGAAACTTATCATTATCAATGATTCAATTTCAGAAGAGGCATGTCGTTATCCTTCAGAGTTAAAAAAGGCCGTAGCCAATTCACTCGGTACAGGTCTGTGTAAACATTTTATTCATCATGTGAATCTTTCTAGTTAATACATACAGTTGTTTTTCACCAATCTTTGTTGTAGGAAAGAAAAGAATTAATGGCTGAAGATATTTTTTTTTTTTTTCACCTTTCCATCGAGTTGAGTTTTGAAGCGAAATTAACACGTGACCGTGATGAAAGCAGAAAATCAAACTGCATTTCAAAAAGTGATCGGAATTTGTTAATCAGAAAGAATACAACCACCCGCAATGACAACACCTGCTAGCTCTGACAAAGTTTATGAAGATGCATTGATTGAATTCGACTCTTATACTCGTCCACAACCTATGATTGATGGTAACTTACCGCGTCTTGACCATACATTATCAAGACTACCTAATAATGCATTATCTCGAATGCATTTCAAAACAACGCAACAAAAGGAGCTGACAGAAGCAATCGGCATACAACTGAACAAGCTTTCCGATAAAACTTCCCTAAATGACATACATTTAAAAATATTACAGACAAAACTTTCATTAAAAGCAGAACGTGAGATTGAAGAGCGTAAACTTGAGGAGATAAAAAGTCACGATCGTCCATTGTATTACCAATTGCCCAGTTCTGGGGTCAAGGACTTTTATAGTGAAATCAAGAATTTCCTCCCACCAAATGTGAACCTTGGTGGAAGCAACGCAACAATAAAGAATAACATGCCTCATTTTTACCGCAACAAATTAAAAACAAGTGACAACCAGGCTCAGAACCGGCACGATACCGAAGATGAGGATGAAATGGAGGATGACAACAGTTCTTCCCCAACTGGAGATTGGGAAAACCCTATTGTCAAACAAGCATTGTCGCGACAAGTGGATCTAGAATATTACACCAAGTTATTGTTGCGCAACATACTATATTTGATCGTTTTATTGTTATTCAAATCGTTAGCTCGAAAGTTTACCATATTGTATGAAATAAACTTGAAAGCGCAGCCACTTTATAAGCAAATGATGTACAACAGTCACTTCAATTTTGACACATTTGTGGGCAGCATTTACTTCAATATTGCTGAACAGTTGATCACGATTTGGCCACTAGTTAGTATACTTATATCAGTAGCCAAGTTATTGAAAGGTCAAGACCAGTGTTGGGATCTCCCATTAAGCAATAACCAGAGAAGGTTGATCGGACTACAAGTGGACGATGTTGGTGAAGATAAAGAGAACGAAGCTGATCTAATAATTAGGCAAAGAAAATACGATACAGCTCAGAGTTTGGCGAACAGCTCAGTACCCAAATATAAACAAATGACCGAGTTTACACTCCTAAACGGGGATTCAACAAATAATTTACAAGACAAGTTTGCCACGAATCGATGGGTTTACAAGTAGGATATTGCAACTAAAGTCTCTATATTTACAACTTATTTAATTCGTTCAAACTTTCAATCAATGAGTCAATCGCAGGAAACACCTCTCTAAATAAATCTGCCTTCATATCGACATCGTGTGGGTTTGGATTGTCAATTTCCTCACTCATATAAAACATCAAAAACTCAATGACTTTGAAATTTAAATGCTGCTGAAGCGAATATGCACCACCGTTTCTCTTCACCGAGCTTGACTGTGGCACATCATCTACCGGTATAACGTCTGTTGAGTCCAATTTCAAATGCCGAATCAACTTCAAACACCCGCGGTTTCTCTCAAAACTGCGGTAATTCTCGTAATTCTTTAGTAGTACATGTATCAATGTGGTTATAACAGATATTGTAATCTCCAAGTCTTTGTTATAGTCATCTAACAAATCTAAAATCAAACGCATGTTTCGGTCACGATTGAAAATGTTCTTTGACGATGGATGCAACAACAATAGTCCTTGTAAAAGCCTATTTAATAACAACGTATCATCTTTGTGTAAATCTTTTTCATATATTCTGACTAGACAAACGGTGATGTTGTAAGCAAAATTGTCTTGTAAGTTGATGAGCTCTCTTAGTCGCGGAGCCACTATCCCATTGTTTTGAAACTGCTCGATTTCCGGAAGTAGCTTTTGCAAAAGGTTTTCTAGCTGTTTCAATCCGGGTGAGGCCGTTACCAAAGTCGAGTTCTCGAGGCCCTCAAGTACAAAAGATACTTCTTTCTCCATATCATGTGTGAAATGCTGTTTTTTCTGAGGTTCACCAGGTTTTTAGAGTAGTAAAAGATTTACGATTTTCGAAACCCAAGCCGCACCATGAGTATTCATAGAATGTTTGCTATAAACTTAAAGCGCATATCTAAAGTTTGGATTTTCTTTATCAGTCAAGTCGGCAAACTCGTAGTTTTCAAAGTGACTCATATCAACTGGAGGTAATGCGTCACGTCTCTTGTTTTCCACGTAATAAGAAATGTAAATTCCCACCAAACAAGCGAGTGCTCCTGAACCACATACAACTATTGCGATCTTTGCACCAACGTAAACAGGAGCTTGACTCTCAATAAATGTTTGAGGACCAATTAAATTTCCAACACAATACCCAATTAAGAATACAGCATTGACAGTAACTTTTTTTGTATGGCCAGCGACGGATGAAGCGACCTGCGACAATATACAAATGAAGCAAACAATACTAAGATCGTACAAGTAAAGTCCAGCGAGTTTCCCTTCATTTGTGGGTGCAAATGCCAACAACGAGCCTGCCATTACCGTGATACATCCACAAAAAATTGCTACTACCATACGTGACTTGACAAATCTCGAGGCCCATGCAAATCCAATGCACCCAAAGACTTCAACCACTCCTGAAGGAAAATACATCAAAAGTGACGTTCCAGTGTCAAATCCAAATTGTTCATTCAACAATATAGTTCCAAAACTAGTAATGCCACCATTGGGAATCATCTGGAGCACTGAAAAGAAGAAAAATAACCATGTGCGGTGATCAGTTAAGGCTTCAACAAATTGCTCTTTCTTGAAACGTGGATTACCGAATCCTTGCTGATTAGACCTAATTCTTTCAACTACTAAAATCTTTTCCTCTTCAGAAAGGAACCACGCTCTTGTCGGAGTGTCGGGGACATGAACAATGATAAGCATCCCCAAAAATATTGTCAAAACTCCAGTTACAACAAACACCAATTTCCAAGCAGGTAAACTGTAGCTGTCTTGGTTTCCATACAAACCATAGGCTATAGCCAGACCAATGATTGTTCCAAACCCATTAGACGCAAACCAGCATGCGGTTCTCAAAAACTGTTCGTCTTTTTTGTACCATTGAGACGTAATGATGGCGAATGCTGGAGTAACCGACAGCTCAAGCATTCCCAAGATTGTTCGCAAGGCAATAAAGCCAGGGTATCTAGGGACAGAACACAATGCAAGAATCGTGCCCCAGGTGATTATAAACGCACCAACGGTTTTAGTGACGGGAAACCTTTGAAGTAATAATGACGCAGGAAATTCGAAGAACAAGTATCCAATGTAAAATGAAGTTCCTGTCCAACTATACATATCTCCGACCATACCCAACTCTTCTCTCAATCCCAAAATTGCACTATAGCTTGTAGTTAATTTATCCATAAACTGGAAGCAATACAACAAACACAAAATAGGAAGTAAATACATGTCGATTTTCCGTAAAAGTCTTTTGTCGGTGACAGGATCCAACTGCTTAAATTCACCCTTGTGTTGGATTGCAAATTCCATAGCAACATCAACATTATTGGTGATTTCGATTTCCTTTCCACCAGGCGACACGATCGTAGTCAAGACATGTTTGCTCTTGTCATCCAAGTCCTCCTTAGTTAATGAAACTGTTGGATCAACCGATGAATGAGATTCCACTTTCCCTTTCATTCTACTTTTTGAGTATAATATTTGGTTTTGGTTATATCCCCAAGATATCGTAGGTGCAAAATCATTTCCTTAAACAAGTCAACCTGACTTTATATTTGCACAGAAGCTAATATCGTTATACGCTTCCCGCAAATTGAGAGGCCATGTTGTAGTGGATCGGCTATCAAACGGAAAAGAAGCTTATTTTAAAGTTTTAGTTTTTGCGACTAAACCCTTCTAAATCATAGATATCAAGCTTCCTCAATTGACTCTGACCCCAATTTCAACCTTTGAAATAATGGTAGAAAGTCTCCCTGATGACTTTCTGCCTTTTTTTTTAGAAGCCAATATGACTGATTACTATAATCGGAGCCAAATTGGCGTTTACAAATCGTGACTATACCCTGCCAGGAATGATTAAAAAACAAGCTTTTTTTTCTGCGAGCTCGAAGTTCACTTACATGTTTACTTTTCTTGGAGAACAACATGTTAACATTGAAATTCTTGTCCCCACAACTCTAATTTCAACTTGATGTATAAAGGCTCTTACAAATAGTTATACGATAGATGATTTAGAAACTCTGGACCATTTTGTGAGGCGTGATCTTCGAAGATTTTCATTAAGACGAGATTCAGAGGGCACTACGTCCATTGCTTCTACACAACCATCTTTACCCAGAACCTGTAGTTCCTACATGAAATTGAAGTAATGTATTCATAGTCGACCTTAACTTTTGAGCAGAAACAGTTTCGCGAACGAACTTAAAGAGCATATCTAAAGTTTGGATTTTGCTTGTCTGTCAAATCGGCAAACTCGTAGTTCTCAATGTGGCTCATGTCAACTGGAGGCAATGAGTCACGTCTCTTGTTGTCTAAGTAGTAGGACACATGAATTGCGATTAGGCAGCTTAAAGCAATAACTCCACAAATAACAATTGAAACCTTGGCCCCGGCATAAGCTGGTGCTTGGTTTGCAATAAACGTTTGTGGGCCAATCAAATTACCAATACAATATCCAATCAAGAATATAGCATTCACGGTGACTTTCTTCGTATGGCCCGCAACAGATGAAGAGACCTGTGATATGATACAAATGAACGAAAGCGGACCAATATACCACAAATACAATCCGGCAAGCTTACCCTCATTTGTGGGTGCAAAAGCCAACAAACATTCCGCCATGAGAGTAAGCACAGCAATGAGGGATGCCATCAACATACGTGATTTCATGAACTTCAGTAGCCACGCAAATAAGACACATCCAACTATTTCAATTGCACCAGAAGGTAATTGCATCAATAAGGCTGTTGCCGTGTCAAACCCAAATTGCTCATTCAACAAAACAGTTCCAAAAGTTGTGATACCACCATTGGGAATACAATTAGCCATGCCTAAGGTGAAAAATAGCCATGTACGGTGATCAGTTAAGGCTTCCATGAATTGTTCTTTCTTGAATCTCGGGTTACCAAACCCTTGTTGGTTGCCCCTTATTCTTTCAACAGCCAACACTTTCTCCTCTTCGGTGAGGAACCACGCTCCAGTCGGTGTGTCCGGGATGTGAAATAAAATTAGAAACCCCAAAAAAACAGTTAGAACACCAGTTACAACAAAAACCAACTTCCAGGCTGGCAACGTGTAAGCGTCTTGGTTTTTGAATAAGCCATATGCTATCAAAACACCGAGGTCTACTCCAAAACCATTTGAAGCAAACCACCAAGCCGTTCTCAAAAACTGTTCGTCCTTCTTGTACCACTGGGACGTGATGATGGCGAATGCTGGGGTGACAGACAGCTCAAGCATTCCCAAGATTGTTCGCAAAGCAATAAACCCAGGATATTGCGGAACAGAGCACAAGGCAAGTATCACTCCCCAAACAATAATGAACGTGCTCACAGCTTTGACCACTGGAAACCTCTGAAGAATTAGTGAAGCAGGAAACTCAAATGCCAAATATCCAATGTAGAAGCAAGTTGATGTCCAACCATACATGTTTCCTACCATACCCAACTCTTCTCTCAATCCCAAAATTGCACTATAGCTTGTACTCAACTTATCCATGAACTGGAAACAATATAACAAGCACATCACAGGAAGTAAATACATGTCAATTTTCCGTAAAATCCTCTTGTCAGTGGCTGGATCCAATTCTGTAAACTCACCTTTGTGCTCAACGGCAAATTTCATTGCCAAATCAACATTGTTGGTTATCTCAATCTCCTTCCCACCAGGTGATACAATTGTTGTCAAAACATGTTTCTTCTTGTCTTCCAAATCTTCCTTGGTGATTGAAACCACAGGCTCGAGCTGGGATACAGACTCTGACTCTTTCTTTTCGACCATGATGCCTTTTGCTTAAAGAGATTTTTCCCCAGCTAAGCTCAAGAAAAGAGCTCTGGAGCTTTATATATTGATTTTCTTGTTCAATCAATAAAAATTTTGACCATTCGATGGGTACTCCGCAAGCCTCAACACCCGATAATACACAAAATATCTAAGATTGAAAGTCTTTACCACCACAAAAAGCGGCCCTGAAACCTCTGACCCAATCTGTAACTTCAAACACATCGAATAATATCTCCATTATCTTGTGCGCTTCCTCTGTGATTTGGCCATTAAGTATGGCTCAAGTTCGAATTTCTTAGTTATTTTGTCCATACTTGCCAAGAAGCAATCAAAAGTTCCTTCAATTCCATGGCGGAATTGGCGCGTTTCATAGAATGAATAGTTCGATATAATTTCGTGGCATAGTAAAGCCTTCTTCGGAATTCAAAGAAGCATCGGTAACAACACTTTAAAAGGGTATTCTCTCAATAAATACGAATCCCTCCATCAATGTAAAGCCGTTTAACATTAGCGGTGCCAAAGTTTATCCAAGCGTGGCTAAGTGTTTTCACAGCAACTTCTCATGATCATCAACAGGCATGCCTGATAAAGGATTTGTTGGCAAATATTTTAAAGTAAGATATTCAAGTTTTTATTTTTATTTTCTACTTAGCTTTTGTATCACATTTTTCAGATGCTCAACTTTGCAGAGGGAGAAAATTTAGGCACTGTGATTCAAAAGGAGATCTTCGCAGAAGTTGCATAATCTCTGTCCCAATCTTTGGGTTTCGTGTAGTATTGATTTGGAGAAATCGGAATGAAGTGGCCCAATATTCTCACAATAATACCTCGTTGAGGACGCGTTTTAAAGTCACAAGCTCGGTTAATGCAAATTTACGAGAGGCTACCACTTTCTTTCAAGAAAGCCTTGGCAATGGCCAATTGTTTACATATTGTAGCCTTTTGCAGCGAGAAGCATCAGATGCATATACATTAGCCGCATTTCTATCTTGGAAAGGTGTGCGAGTCAAAAAAAAAAAAAGCATTCACTACGTCTTTCGGCGCCAAATCAAATATGCAAAAAGGCAAAATGAAGAAAATCATTCCCCTAATTTGAACGATGTACTGCGGTATGGATGCGTTTCTGATGTCTTAACTATGGTGATCTATTGAGAAAGTGAATATTTCTTCGAGATATTCTGCATGTGTGAATGCGCGCCGTTTCTGGTATAAAACTATCAAATTACTAGTCTCAAGTACTTAACATGTAAAAATTTAACTCTCACCTGCCGCTTGGCCAATGCATATCCTAGAGTAAACTCGCGGAAACGTGACATATAAAACTTTACAATACACGTTTCAAATCTTCAGCCATAAAAGTGATTTATAGGGCATATCTGAAATTTGGATTTTCCTTATCAGTGAGATCGGCAAATTCGTAATTCTCAATGTGGCTCATATCAACCGGTGGTAGTGAATCGCGTTTTTTGTTCTCCAAATAATAAGATATATAGATAGCGATCAAACATACAAGTGATACACTACCGCAAACCACAATCGCAATTTTAGCACCAGCGTAGTCTGGAGCTTGATTATCAATGAAAGTTTGCGGTCCAACCAAATTACCAACACAGTAACCAATCAAGAAGAGAGCGTTGACTGTAATTTTTTTGGTGTGACCAGCCACTGATGATGAAACTTGGGACAAGATACAAATGAACCCAACTGGGCCAAGGGTGTACAAATAGTATCCAGCTAGTTTCCCGGTGTCTGTGGGCGCAAATGCCAAAAGACATTGTGACATAACCACTACGGCAGTAATGATACATGCCATCAACATTCTTGATTTCAAAAACTTTGCTACCCAAGCAAACAACACACAACCAACAATTTCAACAGCACCAGATGGCATCTGCATCAATAACGACTTTGAAACAGTAAACTTGAACTGTTCATTCAACAAAATTGTTCCAAAACTGGTGATTCCGCCATTTGGTATATTGTTAGAAACTGAAAATAAGAAAAATAACCACGTACGGTGATCGGTTAGAGCCTCGATGAACTGCTCCTTTTTAAATCTTGGATTACCAAATCCTTGTTGATTTGATCTAATTCTTTCGACAACCAACACCTTTTCTGACTCTGAAAGGAACCAAGCCTTAGTTGGGGTGTCAGGGATATGTATCATGATGATAAAGCCCAAGAAGATAGTCAAAACACCAGTGACTATAAATACTAGCTTCCAAGCAGGTAAGCTGTATGATCCCTGGTTCTCGTACAATCCGTAAGCAATAGCCAGTCCAAGAATTGTTCCAATACCGTTAGATGCAAACCACCATGCGGTCCTCAAAAATTGTTCCTCTTTCTTGTACCATTGCGATGTAATGATTCCAAACGCTGGGGTCACAGCCAGCTCAAGCATCCCAAGGAGCGTTCTCAAAACAATGAACCCAGCATATTGTGGGACTGAACACAATGCCAAAATCATACCCCATACGACAATGAAGCATCCAACGGTCTTGGCCACCGGGAATCTTTGAAGTAGTAATGACGCTGGGAACTCAAATACCAAATATCCTAGATAGAAGCATGTCGTGGTCCAGCTGTACATGTCTCCGACCATGTGTAATTCTGTCCGTAATCCCAAGATGGAACTGTAGCTTGTTGTGAGTTTATCCATAAATTGGAAGCAGTATAACAAACACATTACTGGCAACAAAAACAAGTCTATCTTGCGGAGCAATTTTCTGGCGGTCTCTGCGTCTAATTGAACCTGCTCGCCTTTATGTTCTACGGCAAATTTCATTGCTTGATCGACATTGTTCGTTACCATTACCTCCTTCCCTTGTGGGGAGACAAAAGTTGTCAATACATGGCGCTCCTTGTCTTCTAAGTCATCTTTTGTAAACGATACTATGGGCTCGATCTTTGAACCTATTTTCAAATCTTTCTTGTCTGACATTTTGATGATGAACGTCGTGGTCTAAGCTTTTTCTGGGTGGAGCCGTCAGCTTAAATATTCAAAGAGTTTCGGGATCATCTCGTGAATTTATCAGCTCTTTTGTTAGTAAACATTAGCGGATTTATAGTTACCTCTATTGTTATCAAATGTGTGTTGATTTTTGAAAAAATGCATATCAGCTAAAGATAACAAATCAATTAGCACACAAAATCGAGAGAACAATAGCTGATAACTAAGAAGGCATTTAACTTGAGCAACTCAGAAAGCGGAGTCAATGCAATAGAGTGGGGGTTACGACTCTCTCGTGACTCTTGCTGTCCCTTCCTAATGGTAAGGGAGGTATCTATCGCCCTGCAAGACTAACGAACTCTCCAGAATGTTTTTGTTTGGTCACCACAAACAGATTGAAATGTGAAGCAAAAAACTTAGACCGCGTATTTGCATCGAGTTCTGTTATTATCACAACAATCAAGGTAGCATGAAATAAAGTGGCAGGACAGTACCCAAGTTCTCAATTGTGGTTCATCTTATGGACACTTCAGAATAATAATATCAAATGAGAGTGATTTCGTGGGATACTAGAGCATTAATGGCACTGTTGTAGTGTAAACCTTGAAGGTGTGCCACCAAATTTTGTGCAAACGTTTGGCATTCCCCCTACTTGAAGGAGTTATTTTTGCTACGGTGTTCTGCGAGGGTAGTCGAGACTCGATTGAAAAAGTTGTAATCTATTCGTAAAAGCCTCTTTGTTTTTCTCATTCAAAAATGGTGTTAAATTTGCGGAAAATGAATGGTTTTGTGGTCCTTCAGTATATATCCATTAAAAGCTGGTGATTGCGCGCGCCTATTTCCCCTTTGGGTGGTGATAGCGAGCTTTAATTTTCTTTTGTAGCTAGCAGATGGACCGAGCGGTTTGTGTCCAACTATGACACATAAATATCTGTAGCAGGGTGAAAGTGACTGCACTTTGTTCTGGCATCTGAAGATGCCCTTGGGAGTGTGATTGTCAATTTGTGTAGCTTCGAGGTTCTCCATTTGCGAATTTTTTGCATCAAATTTATTGGAAATGATAAAACCTGAAAGCACGACAAAACTCAAAAACACAATTCTTATAAATATAGTTATAGTTTGTTTATAACAAATTCTTTCAGCTTCGTCAGAAGGCAATATTTCAAGCATCTGGATCCCGTTTCCGTCTGGTGGTACATAGCCACGATAAAATGCGATTCAATCGATGCACCAAAGGGAATAATCTACTTTTGACAACTGACGGCATGCAAACTATCCCTAACTATTAAGAGCTTGACGAGCTCCCTGAATAAAAACTGATGAACATTGCACAATGATCCTGGCCACGCACATGCTTAAAGGGGAAGTTCCAGAACTGGCACCCCTTAGATCTGTTGAAAAAATCGTTCTCGACGCACGACCTGTTGCATTTTTTTTTCCTTTTAGGTAACAACACAACACTTTTACAATTTTGGGTGTTGTAGTTCGATCTAAGCCAACCACTTGATACACAATACAATCGTTTTAGTCAACACTGTCACCAACCATCGAGTACATTTATTCAGCGGCATCATTCAATCCTGTATTGCTTGCGCAACTTGCTATTCCTTATCTCAACCTGGCCTAGATCCAACTCCCCACACAGCCTCGCCAAATCTAGGCAAAGTCGGATAGAGAGCAAAATCATTAATGTCGGGCTCGAGTAGTGCAGCCATAGTCTTTGGTTGCTCAGTTGCAGTGGTCTCCTCTGCTATTCAATCCTTAGGTGTAACCCTTCAAAGAAAATCACATTTGCTACACTTATCAGTACTGAGAGAAATTACCCCAAATGGCGTATATCATCACACCACGCATCATCGGCAACAAAAGTATAGGCGTAATATGTGGTATCTAGGATTCAGTTTATTTATAATTGCAAACGTTTTGGGATCAGCAATTCAGATATCAACCCTTCCGCTAATTATCTTGTCTCCGTTACAAAGTATTGGACTAATCTTCAATTCGATTTTTAGCTGCATACTTCTACCGGGAGAGCGATTCACCAACAGGTTATGGTCAGGAACCGGAATTATAGCATTTGGAGCGTGCATAATTGCTTACAACGGGTCTACGAGTACTGAACCACCGTCGAATGGGTCCCTGCCTAATATCAACGATCAATTTAAGTTGGTTTTGGAAAAGTTATTGGACCCATATTTCTTGATGTGGTTTGTTGGAACATTTGCATTTATGTTGATTCTTCTATTTATCAACTGTTTCTTTTTGAAAAAGAAAGGGGCTGAATATCGACACAATTTTACCATAAAGGAATCACAACATAACACGTTTGTGGTTGAATATAACAAAAATCAGTTTTGGAAAGGGATAAACTATGGAATCATTAGTGGGACCTTGACAGCACATACTTTCCTTTTCGCAAAATCAATCATCAATGTGATCATGGAGACAATTTTAAAAAAAGGATTTGCGGGTGTGTTTAAAGTTAGTAATATTGTTCCGTACCTACTTTTAGCAACTATGCTTGCTATAATTGGCCTACAACTTACCGCTTTCAATCTAGGCTTGGCACAAATTTCAACCACCATATTGTATCCATTATGCTTTTTAGTGTATAATTTGGTCAATTTGATAAACGATTTGAAGTTCAATAAACTTTTGGCAGACCACAAGATGACATATGCAGAATTTTCATGGATAGTTTTGGGGTTGATTGGTGTCTTATGTGGTGTGGTGGTAATAAGTTGGGACAGTGCATTTCATGGTATTGAAAATGTGAACGAAAACGCAATACTGATAAATGAATTTGGTCACGTGGTTACACCAGAGTCTTCCTATGATCAGCTGAAGGATGACAGTACTGAAGATCTGATGGATATCACGGGTAACCCATCGGATGCAGATTCGACACAAGAGCAAAATTTGATAGAGCTAGAAGGCGATGACCAGCAAGGGACAAGTGACTTGGTAAATATTTCAATTGCATCTAATACGAGAGTAGTTTCTTCACGAGAGCGACTGCTCACTTACGAGCAAGATCAATTATTACAACAATTCAGTTTATAGGAGAAACATTGTGGAGATTCAGATGTCACCTCTCATGCGTAGCGTTTTAGGAGCTTTTCTTGGTTAAACATAATTTCTTTAAAGTCGCGTTACAGGGAAGAAGTAAGATAGATGTAACGAAAGAAAAAATTACAACTCTCATATGGTTTGTGATACGAGTCGTACTACCCTTTCAGAACTGTCATAATCAGTACAATTTTGAGGCCTTATTTTTCCCAACTATATTGAATAGAGCATCCCTATACATGGAGTTGTCATAGATAGATTAAAGCTTGACTCAATCAAAATGTCTTCCATCTCGCAATACAAGAGGACGGAAGTTATAGGGCGAGGTAAATTTGGAGTTGTATACAAAGCGTATCATAAACAAACCAAACAAGTTTTTGCCATCAAAGTACTCAATTTGGATACTGAGGAGGAAGATATCATAGATGTCCAACAAGAGATACAATTTTTAACGGAGTTGAAAAGCGTTCCTAACATTACGCATTATTATGGCTCAATACTAAATGACACCAAGTTGTGGATTGTGATGGACTATTGTGCAGGGGGATCCCTTAGAACACTTCTTAAGTCTGGAGTTATGGAGGAGAAATATATTGGAGTAATTGTTAGGGAGTTATTATTGACCTTGAGTGCAGTTCACAAACTAGGTGTCATACATCGAGACTTGAAAGCGGCCAACGTGTTGATTTCGAAAGAAGGTAATGTTCAGCTCTGTGACTTTGGTGTTGCAGCAAAAGTTGTGTCGAATTCATCGAAGCGAACAACGATGGCAGGAACGCCTTATTGGATGGCTCCAGAAGTGATCAAGTCTGGCGAAGCTTACAATAGCAAAGCCGATATATGGTCCTTGGGGATAACAGTTTACGAGATAGCTACAGGTAACCCGCCATATTGTGATAAAGATGCATCTTGGGCAATGCAGTTAATATCTAAAGGTACCCCGCCGCGTCTTGAAGGGGGAGCTTACTCACAAGCATTGAAGGAATGCGTTGCTTTGTGTTTGGATGAAAATCCAGCGGAGCGACCATCGGCAGATGACCTCTTGCGTTGCAAACTTGTCAAGACTTACAAGCATCATCCAACGAGCATCCTTAAAGAAGTCATCTCGAGGTACTTGTTGTGGCGTGACAGAAACTCATCGCGCGATTCTGTATTTATAAACTTGGAGAACGAACAAGAGGACACGGTTGACGAAATTGTTCAAAACAAGCTCCCAGGCTATAGTGACTACGTCGAAAGCAATAATGACCAAATCCAGGTGAAATGGGACTTTGACTCCTTGGAGTCCAAAGAATATATCATGGAGAATGAAATAGACGTGAACAATCTTGATTATGACAAACAATTTGATACCGAAAAGGACCATAACACTTATTCGACGTTACCCACATTGAAGGCGAATGTATCAACTATGGGAAATTCGCATACTGCGGCCGCAAAATCCGTTGTGGACGTGCCGAAATCTTTACAAATGCTATTTGAAGATCCAGACGAAAAGAAAAATGATCAGTCTATGTTGAAACCCCCAACTTTGCTCACTTCAAATGACAGAACTGATTCTCCAACCATTGAAATTCCCGATATGGACGCATTATCGAACTATCCATCCTCCGCGTCACTACTAAATAATAATCAGAATGTGTCCACCCTCACAAAGCCTCCAACTCTACACCATACACAGTCAGCTTCTGGTAATTTAGAAACTCGATTCAATCCAATCAATACCTCCCCAACAGATAGCCGACCCAGGAAAAAGACGATTTCAAATACAATGGGAGGTGGTGGCACATCATCAATCTTGTCTCCATCTGGAGTCGGAGCAACACCACATACCCTGCCATATACAATGAATGCTGGTGTTAGAACACCGTCACCAAAACCGCCTTTGAGTGCCAATGCTCTGATTGCAGCGAGTCTTGGCTCCAAAAATAGTTCGCCATCGAAGATGAAAGCTCTTTCGGGCAATCATAATCCCCTTTTGCAGCCTATAAATTTCAAATACGGCTCTGTTGATAATCAAGGTAACAATCCAGTAAATGGTACGTTGCCGGTGCCGCCAGCAGCAGCAGCAGCTCCTCCTCCTCCTCCACCCGGACAAGTCCCTCCTCAACTTCCCCATCAGCATTCTATGCCAATTCTTCCCCATTCCGCTGCAGCGCCTGGCACTTCTTCCAACACCAAACCACGAAGGAACAAACCAGGATTTATACAAATGCCCACACCATCGAATAGTTTAAATGTGCTTTCCGCATTGACCAATGATGCGCAGGATGACGATAATGTGAACCAGTTTGGTATAAATCCCGCCCACGCAGCGAATATGCCTATATCGATGACTCCCGTTACTGAAAAGGAGTCGCCAGTATACGCGGTAAAGAATGATGATTCTGTCGAGAAGATAACCCTGTCAGTAAAGGATGACGTTGTTGCAGCGCAAGTGTCAGCGTCAGCAATCAGGCCTCACCAAAACAGCATTCTGGCACAAAAGAAAACGCAACCTTCGCCTTCAAGCTCCACTGCGCTAGCCAATGGTCTTGGTCAGCATCAGCAAGGAGTGGGCACTAGTTCATTTAAAAATTCAGCTACCGCAAATCTTGCATCTAGTGTCGCCTCGGCACCAACCACTCCGGCTGTGGCTTTTCCTACAATTCCGACTCTCAAAGGTGACCTTTTCATTGATTCTACTACCAACAAGAGCAAACTTGTGAGTGAATTAGATTCAATTATAAAACTTTTCAACCAAGGTTTGGATGCATTGGAAACGCATTTATGAACGACAGGTGACTCATCTCACATGTGAATCAGAATACGTTTGCATATATGAATGTCTTATAGATTTGTAAAATTCAAAGTTCAAGATTGTTTCTTGCGCACGCGAAAACCGAAAATCAATAGAACAGAAGATGGCCAATACAGACCTTTTATACGCAATAATCTCCATCATTTCCTCTATCCATGTCAACACGAATCAGAAGAAGAATAACGTCGCTGCGAAGGGATGAAATTGAAAAAGAGCAGGAGGAGCAAAGCCATCAAATTATCCGACCATTTGAAAACGTTCATGGTTTGCCTGTATCATACACTGCTTCGTCCCAGTCAAGTTTCCTCAATCAACCACTTACGATCAAAGATACCGCAGTGCTTTACTTGTCATTGATCAGGTCGAGGTCGAACTATTTGAAATTGTGTCCAATGTTTCAGTTGTATTGGGTTAAACAGTCGAGTTACGTAAGGAAGTTGATGGAACAGGACAAGCCTATACCAGGCCATTTGAAAAGGGACGACATATATGCCGATAGATCCTGTGTTTTAAATAATGATATCAATGCGAGAGACATAATGGTCAAATTACTAGAGTGTGGTTTGACCATGGGGGTCCACTTTTTCGAAATCAGAGTCTTCATTGCCAAAGACGAGCGAAGTGATACCAAAGAAGAAAAAGAAAGAATGAAGCGAGAACGGGCCGAGAAGAAGGCACAAAGGGAACAGGAGAAGCTAGAGAGGAAGGTACAAAGGGAGAAAGAAATGAAGGAGAGAGAAGAACGAAGGATTCAGAAGGAGAATGAGAAGAGGGAGAATTCGATGAAGAAAAACGATGAACAGAGCCAGGTGAAATCCAGCAATACGAACAGTGGTACTACGGGAGCAAAATCAGAAAAGTCCAAAAGTTCGGTTAAGGTCTCCAAAACGGCCACGAAGGATAAGAAAGCTGAGAAAACTATAAAAGAGGAAGGGGATTTCAAGTCCATGTCAAAGTCACAAGTACCATCTGCTCCAAGTAAAACTAGTCAAGGTGATTTACAGTCATCTGACAACCAAAGAATGATCACCAATCTTAATTACATAGGTTCAAAAAACAAGGATTTCAACGATTTGATGAATGAGGTCGCAGGTGGGCGGGCTACGCCTGATCAGATTACCCTTTTCCAAAAGTATATTAGAGAAGCGAAAACCTTGGGACCTCCGCCTCATAGTGAAAGCGTCATTTCAGAGTTAATTCAGAGAATTGACAAGGAAACGCTTGAGGAAATACAACAGAAGAATAATTTGAGTGTTGTCAATACACAATCGGGATTGAGTGGTGTTTCGAGGCTGCATACGCCACAAACAAAGATCTCTTCTTCTACGGGTCAAAACAAACAAGGTGAGACAACTACCCAAAATATCAAAGTACAAGAACCCCCCTTTGATTCTGGAGCGCAGGGCGAGGATTTGGGTTCAAAAATAACCTCTCATGAAAAATCAATTGCAACTGATGTACCTGTCAAAAGTGGACGCGAAGAACTAATGACCCATATGGATGGTCTGAGAAACTCCACTGAACCGGTATATCCACACGACAAGAGGAAAAAAATATTGAAAAAAGATATACCCAAGGACCAAAAATTGACCGCATTTCAAGAAAAGTATCTATTCAATGCTACTGTTTTATTTGAATTTCTTGAAACCCCCAATGTTCGATTTCGATTCCCAAAATGTGCAATTTGTGAAGTCATACAACCTTCAACTCTGATAAACTCTGAAAATGGTGATAACTCAGACAATAAAGACATTCTTGTGAGTTTCATGTGGATTCATAATCAGAAAGCTGTGGAGAAGTACGAGCTGGATTTAAAACAATATGAGGCAAAAATCAAAGAGCAGGAGGAAGCAGAGAGGAAAGTGCAGGAACTGGAAAAAGAACAAATCAAGGTTGAATTGGAAGAGAGAGAGGAGTTAAAGGAGAAACCGCACGAAGAAAACACTGTAGATATAAATGAAAAGTTTGCGGAAGAAGATAACCCTACTTCTATCGAAGATTCATCTATGAAAGACATACGAGAAGAGGAAACCAATAACGCTGATGAGGAAAAAATTGAAGAACACTCGGTGCCTGCAAAAAGACGCGCACCCCCACCACGGAGGGGTAAAAAGAAACGGAAGGGACCTGGACCGAAGAAAGCTGCTTCTAAGGCTTTGATTCCCCCAGAGGAGCCAATTTATTCGTATTCGAGCATTTCTTTCACTATTCATGGAATTCCTAGCAAGCTCGTACCGATATTTGTCAATAGTTTTGATCCAGTTGACAAAGTGAGAGCAAAAATGCAGCACATAATAGAGACTGGGAATCGAATCAGTCCTTACCAACTTTGGTACCAAGTTGATGGGAAACTAGATGCAGACTTGGCTGAAAGTGCAAGAGTATCTTTGAATCAGGAAGAAAAGAAAATGAGTGGAATTCCAACCATTCAAGAGAAGCTGGAGCCAAAGAAATATCCCAAGAAGAAAAAGGCCAAGGAGTCGGATTCTAGCAAACACACGGACCCAGTCGATTCAGTGGTAGTGAAATCAGAGCCTACCGAAAACGAATCTCAAGTAGCCCAATAATCGAGTAACTCCGGAGCTACGGTGGTGAATCAAATGCAGCGCAAAAGGTGCAACAATGAACACTTTCTACAAGTATGATCCGCTTTGAATAAGAAGTATCACTCACTTGTTTACAATTTATATACATGTCAATACCCACACACACGTATTTGCTCACCGAGAGGGAAGGATTAAGTTGAGCAAACTTTCCAAGCTCTCGTCATCGGCTCTAACTCTTTCTGAAGAGCCGCCAAATGAGGAACCAGAAGTAGGATACCTCTCATCGGCATCGGACCAATTACCGGTCTTGATACCTTCAGCAAATAATCTAATAGAGCCGTCCTCTGACAATTCTGCTTCATTGATCTTGAAAGGCATAGTGAATTGCCTGTGGTGCTTTCCGGGGTAGTTCTTGGCATAGTTTGTTTGCAAGGCAATGGAACGATCAATTACATTTGCAACAAATCCTCCTATTGCTGCTTCTTTTGTGCCCACAATCCTTCCTGTGGTGACGGTATTGTTCTTGATACCATTGGGTGTGTTTTGAAGCCTTCCTTTTTGGTTGTACGAGAACCCACCTGTGCCTTGTATGGTGTAAGTGTCATCTCTCGATCTGTCATGAACGGTATTCATATTCTTGGAGACTTGTTTTGAATTTTGAAGAAATTCTTTAATTAAACCTATGAGTTCAGATTGTGGCGTGCTGGTGAGCAAAACTTTTGGATAATTTTTGGAAATGTAATTTCTAAAACTTTGATACAAATTCGGATTGTTGTTGAGGATTTTGATAACAGCTTCGGTTTTTGCTCTGGTGTCCAAATTCAAAAGATTAGTCAAACTTCCCTCTCTTGGTTGTTTGTTGCTCTTATTTGAAGGGTGTGGAAACAACGGATTTTGTGAGGTAAAGTGATTCTTTAAAGGCATCCCCAATTCTTGAAACATCAACTGAGTATAATGATGGCCCGAGTTTTTTTCAACATCAGGCATACCCTTATAATTGTCAATATCATTGAATGAAATGTGCGACTTGCCAATTTTTGAAGGCAATGCCGTTTTCAAACCATAGTTTGATCTGTATGCACTAGAAGATGGTGTAAAAACTGTTTGATGGGTAGGTATATTTGATTGACCCCTTATATTCTTCAGGTGAGGCTTTGCCACTTGAGCTAGCCTTGAGCTTCTCACCAAGTCAAAAAGCTCCCTACTACTTGACATTGTGAGACGACGACTAAAGCTTTGACTCTGATGGTGGAAAAAAAAAAATTTTGAAGAAAAAAATGAAAGTTGAAAATCGAGATAACTGTTGATCGCTACCTTTATACTGTCACATTATAACCAATTTTCATTCGTAATCTCTATGTAACTCTAAAAAGCGTACGACAAGGTAATGCCTAGCTTATTAACATCAGGAGTATTTGTTATCGGATTCCATGATACCCTTGCACCAGTGCTAACTAAGAAGTCCCTTAATCTACCTTCCCACAACAATTTAACACTACTATCCTTTAGACTCGTGGAAACTTTTAACACACTTGAAAAATCACTTTCATTTACCAAATTTTGAAATGCCGCAGTAACTGTACCTCCATTGTGGTGAGGGGTGTTGGACATTGACCTGTGGTGAGGAAGCTCACTGGTGTGATACTCTTTTGTGTGAGGATCTGAATGTGAAGCCCTATTTCGCAGGCTATAAGACCCCCTCCTTATCCTCTTGGTAACATCCTGGTTCATTTTCCGAAATGAAGCTATGTCGTCGTCGTCATTATTCCCCAACACGGGCTGGAGTGTTTTCTTCTTCTTTGCGTAGCTATATAGCTCAAACCCGAGAGACAAATTGCTTGCATAGGAGAAAAAATTGAAATCGTACTTCGAGCAGAAAGTTGACGCAACCGAAGTTTTGACTGTATAAGTCAGCGAAATGTGACCCAAAATCGGATTTACAGCCAAAGTCATTGTTAGCGGCTTACCCGTGGATGTAGATCTTGTGGAATACCTCAATGCGGATGAAAGCCCTGGACTCATTGACCTTGCAGCAAACCACAACTCTGTCCCTAATGAGACTACCGAATTTTCAAATTTAGGAACCAAATGGGGGTTTATACTTTTTGAAAATGTTGTGCCCCAATTGTACAAGCATCGAACACCAATTAATGACTCATTGGTTGAGTATATAACTTCTCGCAGATACTTTGCAGTGTTATTTTGTAAATATACAATAACAGTTCCATTTTTCTCCATCTGGGGATGACTTACACACTTGATCAAAAGCTGTGTATTTTCACTGATTCGTTTTATAATCATCGCCTCCAATGCTGAACCTGGAAAATACATACGTCCATATAGTAGCAGTGGCTTGGTTTTTGCATGGCGTTTCGTGTCCAACTGTCTCTGTTGTTTGTTCGATGTCATTGTCGGTTCGATTATTCTGAATCCTGCAATCGCGTCTTGTAAAGATATATCCTTTGATCCCATTGTGTTGGCCAATGGAGTCAGTGTGTAAAAATATGCCAAAGACCCATTAATCTGATGAAAATTGGACAAGGTAAACGATGAAGCCAGGTAGTCTGATGATTTTGATGAGGAATCGATTTTCAAACCATTGGGTATCGAAAAATCAAGTATAGCTTGCGATGTCGCTGTTATGTTGGAGAAAATGTTATCTTCATTCCAATTGGTAGTTTTGTAAAAGCACTTTTGAAGGTATTCCATATATGTGTACATGTTTATGACCCTATCTTGGGTGAGGTCGAGTATTGTTGATCAATGCAAAAGGTGGTTTTCTGCAAATGAAAGAAAAACAAAACAAATTCATTTTGGTAAACCTTCCAGTGTCTGCAAAAAAGAAGCCACAAGTTTTGCTATTGAGCCCATCCACTTGTTTAAGTCAAAACAGTTTACAAGAGCTACGCGATGGTGACTATCCGCTGCAAGACGCTTAAAATGATTACAGGCAATAAATGTTCTTTGTCAAGTGGTGTATTACCAATCAGTGTCGCAAATAGTTGAGCTGTGACAATGCAAGATATGACTCAAAAAGTAGAAAGTGAAAAATTTCCAGAAAAATACGCAATTTCGCTGAGACTTCTCACTATCATTTCCACATTTTGGTACCCATAGATAATCTTCAATAGACCACGGAAGCATACACAAGAATGTCAGAACAACGTCGCGAAGCTTTCATAAAAAGAGATACCAATGAGACCAAAATACAGATCGCTATTAGCTTAGACGGAGGGCCTGTCAATATAACCAATTCAATTCTTCCCGCAACTAACCAATTTGAAGACCATGCAGCCCAATATACTGGAGGTCAGCAAATCAACGTACAAACCGGTATTGGCTTTCTTGACCACATGTTGCATGCTTTGGCAAAACATTCTGGGTGGTCAATTCTTATAGAATGTATTGGGGATTTGCATATAGACGATCATCACACAAGCGAGGATGTCGGAATAGCGTTGGGCCTTGCATTCAATAAAGCTTTGGGGCCTATCAAGGGTGTCAAGAGATTTGGTCATGGGTTTGCGCCACTAGATGAAGCTTTGAGTAGAGCGGTTGTCGATTTATCCAATAGACCCTATGCAGTAATTGATTTGGGCTTGAAAAGGGAAAAAATTGGTGATTTGTCAACTGAGATGATTCCTCACATCTTGGAAAGTTTTGCCCAACTGGCGTCTATTACTATTCATGTAGATTGTTTGAGAGGATTCAATGACCATCATAGAGCGGAGAGTGCATTCAAGGCTTTGGCTATTGCCATTAGAGAGGCAACTTTCAAAACTGGTAAGGACGATGTGCCCAGTACCAAGGGTGTTTTATCGTGATTATATCACAGTGTATAGAGTTTGTTGTAAATGAGGTTATTTATTTGTTTATCATGTCAAAGCTTTTCCTTTAATTTTCGTTCTGTCAAAATCAAAAGCCGCGCTCATCTCAAGACACTAAAGACTGTTCATAAAACTGACAACCATAGTCATGTATCGTCAGCTTCAAGCACGAAGACTGTTTTCCAAGCTCACGCCGCTATTCAAAAGCGGGGATTTGAAGCCTGTTTATCGCCCCCACCATGCAAACCCCAAGAATAAAACACGATCATTTCAAAAACATCTACCAGCCACCAAAGAAAAATTGAAACCTTGGGAAGCAGAGAATATCAGCAAGGATAGATTTTTTAAACGTAAATATGGACACATGTCCGAGGAAAGGCGAAGTTCATTACAGGAGAAAGTTGCGAGACAAAGGAGGTATCGAGAAATGAAAAAAGCGCATGAGAAACAAAAGCTAGAGGCGGAAATTGGGTTCAAAAGATCACGCGATGAGATTAATTACGATGGACAAAGTGCTAAGGAAATTATCGAAAGCGGTAATAGTGGTGGGTTAAGCACTTTTTTTGAGTTTGTTTACGGTACTCACCCGATAAAATCTGTGTTGCAAGCTCGAAAGAGACCTATCTTGGGTTTATATACATTTAATGCGGATGATGATAATGGAGTTATAAAGCAAGCTCAGAAAGAGTACGGTATAAAGGCTCAGCGGGTGAGGGATAAAAATGCGTTGAATGTATTGTCAAAAAATGGTGTGCATAATGGTTTGGTTTTGAAGACGAAAGCATTGGATATGCCTTACATCAAAAATTGTGGTCACGCAGAAAATGGAACTTACACAGTCACAGTTGAGGATGAAGACGGCGTAGATTCGGAAAAAGAATTAACCGTTTTGAGAAAGAAGGATAATGATGAAGTAAATGAGCTATTCCCGTTGGCCTTATTTCTAGACGAAATCACCGATCCACAAAACATGGGTTCTATTTTGAGAACTGCATACTTTTTTGGAATTGACTTTATAGTGATTCCTGATCATTCTAGTGCAAAATTGGGACCTGTGGCCAATAAGGCATCATCAGGCGCGTTGGATTTAATTGATATTTATCAAACTGATAGAAGCTTGAAATTTATTGATTCTGTTCGTGAAAATGGGTGGAATGTGATAAGCACCAGTGCCAAACCAGATGAATCAAATTTAGAGGAATTGAAAGACAAGGATCATAAGATCGAAATGAGCTTGAAGGACAAATTCATAAATTTGGATAGTTTGAAAACCATTTTGAAACGAACCCCCGTAATGTTGGTTATTGGTAGTGAGGGCAAGGGTGTGCGAACTAATATGAAATTAAGAAGTGATTATCTCGTGGGTGTTCAGAAACACAGAGAAAATGATGACATTGTGGACTCGTTGAATGTTGGAGTTGCAACCGGAATCATAGTCCAAAGCTGCTTGTGATGAGGGGGAGGCGGTGGTGGCACTAAGCTTTTATCTATACTTACTCGGTGAGGGATTTAGTATGCTTGTATATATGGAACGGAAAGAGGACATCAAATTAATTACACCTTGATGTTTTAGATGGATGTAATAACTGGCTGGTAACGGCCCTGAACAAGAATCAAGCTTTTAATATCTTGGGGCTACAACTCTGCCTTCTAAGATACATATTTGTGAGTTTTAGGCTGTTGGGTAAACTCAAGCCTCATGTTTAACCCTCAACGTTTTACCTCAATTCGGAAATAACACAAAAGCAATAAATTTTTAAATTTCTATAAACCAACAAATTTTCTTCTTCTGGGAGGAGGATACACTCTGACATTAACATGTGAGTTGATATATAGACCTATTGTTTTTTATTTTATTCGGAAGTTGCCTATTTGTAGTGGTATGGGTGTTACTCATAAGTTGAGTCAATCTGAAACACATCAGTCGCTTCTAACCCGCTTTGAGTGAGGAACAGCGGAATTTATAGGACTTAAGCTGTTCAGACAATCTACATATATATATTTTTTTTTTTTGGGTAAACATTCTTTCACACTAAATCCGGCGTCTAAACTTTTATCATAAAAACTTCATAAGACGATGTAAGCAAACTTCAGGGTTACCCTTTGGTCTTCTCCAACGAAAAAAAAAAAAGTTGAACCATCATTGATAGTCTTCAAAGATTTCATTCAGTTTTTAAAGGCGTTCCACTCGTACTTACTCATAGTATTGGCATGGTTGATTATCACTTGGTTGTATTAGTGCACGGGTATGTTGGAATATTGTCACATGCAGTAATTGTTTCCAAAAGACATCATTTTTCTTTGGAAACGTAGCCACAACTAATGTGCAATTACTAACTACATTGCAGTGTTTGGGGCAACTCGTCACATTTAGCTTATATCGAAAAGCAGATCAACGAACATATCAAACCCACCGATGGGAGCAAATTACTAGTGTACAAAACGGGGTCCCACTCTGGATATCTTACTTATGATGGTATCGATGTTAATGGGAAAAGAATAACTGATGAAATATTGGAACAGACGAAACAGATTACTGATGACGGAGGTGTAGTCACAAAATTCTCGGTAGTTGGGTATTCACTTGGTGGTTTGATATCCAGGTATGCCATCGGTATCTTGCAAAAGCAAGGATTCTTTGAAAGGATTGAACCGGTAAACTTTGTTACCTTTTGTACCCCCCATGTTGGTGTACTGAAACCGCATACTCAAAACTTGTCAGTACGATTATACAATAATATTGCACCACATTTTTTGGCCATAACGGGATCACAGTTTTTCCTTAAAGACAAAATTGGTGAATTTAATAAGCCATTGTTGGTATGGATGGCCGACCCAAACTCTGTGTTTTATTCAGCTTTGAAGCTGTTCAAGTACAAAGCCTTGTATGCTAATGTGGTCAATGACAAACGTTGTTCTTGGTTTACATCTTCAATCTCCTTGACTGATCCAGTCAATTCACTGTACAACAAACTACCTCAAAACATCATTGCAGAGTATATCAAAGGTTATGAACCAAATGTAATTGATGCCTCAAAGCCATTTTACTATGAAAAGAAATCGAAAGAACAAACTTACGACAAGTCTTCTCGTCGTGGACTCTTTTGGAAAACGTTGAATTGGTGCAAGTTGCTTGGAAGGATAGTGCTTTACGCTCCAGTAATGGGATTGTCGTTTATTGTATCTTCAATTTATCAACGAATTCAAACTTTGAATAGAATTCGTCGTTTCCATAATGAGAAATCAAACAATTTGTCCCATTTGTATGAATATGATGAGAATACATCATTATTGACTGATTTGACCAACAAGTTTGAAGATGGACAGGATACTATTGTTGAAGATATGTATGGAGCCATGAATTGGAAAGTTTCTCATTCATCCTCCAATTTCCCACCAATTATCCTAGATGATTCACAAACATTTATAGTGGAGAAATTGAATACTTTGGGATGGAGGAAGTTCCCAATAATATTGAGACACACTCCATCAACTCATGCTGGTGCTATTGTCAGACATGCTGATCCAAACTTTGACGAAGGAAAAGTTATTGTTCGCCATTTCGTTGACAATGTGTTTAAATTGGAATAGAGATTATATACGTGGTTGTATTTGCTACCTTTGCTTGGTTTTTTTTTTTTTTTTGATTTGCTGTGTATTTCGCTTGATATCAATATCATACACGATAGAGTGTGTTTATCTGTTTTACTTTGTGCGCATTTTTGTATACTTTTTTTTACAACCAATGAAACCCCCATTAAGCTTGTATGAATCACCATGGTGACAACAGGAAACACCGTGACGGTATTTCGTACCACCATAAAGGCCATATTTGGTCGTCGTAGAGACACAAACTGCTCACCATTGACCACAGTTTCCACTACCTCGCCAGATTCAATGGCACAAGGAAGTTCAAATCACCAATCTTTAAATTTGCAACCAAATACTCAAGTGAGAGGACTGGATCGTAATGAAGCTAATGGTTTCACATCTTTTATCAGAAGTATTCTGAAGACAAACCTGAGATGTCGAAGCAAGTCAACTTACTTTTCAGAGGAAGAAAACGAGCAAGCTAGATGTTTGAAATCAGCAACAACTGACTTTCCCAATAACTATACCAAATATGTCACAGCAACGCGGCACTTGCTCGACGTACTGGCTCCTGCTGACCCTAATGGAAGATCATGTCCTCCAGTATGGGATACATGCTACTGGCAGTTGACATTGAACCCCGAATGGACTGAATATGTTATCATTTACTCAAGATTAGAATATGGACTGTCAATTTTGACTGAGCTACTCGATGAATTGAAACCGCATCTCAACTATTACCAAATACTCAATCTGAATCAAGGCATTCTCATGCATTTCATAGACATGAGTTATCAATATTGGTTGTTGCAGCTGATCAATCAAGTAATTGGAATCCAACTCGTTTTATCCTCGCCTACGTGGCTTTACACAATTGCAAACTCTAACATCATTGATGCACATAGAGCATACAATCTCCAAATGGTTAAAGTACGGCTGAGCAAAGACCGGAAACCAATAATTAAGTTGTATGGGATTCCACTGTATATACCTAAAAAGCATTTGGTCAATGAGTTTCGTAAGTTGGGAAAATTGGTGTCTTATAAATTTGCACCCACTGGACCATTTACAAAGTTTCATGTGGTGCAACTACAATATTCTCAAAAGGATGATAGGACCCGGATTGCCAAGGATATACAAAAGATTATAAAAGGTATGAAGTGCAAGGTTGTTTTGAAATTTAGAGTTATTCAGCCAGCATGAGAGCAAACAGTCCATCCAACAAATGCTACAAGGTGTAACAAACTCGACTAAAGATTATTTATTGCTTTACTTTTTTCCTTCTTGCTATAAAATACAATACTGAAATTTAATATACACATAAAACTGATTTGCTACTCCTGCTATCTTCTCTCATTCAACAACGTACACAAACACTCATTCAACATGACTAAACAAGTTCGACGTAGTTTGCCGGGAAAATACCGGTCAAACCATTGGCTCTACCCGTCCACCAATCGTCGACGGTATCAGTCTTTTTTAAGATATCAATAACATCTCCCTTTTTGAATGGCAAATCCCCACTTTGTTCCCCTTTGAATGAATACAAAGCAATAGCTTGAGTTGCATTCGTTTTCGGAGTTCCCCCAAAATTGGGTTTGGAAAGAGCCAGTGGTCTGGAGGGGGCAGCTCCGCTTGTCCTATTTGGTGAAAGTTTTGAGTTTCCCAATCGAGCATTCAATCTATCGACATCACTGTTACCTCTTGATCTTGTTTTACCATTGTAGCCAGAATCATATATATCGTCTTCCCATGCAGAGCCGGTTTTGCTGGAGGATGGTGTTCTTCCACCAGACGACAACCCTCCTCCTGCGCCACTCAAACTAGATCCGGTATTTGCTCGTGATCTCCGTTCTCTTCTACCACCATCATAGTCATCATATCTCCTATCTCTTCTTCCGTGGTCATAGTCATCGTACCCTCTATCTCTTCGTGGTCCTCTTCCACCACTTCCACGGCCACCATAGTAATCATCATCTTCTGAGTAATAATCGTCATCTGAATAGTCATCTGAATTTCTTCTCCTTCTTCTTCCACTACCGCCTCGTACTCCTCCACCACTTGCACTTCCGCGACGACGATCCGAATATTCAGAAGTTGTATCGGAAAACTCATCAGGAATATCATCGTAATAGTCGTCATCGTAAAAATCTTCTTCGTCATAATCCATTCTATTGTTGAACACTCTCGAGTTCAACACTCTCATAAGTGAATCACAAGCAGGTGGTACATCAACCTGTCCTGCTAAAATGTTTCTTGCCTTACAATTATTTCCATAAAATTTTCTATTAGCTTCTCTTCTCTCCATCAATACTGAACCTTCCAATGAGATCCCAGCATACAACCCTTTAGTTTTGGAATACGCGAAGACTGCAGAAACTGAACCCAAGGATGCCGTACCCGCAGCTTCTGCGCTTCTACCAAGAGGACCGGCTGCCACCGAGACATTGGTACCCAAGGTAACTGATCCCAATTGAGCAAAAGTATCAACTGCGGCTTTTGTATTTAAAACAAACACAAAGTCAGTTAACTCAGCACCGATCATTCCACCAGCACCAGCACCGGCAGTGACAATTGCCGATGGAGGCGACCAAGATCCGTCGGGTAAACGTGCAACTATAACACCCGAGCCTGCTCTTCCTGAAAAGAGGAAACCAGCTTTCAAAACAGTAATGATGGCTAATCCTTTAGCATTCTTTAAAATACGAGGAGGTATAATTTGATCGGGTCCAGCAATTTGATTAGGTTTGATAAATGACGATAATGTCTTTGCTGCTTTTCTAAAAGAATTGTAGTTAGTATGCATTTGAATAAATCATGGGGTCCATTGTCAAATATGTTGACTTTGGGGGAAAGGGGTGGGTAACATACTTTGACTCACTCCTTAAACTTCTCGGAATTGGATTACTGATACCCATGTTTTTGGTTAATCGAGATTAATATACAAAAGAAGACTGTATTTCGAATTGTCTGTTGATATACTAAAAGTTAGTTTCTGTGCAAATCGAACTGTTGTTATTATTGTTGTGAGTGTTGTCTTCCAAATGTCCTTAAGCTGGATTTTGTTGTCGGAAGTAATTTTGATCTTTTTCTTCGTTCTGGTGGTTTGCTGAGTGAGATTTTTTTTTTTCTTGTGTCACACTCACACACACATGCACACACAGTCTCATACACAGTCACACACACAAACCCACTACGAGAGAGAAAGAAGGAGAGGGTATATATATATGTGTGTATGTGTGTGTGTGTGTGTGTGTGTGTATACGAGAAGAGGAGAGAGTGTGTGTGCGATTTTGTCTTCTGCCCACTTTTAAGAGCAAAGCTATGGCTAATGAAACGGGGATCTTTATTCGTGAATACCACTTGTAATAAAGAAAGACTCTACTCTTTTCTTAACATGGATCTCTAACAAACCGTACCGTCTTATAAACCCATGCCTTGGTTGTTTCTATGTTAAGAAAAATGATGTGTTGTGTATGCTTATGCATTCATAAAAGCTCTGACAAAACTGAGCCACACTCACTTACACATCACAGGCGTGATAAAATTTACAAGAGATTATTCGACGGTCACCTTTTTTGATAGTAACAGTATACACAGCAAGTGATCACCAGCTATGAAATTGAATAACAATTGCGAATTTTGGCGATTCGTTGTTTAACTGAGCTTTGTCTATATGTCATCCAACTTAAAGCCCAGCCCAACCCATGAACTTAAAAAGCACATGACCCTGATTATTCTTAATCTGGTCATGGTTAGGTTACATGCACGGCTGCCAAGAATTACTATTGTTGTGTTCATTGGTGCCCGGTTAACTGCACTTTCGTTTTAGTTGCATGTATTTTGTGTAGGTAGCCACGGAGTTAAATATTCACGTCGGATTTTTATTTTACTTTTGCAATCGGCAATAAATATGACACACACAATTTTAGGAAAGTCACTTGAGAATACGGGCCAAGGGCTACTCAATAAATGTTACCACTCCATTTCTGTCATTGCCGCTCTCTGTGTAATTGAAGCAGCTCGGGTGCTCAGCTAGAGTTACATTTAATGTGGCGCTTGAACTGGAGAATCAAAAAAGAAAAATGAAAAATAGAAAAAAAAGGTTTGTTTACGATGCCCTCTGCTTCATATTCCAGAGCATTCTCTTAAGACAACAACTGTTACGATATACTCGCAACCCTCAACATGATAATAGAGCCTTGAACTTTTTGATAAATCAGAAGAAGTATACCATGAGTGAAGACGATACTCGATCAAATGCTTCATCTACAAGTTCAAGACCAAAAAGATACCATTGTACATTCGAAAACTGTGATAAAGCCTACACCAGACCATCACTATTAGACCAACATATACGATCACATACAGGTGACCGACCATTCCCATGCACTTACCCAGACTGTGACAAGTCCTTTTTAAGAAAATCGCATTTGGATACACATTTAATTTCTCATTCAAGAGATAAACCATTCCATTGTTCAGTTTGTGGAAAGGGCGTTAACACAGCTCAACATTTAAAAAGACATGAAATTACTCATACAAAATCATTCAAATGTAATTTTGAAGGCTGTAACGAATCTTTTTACAAGCACCAATCACTACGACATCATATACTCTCAGTGCATGAAAAGATATTAACTTGTACAATCTGCAACAAGACTTTTGCCCGTCCATCGAAACTTGCTCAGCATAAGCTAAAACACCATGGAGAATCCCCGGCTTATCAATGTGATCATCCGGGGTGTTTTGTCAATTGCAAAACTTGGTCAGCATTACAATTTCATGTGAAGCAACAACACCCCAAGTTGAAATGTTCTATATGTGGTAAAGGGTGTGTTGGTAAACGAGGATTGAAATCTCACATGTTGAGTCACGATGACGCAATCAAGATTTGGCAATGCACGTATTGCGACATTGGGAAATTTAACAAAAAGGTGGGTTTGATTACTCATTATAATGAATATCATGATGGTAATATTCCTGATGAATTACAAACCAGCACTGAAGAGACGAGCAGCCACACGCAAAGTGACCATGATAAGCTTGAAATATCAAGCTTGAAACGATTAAATAGCACAACATTGCCGTCGCCTGGTAGTGAAGAAGAAGATGTCAAAAGTTTATTCAAAACTAACGCCAAATCAGAGACTGCTGAAGCACAGAAATCAACCACATTATCAACTGCAAATGACACTGCATCCAATACATCGCAATTGATTGAAGTGATATTGAAGGATTGTTCATTCAAAATCAAGTGCCCCAGGGCCAAATGTGATCGATTTTTCGCTCGGGAATACGATTTGAAACGACATTTGAAATGGCATGAGGATAATTTGAAAAGAATTGAATCCTTTCTCGATAATTTACAACAAGAACAACAATTGCAACCTATGCAGAAGAAGAGAAAACTTGATCCATTACACGATGAGACAAACCATGATGATTACGACAATGAAGATGCCGACTTTGATGCTGCTCTCGATGAGGAACTCAGCTCTTTTGTTGGTCTAGGCAATGAATGATTGAATTACTATGCTATTTTCCTTTTCCTTTTTTTCTCTATACTACAACCACTCTAGTATTTGTGTCTTTTGTCATATCCTCTACCACTTTGTCCATCTGATCTTCTTTTGTTACCACTTTCATACTGTGGGCCAACTTCTGGTCCACTTTTATCATTCCTAGCCAGTCTCCCCTCGTATCGACCAGAACCAAAGTTATTGTTTGGTCCACCACCACGTTGAGTGTTTGATGGTCGATTATCAAATCCTCGACCACGTCTGTTGTCAAAAGTGGGGCCTCTTGTGGACGACGAACTATATTGGTCCCGTTGACCAAAAGATGAAGAAGCACGCGTGGGGCCGAAGTTTGAACGTGATTGAGATGGAGGTGGGGGTGGAGGAGGTGGGGGTGGAACTGATAGATTGGAAGTTTCTCCAAACCTACGTGACCCCTGTGCCTGTCCCAGTCCAGGTCCACGAGGACTAAATCTTGGCGATCGATCTCCACTTGGTAAAAGCCTTTCTTGGGGTGGTAGGGGAGCTCTCCTGTTTATGGAATTATCTCTAATTTCAGAACCTTTGGAAAGTTCACTTTGAGGAGGAAGAGGCAGTCTCTTTGTCATTTCCTTAAGCTTGGTACCGTGCTCTGGTGCGTTGTCCTGAGTGGCATCGTTGTTGTTGTCTTGTTTCGCTCTATCATCTTCTCTGGAACCTTGACTCTGAGCAGCACTCGTATCTTCATTTACTTTATTTACCGTTGCATCTTCCAGTTTGACTGTGTCATCTCGTTGAACATCGACAGTTTGTTCTGATGCATTCATTGCGACTTCTTCAGTCCCTTCAGTTTGACTAGGACGACCATCGTTCTTTTCAGCAGCATCTTCATGCTCCACATGCTCCATATGCTCAATCTTCTTTTCGGAGTCTTCAGCTGTAGCGACAACATTATCCTCTTGGGAATCAATCTCCATCTGATCTTCGTGTCTTGCTTGATAATCGTCATATTTGCCATTGGATTTGACTTCAACGATTCGACCAGATAATCGGCTACCAGGTCTCAGCTGGGACCCATAGTTGATAGCACCGAGCTTCTTTTTAAGCTCATCTTCCTTCGCCCTTTTCTCCTCGTTCAATCGGGCTTCTCGCTTCTCTCTTTCATCTCGTTCGGCCTCTTCTTTGGCTAGTTTCTCAGCTTCCTCTTTCGCTTTTTCAAGCTTCACTTTCTTGTCAAGTATTGCTTGCCTCTCCTCCTCACTAATAGATTTGAAGTCCCATATAGGTACCCATTGTTTAGCTCTAGATTTGAGATGGTTGAGCAAAGCTCCAGAAGACAATTTGATGTCCTCTTTATCCTCACCAGTATAAACTTTTTCAATCAAACCCAACATCTTTTCACAATGATCCTCAACGACCGGGTATACTCCGAGTAAGTTTTTCAAAAATGTGATGGTGTTACTTCGTGACATATACTCATTGGTATCCAATGCGGTCTCCACTTCAGACAATATGACGCCGTGGTAATCGTAAACCCAGCTTCTGTACTTTTCAAAATCGTCCACATTCAATTCTTTGATCTTCTCTTCATCTGTAAACTCGTGTAATCGTTTTAACACATAGGCGTAAAAAAATCCAAGGTTTTCAGCTTCAGTGGGAGTTGACGAAAATAGATTGGATGATAGTAGTCCATCTTGAGTTGCTTTATTCAAAACATTGAATAATGAATAATTTTCTACTCCGAGCTCATGCAATTTGAAAATAAATCTTGCACAAAATACAGCATCAAAAGACGAGTGTATTGCTCTAGGTATTATGCACGTCTTAATGAAAATTTCCACTTTTTCGGAAGTTTCTGAGGAAAACCAATCGGATGACAACTCCTGAATCTTCTTGTCGGTGGCTTCATTCAATTCTTTGTGACTCTGTTTATCTGATGGTATTTTTTCAATGAAAGCTTCGTTATCTTCAATATTCTTCTTGTACTTTTCGATTGCGGACCTTGGAAAATCTTTGTCCCTAGAATTAATACTAACCGCGTCTTTCAAACCTCTGATACCTGACTCAAGCTTTTCCAATTCTTCGGTGTACAACAGATCGGAAAAATTTACATCT
Source organism: Lodderomyces parapsilosis (assembly GCF_000182765.1). Lineage (NCBI taxonomy): Eukaryota > Fungi > Ascomycota > Pichiomycetes > Serinales > Debaryomycetaceae > Lodderomyces > Lodderomyces parapsilosis. Next base: position 2,045,489 of record NW_023503281.1, on the reverse strand, counting down.
TTCAAACTCAAACACCAAAATAAGGTAAACAAACTTGGGGAAAAGTCTGGTGGGCACAACTCCACACCTTGGCTCTGCAAAGTGGCAAATGCGTCCTTCTTCAATCTCCACAAGTCAAATCCCCACTCAATTGGTACATTGTACTGTTCACGTAACTCAGTAACGGGCATCACCTCGATATTTCCATCACCAAAAAAGCACACCAATGTGATGAAAAGCTTCATCACTGATACCAACTCATCAACCCTGTTGGCCAACACTTTTAATTGATTCTCACCGGCATCATGTACTAAATCATGGTACATTGAACAGAGTAGAATGATAAGTTCACTGACCGCATCCAAGTCGAGAAGACATTTCAATAAGTGAGTCCCTGAATCAAATCTATCGTATCTCATATCGTCAATAGTCCGGTAAACGACTTTCTGTAATGAGGATCCACAATTGATCATGTCTATTTGACGAAGCGTCAAATCTGAAGTGGTTTGAATGCCACCCATTGAAATGAGCATTTCCTTCAAAACCAACAACCCCGTTCTATCGCCAGTGTAGAACGTCTTGATCAAATAGAGCAATATCATTTTAGTGTCGATTGCTTTTTGGTATTTTTGACAAATTTTACCAACAAATGATGCGAGAGATTGGAGCCACTGACGTTCCCCCATACCATTATCGTGGATTGACCTTCGATCTGAGCTGAGTCTAATCAAAATAGCAATTGTCAAATTTTCCCATCCATAACTGTTGAAATACCTTGCCGTTTCAACAACTAAGGTATTCAAATTGTCATAACTTTCAATCTGTTGTAATATTGTCAACAAACATGGTAGTGGATTGGAAAAGCTGATTTTTGCTAACCGTCTCATCATGGGGCGAACGTTTTCATTTGATAGCCTTTTCAAAACATCCTTCGTCGCTTTTTCAGCACTACTATATGCAATCTTGATTCGCATATTGTTTTTTCTTAAATTGTTGTACAATTCTCCATAAACGCTAAAACGATCTTCGACAGGATAAGCTGCTAAAATAGCATAGGCACTGTCTATTGCAATCGAGTTCTCTTGTATTAATGACATCAGCGGGAATATGTAATTTCTAAAGTAGTGGAAAATGTCCTCTTTCAATTCCTCCTTCGAATGAAATGAATGAACAATGTCACACAACTTGATAAAAACCTCATCATCTTTAGACAAGTTGGATCCAATAAACTTCAAAATCCCTTGTGATGCCTCAAATAAGGAAGCAAAGTCGTCAATTTTAGGCAATCCAGCTTTCCAGTTGCGGTAAAAGTAATGAAACTTTCTCCGCGCGTGTAGTTTTCTAATCGGTTTGAAACTATAGTAGTCCACTTGTTTGAAAGGTTCAACATTAACGTTATTACCAGGACGTGTGAAGTAGATGCCCTTGGTAGCCTGCAATTGAACAAGCTCCTCCATATCGAATGGAAAAATTTGCCCATATAACGGGTCGATCATTGCCCCAAAAAGTCGAAGCAAGAGCTTTGGTATCTCTTCATCTATGTCCGCCAAGAACGGATATTCTGTCAAGATGTATATCGCCGGCCAATAAAGTCCGTTGGCTAAGAAAATTTTCAAAAACTGAAACTTGTAGTTGACTTCCAATTTGAAATTGGACGCATTCCCAACAGGGGTGCTTGCTCCTTTTTTGTCTTTCCCGTCCACATCTTCGTCATCTGCAAGAGGCGCGGCCAATGCCAACGCATTCGCCCCAGCTTTCAACACCTCTTCTTCTAGCTTCAGATTGTACTTGTTTTCAAGGTCCTTCATTTCTGCTTCGCTAGGGCGCATATACTTGTAAACAGACCCAAAACTTACAAACCCTTCTTTGATTAAAATGGTTACCAAGACTTTAAACAGTTCTGGCAAGTCCTTGATCTTTGGATAGTTTAAAATCTTCAATCCTAGTATTTTTGCCGCAATGTCACTACCTCCAGTTGACAACGATCTGATCGAAGAATTGTCACTTTCCAATGCTGGCCACCATCGACTTTTCTTGAAAAATTCTAAGATTGAATCAACCTTGCCCACGATAACCTCTGAAAGTATTCCGAATAAAATATCCAAACACCTATTCGGATCAAGACTGTAGTGACCAATTAATTTTTCAACCACTTGCAAAGCATAATCAATTTGCGAGTCAGTATCGTCTGATGAGAATATAATATGCAATTCCGCGACAAACTTCGAATACCCTTCAATCTCCTCATGCAACAAATTGTACTTCTTCTGTGTATACAACTTGTCTCTCAACTTGGTATTTAATGCTTTCGACAACATCTTGCTAGGAACGATATCAGTCTCCTTTATAAAGTTTGAATTGATGTATAATGAAATGGTGTGCGATTTTATCACATTGTCGTTTTGGCTAAGTTTTGACAACAAAGCTCGTGTATTCTCTGTAACTGGAAATGAATTCAACACTTGGCAAAATAATCTTGCCACGTCATCATTCTTGATCGATTGGCTAAGGAAATCAACAATATGTTCCATCTTCAAAGTTCCTTCCTCAAAAGATTGAATCATTTCAGTGAAAAGTAAGACAACTTCTTCCTCGGCTTCGGGACTAGAAGTTTCGTAGGAATCCAAAGCCTCGAAAATTTCTATACTACCCGTTCCGGTAAATTGCTCTATTATATCATCTGTGAAGTACTTGAAACTCATGAGCAATGATTAGCGTGTATGTGTATCGCAAGGGCACTATATGTTTCCTACAAACATTGTTTTTTATTTTTTATGTTTTCTCTTTTTCTTCGGGCAAAATTCTACTTTTTTTTCACTTTTGTTCTTTGAAAGCTTAGAATTGAAGACCTCTTCCCTGCCACTTTGGTCATCACTGGGATCACAGGTTGGTAAAGGAGTATCCCTGTGTGATGAATTTTGCTGTTTGTAGATGGTAAGGGTCACCCTGGTTGAGTTATAAGCAAAAGATCTTCACGAAACATGAACTCCCATAAACTTTTGTGAATTTTGCCGGGAGAAATGTACGATAAAGTGAGATGTGCCACTTCGATGATACTATAACAGCCTTGGGTTGGTTCAGGTATTAGCAGAGCCACTGGAGAAGCCTACCTAAAACAAAAATGCACTCAAAAAATTGTAGAGCTACTTCATCATGTGACAATTTTTTACATTACTGGAATTATCTTGTTCATCAAATTTTATAATATTTCCCAGATAGTTTAGTGGCTAGAATTACCGTTTGTCGCATGGTAGACCAGGGTTCAATTCCCTGTCTGGGAGCATTTTTTTTAATTTTCAAAGAAAGAAAAGTTTTTGTCAATCTCTTATCTCGCTAGCCAGCAGCGTGTGCTAATGTGCCTTTATGAAGATTTACTATGACTGACCTTAAGAATGTGAAGTTTGGGGCGTAATCTTTCGTTTGCAAGGTGTTGTGAATTTTGAGAACGCTCAATAATTTTGATATTTTTTTTCCCGAGTTTAGTTGCAAAATAAATTATAAAAATGCCGCCAAATTTGTTTCAACAACTTTACAACTGAGCTTAATATGCGTGAGTGTAAGATATAAATTCAGCAACACAAACAGCCCTCAGCCAACTTCGTTTCTTAGCTACGAGTCTAGAAATCAGAGTTTATATAATCCTGCAGTCAATTTTTGTGCTTGTGTCGCTTATATCTATAAAAAGTAAGGAATACAAGTATTATGTAAACTTGAATGAAAATGAATAGCAATTGCAACAAACTTTTTCGTAACCAAAAAAGCTACAGTTGATTGGTAGAGAGAATATCATGGGGGTACCGACCTATGTTCAGTTCCTGTCGTGAGTGAATTCGAGATGGTGGATGTGCCAGCTCGTCCTTCTTTGTTGCAGCTTCTACCATACTTGTATCTACTGACAGATCTGCATCATCTGCGTCAACTGCAACATTAGCAACTAGTGCCCTATCTTTCTCATGTAACTTTTCTGTTGCGTAATGTTGAGTGTTTGTGAGCCCATCTTTCGAACTTTTATCGTTGTAATCAGTCGCAGAATAAACAGAGGGCAAATCCTCCCTAGTCATGGACTTATGACGTTTGTGACTTGGTGAATTTTTTGTAGAACTTGGTGTGAAATCTTGCTCTGGTTGCCAATGATGGAATTGGATCACGTGCTGAAATGATTGCATTGACTCCTGCAGCGGCTGAGTCTGCTGTCTCTTTTGCTCATTCAAAGGTTGAGCAGGTATCGGTTTTACTTGAAGTGTGGATGTCGCAGATCCGGAAGGGGATTGTACGAATGGGGATGATTTTGCTAAAGCTTGTGAATTTTGTCGTAGGTGCCTTGTTCTAGCATTGTGGGAGACGTCGCCAGTAATTGCCAGCACAGGCATCGAGGAATGTCGTTGATGTCCTCTAGATCTTTTTCCTACGGATGAAGACGTAGATTTTGGAACGCGAAACGGAGTAGTTGGGGCGTTTAATTGTGCCACCGCGCTAGCTCCAATTTTGGCCGGGGACTGCGGTCGTTCTTGAGACATATTTGAAGTTAAATTACCTCCAAACCTAAATCCCTTAGGCTGCACTGGGCTAGCACTAAGTTCCAGTTCTGTACTTGAAGCTCGCTTCTGTGGAAATTGGGGGATTGCAGTATGCATTGTCAGCTGAGATTGTAGTTGCTGCTGTTGTTGTTGAAGATTGTATTGTATCTGTCTTTGTTGAGCTTGAATCATTTGGACTTGTTGCTCCAGCAGTAGACGTGGTTGCGCAAACTGCGGGTTTACCCAGCGCGCTGACTGCGGATATGGTGGAAGTGTATGTTTTGGTGGTTGATATGGCAGTCCCAGATCCAACCCTCTGGGCTTGGTTTCTTCGACGCCCTGCTGAGGGATTACACCAGTGAGCAATTGCGGAATTTGATTTGTAGGTATTTGAGCCTGCAAGGCAAGTTGGATAATATTTAGGTTCTTGTTTGCACTCTCCGCTCGATAAAACTCCTGCTTGGTACGTTCTTGTTCTGCCTTAAACTTCATTGCTTCGATAAAAGCCAGTTCACTAAATGGAAACGAACTGACGTTTGGGCCCAATAAAGTCAACAAGCCCGGGTCACTTATGGTCTTTTGTGGAGAGGAAGGTGCGGTCGAAGCCGATTGTGGTTTTTGAATGGACTCATTTAATGCGGATAGTGAAGGAATGGATTGGTGAAATTGGCTTGGCTGCGGTGAGGAATGTTGCGGTACTACCGGATGCCCTTTGTAAGGTGACTGTAGTAAGCTTGGTGTTTCTGGTTGTGTGGTAGGCGCATTTCCCACTTGTGATGATGATGCCACCCCTTTCGGTGTCTTTTGTTCTTTTTCGGTTGTTTCCAGATTACTTCTTGCATGGTGGTCATCTCTATCTTTGATTGTATTCACACTCATATAGATCCTAATGGTCAGTGGTCATTGGCTTTTGTGAATTGGTATATTCTGGTTAATTAGTCGACCCTGATAATCAAATATATGCTACTCATACGTGTGTGGTGGTGTGGTTTATGCGATTTTTTTGTTTTTTTTTCCCTCCGTCTTTAATTAGTTGCATAAAATAAACATTTTAGACGCTGAAAAGATTTTGTACGTCTTTTATAAAAAGACAGAAGAAGAACAGAACATGTTGTGATGGAGACACAAAACCCAGGGGGAAGAAATTTCAAGTTAGCTCGAAATCTCACTCCCCCTTCATTCGATTTGTGGAAAAAATGTTCAGGGGAAGAAGACAAGCACAGAGTAATAGGAAAGGAAAAGCTCGCTTTGACTGTGTAGCTCTATCTATCGGTTAGGATAGATGTCTCTCTTTTTTCTTTACGAGTTTTACAGTGCTATTGAAATAATTGCTATCATTGATGTAGCTTATATTATACGAGGGTGTGAGAAAGAACAATAAGGGGTGTTTTCCTTTTGTACAACTAGCAAACACGCACACACACACACACACACACACAAATCTAGATCTCTACGTTTCTTACTATGGAAGGAGATCTGCTTCTTTTTTTTTTTTTTTTTTTTCTTTTCCTTTTTCTTCCTCTTCGATGTTAATTAACACCCATACCTTCCCCTTAGAAAGTACTAGCTCATTAGCTTTGTATTTTGTTTTGTAGCACATGCTGAATCAACAGAGGGATGGTTGCTGGTAGTGCATAGACTTTGAATACATATCTGCGACTACCCAATGCCTGTGGTATGTGCTCACAATCAATGAAACATTTGCTGCTGGTGAAGGAGGTAAGAACGCTAGAGGGGGGATGTAATAGTTTACTGATCATTTGCGATGAGAAGTAATCCCACTGCTTTGGTGTAGATTGTAGATTGCACGTTGGCTATTGCCAGTTCGGATACTGTGAAAATAAAGCAAAGATTAGACGTGACTACGATTGATAGCCAACAAAAGTCACCACTTGCAATTTTTATCAACTGTGACCGGATTAATGGTGGGAACACGTTCCATCGTCCCTGCCAAAACTCTGTCACGTATTGACTGCATTGGATTCCTTAAATGGAACAATACATGGCTTTCTTGTTGCAAAATTTTTGGCGTGTCGCGTATACTTTTGCGACAAGAAGCCAAAAACAATGAAGATTTAAATGGCTTATCTCAATGCAACATACAAACAGCAACTTTTGATCAGTAGTCTTATTTTACATACTTTGTCCTCATTGGATGACTGAGGTCGTGTTAGTTATTGTCGTTGACCATAAAAGGTAAATAAACGTCCGTGTACTTTAGAAGAGAACAACACAACACACACACACCACAAGTGAAAAAAAAGAATGAAAAAAAAAAGTAATAAATTGTGTACCTAATGTCGTGGATCAGAGAGTATAAACACCGACCATCAGCAAAGGAATTTTGATTGACAAGGTATAGCACACCATACACAGGGAATCCGTGACCCCGTTACCAAGTAGCTGATATAGATATACATATACATCATGGGTAAAAATAAAAAGAAAAGCAAAAAACAAGATGATACAGAGGAGATTACCACACAACTTCAAAATGATATCCTGGAGCCTAATCATGAGATAGAAAAGAGTTTAGAACAGTCAGAAAAAGTGCCTGAGGTGATTGAGACAAATGGGGTATCTTCAATGGCGTCGCAATCAGAGACGAACATTGAAAACTTGACGTTGGAGAAGCTACAACAAGTGGAGAAGGAAAGAGACGAAATCAAACACTCTTATGACAATTTAGTCAGTCGATTATCTTCATTCAAAACCGTGTTTGCCAACATGAAAAAGGCGGAAGTGGAACTAGAAGAGAAATCAGAGCTAGTGGACAAATTGAATGAGGATAATGATAAATTAAAGGAAGAGAATAGTCGATTGAAAAAATCCCTTGAAAACGAAGCTTCCAACAAGGTTGAGCAGACCTTATATTCTCAATTACAAGAACAAAACACAAATCTTAATAATGAATGTGAGAAATTAAGCGATACTTTAACTAAAACTCGACGAGAGTACACTTCAACCATTGAAGAATTACAAGATGAGAAATACAGCTTAGAAAACGAAAATTCCAAGATGTCTAAAAAGGTCCACGAGTTGAAGCAGCAAATAAACGACCTAACAGTAGCTCAGGGTGAGTTTGATCAGGAGAAAAGAGATTTGGCAGACTCTGTCAATGTTTTTAAAGAACGTCTTGATGTGAAAGATAAAGAGCTCAAGAGTGCCAATGCAAATATAGAGGAATTGAACAACCTCATATCAGAAAATAGCAAGTTGTTTGAAAAAGAAAAGCTGTCTTTGTTGGAGAGAATTGAGGGATTGAACAAAATCATTGCAGAAAAGGACGACACGATTGAAACTCTACGCACAGAAGTGAGAAATATGAAGCAAAAACTTTTGGAATCCGAGTTAAAGTCTTCTGAAATAGCTGACTTGAAAAAGGAATTAAACAATAAGCAACTTCTTATTGGAAAATTACGTCATGAAGCTGTTATATTAAACGAACATTTGACTAAGGCATTAACGATGATGAAGCAAAAAGGGGAAGGATCAAACAAGACCGTGGATGCAGAATTACTATCGAACGTTATAATTAGCTTTTTGCAATTTCCTCGAGGGGATTCCAAAAAATTTGAGGCGTTGCAGTTGATTAGTGCATTATTAGAATGGGACCAACTGCAAAAGATCGCTGCCGGTTTGCAACATGTGCCGAATGCAAAAGGTGGTAGGACCAAGGTAGACCCCGATGGAAATGAGACACCCACGAGGCAAAGCTTTATATCATTGTGGACTGAATTTCTAGAAAAAGAGTCTAGTGGGAAGTAAATAGATAAAGTGTAATACAAGAAGGGAAGCAGTTTTTCTTTTGTTCGCACAAGAAATGGGTATTTTGTAGAAATGAAAATTTATTCCTTTACAAACGCGTTTTCTCACAAGAGAGGATATTGGTCGAACCGATTCAACGTGTTCGTCATGGTCAACATCCAAGACTTTTTCAAGAACCTGCAAGAAAAACCTGCTGCGGTATGTTGAGACTCGAGGTTTCCTGTTCAATTGATGACTAACCTGTTAAACCATTTAGAAACGTAAGGTTGAAGAAACGGAATCACCGAGCGCAAAGAGAAGCAAACTGGCAACTGCAAAACCTAAACCAGAAATGATTGAGTTAGACGATGATTTCGAATTTGATGACGATGATATAATGGAAATAGAGCCACCCAAAAAGACAACTCCTAGAAAGAAAAAACCATTGGCTTCACCTCGTAAAACTCCAGCAAAGGCATCATCACCTACGAAGAATGAAACAAAACAGAAACCAACGGAACCTGTCGTAGGCGAATCCATAGATCAAGTGCTTGCAAAGATTCCAGATGCAGAGTTACCCGAAGTGAATGAGGGTGAAAAGCCAAATTTTTTTGCTCTCAAAGCCCAACAAAATGCAACTACGTCGACTCTGGTAGATTTACCTGCAGCACAACCCAATTGCTTGACAGGATTGACAATCGTATTTACTGGTCAAATGCCCTCATTGGATCGAAACACCGCGGAACTGACTGCGCAACAGTATGGTGCAAAAGTGACGAAATCGATATCTAAAAAGACTAGCTTAGTTGTGATTGGATCCGACGCTGGTCCCTCCAAGGTGAAGAAGATTAGAGAATTTAAAATCAAGGCAATTGATGAGGATGGGTTTATTCAATTGTTGTCAAGTATGCCAGCTGATGGTGGAAGTGGCGAAGTTGCCTTGAAAGCAAAGGAGAAACGTGAACAAGAAGAAAAGAAAATCATCGAAGATGCAGAAAGGGATGAAAGAGAGGAAAGAAAAGAAGAACAGAAAAGGGCCAAGAAAGCTCAAGAGATTGCAAATCGGAACGTTTCCGGTGGAACATCACAACTGCCTCCCGTAACGCAGGAAGTACCAGCCAAGGATAAGTTATGGACAGACAAGCATGCACCAAAAGATTTCAACCAGCTATGTGGAAACAAGGGCCAAGTTCAAAAATTGCGCAGTTGGCTAGAGCATTGGTTTGAAAACAAGGCTAAAAATTTCCCTGGTGGATCTGATAATCCAAGCTCATATAGGGCCGCTTTGATCAGTGGTCCTCCAGGAATAGGAAAGACCACGGCAGCACACTTGGTTGCCAACTCGTTAGGATTTGATGTTTTGGAGAAAAATGCATCTGATGTTCGATCTAAATCATTGTTGAATGCCAACATCAAATCAGTTTTGAACAACACTTCAGTTATTGGGTTTTTCAAACATCGTGATGATGAACAGCAAAGCAGCAATAGCAGAAAGATTTGTTTAATCATGGACGAAGTTGATGGAATGTCAAGCGGAGATCATGGTGGAGCTGGTGCCTTATCTCAATTTTGTAGAATTACAAACATGCCAATGATCTTAATTTGTAATGACAAGTCGTTACCCAAGATGAGGACATTTGATAGAGTGACATATGACTTGCCGTTTCGGAGACCTACAGAGAATGAGGTGAAAAGTAGGTTGATGACAATCGCATTACGTGAAGGTATCAAGTTAGATCCAAATATAATTGGACAGTTGGTCCAAGCTACATCTAATGATATTAGACAAATGATAAACTTGCTATCTACAGTGTCAAAGACTCAAAAGCTAATTGGTACAAACAATGTCAAGGAGATACAAGCCAGTTGGAAAAAACAAATTATTTTAAAGCCATTTGATATTGCTGGTAGACTTTTGTCTTCAGGCATTTGGACAGGTCCCAGACAAAACTTGACTGAAAAGCTTGATTTGTATTTCAATGACATCGATTTCGCTCCATTGATGATCCAGGAAAACTATTTAAATACCCGACCAAGACTTCCGGGACCCCATATTCAACATGTCGCACAAGCCGCCGATGATATTAGTATATCGGACTCTATAAACTCATTGATTAGATCTAGTGAACAACAATGGAGTTTGTTACCATTCCACGGGTTGATGTCAACGGTGAAACCATCCTACGAAGTTGCTGGTCAAGTGACTGGTAGATTGAATTTCAGTGCTTGGTTGGGACAAAATTCGAAACAAATGAAGTTCCAGAGAATGCTACAGGAGTTACAATACCACACTAGAGTCAAGACATCAACCACGAAGCAAGAATTGCGTTTGGATTACTTGAATCCATTGTGGGTTAAGTTAAACATTCCAATCAAGCAACAAGGTGAAGCCGGAATTAACCAGACAATTGAGACAATGGATGCCTATTACTTGACGAAGGAAGACTATGATAATATTAGTGATATGCTCAACAAGCCTGTCGATTTGGATAAGAAAGACAAGGCTGCATTCACTCGTAAGTACAACAATGTTATCCATCCTACAGTTATTTACAAAACAGGCAATTCATTTGGCGTTGGAGGTAAACGAGCAGCTCTGACAAAAGTAGATTATGAGGAAGTTGTGGACGATGATATGGAGGATATTGACGATGATAACGACGGAGATAATAGTGATAAAATTGATACAAAAAAGGACAAGTTAATCAAACAAGTGCCTGTGGGAAAGAGTGGAGCCGCCAAGAGGACGACTAAAGGTCCAGCTAGAAAGAAACAATAAAAAGAGTCTGGTAGGAAAAGCTAAATAACAATGCCACGTTTTCCTAATCCCAACTTTTGTAGCATTTACTTCACTTTACTTACACGTCTCGTCTGTGTCTTTATCATTTAATTGCGCGTGTTTTCATTAACTTTTCTTTCTTTTTCTTTTTTTTTTTTTTCTTTTTTGTTCTGTTCGTTTTCAATTTTTTCTTCTTCCAACACAAAAGGTGAACATTGTTTTTTTGTTCTTCATTCGATTTCACAAGGGTTAAGTTAAATAAAATCGAAATCAAACACATGAGTTACTGAGTCTCCTCCAATTGAGCAGTACCCTCGTTTTATAATTTTTGCGAAATCACAGATCCGCGTTTACCCCAAGTGCCACCCATTTCTGGCCAATTTTTGATTCAGCATCTGCAGTGCTTTTCAACAACGACACTTCAATAATACAAGAATTGGTGAAGTGATTTCACTTCCTGCATCACAATAGTCATGTCCGATGTTCCATTGTTCAAAGTGCCGAATACGCGAAGGCAGCATAATCGACTGCTTCCTTCATTAGCTATTCCACCCACACAGAATAATACCAAACCCAATCTCAAGTTGAATGCAGATTCATCGCAAGATATTGGAGAAGGACGATTTGGTCAATTGAGCATTAGAGACTCACAGAGTGATTTCCAAACACAACTACCAACTCAGCTCAAAAAGCCTCCCCCAGTAATGACAACTATAAACTCTCTATCACCATCATCAAATTCGTCATCCACTCCGAATACGGCAACGTCATCCTTGTCATCGAGCTCCCCTAGGTTGAAGCGAAAACCACCACCAATCTCGACCGATACAACATCTCAACAAGAAGATAATGACAAAGTACGACTGCGGAATACCCTGAATGAGGAGAAGGAGGTCCTGCAAGAATGTGATCAGTGGAAGCTGAAGCTGGATAGTTTTTTGCAAAACAAACACTATCTTGAGCAACTAACTTCTTACGACTGGCATTTTTGTGCTAATAACAACCTCATTGAAGAAATGGGAAAGTTGGGAGAGGGAAATGGAGGATCGGTCACCAAATGCCGTGTTGTAAAGTTACAGAAATCACAAGTTTTTGCTTTGAAAATGATAATTGCAGACTCCAACCCCGATGTGCAAAAACAGATATTTCGAGAGTTGGATGTTGCAAAAAAATGTCAGCACCCCAATATCGTCAACTACTATGGAACTTTTCTTTTGGAAAAGCAGTCAATGATCGGAATAGCGATGGAGTATATGGATGGACATTCTCTAGATGCAATATATAAGGAAGTTGCTAAACGAGACAAAACCAATAGGATAAGCGAAAAGGTGTTGGGTAAGATTGCAAACTCGATTTTGTCGGGATTGGATTATTTGCATCTGAAGAACATCATCCACAGAGATATCAAGCCATCGAATGTTTTATTAGACTCAAAAGGAAACGTCAAGCTATGTGATTTTGGTGTTAGTGGTGAGGCAGTTAATTCTTTTGCATCCACATTTGTTGGCACACAGTACTATATGGCGCCAGAGCGTATCATGGGTAAAAATTACTCGATATCAAGTGACATATGGTCACTAGGCATGTCGATGCTTGAGGTTGCCAGTGGGAAATTTCCTATCGACGTTTCGTTAGGACCAATCGAGGTAGTTGAAATGGTTCTGAGAAGTGAGTTGTCATTGAAGGATAGTGTTTCTGACTGTATTTTTTGGTCTCCTGAATTCAAACGGTTTATAGCTAGGTGTTTGATTAAGGATCCTCAAAAGAGGCCCATACCGAGACAACTTTTGGCCCACGACGAGTGGTGTTTGGCGCAATTGCGAGAGAAGGTGAGAATGGATAGATTTGTTGCTGTTGTTTGGAAATTGAATGAGTGAATAGATTATTGTATAAAGAATACATATGTATCAGTTAATAAAGTTTAGAGAGATATACTTTAGTTAGCATGGTGGTGCCCATATTTTGCACCTACAAGACATCTGTCGTGTAATGTGCTCAAATGTTTATTAATTTTTTTTTTCTTCCAATCAAAATCTCGCAGAACATAATTTTCTTCAAGTGATTAGGTTAGAGTCTACCCCAAAAGTCCAGACGAAAACTCGCTACACTTTATCTGTGCCCCCTTTGCAATTGTTCATATATAAGTCATCAGCTGTCATATTTTGATTTTACAACTTTTCAACTAGACAATTTTACCATCATAAAACAACATGCCTGTACCATTCGAGGGTTTAATACCATATGCCATCATGACGGCTTTCTATGGCTTGGCCGGTCACGGGGTTCAATATATCAGATACTGGGACAACGGTTGGAAGAATGATCGCTATTTTCTAGACCAGTGGGATCACAAGATGATGCAAAGGGATTTCTATCTAACTGGAACTCATCGAGGTCAAACGAGTGAGCCAATAGCTCCAGAAAGCTTCAAGACAATTGAACAAATTGAACAGAGATACTACACACCATACAGGAACCAATTCTTTAGTTTGAGAGATAGGTTGTTTAGAGGATATGTATTTGGTGATTGGAATTTCTCATAGATTCAAAAGAGGGTACGGTTGAGTTTTTTGTATATTTATTTTGAAGAAAAGAAACAAAGTTGAATTGCATACATCATTTATTTGAAATCCTTGTAGGTCCATTTTTCAGTAACCTTTTTGGCGTACTTTCTCTTCTTATGCACTGGAACTCTACTTTCAATCTTACCACTTGATTGTAAGTTTAACATTTGATCATAAAATAGGTTACCTTCTGGTTTTAAGTTTTTCAAATTACTAGTCAATTCATCTGATAACTTCAATTCTAATGGAGTTTCAATAGGGGTGTATTTATGCAATTTGTTCCTTTTCAAACTTCTTGGCTTTTCAGACGGTTTTGTTCTTGACTTACCCTCATCTTCTTCTTGTTGCTGTTTCTGTAGAATTTTATCCAAATTAGAAAGATCCTTCAACTGCTTCTTCAAATCTTTGATTTCTTGTTCTAATTTAACTCTTTCCTTGTGTTTGGTTTGTCTGTTTCTCTTTGTCTTTGTTTTAATCTTGATTTTTGTTGGTTTGTTTATGGACAATGAATAGTCCTTCTCATTTTCACCAATTATGTCTTCCTCCTCCTTTTCTTCTTCTTCTTCATCACTGCCATCGGAAAACATGTTATCATTTAAAGTGACCATAAGCTCTTGAATTCTCAATTTGTGGTCCTCCATCGACTGCCGTGTCAATTCTCTCTGGTATTCCACACCATATTCCTGGTCTATCAACTCCTTCCATGACTCCAACGATGGGTTATACGATTTACCAGCATGGACGGCTTTCTCAGTCAAATCATTTTTGGTGACTTGTATGGGCTTGACACGCAAAGTTGGCGGTACGACCGTAGCTGGAGTGACCTCGGCTGTGGAAGTGCCATAATCAGGGATTTTTGCTTTATGTTTGGTTGTGGTACTACTATCATCATCCCAAAGATCCTCACTATCACCACTTACCAATCCGTCTTGTTCAATTCTTGCCATGGTTATGCTTTCGTCTTTGTATTTACCACCCCGTAATTTCAACAATCTCAACATCTCTGTCTTTTTCACTCCCTGTATTGTTGCATTCTTCTTAGCACGGTTATTGACTAATGCAGGAACTTTGGACTTGTTTGTTAAAATCTCTTGCGTTTTGAGTTTCTTTGGCGTCTTGTACTCTTTCGAAGTAAAGTTGGGGGTTTCATCAATTACAAAATCATCTTGTGCTGAAGGACCTTTCACTATCTCTTCATCTCGTACTTCCTGAAGTTTTGCTTCAATATCATTTAAGTCCACATTCTTTCTCCATGCTTTCTTACCTTTTCTAGAAGGTTGCTTTCTTGTTCTAGCCTGCTCACTCATTGTAAATTGTTAACTTGTTACGGTGAGATAACTTAGTGGACGGGCACGAATTAAATTTTGTAATAAAAAATTAAGAGAGATGAGGTTTTGAGATTTCTTTAAATTACACAAAATAAAAAATTGGAGTACTGAAGCTTGAACGTAGAAACCAACAAATTCATTTCGTAGATGAGCCAAGTTTTAGTAAATTCTCTTCACTCAACTTGGAGGGTACCGAATGTGTCGGTGTTGAACTTGTCCTCTTTCGCTTCTTTAACTGTTGCTTCTTTTCCAATTTGGCTCCATTTATAAACGATAACAAATTATTCCTTCTTCTCACACCCTCGTTAATCCAAAACTCACTTCGATATATCTCCCAGCCCTCTCTTATATCAACATTAAACACCCTTGCATTCAACAATAATTTTACGTCTGTAACACCTATACGAGGTTGACATTGCGATTGACAAGTGACGAGAAAAACTTCAATTTTTGAGTCCTTATTTTGAATGGAACTGGGAGAAATCTTGTGGAAAAATTCCAAACCAAAGTTAACCACAAAAAGGGACAACTCTCGTATCAAGTCGGTTATCTTGTCGGCAAGTGGTGTCTTGATCTTTACCAATCGAACATTCAATTGTCTCAAACCCTTGTTAGTCGAAGAAAGGAACTTTCTAGGAAGGACAATTGTCTTTTGATACTCTCCTGATAAATGGTACAACAATAAGGTAATTACAGTTGAGATCAAAAAGAACTTCAAAATCAATCTTGTGGTCCCCGTTGATGAAACAGAAGCATCTAAAATGAACAAATGATGAGCCAAACCGGAAATAATTGAACACAATAATGCCAAGAAGATCAAGTACTTTCTTCGCATTGCTCTTTGTTGGATCACTTGCTCTCTCAAGCTTTCTTCCAAAATTAACATGTTTCTGAAAACTTTACCAGATGGAGGCATTGATGTGTAGCCGGTCCCGGATTTGTCTAATGATTTATGAGATTTTTCACTTGGCTCCTTCAGCCTCCTTCGTATTTTCGAGCGCAGCTTGCTTGCACGTTTGCTAGGAGTTTCGTCAGGGCTCGGTGAAATAGCCCTTCGTAATGGTGAGGAGTTTCGCGACGACGTCGAGCTCCTCTTGCGCTTGGGGGTTTCATCAACTGCAAACGTAGGTTTCAAGTGCACTGCAGAATTTGAGCCTTTGTTTGAGGTGCTGTCATTCTGAGACTCTTCTTTGTTTATATTGATCACATTGATTTCATCTTCATCTATGTCCTCATCTTCATCGGAACTGTGACTTCTTGCTAATTTTTTCAACTGATTCTGAATATCTCGCCTTGATTTGGATTCATCATTTTGCAAATCCAACGAGCTTTGAGAAGCAATGTCGTCAGAGTCTGAATACATTACAAAATCGATATAGTTGGTTGACGAAGGTATGCTGTTGTTGTGTAAATGTGAAATTGTCAAACGCGGGGATTTCAGAGGTTCATGCAAGGACATCGGGCTTGAATTCGATGAGCCTGGACTGTAACTTTCCATAACAGCAGGATCATCTAGCGAGCTCGAGCTAGACTGATTATGTGTAAGCTCTGCTCCATCATTTTTATCCAATGAGGTTGATGTGGTTGTCGAATTATCTTTGGTCGTGTTCTCAAATTCGTATTGTGCCATGTCAGTGATTGTATAGGGATTTTCAGAAAAAGGGCGTGTTGAAATACAATGATGTAATATAATTCTTATTGAGACGTTGTGTGTCAACAACACGACTAGACCCTGTGATGTTGTGTTTCAAGAATTTGGTTTTAGCATATGCCAAAGAACCAAAAACTTTTTTTTTTTTTTAATTTTCCATCAACAAAAGATAGCTGAGAAATAACAAATATTCAAGTCAAGGTGTACAATAAACAAGTATCCTTTGACACACGGGTTGTATTAGAAAACAGATTACAAAATGACATCCTTGAAGCAATTGAAAGAGAGCTTCGTGTCCGACTTGACTGGTGGATCGATTGAGGAAATATATTTGGTGACTTCGGTGGCACTAACTTCATATCTATCGTACAAACTCATCAAGGACTCAATTACCCAATTGCCGTTGGTGTACGACTATGTGATTAATGTGTTGACTATCCTAACAGCCATAACTATTTACAGCAACAACACGGCCTTTTTACACTATTCGATATTTTTTCCATCACTACTCATGTTTTTGCTAAATCACTATACAAGCAAAAAGAGGAACAAAAAAAGCCAGCGACAACATAGCACTACGAATGATGCTCTTTTGAGTAGAAAACAGTTTCTCACTGCTTATAGATCCCACATGTTGATAATAACCAACTTAGCCATATTAGCAGTTGATTTTAAAATTTTCCCCAGAAGGTTTGCCAAAGTAGAAACATGGGGTACATCAATGATGGATTTGGGAGTAGGATCGTTTGTATTTTCAATGGGATTAGTAAATTCAAGACAATTGATCAAGGTACATTCTCGTTATAGATTCAGTTGGAACGCATACTCGAAAATAATTAAACAAAGTACAATTAAAGCGTTGCCTTTGTTGGTTTTGGGATTTGTTAGGTTTATCAGTGTAAAGAAATTGGAGTACCAAGAGCATGTAACCGAGTATGGTATCCATTGGAATTTTTTCATTACCTTGGGATTGTTGCCGGTTTTGTTGGGTATCTTGGATCCATTTTTGAACATTTTACCACGAGTGCTGGTTGCGTTTGCTCTTCTTTTATTGAATGAGTTGATACTAAAGAGGACCAGTGTGCTCCCGATGATACTATCTAGCGGAAACAGAATGGACAACTTCTTGACTATGAACAAGGAAGGGATATACTCATTTTTGGGATACTTTACTATATTCATATTTGGTCAATCGTTTGGATCGTTTGTCCTAACCGAGTATCCTACAAGGAACAACTTGATCTTTATAAGTAAAACCAAAGTAACCAAAAGAAATTCCAATTTTGTATCAGTGTCCACAACAGAGGGTTTGGTTATATCAACCATATTTTATCAAGCTTTGTTCACAATAGTGAACAACTCCAACAACCTCACCAACATTTCAAGAAGATTTGCCAATGCATCTTACATTTTGTGGGTTGTGTCCTACAATGCCGCATTTTTATTGGGGTACAACTTGATCGATAAGTTACTTCCGGAACAAACCGAAGTTGCTTCAGATGTGTTGGAAGGTGTCAATAACAATGGGTTACTTGCATTTTTATTGGGTAATCTTACAACTGGGTTGATTAATATGCTGATCAATACGTTGGAGGTTTCCGGTACAGTTGCATTTTTGATTCTAATTGGTTACAGCATTGTGTGGTTATCTGTAACGATTGTCTTGAACCGCAAGCATATTTATATCAAGCTCTAAGCTAGAATAGAAGGGGGGGGTGTCAAGCCAAGATGTTGGTCAGCATGTGAAAAGTTACACAAACTATGTAGATAAAATGTGTAGAGCATCCATTTTGTATACGAGTGTTTTACTGTGAACACACAGAACAAACTCAGAATCGTAACGAGTAAAGACTTGGTTCCTCTACACGCTTGTATAGTGTAGTTCATGAGTCAAGCTCAGATGGAGAAAGCAAAAAGCATAGAGGAAAAGGAAAAGGTAAAAAAAAAAAATGCGGCAAAAAAAAAGCAGGAGAAAGGAAAAAGGGATTCACAGTTGAGTGATTTCTGGAAGATATTAATTACCAACTTCATCATCACACTCACTTGAGCTCCCAGTTTTTTGTTGCTATCTCCCTATACGTTTGTAACTTGATCCCACACACCTTTTACATTATGGCTTCCGACAATAGATCAGACTCACCATCCTCAGTATCTTCAAACGCCTCAGCCTCAGCCTCGGCTTCTTCATCGGCTTCAAGTTCTCATTCATGGACGTCTTTTCTCAAATCAATTGCATCATTTAATGGTGATTTATCTTCACTAACTGCGCCACCATTTATATTATCTCCTACTTCGCTCGTGGAGTATTCCCAGTATTGGGCCGAACATCCCGATTTGTTCATTGCACCTAGCAAGTTGACTGTCTCCGAAGACGCAGAAGCTAGTACAATTGATGCCATGAATTTGAAGAGGGCTATTGCTGTTACCAAATGGTTTATATCTACATTGAAATCCCAATACTGCTCTAGAAATGAAAGTATGGGAAGTGAAAAGAAGCCATTGAATCCATTTTTGGGGGAAGTTTTTGTTGGGAAATGGGATAGCGAAGAGTTGGGCGAGACCATCTTATTGAGTGAACAGGTTAGTCACCACCCACCAGTAACTGCCTATGCCATTAGGAATGACAAGAACAATGTCACGTTGCAAGGATACAATGGAATCACATCCAAGATTTCTGCTACTTCCATCAATATTAAACAATATGGGCACGCGCTTTTAGATTACAACAACTTGAAAGAAAGCTACTTGATAACATTGCCACCTTTGCACATTGAAGGGTTGATTACTGCATCACCCTTTGTTGAGTTGGAGGGAACGTCTTATATACAAGCCTCAAATGGGTACTTTACAGTCATAGAATACAGTGGTAGAGGTTGGGTTTCAGGTAAGAAGAATACTTTCAAGGCAAGGATATACCGCGACTCCTTTTCCAGCTCCTCAAAGGAGAATGCCTTGGTCACAATACAAGGTCAATGGTCCGGTAAGTCATATATCGACAAAGGCTCAGCAACTCCTACTTCCAAAACTGGTGAGTTGTTCTATGACGCAAATGCATTGAAAGCCCTCCATTTGACAGTCAAGCCAATTGAAGAACAAAAGGAATTTGAGTCGAGAAGAGCTTGGGAAAAAGTAGCTGAAGCAATTAAGAAGCTGGATTACAATTTGATCGCCGAGGAAAAATCGAAGATTGAGAATGAGCAAAGAGAATTGAGAAAGAAGGAAAAGGAAGAAGGAACCAAGTGGCAAACAAGATGGTTTGATATTGTTGATTACAGCAACCGATCTGAGGATACTAATTTGACCCCACCAGATGATTTCATCAATTTGACTAACCAAGCCAATTTGTCGATCCATAATGCACCTCTGGGTTCATTAAAGAAATCAAAATACGATCATGGGGATGCCAAACACTGGAGATTTGTTCCTGAGAAATTCGAACAAGATGACATCAAGGTTTAAAGCGTTTGATGCTTTTGTGAAGTTTGATTGTATAAAGAGTGTAGACTTGTTGTTTTGAAAAGGTTTTTAATTGTTATTGCATATGTAAGAACGAGGGGGGTCTCGTTAATGTAATCTCGGTAATATCTCTCTTTTGCGCAAACTGTTTTCCGAAAAAAAAAAAAATCAACTGATCTTCCCCAGAAATGAGCCAATAAATGTGGCTTGTGACTTTTGTCTAGTTAGCTTTTGCAAATCCCTCCTGGTTTTACTCCACCATCAAAGCTATAAATAGGGACGCAATTCGACAATAACCACCCTTTTTCTTTTCCTCCTTTTCTTCGTTTCCCACAAAACGCAATTTCTTTCACTAGCCAAAGTGTTTCATTTTAAACGCTACGCACTCGTTGCCCTAATCATTTTACTATTAAACATCCAGGTCTATCCAGTATTGAAATCAGTGGCTGCAAAGATTTTCTCCACCATGCTGCAGTCTCTGTCTAACCGTACTATTGTAGTTGGTTCAGGGCTAGCCGGGTTAACAACAACGTTGCAACTAATTTCGCAAAATCATCCAGTTACCATGATTGAAAAGACTACTAAATTGGGTGGTAACTCAATCAAAGCTTCATCAGGAATCAATGGCGTGCCTACTATATATCAACACAATGATGATACTGTGGAAGCGTTCAAAGACGATACTCTCAAGTCGGGAAAGGGCTTATGTAACCCTAGTTTGGTTGATGAATTGACTTCTCGTTCGCGTGATGCCATTGAATGGTTAACTAAGGACTTGAAAATTGATCTTTCACTGGTTACACAATTAGGTGGTCACTCGTTTGCCAGAACGCATAAAGGAGCGGGTAAATTGCCACCGGGATTTTCCATAGTTCTGACATTGATAAAACGTATTGAAGAAATCCAGGTAAGTAACCCCGACATATTGACTATACACAAAAACAGCCGCTTGGTGAAGATTTTATCCGATGGTGGTGATAATAATAAGGTTAGCGGTGTTCAATATCAAGATCAAACCTCCAATGAAGTCAAGAGTGAGTATGGTGTCAATGTGGTATTAGCTACTGGTGGATTTTCAGCCGATACTCAAAATCTCGAAACTTCATTGCTCAAACAATACCGTCCTGACTTGCTTCAATTTGCATCATCCAATGGTGAACAAACAACAGGGGACGGCCAGAAAATTGCATTGCGCGATGTCAATGCTCATTTGATTCAAATGGATCAAATTCAAGTTCACCCCACTGGTTTCATCAAGCCAGAAAATGTTGCATCTCAATGGAAATTCCTTTGTGGGGAACTCATGCGCGGTATTGGTGGTATCTTGTTATCACCAAATGGTTACAGATTTGTAAATGAGTTGACTACTAGAGATGTAGTTACTGAAGCTGTGATGCAACATTGTCAAGTGAAGCAAGAAAACAAATTGGGTTTACCGGTTGGTACATATGTCTCAGTGCTTGTGGTAAGTGGCGATGATTATCCCAAAGCTGCAAATCATATTGACTTCTATGCCTCACAGGGATTATTGCAAAAGGGAACACTCGAGGATTTATTAAAATTGTTGCAAAGTATCAACCCAGAGAATGATAAATTGACTACAACCAAGTTACAACAAACATTTGATGAGTATAACGAAGTCGTCAAGTCAAAGAAAAAGGATACATTGAATAGAACTGTGTTTGGAAGTGCAATTTCTTCACCAATTTATTTCGGATTAACAACGCCTGTTTTGCATTTTGCCATGGGTGGAATTGAAGTTGACTCACATGCACATGTAATCAATTCTCAGGGTCAAATCATTCCAAACTTATATGCCGTTGGTGAAGTAAGTGCTGGTGTCCATGGCGCCAACCGACTTGGTGGCAGTTCATTATTGGAATGTGTAGTGTTTGGCAAGAAAGTTAGTCAAGAAATCTTGAGTCACTAGAATGGCTCCAAGCAGGTGGTATGAAATAAAATATAATGAAAAATCTGTGCCTACAATTATCGATAGCTTTTATAAAATGCTTTTTGAATATTAACACCAAGTTATAAACTATAAAGTTACACACTTCATCCTATATTTCTCCCTCGTACTTGCTCCCCAGGTTACAGCTGAACAAAAAAGAATGTGCTTGTATATATTTTCACACCTTCTCCATTCAGTCGTAATCTGTGATAAAAAAATTGTAATTGTGGGTTTTGAATTTTTGATTTTGAGACCCATTTCATTTTGTATAGTGTATATTGTATGTTTTGGTTGTAGAATGATTTTTATATCCAACAATCACAGCTTTTTTGCTCTCCTTTGGGTTTTGCTAATCAGCTTAGATGTTTGATGGGTACAACATGATTCTAACTGAAGCACCAAATGTCTTTGGCGGCAAGTTCTTCTTAAAGTTGGCTCTGACTAAACCATTGTTACCGTGAGTTCTGGCAATTTTACCCCAAATGACTCTGATTTTAGAACCTCTGATTTCCTTTTGAGCTCTGTAAACGTAAGCAATTCTTTTACCTAAGTAGAATTTGGCATCTTGTGGAGAACCAACACCTTCGATTTGGATCAATGAAACCTTTGGGTTGGTGACGTTTTTAGATCTTTGGTAGGAGATATGTTTACCTTTAACGTATACTAAATTAAAACAGTTAGTAAATTGTTCATTCAAACAAAGTGAAGCAGTTGTGGAAAAGGGTGATGAGTCATGTGTGTGGAAACTAGAAACTGGAAACTGAAAACTGAAAACTGAAAAACAAATGAAACGACTTCACTGGTTGCACAATTCTGTCGCTCCGGTTTACACTGAACGTGTACATTATTGGTGCCTGGTGCACTTTCCAGTTCAATCTTTCCATCTGTTCGGAGGGAGTAAATAGTATCCAATTATCTCGATGTTCTGGATCTCTTCCATCCAACATATGCTACCGCACTTCTATCACTGCTCTTTCATTTGAAACATACATCTGTGTGATTCAGCCATTGTTGTTGTGTATAAGGTTGAGGTTTTGAATAACTCTAATGACCAAGTGAAAATTTGTAGACACAAGTTTTTTTTTTTTTGCTCAAAGCGTGAAGGTGGTTAATTAGTATGTATTATGTAATACTTATGATACTTAATTATGTAATACAACCATATGCTGCATTGGTAGCGTAGTAGATTCTTGTTTGTTCTTTCTTTCTTTGTGGGTAATACTGTAAACCGGTAGCACCAAACAAATGAAAAGCATTATACAAAAACGAAGCCCTAGCTAGTAGCACGTGCACGCCCTTTCCAGCTGACTGAAACTACTTGTAAGCTATTAAGCAAAACAAACCCGACATCTCAAACTCCACTGCAATTGATGTTCAGAAAGGGATCACATTAGGTCGTACTCAAATTGTTTTGGTTTCTTCTAGCATGGAATTGGGCCAGTAGAGGAGTAATGTACTGAAAATATGAGAGAATGTTGTAGAACAATGATGTAGAATTTGTTGTGCCGTGTTTCTTACCGGCAACCGTAGAAACAGTGAAAAACTGGGTCTTTGCCTTTTCAGGTAAAACACTAACAGGCCAGTTTGAGCCACGGAGAGCACAACCGTAACCGAAGAATGGACAAATCGTGCGCATTTACCCCAGTCGCATTTGAAATCAAATTATACAATATGATGCGGGTTTGTGCCATAGAAGTCAAACACTATGAGCATAACTTGTAATCGCAATCTGGTCAATCACGATGATCTTGATGGTTGTAATGCAACTCTACCGCCTTTATCTGAAATGAAATTCAAATTCCGTTCCCTCGCAATTCCACAAACTTATTTGTAGCGAACGATGCACAAAATAGAATACAATATTAAACAGAGGAACAAAAAATTTGGAATCGTATGTCATCGCGATTTTTGACAGTTCATTTTATTACTAACATTGGAGTCACCAAGGAGATACTACATAAACCTCAATTGAGCTTAAATACAGATACAGGTCACACAATTGAGCTTATTTGATAATGCTGACCCAACCAAATACACAGTTTTCCTCGTCTTCGACTGCAGCAAATCCTGTCACGCCTAGTGAGGGGTTACAGCAACCTTCTTCATCGCAATTACAACGCCAGCCTGAACAGCAGTCTTTACCAAACCTCAATAACCATCACCATCATCATCACCATCATCACACGCATCCACATCATCACCACCACCACCATCTCGATCCTCACCACCATCACCATATTATAGATAACTCTAACCATCATCTTCATCATCACGCTAATGAACTCGAGAACAACTCACGGAATCCAAATCCTGTAAGTAACGAGATGTCCCAACAACAACAACAACAACAATTGGTAAAATCACTCAGTGATACGTCAGATAACAAGGATGGTAGTAACAACACAGCACTTCTGGCCATACTGAGTAAACGAAGTAAACCTAAATTGAACATTGAACCAATTGAGTTGATAATCAAGGAGCTTTTTCCTCATAGGCGGTTCCTTGGAACAATCATTTACAACCCGACAACGACATGGGAAACACTTCAAACACGTACGCTTTACGGATTAAAGCCATCGCTAATTTCCCGTTTTGATGAAATCAAAAAAGCTTATAAACAACAAATGAAAATTAATAGATTACCCACGCGATATATTCCGGTTGTACCACCACTACCTCAAGAGTATATCAATAGTGTGATTGATGTCAAGATTCCATTTCGATATATTGTTGAGTTCAAGCAAGATTTCTACAATGAAATAGTTAGTAGAGAATTATGGGGTGGTGCAAGTGGAGTTTATACTGATGATTCAGATATTTTGCAAGTGTTGTTACACATGGGGTTTTTTAACGACTCTATCGACCTAAGTACTTGGAATAAGAAATGGGAAAAGAGAGATATATTGAGACCTATCAATTTATTAAACCAATCTGTTAAAGATTCGAATCTGCCAGAGAATAATAACGAGAATGGAAATAAGACCGATTCTCACCGACAATTAACTGCTACAACTCCACAACCAATTGATCAAGACATTTATGGTGATTTATCAGTTCAGATTCTTCTTCTTCCTTCATTACCATCGTATTATGGATTTTTCGCCAATGGAATAAATTCTCGTTCGTGGAATTTGACTCAATCAACAAACAGTCAACATACAGGGTTAAGTTTTGCTGTGTATAATGTTAAATGGGAAGAAAGAGGTTCTTATCTACATGAACGGATTTTGATGCATGGAGTTGAATTTGAAAATGAAGTTGATTACGAATTGAATCATGAATCAATGAGAGCAAAAGGTGGTTGGCAGTTTGATTATGATGCATACAAGAAAATAAAAGAATCCATAAAAGCGCAAAGCCTGGAAGGTTAAATCAAAAGGCTAAGAATGAGAGCAAAAAGCAAACGAATGGAGTTTAAGAAAAGGGGGGTATTTTGTTGTGCGTGTAGATATTTCAGTTCGTGTTGTAATGGTTTATGACCAACATTGTATAGTCTTTTTTGCCAATGTGATTGTTTTTAGTCAGAGAAAACCAATCTACTTGCCGGGTCTTAGTACATTTTTCAATGTTATAAGTTTGCTTCTTTTCATTTTGCAACTCAAAAAGAAATATCATCACGTGACTCATTTGATAAGAAAATGTGTCACTCATAACTCTATTTTACAATACTTTAAAATTATTATTATTATTACCATTTACAGAATCACCTGTTTTTATCATGCTCACCTCACTGTAGAAATCAAAGAAAGAGAGAGAGAGAGAGAGAGAGAGAGAGAGAGAGAGAGAGCTATATCATTATATATTGAGAGCCAATCACTCTTCTTTCTAATAATAATATCTACCTGTCACTGTGTGTTTATACGTTTACCATATCCACATTTTTTTTGTTGTTAATATCAGGCGGTTGTCTCTCACACTGATAACCGCCCTCGGATAATAATTAAATCCTTGACTCTAAATTACAGTTACAGATTCTTACAACTCTTGACATCATATTGCAGAAGCTTACCACTCTATTAGTCAAATTTACTACTGTTTTCAAACCACACTTGCATCTAGTTGCATTTGCCTTGGGCAGAGAGTGTTAATGGCGAGTTGTTTTGCCTTTGGTTCTCTAAAACTCAACAAAGTACAAGCTCTTTTTTTTTTTTTTTTTTTTTTTGGGTTTGACGTTATATCCTAATTTTTTTTTTGGGAGTATTTGAGCATTTTTGCGTACAAACAGAAAAACAGATGGTAACTGTTGCTACTACTACAGCCATGAGTAGTGAGAGTCAAAGTATAGCTGATACCCATAAATCAAAGCTATCTACATTTGCAAAACTTAGGAAATCACAATCAACTCCCAAACTACGAGATAGGAAAAACTCAAGATCGACTTATAACCATCCCATAACATCGTATACGGCGATCAATAGTCCAACTTCAAACACAGCAACACCTACATCTTCAACAGTTGCCACAACGGGACCAGCATCTACAATAGCATCAACTAGGGCCACTACTACGCCACTGACAAGAAAGAAAATTAGTGCACCTAAAACGACATTGACGACAACTAAAACAACAACAGCATCTTCTTCACTGGGGTTCTTTAAAAAGATATCTCATGAATGGCATTCGTTTATACATCGATTAAAATCAATATCAGAAGATGTATTCACTGTTGATACGTTGATTGATGAGTTGTTTGTTGATGATGAGTCAGATGACCATATGAGTTTTGATAAATTGGTTAGAGCGTCAAAAGGGTACAATACAACTGAGGAAAAATTTTTACAAGATTATAAAAAATACAAGAGTTTGGATAAGATGTATGACCATTATAATGGCAGCAGTAACCAAAGTAGTGGGTCTCATAATAGTGGTAACAACCATGGTCGTCATTCTGTTGTCACTCACTATAGTAGTCAAGTATTGAACAACCATGATGTTGGTAGTTCAACTACAGTTGTTTCCGATCAAACAAGTTTTAATGTGCGCACTACTTTACAAGATGTTATACGACATCACCAAGCACAGTTTCGGATTATAGATGAGGTGGATCTGGACAGCGATGGAGACGGAGTGGAGGAAGAGGAGGAGCAAGAGGAAGAAGAGGAAGCCTTGGATAGCATGACAGCAACTGGATCATCTACAAACACCCGTGATATACCGCAATACAATGATATCGATTTCACAATACTACGAAGAGAATTTGAAAATATGTTGGCATCAACAACCACAACCATGACTAAAGTACCTTGTGATTCAACAAAAAGGCATCCACTCGAATCAGTGCCACTACCATCAACAACAACGTCATTGACATCGGTATCGAGACCTTTGTCACTGGTACAACCATTACCACAGCAACAACATCAACAAGAAGAGGATGTTAATGTTGGCACTATACTTTGGAACTATCGTCGTCGTAAATGGCTTTATTGTCCAGATCGAGCAAAAGCAGAGTTACGTATCAAGCAAACTTCATTATCGCATATTCCCAAAGAATCTTACTACAAAATATATTCATCCTTGATTAATGAGAATAGAGTCTTGAAAAAGGACAAGCATATTAATTTACTGGATTTGATCAAGATTGTTCATGTGGGGTGGATTGAGGAAAAGAAATGGGAGCCATAAAGGAGAAGGGAGGGTATGTCATTAGCTTATTTAGTTCTTTTAATTATCATTTCAATTTGGTAATGAATTCAATCACAGTTTTGGAAATCAAAAGGTGGCACCAACTTTGCTTTTCAATCACGCTCATTTATCAACTTTAATGTATATTCTAAGATTCTCAAATCTTGATCAATTAATTCACATCTTTTTTGCAAACTTAGTCTTCTTACTGTATTATTACTATTGCTTCTCTCATTCTTCGTCCCATGTCCAATTTTGCGTCCATCTCCATCATCATTTTCCTCCACCACGTTATTATCAGCAACTATCCTTTCGTCAATTCGAACCACATCATTCATGGCATCAAGTTTGCGTCGGCATCCTTGACTCAAATTGGTAATTTTCCGTTTCAGTTTCATCAAATTATAATAATTGCGACTAATTTCTTCATTTAATTGGTGGTCGATATTGTCATTCAATTGATGTATCGTGGCGATCTTATCCAACAAGTTGCTCTTCGTTGTTAATGGATCAGTATCGGAATTAGATAATACCAAGTGATTGGCTAGTGTATGTAGTTGTTTAATGTAATTTGCTGATTGTTTGAGATCTTGCTGTTGCGTTAGTTTGGCTTGTTGATGGATGGTTGTGTGTGGTGTAGATGATGAGCTATTGGAAGGGTCTGGTTGTTGTTTCGGTTGGTTTGATGTGGAGGATGCCATTTGTGAAAATCGAAAATCAAAAAGTGAAAAGTGAAAAGTAAGTGATGTTTTGGTTGATGATGGGTTTAGAAAATGAATGTGTATCAGTTCGTCTGATAACGGGGTGGTTTTTGATCTCTCGGTAACTCCTTTTGCGCGGGATGTAAACAAAGTTGGTCAAAAGTGATTAATGTCGAATTTTGCAACCATAAAAAAGAGAAACATAACCTAACGGAGAGGGTATAAAACCGAACGTAAGTAAAATGAAGACTCACATATTCTCCTCAACGGTTACAGTTATAGCTTAGTCATTTCAACAGAAACTATCTTTTGCAATAGGGAAAATTGTTCGAAACCTGTTACCAAGTGTCAAAATCTCGTTTCTATAAAGAAGAGAAAGACACCGGCAGAGTCAGAAGCAGAAAGCTGTTGTGTGATTGACATGTAACAGCTCTATAAGACAACTTTTCGCTGTCAATTACTACTTTGTTTCTGTTTCGTTATGAAAGTCGTTGATATCTACAGAAATTTAGGGCTTAGACCTAATGGGCACATGACTTACAAATATAGCTACCAATGTTCTTTATATGCAGTACATATATTAGTTTTGTGTAAATTTTCACTACCAATGTATCGAATTCTTTCTAGAGAGTGAGAGACAGGGAGAGAGACCTTTGAAAAAAAAAAAATTTTAGAAATCCAAGAAGCAAGTAAGTACTAAACCCATACCAATCTAATCAACCACAATGGCTTTACAAGACGTCGTCACTAGGGAATACACCATTAACTTGCACAAGAGAGTATGTTCTTGAACTATTTG
This sequence comes from Lodderomyces parapsilosis, assembly GCF_000182765.1. NCBI lineage: Eukaryota > Fungi > Ascomycota > Pichiomycetes > Serinales > Debaryomycetaceae > Lodderomyces > Lodderomyces parapsilosis. The sequence continues at coordinate 2,016,392 of NW_023503281.1, read as the reverse complement.
GAATGGAGGAGCGAAGGAGAATTGGAAGTGACATGGGAATTATTGCATTTGTATCACTGGAGAAGGATCAAGAGCCAACACGAGGCGGGTCAAATAAACTTCTGATCTCATGAGAACGTATCATGGAGAGAAGGTGTAATGAGATTTCAAGTCTCGAGTAAACTGATCAACTAGGCAAAAACCTAGCGACATGACCTGACGAGGAAAGATCTCACAACAGTACGGAATCCTTACATATGATGGCCCCTATAATGTTTATGTCACCACTTTACACGCAAAGCCCTAGTTACTTACAGAGTCCAAACAATCCCTTCTCACAAATTGAGTATATTATACTAACCTTTCTTTTTTTTTAGTTGCACGGTGTTCACTTCAAAAAGAGAGCTCCAAAGGCTGTCAAAGAAATCAGAAAGTTTGCCACTTTACACATGGGAACCACTGATGTTAGATTAGACCCAAAATTGAACGTTGCTTTGTGGAAGAGAGGTGTCCAAGGTGTTGAACACAGAATGAGATTGAGAATTTCAAGAAAGAGAAATGATGAAGAAAACTCCAAGGAAAAATTATTTGCTTATGTTGAACCAGTAATTGTTCCTTCTACTAAAGGTTTACAAACTGTTGTTGTTGAAGATGAAGAGTAAATTTGATTTTTGAAAAAAAAAAAAAGAAAATTGAATCAAGACTTAAGGGGAATTAAAGACAGGTTGTGAAGATAGTAGGGTTACTAGCTTTGTATAATAACATAAATTTCACGCATATAATAAGGGACATAAATTGTAGTAAGTGGGAAGGTGTACTAATCGTCCACTCGATAGAGAGACATTCTCGTTAGCTCATCTAGTGGAATTTGATCCTCACAAGAGACTAATCGCAAACTTCTCGGTTCATTCTACACTCTTCACTGATTTCCAAAACAAACCTTTTCCGTATATTTCAATACAAAGTATAAACTAAGTAAAGCCTAATTGTAAAAATGTTAGTACTAATAATTCATTTCTAATTGTCCCATCCCGCCCCCCAAAGTGCCGGAAAAGAACGCCTTTGTTTATCTCAGTGTAACTATGACTATTAATACCATATCATTGCCAATCGGTCCCAAAATTCCATCAAAACGATAGAATCATCAAATCTTCTAAAAAAAAGAATCAATGAGGACCAGTTTAAGCAGCTCTTAATTGGTATAAACTAAATGAAAAAAGTTATCATCATATTAAAGGCGTTTTTGTTACTTTGTGAAGGGGTACAACTTGTTGGGGTTGTACATCAAGACATACTTTTCATGGAAAGAGGTCTCCTTGGAACATTCAATGGGTTTGATATGAAAGTGAGGTGTGTTTCTCAGTTAATTTTTTTTCACGCTCTTTTCTGTTCTTTAACAATTTTGTTGAGAAGACCAAGGTAGCGCAAATAATGGTTTCTCTTTTCGCAACAACGCTTGATTACATTGAGGACCAAGTGTCGAAGAAAAACTACTCTCTAATCTGGGTTGGTTGGATTACTTCTTTCTTTTAGCTGAAGGAAACAACTAGCTTGACTTTTCCGGGTACGCGGTATGGCCTCGACATTGTTCAATTTTCCAATTGATTTTCAATTGTCGACGAACCTAATATGAAACTCTGCGCTTACACGTATCCCTCCCCTAGCAAAGACCAGTTCCATCCCTCACTCAACCGCCGCTCAATCTTTGTCACAGGTTTAATCCCGAGTCATAGCTCATTTGCATTAATTAATATTTCACAAGTGGTAGCTCTTCCCCACACTAATTTTTCTCGCATAATCCAGCGGAATAATAAATTTGCCCGAAGAAATCATACTAGAATAGACTACTTTCTTAGTAAAGTCAAACCAATTTTTTATATCAACATGCCGTCGGTTGCAGATGCGACAGAAATAGACCGCATCTCATTTGAGTCAGTTTCAACTGTTGCGAATGTCAGTGTCATTAGTGACCCTCATGGAAATGAATTTGACGTTGTTGAGATCTCCAAGGATATATTTACAGAAATATTTCCCAGAGTGATGATAGATGCTGATTTTGAGAATTCTACCCATATACCTGAAAACTCCTTTGTTCTTGTCAAGTTGTTGGGAGCTCCAGATTACTTTGACAAGTTTCAAATATTGAAAATTGGAAGAGTTCTGAACAAACTCACCAAATCGATTGTGTTTATCAATAGTTCAAATTTAGCACGATTCAACACCGATGAGTTGACTTTCAACTTGGCTGTGGTGAAATCAATCAGCGAAGACACCATTTCTAAACTATCTCAAGTTTTTGTTTCGGTGCCAAACGATATTTATCATTTGTTAAAGAACAAAACCCAACAAGCAATAAAGCAATTATTTGTATTTCAATTCCTTTGGGGGAATGGGAATGTTGTGAATGAAGGTGATACAATCCGCTTGATCAATGGACGGGCTAATCTATGTGAGCCAGTCGCTCAAGGGAAAGTTGATCTCGATACAAATTTTGTGTTGATTAATCAAAGCGATGCTGCTAATGCGATCGATGCAAATGGGACAATTGAAGCAACTGCTAAAGAAGCCGTCTTGGATCTAGACTTGTCAAGTTACTTGTCATCTGGCTTACAATTTGACTCCTTTTCAAAACCTGCAAGCCCTTCCAAGTTTCATGCTCGTCCCTTGTTCGAAAACATGAACATTGAACATCCTTCAGAGACCTGGAAGAAAGAGGACAAGGAGCTTTTTGTATTCATCAATAATTCAGATTTCATCAAGTTGGGATTTCCAGTTTTTAATGGCGACTTGGTGAAAATTGTCACAGCAAAGGAGTCTGTTATTGTGAGGATCTTTAGTTTTACAGAGCCACAAACATCTTTTGAAACTGGGTTTGTCTATATGTCGCCAATATTGTTTATCAACTTACAACTTAATGAAAATTCAGAGATCACATTTGAACTGGTACGAGGAGACTCATTAACCACGCTCATTCCCGTGGCTGAATCAGCAACAATTTCAAGAGTAAGTTCACAAATCACCATGGACAAGACTTACCAACAAAGTTTTTTCTCCAGCTTGAAAACGATACTTAGTGATCAGTTGAAGTGTGTAAAAGAAGGTGACTATTTCCCAGTAGTTATCGATACAGTATTGGCAAAGATTATGTTTGATAATGCAAATGACGAGAGTAACGAGGATAATAAAGAGCAAAATTTGGAAGTGATTCCTGTTGGAAATCCAGATGCAGTCGCATGGTTCAAAGTTACCGATATCAAGGGCACGAACGAAGTAGGTACTAATCAGTTCATCATCAATCCGACAAAGACTTTACTTGTGTCTTCCGGTGTGGAGAGCTCAAGATTGCCAAGTAATGAAGATGCTAATTGGTACCAATATCTCAACTTGCCGCCAATTTTCAGCTATACCACATCTGATGACTTTAAATACGCACAAGAGTTCAAAAAGATTTTAAAGACATGTTTGTCATCTAAAATCAATCTCAGGACATCGATACTTTTGACTTCAATGAGTAGAGGTATCGGGAAAACCACTTTGGTACGTAGTACCTGTATCGACATGGGGTTAAACTTGATTGAGCTAGATTGTTTCGATTTTATTAATCCCGGTCAAGAGTTGAAAACGATCGGATTGCTCGGCGGTAAGATCGATAAATTGATTGCCAATGTGCCCAACCAATCTTCTTTTCACGTCATTTATTTGAAACATATTGAAAACTTGGTACCCAAGACAGATGAAAACGATCAAAACTCCAGTATTTTTGCATCACTTTCTATAAAGGTTATTGAAACCTTGACTGAGTACTTGGAAAAATATGCCAATCTTGTTATCGTAATGAGTTGCAATGATTACGACAAATTGAATGATAACTTGAAATCAATTTTGAAATTCACGATTGAATTTACAGTTCCCACTGAAAATGAGCGTTTGGAAATTTTCAAGTTTTTGATTGCAAATGAAAAGGCAAAAACGCCATCTAATGATCTCACGTCTTTCCCGTTTGTTCCAAGAAAAGACATCAATTCAAAGACACTTGCCTTGCAATCTGCTGGTTTAACTCCACGCGACTTGATTTCCATTATCAAGAAATCCAAAAAATTGGCTATCAAACGATTGTCAAAATTGTCAAAGGAGCTCAACATATCTGTAGAAAATCTAATCAATATAGGAAATGGTGGAGTAATAACATGGATACCAGATGATTTTGAAGCTGCCATTAACGAAGCTCGAAACCAATTTAGTGACTCCATTGGTGCTCCGCGTATTCCAAATGTCAAATGGGAGGATATTGGGGGTTTGGACTTGGTCAAAGATGAAATTTTGGACACTATTGATATGCCCTTGAAACATCCCGAGTTGTTCAACAATGGTCTCAAAAAGAGAAGTGGTATTTTGTTTTATGGGCCTCCTGGTACTGGTAAAACATTATTAGCAAAAGCCATAGCGACAAACTTTTCGTTGAATTTCTTTTCAGTCAAGGGTCCTGAATTGTTGAATATGTACATTGGTGAATCGGAAGCCAATGTGCGTCGAGTTTTCCAAAGAGCAAGAGATGCCAAGCCTTGTGTTATTTTCTTTGATGAGTTGGATTCAGTAGCCCCTAAAAGAGGTAATCAAGGAGATTCTGGAGGGGTCATGGATAGAATTGTTTCCCAATTGCTCGCCGAGTTGGATGGTATGAGTAGTGAAGGTGGGGACGGGGTTTTTGTAGTTGGTGCCACAAATAGACCTGATTTACTAGATGAGGCATTGTTGAGACCTGGTAGATTTGACAAGATGTTGTATCTTGGAATATCTGACACCGATGAAAAGCAAACCAAAATTTTGGAAGCATTGACAAGAAAATTTCAGTTGGATGATGGTGTTGATTTGAAAAAGATTGCCGAAAAATGTTCATTTACGTACACGGGTGCCGATTTTTACGCGTTATGTTCTGACTCAATGTTGAATGCCATGACACGAGTGGCAGGAGAAGTTGATGAAAAAATCAAGGCATACAATGCTGACGTGATCGCTCAAGGTAAAAATGAAGTGAATTCGAGATGGTGGTTTGACAATGTAGCTACAAAGGAAGATACTACAGTATTGGTTAAAATGGAGGACTTTATAAAGGCTCAAAATGAGTTGAACCCATCGGTATCGGCTGAGGAATTGCAGCATTATCTTAGAGTCAGAGAGAATTTCGAAGGAGGGAAGGAAAAAGCTCAAGCACAACTTACAAATGGCAATGAATTAACCAATGGTTCGATAAAGATTTGAGGAGTTTAGATTCTAGAAATGATATTTTGGTGTATAAACATTTGCAGTTTTTTCCTTCAACTCCCATTGCTTTTTCCTGATTGTCCCTATTTTCTCGTATTTTCGATGTATCAGTTGCAACTTTTTTATAAATTTTGATTTTGATTCATTTGTCAGCTGAAACTGTTCACTTAGTTGTTGAATGGGCAAATCGAATACTTGCATAAAATCCTGTTCTGACGGATTTTTAACCTTCTCGATGGTGTAATTTACCCGCCATGAGTTGGGCAAACGACGCGGCAAGTTGTAATACTGCGTCTTGTTTGAATCGATATAACCATTGCCCATGGAGATCAAGTATGACAACAACCTCTTACCCTTTATGTAATTCGTATTAAACTTTTGCAATTCAGTCACATGCTTCTTTGTATTGCTCAATCTTTCATGCTCAGTTAGGTCCTGTTTGAAATCTGTTGGATATCGATCACCAAACAGCTGGAATTGCTTGATTTCTTCACTCGATACTGGAATGGCATAAACTCTCAATTGTTTTGTGCGGGCGTATGGCTTTTTATACGTTTGGATAACTAACCTGAATGCAGTATCTTTCAAACCATTAGCTTCGAAATCTTTCAATATATGCTCTCTCAACAAAGTTTCCCAAATCTCCAACGAAAACTTGAATTGCGTCTCCCCCACCAAAGACGGCAATCTATCCATTTCGTAATAAGCCTCAATAGATGCATTATTGGCATCCAAAACCTTTGTGCTGTAGTCGGCATGAGAATAAAAGATCTTGTCTAACTCTTCCAACGGTAAGTACTGAAACCCAAATATTGAATTAATATTATGATAGGCAATATAAATGCCATCCATTTGCCCAATTCTGGCTTGAAACAAATACTTGAGTAGAGCACCCGTCTTGACGAGATCACGAAATTCCTTTTCATAACTTTCATATTGCCCAGTTAGCTTGAAAATTTGGTAATCAGTTTCTCCCACATTTGGGTCATGAGAATTATATCGAATGTTGGTAGATGCTCTAGTCTTTAAATCAAAAGTACCATTGCCCGGTAATCTTTCGTCAAAACAATCCAATTGAGACCGCATCAAAAAGCTACCAAAAGAGGAGTAGTTGTAGGAATTGGACGGCGACGGTGGAGCTTCCTCAGTGTTGTCTTTCCTATACTTGACAAATTCATCTTCTGGGTTTGTCAACAAAGTTTCCATACAAACGCCCATTGCGCTAAGTAAGATTTCAGAATCACAAGACTTGTCAGCCAGGAGTGAATAAACGGTTTTCTTCTGTCCTTTGTCAATGAATGTACCTTTAGGCTCGACAAATGTACTGCTTGGTAACTTCGTAGCAACGCCACTCAATGGGATTTCTCCGGACCGCTCAACTTTATAAGGCGAGTAATTATTCAACAACATGTAGAATTTGGTCAATATCGAAGTCATTGACGATGTACTGGAATAAAACTGCTTTTTAAACTTTTGAGCATTCGTTAACAAAGTTTCATGCTTATCCACTGGGGTATAACTGCCTGCGGCTTCGAAATTAAAGTCCTTGTAATGTATCACATTCTTCAAAAACGGCGAAAAGTTGTAAACACGAGTTCTGGGGTCTTGTAAAAAATGAACCCCAGGTGAAAATAAGACCCTATCTAAATTGTGAGCTAGTTGTGGTATGTCTGACTTTTTCGGCGCAATGCATTGCTTCAAAGGCTCATTGATTATGTCACTTGATGTTAGACGAGTTGTCCCTGGTTCGCATTCGAGTTTCGCAACTATTTCAGATTGTATTTTTGGCCTCGATCGCCTTTTGGATAAGCGAGTCTTTAAATCAGATTGCTGTAGTTGGTCCAATTTTTCAAGAGCCTTGTCTGACTTTTTACGAAATTCGCCAATCTGATCACTTTGGGCTGCCTTCGATTCTTTTAAGTGTGACGACTTCTTAGACAGAGTCTTTGTTGATGAAGTGCCAACTTTAAGTAATGAAGGTTTCTTTGCGCCCCTTACATTCGCTACCCCTAAAGTTTGTATGGAATCATTGCTCGTTTGATGTTTGGATCTATCTTTGGTTGCAGCCTTTAGGACCAGTCTTCCTTGGCCACTTTTTTGAATTGTTATAGCAGCTTTACTTGAAGCTCTTCTGAAAGTACCCGATATCCATCGTAGACGTGAAATGTTAGAGCGTGTACAGGCAATGTACGTCATGTTGTGTTATGTGTGATTCGCGATGAGAGAAACATAACTCGCGAATATTCGTGATATTGGGAGGGGATAATTTGCGCGTCCCAAAAATACGCAATCTCGCCACCATGTTTTGTACCCAGTCAATGATAAGCGTTATACAAAGAAGGACCGATTTGGATTACAATTACATCGCAGTAACGGGCTGGATAATCTATCAGGACGTCTACAAGTAATAATAACGTGCCTAAGGGAAGTTGGATCGCGTTTTTCCCCGTTCACTAATCTACCACCACTATAACAATAATGTAGTCCCAACGGAGTCATTCAAAGTCTCTAGGATGAGGTCCACCGTCACTGATAAGTAGTCTTTTGCCGCGTAGTATATGACTCCTTCTAGAGTATGTACGTAATGGTCCTTATTTTTGAACATGTGGTAGCAGCTACTATAGCTATTAGATAGTAGGGTTAAGCCCTAATAGGAGTTCTGTACACAAAACCCTCTGCCATACGGAGACATAGTTAACCAAAGGAAAAAAATTACAGTGCGAAAGTCCCAAAAGTAGTTGAAAAAAAAAAACTCTCATAAAACACCAATCAATCACCTTTTCAGAATACCTAGTCAAACCAAATCACTAAACAATGGGTATGTCATATTATCACTTGGAATAACACACAGTTTACACTTGCAGTACATGGTCTATACCCGAGACGTTGGAGCGAAGTTTGGACCACATCCATGCTGAGCAGCTTTCTAGAACTTTGAAGTGTGTTTAAATGTGTGTCTCGAATAATCAATACTAACATCATTTTTCCAGGTAGAGTCATTCGTAACCAAAGAAAGGGTGCTGGTTCTATTTTCACCTCTCACACCAGATTGAGAAAAGGTGCCGCAAAATTGAGAACCTTGGATTACGCTGAACGTCATGGATACATTCGTGGTGTTGTTAAGCAAATCATTCATGACCCAGGTAGAGGTGCTCCATTGGCCAAGGTTGCTTTCCGTGACCCATACAGATACAAGTTGAGAGAAGAAACTTTTATTGCTAACGAAGGTGTCTACACTGGTCAATTTATCTATGCCGGTAAAAAGGCTTCATTGAACGTTGGTAACATTTTGCCATTGGGATCATGCCCAGAAGGTACTATTGTTTCAAATGTTGAAGAAAAAGTTGGTGACAGAGGTGCTTTAGGTAGAACTTCTGGTAACTATGTCATCATTATCGGACACAACCCAGATGAAAACAAGACTAGAGTAAAGTTGCCATCTGGTGCTAAGAAGATCATCTCATCAGATGCCAGAGGTGTTATTGGTGTTGTTGCTGGTGGTGGTAGAATCGATAAACCATTGTTGAAAGCCGGTAGAGCTTTCCATAAATACAAGGTCAAGAGAAACTCATGGCCAAAGACCAGAGGTGTTGCCATGAACCCAGTTGATCACCCTCATGGTGGTGGTAACCATCAACATATTGGTAAAGCTTCTACTATCTCTAGAGGTGCTGTTTCAGGTCAAAAAGCAGGTTTGATTGCTGCTAGAAGAACTGGTTTGTTACGTGGTACTCAAAAAACCGCTGATTAATTTACGTGTACATTTAAATAGTTTTGGGGTTTTTGTCATAATATATAAAAAAGAGAAATAACTAGCATAAAAGTAGAGAGAAATCAAGGGGAGTTGATACGGCCGTTGAAGTTGGAACTGATTGTCAGGCCAGGACTAACGATCATTGAAGTGGGAGCCGGAGAATTCAATTCCATTGGGACGGCTGGTGAGACTTGTTCTGGTGGGACTTGTTCTGGTGAGACTTGTTCTGGTGGGACTTGTTCTGGTGGGACTTGTTCTGTTTCAACATCTGGAATGCGTTCTAACCCTTCGTGAGGAAAACCTTGAAGAATGGCTTCTTTTTCAAACTCTTCAACTTGTTTGAGTGTTGCTGGCATCAACTCAACTCGTTTTCCACAAAGTTTCGTTGATTTCAAAGACTCTATGATTTCTTTCACACTTTTTGTTGACGTGTCCACAGTTACCAATGCGCTGTAATAGGTGCCTGTCAACTTTATTGGATTCATAATCGACTTTTTATCTTTGCAAATAATGATGTCGGAGGGGTTGTACTTCATTAAGAAGTGCTCCACTCTAACATAGTTTACGCGACCTCTTATGTTTGTTATCAAAATCCGGTCTTTTGACACAGCGTCAGCCAAAAGTTCAGCATCAGGTGCATCGTGATTCTGTGTCTCCTCGGTAGGTTTTGTTCTTCTCCACCACAACTTTTGATAGGGTTTGTAAGGCTGGTAAGCTTTGACAATAAGCTTTTTCCCATTGAAGACACTACCATCAAATTCCTTAACAGCCTCTTCAACATGTTGTGAAGTCAGCAACTCGACGTAAGCGAACCCATAAGGCTTTCGCTTTCCATTTTTGCCCAACTTGACTGTATAACTAGGAACTATAATACTCACTCTAAATTGCGTTAGTAAGTGCTGACAATAATTTTTGCTGTAAAAGATGTTACATACGGATTATACTTTTCAAACAAAGTACGTAAATCATCTTCAGTGGTGAGGTAGTGAAGGTTCTTAATGTAGACTTGGCAATGACTAGTAGGTTCGTGTGCTGACATCTTGGTTTGGAAAAGCAATGATGTTGAGGTTTGACGAATTTGGTTGCAAAAATAAATTTCGTACTTGACTATACGGAGTAAGAGAGTTTCCGTCTCACTAAACCTCAAATAAATCACCTCCCTTTTAAATGGTGCGATTATAATAGGTAATCCTTCATGATTGAAGGTCAAATTGCGTGATAGTATATGAGAAGGTTATGAAAGAGTCGCAGATATAGACATAATAAAAATATAACCCGTCCTTTAGTTGTCACGACGTTTTTATTAGAACTACTGAAGACTCATGGGAGAAGCTTGAGCAATGCAAAAAGAATGTCTATTGTGAACCATTAAACGCTAACAGCTTAAATCACTCTTTCAATCACAAAACAATCCATTCTGCTTAAGAATTAACTTTAAGAGTAAAGAAATCGACAGAGAAAAATGATATAGGTAATCCTCAGAGTACCTAAGCACTTGCATCACAAATTCCTAATAAAACTGTATCTCAAATCGATATCTTGATCAACAATAGTAATCGTATAGTGAAACGACGATAATACTTTAATGAAAAACCTTTATTCAAAAACTATTCAACCTAGTTCTCAGCTCTAGCTTTAGCCAAGGCTTTAGCAGTACCGTGCAAAGCATATCTGTGGTTTCTTCTGAATTTAGCATCAACACCTTTCAATGATGGGTACTTGTAGGTCTTTGGTTTTTTGATACCGTTCTTGTGAGCCTTCTTGTTTTGGTTATGGTTGGTATGATTCTTACTTTTAGCCATCTATAACTTGTTAGTATTTTACTCCTAGAGGTGAAGCTCAGATGGCGCACTTTAAAGAATCAATAATTCATTGATAGGAGGCAACGAGAAGCACAACCGCAATCATCCAATGGGAGCGGTGCACCTATTCTCCTGGCGCATCGAGACATAATCTGTGACTCTGATGAATGTGTTAAACATACCTTTGTTGTCTATTGGTTTATTCGTATACTGGAAAACAAGCAAAAACGGTAAATAATTTTTCGTCTACTTTGGCAATACCACTGGAAACAAATTCTGCACGCCGCACTGATTTTTCCTGATTAGGAGACGAAACGCTGTGGTTATAGCCCTACCATGTGCACCAAATGAAAACTCCTACGATAACACTATTTATCCACATCACACTTGGAGTTAAAGATGGTGAACACTCGCAGAGTCTGGGAAGCGGTTGTATCCAGAGGACCTTCTACAGAGTATCTGATTAAAACCGTTGCAATGAGAACTTCCGCATTTCGAACTCTCCAATTTTGTTACTTACATAAAACCTATACATTCGCAAAAACTAACTGGCAGAAGCGATAGCTTTAGCCTTCTTGGCCAATTTGTCATTAGCCTTTGAGCCCATAATACCACCACCCCAATGCTTCTTGTTCTCATCGTATTTTTCGACGTAATTAGCATTGATGGTTGAAATCAATTTTGACAATTCACCCTCATCAGCAGAAGCAACGTCAGTCAATGCAGCAACGGACGAAGTCTTTTTGTGAACCAAGGTTCCCAATCTAGCTTTACCTTTGACAATTGCGTAAGGGACACCCATTTTTTTACATAAAGCTGGCAAGAAAACAACCAATTCGATTGGATCAACATCATTGGCGATAAGAACCAACTTGGCTTTCTTGTTTTCAATGAGGGAGACAACATGATTCAAACCGTATTTGACAACAACTGGCTTTGGTGAAGCATCCTTAGCGGATTTACCTCCTGCAACGGCAGCAGCTTCCTTAGTCAATCTCTCCTTCTTCTCAGCTGCAGTTTCGGGTCTATATTTGTTGAACAATTTAAATGCTTGGGCAGCTGTGTTCTTATCAAGGGTATAGTTAAATTGAGCAATAGAAGGAGGAACTTTCAATCTTAAAGACAAAATCTTCTTTTGTCTTTGTAATCTAACATATTCAGGCCATTTAACAAATCTTGACAAGTTCCTCTTTGGTTGTATCGATTGTCCAATACCAAAGTTTTTTGGTGTGGATTCGAGCAAAGGATTCTTGACGGTGGTAGATTTGCTAGATTTGGCAGCAAATGGAGCTGGAGCAACTTTCTTTGAGGAAGGCTGTGTCATTGAATAAAAGTTAATAAAAGGTGTTCTCAAACTTAATCTCAACAAACAAACCCTTTTCACTTTTACTCTACAGTATCAAATAAATTGGATACTCAGCCTGTGCAACAAGGAAGTGACGACACGTTAAAAATAAAATAAACTAACCATCACTCCAAGATGCACAAACGCGTAAAGCGACATGTGACGAGGAGGATGTTGTTCCAGCAACAATTTAACATACCATTTTGCTTGTATAAATATTGCACTAACGTGGTGTAAAAAGAGAGGTTTCTCTGATGGAGTGAGAAAATAATTTTTTTCACTTCTTTTGGTGTCTCAAAAGAAAAAGGAAATGAGAATAAACCGAAAAAAAAAAAAAAAAAAAACTTTTTCTCTTGTGCCAAATTACACTACCTCCTCTCCAAGAAAGAGTATAAATACTGCGCATTCCCCTGGTCTCCCTTATTCTGAAAACCAAATCTCTTTGCCATTTGGCTTAGATCCAGTGTAGTATCTGTTCTTTTCAGTGTAACAGCTGAAATGTCATCATTGATGACAAGAAATTGTTACGTTAATGGAATTTTTGGAGATAGGTGAGTTGATTTCAAATGGGCTTGCTCATAATCAACTTGCACAGTGTCGTTGCCTTCATTGGCTCCTGACGCGAATTCACATTCAATATTTTTTTTTTAAGTCTTTTTCACCTGTGCCTTCATGGTTGTCATGAAGTCATAATGGGGATTTAAAAAGAAGATTGATTATCGTGTTGACGTCGACCTTAGGTCCTTTACGAAGTACCAAAGTATAAAGACACTTTTTTGGTATTTTCCTGTTATCAGTAGTACATATATAAGACAGCCCCTCGTTCATTTTTCTCTGCGTGGTTTCGCGGGCATGACATCAACAACAATAATGGACCTGATATCTAGTGTCTCGGTCAACCTATTCCCAAGCCTAAATAACACTGGAGGCAACAGCGACGGTGATAGCGACAGCTCTGCTTCTCTACGACGACTCCGAGGTGCTTTTGGACAAAATGAAGAGGTCGATTTATCCATTCCTGAGGAGCATCTTGACCTATCAACAAGTCTGGTTGAAGATGAAGTGTCACTTGATTCAAATATAATCACCGAAATCGTCAATAACCCTATATTTGAAGATGGAAGATTCAAATACCTCCGAGCATACGAGCGACTAGCGGCCGAGAGAGATATGAAAGATATGAGCAATGGGATTCCCTTACAAACCTTTGAACTCAACGATTTTGAAAAATTTGTCAAGGAAAGCGTATTAAATGATAAAATACAAGGACGAGTAATTGCTAAACAACCCAAAGGTCAACAAAAGGAAACGATATTGAATGTCGTCCGAGAGCAAGACCTAGCGGATGAATTCTACGCTGGAGGAAATGATGAAAATGAGATCAAAAATCGACGACCAAAGCTACACAAACAAGATAAGGAATACACGTCGGATGTGGAGGATTTGTACTTTCCAACAAACAAGAACAGGCTTCATAGAAAATTGAGTGTGCGACATTTACAAATGATCTCTCTTGGAGGGACCATTGGAGTTGGATTGTTTCTAAACTCAGGAAAAGCAATCAATATTGCAGGTGGGTTTGGGGCATTACTAGCATTTGCAATTGTTGGGGTGGTTGTACTATGCACTATGATGTCCTTTTGTGAAATGGTTACGTTTGTCTCCGTCATTGATGGCGTGTCAGGTTTAAGTTCCAGATTTGTTGATGATGCGTTTGGTTTCGCTACTGGTTGGTTGTATTTTCTTAGTTTTGCCTTTGGTGTAGCTGGTGAAGTTGTTGCCGGAGTCATCATGTTGTCCTTCTTCCCTCAATTAAAGACAACATCAAGTAAAGGAGCAACAACTGGTTTTGTTTTCCTTTTTTTGGGCTCTATTGTGACCAGCAATTTAATTGATATTAGGGTGTTTGGAGAGATTGAATACATATCAAGTTTAATCAAACTCCTTTGGGTAGTGGTGATGATGATTGTTATGATTGTTTTAAATAGAGGTGGTTTTGGTGGACCTGCTTTGGGATTCAAATACTGGATGCGTCTGAAATCGGACTTTAAAAATGACATTATTTTTGGACTTTTTCGTCCTAGTTTCAATTTGTACGACAATGGAACAAACCCACCAAGCGAAGGAATTGAGGGAGATACAGGGAGATTTTTATCATTAGTCACAGCTATTCTTGTTGTATGTTATGCATATAGCGGCACAGAAATTGTTTGTATTGCCGCATGTGAAGCCAAAAACCCAAGGAAAGCTTTGCCTTCTGCTATGAGACGGGTATTTTGGAGAATTGTTATCTTTTACTGCTTATCTGCCTTTTTAGTCACGTTAAACATTTATGCTGGTGATCCAAGATTGCTCAGGTATCTCCTGGGTAAAACAGGCATTGATGCATCCGAGTTCGCAACCAACGTTGCTATCCAAACAGTTGGTGGAGCACATTGCTCGTACGACTCATCAGTGTTTGCTGGATACGGAAGTGGAGCTCAAAGCCCTTGGATTGTGGCTCTTCAGAGCGCCGGTCAATGTGATTTTAGCACAGTGACAAATGTGTTTTTGGTGTTTTTTGCCGTCAGTTGTGGTAATGCTCAACTTTATGTCAGCTCAAGAACGGTGTACGCGTTGGCATTACAAGGAAAAGCACCTAAATTTCTTACGTATTGCAATAGAAATGGAATCCCTTACAATTCTGTCATGCTTGCAGGAGCATTTGGGCTATTATCATTTACCTGTGTATCGGAGTCAGCAACTGTTGTATTTCAAAATCTAAACAGCGTCATTGCCTCTTCGGGGATTTTCGTTTGGTTTGCCATGTGTTTGACTTTTATAAGGTTTTATTATGGATTGAAAAGAAGACCCGATATAATGAGCAGAGACGATCCATCATACCCTTACAAGTCACCATTCCAACCATATACGGCAATAATCGGAATGTGTGCTACATTGTTTATGGTTTTAGCGATGGGGTTTGTCGTATTCTTGAAACATGAATGGAATACATTATTTTTCTTTTCTAGCTATGGGTCGTTGATGGTATTTGCTATACTCTATGCTGGCTATAGAGTGATTAAGGGTTCATCTATTTCAAGTCTAGACAGACTTGATTTTGATTCGGGAAGAACAGAAATGGATCGGTATATTTGGGATGGAGGTACAGATTATAACCACAAAAGCTTCAGGGATGTTTTGCGCAAATGGTTATCTTTTTTAGCTTAACACAACTTAAAGTGCAAGTTCAGATAGAGATTTTTACCGAGAAATCTATTAATCGACTTTTGCAAATCAAAAATGCACTAAGTTTCATTTTAGAACCCTTTTTTCTTGGAGTTGCGAAGCAAGAGTTGATGATTGGGTTTCCAATTCTTGTATTAGTTCTTGATACCTATTGTACTCTTGTTGCAAAAGCTGAGACTTTTTCTCATCTGCAGCTGTTGAAGTTGATGGCGATGACATTGTTTGAATGTGGTGGTGGGATAATGTGCAAGGGAATTTGATTTGTACTTTTTTCTTTTTCTTTTTTTTTTTTTTTTTTGGCTGCATGAGATCTTTACTAGCAAGGTCAACTTGAGCATAAACCGTTTGCCAATGCACCCGCCTTCTTGATACTCAAATTAAGCTATCTTAGCAATCACTTAAGCTAGCATGAGTAGGTCTTTTCTTTTGGCAGTGTCATTTAGCTCGATCTCCTCTCTCTATGTACAATTTTGCAGTCGAAACTATAATGCATGACTATACGTTTCAAAGTGAGTGTGTCCCCTCCCTTTCCCCTTATTTACCCCCTTCATTCCCTCACATAGCATGTATATAAAAGGAGACGCCTTTCTCCCTCAAAAGTCTAAACCTCATTCTTTTAACCCTCTACACACTCTCTTCTTCACTATTTAAACAAATGTCGTTAGGTAATCCTATTGCATTTCACAACTATTCTCCCAAACAAACGTTAATTGCTGGTGGTGTGGGATTTGGCATATATGCCGCTTTGATGCTTAGGTACTACTCAAAGCGGTCAAGGGTGAGAAAGATCTTTGAAGATAGTGACAAGAACTACGAAAAAGTGCATATCATGTCGTTGCCTCAGTACCGTGAGAACAAGGGTGGCAAAGCTTAGTTGTAATCACTTTACTACACATATTGGTACATGAGTATAGCTTTAAGAAATATATAGTCTTTTCGTCTAATTATAGGTTGACAATCTAGTGTAAGCTCCTACTACTAACTATACAAATTCCTTCAAGTTGAACTCTTTTGCCCTTTTTCGATATTCAATACCAATCAGTTGATCATATTGATCAATAAAATCTTGCAACACTTTAAAGTACCAGAACTTAGCTTCTTCAATGCCACTTTTTTCAGCGTCCAATTCCTTTTCCTCCACATCTTTGCTCTTAACCATTTGGAAAGTTTCTCCTGCATCGACACATTTTACATATGCAGTAACTTGAGTCTCATCCAACTCCTCCCAGCTCACTGGCTCATAAACACTCTCGTAATGCTTGAGTCGGTTCTTAAAATCATTGAACGCCAATTTGTTGTCATGATGGATGTAGTCGGCATTGTTGAGCTTTCCAGTCACAATGTTGAAATCAGCAAATCGGCTCTCCACTTCAAGAACAAGTGTAGCCAAATTTCTCGAGTTGATGAGTTGCAACATCTTTTGTCTTCTCTCAACAGTCGTATTCGTTGCATCGAGGAATCCAATATCAACCCCTTTGTTATCTAGATCCGATAATAGATGATTCAATGTGATTGTAGCATAAAGGTCACGATCCCTTTGAGCTGATTGGTTATTGGGGTTGAAAAAACTAGCATCGTTGAACGTGATTGATTTTTTTCTTCGAACGTCTCCAGCGTTGTAAATGCCACATTTGTAGTCGGTGGTTGAGTGTATAAAGTCTTTGATTTGGTGACACAATGTAGATTTGCCACTTGCAGGTAAGCCTACTAGTAGCACGACAACTTTAGTTTGTGGTGGTTGCTGTTTACCCGTGATACGGTGATTGTGGCAAGCCAGTAGCTTGGACTGAAGTTTGGCTGTGAAGTCTTCATGAAATTTCGCTGTATCCGTTGTTGCTTTCTTTTTGAATGATTCATGTCTCGATAAAGCTGGTGTAACGGTTGATGTTTCGGGATATGCTCTGTTTGAATGAAACAGGGACTCAACGTCAAATAGCGAGTTGAGTGAATTCGATGATAATGTTGATATGAGCTCATCATGCGGCGTGTCGTTATACCCACTGGTGTATGTATCGTGTGTTCTTGAACTCATCGTGGTTGTATCTTCTCTATCGTAGTCGTAGTCAGATAAATCAAATATCGAATGGTGTTTCGTGGTAATCATAGTTGGTATATAACAATATATATGTTTCCTCTAAGAAACAACTGGCGGTTTATATGAAAGAAAAAACTGGACATATTTTTGCAGTCAAAAGGAAAATCTTTTAAAAGGCATCCTCGTTTCTTTTTTCACTGATGTCTCTAGTTTTTGTGCAATCTTTCGAGTTACAAATCTCCGTTCAGCCTAAATCACCAAAACTTATGACCAAGAAGAGAACTTTTAACTGTGCAGGAGGTCGTGGACACCACCACTCCAGAAGACCAAGGGGTGCGTGTGAATTATGAGTATTGTCTTCAAACACCGCGAGCGGTTGGATCTCATGGAGAGTAGTGATTCATAGCCTCCTGGGATGTGACAAGATTGATCAAGTGGGTGATATCATAGACAGATAGACAATCATTGTATATTCCATTACACAAAGTTGCTCAAGGGAGAGTCCTGTATGGTGATCTCCTTTATCGCTGAAATTTGTTCAAACTAACAAAAACACCTATACCTTCGAAGCATGTGATTCAGTAGACCTCGGTTACGGGTATACGCTATGTGATATGCTGCTAAAGGGATAGCGCCAGCTGCTCACCCAATCTTAGCTCAAAGCTAGAACACCAATGTGACTCATTTTAGTAATGATTCAGTATGACATAATTTTCTGCAACGGGCTTTCGGATTATCGGAAAAATGTTTCCTTTTTTTACTCTTTTGGGCGACTCCACCTGTGTACCAGTTTCAGTTATCAACAAAAGCTTTTAAATAGCTGCTTTTAGACGCTATGGATCAACCTGATGCGTCAACACTACTTTAACAGAGTTAAAATACTACTTTAACAGAGTTAAAATTCACATGTTCAAGATTCCCTCCAGGGACGATAGACCTCGAACTACAAACCGTTCTTTTCACTTAAGTACTTTTATCAACTTCTCTACTATACATATATCCTACTTATTCACCATATAACTCTTATCTAGCACATCTTTGGCTTCATTGATTTTTTGACTAATATACTTGCTACCTTGCTTGTCAGGGTGATTCAAAACCATCAACTTTCGATATCGATCTCTAACCATTTTCTTATCAACATTCAATATATCGTCACCCTCAATGCCAAGTATTAGTAATGCCTCCTGTTCTGTCATTGGCGCAAGAAAACTTCGATTGGGATACTTTCTTCGTAAATACTGATAGTGAATATAGTTTGGATCTGATTTGTTGATTGACGATGAAGCGTAATCGTTGGTGAGTTTGATGTTGTTTAAAGTGGCAACCATACTGGGAGTCAATTTTATGAACTGGCGATACGCGGAAATGGTGGCCTTAGCCGTGAGCGCTAAGCCCGTGACCCCCAATCCTACAATAATTGGGAGTACCATTCGAAGGGTGGTTGTGTGGTGATGATGGCGTAGAGAATTTCAAAATGACAGCACTGTCGCAACTTTTTGAGACAAAATGATTTAGCGACATCCTTTGCAGAGCTAGTTTTTTACCCCTCTTCTCTTGCAAACCAAGGGACCACCCGATGCAGTCTCAGATTGCTACTCCAAACTAATATGGGAGCTGACGAAGTTGCTTTCTGGGTACGGAATCCCATTGCAATAAACCCTTTTGCTTGCTGAGAAGGTTTATGGTTTGTTGGCAACATTTTCTCGTTGCCAAAAGCTGTGAACTCGGATCGACATCAAACTGATGCAAAATCGGATTTAAAATTGTTACACTATATAAAAACCACTATACTGAACGTCTTTTACAAGACATCAATATGAGCCTTGGAGAAACGCACGGTATCTCTTGTCTTGTGGGTTTCCTCTGATTTTTGTCATCCACCTGTGCTACCTTTTGTCATAATTTAACTAATCCATTTCGCTTAGGAATTTTGTTACACAGAATGAGAAAGTTTTCACCTCCAACAGTAAGGTTTAAAATAGACAGCACCTACAAAAGAATCACTCCACTGAACATTTGCGAGGCTGCAGTCTCTCTTCTTCGCGATGGCATCGTACATACACAAACTTTTGTATTTGAAGCTCATAACCTCAATATACCTAACCCATTCCTAGCTCTAACAACACACTTCTCTTGCGTTGTGCAGATCATTCTTCGCCTCTTAATCAATTTCATCTGAAATTTCAAGTTCCACACAATTTAATTAATTAATAAATTCTTGACAATACAAAGTAATAAAGTACAAAACTAGAAAATTTCAACAAACGATATAAATTTCCAGATCGTCAATTAAAACGAAAATTTCCATTTAACAGTACATCTTTCCTTCTCCATAGACATGACTTGGGCGAGAACTAATACCTTCCTCAAAGGAAGGATTTTGAAACCGTTTTTACCGAATGAAAGACACCCTCATTTAAGAAGTCCCCATTTTAAGAATTTGTACCCTGGTGATCAAGTATTCATTTTTGACGTTAAAGATGATAAATGGGCAAGAGGATATGCAATCCTGAAGCCATGGCCAAATGAATACATTGCCACTTCATGCAATTTGGATGAGTTACCTGTTCAAAACAGTGAGGTTGTGATTTTCCCATTAGAGTTTGTTAAGATAACTGGTGAATTACCATTCCCAGAATTGGAAGTGAATGAAGATTTCAACAATATTGTGGATGCATCTGCTGTGCCCACTATCGCTGACTCTGAAAAAAATCACAGGGAAGCGACTGATGGTGTGCAGGAACATACGGCTCCAAGTGTCCCACCCCTTCCTACTAATATCAATTCTGTTGATAATTTGAGCGATGAAATCATGTACACTTTGGAATTGCTTACTTCGCATATCTTTGCATTGTATTCCATGGGGGAGTTTAGGCTTTTCACAAAGTTGGTGCTGATCTATCACGCTTTAAATGAGACGAGAATCAAATTGTTGTATGACTTATTGACTGAAGATGAGGCGCAAGTTGCCAAAGAAACCGTTGTCTTCTTGTTCAACAAGATTCCGAAATTGCTTGCATCAAAGACTGTTAGAATTAATACAAAATCATATGATTTAGAGAATGAGGGCACCGACGTTTCGGGATACAAGTCAATTTTAGCCAGAGACGCTTACGATGGTCGAATCCTTCATTGGGGCAATGCTACCCCAGCAAGAATTGCTTTGAATAGTGAATTGGGAGCTCTCGATCCGAATTTCCCAATCAAGGTTCACAACTACGCTGACAAGTACTCTTTAAAGCCTCCATTGGGCAAGAACTTCAGTCATGAGCCACCGTCTCATATTTTGGTTGATTTTAAGTCGGTTTCGGGCTCCTCTGCTTACCAACCTCCGGGGTTTGCTGGTACTATTGCGTACATGTACCTTCGTAACTCTCACAAGCGTTTGACAGAGGCTTTCGCTGTGCACACCGACTCTGTTGACGATTTGGTCAATGTGGAAAAGATTAGTGCCGCTTTATTCAGAAATGTGCCTTCAAGTGAGATTGTCAACAACAAAGTTTTTCTCGTCACAGTTTTGACAGAAGAGGTTGATTTGAACTTGAAAAATCCTCAAGCCCCTCTGGTGAAAAGAGTTAAACGTGGTATTGCGGCAGGAGTTGCAGACATTACGAGAATTTTTTCTCGCAACACGGGATCATTAGAGTCGGGTGAAGCTCATCACTTTTCAATCAAATTATATGGATCGTACATGAATAAACGGGGTGATTCTGCTGATGGCGTCGAGAACAATGGCTGGGGTGAGCTAGTTGATAGGATTATCGCGGGCACGAGTCACGGTATCGCTGTCAATCCAAGAGCAGAAAAACTTGTCGTGACTGTGAAGGAGTTTAAGCACCAGTTCAGTGCCTCCAACTCCGACATGATTTCAAGCTCCACACCTATTGCTAGAATCAAACCAATCTTTTTCGATCCATTAGCTGAGAATTATGAGCGTATTTACTTGAAAATGAACAAGGTTCATTTGATCAAAGGGGGATCAAAAGACGACTTGTTAACTTTTGAGATTAGTACCCCCAATAACGAACTCATCACATTTGCCAAGGCTTCTAATCAATTGGAGAAAAAACACTGGCAATTTATTTCTGTATTCTCCGGGGAATCGATTGGTGAAATTGTCAAGGTCAATGGTGTTTCTTTGAAAAGCCCAACTAAGAAGCCGTTACGTGATGATTACATCTTGTTATCGTTGTACATCAATGGTATCTTGGCTGGTGAAGGCAAGCTTTTGTATAAATCTGGCAACAGATTGGTTGAGTTTAACAAAGCAAAACCTCATATTGTTGAAATCATCTCCACTTCTCAAAACGCACCAATAGCTCGAGTCGAACTCAATACGGAGTATGTCGGAAAAGTTTACAACTCCGATATTTCAATTGATAACATTTTTCAATACGAAAAGTACTTCAAGTTGGGACAAAAGGGTCTTGATGAGTTGTCGAATTCATTGGTGGTTTTCTGCAAATTAGAGCTTTCTCAGTTACTCAAGTATTTCAGTGAACTTTTTTCATCATTGCTTGGAATTGTGGAGAATGCCTCTCAACATAGTGGACTGACAATCGAAATTTTAGAAGACAATACCTTCAAGGCAATCACTCACTTATTGGATACGTTATTTGGAAAACAGGATGAATATTTCCATTTAATCGATGATTTCATGTCAAAGCACGTGTATAACGAGCAAGTGGGTATCTTTTTGATAAACAAAGTGAGCGAGTTATTTGGAAGGGCTACGGTCAATTGGAACTCAGTGGCAAGATCAATGTGCCGAGTTAGTGCAATTTTGTTGAGAGTAGCATTGAAGACTCTTCAGCAAAGCAGTGAATTGGATGTCACACTCAATGCGTTAAATGGCTTATTTATGTCAGTTGAGAAATTTCTTTCCGTTAATTCACCCATCTTGGTTGACGACCAAGTGTTGGTTTTGGACAGTCTCGATTATCTCATCAGTTTGAAATCACGCATGGAAGATGGCGATGTTTTGAATATGCTGATCAGGTTTATCGACTCTATTGGTCTTCGTGGAATGGGAGCTGACGAATTAAATTATGACGGAACCATCAAGAAGGCAACCAAGGAACACAAGATTCCAATTAGTAAACTTCTTTTGGTTTTGAGATTGCTCAACGGGCCGCTTGTTGAAAATGAGCATGTAAGGCATGTATTGATTGGAAAATCAATGCAGTGGGCAGTGGATACATTCCTTGGTCCAATGGATGTCGAGGCTACCAGATTGGGATGCAGTATTCTCAACAGAGTTTGCACAATCTTGTGGGAGAAATCGTTGCCATTTGGCAAAGATTTAGATTTGTGCTTCTCGTTAGCCAAATTTTTACCAGCAATGGCACGTACATTCATTAGGTACAACAAGTTTACCAGAGGAAACAGTTTCTTTAAACCAAAACGTATTCTTACGCAATTATTTCCCACTACTTATCCATTCAACTCGTTCACCATTGACCAATCTGTTAATGATGAGCTGTTGGTTGAAGTTTTAGTTGAATTGGCCGCTTGTTTCTCTTTTATGGCAAAAATCGGAAAAGCTTCTGCTGGAAACGAAGGATATAGCAGAATTTTGAATACCAAAATTGATGGAGATGTTTTCGATTCAAACAAGTATTTGGCGGCTGATTTCCATGGTGAGGATCTTTTGACAATCATATCAGGAATCAGGTATATTAGATTGGGGAAGTATTTCCCCGAAGATAAATGGCTTTCATTGTATGCGATAATTGTCGATGGGTCCATGTGCGCTTTGGAATTAATAAGACCATTAATTGTCTCCTATCAGTTACCGCCAATTGAAGAGTCGGAACATTTTGACAGGGTATTATGGGGTAACTATTTGAAAGCGTTGTTGAGATTGGCAGTCTTGCCACCAGTTGCAGTTGAGCATTTGTCCAATGTCCCAGGTAAAGCATGCTGGGAGATTACTCGTGACGTGCGGGATAGGGCAGCATTTCTAGTCAATGAAGCGTGGGATGCACTAGCATGGCAAGCGACAGAGTCGGATATTATAAGATTCAACTTAAACAAATTTGGAGGTTACCAAGTTGAGTTTATCAATGACGAATTCAGTTTGATTTCGGAATTGATGATGTTTGGACTTCAAAGAAATGAAGAATGTCAATCTGTTGCTGTCAAGATGGTATGGACTATAATGGTATCTGAATTTATATTGAGTGGCGGTTTGAATGAAGTCGAAAAGCAATGCCTCATAGGACTTTACGAGGTATATCAGAAAGCTTCTTACAAACCTTCTAGAGAGGACCAAGATAATTTTATCAATAGAATGAAGGCAACCATTAGATTGGATAGGGAAGACGAAGCTTTTGGAATTTTTTATCAATTCATTCAGAACCTTACTGCTTTCTGCTCAACATTAAACTATTACACAAGTGTACCAGTTGCACCAGAATTCGACGAAGATAGAAGATTCCACAACATCAAGTTGAGAGCACAAATCAAAGCAGCAGGTAAACCAGAATATTTTAATTCCTTTATTGGTACCATGTACGATGATTATGTTCGTGTTAATGACTTTGTGCAAGCGGCTTTGAGTTTGGAATTGTTGGCATCAACGTATACTTGGGACCACAAGGAAATTGTTCCTGCTAGTTTCAGACCCAAATTTCCTCAACAAACCTCGTTTGAGAGAAAGGAGCTTTTGTTTAAAATGATGGCAACTAACTTTATTAAGGGTAAAAGTCTTGAAAAGGCGGCAGATACGTATAATGAGTTGTTGGATGCTTATAATGAGCACACGTATGATTTGAAAAGTTTTGCTTATGTGCATAACAAATTAGCCCAACTTTACTTGGACTTGGAGTCATCAGATAAGTTAGAGCCATCATATTTCCGTGTTGAAGCTATTGGAACCGGGTTCCCGTATTACATGAGGGTTATTTCACAGATTTATCAAGGGTTGCCGTTTGAGCACATTACATCTATTCATGAGCGTTTGTTGAAAGTTTTCCCCGGAGCAATCATGATTAATGATGATGCAGAGGCGCAAAAATTGAAAGAGGATAATGTGACCGGAAGGTATCTATTGGTGAAGGCGGTTGAACCGGTTTATGAGTTTTCTGATAAACTTTTCAATACATCATTTGGTGTTAGGCAGTATGCGAGAAACAAAGATTTGAAGTTTTTCAAAAGTTTGACAAAGATCCCTGGTTCTACTTCGGTGTTTGACTTGTGGACAGACCAAACTACTTATGAATCTTGGTTAAGTTTCCCAACGTTAATGAATCGAAGTTTTATCAAGACTTCGGAAACTGTTAGGTTATCACCGTTGGATAATGCTATTCAAACCATTACTAAGAAGAATGACGACTTGATTTTGTTGGAGAATTTGATAAACACCGCTATAAAGGACAAGACCGATTACCTGTCTCATTTCAGCGACTTATCGAGACAATTGAGTGGAACAGTTGATTCACCTGTTAATGGAGGTATTGGACAATACAGGTTGTTTTTCACTGATCCAAGATATCAAGACAAGGCTGAAAATATCAATAAGGCGGAGTTGCTCAGCAAGGCTTTCAAAGATATGGCTATTGTATTGAGTCGTTGTTTAGCCCTTCACGGAAGATTATGTCCACCGTCGATGATATCGTCCCATGAAGCATTGGTTGAGTTATTTGAAAAGAATTTCAAGGAGGAAATTGATAGTTTGAAATTGGGAGCTAATCAAAACGAAGTTGCATCATCTAAAGTGTCGCTTTTCCATAGCAAAAGATCAGATGCCTCCACCTTCAATGATAGGTCTTCTTTCCACAGTTCAAATCAATACCAACCGTCCTCAGCTAGTGCTTCCATCACTGGAGCCAGATTGGAGAGATCGAACACTCAGAACTCTTCACATTCTAATCGGTCTGACCAGAAATCAAACCACTCATCTGGGTTCACTAGTGGAGTGGTTTCTACTCAAAATAGTGGTGCATCATTTTCTCAATTTTCAGGATTAACTGGAAGGAAAAGCGTTGCATCAAGTGCACAAACCAACAGAAACGCTCCTAAAAAAGTTACTGCCCTCAATGGAAGATGGTAATGATATGCGAGAATGATGCTGAGAGTGATGTAGAAGATTCTATAGCTATGTATACTGACGAAGTGGTTTAAAATTTGTTGATTTTCAATTCTCATTACGTAATACACCATACAATCAAATATAATTGGTACAAATTGGAAGAAGACAAAAGAAAGAAAGAAAAAAGAAAAAAAACTAGAATCAACCTGAAAGCTTAACCAATTTTCACTTGACGCTCATCCCCGTTAAACAACTACTTTTGGCAAAATGTTTAGATTGACTGCTAGATCCGCTACACGCTCATTGAGGTTGCCTGTACAGAAAGCATCTTTCATCACTCCATTAAGATTTTATGTTGCTCCACCAATCACCAGAGATGAAGTCATCAATCGTGCGTTTGAAGCATTGGGTACCGTCACCACTTTGCAAGGATCAAACATAACCTTAGAGAGCTCCTTCCAAAAGGATTTGGGACTAGATTCATTGGACACTGTTGAGGCATTGGTTGCGTTAGAAGAGGAGTTTGACTTGGAAATCCCAGACAAGATTGCTGACGATATCAAAACTGTTGGAGAAGCCGTTGACTATATTTTGAAAGAGGAGGTAAAAGAAGAAGCTTAGAGTTGCTGCTTTGGTAGTTAGCGAGTGTATTGAGTGTATAAATTGTGTACAAAGTACAGCTGTGTGATTTATATATTTATTATGCGTTGGGCTTTGTAAGGGAATGGATTTGCGTAGGAGAGAAAGCCGAGTTATGGGCATACGCAAATGACAGTATCATGGTGAGGTTGACCAAGTCTCACTGTCCCCAGCTTTGTCTTGCCAAAAGTCAACCCTTTGTCCGAGGTTCCATCAAAATCGACGCTACCGTAAATTCAACACACATTGGTAAGCAATCCATCTTTATCTCTTCCCCCCTTCACCCTACATAATGACCAACCTATCGGAAGTACAATCCCAGTCCCGTGATACCGAAAATGCTCATGAACACGATGCCGATCCAATTCTTTCTCAAACTGAGGAAGAAGACAATACACATGAGGAAGATGATGAAGACGACAATAATCAAAATGAATCCAATGGAGCAGTTGAGTACCCGGGCTCGGTTTTACCAGATAATAACCAACAAGAGATTGAAGCGGATGTTGATTTGACTGCTGGGTTAGATCCCGATACTGAGTTTATTGATCTTGTCCATTTGAAAATCAATTCACTCGAAGACTTGAACTTGTCCAGATTTAGGAAATTAGAATCATTGTGCTTGCGACAAAATTTGATAACCTCGATTGTGGGAGTCAAAGATATTTCACCTACTTTAGAGGAGTTGGACTTTTACGATAACAGAATAAATCATATATCTAGTTCGATAAAACATTTGACGAAATTGCAGAATCTTGACTTATCGTTCAACACCATAAAAAATATCAAAAACATTGAGACGTTGGTGAATTTGGAGAATTTGTACTTTGTGGCAAATAAGATTAAGGAAATTAAAAACTTGGGCACATTAACTAAATTGGTTAATTTGGAACTCGGAGGAAACAAAATTGAGGTAATTGAGAATCTCGAAAATTTGGTGAACATAACGCAATTATGGCTAGGGAAGAATAGGATACATAAGTTGCAAAATTTGGACGCATTGGTCAACCTTAGAGTGCTTTCGATTCAATCAAACAGAATAAGAAAGATTGAAGGGCTCGAAAACTTGAAAAGTTTGGAGGAATTGTACTTGTCACATAATGGTATTGAAAAGATTGAAAATTTGGAAACTAACACCAACCTTCAGGTCTTGGATGTCACATCAAATAAAATTAAAGAGCTTTCAGGATTAAAACATTTGACAAAATTGACTGATTTCTGGTGTTCATACAACCAAGTTCTGAGCTTTGAAAATGTTGGTAAGGAGTTGGGGAAATTGCCTGATTTGGAGTGCGTTTATTTTGAAGGCAATCCCATTCAAACCGAAAATCCTACTGCATATCGCAGGAAATTAAAGTTGTATTTGGGTCCTTCCTTGAATAAAATTGATGCAACTTATATACATGGATGAGGGCTTTGCGTACATATGTATATATGCAAGTGACTGCATTTCATTTACAAGTCAATGATTGCTGTTATCAATGCAGTGCTTACCTTTTTTCGCATAACCTTGCACATGGGGACGAACATATAAAAGAGTTGTTATTGTTTGTCGTTCTTTTCCATTTCTCAATGAACTCTCTCATCGATCGACAATGTTTTCTTCTTGGGGCGACCGCATGGATCGCGAATTTGATAATATGATGTCTAAACCACGCAAGTATGTTAATTCAGTGCCACCACTGTACAATCCTAGAAGGATTGCTGAAAGAGCTACTATGCCAAAACAATATGACTCAGAGGAACAAAGAGATAAGCTCGCACCTCGTTCCAGATACCCATTGGATTCTCAACTCTGGGACAGAAGTCATCAATTTGTTGATGATTTCTGGGACAAATTCAGCTCAGGTAGATACTTTATCGGATTTGATGAATCCTTGCACACTAGAGAAAAGGAAGACAAGTATTTAGTGACCTATAATGACCCTGGTTTGAAGCAAGAAGATGTCAAGGTTGATTTTGATGAGAAAGAGAATGAGTTGGTGATTCATATCGATCACGAAGATCAGACTGATACAAGTGCTAGCGCCAAAACTTATCAAAGCACAATGAAGTTTGATAAATCTATAAACGTTGATGATATCAAAGCTGAGATTGATGACAATGGAATTCTGTTGGTTTTGCCAAAGACACATGCTGATAACGAACACATGCATCATATCACTGTGAAGCCAAAATCAACTTCGTATTAGGTGATTTAAGTATATGTTATGTAGTAAGCAAATGCCAATTTCCAAAAAAATTTTGTAGTCCAACTCTATGGTTGCAAAAATATTTGGAATTACAAAAAAAAGTAAAAAAGGGGGAAAGCACCACAATCATTACTCAATGAGTGTTATTCATGCAGAGATGAAAGAAAGATTCAAAGAGCTTAAAGGTAGATTCAGTAAATTATTTCAAAAAGATCACGAAAGGGAATCATTAGCTTTGGAGAGGAGAAGAATGTTTGAAAAATTGTATCAACCATCTACTAATGAACACTTGTCAGAATCACTCAAATGTCGGTTGTTACCCAGTTCTAATTTTGAATCAGACGAAAGCAATCTTTGTAATTCACCAATAAGTATTGATTTCCATACATCGCCACAGAATAAGGCATTCTTTGAACCACATACCAACGAAAGTTCACTTGAGCAAGATGTGAACAATTGCACAATGGACCAGTTGTGCTCTATACTTGATAAAGAGATTATTGAAATGCAAAATCTGAAACCAAAGAATATTCCTCATCCTCAACGATACCTTTCAAACTCAAGCTTGGCAACAATTACTGAAGTGCAGAATGTCAAGTTCAATCACAGTTGGGGAACACTCTACAATGTCAACCAGTATCCTTCCGATCTGAAACAGTGGTCATTTTACAAGACAAGAGCAGAGATGACTGATACAAAGCCACCAAGATTAGTCAAAGTAATTAGAGGCAAGCAGTAAAATGCAGTATATCTATTTTAATCCAATTTGTTATCCTCTGATCTGTAGTTATCCAACACTATTCTATAGATAAACGAAGGTGCAAATCCACCCACGTTTGTAATGAAAATGTCAATATGTTTTGGACGTACATAATCTTCCAACGGATTAACCACCACTTCAACATTTTCGACCAATTCATAATCATCATAACTAAGCACTTTCCCCGAGTTTCCCACTTCAATCAAGTCATTTCTTGTGAATGGATACAATGGTGATAGTTTATATAACCCAGAGACAGCAAACACGGGTGTCCTATGTTCCTTGGCACATTCAACAACACTTGCAACTCCACTCAGTGATAAGCATCCACCGTTGGCAAATACGGCGTTTGTTCCAATAATGACTTTACCAACTCTAGACATTACGGCATAAACGGTAGTGTCGGGTATGATCACCGTTTCGATATTATTCTCAGCCAAAGTTTTGGCAAATGCTTGTGCCTTTTGTAGATCATTAGGAAAGTTCTCAGTGACCAAAACGGTGAATTTCCTCTTTAAACGAGCTTTGATTAAAAAGTGTAATATCGTGTCTGATGTAGGAGTTGGTGTAAGTAAGACTTCATTATCATGAATCAAGTCAATTGCCATATTATTCAAGTCGTCATTGAAATTGGATATTTCATCAACCAAGTCTCTGATACCTTGGATTATTATACTCCTCATATCGCTCGACTGCTTTTTGGTTTGAGCCCCGCCTTGCTCTTTTCTACCTTCTTGTTTGGTTGTTGTTGTTAGCAAGCTAAACATGGAGCTCATCATTGGCACGTTGGAGTTAATATTGGCAGAGGCGTCCGTTGAACTTGTCTCCAATCCAGTCTCAATTTCTTCACGAATTATTGCTAAAACACGCCTTACTATGTTCCCTGGAATGATTTGGCAAGGGTTTGCTGTGTGTAAGATCGTTCCAACTTTTCTAATTAAACTTATCAAATCATAAGTATTGGTCCATCTTGCTGCTGATATGACTTTCATTAATAGATGAGCAATGACTAGGGCAATTTCTTTATCATCATTGAGTTGATGTCGCTTAAGCGTAGCCACTACGGGGCTCAAAATAGCCTGAATTTCTGGTGTAACTGTAGACATTACTGGAAACTTGAGTGAGTCAATGTTTGTTAAAAGATTACTAGTTGAAAAAGAAAAAATTAATGAAAAATAGAAAAAAAAAAAAAAAGCTTGGATACACTTTACTTAAAATTAAATACGTAAACTATTTACAACCTACTCAAAGCTTGATACCGATATGGATACTAGCCACTCCAAAGGTCAAATTCTCATACCCTGGTTCCGGTACATAGAATCCTGCTTTTTCAATCATTGACTTGAATTCCTCTTGTTTAGGAAACTTTTGAATACTTTCAACCAAATACTGGTAAGAGTCTCTATCATTGGCAATCAATTGACCCATTAAAGGTAATAATGAAAACAGGTAAGCTTGGTAAGCATAATCAATAACCGGGTTTTCAACTTGTGAAAACTCTAAACATGCAAAAATTCCACCTGGTTTCAATACTCTATACGCCGTGTTTAAACCCTTTTGTATGTCGGTGAAATTTCTAATACCAAAGGCAATCGTGTACACATCTTTAGAATTATCGGGAATTGCGTCCATGGTTTCACCATTTTGAACAAGAAATTCAACACGGTTTTTACCTTCGTTGGCCCATTTCAGTTTTGCATACCTCAATTCACCTTCTTTCAACATATCAGGATTGATATCAGCCACAGTGATTTTACTTTCAACATCACCAAATCTCTTTTCAGCATGCTCTAATAATCCAAATGCAATATCACCTGTACCACCAGCAACATCGAGAAAGTGCAATGGTTCAGATGATGATGGCCTCATTCCTGCGTCCAATCTGTTAATAAAGTGGTGTTTCCACAACCGATGAACTCCCATGGACATGACATCGTTCATGAGATCATAGTTTGAAGCAACTGAGGAGAAGACTCCACCAACAAGGTTTTCCTTTTCTGCACGATTGACAGTTTTGTAACCGAAATGTGTGGTATCCTCAACTGGTGGTGGTGGCGTCCTCTGTGAATCACCTGATGTTGGTGGTGGTGGTGGTGGTGTACTCCCCGAGTAAGGTCTTGCGAGGATTACTCGTGAAGCAATTGGTTCCACCAGTCTGGCAACTGATTTAAGCACAGTGCTTGCAAACGATTGGACAAGCATTAAGAAATAGCAACGCTTGGATTTTGTAAGGAGCTATAGAACCTAACAATTTAAGTTATTTTTCTTTTTCATTTTGCTCAGCATTTTGTAAACCGGAAAAATTTCGCACTTTCTGCGATAAAATAGCTCGCAGTATTGATAAACTACATTAAATGCATTTTACTCTATCATTTTTTGATTACTATAAAAGATTCACAAATTAAGCTTGAACAATTCTGACGGTGTTGGAGTGGCCGGAACCTTTAGTCCATCCTTGGACGGTGACAATCGAGTCACCTTTAGAAATGATACCCAAGTCAATAGCTTCAGAAACTGCCCACCTCAATCTGTTTTCAACATCCTCTTGCCAATTAGCAGCTTTCTCCTTTTCATATACAAATGGGTATACACCTCTGTACAAATGGGAGTATTTGGCACTTCTCTCATTTCTAGTAACCATCAAAATTGGGACATCTGGTTTATACTTGGATACTAATCTAGCGGAAAGACCAGATGTGGACAAAACAACAACAGCTTTTGCGTCTTGTTCATAAGCGGCAGATACAGCAGCAACAGCACAGGTTTCGGTGGTTGGAGTTGGCTTCTTGGCCAAGGCTCTCAATTCATTAAACAATTGAGGATAAGCAATGGCCTTTTCGGCAATGAGACATGTGTTGTGCATCATTGAAACAGCTTCGTATGGGTAGTTACCCTTGGCGGTTTCTCCTGACAACATAACACAATCAGCACCATCCAATATCGCATTACCAACATCAGAAACTTCGGCTCTGGTTGGTCTTGGGTTGTAGGTCATTGATTCCAACATTTGAGTTGCACAAATAACTGGCTTGGCAGCAAGATTACACTTTGCAATCAATTGTTTTTGAACAACAAACACTTGTGGTGCTGGAATTTCAATACCCAAGTCACCTCTAGCAACCATTACACCATCAGTTGCTTCCAAAATGTCATCAAAGTTATTGACACCTTGTTGATTTTCAATCTTGGCAATGATTTGTATGTCTTTACCTTCTTCACCAAGGACTTTTCTAATATGTCTGATATCATCACCAGATCTAATAAATGAAGCAAAAATCATGTGCACCTTGTTCTTGATACCAAATTGAATGTCAGCAATATCCTTTTCCGACAAAGCTGGTAAATCGACATCGGTACCTGGTAAATTGACACCCTTGTGTGAGCAGATTTTACCAGCATTGATGGATCTGACTCTTAAAGTTTGGTCATCAGCAACTTGCAAGACTTCAAATGACAAAACACCATCGTCAACGTAAATAATCTTTCCTGGAGAGATAACCTTGGTGATGTTTTTATAATCAATGTACATAATTTCATCATTACATTTCAATTTGTAAGCATCATCAGTGGTGAAAATCATGTCATGGCCAGCTGGAATTGGGTAATCTTTATCATCAATGGTGGTACCAGTTCTGATTTCTGGACCTTTGGTGTCCAAAGCAATAGCCAAAGGTCTTCCCTTGTATATTTCTTCTGATTTGATACAATTGTCAATAACAGATTGATGGTATTCATACGAACCATGGGAAAAATTCATTCTGGCAATGTTTAAACCAGCTTTCCTCAATTTGACCAAAGCTTCAACACTGTTTGTCTTTGGACCAATGGTACCAATAATTGATGATCTTCTCAAGTATTTGTGAGGAGTTTGCTCAACATTCAAGTTGGCTAACCAAGATAAGGATGAGTGGGACATTGTTATAAAGCAATTGAAGTCGGGTTAAAAGTGGATTAAAAATATAATATAAAACGATTATAACCTTGAAGAAGAAAAAGTAAAAAGTAGATGGGAGAATCGGTATCAATTTATTTATACATTTTCCAGCGTTTATAAAATTTTATATATTGTTTGTATATATAATCTCATCTGTACAAAAGTGTTACACAAAATTGCAGCAAAAGCAAACTAAACAGGAAAAATTGGAAAAACTCCGTAAAGGAGTGAGCCGAAGAAAGAAACAAAAGAAAATTTTAGTATAGCAATACAATACAGTAAGTAAGTACACGTTTCATTTACAAGAGGGAAATAGGAAAGAGGGGAATACGATCATTACACAAGCCAGTCCCAAACTTGACATTTCTGTCGGCCGATGGTGTCCTTTTTTTTTTTTTTGTTTTTCCACCAACGGACCACTGTGAAGGGATCAGGTGGATGACAAAAATCAGAGGAAACCCACAAGACAAGAGATACCGTGCGTTTCTCCAAGGCTCATATTGATGTCTTGTAAAAGACGTTCAGTATAGTGGTTTTTATATAGTGTAACAATTTTAAATCCGATTTTGCATCAGTTTGATGTCGATCCGAGTTCACAGCTTTTGGCAACGAGAAAATGTTGCCAACAAACCATAAACCTTCTCAGCAAGCAAAAGGGTTTATTGCAATGGGATTCCGTACCCAGAAAGCAACTTCGTCAGCTCCCATATTAGTTTGGAGTAGCAATCTGAGACTGCATCGGGTGGTCCCTTGGTTTGCAAGAGAAGAGGGGTAAAAAACTAGCTCTGCAAAGGATGTCGCTAAATCATTTTGTCTCAAAAAGTTGCGACAGTGCTGTCATTTTGAAATTCTCTACGCCATCATCACCACACAACCACCCTTCGAATGGTACTCCCAATTATTGTAGGATTGGGGGTCACGGGCTTAGCGCTCACGGCTAAGGCCACCATTTCCGCGTATCGCCAGTTCATAAAATTGACTCCCAGTATGGTTGCCACTTTAAACAACATCAAACTCACCAACGATTACGCTTCATCGTCAATCAACAAATCAGATCCAAACTATATTCACTATCAGTATTTACGAAGAAAGTATCCCAATCGAAGTTTTCTTGCGCCAATGACAGAACAGGAGGCATTACTAATACTTGGCATTGAGGGTGACGATATATTGAATGTTGATAAGAAAATGGTTAGAGATCGATATCGAAAGTTGATGGTTTTGAATCACCCTGACAAGCAAGGTAGCAAGTATATTAGTCAAAAAATCAATGAAGCCAAAGATGTGCTAGATAAGAGTTATATGGTGAATAAGTAGGATATATGTATAGTAGAGAAGTTGATAAAAGTACTTAAGTGAAAAGAACGGTTTGTAGTTCGAGGTCTATCGTCCCTGGAGGGAATCTTGAACATGTGAATTTTAACTCTGTTAAAGTAGTATTTTAACTCTGTTAAAGTAGTGTTGACGCATCAGGTTGATCCATAGCGTCTAAAAGCAGCTATTTAAAAGCTTTTGTTGATAACTGAAACTGGTACACAGGTGGAGTCGCCCAAAAGAGTAAAAAAAGGAAACATTTTTCCGATAATCCGAAAGCCCGTTGCAGAAAATTATGTCATACTGAATCATTACTAAAATGAGTCACATTGGTGTTCTAGCTTTGAGCTAAGATTGGGTGAGCAGCTGGCGCTATCCCTTTAGCAGCATATCACATAGCGTATACCCGTAACCGAGGTCTACTGAATCACATGCTTCGAAGGTATAGGTGTTTTTGTTAGTTTGAACAAATTTCAGCGATAAAGGAGATCACCATACAGGACTCTCCCTTGAGCAACTTTGTGTAATGGAATATACAATGATTGTCTATCTGTCTATGATATCACCCACTTGATCAATCTTGTCACATCCCAGGAGGCTATGAATCACTACTCTCCATGAGATCCAACCGCTCGCGGTGTTTGAAGACAATACTCATAATTCACACGCACCCCTTGGTCTTCTGGAGTGGTGGTGTCCACGACCTCCTGCACAGTTAAAAGTTCTCTTCTTGGTCATAAGTTTTGGTGATTTAGGCTGAACGGAGATTTGTAACTCGAAAGATTGCACAAAAACTAGAGACATCAGTGAAAAAAGAAACGAGGATGCCTTTTAAAAGATTTTCCTTTTGACTGCAAAAATATGTCCAGTTTTTTCTTTCATATAAACCGCCAGTTGTTTCTTAGAGGAAACATATATATTGTTATATACCAACTATGATTACCACGAAACACCATTCGATATTTGATTTATCTGACTACGACTACGATAGAGAAGATACAACCACGATGAGTTCAAGAACACACGATACATACACCAGTGGGTATAACGACACGCCGCATGATGAGCTCATATCAACATTATCATCGAATTCACTCAACTCGCTATTTGACGTTGAGTCCCTGTTTCATTCAAACAGAGCATATCCCGAAACATCAACCGTTACACCAGCTTTATCGAGACATGAATCATTCAAAAAGAAAGCAACAACGGATACAGCGAAATTTCATGAAGACTTCACAGCCAAACTTCAGTCCAAGCTACTGGCTTGCCACAATCACCGTATCACGGGTAAACAGCAACCACCACAAACTAAAGTTGTCGTGCTACTAGTAGGCTTACCTGCAAGTGGCAAATCTACATTGTGTCACCAAATCAAAGACTTTATACACTCAACCACCGACTACAAATGTGGCATTTACAACGCTGGAGACGTTCGAAGAAAAAAATCAATCACGTTCAACGATGCTAGTTTTTTCAACCCCAATAACCAATCAGCTCAAAGGGATCGTGACCTTTATGCTACAATCACATTGAATCATCTATTATCGGATCTAGATAACAAAGGGGTTGATATTGGATTCCTCGATGCAACGAATACGACTGTTGAGAGAAGACAAAAGATGTTGCAACTCATCAACTCGAGAAATTTGGCTACACTTGTTCTTGAAGTGGAGAGCCGATTTGCTGATTTCAACATTGTGACTGGAAAGCTCAACAATGCCGACTACATCCATCATGACAACAAATTGGCGTTCAATGATTTTAAGAACCGACTCAAGCATTACGAGAGTGTTTATGAGCCAGTGAGCTGGGAGGAGTTGGATGAGACTCAAGTTACTGCATATGTAAAATGTGTCGATGCAGGAGAAACTTTCCAAATGGTTAAGAGCAAAGATGTGGAGGAAAAGGAATTGGACGCTGAAAAAAGTGGCATTGAAGAAGCTAAGTTCTGGTACTTTAAAGTGTTGCAAGATTTTATTGATCAATATGATCAACTGATTGGTATTGAATATCGAAAAAGGGCAAAAGAGTTCAACTTGAAGGAATTTGTATAGTTAGTAGTAGGAGCTTACACTAGATTGTCAACCTATAATTAGACGAAAAGACTATATATTTCTTAAAGCTATACTCATGTACCAATATGTGTAGTAAAGTGATTACAACTAAGCTTTGCCACCCTTGTTCTCACGGTACTGAGGCAACGACATGATATGCACTTTTTCGTAGTTCTTGTCACTATCTTCAAAGATCTTTCTCACCCTTGACCGCTTTGAGTAGTACCTAAGCATCAAAGCGGCATATATGCCAAATCCCACACCACCAGCAATTAACGTTTGTTTGGGAGAATAGTTGTGAAATGCAATAGGATTACCTAACGACATTTGTTTAAATAGTGAAGAAGAGAGTGTGTAGAGGGTTAAAAGAATGAGGTTTAGACTTTTGAGGGAGAAAGGCGTCTCCTTTTATATACATGCTATGTGAGGGAATGAAGGGGGTAAATAAGGGGAAAGGGAGGGGACACACTCACTTTGAAACGTATAGTCATGCATTATAGTTTCGACTGCAAAATTGTACATAGAGAGAGGAGATCGAGCTAAATGACACTGCCAAAAGAAAAGACCTACTCATGCTAGCTTAAGTGATTGCTAAGATAGCTTAATTTGAGTATCAAGAAGGCGGGTGCATTGGCAAACGGTTTATGCTCAAGTTGACCTTGCTAGTAAAGATCTCATGCAGCCAAAAAAAAAAAAAAAAAAAGAAAAAGAAAAAAGTACAAATCAAATTCCCTTGCACATTATCCCACCACCACATTCAAACAATGTCATCGCCATCAACTTCAACAGCTGCAGATGAGAAAAAGTCTCAGCTTTTGCAACAAGAGTACAATAGGTATCAAGAACTAATACAAGAATTGGAAACCCAATCATCAACTCTTGCTTCGCAACTCCAAGAACATATCATTGTTGATCGTAGTCTCACGGCAATTGCTCCGGAAAAGAGACAAGGCCGTAAATGTTTCAAGATGATTGGTGGAGTGCTAGTCGAAAAAACAATTGACGATATAATCAAGATTTTGGCAGATGAAGTTAAAGAATTGTCCAAACAGAGAGACACAATTGATGAAGAATTGAAAAAGAATAGAGCAAACCTAGAAAAATGGATTTCAACAAATAAAATTAAAGTTGTTAAGGGATAAATAGATGTATTAATATACCGTGTTGTCGGTCCTCTAGTGGACTCTATTGATGGCCTCCCATTTGGGTTCATCTTTGAACAAACGAATGGCGGTCACTTCTCTCGAATTCGTCAAAGTGAAACGATGGTATATACCTTCAGGTAAAATCAATAAATCATTCTTTGATAACTTTGCTCTAATCCATTTATCGCCTTTGTTTCGAACATCAAAGAACCCTTCACCGTCAACAATGTATCTAATCTCCTCATCTTCATGATAATGTTCAGTATAAAATTGCTTCATTTTAGCATTGTAAGCATCAACGTCATTCTTGAATGTTTCCAAGTTTAAATGGATCTTGTCCCTGTTTTTGTATTCTCGTTCCTTGGCCAATGCATCTAGCTCCTCTTGACTTGTGACGTGCTTGTAGATTACACCCAACTCCTCTATTTCTTCAAATGACACAGGCACTCCTGAGTTATGATCGTCAGTGAAATTATCTTCTGTGTCGTTGTTGTCGTGATAATATAGTTGAACCATCTTTTGGTAGTAGTTGTAGTGGGGAGCAAAATCAACGAAAGCTGTTCGTTCGTATTGCAAAAGTATTTTTTGTAAAGGCTTCTTGCGCACGAGGTCCAATTTATAAAAGCAATCTTTTTTCATCCTGCTCCCAGAATTGATTAAGTTGCCCAAAAAGGAAACTGTGGAGTCAAGTATCGACAAATTAAGAGAGAGAAAGAGAGAAAGAGGAGGGGGCTAGGAAAAGCAATTGATTATGTGAGAGCGAGTCTTCCATGGATCCTAGATGTAACGAGTAGTCCATAGCAAGGGCTTAAGACCAGCACAACTTAAGTCAGTATGCTGGTTTCTCAACTTTGTGGTGATCTGAAACCACTTGTGTTAGACTGCAAGCATCCCAATCAACCACGATGAGTTCATTGAAGCTGTTGGGTATCAGTAGACATAGCTCTGGAAACTGAATTGTTGTTTAATAGCAAACGCTTTTTATTTGTATTTGGTAGCTCATATTATACCACTACGTGAAAAAACTGCAGCGAGTTGACTCCATCATGAAACAATCACTCATCAAAGATAACCCCAATGTCATACAACTCTTACCAGAATTACCAACAAGGTGGTAGAATACACAAACAGCCTTACCACCAACGAGAATCTGGACTGAATTTTCTGCAAAACCTTGATCACCAACTCGCCAGCCAAGATAAGAAACAAGCATTTAGAAGGACAGTTGATCATGGAAATAATATGGCTCGTTGGTTCATCGAAAAATCCTTGGGCATAAACACTCGACATCAACAACCTATTGGTGTGGTTCGTCCTGAAAGTTCTTACTTGATTGACCTACTCCCGTCATTGGCATATTCATCAAGTTTCAACCTAGATAGAAGGAATAATAAAAACAATATGGGAGCATTGGACTTGGACACAAAGTTAGTCCATTTGAGTTCAAATAAAGTCAAGCATTCAATAAATACCGTAAAATGGACTCCCGAAGGGCGAAGGCTATTGGTGGCCTCTCACTCTGGTGAATTCACATTATGGAATGGTATGACGTTTAATTTCGAAACCATTATGCAAGCTCATGAAAGCCCAATATTGACCATGCAGTATTCCAACAATGACGAATGGTTACTAAGTGGAGATCAGAATGGAACTGTTAAATATTGGCAACCCAATTTCAACAATGTTAATAATATAACAGCTCACTCAAACGGAGTACGAGACATTGCGTTTTCCCCAAACGATTCAAAATTTTTAACTTGCGGAGATGATTCAATGTTGAAGATTTGGAATTTCAGTAACGGACAGGAGGAAAGAACGTTGACTGGTCACAATTGGGAAGTCAAAAGTGCTGATTGGCATCCAGATTTGGGGCTTATTGTAAGTGGGTCAAAGGATAACTTGGTTAAGTTGTGGGATCCGCGTGCATCCCAATGCATAGCTACGTTGCATGGATTTAAGCATACAGTCAACACCACAAGGTTTCAGCCATGTGGAACAAAGAGATTACTAGCCTCGGTATCGCGTGACCGTTCTTGTCGTGTATTTGATTTAACAACCATGAAGGATATGTTGGTGATTCGTGATTCAGAAACTGATCTTTCATGTTGCGCATGGCATCCACACCACGCATCAATGTTGACGACAGCAGCGTTTAACGGTTCCATCAACCATTACTTACTCAACTCCTACATTGCAGACTCGAATGAATCAATACCAAAGAAAGTCAACACTAATATAACCAATGAAACAGGATCCGTTGAAGCGGTGCACCGCATACCATATGCCCATGAAAGGGCAATTCACGCTTTGGAGTTTCATCCTATGGGACATCTACTTTGTTCAGCTGGATCCGACAAAACTGCACGATTTTGGTCGCGTGCAAGACCCAATGATCCTATGGCTTGGAAAGATGCTGTATATACCGATGACAAGGTTGGCGCGTGGTACTACACTTTAAATAACAATGTCAATGCCGTGATGGAAGATGTGTGAGGAACGCAGTAAGTAGTCGAGCCCAGAGTCTACAAAATACAACTCTTGATATTCTGAAGAACTCGATATGTACTTGAAAATTATATACTTCTACTCCTATTCTTTATCCTCCTCTGGTTGTACTTCATCTAATTCAGTCATTAAGCGATCTAACTTCTTTGCACCAAGTTCAAAGTATTCCTTTTGTGCTTTAACGAGAACCTTTAACAAATCAATATTTTTGGAAGGTTTTAAAAGCGTCTTCATCTCGATAACGGCAAGCTCAGTGGCGCTGACAAGCTCATCTTCCTTTTGGGTCAACTCCTCATTTTCTGGATCACTCGATTCGTATTTACTTCTTAATTGATCAAATTGAGACCTCGTAAAGTAAACTTTTTTTCTCAATTCATTCACTTTTATAAATTGTTGATTCAAAATTTCCACCAATTCATGATTTAAAGTAAGAATACTTTTGTCTTGGTGCAATCTTGCCAACCCGACCTCATGATAGGTGGAAGAAGTTCTCAACAATGCCAATCCAAGAGCACTCAGGTCAGAATCTTTTTGCAACTCTTCGGAATATTTGGCAGTCAAGGCACTCAAATGACCA
This sequence comes from Lodderomyces parapsilosis, assembly GCF_000182765.1. Classification (NCBI taxonomy): domain Eukaryota; kingdom Fungi; phylum Ascomycota; class Pichiomycetes; order Serinales; family Debaryomycetaceae; genus Lodderomyces; species Lodderomyces parapsilosis. Next base: position 1,975,829 of record NW_023503281.1, on the reverse strand, counting down.
TACAATGTTTTTGGCAAATCTGGTGAAGTTGGTTTAATCGATAAGTTGTTATCGTTTTGTCCCTCTTTATTCTTTGAGTCGTCATCGGTCTCACCCAACAAGATTTTCTCCAACTCTTGTGGTGTTGATACATTCTTCAATTGGTTAAACTTGTTTCCAATAATATCCCCAACATGAGCATCTTTAATCTTGTTTATGGTGTAATTACCCGGAGGATAATCGTTGCTAATTTGTCCATAAGTTTCATTAGTTGTTTGAATCAAATCAGTGTACAACTTTAATAAGATCTCGCAATTATTCTCCAATTGTAAATATTCCTGCGGCAACTCACTCACTTCGACATTCGAATTGTTGGAGGCAAGGGCTTGAACTTGGTGCAATTGCTCATTGATCAACTGCTGTGTCTTGGACGCAAATGGTTGAATTGAGTCTCTAATTTGTTCAACAGTTTTCGACGGATTGACCTTGGAAAGACTTTCTTTGAATTGATCAACCGTTGGTAATGATTCTTGAATCGATTTCAAGTCGAACAAAGGAAATTTGAATGACATGTTGATTAATGGTTTTCTTGTAAACAAACAAGGGGCGAATTTCTTGTTTATCTTTTTTTTTTTCATTAAGGACCAAAATCTCAAATTTCAATCTTGCGGCTGAATATCCTATTTAGGAATTGGGATGAAGCTAGATATAAAGTGCTGGTTGCAAAAATGTGACAACCCTAACTGCAGCTGTCTTTCTTTATCAGCTACCCCGTAGGGAAATCTTTTTCACCTCACTCACTGTAAACGGTGAAGAGTCCTTTTCCAGTTAATATATAAGAGGGAGAAAACGACGAAGGGGGAGATCATTTAAATATACATTTGAATGAAGATCATAAAACAACTATATACTACTGATCGCCCGTTTCACTGAGTACAGCATATTCGCTCGCCCAACGGTTCTTTCTCTTTTTTCTAAATCACAAATCGTATTGTGAGGTCCCATAGCTCTACTTATAGATGCAAACCAATAGCTCATAAATGCGTTGCTACTCCTATCAGAGCAGCGCGCTCAATTAAAGAATCAAAAAGAAATCCCTGACGTCACTACAAAGTCAAATTGTTCCGATTTGTTTGCAGAAGGGTTTTTTGGATGCTAGCCACAACTATTGTTTTGCCAACTCAAATTTTTTGTACAATTTTGCAACCAAAACATCATATATTCTAAACCACAGCAAGGAAAAATTGATAGGCATCAAAAGAGCATTGTTTTCATGTCTCCTGAGATTGCACATACTGTTATGATAGGCGGAATGCTTTGGAAAAATCAGTGGTGGACATGGTGATCGTTTGAATATTGGCTATACGTAACTGTTTCTAATTTTCCTGTAGCACACGACCACATCTGAGAATTCTGTGCGTCACAATATCATAATGAGACACGAACTTCAAAGCTTCAAGCTAACAGATTTGATCTTGTTTCACAAATCTTGACTTCGTATGACTTCACCCCCCGCGACTGCAAATGAATCAACTGTATACTATAAAAAGCAAGCCAAATATAACGATAAGAGAAATATTCTCAACAAGGCCTACTTAGTTGAACCAATTGTACGACATCGAATCCATGACTCGATATTCTATAAACAGCATTTGTATTTGACAAATGAATCAACAATACTACCAGTTATTACCCAGAATGTTCAGTATATTGCAGGCGTTGATTCAATAGGAAGGCCCAGCCCCTTTTTGCAATGCCTTTTGCGATTGTTGGAGTTGGAGCCAGCAAAAGAAATTATCAATGTCTACCTTGACCAACTATCCTACAATGAATTCAAGTATTTGACTGCATTGACATTGCTATATATACGATTGGTTTACCCGAGTGAAGACATTTACAATATCTTTGACAAGCATGCCCAAGATTATCGAAAATTGAGATTCAAGTTGAAAACGCCGCAATTCAATGCTGTCCAACAGCCAATATATTACAAACTTGGGTACATGGACGAGTTTATAGATGATTTACTCACGCAGGAAAGAGTTGTGGATCTTATCTTGCCACGGCTCATTCCGAGATTGAGTTTAGTGGAACGCGGGTTGGTTGCACCTCGGCAATACTTTATTGATGATGAGATTCAAAAGGATATGCTGCGTGGTCAAGACAATGTTGTTAGCGGCGATAGTGACACGTCATATCAAAGTGATAGTGACTAAAACTTAAGTGGGAATCGAGGGTTTCACGCGTGTACCAATGTCCCTTCTCTTTGACTCCATGTCAATACTCTTCCTTTTGTACTAGTAATAGAAGCACAAAAACAATAAAGTAAAATTTTGAGCGAAAACCTAAAAATGCATTAAAATTGTCATGTCGAAAAAACATTAATTATTTTCTTTTAGTGGGGACAAAGAACATCATTCACCTCTTTTAATGGTGAAATATTACCAACAAACGGAATAATTTTCTAACAACAATTTAGACAATGGCAATAACGAATCTTTTAGATGAGGCAGATAGACATTCAGAAGCCAGCATACATGCCACATCTAGGACAAAAATCATTTTCGTTGTTGGCTTGTTTATACTTTCATTGACTGCCTTTGTATGTCAAACCGAGTTCACATCACAAGCATACAAACTAAAGTTTAGTGAACCGGTATTGCTATTGGCGGTTACGCATGGATCATGGTGGCTCTTGTGGCCACTTCAGGTATTGTTTATCTCAGTATGGAGGACGATTGGCAAAATGGGAAATCGTGACAAATTAGTCAAGGTGAATACAGCAATGGGCAATATACAATATCAAAGATTAAACTCCACCTCAGGGCTCCTTGAAGATCAAGAACACCCACAACAAGAAGTTCCAGTACAGCAAGTAAACTATTGGAAGTACTTTAGAAAAGCAATTGTTAAACAATTCCACAATGTCTATCACACATCAGTGCTTATATATGAAGCCAATGTCAATGATAATAGATCAACAAAACACCTTAACGATATCATCGAAAGTAATGTCCATATTTCAGGCTCTAGCTCAATCACGGATTGTATTCGCACATTTTTCCAAGCTCCATCAATCAAATACATCCTATTCAAAACGCTTATTGTGACAACGGTACTCACCTTGGCTGGATTCACCTGGTATGGATCAATGTCAATGACCTATGCTGCTGATGTGACTGCAATTTATAATTGTTCCGCTTTTACAGCGTATGCATTTGCAATTCCATTACTAAACGAAAAATTTTCATGGTTGAAGGTCAATTCAGTCATTATAGCTTTATTTGGAGTTTTTGTTGTTTCGTACTCATCCAGCAGTGACATTGGTAATGACAATGGTGAAGAAAATCCGTACCCATATAGATTTTGGGGTAATTTACTCATATTTATTGGTGCTATATTATATGGATACTATGAAGTATTGTACAAAAAGTATCTTTGTATACCAGCCCACTTGTCCAAGATCATCACACCAAGAAGACAACTGACGTTTGCAAACTTCATCATGGGAATAATGGGAGCTTACACGTTGACATTTTTAGCTCTCGTAATTGCAATTTTACATTTCACACACATTCACAGAGTCAATTTTTTTGATTATGGTGACAATACTAAAACTATATGGCTCTACATTTCGGGATCAATTGTGAGTAATCTTCTATTTAGTGCCGCCTTTTTATCGCTCATGGCATTAACAAGTCCTGTGTTGTCTTCTGTGAGTTCCTTGACAACCATTTTTCTCATTGGTGTGGTTGAATGGGTTGTATTTGGCAATGCATTGGATTTGCAGCAATTAATTGGGGATTCGTTTGTCATTGTTGGGTTTGTGATGTTGACGGTTGCATCGTGGAAGGAAATTAGTGAGGGTAACGAGGATGACGACGTTGAAGCTGTAAGTACATACTCATTTGCAATGAGTACTGATGGTACGCGTTAAATGTAGGGATAGTTATTGTGCATGTTTAGACTTTTAAAAAGATGATGCAACTTGAGTGCATTTTGAAAAAACTCTCCTTTTGTAGAGGTGCAAAATGAGTCGAAAAATAGATTGTTTTTTGCCATCACTATAGTTCATCAAGACACGCGCCACAATGACAGTTGATGATCATGACGTTGCAGGATTCCAAGGGTTGATGAAATCATTGAACTTGGACTCTGACCAATTCAAAGAATATGATGCAACTAAATTCCCAACATACAGCTTTCAAGAACTTCTGAATTTGAAACTTGAAATTGAATCTCAATTGAGGATACTTTTCAACTTGTTACTGCAGAAATATGGAGCCGATATGGAAACCAATTTAGTCACTGCTGATGGGTTCCCCAGAAATGACATCGACGTCGTTACAATACGATTAATCCGAGTGCAAATTATTCGCTTAAAGAATGATTATAAAGAGTTGTTGAAGGTAATAGATTCAAAAATGGAGGAGGAGTTTGCTAAGAGGCAAACAGAAGTGGGAAACAATCATGATCAAACTAAAACTGAATCAAGGCTGAGTCAATCAGAACCAACAATTCCGTTTGCGCAAGTGAGAGAAGTAATTAGTGGTGGTCCCGCTCAAACAGCTGGTCTTAAAGAGGGTGATTTGATTGTGATTTTTGATAATGACATACATGCATTGAATCATGACAAACTATCTAAATTGGTCGAGAGAGTGCGGTCTAAGCCAGGTGAGAAGTTGCATTTGAAAATCAAGCGTGGAGGAGAGGCATTGAATTTGGTTCTTGACACTAGTGTGACTTGGGATGGTAAAGGCATTGGGTGTCGCATTATTCCTGTATAGTTGTTCAAACAAATTGCATTATCGAGTGCTCTCGAGCTAGATACATCCCATGTGTTATGTATATATTTATCCTCCTCCATTCAATTCGGAATCGATACTTCGACAACGACTATTCTAAAACAAAATATCCCCACAACAATAATCTCCTTGTTACCTCTACCTCTCCCCCTGAAAATTTCCAGGACACCACTTATCCAAGCCACCGATACGATCACTCCGTGCCTACTCTCAACCACCATGCAACGTACTTGTAAAGGTCAAGACATCTCCACTTTCAACAACATAGTCTTCCATACCTTCCAATTCCCAATCAGTATCATTAATGAGCACCAATATTCCTGGTCGTACACTGTCATCCTCAATGAAAACAGGTATATCTTTGGGATCAGTGATGATGTTGTCACATATAAACTTGATAGCTTCCTTCATGGTAGCCTCGCCTTCTTCAAACGGGAGTACAACTTTATGTTCTCTTATTGACGAAGATATAACATCAAGCCCTCCAAGAAACTCTACTTTGATCTTTATAACCATGCCTAGTATGATGTAACTTGTTGCTTGTATTGTGGTGATGAGAAAACTTTTGACAATTTTCAATGTCGCGACTAGTTTCACGACACGCATTTTTTTTTTTCTGTCGAGTGTTGAAAATGTGTGTCTATGAAAAATCCGGTTTACCGTGTACAGACCTATTAGAGCCAATCCAACCATGTTGTCCTTCATATACGTTGCATTGGCATTTTTGTTACTGGCCGTTGTTAATGGATCAACAGTGTCAAACAAAGATTATGCTTTGGTCATGTATGATCCAGCGGTGGTCCCGCTAAACGATTCAACTGCGTCGCTATCTCCTGAAGTTGGCCAACTTTTGACATTTTTGAATACACATTACGAAACCACACTTAGTCCATATAGCGATGATGAAGTACTGTTGTTTTATGATGATTTCCCAAGATTCGATCATTTGGTGTTGCTCCCATCACTGAAGAAAGCAATTGGTGCCAAATCAGGGTTGAACCAGCATCAATTGTTGAGATTTATCAACGAAGGAGGTAATATTTTTGTTGTTGGTGGATCCGAAGCAGCATTACCTGAAGGGATCCGAATCTTTTTGAATGAAATTGGCATCTACCCTGCTCCAAAGGGATATAAATATGTGGACCATTTCAATTCCAAAAACGGGGTTGTGGAATTAAAGAGTCAAAACTTGGTTAGCAATAACAGAATAGTGGAGAATTTAAATACCGTTGAATATACCAATGGTAATGCTGCATTGATTTCAAATAACGAGTTGATCCAGCCAATTGTTAAATCTACAAGGACAGGATATACTAATAAAGCTGGACAAGTAATGAGTGATGAATCCACGTGGACTTTTGGGGAACAAGGCTTTTTAGCCGTCGGCTTCCAAGCATTGAATAATGCGAGATTAGTTTGGATGGGCTCGTTCGACTTGTTGGCCGATGATTCTTTGTACAAGTGGTGCTTCCAGGACTCTGGAGTGATAAAGTTACAATTTGTTCAACATATCAAAGCCAATGAACCGGAAAATTTGAACCCACATTTGTACAGAATCAAAGACCAAGCAATTTACACAATTGGTGTTTCGGAATACAAAGACGGCAAATGGATTCCCTTTGAGGTTAAAAATGATGATGAACAATTGCAATTATCGTTCAAGATGTTGGACCCTTACCAAAGATTGAATTTGAGTCCATTGGGTCCAGTAAGTGCCACGGAAAACAGTAGCGAATTAGATGCCTACGCATACTTTGTCAACTTTACCGTACCTGATCATCATGGGATGTTTACATTCGAGTTGGACTATAAACGTAAAGGATTGAGCTACATCTTGGATAGGAAAGTTGTCACCGTGAGGCATTTGGCCAATGATGAATTTAAGAGATCATGGGATATCTCCAACTCGTGGTTGTATATCGCAAGTACAGTATTGGTAATCCTTGCTTGGTTTTCTTTTGTTGTTTCATACTTATACATTGGTAAAACCAACCATGTGAAGAAAAACATCTAGAGTTTTTGTGCAATCAAAGGTTGAAGTTTATAGACTGGAAGTAGATTCATATCGAGTAAAAAAATACCATAGCAACTGTTGCAATTGTTAGTACGATGTTATTGTGAGATTCAAAGCTGTTGTTTGCATCATTCCATCGGTCAAAGATTCAGATCTGTTTATTTCTACTATCTTTTTAAACAACTATCTTCAATGTATGAAACTCAGTTGTCCCTATCAGATTGTTCATCATAAAATTGCGACGGATAAAAGTGTACTTGTTATCACACATACCTTTTCATCATGTCATTATTCTTCACCTGCAAGGCTTAAGAAACACTGAAAATAGTTTGAAAATTTTTTTTCTTCTTTTTGTTTTTTGATGCCACTTTATAGCTTTTTCGTGTTGAGATTCACACAAGACCACAAAGTACACACACCACGGAAATATTTCGACGTCTTCAATAACCACTTGTCAGTCACCACACACACTCATTTGTACATCAATGTTTCACCTAGCGTCATCCTTGTATACTCAATACACGAAACGAGAACAATACAACGTGCTTATCTTGGGATTAGACAATGCCGGTAAAACGTCATTTTTAGAGCATATAAAACTACTATATCCATCAGCAACTGCATCTCCTTCTGACAAAAAGTCAAATAGTTTAACAGCTAACATTAAGAACGAAAACACTGGCGAATCGAACGACAACAACAATAACAACAACGCAACTGAGTCCAATGCACAACGATCAACAACATCAATCTTGAAATCAAAACGAATCTTGCCCACAGTGGGTCAGAATACCACCACGATCAAATTTGAAGCTTCGGATAAACTGTCGCCGTTTGCATCACAGTTTAAGAATATAAATCTCAAATTTTGGGATTTAGGTGGACAACGATCGTTACGAAATATGTGGTCTAGATATTTCAAACAATGCCACGGGATAATATTCATCATCGATTCAACTGATACTGAGCGATTTCAAGAATGTTACGAGACGTTAATTCAAATTGCTCATGACGATAGTTGGCTCTTGTCAGGAGAGAATGATAATCCAGAGACCAATGGTGATTATGAACGCACGATAGGATTAGATGGAACGGTGAATGTCCCTATTTTGATGCTTGCAAATAAACAAGACTTACCACAAGCTGTTGATTTAGTAAGTTTGAAAACTGGTGTGTTTATTAAATTAGTTAGTGAGTTGGAAGCTACTGATTCAAAACTTTTGCCTGTGAGCGTATTGGAAAATCAAGGATTGAAAGAGAGTTTAGAGTGGTTGGTTACACGATTGATTTATAATAAAGGAAACAAGGTTCCGCAGTATAGCTAGTAAGTTACTGCAGTAGCATAGCCTCGACCTTTTATGTGGGTAGTTGATGACGCCGAATGGATGGGCTTTAAAGGCACATTTTTTAGAGATGTGAGAGCACAGAGTCAATTTTTAAAACTTTGGTATTTTTGCAAGTCTGAATTTTGCTGCCACTTTCAGCTTAGTCAGTTTTGAAAATTGAGAATGGAACCATACCCAATGTTGAAGCGTACCACTTGGGTTTACGCGTAGGCGAAGCTACTCATATACTCTAACGAAATACTGAATCTTACCATCGTTGTTGCGTTTCTCTCACGCACCATTTGCATATATCACAATAAAGCTTCTCCACATTATAGTGTTTTTTTAATATAAGCAGTTACGGGTAGCTTTCCCGTTGAAAGGAGCGAATTGTATATATACGTATGTAGAACGATATCATATGGGAATTCAATGCAAGTGGAATGAACAGAGAAAAACTTAGTGCACGTGCTAGGCGGCTTAAACTCAAAACTATGACGTATTTTTTCTCACCAAACACAAAACTGAAATTAGAAGAACCAAACTTTGCAACTCTAATCTCAAGAAAGAAGTGTGAAAGTACCTTAATTTCACGTTAGGAATAAGTAGAGCTCATCAAGTGTCCGTGTGTATTTTTCTTCCGAAAAGTTGAAAGATTGGGAATTGGTATGTACTGATACGTGCCACTCGCAATAGTGAGATGATGCAGAGTCGCCACTTAACCTATAAAAATTCAAGGTTCCTCGTATATACGAACATCGAACCTTCGAGACATTTATCCCAGTGCGGCCAGGGTTGGTGCTACCTCTATTGCATGAACAACCAGTTTGCGCCACGCAATGTCTGGCAATAGCTTTGTGTTACGAAATAAGCATAGCCAAGTAGAAAGACTAAGTCTCTTCGTTGGACCTAATTTGCTAAACTATAATAATTGTAGCTTTTTCTTTCGGAATAATTCGTTTTATTTCTATGAAAATGCAATTGTCCTCCGCATTCCACAAACAAAACTATTCATTTAAGCCATTGTGCGTATAAATCTTGTTTTGTGGTGTTTAGCAAACGAAACGTGCAAACTGCAATTCAATTGGAACGAACGACGTCACACATCACCATTGATATTACTACGGAAAAGCTTTTTTATTGTGTCCTTACCTACTTCAAAAATACTTCCTTTGTAACAATTGAATCGTAGCTCGAAAGCTGTGTGTGATCTAGCATTTTATAAAGAAACTAATACTCTTTTTTTTTTTTTTCCAGCGGCTAGACTTATGAACTGTGCATTGGGCCGTAAGGCAAGATTATACTCACTTCTAATAAGCCAAAGAGAAAAGTGGCATTGTATTGCTCCCATTTTGTTGGCAGTCCAAGGTTTGCTTTTTACTCTTCACTCATCGCGAATTCATTTGCAAAGTGCAATGTGAAATGGAGCCTAATGAATAAAAATTGATGACTAAAGAAATTCTTTTCCAAAGGGGAATTTCATCTTTTTGTGTAAATTATGTGTATAAAAAACAATGTGGGTTATGTGAAGATTATAGCAATCTAAATAAAAGAATTCTAAACATTTTATACCCACACCCACACCCCTCTTATTGTTTAAAAACAACAAGCCACACATTCGAGCGATTATTGAAACTATAAAAGCACAATTGATTGCTGCCCAATTGCATTTCAAGAATAATAATTACATCTAAATTTGCTCAACTTTATTCAACAAGTTTTATCAACCTAGAAAACTATCAGAAACTCGCATCCAAAAGTGAACATATCAATAGTGATCACTTGCATTTAAATTAAACTCAATTGTCTGGTCAAAGTTAGCCATTGAAATCAATTGAATCATGAGTTCGGAAGGTAAATTTTTCAGCAAGTTAAAGAAAACTTTTAAAGGGGACAAAAGTAACGAATCATCGCCCAATTCGTCACCGAAGGCCTCAAAGTCTGCATCTAAAAAGGAAACAAACCCAAAGAAGGAGAAATTGCTCCAAGAAGCTAGAAAAGAAGGAGAGAAGGTATTTCATCATAAACACGAGGGATCCACCACTGCAGCAGCAGCAGCAGGCAGTGGCGTTGCCTCGGGTGGAACTGGAACTGGAACTGGAACTGGAGCTGGAGCTGGTGTTGGAGCAGCAACAACAACATCATCATCACCAATAGTCAAGACAGGAAACAAGGAGCATGACAATATCCTCAAGGAGGCCTGGGATGAGGGACGTAAGTTGTTTCATCATCAGGCCAAAACTGGTAACACTGGTGTTTTTGCGGGTGGAACCGCACCTGCAGCAGCAGCAGCTGGAGGAATTGGCGGTTACGGTGCTTCAGGTGATAACAAAAACCCAAGTTCTGGCTACGAGTACAGCTCAAATCCTAATGACGTGGTTACCAGTTCATCGAAAGGTCGCTTAGTTACATCTCCACCAAGACGTTCGAGAGAGCCACTCAAGTATGAAATTCCTGGAGATTACAGTAACCAAAAGAGCCCAACTGATCCAACGGTCGTTGCGGACGAAAATTCTAAAGAACATTCAAACCCCGCTGTTCTTACCAATACAGATCCAGCTTATAGCGACGATGCTAAGCCAGCAAAAGGTCATGGTAAATTTTTCGATCCAAGAGATACGCAAGGTGGAGTACTCGGTGCTGCTACTGCCTCCGAAGACTCTGCTAACGCCTACAATGAAGGGAATTTTAGACAAACTCATGAGGAAGCAACAAAGGCTCAATATGTTGATACTGACAATTTGAAGACCAAGCCCACTGTTTATGAACAAGAGGACAGAGCCAATGAAGCTTTGGAAGAAATCAAACAAGATTCTTATCGTGAGGGTAATCAACAAGGAAGACATGACACGCAAGAAGATCCTTCTATCTTGGGTTCAAGACAAGTTGGTGGCAAAGGAACGACAACTGATGATCAAAAACTTGATAAAGAAGCGATCCACCAAGAAAACAAGTCCGCATATAACAAGGACGGCGTTGCAGGCATTCTTGAAAAGGAACAAGGTGAGTTGCCGCAAAAGTCTAAAAAGAAAGAATCTCATCCAGGTACCGTCAAAGAGGGTGATGTTGTTTATGGTGGCGCTGGTGTTGCTACCGCTAGACAAGACGATTATGATCCTGTTGACACTGAAAGGAGAATTTCTGACCTTGATAGACAAATCAACCAAACTGATAGCAAAATCGAGCAATTGAGAAATGACCCTAGCAATGCATCGACCTTTGCCGTTCGTGATGAGCCAATCAAAACACCTAAATTGGATGATGTGCATGACGAGTATGATCATTCAGATGGCCATGATGAGTTTGCCGATGCTCAAACTGATTCCAATTCCAACGACAATGCCAAATCGGGACAAGGTGTTCTTGCTGGTGCGGGAGGTGCATTAGCAGCAGCAGCCGGCTATTTAGGTTATGGTAATAGTAGGGAGCAAGAAAGCACCAACCAAGGCGTTTCGCAAGGAGAGAAACAAGAAACTTTGGATGCATCTTACGCCGCTGGTCAACAACAATTTGAAAATGAAAAGGGTGGAATTTCTTCCAAAGATGCCGCATCGGGCCAAAACCAAGAAGGAATTGTTGAACGAGCAGCCGAATTTTTGGGATTCGGATCTAGTAAGGATCAAGGCAGGTCCACTGAAGGCGTCACCGCTGGCCAAAAGCAAGAGACTCTTGATGCTTCCTATGCAGCTGGCCAACAAAACTTCGAAAATGAGAAAGCAGGGGCTACAACTAGGGGTGCCACTGGTCAAAATCAAGAAGGATTTGTTGAAAGGGCAGAGGGTGCTATCGGTGGAGCCGCCGCAGCTGCCGCTGGATACTTGGGCTTTGGCGGACACAATGCCCGTGAAGGTCATCAACAGTTGTTGAACGAAGCTTACGAAGCTGGAAAGAGAAAAGGAGAGAATGAAAGGACCGGAACTACCTCAAGACAAACTTCTGGTCAGAACCAAGAAGGATTTGTTGAAAGGGCAGAGGGTGCTATCGGTGGAGCCGCCGCAGCTGCCGCTGGATACTTGGGTTTGGGACCTCGTGATCCTGAACAAGAGCGTCAACAAATTCGCAAAGAGGCTTATGAGGCAGGAAGAAAGAAAGGTGAGCAAGAATTGTCTCCTACTGGTACATCGACATCCGGTCTGTACTTGGAAGGTACCAAGCAACGTATTGGTGAAGCATCAACAGCTGCTGCTGGTGCTCTTGGCTTGAACAGCGCACAGCAACCTAAGGAATTTACGAATGAACAATATGGTAGAAGCAAGGATGTAACTGACAACCATGGTGCTGCTGTATCGAGAGGTGACAAGTTGGAAAGAAGAGACGAAGCTTCAACGAGAACTTCTCAGTCATCTAACCAAGGATACTTGGGCGCGGCTGGCGCGGCAGTAGCCGGAGCTGGTGCAGCTGTTACAGGTGCACTCGGTTTAGGTGGTAATAACAGTAAACATAACGATGCTGACGACTCTTTAATTCAGGATGCTGAAAAGGCTGATCCTTCTATCGAAAAGTTACCACCACATAAGGTAAACAAGAAAGAGTTGGAGAGAGAAGAGACTCTTGCACCTACTGCAGATGATTATGAAACCGAGATTGTTGAACTGAACAAGGACTCAGTGGAAGACAAACAACTCAAAGCAGCCGAGGGTGATGTTAGTAAGTGGAATAAGCAACACGGATTTACAAATCCAAAAGAGTCGCTCATTCAAGAGGCAGAGGAAGCTGACCCTTCAATTGAGAAATTGCCACCTCATAAGGTCAACAAGAAGGAGCTCAAGGAAGAGAAAACCCTCTCTGCGGATGCTGATCCTGTTGAAAAGGATGTTGTCGAAGATACCCAATTCAAGGACCTCGAAGATGATGTTGCCACTTACAACAAAAAGCATGGATTCACCAATGTCAAATCGTCTTTGATTGAAGTTGCTGAAAATGCAGATCCTAAAATTGAAAAGATGCCAGCTCACAGGGGTCAATCTGTTGACAAGGAATTAGCAAGTGCTGGCAATGAGCCATCAGGAAATGACGTTCAAAACTTACCAAGCAATTATCCAGCCGTAACAACTGATGAAATTAAAAGTGCTGCCGGTGCCGGAGCGGTTAGGAGCAGTGATGCAACCAGCAAAAAGTCTATTGATACCGGTAAGAGCAGTCTGAATGTAGATGATGGAAAAGATCGTGAAGCTTTTGATAAAGGTGGTCTTGATGGAAAAAGTGCTGTAACTGGTGTTGCTGGCGCCGGGGCAGGTGCAGCTGCGTACGGTGCAACCTCGCACCACACGTCAGACTCCACAAAGTCACAAAAGTTGGATGATGCGTTGAAAAAGTCTCTTTATGAGGAAGGGTATTCCAAGGGAAAATCTGATGCTACCCCTTCATCGTCACACAACAAAAATGTTGCGGGCGCCTCGTACAATACCACTCAGCCTCTCAACCGTTCGGTTGGTGCTTCGAGTGTTGGTACAGCAGCTGCAGCTAGTGGCGCATATGGAGCCGGTCAACTGTTGGATAACGATTTGAAAAAACAGTTGTATGAGCATGGATATAGATCAGGGGCCACCAAGTCTCAAGTGATTGATCCTGAATTGAGACAACAATTGTATCAACATGGGTACTCCACTGGTCAAAAGCATCACCAATCATCAAACACAGCTTACGGATCCACTGGTGGCATCAAAGGCACCGACTCAAATTTGGACTCGAAACTCAAACAAGATTTGTATGAACATGGGTATGCCAAGGGTAGTACTGAAAAGAAAGCTGAAAAAGACGACAACATCCACAACAGATCGTATGGTACATCGAATAGAGAGGCCGCTATTGTTGGTGGTGCTGGAGCCGCAGGAGTCTTGGCGGGAGCTTCGGCTTTGGGATCTGGACACCACTCACAATCAAACCAAAAGTCCTTGCACACCCCGATTGATAGTAAATCTGAATTGGTCGATGAAAATACTGCTCATAGAGAAAGAGAAGATAACTCAAACAACTTGGTTGTTGAAGTTGTTGGTATTGAAGATAAAGAAGAAGCTTTAAGAACTGCAAGAAACGCATCCAAGAAATTGGACGAAAAGGGCGTCGACTTGACTTCGGGCAAATTGGTTATCGATGCCAACAATAAGGAGATTTACAAAGAAGACTATGTCAGTGAAAGGGAAGTTCATGGCATTGGTTCTGCGCCAAACGTTGTTGGCCAATCAAGGGCCGAGGGTTATACCCAAGGTGCTCGTGGATTGGACACTTCCTATGAGGGTGATGGTGCCGGTCAGCAAACTAACATTTACTCTGGACGAGGCACCTCTAGTACTTCAGGAGCTGCTCCACCAGTTGTTGGCCAATCTAGAGCCGAAGGATACACCCAAGGCGCTCATGGCTTAGATACCTCCTATGAGGGTGATGGCGCTGGCCAGCAAACTAACATTTACTCCGGACAAGGCAAAGCTGCTGCTCCACAAGTTGTTGGTCAATCAAGAACCGAAGGATACACTCAAGGAACTCGTGGTTTAGATACCTCCTATGAGGGTGAAGGTGCCGGTCAGCAAACTAACATTTATGCAGGACAAAGTAAGGCTGCTGATCCTCGAGTTGCTGGACAGTCTAGGGCCCAAGGCTACACCCAAGGCGCTACTGATACTTCCTACAGAGGTGAGGGTTCAGGCAAGACAACTAATGTTTCACCAGAGGGAGACAGAGGCGATGCCATTGCTGCAATTTTGGCCCTTGACAGGGAAGCCGCTCCTGGCGTTACATATGGTGATGGAAGTACTGTACCAGAACTCAAACCCGGTGAGTGTCCTTACTTCAGTTCAATCGGTCAACCTACTCCTGGTGCTGCTAGTGAGTACCACAAACAAGGAGTTCCAGAACATGGTGCGTACGCCGATGTCATTCGTGAAGCTTATGCTGCGGGTCATCAACGTGGTCAACAAGCAGTTGGTGCATATGGGCAAGGCTCTCGTGGACCACATGGAGCAGATACCTCGTATGAAGGTGCTGGTGTTGGTGCCAAGACTTGTCCGTACACTGGTGCTAAAGACCAAACCACGCCAAGCGCTGCCAATTATTATCAAGATAGTCAAGGTGCACATGGCAGTCGTGAAATTGACACTTCATATGAAGGGGATGGTGCTGGTGCCAAGACCTGTCCTTATAAGCCAACACAACAGGGCCAATTTTCAGATCAATCTGAGTTAGCAAAGCAGAGATTGCATGAAGCTGCTAGACAAAATGCAGGATTGTCAGCTGGTGGAGCTGGCGCTGGGGCTACTGCAGGTGCCGGTACTGGTGCCACCGATAGAGGACAACACCACACCCAAGGAGGAAAGTCTACATCAAGCGTTGCAAAGGAGGAAGATGATGAGATCTTTGTCAATGTCAAGGGCACTAAGGATAATACCATTGCCACTAAGATTGCTAGAACTGCTGTTGCCAGATTGCAAAAGACCCATGCATCCATTATCTCCAAGGTTAAGGAATTGCAGGTTGATGCTCACACTGGTATTGTTAGAGATGAGAATGGTGATGAGATCGCTCATTTTGCTGATTTAGCTGTGGATTCTAAACATTCTGAACATCATGCTGGTGCATCCAAGAGTACATCACATACCACTCACTCTGGTAATGGTAACACTTCTACTGCTGGAAATTCAGGTTCCGCTGCAGCTGGAGCTGGAGCTGGAGCTGGAGTAGGTGCTGGAGGCTTAGCTGCTGCTGCTGCCACTACTGCTTCATCAAAGCACCCCCACTTGACTGAGCCAACTCATCATACAAGTGCCAATGCAGGACAGCAATATACTACTGGCTTTTCAAAGCCTGAACCACCATATCCTCAAGGTGTTCCAGCTACAAAGGATGCAAATATTGCTACTGGACATGCATCTTCTGACCACCAATCATCTACTGTAGATGAAGGCTCTAACGTCAAATCATCTTCTGATAACTCGAGAGGTGTATCTAGTGGGTTACCAAGTCACTCCAACTACGATGATCGTCAGGCAAACACTGCTTCAACTGGATACTACAAGCTGGGCAACGAAAACGCGACATCTTCATCTCAAGGAGGATTATCGGGCTTAGCATCGAGCATTATTGGTGCCTCTGGTGCTGCTGGCGCCTTGGAATCATTGGGTATTGGAAATCCAAGTGGTGGAAGCGAAACCAAGGAAGAAACTTATAATGACAGATCTCAATCTGATTCCAATCCATCATCATCACATTTACTGGGCTCCAATGCATATCCAAAATCAGCTGTTGACGCTTACTCTTCATCTTCAGAAAACACCAGTTTTGACAGAAAAGTCAATGATGCTGCTCTGTATGGTGGAGGAGGTCAATCTGGCAGATATGCAGATCACCACCAATCATCAACATCTTCAACAACAACAAAGCCATCAAATTATGTTTCTGAATCTAGTTACGGTGCCAACCCTTCATCTGGTATTAATACCACATCTGCGGGCGAAACAGGTGTTGGTAGATCTACAGGTGGACATTCCACTTCTGCTGCTGGTAGTGGATATGGTTCCACAACGACTGGTTCTGGTGAATATAACAAGGTTCCAAGAGATTTGCATGAAAGAGGTGCTACTGGATCCAATGCTGCTGGATCATCGTCACATGGATTGACTTCGAATGCTGCCGAAGTTGATCATGAGGCAAGTAGTGCAAACAATTCATTTAGTATGCCAGGTGGGTGGAATTAGAGAGAGAATAAGGAAGCAAAGTTGTGAAAGCCGATTTAGGATGTGGTCCTAATTTTTTATCTTGAAGTTTGAATTTTTGTTTACTTGAATTGTATAGTTTTTATTAATTTGAAAGTATTGATATTTTTGTTCGACTTTCGTTTCTCTACATTTATCCTCATAAATGAATAGTACTTATTAGAAAGACTATACTAAACAAAACTCTTGACAAAGGTAGCCTCCACGTTTCGTCATCTCAATTGTACAACCTTCGATCTAGCTCCCGCAACACATTGGCAACTGATTGAACTTCAACTTGCATACCCCTAGTAGTCAACTTACCAACCAATGTACTGAAATCGACGCTATTGAATTTCTTGTGACGTGATAATGTCTTGTACGCATCGGCACAAGGTATAAACATACCACCGCCACTTCCACTAGCACCATCATTGTTGTTAGATCCAGATCCAGATCCAGGAGTGGATGGTAAAAGTGCCGTAAATGCGTTGAGACCAGAAGCACCAGGGCTAGCGGCGATATTATTTGAGCTATTGGATGCAAGTAATGGTGGTGGGATGGGACTGGGCGCATTGTTGCTATTATTGTTCCCGTTATTGTTGCTGCTAGCGCCAGGTGTACCGGGCCCAAAATTCAACAGTAGTGATGCTCTCGAATTGGTTCTCGATAAGTTGGATCGTATTGAAGAATCATTGCTCTTGGAAGCAACTGTAGTACAAAACAATGTAGACATTGGGTCCATTTGGCATTGTCTACAAGTACCGGGGTTTCCTGTACATCCGCCAGCGGAATCCTCATTCGAGTTGCCATTCTCTTCCATTTGTTGTTGTTGTTGTGACGATGATGATGATGATGGTGAATCTGAAGAGGACTGGTTTGGTCTTGGTATCACTGTGGGCACGGCACCTGGTGTCAAATTAGTTATATCACGAATTTCAACTGATGGACCTGGATGCATTACAGGAAGAGCCATTTTGGTGTTGCTATTGTTACTAGTCAAGTTGAATTGCAATGGTGGTAAGGTGTTATGGTCATTGCCTTGTCCATTCATTCCTTCTTCCTGTTCTTCGTCCTCTTCTTCTTCAACAATGACACTGTCTGGTCCATTCAATGAAGCATTGAGTCTAGCTGCTTCTTTGGCTGCCTCACGACATACACATGGAGTATCATCTGAACAAAAACCGCAATTTTCCATTGGTGAATCTTCATTGAAATCTGAATTGTCAATCTTATCTATTGATTTGGATCGGGATTGAATGTGCTGGTGATGATTGTGATTAGTTGTTGAAGCAACTGTGGTGTTCAGCTTCTGATCATGTTTTCGTAGCTTATTTAAATCAGGCATCGGTTTAGCTTTAGTGGCAAATTGTCTTGTGAAATCAATTTCTTCAACATCCTCTATACTTTGAGCCTTTCTCTTTCGACGAAGCGTTACAGCAGGTTGCGGCTTTATTGAATTTATTTGATTCTCTAACTCACGCTCAGCGTCAGTCTTGCGAGGTTCCTTTAATCCCACTGATTCACACAAACACTCGTCCTTGATACATACACCACAATCGAATTCAGATGAGCCAACTGCACCACCACCATTGTTGTCGTTGTTGTTACTAGTATTGGAAGTTGAATAAATTTTGTCAGGGGTATTGTTGTTGGATATTGGTGTCAATGTATGCTGAGTGCTGTTGCTGTTACTGCTATTGTTTCGACTCATTGTGTTGCGAATTTGGTAACCATTTCTTGTCGTGCCAGTAGGAGGCAGGTCTGCAGACGGTGCTGGTGAGATTTGTTGCAATGAATAAGACGAGCCAGTTGGTGAAATATTGTTCAGTGGTGATGGGTTCAGAACAGCATTGAGATTTGCATAATACTGTTGCTGTTGTTGTTGTTGTTGTTGTTGTTGTGTGGGTTGAAGTGAAAGTTGCGAATACGACGATGATGATGAATTGCTTGAGTGGCGCTTAGAAAACTGTTGAGGAGGGGCAGGTGCAATATTTTGGCGTGGTGGTTGTGGTAGTACTTGCTGCTGCTGCTGCTGTTGTTGTTGCTGCTGCGAGTGACCATGTTGTCGTGGTGACATTTGCAGTCTCATTTCTTCCTGTGACGCTCTAAACATGGCCATCTCTTGTCGTATTTGTTCCATGCTCTTTGTCAAAAAATTATTCTCGGCCTTTAATTTGTTTATGGTATTGATTAAAGCCATTTCCTTTATATCTTTCTCCTTTTCAACTTCCATCAATTTTTCTTCCAACTCTTGAACTCTAGTGGCTCTTCGTTCTCTAAAAGCCCTTTGAGCTGCTCTATTTTGTGCTTTCCTTTTTGATGCTGGGGTATCCACACTAGGCTTTCTACCTGGCTTAGGTCTTGGCGGTAATACCCATTCTTTTGATGTCATAATCAGGGTAACACTCTTGGTGGTCAAATTCCTAGTGGCAGCATTATTGGGTGGTGATGCTACGTTGTTGTTGTTGTTGTTGTTGTTGTGAGGGTTGTTGGGGCTGGCCACGCTTCTTGGAGTAGAACCAGCGGATGCCGAGGACGGAGGAGAGCCAGCAAGAGCTATCGGTGACTGAGCTACCGACTGCTGTCTTGGTGCAATACTGGGGCCCTTGGTGGTCATTTATATATAGTTAGCTTTTGCCTATAAGGTGCTGATTTGTGATATGGTGGACTCTATTCTACTTCCCCAGTGGTTTTGGGTGATTAGTCGCTGATTGGCTCCTTCTCGGAAAAAATAACTGAATATATTTGTCAAGTGATTCGTGGAAGGGACAGTTGATCCGCTAGTAATATTGATATTCTAAAAAAGATATGGGTGTGTCCGAGTGTGTAGCTGTTACTACGTTCCTTCAAGTATCCATAAAAATGGCAAAGCAAAAATATCAAAAGACTGTTGATTATATATAAGAGTTTTTTAGTCTTGTTATTAAAAAATGAGAAATTTTCTTTAAAAAATAAGTATTACATAACCTATTAAGTAATAAATGCTCTGATGAAATAGATAAAAAGAAAGAAGCTTCAACTAAGAAGTATACTATGTGTGTACACAAAATGGGACAGAAAAAGTAACAAAAGAAGTATCAACAATCCTATGATTGGCTAGAATTCAACGTAGTTGAATTTACAATAGCACTCATTACACCTTTGTACTTGCTCTTTTAAAGCCCCCTCCTCTTCCATCCCCATTGTTGCAAATATTAGACACAATTTTCATAACCCATCACCCCTCTCCTATCTTTCTCTTTCTTCATCCCCCTTCAGCCATTGTTGAATACTGACTGCACCTCTCCAGATGATTGGTTAACAGGTCTTTACGAACAAAAAGGACAGCCCCTTTCTCGACTAGGATTGCATTGGTGGGTCAAGCTTTCTTGGCTGAACCTAAACCCTTGACTATAGGGAGAATCCATGGTTTCGGTCGTTCCTAAATGAATAATAGTAAAATTCTTAGTATAAGACAAATTTTATGATAAGCAGAAACGAGCAAATTATTATTGTCATCTTCAACCAGAATAAATTTTCTCATACTCAGCCCCTTGCTGTGCAGAAGACGAACTCTCTCTCTCTCTCTCTCTCTCTCTCTGTGTGTGTGTGTGTGTGTATGTGTGTGTGTTTGTTGGGAATACCGAGTCCGGTCTCGGTTTTGACACAAAAATATTTTACAAAAAAGAAAAAGCTTGTTTGAGATCTCACAAAAGAGCACAACTTGTGAGCAGCTTGGAATATGACTTCTCTGAGTACGTGGATGGCAGAACCAACGACACGTCTGAAACAATGTAAATACGTGTATATTCTCACACACGGGCGAGCGCAATATTTCAAAATCCAATAAACCCTAATTCGGTAATCTTTTATACTCCTTCGTCATTTCACCATTTTATATACAATATTATACAAAGCTACACACAATATGGTCAAAGCTTCACTACATCTTTCCTCTTCTCTTCTCATTTACACCATCACATCCGCAACACTCTTACTTGGCTGCAGCAGCTGCTTGTTTTTGCTTTTCAGCTTCTTCAGCGGCCCTTTGTTGTTGCACTTTGGCAATTTCTTCAGGGTTTGGTCCACCTTCAGTAATCAACTTGTTCAAAGTCATTTTACCAAATTCATCCTTCAATTTTTGTTCCTCTTCTAAAAACTTGGCTGCATTCTCCTGCAAGTATTTTTGGAAATGTTGATATTGCAATTGTCCATGTTCTCTAATTATATCCAATGGCATCTTGGGTTCCAGAACAGGCATACCAAGCATCTTGGCGAGAAAATTGGCAGCATTTGGTTTATCTTGTGGATGATCCTTTTTCCATTGTTGTCTCAATTTGGCTTCACGTTGAGAAAATTCATCAACAATGTTAAATTTATTGGTGAATGAGTTGAGGATTGGACGAACATCTTTAACTGGTTGTGTAGCCAAGTACTCCAAGAATGGGATCAAACGAATCAAGTAATCATCAGGTTTACCATCCCATTTTGCGACCACAATGGAATTTTCTGGTTGTAAAGATGCACAATCTGGATCAACTTCAATCATTACTGTTTTACCCAAATCTCTATTCAATAAGGAAAGATCTTTAATCAATTTGCCATCCTTGTAACGACATCCTTCTCTGAACAATGCATATGAAATATACGCATGATATGGATCTAATTTACTCACAGCTTTTTCAGAAAACATTTGTGAATTGGAACAAAACAAGACAATTTCATAATATTGTGACAAGTAACCCAAAAAGTAATCAAGACCAGGTCTTTTGGCAGTTCTCCATCCATGTTTGGTATCCCAATCAGAATGGATCAATAAATCATCCAATGTCAACACCAAAGTCAATGGACGACGATATTGTTCTGGTGCTGGTGGTGGCAACAAGTTTTCAAATGCGGGTTCCGAGAAAAATGTAAATAATGATGCTAATCTTTTGCTCATTCTTTCATACATTAATGCTGGAGTGTATCCATTAGAAATATCTTTACCATCCATTTCTTGTTGTTCCTTTTCTGAATCCCAGTCTCTACTCATGTATCCTAACCCAAGAGCACCTCCAATTAAAGTTGACAAGTAAAACATATTGGCATATCTCTCACGTTTCAAGTCTTTTGATGTCTGTGCTCTTCTTCTTTTGCGTCTGGTTGACTTTTTGGATCCATCTTCCTCTTCAAATTCTTGCTCTTGCTCTTGCTCTTGATCCTCGGTTGTTTTTCTATTGTCTCTTTTAGGTTGTTGCTTACTGTCCTTTTGAGACTCAAGATCTTCAAAACCGGCTCTAGCTAGCATATCGTCATTCAAAATTGATTGTGGCTCACCCGGCTTCTTCTCCTTATTTTGCTTGTCGGCGGCTGCTTTATCATCTTTTGTTGAATAAAACTTTATCGATTGGCGATGATGTAATTTTAGTGATGGCGCGAGTTTTGTGTATGAGACTAACGATGATCTTGATGGCTTCGTTGCTGTATTTATCAACAGCCTAACGGTTGTCCTAAACATTATTGAGCTATGGCTTGATAGTATGTCTTGGAAAGTTAGATCAGAAGTCTTAGCTAGTGATCACTTATATACTTTTTACATTCTGAAAAATATTTCACGCTTTGAAATTTTTTAGTTTTTTTTTCTGCCCGAATCTCACCGCGCTACCGAGAATCGTGATCAGGCAAATGAATATTTCAGTCACCCAGGATGACGAGAGGTAGCCACTAGTAGAAGTTATTGCAGCCATGTTCAACACCGTTAAGAAACAGGTCACAAGAACCCTACACAATCCAAATGTGCACGTTCTTTCCCTCTACCGCATAAGCATTGTATCAACATCGTCTCATACTTTGACCCCCACGCGATGCCTTTCTTTCAAAATCCCCAATATCTTCAAAGCGGTTCAACAAGCAAACAAAATCGATGAAAGGTTTGACGAATTGGGGAAATCTCCCACCAAGGACAAAGTCCAACAAGTAATTGATGCAGTCAAAGATACACCAGAGCTCCTATTCCAATTGAATTTCTTTTTTTACGAGTGTCGAAAATTGGGTATAACCCATGACAATGCCAATCATCGTACTCGTAAATGGACTTATTGGCCAAATATGATTTTCAAATTGATCCCTTTAAATTCAGCCTTTTGGGATACTTGTTACCTGTTGGACAAAGCACAACATCAACATCGATTGACGCCATTTAAGCTACAGGATATTGGATTATTGGATCCCAAGAATTTCCCACCTGATTTTATTCGACAATTGGCTACGGGTGAATATAATGGCATTGATTTTAGAAATGTTATTATTTTTGCATTCTCAAGACCTAAATTTACGACAAAGGTTGATGAAACCAAATCTGAATAAGTTGGGAGTGGTTGGTAAAATGGGTGTGGCTACTGGTGATGAAATGTCAAAACTCGGTACGGTTCGTAGCTGAAACTGCACTTGTTGGTTTAATGTATAAAGTATGTGCACGGTGGAATAAACCACGCAAACACTTCATTCTGTTACCAAAGTTGAGAAATTAATGTGAGTTATAATTTCCGCCGTTGCTGCACAATTAGCGAAAAGGGTCATTTGTAGAAATATCTATCCACAAGACCCCAACATTATCACCGATTGATGATAAATGGCCAAGTTTTGGTTATCGGAAATCAATGTTGACACCAAAGAGGACAGGCTTAAGGTATCCTTTTCTCGTAAGGTGAGGGAGAAACTCGGTTAATTTATGGCGAAGCATTATCGTGGGGGGACTGCTATTGACTATGTACTTCATCACTACATTCTTGATCAAGTTTTACCTCTTCTTCTTGTGTATACTAACTCTTTTTTATTCTTCAAACTCAATATAAAATCAACAAAACTCCTTCTATACAAAACCCTCCAAACTATGTGCTTTCTTCACACCCTTATGGTTTAGGGATCTTTAACGACTTGGAAATGTTGGCGCATCCTTGCAACACAAATCCCAAGGCCAACAAATGAAACTCATACGGAGTATTGGCAAAAACAACACCCAATGGCAATTGCTCGTGAATCCAATCCTTATAAACCAACAAAGCCATCAACGCTACCCAAAACAAGTTACTTGGGATAGGCAAACCTTCAAAATATTGTGATTTACCCGTCTTGTCTTTGGGGATATTATTCACGGAAATGTTGAACCTAGCCAATCTTGTCAATCCACACAAGACCCAAAATGCCAACAACAAAACATCGATAGTCGATTGGAATCCAATAGCAAAAGCAATTGTTGCAGGCGATACACCAAAACTTACCAAATCAGCCAATGAATCCAATTCTTGTCCCATTAATGATGACTTGTTTCTTAATCTAGCAACTCTACCATCAAAGAAATCAAAAAACAAACCCAAAACTATAAAGAAGTGGGCTCTTTGCACATAGTTTGATTTGCCAGTTAATGAGTATCGTAAACAGGATATTATAGCGTAAAAACCACTGAAACCATTCAACAACGTGATGAAATCTGCCATGTGTAAGTTTCTAATCAAACTGAAATGTCTATTGTCGTTGATGAACTTCAAGTACTCGGTTTGTTCTGGTTTAGGAATATCTTCTTTTGAAGAGAGGGAAAACAATGATGAAGATCTCCTCAACGGTGGGCCAGGTTGGGAAGAAGCAGAAGATGTGGAATCATTGACATCATAATCTGAATCAGAGACCAAAGCTGATGATGATGAGTCAGGATTGGTATTGTTGCTTGTGTTGTGACGTTGCTGGTAACCGGTAGACGACATTGTAGTGGTGGCGAGTGCAAAAAATGACAATGATTGTGATGTGTATTCTTTGTTACAGCCAATTGACCTGATTTATATACGTTGCCGATACTGAGAATGAGTCAATTGGTTAAGTACCTCGTTGAAAAAGTAGTGTTGTCAAAAAAATACAATATGTTTGCTATGAGTGTGTCCTTCGCAATCCTTTTTTTTTTTTTGTGTAGGGGGGGATCTAGGTGATGATGAAATGAATGATGGTTTCTTTGTTTGGCAATGTCATTACTTTTTATTTTGCGTCAATTGGGTAAGGCTGTGTTTTTACAGAGCGTGTCTATGTGCAGTACGGGAGTATCTCTTGGTCTAACTTTGCCACAGACCATTTGCACGTGGAAGATGAGACTTTATTCCTCTCTGTTTTATAATGTGCATGAGATTCTTTGTTTATGATATCATCTGCAGAAGAAAACACGTTGAAGCTATAAACGATGGAGTTTTTATAATGTTTAGATTTGTCTTTTTCTCGAGTCCCTTTTAGATTGTCCTTCATTATCATTGCGTTCTTAAACAAGTTGCCCTTAGCGAGAGAATTGTTTGACTACACAGTATACAAAAGTGAAAGAGTTACGAAGAAACAGAGATGGGTATTGGTGACTACTGCTCTTGAGGTGTTCTAATTATATTTGGTTGTATATTGTTGGATCAAGCCAAGACAATAATGCCTAGTTAGAAGGGTTTACGAAACGAGTACACGACTCATCTAAGGAACTTATAAATACCTAATAATATTTCTAACAAGTTGGATGAACTTACATATGATTAGACAACTTTATATCTATAGTTATGCTTATAAACACTACAACAAAATAGACCAGAAGGTTAGTGGGTTAAGATATAACACCGATAAATACTTAGATAGAGAAACAAGTACAACAGAATTAATTTTCTGAGTCAATCAACTGCAAAGCACAAAACCACAACTGCAAAAACTCAAAAACTTTAGCCGCCATGCCTTCAAAAATTTCTGGCGAAGGATCAAACTATTGCAGCCATGGAAACAATAGATTGCTGAGTAGGAAAACTGTTCAACAAACGAACGAAACTATCTAGATGGGGCAAGTATTGAGAAGAAACGTCAGTTTGTTAATGATGAATCCAAGTAATATTGCAGTGGGAAAATAGTGATGCAACTGCCGAGATTTTCCAACGTCAACCAACTCCGAGACAATTAGTTTTTGACTTTTTGAATACATTGGAAAACGATTTACACTTGGTTGCCGACTTTAGAAACCGGTTATTTGCTGTCAAGATGGGCACTTTTGGAATTTTGCGTAAACACATCCCAGAAGTGAGGAATACCCTAAATGCAAAAAGACACATGTTCGAATCGGAGCTCTTCACCGAACTCAGAAACATTTCCCGTCTACGCGTTTTTTGGTCCTGCTGCTTCTGATAGTGTGGATTTAGATTATTTTGGGCAAAGCAAATTTGGAGATCGTGAATGATGGAATTCCTTTAGTGCAAATAACAAGGGCAACAAACAATACAATACTTCGAGCACAACACTTACTCCAAACCACGTCCATTCACCAAGAATTACTTCAACAGGGCACCAGTTGACTAATATTACCAAAATGGAAAGTTGGTCAAACAAGTTTTCAATAATGATGTGAAAGATAATCAGATAGAGCCCGCAGCTGAAAACGACGAAGGTGAAGCTGATGATAAATCATTTGAGTTTGACCCAGAGTTGAATTTTGCTGGTTATAACGCCGAGGACTATGCTGAAAGCGTCAATGCTGATAATGAGGCGAGGCCCTCTCAGTATCGAGTACCAAACAAAAGAGGAGGTCAAGAACATTATATTTGATGGTGGTTCCGCAACAAACTTCGTATGCGACACATTATTGCGTTGGTAACGACCCCATTCTCCGGAACAACTACTGGCTCAACCAGTAAGAGTAAAGACCGCTTCAAATCGAAAGCATTACATCACCAAGTCAACTACCATTAGGTTACCACCACCTCACAACACCAAAATTAATCTTTTTTAATCGTGGAAAATCTTCACCGAATCATTGATGGAAAAAAACCCACATTTCAACTGTGGGATTACACATTGACTGAACAGAGTGAGCATATTACAATTAATCTGAAACACAAGTCATTTTCGAAATCCACAAAACCAATACAACTGGGAACTTTATTGCAATTCAAGTGGAAAAGCAATCATCATTAGTTTCCGTTTCCGCTTGTGAACTACTTCGAAAAAAGAATCGCAAAAACATTACCCAGAATTACTCTCCACTAAATTGAGAAAAACCGCCTGATTGGGAGCTTCAAATGTGACATTGTCGTACTCAAAGGTGGCGTGCCAGTATACAGCAAAAGTTATTTCAATACGCTAGATGAGAACAAGGTTATCAAAGACTTCATTCAGGAAAAAATAGCTGCTGGAATCTTGACAAAAGCTGAAGACGATTGTTGATATTTCGCGATAAACAGAAAGTACTGTGCTAGTTTTTTAATCCAAGTACTTATCGGTGTTATATCTTAACTCGCTAACCTCCCTGATCTATATTGTTGTAAAGTTTAAAAGTATAACTATGGATAAGTTAAATTGTGGATATAAAGGCTGTCCATTCATGTATAAGTTCACATAATTTGTTTGGGAATATCATTCAATATTTATAAAGTGTCTTGTTGGACAAGTTGTGTGCTAGAGATCTTATCTCGTAAAAACTTGGGCTAGGTCTTATTCTTATCTTGACTTGATCAAACAACAAACTTTTGATTGTCTATGTTCTATGTTTGACTGAGGTGCAACCTTGTTCCCCGTTTCTATTTCTTATAGTTAGTGTCATCAGTGGCACATGCTGTGTTTCTCATCACTTGTTGTATATATTGCATAAGCTTGTTTTCAGTATACAAAGAAGAGATCCACGTCCTCTCTATACAACTCTACTGTTTTCGTTTTGAAAATGTTTTGAAGTGTGCGCGCGTGTGTGTGTGTGTGTGTTGTGTTTTGTTTTTTTTCTTTACCTAATTGCTTCTTTTGTTTACCAAAATCAACGGGAGATTGGTTTTTTCCAACCACACATAACAATATTCCAAAAACACCACCGAACATCTAGTGGGACAAAGACCCAAGTAGTCAAGAAACAACCCACAACAGCACATCTCTCCGATCCCCCCTTCAAGTAGATTGAAACTTGAAATATTTCACGTCTTTTGTTTGTGTGTCTACATATAAAAGGGTGTTTGATGTAAACAATGGTGGTTGGTGAATCACGAACAGAACTATTACAATGGATCAACACCATATTGGACCTAAACTACACCAAGATAGAACAATGTGGTACCGGAGCTGCATTTTGTCAATTGATGGATTCAATAGTTGGTGGTGTACCTTTGAACAAGGTTAAATTCAATGCCAATACTGAATATGCTTATCGACACAATTGGAAAATATTACAACTGGAGTTTATAAAACACCGAATTACTAAAAACATTGATGTTGAAAGATTGATCAAGTGTCGTTTACAAGATAATTTGGAGTTGTTACAGTGGTTTAAACGATATTGGAATGAAAATGCTGATGTTCATAATCAATATGATGCATTGAGTAAACGAAATGGAGTTGGTACTGGCACTGTTAATAACAGTCCGTATAATACAGTGAGTCTGATTCCTACTGTTAATGGTAACTCTACATTAAGACAGCAACAACAGCAACAGAGCTTAGCACCACCTGGATCTATTACCAGAAAACGTCAAATAAGTCAAAGTCCTGGATTAATGAATACCACTCAGAGTCATAATGGGTATAATAGTGATCAGAATATGCAATTTGGTGATAAGGTAAACACTCAAAATGAATCATCTCCACAACCACAACCATCTCAAGATGCATTGTTGTCTTCGAACTATACTAGCAGTACTATGTCAGCTAAAGTTAGACCCAGAAAATCAGTTACTCCAACCACATCATCAAGAAACTCCACTCCTATTCAGCGACCAAGAAAGACTTCAGATCGACAAGTGAAGAGAGTTTCATCTCAAGGCAATGGTAATGGTATAATGGGGAATGTGGCGAGTGATGAATCTTTGAGCAATGGCAGATACAAGTCTTTAGTAACATTAGGTGGAGGGGGAGCAGCAGTGGCTATGAATTCAAGCGTGAGTGATAACACCTCTTCGTCTTTTCAAACCACAACATCGGCAACTGCTATTCCATACACATCAACCAATGAGCACCAGCATCATGAAGTACAAGCACACGCTAGTAATCGAAATGGAAGTAGCATCAATGAAGGCTACAACAACGGCTACCAAATCACCAATGAAGAAGTTGAAATAATACTTGACAAAAACAGTCAATTGGAAAATCAATTGAATGAGTATAAATTAAATTGTGACACATTACAAGTTGAACGAAATTTCTACTTCAATAAATGTCGTGATATTGAAATATTGATTCAAAATATTGAACATAATGAAACTCTAATGTCTGAGTTGGATGTTTTGACTTTATTGAAAAAGATTGAAGATACATTGTATGCTACTCAAGAAGGTTTTAGTTCTGAAGTTCATCATGTGGCTGGTGATGATCACATGTTGGATAGTGAGTTTTAGAAAAAATAAGTTGGGGTGGAGAGGGGGGAAAGATAAGTTGTTGAATCCGTGTTAGGGAGCGGAGTTGATAGTGTTTAAAGTGGTTTTTGTTGCAACTAGGAAACGAATACACGTGTGCATCGTTGTTTGGTGTTGAAATATGTAATTACAGAATGTAGCACATATGTAAGATTTGGCAAGGGTCAATGATATAATGTCATTAATTATAAAAAGATCAAAAGTTTACACAAAGTTAATGACGCATTCTTTTCTTTTTCTTTGTCGCGAAATATAAAAAAAAAACTTCAAATCAGACACTTTATGAGTTTTTCTTCTTTCTGTCAGTAGAACACTTCAGACGCCAATTAAGTTAAGGAACTCAACTATACTAGGCACAGTTGGTCTTCGAAACCATTCACAAAGTAGTAAGCTAGAGAGATACTGTCTGTGCTTTTCACGTCTCTATTGATTAAAGAGACTTGCATTTTTTTCTGTGTGCATACATACACTTTCTCTACCAAGAGCGTTACTTTCTTAGTGTCTCATAAAGGTGATCTCCAAGACAGTCTGGCTCCCGACAAGATTGCGTCATTCTTTTGACGTTGAAGTGGTACTTGCATCAAGATATTATCTTTTTTTGTTTAGTAGGAATAAGCTTATGATGAGTGAGGGGATCTATTTGCTAAACTTTTCTTCAAAGGATAAAGGAATTAACCTAGTGACACAAATACAACCAATCAACCCTGTCTCAAAGAAGAAGGAGGCAAACGACAAGATGAGACACATAAATAATACACACGAACAATGTGAGTCTCTTTTTGCTAATGTGCTCATCGTGTGTTGGACATGTACCATACACGGAACATGACTGGAGAAGAGGAATTCTCTGCTTCTACTTACCCCGATAAATGTCTATTGTGCCATATGCTTTCCATTTTTCTCGTATGGACATCGCGAAGTTGAAAGAAAAACAAACCAAAATTAAAAATTAAAAAATTAAAAAAAATAAAAAAATAAAAAAATAAAAATAAAAATAAAAAGTTTTTTATTCTTTAAAAAAAAAAAAAAAAAAAAAAAAAAAAATTTAATTTCAAAAATCTTTCTTCGCCTGAATATGATGACAGTTTAAAAACCTTTTCTTTATAACAGAATACACACTCATTTCTACTATAGTACCCAGCACCGACTTACCATTTCTTCATTGCAAAAGAACTACTATCCTTTCATTCCATAGAGACAGACATATAACTCCACCGTAATTGACGAATTTTTTCCTAAAACAGAGGAGAACGAACAATGACAACCAGTAACAGCAGTAGTAGCAGGACCCATCATCAGTTTGATTACAATCGAAGAAACTCCAGCTCAGTAGCACCGTACTCTGTACCTATGAAACAACAACAACAACAACAACAACAACAACCACAACCACAACCACAGAGCTATTCTTATTATACTACTTGCAACAATAATTACCAATACATCCCATCTCAAACAAAACAACCTTCTACAATGGTCCTGCAACCTTACTCAAATAATTATAGTAATCAACCTTCATTTCACACATCACATGACTCACATCTGGACCTGTCCTCAAATAGCCATAACCAGCAGCACCAGCAGTACACTACACGCGGTGTACCCAACTTTAGCGGAAACAGCCAACCACATCTTTATCATTATAATACCCAACAACCTCAGCAGACCCAACAGCCTCAGCAGACCCAACAGCCTCAGCAGACCCAACAGCCTCAGCAGACCCAACAAAACCAACAAAACCAGCAACAAGTCCAACAAGTAGATCAAGAAGAATTTTCCCACAACCAACAACAAAAGCACAACCCTGAAGATCTGTCAGCCATAGCGTCACCTCCTCTAAATGGCCAATCTCCGCCAAAGCTTTCGCGAGAATTTGTGGTTCGTCGAACCAGTGAAGGAGAAACTGGTCGTGTTAAAGAAGAGTTGAGATGTGAAGCTTGTGGCAAAGGGTACAAACATATATCATCACTAGCTAAACATTTATGGGAACATACACCTGAATGGAATGTAACCAAGAAATTGTTAATTTCAAAACATCAACAAGTGCAGTTGTTGGAAGCAGCTAGTATTTTGGTCGGGATGAATCATGATTTAAAGGGTAATGGATATAATCGAGGTCATAAGGGCTACTATGGAGGCAGCACATCTATTCATGGAGGACCACCACCGTCTTCTTTGAAATTACTTCATAAACGAGGTGCTTCTGACCAATTGGCCAATCTACCATCACCATTCTCACCAACGAGTGAACATGGCAATAGCAACGGCAACGGCATAGGGGGAGGTACTCCTGTGACATCATCAGCAAATGGAAGTGCAAATGATGCGAATAAATTACTGCTGATTACATTCCCAACGACATCTTCATCCTCGGCAATCCAGTCAGATTCAGATAATCAAAGTGAAGGTGAAATCGATAATGAACATTCAAAACACAAGAATCGCCACTCGTTTGAGGCCAATCATCAATATCAAAGTGGCAGTCCTGAGGCCGTCGCGTTTACTAATCAACATACTCAAAATGGCCACAGAGAATACCAATTCAAGCCACATCACCCACATCAACCAAACACCAATGCTTCCACCACCGTTCCTGCATCCCAGTACCCGTTACAAAACGATATCAAGCAGCCAACACCTGTATCTCCCGTTGTTTATTCTCAGCCTGAAGCATCGTCGGTGCCATCGGTTGCAACAGCAGCATCGACAGGCTCTTCTTCTTCAACACAACCATCTCAGCCAAGTACATTGAATGGCAATGCAAGAACCCAATATTATGTGACTAATCAGTAACAACCAGTACCTGATTAACAAAGATACATGCATGCATACACGTTTCTTCTTCATTGTCTTCTTTGAAGAAATTCTTTTAAATCTTGTTTATACAGTATATACAAAGACTTCAAAAATCAACGTTGAGACTACGAAGGAAGTAACTAATGGATTTAATTATTACTTATACATATATTAATACAATTTTTTGGAACCTATTCTACATCATTTGTATACTACAACTTCATCTTCAAAGCTCGAATACGCTCATTCCCGTTACGTACATGGTCATCATCCTCACATCAACAATACTTTAAAATTGTCTCTTAGTTCCACCCTTAGCCTCTCTTTCCTTTTCCCTTCAAAAGATACCAAATTCATTCAGGTTAAGCTGCGGGGTACTATTATTGTCACTTTGATTATTACTCTTTGCTTCATTTGCTTGTTGCAATATTTGCTGTGGTGATAATGTCGATATTTGCGAGAAACTATTGCCCCCAACACCACCGCTACCACCGCCGATACCAGCACCACTAGCTAATCCATTACTCAATCCGTTTCCAATACCACCACTATTGAAATTCTCGTTGGTGGTAAAATCAACTCCCATATTAATCGCACTTGCATTCAAACCCATGCCCATCGTGTTCATATTCATATTCAGATTCATGTTGGGATTCATATTCATGTTCATGTTGGGGTTCATGCCTATGCCCAGAGGAGTGCGTGATGATGGATTTGTAAATGTATCAGCAAGTAACATATCATCAAATGGCTGTTGTTGAAATTGGGAGGATGTAGCCGAGAGCGGCGGTTGGTGCGATTGCTGTTGAGATTGCTGTGGTTGTGGTGGTTGTGGTGGCTGTGGTGGCTGTGGCTGCTGTGACTGCTGTGACTTCTGCTGCTGTGCCTGTTGCAATTGTTGCTGCATTTGCAGTTGTCGCATAGGCTGATGCTGATCTTGTTGTTGCATACCCAATTGCGATTGTGATGGTATCCGTTGTTGCGGTTGTTGTTGCGGTTGTTGTTGCGGTTGTTGTTGCAGTACTGCACTTGTCTGTGACTGTTGCTGTTGTTGCTGGGGTGGAATTGGCTGTTGAAATTGACCCAACGCACCCACTCCTGGTGCGGGTGCTGGTGCTGGTGCTGGTGCTGCAGCTACAGTGGCTCCTCCTGCGGGTCCGGATTGTTGTCGATACATTTGCTGTTTCCTCAACTCTTCCATTTTCATTCTCAAAAATTGTAACGCTTCAGCATACAATTCTTGCAACTTGGCATACAAGGGAAACAACTCGGGCATGTCGGGAGGTGCAGACAACACCACAGGGAACGTCGATTTCGAAGCTTGTTGTTGTTGTTGTTGTTGCTGCTGTGGTTGCGACGACCCATGATACTTTTCATATATGTAATTCAAAGTAGTCAAATTACACTGTAGTCTCTTTATATAGTTTGCATATGATTGAGTGATACTAACTCGATTCTCATTTGACATTTGTTGCATTAATGATTGATTACAAATGATATTGATGTACATATTGCTGCATTTTTTCATGAGGTGAGTATTGATTAATAGCAAGCATGTGACTCTATCCCTATCTAGAGATAAAGGTGCTCTATCAACATAATCCATCTTGGATGATCAGTAGCGTGAGGAAGTTGAAAATAATAATGTGTAATAATGAGTACTTTTTTGTTTACCCTTTGGTGTGAGAACAGAAGAAGAAGAAAAATTATTTTTTTTCTGTTCGGTTTTTCTCTTTACCGAAATTAAAGATAGTAGAGATACCGGCATTGGTGTGGCTAGTTGAAAGACAAAAAGTATTTTACATCTTTACGTTCCTACTATATACAGGTGTATATACACGCTTATCCACGAGTAATTGAATCGGCTCTTGATCCAGTTACTCGTCTCATTCCAATAAAAGACATATCAAAAGTGGCTCTTCCTTGTGTAAGAGCTCTCAATTTTGACAAGTACCCAATCATTTCTTTCAAGGGAGTTTCAGCAATGATGATTTTCTTATTGGCAAAATCCTCATTTCTGCCCTTTGTTTGCGATATGGTGTAGTCAGGTGGTACATATGTCTTTTCAACAACTTCTGCTGTCCAATCAGCAATCTCGGTGTCTTGGACCGATTCATCCTCAACTGCTAAAATGACAGCCTGACACCTTTGTGTCAAATCATGAGATACTTCACCCAAATCATTTGAATTGACATAAACTTTCGTAATCATTACCGGTTCAAAAATGGCAAAGTCGGACTCAGTCTCTTTAACTGTTTGGATCGCTTGTCTGCTTGCATTCATCATTGAAGGGACTAGCTCTTCATTTTTGTCCACAGGAGCATCCCAATGATTTATGGTAACGACCGTGGAATGCAACGAAAGACCCAATTGTGGGCCACCCATTTGCAAAGATGTTAAGCATCCATTGATTAATGCCTCTTGTAAATCGTCTAACGAGTTGGGGCACTTCCATCTCCGATCACTCATTGCCGTCTTTACATGTTCGGAAGCTGCTGAATCGGGCAAGATTATGATATTGTTTTCATCTTCAAATATATGTGCGCCAGGTACGGACTCAAAGTCTAAACAATTTTCAACATGACCGACAGTTAATTTGATTTGAATATGTTCACCTTCAAAACTGCCCTGTGCTTCAGCTTTACCCACGAATGATTCCTTGAAAGAAACAGCGACTTCGCGCAAGTTGACTTTTGCTTTCATGTCATTGATCAATCTCTCACGCACAATGTCCAAATGCAACTCTCCCATTCCACTGAGCACAGTTTGTCCTAGCTCTTCATCCACATGTACTTTCAACGAAGGATCTTCACGAATTAGAATATCCAAACATTTCTTCATGTATGCTTCATCACCAGCGGTATGTGGTTCTATACTTGCATTGAACAATGGTGGAGGAATGTCAATAGGCATCAATGTCATACTTGATTCAGTTGGCCCCATCGTTTTTTTTCCAGCAGCACTGGAAACAAATGTGTCTCCAGTTTTGAACTCAGTTTCGTAACCAGGGATAACACCAATATCACCGGCACTAACGCTTTTCACTTCCTCGGGTGTGTCACCATGCATCACAAGTAAATTTCTCACTAATAGTTTCTTTCCAGTTCTTGTATTGACCAAATTGGTGGAGGCATTCAATTTGCCACTGTAAATTCTGAAAAACGTCATTGGTCCTCTTGTCACATGAGTCATGACTTTAAACACAAGACCAACTGTCAAGTTCTTATCATTGTTAAACACTAATCCTTTAGTTTCATCCATCTTTTTTAATATTTCCTTCTTTTTACTTTTAATTTCTGGTAACGAAGTCTGCAAGGGGGAAGGTAAATACTTTGTTATACCATCCATCAACGGTTGCACTCCGATATTTCTAAAGGAAGACCCACAAAATACAGGGGTTAAATAGTTTTCAATAGTAGCTTTTCGAATTGCCAGATCCAACAACTCAGGAGAAATCTTCAAATAATTCTCATCATTTTCGAGAAATGCATCAATGACTGATTCATCAACTTCACCTAGTGTTTCCACCATTGATTCCCTTGCCTTGCAGTACATACCAAAGAGGTCGGGCGTGGATTCATTCAAGTCAATAACGTCAATTTCCTTACCAAACTCGTCCTCTTCTTTCCATTTTAATAACTTACCATGCAATACATCAATAACACCTTTAAAAATGTATTCTTGATCAGCAGCAACTTCAAAGTATGGAAGGTTGCATAGCACCACTCTCGTCTCTAATTTTTGTACAACTTCTCGAACAGTTCTACTGAAACCAGCACCAGGTCGATCCATTTTGTTTATGTAAACAATTCTAGGCAAACCCAATACACTGGCTTGCTTCCACACTTTTTCGGTTTGTGCTTCAACTCCTGCAACTGCATCTAAAATAGTAACAGCGCCATCCAACACTCGTAATGACCGTACAACTTCAAATGTAAAATCAGCATGGCCAGGTGTATCAATTATATTGATCTTGTGTTGATTCCACGGTATCGTTGTTGCTGCCAGCTGAATAGTTATACCACGCTCCCTCTCCGCTCGTAGATAATCAGTAACGGTATCACCTTCATCAACGTTTCCTATTCTTCTACTTTTCCCACTATAGTAGATCATTCGCTCAGTGGTGGTGGTTTTCCCTGCATCAATATGAGCAATGATTCCAATGTTTCGAATTTTCAGTAGTGCAACATTGTTAACGGTTGAATACAGCCTTGTTGATAGGATGTTTTGTAGTAGTCGATGTCGCATAAAGGAAATTAGATCTGACTGTCTTTGGTAAAGAAAAGTTTCACTTTTTTTTTTTTTCAAGCGAGCATTGATGGGGCTTTTTTGCGATTGTATTCCGTGTTGCAGTTGGCTGCAAAGATAACTCAGAAGCATTAAAGTCAACAAGATAATACTGATGAGAATCAATTGTGTTAAAGTGCTAAATGAGTATCAAACAGCGATTACTGTAATTACAGCGGAATGCTGGGATGTTTTTTAAGAGGCCTAACGACCGTGTTTTAACTGCCTCACCTTCATGATATACAAGCATTTGAAAGAGCACAGATTTGCATGACCTTGAAACAGTTATACTCTTGACTTTGAAAGCATTGTTGGTGTTAGACCATACCTAAGGCATTTTAACAATTTTGTTTTTGAGGTAATGGATGTCTGTTACAGTACAATGTGAGACTTTAACTTCAACTGTAAGAAAGCACTAATTAGTAGAGCCTATCGTTGCTGCAAGTTTATGGTTTTATTGATACAAATGTCCCGAAAAAACGAGCGTCAACTCAATTGTCTTTTTTGCACAAACTTTGGATGAATACTTTATAAAATAATACTTCGTATAAAAACTCCTTCAAATCTCAACTAATTTCCAAATAACTCTCTAATGATATAGCCATAGCTTTATTAAATATCAGGTTTCTTTTTGGAGCTACAGACATGCATATACATTCTGTTTTAGTGATGAAAACCGCATCATGTCTTCAAAAATTTTAACACGGTTGTACACCACAAAACACGAATTTACGAAAAATTAAGCTTGTGGCGTAGTTGAATTCTTGAAATTCACTTGTTCGAGTGGTCCTAAAAACTGGGTCGCATTCGGCGGCTACGTTCATGCGGGTGGTTGGTCTAGATGGTATGATTCTCGTTTAGGGTCGATAGCTGGTCTTCACGGATTGGCTACTGACTTACGGGCGGTCCCGGGTTCGATTCCCGGATCACCCCGCTTTGTTTTTTTCACATTTTTTTACAACTTTTCATTGACCATTCTCTGCTTTGGACTATTTTAAATACCCTTCTTTGTTGTCGCCAAAGCAACTATCGTGTATACGATCTCAGTGCTTCTACTTCATTTAACCACTTTTTTGTGAATTAATAGTCTGCTATTTAAAAAATGCCAGCATTTCCAGAGAAATGCCGTCCAGATTACAGATATCATTTTCCATTTGATAATCGTTCAGGTCAAAGACTGTTGAGCAAGCACATCGAACTCGCTGATGTCCACATTTTTTTCAAATCATTATTGTTAGTCATAACCACGGGTAAACATCGCACTTAACTCGGATTTATCCATAATCGGATAAAAAAAAAAAAATATAGAGTCCATAAAGTTGATGAGGAAGAGATCTCTTATGTGCGCTTTTGACAAAATACCAAGATGATAGCTTTCACTTGAAACGTAGATGACTGGAAAACGGAGTTTGTACCTCGGTATGTTTAAACTTCAGTTCGGTATAGGGTGTCTCCACTTTACACGTTTTTGATTGGCGATAATGCCGTGTCTAAAATGCTAACTCCGATTTTCGTGGGATGGCGGTGTAACACATTGCGCACACCGAGTTAAAAGCTGTTTTTTTACAACTTCTATGTCATAATTAATTTTAACTCTTTCCCCCCTCCCCTCTTCTAAACCCAACATCTAGGTACTCTGGGAGTTTGGAACTGTGGCATGAAGGATATGCTGTCAAGGTGTGTAAATCTTTTGCACAATAATAATTTTACATTTTTAGTAAAACTCGATCCGCTAACCGATTTCTCATCCATTTTGCGTTTTGTACTAACTGGAGCGCTTAAATTTCTTTTCACGTAGAAAATTTTAGTACATCTATATAATATACTAATGAATATATATATTTTGACGTTACCTCCTTTTTGTTTGTCAATAGCGGCTTAATATTTCTACATACCCCAACTGCTATTATTGCATGAATTATCAAACGCATACCATTATTTTCAAATGACATCAAACGGCTCTTCAGAGGACACAAGAGCTAGCTTATCCAACTCCAATAGTTATGAGAAACAAGTAGATCCAGAGGAAGAGCTATTCCCACCCAAGGAAGTTCTCAATGATCATGACCCAAATACTGATGCTGGTTACGCGTGGGTTGTATGTGCAGCATGTGTGCTTTTCAATTTCTGTACGTGGGGAATGAATTCAGGTTTTGCCATTTACTTTGCATATTATTTGAAGCATCAAACGTATGACGGAGCAGACAAACTAGACTACAGTTATATTGGGGGTATTGCTTTTGGGGTTGGACTTGCCTTTTCACCATTGATTACAGTGTGCATGGGAATATTTGGGTTCAAACCGGTTTTAATCGTGGGGAATTGTCTTCAATTTACAGCCTTGATGTTGGCAAGTTGGTCAACCAAACTTTGGCAATTGTATTTAACACAAGGCTTGATGCAAAGTTTTGGTCTAGCATTTCTTTCAATTCCGTCAATTACACTACTACCTCAATGGTTCAAAAAGAGGAGAGTTTTAGCGGGTGGAATTGCTTCAGCAGGTTCGGGTATGGGAGGTGTAGTTTTCAATTTGGGTATGCAAAAAGTTGTTGATCATTCCGGTGTACATTGGGCGTTGCGAGCTCAAAGTATTATTGGGTTTGGATTAACGTGGATTGCAATATTTGCCGCTAAAAGTAAAGCGTCGAAGCATAATATCGAATTTAAATTCATTGATTCAACAGTGTTTAGATCTGCCGGTTTCTATTTGGTTTTGTTTTTTGTATTGACTTGTATATTTGGGTACGTTATTGTGTTGTACACATTGGCTAATTTTACTCAGAGTCTAGGTTACAGTGAACACCAGGGCGCTATAGTATCTGCCATGGTGCAAGTGGGATCATTTTTTGGTAGACCAGTTATTGGTTATTTGTCGGACAAGCTTGGAGCTGCGTCAGTGGCCACGGTGGCGTATTATATTGTTGGCATTTTCTGCTTGGCAATGTGGATACCCGCACGAAATTATGCCACTGTTGTGGTGTTTGCTCTTATTGAAGGTGGGCTCATGGGAAGTATATACGCCATCATTGCACCACTCATGGCACAAATGTTTGGAATAAGGAAAATGAATATTGTTTTTGGCAAAGTTTGGTGTATCATGGGGGTGGCTGGTGTGTTTTCGCCCGTCATTGGTGTGAAGCTTGTGCGTGGTAGTGGTGCTAATGTTGACCCAACAAGTTACCGAAACTGTTCCATCTTTACTGGCGTCATGTTTGTAGCATGTGCAACAACAATGCTAATAATCAGAGGCTATCTAAAAGCTAGAGACGAGATTATAAATAAGGATGGATTGGCAGATTCGGATCATGTTGATACCACTCAAGTTACAGTACCATTCTTGTCAGTGTTTACGCATTTATTTACCATTGGAGGAGGAAAAGCATAAAGGTAGAAAATGTATTGTATTAATGATAGTTTAAATTAGAATGAAGTTGTGGCAAATCATCTCGAAAAGCCCGGAATCAAAAAACTTAAATTAAAAGTAAATAGAACATACGCTAACACAAAATACGCGTCTTCCCCTCCTTTTCTCCCACAAAAAAAAAAAACAAAAGCTACAAAGGCAGATCAGAAGGACCCTACGCCGTTTCTAATTCTCTTTTTTCCTCTTTAGTCACATCGTTATTCTTTACATTGATCTCCATTGTTTTCAGATATGACTGGTCACAAGATAAACCATCGTTTGGTGGTCATGACTGATCTGTCAAAACATTACGACAAGGACAGGTTTGTGGATGATTTGAAAGAAATGAAAAATACTGAGGTTACTACCATCGAAATAGAAAAAATTGATAAAGACAAACTTGAATTTCCAGATGATTTTGAATACATCCATCTTTTGGTTCAGTGCGAAGAAAAGAAATGGGATCAATTGACTAAATTTATTGATTTCCTCAAGAAGAACCCAAACTTGCTCACTGACAAAACAAGCGTTGGGTGCCATATTTTATTCAAGAGCGATAAATGTTGGAAAGATTATTCTGCTGCTCAAGTAAAGCAGTACAAACAGTTTATGTCAAGTCTTCAAGAAATATGTGGAAACAAAGTCACGCATTTGTCCTTCATCGACAAGTTTGACTTTGAGGATGATGACAAACCACAAGTAGATGCAGAAATCAAACTGGATATTGAACCTTGGGAGAATTTGGAAAAGTTGGACTACATCCATTGCTGTGTTGAGGAGTTTCCAGAAATCAAATTCCCCAAAACATTGGAAGCTTTGAATATCAATGGTGATTACTTTTTGAGTCTGTTGGATAATTTCAAATTTCCCAATAAGCTAAAAAGCTTTCAAGCTTCTTCAGGTGCACTTGCTTACATAAATAGAGTTTACTTCCCAAACGCACTCGAAACTTTGATTCTTTCGGGAAACAAAATGTATGTATTGGATGGCATTCTGTTCCCAAAATCATTGATTAATCTAGATGTTTCAGAAAATAGAATTGACAGCTTGGCAGGCGCTAGATGGCCACCGAAACTTGAATCACTTAGCATTGCTTGCAACCCTATTGAAACTTTAAAGGGTGTTGTCTTTCCTCCTTCTTTGAAGATCTTGGATGCTGGGTCTATTCCAAACGATGCAATGGTGGGGGTCAAATTTCCCGAGCTGCTTGAAGTTTTGAATCTCCAATCGGCAATGACGACTCCTCGTGGATTGAAAGTGCCTCCAAATGTGAAAACCTTGGTTTTGACAGGAGATGGAGTTTCAAGTGTTAACTCGTTGAAATTGCCAGATGGAATTGAAACTTTGTACTTGAATGAGAACAAGATCAAAACGTTGAATAAAGTCCAATTTCCATCAAACTTAAAAGAGTTGTACTTGGGTGACAACCTTTTAACCACTTTGAAAAACGTTGTATTTCCTGATTCGTTGGAGACCCTTGACATAGAGAATGAACCAGGGTGTATGTCTAGTGAAAAACAAATTATAACATTGAAGGATGTTATTCTTCCACCAAAGTTGAAAGTTTTGAAACTTGGCTACCAGGGAATTCGAATTCTAGAAAATTACGAATTCCCCGATAGCTTAACTTACTTGAGTTTACCTTACAATGATATGAAATCCATAAGGAGTGTTAAATTTGGTAACGATTTAAAGAAACTCGACTTGAGTGGCAATCCTGAGCTTTTATCGCTTGAGAATGTCAAGATACCCGAGTCAGTCACGGAATTGCGAATTCCTGAAGAAATGGTCCCCAATTTGCCAGCTGATATTGTTGACAGAGCCAACAAGGGTAGTCTTGTTTTGAAAAAGATTCATACTGACCTTAGCGCTTATGATACTCCTATTGACTTGGAGTCCAGTGGAATCATCACCAGTGATGAGATTTCAGGGATTTTAGCGAAAAAGAAAGAGGAAAGAATTGCTAGGTATGAAAAAGCCGAATAGAGTTCAGCGAGTGTTTTAGTTTTGTACAGGTTTATATTTTCACAGTGATATAAATTATTTCTAAGCTATACACTTTTATTTTATTCGTCATCCTCTTCATCTGATTCGTCTTTGTTTTCAGCTTCTTTACTCTCCAACAAACGTTCAAGTTCTGCATCTTCAGTAGCAGTGACTGCTTTAGGGGCCATGTTAACTTTACAAACACCACCATTTGACTCTATAATTAAATTAATTTTTTCAATAGCGGCTTCCAAAAGACGTACACCCTGATTTTTATCCAACGATTGTACAGAAAGGAAATATAACGGAGCAGCAACCAATTTGGCCTTGACTTGCATTTGTTCAGTGGAAACAGATTCTGCCGCTTTTAAAGCCAGTTTGATTGCGTCTATTCCTTCGTAACCAAAACACGATACTTCAACATCTGCTCTTATATTGATTGCTTGTGGGGTCAATCTTCTGGATATGTACAATTTCAATTCTTCCAATACACCTTCGGAGGGTGCTTCAATGCCTTCAAAAATAGTTGGGTCAGTGATGGAAAATTTAAAAGCATCGTATGCATGTCCATATTTCCTACTTAATGGCCAACCTATAGTTTCGTACAATTTTTCCAATGGTATATTGAATTTCTCAGCACAATGTCTCAAGATTGAATGTACTGCTTTACTTTTGTTGTATCTTTCGTCACATTTGACAATATCTTCAGCCGATACTCTTCTCTTTGACAAATCGATATAACCTTTCTCCTTATCGACTCTCAATACAACCGCAACTTCGTTTTTACCAACTCTAATCAATT
This sequence comes from Lodderomyces parapsilosis, assembly GCF_000182765.1. Taxonomy (NCBI): domain Eukaryota; kingdom Fungi; phylum Ascomycota; class Pichiomycetes; order Serinales; family Debaryomycetaceae; genus Lodderomyces; species Lodderomyces parapsilosis. Next base: position 1,933,395 of record NW_023503281.1, on the reverse strand, counting down.
TCTGAATGGAACGAATACGTCTTCTAGATAATTCTGACAACAAAACCATACCTTCAATATTGTCATATTCTAAAAGTTTAACATATGCACCCATTTCAGCAATTTCTTGAACGTTGACCATGACGACTTCGTCCACTTCTGGGTACTTGTTTTCGTAGAATCTGCAGTTTGTTGAGCTCATCTTGATTACAGACTAGTTTTCTTTTCTTCAACTGGGGTTCAAAAAGGTTGTAAATGGGTTGAGCTGCTGTCTGATGATTGGGATCTGACTCAGATTAGAAATTTTTCACTGCACGAGGTGAAGAATGGGAAGCAAAAAAAATAAAAAAATTGTTTTGAATTTTGTGCACGCCTTTTTCTGATCTTCTGCTTTCTTTGGTGTATGCAAGATCAATAGAGCACCAGGATCCCATTGCGTATAACATTTAGTATTGGAGGAGAAGGGTAATTTAGTCTTATTAATTGTAATTTGTGAAGTAAGAAAAGGTGGATGTTAAAGCAACCTGATAAGTAGACCACGTCTGATGGAGATGGAGTCATCTCTTGAGTGTCTACTTGATATGTAAAAGTGACATCAGAGCTAGATTGACTAGTGTCTCATCGCTCTTTCAAATCAATGAATTTGGTACCTTGCATCAGTTGACAACTTCAACGACAGATATGTATGAATTTTGGTTGCAATCTTGTGCAAAATTTATGTATCATTCATTCAGCACAATTCTATAGGTGAACAAATCAATGACAATAACAACTCAGCTGAAAGCTTGGACCATTCATCTGGTTGATAGCACGAGCCAATACAAACATCAGAGTCCCAGTTACGCCTAATGAAATTCGGGGAAACAAACGAGTCAGCTCGGTGCGGGGACCACCCCGAAACAGAAGAGGGATTTACAATACAATTGACCCAACCCTATTGCAGTAACCCACTTGCCCGATTAAGGACTTGTTGATAAGTAAACGTTTGGCTTTTATTGGAAAATGTACTACATGTAGTCAAACACAGTGGAAATTGCGATTGCCAAACATTGCGATTCGTTTCATTTATATTTCCAATGTATTCCGTACCAATCCAAGATACGTTTTAGGTTGACTCAAAAGAGATTTTGTGAGCCGATTCGCACTCGTGGATGGTTATTTTCTCTTCCCAGCGTGTTTCTGTCCTCCCCCCCTCCCCCACTCATCCTGTGTCGTGGAATTTTGTGTGTGTTATGTAATACGTTTGCAAATCTCCAGATTTTTCTTCAAGCCTCGTGTGTCGTATTAACCAAAATACGACATTGCCTTTTTTCTTATTGTTGTTGTTTATGTTTTCACACCAAAAATAAAAGAGATAAAAACAAAAATTGTTCTTCTTCTCACTCCAACTGCCCCCCCCCCCCAGAATTACGAGTTCGTACAGATTAATACCTTTGAGTTGCCTAATTTGTGTAACCACAAACTCACACAAGTGTACTACATACTTTACTTTACATTTGCTATTTAATTTATTGTTTTGTTTTGGGTAATTGAAATCCACCCCCAAGAACAGATTTTTTTTCATGTTTTGCACCGGAATTTCCTAAGTGAAACTTTTACTTCGATCTCTCCAACATTCGTTCCTTGAATTTGCTTTAAACTTTCAACTGACTCCGCTTTACATTTGGCTGATTTTGTGCTATTCCACAATCCTTCATATATTATGGACATAGAGAATAATGGTATATATATGGAGAATAGTTCCAGAATCAAAGGTATTAGGAGATTGTTCAAAGACAACAAAACGTATATTATAGCCATGACTATCATTGCCAATTTCATCCTATTTTATAGCCTCCATCTACTAAATACGAGGTTCAGTGAGGCGTTTCCATTCGTTTTGCCTCGAGCTGAGAAATATACATTAGAACAAACATCAGATTCAAATCTTGGGGATTTTGTTAATAGCTTTGAAAACAAAGAAATCTTTAGTCAAGTACAATTTTCCGAACATGCATTTTATGATCGAAAGATGAATGTGGTAGGTACAATTGAGTATTCCAAGTATAACCAATTTCAAAAACAACCATATGTTGCTAATGGATATATTGGAAGTAGAATACCCAACTTGGGACACGGGTTTACCTACGACCAACTAACTGAGTCTCCTGATTCTAAAAAAGACGACTTGTATAATGGGTGGCCATTGTTTGACAAAAGGTTTTCTGGAGCATTTATAGCTGGGTTTTATGACCTTCAGGAAAACACCACGGGAAACAACTTTCCTGAACTTTTGAAAAATGGGTATGAGAGTGTGATATCAGCAATTCCACAATGGACCACATTGAAACTAGCAATTCAACATGGCGATAAACGATATACATTGGACCCTGCCTCACCTGATGGAGTTGGACAGATAACGAATTATGTCCAGAATATGTCTTTATCAACAGGCATTGTAACTACTCAATTTACTTGGTTGGAATCGCTAGACGTTAGGTACACTGTTCTCGCACATAGATCGGAAATCAACTTGGGGTTGGTTAAGGTGGATATTAAAAATAAAGGAAATGATACTGTGGAGATTGATGTAATTGATGAGTTGAATTTCGATACAGCACAGAGGTGTCTGTTGAATTTAATTGGTCATGACAACTCTGGTATTTATGTGTCATTTCTGCCGGATAATTTGGACTACATTTCTGGTGCGATTTACTCAACGCTTCATCTCGATAGCGTCAAGCGTCATTCAAAAAACAAGAAAACGAACCAAACGTCACTGATACGACTACATGCACAGGATTCCACCCAATTTGGAAAAACAGTTGGCATTGTGTCCACAGATCTTGATCCTTCAAAGTTCAAAAACTCACGAGATACACTTGAATTTGCCAAAAAGGTTTCGCAAAAGTTTGAATACTTAGACTTGGTGATAAAGTCTCATGTTCGAGCATGGAAGGAATTGATGGGGAAACAATCGACGATAACATTCCCAAATGATCCCTTACTAGATTTAGGGTCCAAGGCATCAGTTTACCACTTGCTAGCCAATACGCGTCCCGACGCCCAGGGGTTGACAGGAGCACTTGGTGTTGCTGGATTGAGCTCAGACAGTTATGGTGGTATGGTGTTTTGGGATACCGATTTTTGGATGTTTAGGGCTATATTGGCGCTCGATCCTACTCATGCCAAAAGTATTGTCAATTACCGGATGCATACCCACCAGCAAGCTTTGAAAAACACTCCTCAAGGCTATGAAGGTGCTGCTTATCCCTGGACAAGCGGAAGATTTGGAAATTGTACGGCAACGGGTCCATGTTTGAATTATGAATATCACATCAACTCAGCCATTGCTATGGCGGCATGGGAATTGTACATTAGCGGTGCAGTAGATGATCAATATTTGGAAAGCACGGTCTACCCCTTGATCAGTGATGCGGCCAAGTTTTACGCGGACTACGTGACAAGTTACAATGAAACAATTGACAAGTTTATCACCAGCAACCTCACGGACCCAGATGAGTATGCCAACCACGTTGACAATGGAGCATATACAAATGCTGGCATAGCTTTACTTATGAACTGGATAAATGATATTGGTGATATATTGGGTATAAAAATGCCCGAAATTTACACTGACATTTCTCAAAAGATGTACCTCCCCACTGCGGACAATTCACAAAACATTACATTGGAGTATTCTGGGATGAATTCCTCAGTTGGTATCAAGCAAGCAGATGTCGTATTGATGACGTATCCTTTGCAGAATAGTTTGGTTGATGATGAGCAAGCCTATATAAACATGGAGTTCTATTCAGGAAAGCAAGTGAGCTATGGACCAGCAATGACTTTTTCAATCTTTTCCATTGTGGCAGCTAATTTGGCCACTAGTGGATGTGCATCACAATCGTATTTGCACAAGGCTATGCAACCATATTTGAGGGGACCATTTGCCCAATTTTCGGAACAAAATAACGACAACTTCAAAACCAATGGCGGTACTCATCCGGCATACCCATTCTTGACAGCACATGGAGGGTTTATACAAGCTGTTGTGAATGGATTAACTGGGTTAAGACATTCTTACACCATTGACAATGGTAAGATTAGGAGATCATTGTTTTTGGACCCAATTGCATTGCCATGCTTGGGTGATGGAGTTCAATATAGCGGGATTCATTATGATAACCACACGATTTCAATGAATATCACTGGCTCAACTTTTGTGATTCGAAATGAGGGAAAGACAAATAAGAGGGCAAATGATTACATATCTATAACGATTGCTGATAGAAATCCTGGTCGTGGAACTTACAAGTTAAAAGACAATGAAGAGAAATCATTTAAGTTATACCAACCCAGCAAGATTTTCGAAGATAGCGTATCCGAATGTGGGTTGGCGACATTTTACAACATCACTGAGAGTGCCCCAGGTGACTCCTCGTTTCTGATCAATGATGGAGATAATACCACCAGATGGCAAGTGAAATATAATGATACTACTGGAAAAGTTTTGATTGATTTGCACTCGATAAAAAACATAACTGGTGTTGTGTTTAACTGGGCTGACAAACCACCCAAAAAGGTTAAACTTCTGAAGTATATGGGTACTAAATTCAAGGATGTCACTGATTTTTTGGCAAAAGTTGATTTTGGTAACTATGTGTATAAAAACTACCGTTTTGCCAACCCTGGGGAAAAGTTGTTGAATCAGAGTGAAGTATTTGAGAACGTGTACTCGGATGATGTCACGATAAATGCACCATTTTCCAGCAAAGAATTGGAAGAAGTTATTGTTCCTGTACGGCATAACACAACATCTTGGAATATCAACTTGCAAGGCAGGTTCCTTTTACTTGAAGTTGATGGAATACACAACACAATACCGATAGAAGATGATTATGGTGGTGCCAAGCTTGCGGAAGTAAACTTCTTTTAATAAAAAGGATATAGAGTAGATTAGATTTAAGACAGATTAGAGCCCAAAAGCAATAACCATGTAGTACGTTTTTTTCTTTAAAATGAAATTAATATTCAAAATGTGCCACGCATCAACTATACTTCTACTTTAATACAAAGCCTCTGCCAATTTAATAAGACGCTTGAGACCTGTGTGCCAGTTCCCCAATTCGTCACTATAGCTTGTAGCAATCTCCACATTGATGGCATTTGCCTCATCAAACCTTTTATTCTCCAACTGCGAACTAATTTCTTTCAATGATTCAGTAAGTGGTTTGGATAAATCAGCATTGTTCAAATGATCAAACAAAATGTTTATTCTATGTTCCATATCAGCACCATGCTTAGCAAACTTTTCCGGAATGTTTGGTTTGATTGCTTCCATGACAATGGTCAAGGAATTGTAAATTGGTTCCAAATCATCAGCAATGTGCGACCTATCACCTTTTGGATACTTAGGAGGTTCAGGTGCCGCTTGTGGAACGGTTGCCGCTGGTGGTTGCTCATTCACTGAAACTGGAGGACGTGCTGGGCCAGTAGGGGGTGGCGCAACTGGCGTAAACGAGGGCTGTGCTGGGGTGCTCAGGGTTATTCCAAATGGCTGTTGTGGTGGTGCAGCAGTTCCGAATTTTGTTCCTACTTCAGGGGCCCCCACATGTGGCAATTGAGGTGAGTTATTCTGCATTGCTGATGGTGGTGGTGGTGCGTATGGGTTCTTTGGTGGTGCAACAGACGGTGCTGGTTGTGCTGCTCCAAATGCCAATGGAGGAGGTGATGCGAATGGAACTTTTGCTGGCGCTGGTTCACTTGTTGGAGCATAAGGATTCTTCTTGGCTATAGTAGGTGAAGCAGCAGCTGTTGGTGGCGCACCAAAGTTGGGAACTCCAGGTTGCGGAGGTTGCTCAGCCCCTGGAGGTGGAGCATACTTGGTGGTTGGAGTAGGTTTTGGTGATGGCACTTGTTGAGTTGGAATTGAGGTTCTAGATGCACTACGGCTGCTACTCTTGGGTGGTGGTGCAAAACCAGTGGTTGATACAGTTCTCTTTGGTGGGGCAAAGGAGTTATTGAAACTATTTTGACTTGGTTGATTTGATAATGTAGGTATGGATGAGGACGATACCGCCGCAGGTACAGGGGGGGTTACTGCTGCTGCTGCTGCTGCCCTACGTGGAGCAGATGCTTTTGGTTTGAAAGTTTCCGGCAAATCATTCCATCCATCGGTTTGCAGTTTGTTGTTTTTTGGGATGGATGATGCACCTGGTGGGGGTGGTGCAGGTGTTACGCCAGACGGATTCAACGCAGCAGGAGTAGCCACAGGAGAGGCAGCCTTGTAAATGTTTGTAGGTGCGTATGGGTTCGACTTTGCATAAGGGTTTGGTTTGGGCACCGCAGCAGCAGTAGCGGCAGCAACAGGGTAACTTTGTTGAGGAAAAGCCGTTGGAATTTGTTGTGGCATCGCGGGGGCACCATATTGGAATCCTGTTGGTTGAGGGATAGGAGCTGGAGGAGTTTGGGTTTGCAGTAATCCGGCGTTGAGTGCAGCTGAATATTGTGATCTGGATTTAGCAACTGAGGGTTGTTTGGTGGCTTTTTGGCCAGCAACCGTAGTTTTTGAAGATGGCTTGGTGGAGTTTGCAACCTTTACATCTTTTCCAGTGGCTTTCAGAATTCTTTCCTTCTCAACACCAGCAAGTTCATTGGGTAATAATTGCAACACCTTTTGGGCCAAATCAAATTCACCCGACCCAGCAACGAGATTCACAAACTCCAACAACGCTTTGGAAATAGAGTCAACCAGTGGACCAGTGATGGCACCATCCTTTTTTGAGTAGAATTTGTAAGTGGAAATCTTTTCAACGAAATTGGTCAATACGTGCAAACGTGCTTCGGAAGGTGACGAAACTCTTGTAGCGTCAGATTCTAATAACTCAGATTCATATTCAGGTAATTCTTGTAACCAGAGGTTTGCCAACTTGTCCAAAGCCCCACCTGCCAAGTAACAAGTAATGGCGTCTTCTCTGTCACCGTCACTTGAGTTTAAAATACGATCTCCCAATTCAGACATTTTATCGCTATACTCATCCGAGTCGGTAGCAATTGCCTTGATCCCTTTAGCGATTTCCTTCCAATCGCGGACATTAGCATGAGCAACGAGGTCAGTAACATTTTTGGATGTCACATTGTAGATAACTCTAGCCAAGCTATCTTCTTTGTGCTTCTTGAAATAAGCATTCCTCACAGATTGTTTCACTTGCTCAGATGCATCCAATGCCAAAACCAACGCTTCAACTAATTTCTTTTGATCTAAGGATGTCTCCACTGCATCTTCAATTTTGCTACTTAATACCAAACTGATCAATTTTTTATCGGCGTCAGATGAATTCGATCTAAAGAGGGAAAAGTTTCCTGAAGGTACGTAATCGTCAACACTAGACTTCACCTTGCCATTTCCGAGGTGCGCGAAAAAATCGTCATCTCCATCTCCATTAACGGCAGCATTCTCGAGAGGCACCTCCTTTCTTTCCGACCTAGTTTTTCCTTCACTTTCTTCTTTTTCAGCTTCTGCTCCAAACAACAAATCCTTTCCATTTTTGGAAAATGTCTCCAAGATTTCCCAATCGGCTTTGTTCTTACCTTTCACTGTGTCATCATTCAATCTCGTCTCAATGATCGTTTCGTACTTGTCGTTTTTCAAGTTTTCGAAATCCCTACCCTCCTTCTTGAACCCAGCCAGGTATTTTCCAATTTTCACGATTGACTTTCCATTAATACTTTCAATGGAAACCAACTTTGATCCAAATCCAAACGACACAGCGACTGGATTTTTGAGCCATGCTGGTGCTTGCTTAACCTCAAAAACAGGCTGCTGAGTCTCTGTGACTGATATTTCATTCCAAAAATCATTGTCATTGTTAGAAGCAGTCACTTTTGATGTAACCGGAGGTGATGTGTCTTGGATAGTTTGAACAGTAATCTTTCCATCAAATGAGGCTGTAGCAAAAATGTCTGGCGCAGATGGAGCAAATCTGGTTTCGAAAGCCCAATTTGCAGTTGTTGGATATTCAACCAACTTCTTACCCTCAATGGGGTTCCATAATATAGTTGCATTATCTTTACCACATGAGATCAACAAACTTGCATCTTGCTTACACCAATCCAACGACAAGACACCCTTTTTATGCCCTTCAAGCACCTTCTCTGGCGCATTTGAGTTTCTTAAATCCCAGGTCAAAATCAATGGACATGAATCATTATCACTAGCAGTGACCAACTGCGTAGATTTCGTTGGGTGCCACGCAACATGAGAAAAATTAGCTCTTCCACCTGGTCCAGTATAAGAAAGATGCAACACCTCTTTTTTAGTTTTGAGATCCCAAATGGAGGTATAACCACTGTTGCCAGTACTTGCAAAAATGTGGCTTACTGAATTGTTCCACGCAACGCAGCTTATCTCGTCCATTGGTGTCATAGCTTGACCTGGTGCAAAAGGTTCATTGAAATTTTTGGTGTCCCACACAAAAATTTGTCCATTGGATCCACCAGTAACAAGAACGTGAGGCTGGATAGGATTAAATTGCATGGATTTGACAGCACCGGTATGTTTATTGGATTTGTGAACAGATGATTTATCGAGATCTTTGGTTTTGATCAAGGTCGCAACATCCCAGAATTCAACAGTTCCGTTTTCAAAAGCACCCGCCAATAATCCCTTTGATCTTCCTTCAAATGGTTTTGACCACGCCAATGCATAGAACTTGTTCTCGACAGGAGCTGTGAAAATCGGTTCGCTCTTGCTAGTTGGTGAAAAGATATCCCATATGTCTAAAGTTGCTGAGGAACTGAAATCAATGTCAACCGCCCCAGCAACTGTTCCAGTGGCTAACAATGGAAGACTATCCAGACTCCACGCAAAGGTCGAAGTACGATTTATGTCACTTATTTTTACCATCTTTTTATCCACCTTTTCTTCTGTAGTCGAGTGAAAACGTTGATGGTTTCAATTGGCTGATCCTGATTGCCTGATTTCTTGTTGTCAATTGAGAGAGAGCTTCAGGCGTTGGGTAAGAAATTTTGAAAAAAACAGAGAGCAAAAAAAAAAACACAACACAACACAACACAACACAACATAGTGGAAAATTGGAAAATTGTGTTTTGTGCGTTGTCGGTTTATTTATTATGTAAAAGGAGCTGAAACTGAATAAACAACTTCTGGTTGTTTATAAACGAGCTATATATATAGATGCTAATCCATAAAATGTCTCCTCATTTGTAGACAAAAGTGGTCTCTTTCGGTTTCTCTTTATTCAGTCAACCAACGATTGTACTGAATCGTGGTAATTGCCACATTGAACAACGCATCAAAAATTAACACAACGACATAATGTCTTAGTATTACGACATTCGTAGCAAAATGCGACACACAATGTCGTAAGATGGTTTATCGTATCACAAAACGCGCCTTCTAGTAACATATCTTGTGATCAAGCTCCTCTATCAACAAGTGTCAATATAGCCATAATCGACATGTCAGGAAGTATTGTCAACACCAACAATTCAAAAGAAAGGAGTTAAAGCTACACTGGAGACGGTTGAATATCTGGGGTTTTATGCGTATACGATGCGAAAACGCGACCATACACTATCATAATCGCCACATCTTCTGTAATCCCGATCACCTCTCAGTGGCAAACCTAATCCAGTTACGGAATCAAAAGGTGCACCTACAGAATGATGGCATATGTATCTACACACCGTTTCGAAGATTTCTTACTATCCCTTGTAAGACTCTTTTTTTGCCGAGGATAATTTGCAACTTTTCTTTTTCTCTTGTTTCTCCCAGTTTTCTCAGATCATTTTTTGCAAATTTCAAATATCAATGCAAGTTTTGGAAAAGATGCTCAGTACTTTTGCGTACTAATAATAGAGGTCACTACGATGGAGACGAACATAAGGATGAAAGACCGACGTGCTTTGCTCACCCACCTACTCATCGGCAGAATTGGGAAACCCTCACTCAAAGCGTTCCTTTACGCGTATCTTTACTTAGTTCTTCCGAAAGTTATCAAAGCTATTGTGAGTGCGGTGAAAAAGGGCAAGTACGACAGGATGATACCAAGAATTAAAAAGACTATGGTAAAAGCAATGCATCCTCGCAAATTCCCCATGTTTGCTGCGAGCTTGATTACTGGAATAAACATTTTGGAACCCATGTTGTATGGTGCTATTAGGAGAACTAGATTATTGAAAAGACCGTCATCAGCATTGTTTGTTTCTACATTAGTATCATCGTTGGTATCGGCAATGGTAACATTTCCATTGTTCCAGAATCATGTTGTTGGATTTGGTAGATACAATTCATTAGACCTCACTTTGTTAGTCGCTACCAGGGCATTGGATACGGTGTTCTCATCAACCTTGTCTCATATTACACCAGCTGGTATCAGTGGATACGGAGATGCGTTATTGTTCATCATTAACAGCACATTGGTTATGTTTGCTTGGTTTTACAATCCAGAAAGGTTACCACCTGCTTACTCCAAGTGGATAACTTCTGCTGCCAACATGGACCCAGATTTTATTGAGGTTTTGCGGTTGGTCAGAAGCAAGGATTTGATTTACGGCCAACACGGTCCTAATGAGAATTATTTGACACCATATTTCGAGAAATATGGTAGAGATCCACTGGGAGCAAACACAGTCGTAAATCAGCCAATAGATTGCGAAGCAGTACACGCGTTCAGATGCAAAAGCTGTGAACTACATGCCTTATGGAGGTTTTGGAGAGGCTTCAAGTTTGCAATCACCGTGTATGGCCCGCTCAATTTATTTATGTTGGTATTCCCACTGAAAGTGAAGACTTCAACCAGATTGCTCAGGGCATTAAAGTCTTCCTTGCGCTCATCATGTTTCTTAGGCTCGTTTATAGGCCTTTATTGGTACGGGGTCTGTTTGGCAAGGACAAGGCTATTCCCCCACTTGTTCCCCAAAGTTCCTCGAACTAGGTTCGATGACACTATTTGTGCTGCTACAGGGGCTGTAATGTGTGGGTTTTCTTCATTTGTTGAGAACGCACAAAGAAGAAAAGAGTTGGCATTGTTTGTTGCTCCTAGAGGGTTGGGTACGTTGATACCATCAGAACCATCGAAAATCAACTTGAAAATAGAGAGTTTTGTCTTTTCCATTTGTTTGGCTATATTAGTTGCATATTCCAGAAACAGGTCGTCGAGTGTGAGAGGAATTTTTGGGAAAGGTCTCAAACAGATATTCAACGTTCAAGAATACAATTGATTACACCTTTTGTTACGCAGACTTAAATGTAGGAAATGAAACTCTTTGAAGACCCTTCTGGTGCAACATCTCTCTTAGGGTAGCGCTAATTCCTCTACGATTCTGGCGATTCTAATTTTTTTTTTCTTCTCTGTTCAACTGTCGCATACTTAGAGAGTCTCTAACTAGAGCCAGTAGAACATATATTTCACCTAGACATGTCATGTTAGATAAGGAGTCTGAAGAAGAGATTGACGCTGTTGAATATGAATTTGCCATACCTCCCAAAGGACCAGTGAAAAACTTTGACAAACGACATGATCATATAAAAAATCTATTGAAATTACTGCCAACAGACGCTTTATTGAACTTCATCTTTGACACAGCTGTATCCCTCTGTGATCCATTCACCCAGCCAGAGGAGACGGAGGACTATGTATTAAGTGTCCGTTGCATAGCGGACTTGCTTGTCTCAATCCTGTATTCATATTATACCGAAAACGAGGATTCAACAGATCTGGAGATAAACTCTATAAAGTTTGACATATCAACAAAATATTTCATCTTACTTCGACTAATACATGATTTGTTGAATGCATCAGACGAATTGAAATTGAGATTTGTTGATAACAGTGAAGAAAAATGGAAAGCAACTCTTGGGCAATGGACGCCCAAAAGTGTGGTCGTTTCCGGCGATGAGCTTAATTTGAAAATTCTATACTCCATGGCATGCGTTCTTGTAATGTCAATTCAAAAAATGTTTGCTCCTAGTGATGGAGCGTCCAACCTAATAATGAACCCGTATCTTCATTTTTTAATCAATCTTTGGAAATGTCACACAAATATCATCTTGCTTGGACTTGAGATTGATCGTCGTATAGAATTCAATAACCAGGACAAAAATGAGGAAGAAGAAACGCCCTCTGTGATTATACAAACATTGAAAGGATCGAGTTCAGTACGGTGTGTACTCGCGTGGGTACTAAACCAGAACCCCTCTCTGGCGGTGGAGCTTGATATATCTCAAGAATCAACAAAATCAATCGCTGACGCTGCAATGGATCTAGAGAAGGAATCGATATTAAACTTTGTTGAGCCGCTAGCGAGATCTACTGCAAATGGAGGCGCGATTCTGGTGGACATGAGATTAATCATAATTGGTTTATTGATTTTATACTCCTCAACTTCGTTCACTAGTGAGCAACATCGTCCTACTGAAGAGCCCTCCATCAACGAAGAACAAGCAATGAGGAAACTTAACAAATCAAAGGGTATAGCGGAATTGGGAGATGTCTTGATTGATTTGGAATATGCGGATCGATTTGATGAGGATCTCAAATACATGTTGGAATATGAAATGGAGGATTTTGACGATATTGACGAAAAAGATTTGGCAGACCAAAATGCGACCGATTTGAATGGAGTGGCCAAAGATGAGTTAGCAGAACACGAAGCTATAGATATACAATTTGACGATGAAGGACGCGATTGGAGAGATATAGTGCGAGGCGAGAACGTAAGTTTCAATCCGATATTTCTTGAAAAGTTTGCCGCTTTTGACCAACGACAGGATAAGTCCGAGTCAGATGACCTTTTCACAACATGGGATGAGTTGTACTTTACCTTTGAATTTCTATCTGTTTGCTCAATCGAAGGAAGTCCCGAAGCCGAGACTAAAATTGGACAGCTAGTGGTTAACACGATTTCCAAGGCAATCAAGGACGAGATAGAGGGTCGTGAAACGTCCATTACCCCCGATTTGATTCACAAGTACTGGTCCTCACCTGCGCTGGAAAAGGATATTAAAAAGGCTCAAGACAATAACAAATTGCTCATCCCTATCTTTAGTATCACCAAATATGAGCTCTTGTTGCAGAGTAATTCGAAATTGGCACGTGCTGCTATGGATGAAATGCTTATGTGCAATGGTCATCGCCGGTTGTTGATTTGGTTCATTACACACGATTTAAACTTGTCGAATCTACTAATAGATTATGTTTTTCAACTTGCTGTAGGGCTAAGAGGCACCTTGGATACTTCTGCACCATATCTTTTTTCAAGACAAGGTGGTAAAGTTATATTGAGTGAAGTGGAGCAGCTGATGCTTTTGCACGAGTTTTTCACCAACAGTGCCTTTTACTTGTCGGCGAATGAAGGACTTGAGATTGATGATGGATACGAGGTGGTGTTGGCCGAGTCCATTGCCAAAAAGTTGATGATACTCCTTTGCTTGATGATATCGCAGTTGATCAAATTAAACATCATCAAGATTGGCGGAAAAAATACCAAAGATGATATACATAATTACAATAATGAATTGCAAGTGCTATTGATTGGATGGATAGGAAAGGTCCCAGAAGCCAGACAACTTTATTTTGAAATGAAAAGTTTGCAAAATGAGCAACGTGAGGAGAATGCTGAAAAAAACTCGCCAGTGGATCCATTACAAAGAAATGAGTTATTGACCAGGTATAGTGGTATGAGCGCTCTGGAAATTGACGATGACTTGGATGTAAATACATCAAATGAAAGAATTATTGACGAATTCGCCAGAAGAATTGAACTGGGATTATTGGCAGTTTTAAGCAAGGGCAAAACTGGAAAGTCGTTTACGATTCAGGAAGATTTCCACACTTTCATGGCTAATTTCAACACGTTGTGTAAGATCGAAAGATTTGCTGAGTACTTGTTTGAAAAGTTTGAGGCGGTCATCACATCAGGAGATGTGGCTGATTTAGGGAGGAATATGGAGCCACCAAAAGTTGAAGCATCAGAAGAGGCATCGAAGAGCCAGCTTTCTAACGGTGAAGACAATAAGAATCAACGTAAAAAGAAGTCAAAATCAAAGTCCAAACGCAAGACAAAGTCGAAAAAGACTTGAATGTGGAGTTAAACATAGTACGAAATTTAATGAATGTGACGTTTAAGCATAGTCCTGAGTCAAAACCCCCCTCTCCCCGCGCTCTCTGATTTCTGACTCCTGTGCGGCTTCGATTTGTAAATGGGCAAACTCTCGTTCTTCAGTTCCTGAACAATTCTTAATTCTTCGAACCCCTAATAATGTTTAGAAACACATTGAGTGCACAATCTTTCAGATCAACTATCATGTCCGCTAAAAGATTCAATTCATCAATTACTCCAGTATGTACTGATATAGCGAAACGGAATCTTTTTGGTTGTTTGAGCTACTAACGAATATATTAATCACAGGTGAGAACTTCACAAGCTCCACCACCAGCTGCGTCATATTCACAAGCAGTCATTGCCAATGGTATGTAATATGTATAATTGTGAAGCAATTGCGCTACTCAATCTAGGTTACTACCTCAGAACAACACTAACCTTTTTAGGATTCATTTACGTTTCTGGTCAAATTCCTTACACTGCTGACAATAAACCATTACCCGAGTCAGCATCAATTCAAGACTATGCCGAGCAAGCAATTCAAAATGTGTCTGCGATTTTGGAAGCTTCAAACTCTTCGTTGAAGCACATTGTCAAAGCCAACATCTTTTTAACTGACATGAATGCTCAATTTGGTGAATTCAACAAAGTGTATGCCAAGTACTTTAACGAGCACAAACCAGCTAGATCATGTGTTGCTGTGAAGGAATTGCCATTGGGTGTGCCATTGGAGATTGAAGCTATTGCAGTTGAGAAAGATGCCACCAAGTTGTGATTAGAGATGAATATAGAGATTCCCCCCCTTCTCAGAAGAAATGAGCTTCCATGTTGTTACCAGGAGTTGAGCGAGTAGAACATGAAATCACCTAGATACTTTAATCAATGTGTAGTCATCAAATCAGGTAGGCGAAATAGTATTTCTACACATTGCGATACTACATTTCTCTCGTACGTAAATGGAAAACATGAAAATTTACGAGAGGCGGGTAATTATTGCCACTAACCACTTCAAATAAAATCAACTTGTCTACTCTTGTCATTTCAGGTACACTTGAGGAAATGAAGTCAGGCTCTGCTATTTACTTCAAAAGGTAGCGCATTAAGAAAGAAAAAACAGTCACAGAAGGTCAGGTGAAATTTTTTTCACTATATGACATCCATACCGCAATAGTTTGTTCCACACCATTGCACAAAAATCATTTCCATCCTTTCAAACCTATCTTGGAAAATTTCAAATTTTTATTCGAAAAAAGTCATTTCCAACAGACCAACACTAACGACATATATACACTCTAACAATGGCTCAACGTGTTACTTATAGAAGAAGAAATCCATGTATGTTTTCCCGCATATTACAAGCGCCATCCGAAAGACCGTCAGTTTGATATTCTTGAAGTGGAAGATGACAAGGAGTAATTGCAAAAACCATTTGAGAAGCTATAAATTACCACACGATGGCAACATTCAATCGCAAGAAGTTCAACAGATTTAAACGACGTTGGGACTGATCACAAAAGTGCCACATTCAAGCAAGCTCTCAGCCATATGCAACCAACCACTTTCATCTTTTCACACTCAAGTTTTAACCTTTACAATTCACATCAAGTTTCGGATGCTTTCTTTTCACAAGGCGAAATTACTAACTAACCTTTTATAGACAACACCAGATCCAACAAGATCAAGGTTGTTAAGACCCCAGGTGGAAAATTAGTTGCTCAACACGTAAAGAAGGCTGCTTCAAGAGTTAAATGTGGTGACTGTGGTTCCGCTTTAGCCGGTATCTCCACTTTGAGACCAAGAGAATACGCTCAAGTCTCCAAAACTCACAAAACTGTTCAAAGAGCTTACGGTGGTTCAAGATGTGCCAACTGTGTCAAAGAAAGAATTGTCAGAGCATTTTTGATTGAAGAACAAAAGATTGTCAAGAGAGTATTGAAAGACCAACAAGAGAAGGAGAAGAAGGCTTCTAAGAAATAAGCTATAGAGGAGGGTTCGTTAGTTTAGCATGCTTTTGAATGTACAATAATTTGATTAAAACGTATTAAAGAGACTGGGGAGTGTAGTATTTATGTGATTTCTTTTTTTTTTTATTTTTTTTCAGTTTTTTACAACCAAGATTGACTCCTCTTGTTCACCGACTATGAAACAGCTTGTGTCCAACCTACAAGGCACAGCTGTTAATTTGATAAGTATGCGACAACGTGATAACACGTTCTTGACATTGTGTGGTCTAACAAGATTGCAGAAACAGGAAGAGAAATTTACAACACTTTGAATTCAAAAGAGTACGAAGGAAATGCTGACTTGTTGATTCAGAAGAAGATCGATTTGATTACGCCCATCGCTGAGAATATGCAACGAAACGTCACTCAAGATCCTTCCCTTGTTCATCTTCCAGACAATTTGCAGGAACTGATCGATTCTGTTGGATCAGATATTTGGAACTTAGGAGGTCACTTGGATATAAACAAGGATACCCTTCATGGGGTCAAATACTTTGCTATAATCCTACTACTTATCTATGAATCATTTAACCCAAGTATTGACAGGTGTTTTTCCATTTTGGGTTGCTTGATAAACCTCTTGTCGTCGTCAATTAGCACGAATGTGCTTGGTGTTGCAAAAAAATGTCGAAACTTTGCAGAAACAATTTTGAATAGATTGTTGACGATTGATAGAGACTGTGAGCTAGATAAAGGCAATAAAAATCTTGTTGATGAGTACAACTCTAAAGTGTCACTTTTAAGCTTGAGTTATGAAGTAGTATGTGGAGATTTCGATGCTGCAAAAATTTACGAAACAAAGTTGGTTAATCTTGATTATCCGATACCGTTGGACTTTGTTTTGGAAACAAGCCGTATTTTGTACAACTCTGCATTGGATCTATTTAACAAGGGAAGCTATGAAGTTGCCTGTTCTTTGACCACTATGTCCATCAAATCTATGGAAAAATCAATAACGGAAGAGAGCCAAGACATCGTAAAGACTCGGTATTTGCAAACCTACATCTTGTTGATCAAGTGTTACAAATATATTGACACAAATGAATCAAGAGACAGAGCAATGACAGCAATGGAGCTTATCCAGAACCAATTTCTGAATAAGTTTGAAGTGTATGGCTTATATTTCGAAGTATGTGATACAAAAGACACCGAAAACATAGATGAGGTCATGATGCGTATGGTGATGTCTGTACCAATGGAGGACAACTTAGAAAACACGTTGAGTTTACTAAAACAAAATTTACAACACAGTTTCAAAGGAGTCAACAACTGTTTGGATTATCTTTTAACAAACCTCCATTTCAGTGATAGCCAAGTTGGGCTTTTGGTAGTTACGAAATTCGTTGTAAACGCAGAATTAGCTCAAAAAGTGGAGCCACAATTGAGAATCAAGGAATTGGAACTTTTTCTCGAGCTTGCGGAAAGAACTTTGCAGCATCAGCTAGCCTCGAATACAAAAATGAGTGTGCTTGCATTGCTCTGGAAACAAGGAATGAGTGCATACAAGGCGCTTGATTATGATCAAAGCACATGGTGGTTAGAATTGTCACTTACTAGGTTGCTTTACATACTGCCTTCAGAAAGTCAGGATCGTGGGAAGATAATTCGAGCAATTGAAAACAACCATCTCCTTTCAAACAATGCCGATGCTGTTTTGGATCTACACAAGAAATTGGACCAGGAGGACGAAGATGCAATGCTTTCTCGATACAACCTATTTCGGGCCTATACTTTGCTAAAAGATGAAACAAATGCCACCATACAATTTAACAAATTAGTCGAGGCCAATACAAATGTCAACACAATTTTGGCCATAGCCGCGTGTATAATCGAAGCAACCGACAACTTGCCCAGCAAGTTTATAAAGAATGCATTTTTTCAACTATTGAACATACTTTCGTCGAAACAGTTTAACGAAGAGTTTGTTCGGAACTTGAATTCTTTTGGAATTATATTGCCTATTTGTTGTAGATGTGCAATATTGATGTTCTCCAATGATATCGAAAAAAATGACTTAGATTTAAATAACTTGGAGAATCTTTGCCAAATATTGAAAGAAAGTTGCAATTTTGCCTCCAACACGTCACATGTCGTGGGACAAATCTTCAATGCAAATGATTATGAGTGGTGTGCCAGTAAAGCATTCAACATAGCCATATTATGCAAACAAATCGATCAGCATGAGATTGGCATTCAGCTTTGTCAAATTAGCATTGGATTTATTTCGTTGATCTCTTCCGATATCGAAAAAGCAAGATATGACAAAATTGTGATTTGGAAAGCAAGAGCGTGGATATTGACCTTTTTATTTCTTTGCAAAAAGAACGAAATTAACGTGGATGATTGGAATTTTGTTAAAAAGCATAGCGATGACATAATCGAGGAGATTAAGGAAATTGATTCTTCAGTTGATGTCCGTGAATGTATCCAACAGTTGAGCACTTTCAGGTTTCAAGCTGAGTTAACAATTGGCTCCACTGAGCAACTTGAAATCATGATCCACAGTTGCTCCATGGAGCCAAAAGTTGTTGTTGAATTGTACGAAGTGTACGTAAACTTGCTAATATTCTCGAAGCGCACGCTTGCCAAACAAGTAAAGCTGAGCTTATTATTATCCATAATTAGCTGCACCTTGACATTTTCCGATGTCACATATTTGTCCAAGCTAGTTGTATGGATAAGGCTATTTATGGAAATGAGCGATGATCAATTTGAATCTGAAAAGGAAAAGGTAGTGCTTCAATTCTACAAAGTGTACCAATCCAATGTTGTCAACGTTGTGGTACCTTCGTTTGAAATTGAATGGCTTGCCAGTGTGTCATGGAATCACGGAGTAAAGAAGATAATGTAAGTGAATGAAATAAAGGATCTACAATAATGAGTACTAACATAATAGTGATTGCAAGGAAACGAGTCAAGGATTGAGGTGGTGTGCGATAGGAGTATCATTTTCGAAGTTTGTTCATGAAAGAATGCACAAGCAGGTATGTAGCTCATTAATAATGAAGATAGATTGTGGATACTAACAACTCTAGTTTTTGGAAGTTTGGCAGCAGTTGGCAGAGGACCAACATTTAGATGCAATGTTGCTAGATTCAGAGGTTAATAAAATTTGAAACGTATTAGGGAACACAAGAAGGTGATGTTCCTCCCTGTGACGTATGTGTTTTGCTAATGTTAAGATATATTTTAAATGCACATTACGTAATCCACTCTTTTCGTTCTGATTTTTGCAGAGTGCAAAATTCCTTATCAGTGACGCATTGAAAATCAACTCCATAGATAAGCCGATATATCAAATATAAATTGGCGACAAACTCACTTGTGTTTATTGTCACTCCGTAATGTGCCGCATCAAATATAAATGGGAAACTCACAGTCAAATAGCTCATACAATAAGCACTGTTCCGGCCTCAGAGCAGTGCCACTTCAACAACAAGGGGTTCCTAAATACCACCCATCACTAATTGTTCAGGACCATAAAGACGACGTGTCAAGAGTCAAATCTTGTGGCTGCTCGGGTCCATATTGTGTCAAAAATGTTCAGTGGATTCCTCGAGCGAAGTAGAAAGAAGGTCAAAGACGGAAAGATGAAGCGGGTTCACAGCCACGATTGCACTTATTGAAACAGCAAGTAGATTTTGAATATATAACTATTTATCTAAATCCTGCACTCGCCCCCTTGTTTTGGATCGAACTTTCAGACTTGTAGTTGGCAAACCGAGCCGGGGACAAATACGGATTATAATACTTTTGACCACCACAACTATTCAACCCCGGCGATGCAGAACTTCTGTTGAAACTTGCACCAGCACCATATGAGTATTTCTCATTCAATGAATCGCTACTTTGGTTAAAGCATTCCTCCTTTAAAGCAGCAGTTGGAGCCTGATCGAACTCATTGTAAGCTCCAAAAGTTTGGCGAATAGAAATATGAACATCTTTTCCAAAGACTAATACTGGGTGGAATGGGATAAATACAAGGCAGCTAAGAAAAACCATTGAAGCATCCAATGTTAAAATAAACGCTTCGTGGGTGATTAAATAACCTCTCCAACCTTCTGATAGTTCAGCAACTCGATAAATACATCGGATATAAATGAAAATCGAAGCCGTGATAATTGCCAAAGGGAGGTAATTGAATAGCGGTCGCAGTCTGATGTTTTGAAACGACGGGTCATATATTCGTTCGTAGTTGCAATCTAGCCTTATATTTTGACCACGTTTGGTGTTGAGTAGTAGATGACAAAATATGAAGATATTGAACTTTAATCCTGCCGATTTGAAGTATATGCGATACATGAAATTGAGCAACAAACTGAGAAACAAACTCATTGAGACAACTTGAAATGCGATTCCACCAACCATAACGTAAGTACCGCTCTTGGTATCCTCAAACAAGCGGAGCTTGACAGCAGCAGTCGCACCACCTGCAGCTTGAATAACCAAGCTGCATATGTCACAGCAAATGAAAATCCACGATATGTAATTTGGTCGTAGAATGCTAAATTGCGCTCTTCCGTGGATGATAATCAACTGCGTCAATAGATAGTAAATTCCTGCCATAATGAATGCAGGTCCAATGGTGAGTGAGATAATTTGACACAAGTAGATATTTGTATTTGACCAATAATAATGCCCAATAGCTCTTGCAATATAACCTGCCATTTCCAACCCACATCCACAAAACAAACAGCCAGTGAAATACCTTGTCCTACCTCGTATGAGACCAATATATAACTGCAACAACAATATTATAAAGAACAATATAGCAAATAGCAAATTTCCCGGTACTGATAAATGGATTGCGTACAAATTTGCATCCCACTCTAGCTTCTTTAATAACAATGTCGAGTTAAACAACTCTTGAGTTATTTGTGCCAAATCAATATCAAAGGTTGGCGTTGCTGTGTTTGTCACCCTAGCAGCATTTAGCAAGGATGATGCAGATGCCAATACTTGTTGGTCACTCAATATTGTATACGATGCAGCGGCGGCTCTTGCTTCTTTTGAAAGAAAGTAAAGCGAAATTGAATTCGTTTGCGTGGCGACTTCTTGTCTTAATATCTCCGCTGTCGACAGTAAACCTGGTATGTTTGTGGGGTCTATTGAGCTTATTGAAGTTGATGTTGGCAATTTGGTAGGTACCCATGATGTAAGGAAGTGATCAATGATGGCTTCCATAGTGGTAGTATAATTTCAAAGGAGGATATGATGAAATGGCTTTCAAACGATTTTACAGAACATTCAAAGCAGGGGGTGATGTTCAAAGGGACACCAAAAAAAATATATATGAGAACGAAATTTATGATCCTTTAATTGAACGTTTGTTTTCGATAGTAGTCATCGATGACTTGGAACGGATAACAAAGGGAAAGATCTATTATGAAAGTATCCCTTGATGTTGCATGTATGTATGATTGATTATTTGCAGCTCTGTGTTTTTTGAAATTACCTCAAGGGGAAAAATATTATAACACAAAAAACATTAAAAATTACGATGTGGTGGAGCTAATTGAGATCTATTCCCACCCCCACAAGCAGGTAGTTTTTCAATGGGGACTGCATTGGCCTTACCCAGTGACGGCTCTACAGTCAAAGCAGCTACCAACCCAGAAACAAGTGCTTGAACTTTTTTAAAGAAGCAAAAGGATTTAAGCGAATTGCAATCATCTAGAGAAGTTACAAAAACGAGCATTCTTCGGCGGCACAAAGCTTATCATCATCATTGGACCTCAAAAGGCACCTCTACCTTGTTCAAAATGCCAGTCCTGAGTTTCTGTTTACCAATGAAATATACTGCCCAACCTTTTGCAATGAAGGATTTAAAAATTTCCAACCAGGGACAACAACTGTAGGAGATCGGTCTGGAAATCTTAAATCCGAGCGTTTTAAGCCACGATTTAAATTTTCTTTTTTGAATGCCGAAAAAGGAAATTTCCTTACCTATTAGATGTGAAAGAAAACAATTTAAACAAAGCTCTTAGAGAACAACACTGTGAATTGACACATTGACATTCCCGATTTAGTTGTATAGCCTCTACTACGTAATGTTTTCCAGCTCTTTGGTTGCAACGTTTTACTGAATTATACAATTATCGTACAACACACACATAGACTATAACAGTATGAGCCACATCACACAACCAAAAGTATGCTCCAATTGACACAGCAATCTCAAGCATCAGTACTGACATTACTTGCCACACTTGTTTCACCCGCATTCAGTTGTTCTCGTTTCCAAAACCTGGCTAATAGATCACCGTAATTTTGTAGATCCTCCACACTGATCATCAATTTGAAATCCAAAAGTAAAAGAAATTGTAATTCCAAATAATTTAGTTCTTCCAATGGCAATCCACCAACTTTTGCATACCGCAAGTTTTTGTAGAATATATCCAGAAAAAATTTCGATGAAACGGTGATGCCACTAATGATTAAACGATGAATATTGTATGAATCCATGACAAAAAGTTGCTCAGCGTCGGCAATGTCTGAGTTGTCATCATTGAAACCCGATTTGCGTTTTTGATTTAAATTGTTGGCCTTTTTAGCAATGCGGTCAAAATACACCAATAATGATAAAAACACTTCATTGGTCACCGGGCAATACTTTAACACTCTGGCTAAATAAGCATGAAGGGAGATGCCAGGAACATTTGTTCCATGAAATGCCAAAACATTGGCCAAATATTTATTCTTCATTTCATTGTCCTCGTCATCTTCATCGTCATAATCATCATCATCGTTGGCATCCAATCGGTCATCGTCTTCGTCCATTCTATCTTCACTATGGACACGCACTTCAAAACGATCATCCGAATTTCCTCCTGCTTCGTTGGATTGAGTATTGCTGCCACCATGCTCATCAACTTCACCAACAATTGTGCTCTTGTGATACTCTTTTTGACTGTCTTTACGTTGCAACCTTTTTCGTTTCTTTTCTTCTTTAATCTTTTGTCGTATGGCAATAGTATTTTCGAAATGATTGGGGTGCAATTTGTCATTGGCTTCGATAATCTTAGTCAACAAGCAAGAAAGCATTACGATTAAATCATTCACGGGGAATTCAACAATATTCAAATGCTCCTCGTCTGAATTGGGATGTATTCCTTGTTCACCTTTTCTTCTCAACTCTTGGAGGAATTCATTGTACGAAAGGTAATGATCCGGTTCAGGACGTACATACTCGGACTGTTGTTCCTGGCTTTGCGACCTTTGTTGCACGTGCTCGTAGTAGGGCGGTGTTGAGTGATACGAATGACCCTCTCTCTGTTGAATGTCTTGCACACGATTGGGTTGGGGGATGTTGATTGAGCCTGTCAGAATAGATGTAGGAGCACTTGCCAATCCCGGTTGCTTATCTGCGTTCAATAGGGAGTGAAGTCGACGAGCCAGTTGTTGTTGTTGTTGTTGTTGCTGCTGCTGCTGCTGCTGCTGCTGCTGCTGTTGTTGTTGTCCTTGACTTGGAAATGATGATCCATATGTATGCCCTACAGGTAGTGAGTTTGGAATTCTTTGATTTGCCAGGTACTGGTTGTGATTTATCTGTGTTGGATGATTGATCATGGAAGGTCGCAGGAATTGGTTGCCGGGCACAGAGTAAGACGTCAGGTGTAGCAGAGATGCTGCATCTGGGGCGGTAGAAAATGAGCTTCTATTGGGAATGGCTGAGTCAGTTTGTACTGTTGTTGTTGGGAAAGCATGCGGCACAGTGTTTGGGCGGAAACTGGAAGGTGCTGTATGGTCATGGAAGGATGCTGACTCTGGTTGAGTTATGAAATTATTAGTCGACGGCAACGATGGGTTATAGGAATGGGCTGATGTGTAGGATGTACCTACTGCGGTTGGTGTATTGTGAGACATGGGCATGTGTTTATAAGAGTTTTGTGATATGGGAATTTGTTGAGGAAATGCACCATAATAGTTTTGGTAGCTAGCTTGTTGAGTATCGTTTGTTCTGTCCTCCCTGATATTGTATGGTAGCCCTGTAATTAATTCTTGTGGGTTAGTAGTACTAGAATGTTGTTGCTGCCCTTGCAGGTGATGGCCCACTAAACCCTGATGTCCCTGTTGTTGTGGTAAATTTGAAGTCCCTGACGACGACGATGACGACGACTGTAAAGTTTTGGTCAAATTGGATACTTGGGATTTGGTTGACTGTGGCTGAAGAGTTGAACTTCCACTGGCATTGTCCCCCTGAAACCCCAGCAGATGAGGATCTGCAGATGAAGCGAGGCTTTTGTTTCCTGATTGAAAATGATTATTAGATGTCGGATTGTCATTATGGTGAAGATTTGTGCTCATTGTTGAAATCTATTAGTCAAAATTATCTCATATGTAGTTTTTCCAACTTGCAAAACTGGTTCAATGGGTATCTGTGTGTTGCTATTGTTGTAGATTGTCTCGTCGTTGGAAATCAATTGCGTATTTTTGAATTTTGTCGGGATTGAGACCTTGTGATGCAAAATTAGAGAGAAAAAAAGAAAAAAAGAAAAAAACAAAATAAATTGAATCCTTCCCCTTGTTAAATATTTTGTGTTGCAGTAGTATAATTTTTGAAGAGATCAATATGCGTGGCTGTTTGTCAGGATAGATGTAGAGAGCGGTTAGGTATGGCTACGTACAAAAAAAAAACGTACACTCGAACTCGTAATTGGCCAGTGTTGAGTTAGACGAGCTCGATCGGGGTTTCCCGCCAACACACGGCTAGTGCAATTTCTACTGAGTGGCTTCACCTCATTCCTCAGCTTCAATTGTTCCATTTGTGAGCTGTTTCTCTTTCTCTTTTTCTATAGACGATTACTTTACAAGCGAGTAATAAAAGCATGGTTGACAGGAGTGGCTGACTGTTTTGCGTGTGTCTAGGTAAATTTTGCAGCCCCTTTGCTGCACAAGCCTTTCCTCAAAAAGGCAAAACAGCAACAAAGAAGAAACAAAGAAACAAAGAAACCAACTTTTCAGATTCGAAAAGGACAACGTGCGAAATGTCTGACACTGTAAGACCTTTCCTTCGAAGAACGTTCACTATTTTCAGTTTTAACGTTTGGTGACGCACGTGTTTGGTGCGAAAGGAATGACGTAGTACCCGAACCAAAGTATGTCTTGACACCAGCATAAGTTTCCCAAAAACAGGCATGTTTTCATGATGCGGATAATACATATGCTGATACACCAAAAAACAATGACAGTTTTGTATTTGCAATTTGCGCCTACTCGACTTTGCACCTGTTCCACTTTGCAACCAGAAAACCTAAAGCGAATATGGGTCAAAATGACAAATCCCGAAAAAAACAAATAAGAAAAAATCAAATCACATCACCTCACTCTCCATCATCCCACAACTTTACTCAACACATCTCCTCTTATTCACTCTCAATGTCAACAGCATCAAAAATCACCCTTGGAGCATCAATAGCATTCGCCACCGGTGCATTTATATTCATCAACTATTCGCAACAATCAGAACGAGCAGCATTACGTCAGGGCCCCATCAAGGATGCTGAACGACAACAAGCCAAGTTACAAAAGACGCAAAAGCAACAAGCTAATGAATTGGAGCATCGTGAGCAAGAGGAAATGAAGCGGAAGTTTGCCGCTTTGCAACCTTTAAGTGGAGAGATTATTCGTGGTGAACCAGAAGGTGGAAATGCAAAGTGATAATTCTATAAAACTTGAAAAATGGCTTTGGCTGGTATATGGAGACAAATGTGGATGATTGTTAATTACGGAGTAATGAGATATTCTCTACCCCCACCCCCACCCCCACCCCCACTTGTATATAGATTGATACATATAATCAAAGAAAAGAGACGGGATATCATCACATTATACACTGCATTGAAATGTAAGTGTTCTTGGAGACACCAGGAAGTAGAATAAAAAGGAAGGAAGTGCGTGAGAACAAACCAATAGTATTTGCAACCTCACTCCTTCCCATAGAATCCCTGATGTACTATGATGCACTCTATTTGTAGCTTTTTGATATACAAATACCCTGAAGAAAAATTTCTTCATGATAAGGAATTACAAAGTCTTGCTTTTTTGGGTAGACTTGCCAGAACGGGTCGTCAGTTAATAAAAAAGATGTTTGATCATGGGGTTAGTGGACACATCATTAGAGATGGGTCCGGATCAGGCCAAAACTTTTCATTTTCCTGGGTATTTGATGGTTTGAAAAGGAAAAAGAAAAGGATTAAATTGAGGAACAAAAAAAAAAAAAAAATTTCATTATTAAAAGAGAAAAGATTATGCTATTCGGTAGCACATGGTCTCACTAACCTACACTTCTCCTCCATTCACAAACGAGTAGTAAAATATATTCTTGAACTAAATAGTAAATAACCCTTTCCTATATGTATATATATAAAAACAAATCCTTCTTTTTTTTTTTTTTTCTTTTATGAGCTCTAGCTTAATTTATCTTTCCAGTCATTATAAAATCATCTCTCTTTAATGGTTTTCGCAACTAAACTTTGTTCGATGTTGGCTTTGTTTATCCAACAGTAGCTGGTGCAGTTGTGACAGTTGTAGCAGTTGTAGCAGTTGTAGCAGTGGTTGATGTCTTGCGTGAACTTTTCCTCCGAGCTAACAAATTGGAATCAGTCAATGTCAATTTAAAAGATTCAATACCGGATATGATTGATGACGATCTTGTCCATTCAGATATTTCGTTATCAGAATTGGAATAATCATCCATTTCTTCATCCAAGATTTTGCCAGTGTATTGTTGTTGTGTTTGAGCTTGAGCTTGAGCTAGACTGCTATTGTTTCTTGATCGAGTAATGAGTTTTGGTGTTAGTTGTAAACTGGCTAAATCGTCTTCCAATTCTGATACTTCGTCGGGAGAAAGGTTATCGTCCCCATCTGAATCATCGTCACCAGATACATCGAGTTGTGACTTGTCGACATTGAACACATTCTTAAAGTTGAGTTCTTTTGGCATGGGTGTTGGGACATGATCTTTAGTCTTGTGAAGCACTTTGTGTTTGCTTAGTGGTTCATCCTCTCCGTCGCGGTCGTCGTCGTCGTCGTCGTCGTCGTCGTCATCATCATCATCATCATCGTCCTCTTCTCCTTCCTCATTGATATTTTCAATAAATTGTGATGAGACATTTGTAAAACTTCCAAGCATAGCAGGATTGTCAAACACAACTTTTATTGCATGAGCTCTGGGTGACAAGATTGGTTGATTTGACATTGGAATAGTCAATTCATCATTACCAATATCTTCAACATGATCAACTTCATAATTTTGTTCAAAATAATGACTAACTTCCACCAAATCTCCATTACTCGTCAACCTTGGCCTTTTTTGTCCCTGTGTCACCCATGGATGATGCCAAATTTCTTCAATAGTTATCCTCTTTTCTGGATTCACTTCCAACATCTTTGTAATCAAATCCTTTGCATCATCACTAATTTCATCCCACCATGGTTGTAAAAATACATATTCACCGCGAAGAATCTTCATCGTTACATCATTAGCATCATCGTCATAAAATGGAGGGAATCCACACAATATAGTATACAAGAAACAACCTAATGACCAAATATCAACAGCTTTTGAGTAGTGGTTTCTTGTCCGTTTCAGGTAAAGTCCTTCATTTTTTGTATTGCATGTGATAACTTCAGGTGCAGTATATCCAGCAGTACCACAAGGTGTCTTCATTGGAACTTTGGAGTTATCATCTTCATCAATCAATTGTTTAGCCAACCCAAAATCAGCCAACTTGATCACCCCAATTGTTCCTCCACCTACATTCAATTTGAACTCCCCTTCATCCACTTTACAATCGTCATCTGATGCACGAGCATGTTTTTCACACTCTTCAACTGATCTAGGGAAAAATGGAATCTTTTTAAACAACAAGTTTTCTGGCTTGATATCACGATGAACAATATTGAGCTTGTGAAGGTTGTCAATAGCTGATAACAATTGTTTAAAAACATGGCGTGACAAATGCTCCGAGAAGTAAGTATACTCTATAATTTTGTTGAATATTTCACCACCATTGCAATATTCCAATATGAGGAAACAATGATCAGGAGTGTCAAACGATTCATACAATTGTAATATATTGGGGTGGTGCGTACGTTTCATAATTCTAATTTCATTTTTGATATTGAGAAACTGTTTGGAAGTGAGATGAGCTTTACTAATGATTTTGATGGCAACTGGTTTGTTTTGTCTTGTGTCGAGTGCTTTGTAAACGGTGGAAAATGCACCTTCACCAAGAATGCTGATTAATTTATAATTGGAAGGTAGATTTGGATATAGTTCATTTAAAGTGGCGTCAAATGTAAAAAAAGCCGAGGATGTGCTCGTAGGGGTGTGAGCTCCCTTGAGTACATCATTATTATCCTCGGTGTTGTTGTTGTTGTTGTTGTTGTTGTTGTTGTTGTTGTTGTTGTTGTTGTTGTTGTCGCCCAGGTTGTTGTGGTTGTTGATGTTGTTTGGTGTTGTTGATGTAAAAGATGGCATTATGTCTTCTGTAATGGTTGCAACAGTTTTAGCATCTGAATCACAAATAATATTTGCGGTCGAATGAGATGAATGAATGGTTGTCTTTGATACAGCAGTTGTAGGGTGACTGTTGAAGTATCTTCTTAAGTTCTAGAAAAAAAAAATGAGGAGTTAGTTTTGGTTGTAGGTGAAAAAAATAAAAACAGGGGAAAAAGTTAGTAAGTGCTATCTGTCTGTCGGTATGTCAGTCTGTTTGTCTAGTCTATCAAAGTAGGTCGTGTGAATGTTAATGCAGTATGTGCTTGTGTGTGTGTGCTTGTGTGCTTGTGTGTGCGCTTGTGTGTAGGTGTACATATATATGTATATATATATATACTAAAAGCTCTAAGCTGCATTACGTGCAAAAATTACCAAATTGGGGGTTTTTTTTCTATTGTTCTGTGTATGGTATGTGTTATAGTAATGGTCGTGTAAATGTTTCAGAATATCTCATTTCCTAATTTTCTATTTTTCCATTTTTACTCTTGCTATTGTTATTGTTATTGTTATTGTCATTGTCATTGTGTTTGTGCAATTTAAAGAAAAAACTTCGGCGTTTACCTTTTTTTTTTTTTTATTTTATTTTAACTTCAAATAAAAGCCTCATTGCACAAAACAGGTGGAGATGTGATAATGATGATTACTGTGATGGAATTTTGAGGGGAAAATTATAGTTATTGTTTGCATTGTTTCGGTTGTTGTGGTTGTGGTTTTGGTTGTTGTTTGAAATAGTTATGTCTGTGAAGGAGGGGCTATAAGTGAAAGACGCGATATGTTTTGTCTTGTTTGCCCTTCGAGGAAACCAATGAAACAGTAAGATGAAACAAGTTATAGTATGGTAAGTTTCATTCGTAAATGTTGAATGGTATAAGACTTTTTATTTTTCTCTTCTTTTTTTTTTTAAAAAAAAAAAATGTTACATGACGACATGTGGTGATCTGCACTACTTTTTCCCTTTGATTGTACCTTTTCTTTTTCAAAGGCACAAAATATGATTGTAAAATGATTATCTTTTCAGTATACATACCATCATCATCATGTGGTGAAAGAAGTAGAGTTAGTAATTGAGATTGGGCTGTAGAATAACTGGTTTAGGTTTTGGTGAGTTGATATTGTTGTATTTTGTAGTTGGGGTGTTTCGACTGCTTATTGTTATCAAGTGTGGGAAACAATAGAAACTTGTACCGTGAGAGTAACGCTATGGATGAGAATTGTTGAAAACTAGGAGGTGTCTGTAATTTGGTATCGTCTAGTTGATGATGTAATGTCCTTGGCAAACCAGCTTGCGTGGTTGTAAAAAGGATGTTGATGTGATATTGAATCCGGGGTAAGTGGTCTCAAGTTGGTTGACAGAAATTCTGGGTTTTATAAGCATACAAATAAAGTCAGTTTGAATCTACTGATATATATATATATATATATATGTATATACATATCGGTGATCTGTTTACGTGTATGGGGGGGGGGGGGTATAGAGAATGAGTAAACAAAACAGCCTACTGAAGTGTTGGTGTTGTGTTTTATTTTTGTTATTTATAGACATTTAAACCTATAAAAAATAAAAATAAAAAAAAAAAAGTTTATATAGTAGATCTATAAAACACACTGCACTATACATGCATCAGCAAGGTCTACCCCTTTTGTCAGAGGTTCCCCCATAGATTAAAGTAAACATTTGTGGTAGATAGAGGGAAAAACTATCCATTAAGGAGATAGTGAGAAATAAGTGAATGAGACAGATGTTGTAGGAGATAAAAGATTGAGGGGAAAACTACATGAATATTTCTTTCTACACCACAAAACACAAAACACAAATCACAAACTAATGAATAAAAATCACCACAAACAACACACAAACAAAACACACACACACATTACTAAAACGATACACGAGAAATGGAAAAAAAAAAAAAAAAAAGAATGAAAATTATATGCAGTATATTTGGTATACTCTATGCGTTTTCTAGACACAATACAAATTTTAACTCACCACTATTTCTGCATATTAGAGCACCATTAATTAGTTAGTAACAAATTTTGTATGTGTAAACCTTTTGTTTACAATTTGCAAAACGTATGCTTTTCTATTACTTAACTGTGGTACTATGTACTGTTGTGCTTCTTAAATGATTTACGAGGTTCTTTTTCATTTCTAGTCAGACTTACACACACACACTACTCTCTGACAAAATTTCATGTGGGCTCATATATACAAACAAAACTAGTTACTAGCTATTGGGTATCTTGAAATGGTTAAACGATGTAGAATAGGAAAAAAGTGGTGTGAGGATTGTATCAAAAGACAATAAGATATTATCCTCTGTATTGTGTCAAGTACAATGCTCTAGTACAATAGTGATACCAAAAGATGGGTATGATGTAATCACAACAATGCCTATCTATATTTTTTATTGTCAGTCTCGAAAGTAAACAAAAAACAATACACTCATAACCATTCTTTTACTAAATACAAACTAAGATCATCAAGACTATTTTGTTTATTCAACACAATCTTGGAATAATAACAATATAGAGCAGACCTCACAAATGCAACTTTGGTAAACAGTAAACAAAGGACCCAAAAACCATATAAATCTTGTGATATAGCATGCATATATAAGAAAAACAAAAAAAACGTAAACAAAAAGTATACCTAATAGAGAGTCACACCCACAAAATAGGAGAAGGGAGGTCTCTATCATTATCTTTTAATACACTTCAAGAACAATATCATCGAGCTTGTGTTGTGTGAATAAACAATAGGAGATGGGACCGAGCTCCGAACGGAGTTTCTAATAATAGAGACGCTATTATTTCAGAACTCTGTCAAATGATAGACAAGTAAATCATGGTAATTACTGGACTCAAGAGTAGCATAGTCCCACGATTTTGTTCCTTTATGGGCTTTTAGGGGCTTTTAGTAAAATGTCTCTCAATGACATCATTCATTTGAACGAAAAAAAAAAAAAACCAATTAATTTCATAAGTGCATCTATGCTGGTATGAGAGTAGTTACCACCGAATTTACTTCAAAAAGAGTAGTCAAAGTCAAAGTTAAAAACTCATAAATCCTAATGTATTTGCGTTGATTATGTAAAGTTACAACTTTGACTTTGTATTCAAAGTGGATCCTGTAGCAACAAACTGAACTTTGCAAATACTCACTGTAAAATATTTTTCCTTTATTTTCTTGCAATTTTTTTTTTTTTTTTTTTATTTATGGCTTCAATTTCATTACCAAAAATAGGCATATATTTTTTTATGTCTTTTGTGTTGGAACCTCGGATATGCTATTTCGCAATGACGTAAAACAACCAACTACGAATGGAAGTAAAAACTGATACGAGATGTATATCTTTTGCATTAGAAAAAAGTGTTAACCTCCATCCTGAAATAGCAAGAGATAGAAGCTAAACATCTTCTATTATTACCAAGATAAGTAAAATTGCTTACTATTGTTCCATTACAAGAACAATGAGCATCGAATACTGCATATACACTCAACTCATATTGTTCTTGGGTAGATGTACGATTGTCGTAGCAATCATGTTCATGACAATAAATAGATAGAAAGCTTGCTAGATCAACACCACTAGCAAGCACGAGAAATGGAAATAATATCTTTCCCAAAAGAGAGTTATGCCGAAATGCATGTGCTTTTTTGGTTTCCACCCAACAAAAAATGATTGAGTCGTTGTTCTATCAAAATTTGTTTCTTGTTGTTTCTTGAACGGTTTTCAATTCTGTTGAAGGGCGGGGAAGAGGGGCATACTTACACTTTTGCTTCGTTGTAGAATAAACAACTATTCAGAAATGCTCCACCGCGGCATAAACCCACTTTTCAAAGGACACTCTTTGCCCCTTTTTGGTGGGGCATAACCCATGCAGCAAAACTAACGATTGCTCATGCTTTGGGATCAGAAATTTCTGAAGTGGGGTCCTCAGTTACTCTACGGTTATCATACACACACATAACTATACACACACACACACACACACTAACACACACACACACACACACGCATTCCATAGCATCAACTGGCCAAGAGATTTTGATACAACTTCAAAGCTATAGAGTGCCAACTAACATCGACAACATGTCACGTGCTCTCATTTACGAAGTTAATCTGAGCCGCACATACAAACGCTACCAGACAAACCGCATCTCTCTCATCTGAAAATTCTCTTATTTTACAACCATCTGATCAAAGACCCCCCACATCGAGTACACCATCAGCCATGTCGGAGGCGAAAAAGAGAAAAGTGTATACAGCACCATCAGTAAATGTGGACCATTCTCTCGTTCAACTACTCAGTCAAATACAGGCGTCCACTGACAACTTGGAATTAATCTCGCGATTGATCCAACAAGGAGATTTAGGGAGAACTTTACCTATTTGGTCATATTATTCATCAGTTAATAACCACAAAGAGTTTGTTGATATCACTAATAAGTTGAATCATGTGCTTCGTACAATCAATGAGCACAAGGATACTTTTTTACCAGTACGACAGTTTATCGTTGATTTTGCTAAAGATGTATTGATCAATTACACCAAAATCACGTATCGTGCATTGAGTAGCTTGAAACCTTCATCAACCAATCCAACAATCAGGCTTTTGGACAACTTAATCAATTACGATTCCATAATAGTACAGGAGTTTCTCAATAGTTTTGACTTGACGCTTCCAGTGTTGCCCAAATTGATGACTCCAAGTAAGATTGAGATTGAAGCAGGTGAGGTGAATGATCAGTATTCCATTAGATCAAATTTTATGAAATTGTGGATTGATTTATGTTCCAATGCTGCGTATTACCATCGATTGGATTTGTTGACCAACCATTCCAAAATTGTAAAGAATATTTGGAAGTATCTACAATATGATACGATTAATCTGTTACTTAATTTGATCCAGTTTCTCAATGACAAGCTTCTTGATGAGCGTAATTTCAAAAAGGCACAAAAATGCAAAATACTCAATGATAGCTTCATGTACAAGGTCCACTTTTTATTCAACAAAATCAAAGAACCATTCTTTCTTGACTTTATGACTAAGGTAGCTACAGATTTCAAAAATGGGCTAGTATTTGCCAATGACAAATTATGGACCCAAAATTCCGATGTTGGGGTGGTTGTGGATGTCAATAACAAGCATTTCAAAATTGCAAATAAGTTGCTCTACACTTTATTGACAAGTTTAAAACCAACAGACTCTAACAAACAACTACAGTTTATTGTCAAGGTGTTGTCATGTTGTCAGGAATTGATCCCACCTTATATGAATTATCTCGTGCAACATGGAGGAGGTTATCATGATCCATCATTAACATCTTGGTGGATTTTGTACACTTTGTTGTACACGAATGTGTTGCAGATTCCAATGCCTCAATTTGAAACAAATGTTGAATTTATCAAATTTGACGTCAGAGCAATTAATGAAAGCATAGTGTTTGCGCCATTACTAAAGGGTGCGTTGGTGGAAGGTTTGTCCTCAAAGACTGGTTTAACTGTGCAGTTGACTTTGCAATTGATTCTTTTTATTTTAAAGAGATTGCAACTGGTAATTGATGTGGTCAACAAGAGACAAGAATTGACTACTCTTGTGTTTAACCAATTACCTGACATCACATTGATTGCCCAACAACTCTCTGCAAAACCATCCAAACTCACTCATCTTACAGCATTGACTATTATGAACCAGTACAAGTCATCATTTCCTTCATCACTCAACAAAAGCTCTATACAAAAGTTGGTTTCTTCAGGAGTATCGGAAATCGTTTCCAAATCAAAATTGTCTAATTACGACTTGTCTATACTTGATCTTTACATGAATTTGCAAAACCAAGATTTCAAATGGTGGAATAAAACCAACGGCGCCAATTCATTTTACACGTTATTGATAAAATTAGCTTCAAAATCAACCATCACTTCAACTTTTGCAACTAAAATCTATCACTTACTCAATAGATTATCCCAAGACAAGATGTTTTTCAACAACCATTTGTTGGTCACTCCGATAATGAGTTTAATATATTCATTAGAGGATTCGGAAATGACACCAGAGTTTTGGAACATGTTTGACGAAGTTGTCGCTCGATGTGTGCGTAGTCCATACAAGTATCTCGATTTGTCTCATGAAAAGTATCACGATGAGAGCATATTTGTGGTGGCCATGTTTGAACAATTCAAGTTTTTGTTGGGTAAAGGTTATGATGAAGCAAATTTGCAATGGCTATTCAGGTTTTTGAGATACTTGATTGTGCTTGGTGGGGATAAAGATGTTTTGGCGTCACTTGTTGATCAATTAGATGTGGATGAGCTTGTAAAGAAATTTAACTTGGATAAGATGTTGGAATTTGAATCATCTATGCCCATTGACCAAGATTCCTCAATCATGGAGGTGGTTTACAACTCATCAGTTACTCAATTGGCTAAAAATCCCCATATTATTGAAAAGAAATTAATTTCATCAAATTTAGACTATTTGGCAGTATTGGCACTAACCAATTTAGTTCTTGAAAAAGAAGTTTCAGCAACACAATTGATAACGGTATTGTTTACTAAGCTTTGGGGGTTCTTGACCAACTCTAGTCAACAAGCGATTGATTATTTCACTTCCGAATTGGTTTGGAGGAAGTTTCTTGCAAGTACTTCTCGCGGTGACGCAAAATTGGTGATTCAGTTGTATGGAGAGGCAATTAAAGCACTTCCCAACATTGACTCCTCGGCATTGTCGAAATTTGTGTTTGATAGATTATCTACAGGACAAGTTGAATTTATTGATTACGTTTGGTTGTTGGATAAAACTCAATTGAAAGAGATAACCAATTCATCTGATGGGTTGCTTTTTGAACTGGCTGTGGCTATTTGTATAGATAAACAAATGAAGCTCGATTTTGCTCAATTTTGGAAGTTGTTAATGTTTGAGAAAATCAACAGGATTGGTTTGTTGACTCAGTTACTTGAACTAAACTTGGTAGAGCTCACCGATTCAGAGTTGAGAAAGGTTGTTGATGAGATTGTTGCGAAAGGTGATTATGATTTATTGCCGGTCATTATCGGTAGGTATCACGTAGTTTCTTCCTGGCTATTGGAAAAGAACTTGAAGGATGACGTATTGAATTGTTTAATCGTGTCCTCATCGGTGCAAAATCACATTGACGTTTCTGAATCATACATGAAACAAATTTTGGCTGTGATACAACTGAAATTGAAATCCAAGACAGTGGAGGGGTCAATGTGGGACCAAATTTTGGTGATCTTGTCTTCTCAAACAACCACCGATCAATCGATAGCTGAAACTGTATTGGACCAAATCAATTTCAAACAGACTACAAACCCTGTGTTTATCAATTTCATCGGAAAGTATCCCCAAAATGACAAGATTAAAACTTGGATCCACAAATCAATGCTTTACATCACCAAAAGCTTTGCTGAATCGGAACTGCTTTCTGCAAAATTCGAATCATTCATCAACAGCGTAGGAGATTACATTTTTGAAGCTAATGTATGGAACCTGGTGCCAGCAAGTATTTTGAACACACAATTGGAAGTCATTCTTCAATCGAAATTCATCAACAATGATTCATTAAAGTATGTGGTGAAGCTACTCATCAATTCATCAAAGAGCACTATTGATTTTCAAAAATTATTTCAAATTGCTTTAACTTCATCAACATGTTTGGATGTTTTGCCAAATGAACAAAATGCGTCGTTGAGATTCTACTCAGCATTGATTATCTACATTCTTTACAATTTCGATCACCTGAAATTGTCCAACTTGATCAACCTAAAGACGATTTTGGAAAAGTATCAAGGATTGAATCGAAGTGAGGATTTGTTGCTCAAGTATGTGTTGCAAAAAATGGAGGCTAAATTGTCCATATCTTGGATTGCCAGTGTATCCAATTGGGAATTTTCGGATCAGCTTAATCAAAATGAGATTGCCCTAGTTGACATGGACAAGTCGATTACCAAAAAGAATGAACAGTTTACTGTGTCTTTAAACAAGGGCATCATTCAAAATTCATTGAATAGTAAGGGGTCTACCCTTCCTCAATTTGGCAAGGGGGTTGATTTTTGGCTCCAGGTGGAAGAACTAGAGAAGGAAAATCAATTAAAATCCATAACCCACTTTGCTTACGATTGTGAATTTCTATACATGATTATACTCAACAACGATGAACTTTTGAAATACACCAAACATGAAGATGCAAGTGTGACCTACTCATTCAATATCAAAAATTTAATCGACACTGGTATTTTGCAGTTTATTATTGCAAACTTGTCCAATACCAAGTATCTCCCCATTGCCAAGATCATTCTCAACAAGATTCTCACTTCAATCGATGATGAAACCAATGCTCATTTTAAAGATAAAAACATATTCAAGGTCTATTTATCTAACGTGTGCTTTACTTTACAACAGCAACAACAACAACAAGAGATTCCCAAATTGATTTGGTTTGTCTATTCCCAATTTGTCCCCATCTTGTCCAACCCAGCTCATTTCTTGTACGAATTGAGTTTTCGTTACGTTCTTGCCCATCCGAGTTTGAACAAATGGGATATCCCATTATTCAATTCAATCATCCATCCAACAGATTCATCAGAATGGGTTTATCGAGAATTGAATTGGATTATAGATCAAATTACCAATGGACTTGAATCAACTGGGGATTTGTCATTGATTACGAAAACTGTGATTGAATTTGTATTGAATTTGTTCAATTGCAAAACATTGAATATGAAGTTAAAAGTATCGATCTTGAGATTCATATATACGATACAGGGTCTTGATCATGGATCGGATTTGTTGATTACTAGATTTGGAATCTTGTCGTATTTGGAAATGTTGAGTAATGAGTTGCAAGAACCAAATGTGTTTAATGAACAGTTGAAGGTGAATATGATGGAGATATTAAGTCGGTTTGAAGTTAGTGTTGGAAAGAGTGACAGGGTCAATGACTGGACCGGGGGACAAATTAATGAAAACTTGAAACAAATTGTCGATAAGCTAGCATAGATGGCTCTTTTTAGTGGTTTATAGATTTTGCATGTGATATGCACGTGATTTATTCAGGGATTTGTTTTTCTCATTCCTTTATCTCCGAAAAGAAAGTTCACTCCTGCTTTACTTAGAAAACATCTACTGACAATGAGTGTACGTATCGAGAGACCACCCCAACCGACTGTAATCAGGCACTAACGCATAACAACCAGCTTGGAAAACTAGTGCATTATGGCGTTGACCTAGTCCTTATTTCAATCGTCCTCGCAGGGGTTCACCGAAACACCGGTTTACAATTTGACGTGCTGCATTTCAGCTCTATCGATGTACGTCGCTGGTTCGGGAATTACCTCAGCTTTGGTGAAACTTGCTACGACAAACTTGTTTCGGTGTTGAGAATTTCCGGTTATTTCAAACAACGCAATTTGGTGTTGGATAATTTACGAAACGCTGGTGCTCAGTATTTGAAAGAACAAACGGGGAGAGATATCAGGGATTACAAGAGAGAAATTGATTAGAGGGAGAAGCTGTTTGTAGGGACCGTTTACTGGGGTTTTGAAGTACATATAAAGTTTCATCTTTAGATCCAAATGTAATCAAATACGCTCCGAGTGCGTTATTTTTGAAAGAATTGCATCAAAAAAAAAGTTCTGCAACATTATTTCTCAATCAAGCATCTTGAGTGCAGATTCTAAGAAACTGATTACTATCATTTTGACACCTGAACGCTCTCTTTCTCGATGTCAAATCAGGGTAATCAAAGATTAAACGTATAAGAGTTTGTGAATCAAAGATGTATGAAGTTTTACTTTTCTCTTTTTTTCTGTGTCTTTGTGAAAAACTTCAAGAAACTTGATTCATACATTACATTACTCTGATGAGCTTATTTACAAGATTCAAGGATGCCATCTTGAAAGAGCAGGAAGAAGATGTTGCTCAAACAACCGAGTATATCAATGCCTATTCACCAAAGAAGCTTGCCCTGATGGGTCTTGCAGTAATCAATTTGAATATTACAAACATGAGAACAGGTATTGGTGGTAAAACCATCTTGGAGATGCAATTGGACAATGCCGTAAGCAATGGCGATCTCTCTTCCGTATCCATGAAAACGGGGGATATTGTTAGAATTGCCAAAATGACAAAAGCCGAACGCAAAAAGGCCAAGAAAGAAGAAGAGACCCAAGACTGCGACGAATCCATTGACGCAGTTGTTGTGAAAGTATCCAATCAGACAATCACTCTCTCAGTGGATGAATCCACCTCCGACGATAAGATTCTCAACTACTATAACAACACCAATGATTCGTCAAGATTTTGGATTGTCAAATTGGCCAACTCAATAACGTACAAGAGAATGATCACCACGATGAACAAAGTACTCGAGTTGAAAGAGAGTGAAAAAAATGACATTCATAAACTCCTCCTCGGCGAAACAAAACACAATCTATTGAGCGGAAATTCTACGATCAACTTTTTTAATTCGGGCTTGAACCAATCGCAAAAATCTGCAATTGATTTTGCAATAAACAAGTCCAACATTTCGATAATCTTTGGACCACCGGGGACAGGCAAAACAATGACATTGGTCGAACTAATTCGACAATTAACGCTACGAGGCGAAAAAGTTTTGGTTTGTGGTCCATCAAATATCTCTGTTGATACAATTTTGGAGAGACTTGGCAGCCATTACAAAGCTGGCGAGTTGATACGAATTGGTCACCCTGCTAGACTTTTACCAGTGAATCTTCAACATTCCCTTGAAGTGCTTTCCAAGAGTTTTGGTAGAGAAGTGATTAAAGATCTTGAGAATGATATTCAGTCAGTTTTGAACAAGATAAAAAAATGTAAGAGATATACTGAGAGGAAAGCCTTGTACCAGGAGTTGAAGCAGTTGAAAAAAGAGTTGGTTCAAAGAGAGAGAAAGATTGTACACGAGTTGCTAAATGGAGCGCAAGTTGTTTTGGCTACATTGCATGGTGCAGGCTCGTTTGATTTGAAAAGGAGCGGTGTGAGCTTTGATACGATTATTATTGATGAGGTATCGCAGTCTCTTGAACCACAGTGTTGGATTCCTTTACTACATAATGACAAGTTTAAACGGTTGGTCATTGCCGGAGACAATATGCAACTCCCACCAACTATAATCTCAGGCAATGCCAGTCTATTGGAGACAACATTATTTGACAGATTGGTCAAGGAGGTAGAGGGCAATAAGTACAAGAAGTTGCTTAACGTACAATATCGAATGAATGATAGTATCATGAAGTTTCCCAGCATGCAGCTTTATGAAGATAAATTGATCAGTGATGCATCTGTAAAAAACATCAAGCTCACAGATCTTCCAGATGTCGAAAGCAATGATGAAACTAGTATCCAATGTGTCTGGTACGATACACAAGGTGGTGACTTTCCTGAACAAAAATTGGAGTCAATAAAGGGGGATTCAAAGTACAATGAGATGGAATTGCAAATTGTCAAGAGCCACATAAGGAGATTAGTCGACAGTGGAGTATTGCCCCAAGATATTGGTGTTATAGCACCATATGCCGCACAGGTGCAACTACTCAAGAAGCAATTAGGTCCAGAATCATTGATTGAAGTGAGCACTGTTGATGGGTTTCAAGGTCGTGAGAAAGAGGTTATCATATTGACCTTGGTTAGGTCCAATGATGAAAGAGATGTCGGGTTTTTGAGTGAGGAGCGAAGATTGAATGTAGCAATTACTCGACCCAAAAGGCAACTTTGTGTAATTGGTGATTTGCAATTGATGAATGAATCCGGGCACAAATTTCTACAAAATTGGAGCAAGTACGTCGAAGACGGATTTGAAGATGGTGAGTCAATAAAGCCATACGAAATTGTCTATCCCAACATCGACGACTTTGCTAGCTGAGACATTGGCTTGTTCCACGATTTCAAGTTTGCAATTGAGCGTGTACGAGCCATTGACTCAGCTAAGGTCGCACAGAAAACCAATCATTTCTTTTTGAAGGAGTCAGTTTCCATGGGGTTGGCTTTGATGAATCTACCAATCATTGACGTTGAATTCGGCTTTGGTGGCGAAATTGTTTTGGCAACTCTTCTAAGTACAATAAGCTTAAGATCCTGATTGAGCCGACCACATCAACTTTTACAACAATGTTGATGACTATAGATAGGATTCTTGACGCTGATTTCACAATCAACGAGGTCTATAAGTTGCACCTTTATAAACAGGATGAGACATCGGATTCCAACGGTATTGACGATGGCATTTTGATTTGTTTAGATGGATCATTTTTAGAAGGTGAAGAAATAGTCGGCATTAAGTTAAAGCCAGCTGCACTCAACCCACCGAACTGCAGCACATTCGATATCATGAGGATAATGTTTGAGAACTTGAGAATAGACACGGATGACATTGCAAATGCGGATCCATTGCTGTAGCATACATTAAGACAGCTGCAAAGATTGACTATTACAATGAAAAATTGAATAAATCAAAAAAAGAAGTAATTAAGTTTGCAAGGAATGAATCTTGATTCAGTATAGTGTTTGGCCTACCAGGAACAGGGAAGACAATGAATTTGGTTGAATTAGTTCAGCAATTGATCCATCGAAGTAAAAGAGTGTTGGTATGTGGCACGTCAAACATCTCAGTGGACCCATTATTGGAAAGACTCAGCGACAAACACGACAATGAGGATTTGGTCAGAATTAGTCAACCTGCCAAAGTGTTGCCTTCGTGTGTGAAGCATACTTTGAATGTCTTGTTCAAAGCTCATGAAGATACAAATATATTGCTGAAATTAAGGAACCGATGAGATCCACTTTTGATGAAATAAAGTATGCCAAGAGTCGCGCATTACGCAGGAGTTTGTGTGCGTAGTTGAAGTCACTACACGAACTGTTTTCAAAACAATATGAAATGGGTATTCAAATCCATTATTAAAAAAGCACGTGTCGTGTTTGCAACTTTGCATGGTACTGGCTCAACTGAGCTAACAAAGTGATGTAGAAACTTTAACACGATAATTATCGATGAAGTGTCACAAGCACTTGAACCCCAATGTTGGATTTCTCTAGTTGCTTACAGATGCAAGAAATTAGTTATTGTCGGAGACAACAAGCTGTTGCCCCCAACTGTTAAACTGACTGATAGAAAAGTGACTAATATACATCGGAAACAAGTTTACTCGATAGAGTCATTGGCGA
Organism: Lodderomyces parapsilosis; assembly: GCF_000182765.1. Lineage (NCBI taxonomy): Eukaryota > Fungi > Ascomycota > Pichiomycetes > Serinales > Debaryomycetaceae > Lodderomyces > Lodderomyces parapsilosis. The sequence continues at coordinate 1,891,590 of NW_023503281.1, read as the reverse complement.
GTTGAATGGTGAAAAGTATGTTAAGTTTTTAAATGTGCAATACCGAATGAATGCATTTTATCATGAAACTCCCTAGTTTGAAACTTCATGAAAACAAACCTATGAGTTTTAAATTGAATAAGAATTGAATAAGAATTGGATATTGTGCGAGTTACCTGGGGTTAGAAGTACCCCAGTGACATCAACTACATGCATGTGGTACAACACTCAAGATGTAGGGTTTTTGGAGATGAGTACAAGCACCGAGAATATAAAATCAAAACTGAATGCAAAAGAGGTGCTCGTGGTGAAGCATCATATCAAGAATCTTTTTGATAATGGCATTTTGGAACACCACATCGGAGTCATTGCGCCCTATTCATCTCAGATGCAACTACTCAAATCAGAGTTGAAACCACATCAATCGATTGACATCAAGCACCGTTGATGGATTTCAAGGAAGAGAAAAATAAGCTATCATATTGACATTGGCGCGATCCAATGAAAAGGTTGAGCGAGCAAAGACTGCTGAATACCACTATCACTAGATCCAAACGTCATTTTTGTGTTGTTGGAGACTTGCAAATGATGACGGATTCAGGACATACGTTTTTGAAAGAGCGGGGCAAGTTTGCTGAAACCGAACTGAAGAAACACGATTGGTTGAAGCCATATAAAAGCATTGGTGTGTCACTCAGTGGTATGCTCGAAACAAAGAGGGACTAATTGGGGATGTTGATAAATTTTGAGAGAGTTGTGTAGTTTTGCTGTGTACGTATCCATTATTATTAGACGATTTGGTTGCAAATTGATACTTTGCTTTAAACTTTTCGTCTTGTGCTTAGCTCAATTAGGCGAAAGTGACAACAATGGCAAAAGAATTTGCTTATGTTTATAATGAAAACATTACACAAAGAGTCGCGTACTGCCTCTTAATTCAGATTTTACCAGATATGCATTTTGCAACAAGACAAAAGCATGCCAAATAGTTGATCGTTATTGAGATCAGATTTGAAAGATGGATTGTATCTGCATGTTCTCGGGTTTAGGCTTTTCAACTGCAACGGTATACCCTCTACACCACCTAGCGAAACTGAGCTAAATTTGTATGCTGGTTGGCAATCGCGTTTTTATCAGTTATTATTTTACGTTTTTCGATTATTTTAATTCACCCACATTTTCTTGACCCAGACGCCAGTGTAGGTAACTATTCAAACTGTAAACACCAAGAGCCAGTACCCTCATGTATATAATTGTGAATATATGTTTGACCTCGCTACATCTACATCTTCTTCTTCTGTAGACCACTTTAATCCTCAATGTTTTTTTGCAAGCTCCAATTGGTTGGACTCTTGATTGTGATTGCAATAGTGCAAGCAGCAACAATTCTCGTGACTGATGTGGTATACGTTACAGTGCTGAGATCAGCTATTTACAATGAGTCGGATGTTTACTATACTGAGTATCTTTTGGGGAATCCCTTATCAACAATGATCACGACCAGTGATGAAATTGCAACTGCTTCGAGTAGTGATGGTCAGGAGATAAAGCCAACACCAACATCATTGCCGCAAATTTCCACACCAGAGAGTTTAAGTTCCACTTCGTCTGTTAAAGCTAGCACCGGAGCTTCATCAATCAGGACACCCGATCCAACTACTACACTCGCAGCCCCATCAACCACAACAAAAGCATCTATCTCAAAGCCAACTACATCAACAATAAAAGTTCAGCCTGAGCCAACAACAGTGGCAAGTGTACCTACTCTGTCCGCAAAATCAACAGGCTCCTCTTCTTTTTCAAATGCGATATTGAGCGCTCATAATGTCAAACGTGTTGCTCACGGAGTTGCACCCTTAGCATGGAGTCAAGAACTTTACAACTATGCACAACAAGTAGCCGATGCTTATGATTGTTCAGGAAATTTGAAACACACAAGCTCACCATACGGAGAGAATTTAGGCGTTGGTTATAGCTCACCTCAATCAGTTGTAAATGCATGGTACAACGAAGGTCAAAATTACAATTACCAATCAGCAACAAAGTTCAATCATTTCACCCAAGTAATTTGGAAGTCAACTACACAATTGGGCTGTGCTTATAAGGATTGTAGTGCTCGAGGATGGGGAATGTTTGTTATTTGCAATTACAAGCAAGTTGGAAACATGAAGGGACAAGGGCGACAGAATGTACGTCCATTGGTCTAGATTTTTGTATAGTGGAGAGTATTATTACGCGGCTAAGGTCACATCCAGTCTCTTTTTTTGTAAGTGTCTCGAATCGTTATGTGTAAGGGGGGGAGGACGAGCGACATGCACATCCGATACGAAATGCCGGTGTGTGACATTAACGGTCGAAATAGAGATAAAGTATTGACTACATACGCGATATTTCCGTTTTGTACCAACGGAATGTGTATTTTTTTTTGCAACATAAGCGAATGCGATGGGATACGTAGATCTAGACTAATGAGAAATTGGTTTACAGAGGATCAGATGAACCGAGGTCTTAACCGTGGGGACTGCTATATTGGTTTCTTTTTACTCATGAGAAAAGGGGATACAATCGCCTATATCGGTGGCTATGTTTCATTATCCTTCGGAAAAGATACTCCCATCGTATTTTGACAGATTTATATGCAAGTTAAATTGCAATTCAGAAGTTAACACGGGGCTGTGTTCCCATTGGTTGCAATTGAATAAAAAAAGAAAGAAAAAAATAGAATCAAATTGATTCAAATCGAATCGATGAGAGGGACAATTAAACCGATGCGAGATGCCATTTTTTTTTCACTGATTTATCGGAAATTGGTTTGAAAGGGAAAAAAGAAAAAGAAATGCAAGAAAGCGCTTCGGAGGAACAATGCATAGGTCGTGTATTTTTCACCAGAATTCACACTAGTCAGATCCAAATCTAGATTTACAAAAGACGACAATAGACGACGGAAAAGAATAAGCATCTCTCCTGTACATTTGAGCCTCAGAAACGTATGTATCACCTCATTAACGGGCGATTTTCGGTGCTCCTCTGGGGAAAGACTCTTTTGACACTCCTAAATACTCAATATAAAACACACTGTTGTTCTTTGTACTACCTGGTTGGATGTTGAACAATTCCGCACTGCTACAAAAAGACTCAAGAAACACGTGAACCTCCTTGATTTGGCTGCTAAGTAAACACAGCAAACACAAGAGAACGTACTGTGTGTGCTTTAGAACAATAGACAGAGAACTCTACACACACACTTGGTTTGTTAAACGACAAGAAATTAGTATTATGCTTTTCTGTTGTTGTGTTGTCTCTTTTTGTCACTTTTTTTTTTTAGTTGAAAAAGTAAACAAAAATGGTCAGATACTGCATATAGTTTTAAAGTATGTTATTGTAATGCCTAATAAATTTGGCGTTCTTGTGTAACACACTCCTGCCACATTGACCACTAATTTTAATAAATCCACAATAGGAAAAGGACTGAGAATTTTTTTCTTCGGATGTTATGCACAAAGTATTATAGACTGTATTGGTTTATGATTCGACTAGCAGCTCAAGACAATAGATGTTCTTTACTTTTGCATTTAAATTTCAGAATCGAGAATTTAAAAGGGGGGATGTGTGAGCTAAGCTAAGCTAAGCATTATTCATGTGCAATGTATATGCAACAATAGACCCATTGTTGTTTTATTAACCTACTTTGGGCCATATAATAATAACAAGTGTCATGGTGTTATATATATATGTTTCAACAAATCCTAATTTCTCTAGTTTCATCTTTCTTTTTCTTTTCTCCTTCAACCAACTTACGTTCTTTTATCCATAACCCAACCAACTACAGTCTGTCACTACAAACAGTTCTTTAACTGCTCACCTATATACTTCACATTCATTTTTTATAAAGTATACCCCACCCCTTTCCGTTCCTTTGAGAAAGTAAACACACATACACTACCCTTACACGCTCATTCGACAAGAGAAAAAAAAAAAAACAAAATCGCGTCATAATGAAATTCACAACTATAGCAGCAGCTGCTACCACTCTTTTTGGTTTATCTTTAGCTCAAGTCAAATACGAATACGTACACGTCACACATGTTGTCACTGTTGATGCCAATGGAGAATCAACTCCAACACAAACTACAGAAGAAGAACAACCATCAGTATCAACCTGGGTTTTTTCAACCAATGTTTTGGGACAAGATATTGCATTCACTAGTGTTGTTTCCAACGTTGACGAAGCAAATGCTACTTTGTACCGTCAGAACTTGGTTATTCAAAGTGGAGACTCATTAACTACTGAAAAATTAGCTGTTATTGTTAACCCAAGCACATTGGTTACTTCAACTTTGTCATCAGATGAAGCTTCTGATGCTGAATCTGAAGAAGCTGCCGCCATTGTTTCATTCACTCCAACATCTGAAACTTCTCAACCAACTCAACAATCAGTTGAAGCTACTTCAATTGTAAGCTCAGCCCCATCAACTGATGCTCAACAAACTACCCAGGAGTCACCAGCCACTACATCTTCATCAACACAATCATCAGCAACAACTTCATCCAGTTCAAGTGGTGATTTCGGAAATGTTCAAGATGAAGCATTTTCCAAAGAAATTCTTGATGCTCACAATTCCAAACGTGCTCAACACGGCGTCTCTGCATTGTCATGGGACCAATCTGCTTATGAATATGCTCAAAACTATGCTGACCAATATTCTTGTTCAGGAAACTTGAAGCACTCTGGTGGCAAATACGGTGAAAACTTGGGTGTTGGTTACAAGAGCGGCTCAGCTGTCGTTGAAGCTTGGTACCTGGAAGGTGACAGCTACAACTACAACACTGCTTCTACTTTTGACCATTTCACACAAGTTGTTTGGAAGGGAACCACCAAGGTTGGTTGTGCTTACAAGGACTGTAGCTCTCAAAACTGGGGTAAGTACATTATCTGTTCTTACGACCCAGCTGGAAACATTGTTGGTCAAGGTAAGGCAAACGTTTTGCAATAGATCAGTTAATTTAGTTTCTTTGAAGTTTCAGTTTCAGTTTCAGTTTTTGTCTTTGTTTTTGTTTTTGTTTTTGTTTTTGCGCTTGCCTTTCCTTATTACAAGTGAGAAGCTTGGCCCTGGATTTACTCTGGTTATAGGCTTATATCTGAGTAGCTTTAGCATTTGTACGTTGTTATAAAAAAAAGAGATTGTTTTTTTGAAAGATTTAGGAGAGTATTTGCCATTTGCAACCCAACTGCTTTGCATCTCCTCCTCCTCCCCCCAACATAAGCCACTTTGTGTAATCGTCTGATGATTTTGGGAAGAAAAAAACAAAAAAAAAATATTAATAAATCCCTATAAAGAACCCCATTCTTTTTTTTTTTTTAAAAAAAAACTCCACCGCTTTATTCACACTTCAATCACTTGAAAGAGCAATGAGTGGCAGGGGGTCAGACAACTCAATCAAGAGTGACGGAGATGGCAATCTTGCAAATGTGAGGGTAGAGCCATTTCCTATAGCCGCATCAGCATCAAACTTTGCAGAGTCTACGAGAAAGCCATCTCCCCCCACAGGACGTCCAAAAAGAACGTCATTGGCGTGCATACGATGTAGGACGCGTCATATAAGATGTCCAGGAGGTGATCCTTGCAAGAAATGTCAACTTGCGAAAACTAAGTGTGAATACGTGGAAGCTGATAAGAAAATAGTCGTGTCCATGAAGTACCTATCTAGATTACATGACGATGTGGCGAGATTGAAAAAAGACAATGCCCTGCTTAGAAACAGCTTGAAAGAGCTGGAATCAAAACAAGTGGAAGCACAGGCTACTACTGCTACTGCCTCACCAAAACAACAGCCAAATCTACCTCCGACACAGAACCAAATTAATGCTACAGCTGGAGTAAACCATCAACCAGGTTTGAATCATACACAGGGAATGGAAGTGATAGGTCCTTCATTGGATAAACATGGACGGCTTATACAGTCACGAACTGGTGAAAAAGTGTATGTCGGGTCTTCATCCATGACTTTATTTGGTTTGGAAATTCAAAACATGGCACCCACGTTTGACTCATCTTTGCTTCCAACTTCAAACAAATCAACTCCGATGAATTCTCCTGATACGAGGGCATCAGTATCATCTGTGAAAAGCGACTCTCGACAATCATCATCATCATCATCAAAACGTGAAAGTAAAATCATGGAAAAGGAAGGAAATGCTTACAAGATCACCCTTTCAAAGACCAATACTCGACCTGGGCTTTCAATGAATTTCTCACTACCTTCATACTCATATGCTATGCTTCTAGTGGATACATTCGTCAACTACAACGACGGATGTTTCTACTTTTTCAACGAAGGTTTGATTAAACAATTTTTAATGAATTTATACGCGGGAAAGACTGAGGAAAACAAGAAAATCTTGCGTCGAAACTATTCTCAAGACGCTACGGTAAATTCCGACGAAAATACCATCAAGAAAGATGCCGATGATGAAACCATTTTGGAAACCATTTGGTTTTGCAAGATTTTGCTCATTTTTTCCATTGGGGAAATGTATTTGGGAACCGAATCAGATACTCATGCTAAACGGAAAAAACTTGAAAACATGACAAGAAAGAAAGACAGTAAAGAGAAACACACTTTGCCAGGTGCAGAGTTTTTTTATCAAGCATCAGAACTTTTCACAGGATTGTTTGCTTCTGGTGCAATTGATAATATAACAAAAGACGGCGGTATTGAAGTTATGCTTTTATATGCTTTCTACTTGCAAGTTGCTGATTGCACCATTGCTTCGTATTTTTACTTTGGCTTGGCATTGAGGGCAGCATTAATTTTGGGTTGGCATGTGGATGCCGAAAAGGAGTCATTAAATAGATTTGAGCTTGAACACAGGAGAAGAATCTGGTGGACAGTGTATATGTATGAAAGAATGCTTTCATCGAAAGCTGGTCTTCCCTTGAGTTTTGCTGACGACTCAGTTTCAACTGAATTGCCGGTTGATTTCAGGATCGATTTATCCGATTTCCCTCGAGATGATAAAGATGTTCGGGGTTATTACATATTCCCACCGGCAGACTACATCAACAATTGTGTTACAATCACTCAAATCAATGCCGTTATATTGTCATCGCTATACACTAGAACCCCAACATACAACATCTTACCTATTGTGTCTGACTTAGTACAAAGGTTGATTAACTGGAAGAATTGTTTACCAAGTCATCTTCACGTGGATTACACTCTAGAAGAGCCCAAAGTGTCTCGTTTGATTGTCAATTTGATGACGGAGTATTTCCAAGGTATCAATTTAGCAGTGAGACCATTGTTGTTTCACTTTTCATCCAAAAAATTAAAAGAGTTGCAAGTGCAATCAACTCAGAACAAATACATTGATTTAACCAAATATTCCAAGAACGTGTTGAGCTTGCTCAATTCATCATTCCAAGCTTCAATCAATACCATCAAGAGTATTTGGTCATTGGTGCTGGATAATATGGTTGCGTTGTTTGGATGGATGGATCGTGAATATCTCTTTACTTCCGCATCAACGTTAATTCTTTTCAATGCATCATTTGGAGTTCATGATGCAACAAGGACACATTTGGATCACGCATTGACATTGTTTACCAAAATGAAGCGATTGGGCAACTACCCGGCAGCATTAAGAAGAGCACAACTATTGAAGTTGATTCGTGTACTTGATTTTAATGGTGCCATGACAGAAATTCTTCGTAAACATGACGAAGAATTTAAACTTTATGAGGATGATTTGAAGGATGCAGCTGAAGAGAGTGCTCATGAAACAATGAATAACACTCCGCAACAGTTGCAACAGCAACACCCAGATTTGGATTTCTTGAATTTCCACACTGGTTTACCACACAACCAAGGGGATTTCAATACCAATCAAGATTTAACTGGAATAGAGGGGTTTGCCTATCTAGATGAAGAGCAAAAATTGTGGAATGAGATTACTTCTGAAGCTGGATGGCTAAATTTCCATCCCCCAGAAAATGCTGCTCTTAGTGCTGAGCTAGAGCCTATTGCTGAAACTGACAAGCCGGGGCCAAGTCCATTTAGTTTTGATGACGTTGAGGATTCAAGACAACGTGGTGGTGCCAGTGGAGACAATGGTGGAGGCAACGGTGGAGGCACTGGAGGAATTGGTGGTGAAGCTGAGGGTACCAATAGCAGTGCCACCACAGAAACCCATTTTCCTGATATGATTAGTGACCAATTCAACTACATGGATTAAAATGAATAAGGGCTATACTTACACAGTTAAATATACACAACCACTCTAGCTATTCCCCTCTACTACTTTCTGTTTGGTTTGACATCAGCACTTTCCACATCGTCCTTCTCTTCAGGAATCAAAGCACCTTCCTTTTCCAAAAAATCTGCCAACTCTCCACTTTGAGCCATACTCATAATGATATCACAACCACCAATAAACTCTCCATTCACGTACAATTGTGGGATAGTGGGCCACGAACTAAATTCTTTTATCCCATCTCTCAATTCTGGATCTTCCAATACATTGTATGCAGCAAATTTCGATGGATCAACGCCTTGTTGTCCTAACGTCTGGATTGTGGCTCTAGAGAATCCACATTGTGGGAATTCAGGCGTCCCTTTCATGAATAGCACAATTGGGGTGGCTTTGATGGCACTGGAGATGGCATCTCTGATTTCAGTTGAAATGAATCTAGTTTGGAGTGACTATAGTAAGGAGTTAGTATTATTGTGCTCTGTGAAGATATGACGTTACGAGCTTGATACGTACTATTCTTGGACTGAATCTGGTATTGAAAAGAGCTCTTCTAAACATGCTTGGGTATGTTTTTTTGGGGTAAAGAAGTTGCTATGTAGGTTGCCCTCTTTTTATGATGCAATAAAAATATCTTTGGTGTGCTGAAGGTCGTGTGACTTTGCCAAAATGAAAACCAGTTTGTAAGCGAGATTTGATGCAGTCTCATTCAACTAAAGAAAGAGTACGAAGGATGAGGGTGAAGGTGATACAACCCAATGAGCTCTCATCGCATAGATGCTATGAAGTAACAAGGGTGAGGGTGCAATATTTTCGAAAGGCGATGTCCAGACATTATTCAGTCTAGGGGGGTACCCTAACAATTATGTTTAAACAAAACATCCACAAAATAGCACCATTAGCACGTATTTACACTTTCTTAGAAAGAATAACAACTATTGATTCCACATCGGGACCCGGCATGCTTACCTTATCCCCATATCATGAATTAACGCCACCAAAGTATCCAGAGAGATGGAAACTGTCACAAAACATAGGGTAGCGTTACAAAAAATGTATACGCGCATAACGATTTTTTTTGCAACAATTATTTCCCCAGCAGTATAAATTGAAATTGCATTTCCCCAAAAGTTGTACATTTCCTTTACACCACATTCTTCTTTACCCATCCACTATCATCACTTTTATTATGTTACTGCCTCGTTTATTAGCATCGTTCGCCACCATCAATTTGATTCAAGCTTACTACATTCCAGCAAGTGGAGAAGATTGGACAAAGTATAAACCAAGTTGTGATTATTTACCAGGAAGTTTTACCACTTTGCCATTCAAATTCGGAATTGTTGTGAATCCATATATTGTCACCAATGAAGGGGAGTTGTTGGAACCAGAAGTGGAATCTATTGAGAGAAGTATCACCACCAGTTTTGTTACATCTGTTGTTACTCCAGCTCCAAAAGCCACCAAGACTAAGGATATTATTGTTCAGATTACTGATGGTCAAGTTCAAAAAGTGAATGAAGAGTTGTGTGATCCAGAGGAGAAGAAGAAATTGGGATTAGACGAGGAGCATTATCATCAACATCATGATCATGATGGGTACTTGAGTGATAAGTATGGTGCCAAGTTCGATGATAAGTATGGGGACAAATATGGCGGCAAACACAAAGATGGCCACTACAATGAAAACCACCGAGATGGTGAGTTTTATGACAAGGATGAAAAGTTTGGTGATCACAAACACTTTGATGATGATGACAAGTACAACAAAGAGAAGCAATTTAATGATAAAGATTTTGACAAAGAAACCGTTTTGTCGAAAAGAGACGAATTGGAGATTGAAGATGCTCATGACATTGGAGGTGATATCAAAGATAAGCCATTCGATGAACATTCCAAACATTATAAAGACAAGCATGGATTAAAAGGAGATGATTACGATTATGAAAACAAACATCATTTGGAGAAAGGAGAAAAAGACCACAATGAATACTACAACGAACATGAGAGATCAAAACAATATGAAAGTCATGAAGGAAGCTATACTGAGCATAAAGACTTTAAAGAACGTTATCCTCATAATGATCATAAAGGACATAATCATAAAGATCACAACGATCATAATGGTGGTGCCCATGACTTTTTCCACGACGATGATTTTGCTTCACCGGTTTATTCCGTTGCTTGCTACACCAATGCCACGTTACGTATGTCATTACATGATTCCATTTTGCGTGACTCAGATGACAGAATTGGATGTATTGTATCTGGTCATCAATTCCAATTTGATGGTCCAACTCCTCAACATGGTGCTGTATTTGCTGCAGGTTGGTCGGTCACAAAAGATGGTCAATTGGCTTTAGGTAACTCAACTAAGTTTTATCAATGCGCTTCTGGTCATTTTTACAATTTGTATGATCAATCTATTGGATTCCAGTGTCATCCGGTCACTTTGGATGTGGTTGAATTGATCGATTGCTGATAAGAGTCGTTGCATTTTTGAAACCGTCTATATTGTCCTAAGGCGGTTTCCAAAATTTGACCATTATTTGTTCATTTTTTCTACTTTTTTTTTTAGGTCAAATAGCTTTCATAAAAGATTCTACGTTTAAACATTAAACGGTGTAAAAGCGTAGAGGTTGCAAAAAAGGTAGAACAAAAACGTTCATTTTGCAATACACAACCGAAACAAACTATAACTTTTTCTCCTCCAAAAGCTCATCAACATTTTTTACACTGGCTTCTTCTTCCTCTTCATCTGACTCTGTACCATCAAGATTGGATTTTGGTCCAGTGTAACTTCTCCATGCCCACGTGTAATAATAAATGACAGACAACATCCAAACACCACCATTGATAGCACACGTATAGTTCATGCTATCTTTATCGACATGAGTAGACTCTGGAAACATACTCATCGTGATTACAAAAATGATGAAACTAACGGTAATGACGTTGATGGCGGTGGAAATAGTCTTTCCAAAATAGAATGGGCCAGGAATAAACTTCTTTCGGCCGTATGGTAACACAATGAGTAGGACTGGAGTTCCCCAGGCCAAAAGATTCGAGGCGATTGCAAGCGAAAACAAAGCGCCAGAACCGGCTGAGCCTGGAATTATACACAAGCAGCCCATAACCAATGCACAACAACCGGCAAACATCGTTGCTCTGATGGGTACCTTGATTTTTGGGTCGACATACTTTACCCATTTGTAAACCACTGGTAACCCATCATCTCTAGCGAACGACCAAATCTGTCTTGACAATGCAATCATTAATGAAATTGCCATAAGGTATTGTCCCACACAGATTAACGACATGAATGCAACTGCCCATTTCTTTCCCAAGGCGTCGTATATAATCTGCGCCATTGGTGAACCTGTTTCAGAAGCAAGAACCCGGGCAGTATCACCATCTTTGATACAGGCCGCACACACAATCACAATGAACCACCCTAAAAACCCACAGGCGGCAATGGAACCTAAAATCCCCACAGGAATAGATCTCTGGGCATTCAATGCCTCCTCTGAACAATGAATACACGAGTCAAATGATCCAATTGTCCACAACGCTGGGTTCCAAGACATCAAGGCGCTCCATCCCATTGGCCAGTCTCTTCTATTCTCCCACTTGCCAAATATAAACCCTCTTGAGTTAAAGGTATTGTGTTTTGAAAATCCCACTGGCACAGCAATGATAAAAAGTAAAATCAAAAACACATTAACACAGATTGAAACTGTTTGAAACTTGGCAGCATGTTTAGTTGTCAAGCATGCAATTACCACGTTTAAAATGATTGCAGCGGCAAACACACCATAGGTTTTTGGATTTGTTTGTTCAAAATTGTTGTCTTTGGAAAGTGAAACAGCTGATAAGACCTCAACCGCAAAGCCATAAGTGATGCTGCATATGGCACCAGTTAAACCGAGAGAATTTGAGCATCCAATCAAATAACTCAATCCAACCCTAATGCTGTCAGGGCAGTAATAATTTGCGTAATAGTATAATCCTCCACTGGTGGGTATAGCACTACCCATAAAACTCATGGAGAGACCTGTACAGAAAATCAATGAGCTAGCAATAAGCCATCCCCAGACTAAACCAGCAGGTCCAGCGTTTAAGCCTGAAGTTAAAACTGACGCTATACTCGGAACTAGGCCCATGATCGAGAAAGCAATGCCAAATACTTGTATAGTTGAATAATGTCGTCTCAACTCTTGTTTGTAACCAATTTGATGCAATAAATCAACATCCCCACGATTGTGTTGTGGATCAACAAACCTAACCTCAGAAGCGTTTGTATGAACGTTTCGCAAACTAATTACTGGTGAAAACGTCCTCATTCTTTTAAAAAAGGGTGTGATGATTGCATCAACACATCAATCCAAGACATGGCCCGAATTGTTTCGCTTTTATAAACTTGGGTTCACTTCATGTTGTAAATACGTTCGAAACTTCCCCTCAAAGCCAAAACCTTAACCTTCAAGCTCGTGCATAATAGCTGTGAAGTCATCAATCAAATATTTGAATTCCATCGATAACCACAAAAGATATACGCCACCATAATTTTGATAATGCATTAAGGATTTTCACTCCTCTAAACAAGCAACTATTCCAAAAGAAGTGAACGGGGTAGTTGAATCAAGACACTTAACCAAAAGTGATGTGTCTATCGGATATTGTTGTGCGTAGCACTTTCGGAGCTCGTTACACGAAGCTTAATGTTGTTCCCCCTCCCTTCTTTTGTTATTTTAGTCTTTGTTCACAACAATATGATCATAAAAGGCAACAAGCTTGTTACAACAAAACCTATCCGTAAAATGTAGATTGCCACTTTTGTATGTTTAAACTTCGTGGGGTATTTGATCTTCAAGATTAAAGTTCTGTCCGTTCCACTAAAACAAAAAAAAAAATATGTCATGAACTTCCCCACCGGAAATTAACAGCAAAAGTCAAACACTCGGCATCGTTACCATATGTCACATCGAACCTTTTTTATTTGGTGCAAATAACTTGCGCCCTGAGTTTCCAAATGGGGCTAGATGTGTTAAAGTTAGAAGCGAAAGATAATGAATGCAACGTTTTTCACCTCGCCCCACTCCTGTGCCAGAAAGATCATCAGCACCTCAAATGAGGGGTATCAATAAGTAGCAGATATCCAGCCAAAGGCGAAAACAACAACAAAGTGTGAAAAATCTGAGTACGTATGCTAGACAATTCTTATCTCACTCCAAGCTTGGTCAAAATTTAAGTGTTGAATTTAGTGACAGGATAACTGCCAGTGTTGTTGTTTGTACTTTTTTGAAGTAATTTTGAAAGGCTGAGATTAATTGAGCCCTTCCAATCAACCAATGCACGATACTTTGCCATCGGATACGGCTTTCCTGAATTCAAAAAAAGTCAAATTTATAATAGTAATGTCTCCACTAAATGACAGGAGTCATATGAAAGTATAATTTGGTTTAGGTTATCGATCCACAAAAGATTTTCCTGGACCGACATTTTACCATCCATTTGCAATATCAGAAACCGTAAGAGTTACCTAACAAAAGCTTACTACCTCTTTTATGGTTCGTTTCTATTAAAAATTACTATTAATCTAAGATAAAGGATCAAACAAGTTTTGTAATTTAGTATTACGAAATAGTCGCATGCCCATTGTACTGCCATTGACATAATCCCCTTGCACTCTTGCTTTTGTAAACCTTGTGTCAACATCAGCTAAGCCATGGTGCCAGTTCTTCAATAATGTCCACGTCACTATAGCGTAGATCAATCCACCTAAATTATCAACTCTCCAGTGATGGTCAAAGTACAAGTCTGCCCACCACTGGCCAAGTACATTAATGACACCCAACAACTTGAAACTTGACCACCTAGAGTAGTGACATACAAAGAAACAAATCAAGCATGCAAAAGCAGAATGTAAAGACGGGAATGAGGCAAATTTGAGGGGAGTGGCGTAGTATACAGCCCTGTGGTAAAAGATTGAAAACTTTTTGTCTTGCGATGCTTGGCCATCGCTATAAATCATGTCAAATGTGGGGACTTTGTTGTCGCCGTACAACTTTATAAATGTTGGCGGAGCATTAGGGAAGACCAAGTAAGTGAATAGCAAAGCCATGTTTTGAAGACCCATACAAAATGTAAAGAGTCTCACGGCACCGGGAGCATGCCATATATAGAGCCATGTGCCAATCATAGGAGGTACAATGAAATGAACTGGGACGTGGAATACCCAAGCAATGATATTTTTGGTCTTATAAACTGGTTGCTTAAATGCAAACAATATATTAAGAACAATCCATGCCGAGCAAAGCAAAATTACTGGAATTTTTCTCCACCATTTGTTTATGAACTCCTCGGTTGTTGCTTCAGTTTGTAGTGGTTTGAAATGGTAGTATTCAGAGTCGGCCGATGTCGCATTTAATTCAAACAACTCCTCCTCCTCTGTAAAATTATTTAGGTCGCTCGTAGGTGATAGGGTTGATGACCCCGCAGTTGAAATAGATGGTCTTGAGCTAGCTGTGGAGGAAGCCATGCCACTGTTTCCACTTTGCATCAAGACTGATGATACTTGTAATGGTTTCAACTTGAAGCCATAGTTTGGCTGTGGCAACATCGAACTTTCAAAAGACCCATCCTCCTCATTGTTGTAGTAAAAGTAATTAAGGATATATGCACCGAGGCAAGTGAGTAGTACTCCAGTAATGGATCCAATAGGCAGTTTCCCAATGTCAAAGAAATAGGTATCAAAACGGTACAAAAACTTGTAAAAGATCTGGTCTGGTCTTGGAATATAATTGATCGACGAAGCTACCAACACGCACACCATGACAAAAACAAAGTCGATACCAAAGTCGATTCCAAATTGTTTCCAAGTTCTGTCATTCAGTATTGCCAAAGCCAACTTGGTGACCAAAAAATGAATATACTTCACCACTTTCAATAGGAGGAGAAGCAGTCGAGTTGATACACGTTTGACTATGGGATGAGTTTTAACTAGTCCTCGCTTTATTAGTTGCTTCACCAGCATTGCGGTGTGGGACTATAGACTTGGGTTCAATATTTTGTTTATATGGTGTTGAAAGAGAAAAAACATCTCGCGGTTGCAAGTAATAAAATTCGTTTTTTTCTTGTAGATTGGAGAGAGATATCGATTATCGGATAATCGCCGAAAGAAACCACAAATGAGGAGGAGGATGAGGAGGAGGAGGAGGAGAAGCAATTGTTGAGAGCCTCGAAGTTTGACATGGTCCTCATAATTACACATTCTTCCAAATAGAAACACCTTTCGCTCTTCTATTCTCAAGAGATTGTTGTTCAACATTACAAACACAATTTCTACAGGGCAGATTATACAAATCTTCATGTATTTTATTTGATGGTTGGTAATGTCTCTTTTACATAGCAGCCAAATCACCGAATTTTTCTCTATAACCTGGAACAACCCATTTACCGTTCTTGACCATATAAGCAGTCTTTTCATCCAAATCTGGTCTGACCTTGGCAACGTCATCAACAGTCAATTGATCAAATGGTCTAGCACTTTCGATATCCTTCAAAGTGGCTTTCAATTCATCAATCTCTTTAGTAACTGATTTTTCAGTCAATTGAGCATTTTCAACAGCCTTTTGTTCAAAAATCTCAATATTTTTCAAGTTCTTGGAGACATCAATAGTGACTGGCTTGAATGAAGAGACAGCTTTTTCGATTTCATCGACAACTTTCGAATTCTTCAAGATTTGTCTATAACGGTTGAAGTCAACTTCAGTAGATTGACTAGACAAGTCTATGTATTGTTTCTTGGCTTCTTCGTGTCTCTTTTTGAAAGCAGTCAATGAGGCTGCAGTCGATCCAGTCAATCCCAAACTTTTGATAAGCTTAGCAAAATCGACCTTCTTGGCAGCTTGTTGAGCAACTGATGACATTGTTGATATGAATAGTTTAATCTAGGGCGTTGATTCTTCTCAGTTTGTCTTTCAATTCGTCCTTCAGTTATTTTTTTTCCTCTCTTTTCTTTTCTCGCTTTTGTCTGAAATACCGGATTTTGCTGTGATTTTCTCTCAACCAATGAAAAAATTACAAAAAATTGGCTTCAATCACACGACTGGTTTTAACTACAATTTCGCAGCCATGTAAAGAGTTACGCCACAAGAAATGATTGAGAAGAAGGCTTCGATAGCAAAGTAGACCCTTGCTCTTTGTTGTTTTTGCGAATCGGATGCAGGATTTGGTTATGGGTTCTTAGAGCTGACGTAAAGGTTAAGTTGTGGGAGACCAATTCTTGGAAGCCACAACCACAAGGCGATCTTCATTTAAAAGGTAATAACGTGTTCCCTTATTCGATAGGAGACTTGGGTTTGTTATCAATCTCGGAAACTCGTCCAAGCCACCTCAACCAAGACTAATAGAGATTCCGATAAACTGCTTACTGATCTGCCTGGTTGTCTTCGATCAATATCCCACTCGAGCTCCAAACCACTTGCCCCAACACATCTAGACATTGACGGTGGATTAAGAACTTTTTTAGGTGCTATATCTTGTTGAGTTCAAACACTGCAGAGTTTGTGCCACAAAATGGAAAAGGAGATTGAGTTTCCCGCGACAGCCCAAAGAAGAAAAAGATCTGTGTGCTTAGATCAGACCAAAACAGGGAACCTAAGAACTGTACCCGCGAAGAATCACCATGAAGCTGCAAGATAGAACGCTGCAAAAGAACCAGATGAAGGGTCTACATCAATTCATTGTTGACTTGAGAAATTCCAAGGATCAAGAGGAAGAATACAAGAAAATTCGTACTGAGGCAAATAGTATTCAAAATAAATTTCAATCCACCACGTTGAACAACTATCAAAAGAAAAAGTACATTTGCAAATTGATCTATATATTTATTCTGGGCTATTCCGACTTGGTCAACTATGGGTTGAATGAGTCCATCGAGTTGATAAAATCCAACACTTTCAGTGAGAAGAAATTAGGTTATCTTGCCGTTGCTATACTTTTGAATAATGAGAGCCCGAATACCAAAGCTTTGTTCACTTCTAAAGAACATTTGAATCATACATTGGAAGTTACTCATCCTTACCTAGTACAAGACCTACGATCTACAGATGAAGAAGTCAATTGCTTAGCGATACAGATGATTGCAACATGTTTTACAGTGTCAGACACCACGATTTATGACGGCGACGGTAATGCGATGCAATGGATAGAACTCATTGATGCCATTTTTGCTTCTGCAACATCTCCATTGCAGAAACCTGTTGTTAAACAAAAAGCATTGATCACCTTAAAGTCACTTCTTCAGTTATATCCCGAGGTCATCATAAAAAATAACAATTGGATTCCTCGCTTGTTGAAGATAATGGAGGAGTCAAAAGATATCGGAGTTGTAACTTCAGTTGTACCTTTACTAGACTATATCTTGACCATTAGACCACAAATTGTTAGGTCAGTGCTTCCTTCTGTTGCACAGAGACTATACTCTTTGATAGTATTGAATGAGTGTCCCCCAGAGTACTACTACTACGACACTCCGGCTCCTTGGCTCATTGTAAAGCTTTTGCAATTTGTGGAGAACAACTTTTTAGTGTCTAGTGATGGGATACAATTTTCAGTGGACAAGATCGATGGTGCCACTTTGAACCAACTTCGTCAAATTGTATCCAAGTCTATTCAAAATGCATCCCATCACATAAAAGGCCTACCGAACAGAAACTCAAGAAGCTCCATCTTGTTTCAGGCAGTCTCATTGGCTGTATTTTTGGAGGCTTCTCCTGAAGCTATCGCTGGTGCATCCAATGCACTTTTAAATCTCATTATGTCCCATGATACCAACACCAGATATCTAGCTCTTGATGCGTTGATAAAGCTCACTGCGAGACTGGAGTCACCTTACTTATCCTCGAAGGACAAGTTTGGAGAAATTTTGCCCGTTTTTATCAACTTACTCAAGGATAAAGACATATCTGTGCGAAGAAAAGCATTGGACTTGCTTTACACTATCTGCAATGATGACACATACTCAGTTATTTTGAATGAGTTGTTGCTCTACTTCCCTCATGCTGACCAGCAAATGAAACAGGAGTTGGCTATAAAAATTGCTGTCTTGGCAGAGCAATTTGCAACGGATTCTACGTGGTATGTCACTACAACGCTTAAGCTACTCTCCATTGGAGGCGGTTCTAATGCTAATGGCGTCGGATTTATTAGTAATGAAGTGTGGGAAAGAATTGTGCAAATAGTAGTGAACAATGATGATTTGCACAAGAAAACAGCCAAGATGATTATCAACTTGATGAAGAAACCATTTGGCGATTCGCATTCTCCTGTATCGGAATATTTGATCAAGGTGGCTGCGTTTGTACTAGGTGAATTTGGACACGAGGTAGACGACGCCAACGACAGCAATATTGGCGTGCAATTTCGCTTACTTTATGACGCTTATTTTGGTGTTTCAATCTCCACTAGAGCAATGTTGTTGAGCACCTATCTCAAGTTTCTCGTCAAGTTCCCCGAAGCTGACTTTGTTCCAGAAATCGTTGACTTGTTTGAAGTAGAAACGCAATCATTAGACTTGGAGATTCAAGGTAGAGCATACGAATACTTGAAGTTGTCAACGGTACATTCAGACTTTAGGTTGGCCAAGACTGTGATCAAACCTATACCTGCATTCAACCAACAGGAAAGTCCATTGCTCAAAAGACTTGGAGTTTTGGCAAACCGCCCTGGTGTTAGTAGATCTAAATCGAGAGTGTTGGCAAGGAATATCAAAACCAAACCAGCGAATGGTTTCAATAATGGTATCACTGAAGGGGATGTCAGTGCAAAAAAGAGTAGTGCCTTGACTACCAATTGGTACTCTGGCTTCCATAGATTGCTCCATTTTGATGCTGGAATATTCTTCGAAAACAATCTCATCAAGATTACTTATAGGTTGGTGAAAAATGGGAATGAATTTGTCATTCAATTCACCGTTGTCAACAACGCTCACAAAACCGTTGGCGAGACCATCACTGGATTTAATATCCTTAATCTTGAATCGATGGCAAAGAAGGAAGACCCTAGCTATTTACTTAGAATATTGCAAGTCCCCGAATCCACCATTGAAAATCAAAGCCAAATGGATATAAGTATAAAAGTCAGAGGCGTGGTCGAAAATCACGAAGACCCAATTATCTCCATCACCTTTATGTGTGGCGGCTCTTTTAACCATTTGAGTTTGAAATTCCCTGTTCAGCTTATAAAGACCCTCACTTCTGCCCCCATTCGAGGAGCAGATGAGTTTGAAAAAAGATGGGGTCAAATTGGTGAGCATTTAGGACTCGAAAGAGGTGAGAGTAGCGTTGTTGTGCACTTGTCACATAGACACGATGCAGCACAAATCTGTCGCTCCTTATCTAGGATAGGGTTTACTGCTCTTACTGAATCCAATCACGGTATTGACGTTATTGGCGCGGGAATCATTCACACCCAAAAGTCAAATTATGGAGTTCTTGTCAAATTGCTAGGCTTGGATACAGAGGGTAAAGAGTTAAAGATATCGGTGAGGTGCACTGGTGGTGGGGTGGCAGAAATAATTGCATCCACAATGGAGGAGATTTTTGTAGGTAAATACCACTAAAAAAAGTGGAAATAGTAGAATATTGCATGAAAATTTGTGCCAAAAAAACAATTAACTAGTACAACAATCGCCAGGACGACTATCTTCGAGTCTAGAAGTGATAATCTTCGAGAATCATACGGGAGGACCCCACACAAACACAGCACTTCTTTGTTTCAAAGCCTAGATTATATTGGTAGTCATTTTAGAAAAAAAGTCTTTGTAAAAACTACCCAATTCCGTAATATACATGCAGGGATGACAAAAGTTTGTTGTTACGCCCGATAGACACATCCCCACTCAATAGTGAGACAGTCCTTTGGAATATGGAATGTTTACAATTCCAACAAACAATTGAATCACATTTCTTGACGTGGGCTTCAGTGTATACATTTTTGTGCAACTTTGTCTCATGCGAAAACATAGTTTTTGCTCTTTTAGTCAAAAAAAAAGATTTCCTAATCGGGAATGTAAATTCGATTTTGCAACAATTTTTTAATTTTATTCATTTTTTTCCTATTTCAAGACTGTATTGTGTTTGACCCATCCGGGAAGTATAAAACTATGCAAGAATGTCGAGATTGAGAATCTTTAGATTTGAAGCCGACATCAGCACCGCCCGACCAGAACAATGCTTGCCAATCAGCTCCAACTCATCTTGTTGTGCTATTTTGCCAACCTTTTACAAGCAGCACCAGCACCTGCCATTGTCACAGTTGTTCAAACCGTCACATCTGGAGATGCTTCTTTACAAACAAGTGCAGCTGGTGCGAATGATGTCCAACAAGCAGCAACACCAGCATCAAATGTTGATTTAGGAGCAACTACGGCGGCTGCAGCCACTGTCGCTGCTACCACCACTTCATCAGGATTTTGGAACGATTTATTGAACAGTCTTCAATGGATTTTGGAACGATTTATTGAACAGTCTTCAATCATCTTCAGCTGCATCATCATCATCATCTTCTTCTTCCAGTGATACCTCAACTGGGTCTTCAAGTGGCTCTTCATTTTCGAGCTTTTTAAGCAGTTTATTTGGTGGAAATTCAGACTCAAGTACTTCATCCACTGCATCAACAAGCTCAACATCAAGTAGTTCAGGCGGTTCGAGCTTTTGGGATAGGTTATCTGGTTTGCTCTCGGGATCGGGATCATCAGATTCCTCAGCATCAACTACAGCAGTTGCAACCCCAGCTAATACTGTTACCCCATCAACAAGCTCATCCGAATTGGGATTCACTACTTCGTCATCGCAAGCACAACCATCCACCTATTCCTCATCTTCATCCTCATCATCTCCTTCCGATATTTACGCAGCCATTGCAGATTCAGATGACGTTGATGCTTCGTTTGCCACTGATATTTTAGACGCTCATAACCAATACAGAGCACAACATCAAGCTGGTGACTTAGCCTGGGATGTTGACACCTACAACTACGCCAAGAACAATGCTGACAATTACGATTGCTCAGGTATATTGACGCACACCCACGGTCAGTACGGTGAAAACTTGGCAGCTGGTTTCAAAGATGGACCAAGTGCTGTTAAAGCATGGTATGATGAAGGTGAAACATATGATTATTCCACTGCCAACGAGTACAATCACTTTACTCAAGTTGTTTGGAAAGGATCTACAAAGGTAGGTTGTGCGTACAAAGACTGTAGAAGCACTGGTTGGGGATTATACATTGTATGCGAGTACGATCCAGCAGGTAATATTATTGGTTGGAATAAAGCAAATGTCTTGCCTTAAAGAATTTAGCCGTTGTATAATACCATTCAATTCTCGTTATAGTAGTTTAGTTTAAAAGAAATCATTGTTTGTCTGTTTTGGCTTAGAATACAATCTTGTCGGTGAATCTTGGGTCTAGCATTTGGTGCATTCAAATTATTGATATTAGCTATTTTGGATTCGATTCTGTTGACATCTGAGGCTTAATAACGTGTTGTAAGTTTTTACTTCAACTTTCAAACAAAAGCACATGGACGGATTATGTAAGCCACGACAATATAAAATTTTCAAAGATGCGTTTTTTACACCAGCCCTCACTTTCCCTCTGCAGCCACTAATGCCGAAGTATGTTTTCGAGAATGGCCTAAGAAAAGTCCTACCGTACTATGTCAACTATCAAACACACGCAAAACAGAGATGGGTGGGGCGTACCTTACTTGACACCTACATCAATGATTTCGGTGAGCTGGCAGAGAGTGTAATTAAGGACATTGAACAATGTAAACTATATATTGTTAGCAATGTAGGCACATCTCTTCCTAGTGAGTCATTGACTGGTTTTGATGTATTGTCACTGAGGAAAGTTGAGAGCAAGGACGTTATCCACCATTTAAAACACAAACACGAGCCAGCAATACCTTGGCATGGGGAAATCCCCATAGTTTACGAAGATGAGGAAATCATCGTTGTAAACAAGCCGTCTGGAATACCTACTCACCCTTCTGGTAACTACAACTGTAACACGCTTTCCGAAGTTGTCAAAGATATGTACGGATTCGATTCGATTTGGACCTGTCATCGTCTCGATAAAGTAACAAGTGGAATATTAATATTATGCAAATCCAGGAATTCTGCGGTCAAGTTCCTGAATTTATTGCAAGACAAGAGGAATAGAGTTAGAAAAGTGTACTTGGCTAGAGTGAAAGGTGAGTTTCCTGTTGGGAAACAGATCTACAACTGTCCCATTTTTGCTGTAAACATGAATGGGTATCTACAGCCTGGAGATTTAAAGAACTTACAAGCAGATACAACAACCATATTCCAAAGTATAAAGTACAGTAAGATCCTTGACGAAAGTGTTGTGAAGTGTCAGCCAATAAGTGGAAAATTTCACCAGATTAGGATTCATTTACGTAATCTAGGCTTCCCTATATCAAATGATCACTTTTATAACCCTGATGAAACATCTAAAACGTATTTTGCCAAATCAAAGTTGGAATTGGAGTTGTACGAAAAGTTGTTTCAATCTCACCCTGAATTCAAATTCACAGCCGCATCAGATGATCTACTCAATATTCCAAAAACTATCAATTTGTTAAACATAATCAACTATAACGCAAATCCCATCATACAAGAGCAGTTGATGGAGCTCAAGCATTCACACTCTGTCGACTTGAAATCACGAAAGTCAACTATATGTCCAGAATGTGAAAGACCGTTGTTTGATGAAGATTATGTGGCAAACTCGTCAATATATCTTCACGCATACACTTTCGAGTATGATGATAGCCGTTTTGAGACTGAGTTTCCACCTTGGGCAAATATTTGCTAACTACTTTTTCAAGATCTTGTTGGTTCGCTTATTTGAAAAAGGGAATCTCACTCTTCTATCTAAAAGTCCCTTTGCTCCATAACTGTATTGAACGTTTTTTAGCTGTTGAGGACTGGGGTCTTTTGATTTATTGTACAAATTTTTTAAATCATTCCATTTGTTGTCTTTATCTAGTAGATCCAAACACATGTTTTCCAAATCTCTCAATATCACCTCGTTTTGCTCCTGATTGACGGGTACCTTGAGAACATGGAAAACAAAGATACCAAACAAGCGATCGTTATTCCGGTGATTTGAAAAGTTTTGCAACGATTTAACAAACAACTCTTTGAATTGCTTTTTCGACTTTGTTCTTCCGCAAGCAGATTGCATTGGCAGGGGCTTGCTGTCAAAAAACTGTAAATCTTTATATTTCGGTCGGCTTTTAAATCCGGATTCTAAATGACGATCATTTAACATGGGTAGCTGGTGCATGTTGAAAACAAGCGAGATGTTGGACTTTCTAAAATTGGAAAGTATATGATCTCGTGGAAACAATTGCACTGATAAAAATGTGTTTCTCATAATTGGATGAAAATTCTTTAAACGGTATCGCCTCTGTAACAATTGATGTACCACATTATCAACTCCTCGGACTTGTGAACGGTCATTGGGGAATATCAGTGTTTGAAAAGGCTGTAGAATTTTGAGTTTTTTGGGAAGCCGTACTGGTGCTGCTTTGACAGAATCGTACCTTGATTTGGCAACTGGGGGCACCATCAGTGGAGCGGCCATCTTTCGCACACCACATTTCACCGCGTTAGATATGACACCTGTCGATTTACTCAAAAACGTCTGGAGATTACTCATGTACTCTATTACTTCTATAAATTACTTAATTATGTATTTTTTTTCTTCCCTTTAAGTTTGACTTTCTGTCGGTTGCCACAATTTTACCGTTGTGTCTGCGGTTGCAAAAATAAACAACTTTGGATTGAAAGCAACAATTTTGGGTACTTGGGTCGTCTTCAAAATATCATTTGATCTTGATAAAGTCACTGGACGCTCAGCATCAGCTTTTAAATTGCTTAAATCAAATATGTGGATTATCGATTTTGGACTGCCTACTAGCAAGAACTTCCCACAAGGTGTGAAAGAGCAGCACCCATCGTACGGATACTCAGTCGACATCCATTGAGGATCATTTTTATAAGATAACCGCACAATTGCCATAACTCTACCCAGAAAAGCATCTAAGATGTAGTGTTCGCGTGAATCAGTTGATATCAATATGAGCTTACCATTGTTTGAAAATTCCAACTTGTTCCATAGTTGATTCTGTAGACAGGGTATGTTGACTTCAACAAACGGTCCTTTATCAAATGTTTTTAGGTCATATAATCCCAATGTTCCGTTTCGAGACTCACCTAGTGGGTACCTACCAATCGCAACAACTACCCCGTGTGGGTCAAACCCACAAACTGAGTTTTGGCCAATGGAGATACTACCAATTGCAGATGAAACTTTCAAATCCCAAAACTTTACAGTTCCATCGTAGCTTGAACTGGCAAATGTATTGTGCACTGGGTTTACCTTGATATTCGATACCTGAGCTTTGTGACCCTTAAAGTAACGAATGTATTGGTTGCTTGACAAGGAAAGATATCTTATTGTGTCATCCTCCTTTGTTTCGGTAGTACTAAGTGCATCAGGCGTTGACGCGTACAAACAATTAAGGCCCTCATGCGTGAATCTTGCCGAATGTGCACCATACTTTTGCGACTGAATGTCTTTATAGTGGATTCCTTTGTGACAATCATACAACTGTATGGATTTGTCTACACCAGATGAAATCAAATATTGACCAGTATCGTCAAAATCTAGTGACGTGATTGATGTTTCGTGATGGTAATTGAACAATTTCGTAGGCTGAGATGAAGCTAGAACCTGACCAGTGATTTGAATCGTAGACGAGCTTGCATGTGAAGGGTTAATGTGTTTCGTTGACGACGTGTGTAGTCTGTATCCATTTGACATTGATATCTAAATGTGGGTAAGGTGGGTCTCACAAGAATGTAATTGCGAAGTTACCTTTTTGAGTCCTTGACAATATAAGCTAGATTTCAAATTTCATTTTTCTCCTATTCCATTTTTTTGTGTAACAAAATAACTCAAAGTCAAAATGACGGCATTCGCAATTCTCACTTTCTTATGACCACTACTCGACCATACTTTTTTGAGTTAACCAAGTTTATCACACCACGTAAAACGCATACGATTTACCCATCTAAACTACCCAACAATCAGTCAAATTGTACTCACAAACAACTCATTGAGCTATGTCCGAACCCGACGTGCCTTTCAAAGTGAAAGCAATCTTTGACTACAAATCCGAGTACGAGGACGATTTGAACTTTGATGCCGGTCAAATTATCACAATTACATCAATTGAGAATGATGAGTGGTATTCTGGGGAATACAATGGCAAAGAAGGAATGTTTCCCAAGAATTTTGTTGAAGTGTTGGTTGCTCCCGTTGTTCCCGCCCTGAATAGACCAACCAAAAAGCAAGAGCTAGTATCTGATACGAAAGGGCCAACTCAGGTAAGTTCGCCATCAGCCGAAAACGTATCTGTCCGTCATATTGAGAATAAACCTGAGAGTGGTGAGCCTTTTCAAAATAACCCACAATCACTGCCCACTTCGGCAACAAAACAAAGCCCTACTGCAGGAAAAGTCCCACTTCCTCAGACATTTGCTTCAAAGCCAAAGGACCCTTACAGTATCAAGAAACAGTTCGTAGCTGCCCCTACATCAACGTATGTCCCCAAGATTCAACCAAGAGATGAGTCTAATTTAGTTGCCCATCCAGTCCATGAAACCAAGCATCTGGAAGATATTGTCAAGAGCACTCCTCAGGGTGAGCATGAACAAGAAGAGGATGATGCTGGACCCAAGGTTTCTTTGAAGGAGCGTATCGCTTTGCTTCAAAAGAAGCAACAAGAAGAAGCCGAACGTGAAGCTGCCGCATTAAAGAGGAAAGAGGAAAAGAAGAAGAAGCAAGCGGAAGAAAAGGAGCGATTGAAGCATTTGAGGGAACAGAAAAGTGGAGAACAACATATCGCAACAGAGGAAGTTCACGAAGGTGCAGAACCTTCAGGTCCTGGAGGTGAATACAATGCAAGTGGCGGCGCTGAACATCAATCTACTGAGGAATTGCATGCACAAGTTCTGGGCAATGAAGTACCACAGAATGATAATGGCGAGGAATTTGTAAACCCTCCATCAAGTCCTGGTGCTGATGATGCGCCCGCAGAAGAAGACAAGGATATAGAAGAAGAGGAAGGGGACGATGAGGAAGACGACGAAGAGTTGAAACGTAGAAGACTTGTCGAGAGGATGGCAAAGATCTCTGGCGGAAGAAATATGTTTGGTATGATGGGAATGGCTACACCATTTGGAGCTCCAGGAACTGGCCAAGCAACAAAGAATCCAAAAGCTGCAAAAGACGAGGTTGATGCAACTGGCTTGTCAGAAAGCAAAAAGGACGTGCCATCGAGAGATTTAGAACCGTCATCGCCACGTAGAGGTGCACCGACATCTCCACCAGCACCACCAGTGTCTCCACCAGCACCTACATCTGCTCCTACCGTTCCCGGTTCCGAGCCAACGAAGCATGATCCAGCCCCCACATTGGATCCAACAGCAGGTGCTCACCCAACTATCCCTGTAAGTCGTCCTAAGGCTTTCGATGAGTCAAAGATTAGTCACGAAAGCTCTTCAATGGCTGAAGATGACGAGCCTTCTGACTCAGACCAGGCGGAGTTTATTACTCAAACGGATATCGACAAACAGGAACAACGTCATCACGAAAGAGCTTCTGATAGTGAAGACCACGCAAATACAATCACGCTCCAAAAGCACCGTCCATTCGATGGCGAGGCCACCGGCTATGAAGCTGATGAGGACTTGTCTGATTTGTCCAAACCGCAAGATCACCGGTTGTCTGGTTCACATCAACGTCGTGAAGCGGAGTTTAGTGAACCTGAGGGCCATGGAGCAAATGAAATTAATCCAGCGGGGTCTCGTGGACAATTGCAAGATGAGCAAGCTCCGCCAATTCCTCAGAGACATGGTTCTCAAAAGAGTACTGATAGAAGTAGGCCACCCCCACCCATGCCACCAATTCCAGGATCCATGCCACCTCCTGTTGATCGCGAGGTAAAGGCAGAGCGTCGAAGATCACACCCTGCACCACCCCCACCTCCACCGTCTGCACCACCTCAGCAACGTGCTCATATTCCTGTTTCTCCTTCACTGTTGGCGGGTGAGAAACACAGGGACGTGGTCGATAGCAGCTCTGAAGAAGAAGAGGGAGATGATAATGCCTTTGAGTTGGTTGATAAACCACCTCATCATTCTGCACCACAGAGAGCCCATACTGTGTCGTCTGGTGAGACCCGAGCTCACCCCAGAAGTGCCCCACCTCCAATTCCTGGCAGTGTTCCTCCGCCACCGATCCAGGGAAGTGTGCCACCCCCGCCTGTGCCAGGGGCAGGCCCACCGCCCCCTTCAATTCCAGTAGGTGAACCTCCAAAAAGAGCACTGACAGAAGTTCCACCTTTGATGCAAACGTCAACAGGCGCATCGGTTGGATCAGTTCCAGGCAGGAAGTCAACGGATTCAATGTCGAGATCAAGGTCACTCAAGGGAAGTGGAAGAGATCGAAGCCAAGCGGAAATTACCTTGGAGCAATTGGAGTTTGAGATTGCCAATATCAAGTCGACATCTACTTGGTGGTTAAAGAATGAATTGCCCGAGTCATTGGTCACTAAAATTGGCGTTGACTTAATTTATGAAGTTGATACCAACAAGATTCACAAACGTGGAGGCAGAACTACCATCTATCGTGACTATTATGTTCTCTTTTACGATTTGTCACAATTGGTGTTTGAGTTGGAGTTTGATGAAAGTGATCCTAGAAATACCATACGTTTAGTTAATCAGTTCATCAAACCTTACCCAGCCATTCGCAAAGATTATTTAGAAAATAATCATCGTGAATTTGGTTCTGAAATTGTCAATACAGCTGCTCATTATCTTGGATCCAAATTGGATAGCAATTTCATTATGCACATTTCCCAAAACCCTCAATTGAAATCAAAGTTATTACCACCAATTGGTAATAAATCATATGGAGTTACCATTTACAAGAATTTCAATAATTCCAATGTTTCTAAAATTGACGATATTAAAGCAGGTGATATTTTGTGGATCAAGAATGGCAAGTTTAGTACACACAAGGGTATCATTGGTAGTAAGTCAGTCACTGTTGGTGATGGACCCGATAACGGTACGTGCGCAGGAGTTATTTATGATTTTGATCCCAAAAAGGAGAAATTCAAAGTTATCGAACAAGATGCTTCTGGTCACATTAAAAAGGAATCGTACAAGATTGGTGAGTTCAAGAGTGGTAAAATAAGAGTTTTCAGACCAGTTTCTAGACAGTATGTAGATTGGTAGTTTTTGAGATTTTACATATGTTTCAATTTATACTAAATTGCAAAATTTTATTACTATACACTTGTAAAGTTAGTACTATCTCAAACCAAACACGATTCCATCCTAGACCAGAGTTGAGTGAGCAAAGGGAGTCTGATATGTGAGGAAAAGCAGCACTATCTAAAACACAAAATTTCGCAAAGTGGATGAAAAGCATCTAACAGTTAGGTTAGTAATAAATACACAGGAAACCTGAGAAGCTGATAATTGTAGACATCGTTATGAAAAGCAATTACTGAATGGATCAAGTTCTCGTATCTGTAATTTTATCTTTTTCTTTTTCATTGAAGGAGGTTACGGGGTCGGTGCGTGAGGAGGTAGTAGCTAGCACATGAAAGAACAACTGAAAAACCTGGGTGAAACCTGGGAAAGAAGAAAAAATTGGAAAGAAAAACCTAGAAAAGATAAACCGTAAGTTAAACAAAGCAGTGGAAACAAACGTTGAGGTTTATCAAATGACAACTGAACTTGCCAAAAAAAAAAAGGGGGAGGCGGAAATCATCAAAAATACCAAAGAACAACTTTTTGAGGGACGTGTTTAGGAAGCAACAGGGTTGGGGGCACATACTGATCATAAAAGATTGGTGTTTGTTACTTAATAGCATGATTGGGGAAGTTTCTAATCGCAATACTGGGTTGGAAGGCTAGTGATGCTTGATAGACTATGTGAAAGTTTGCTAGTAATAAATAGTGTTGTGACTTGTATGTATAACATGGACTTTTATGCCTTATGGTGAATTACCTACCTATCGATAAAAGGAACAAGGAGTGAAAGGATGACAATACTTACCAATTTTATTAAAAAACGTCGTTGACTGATTCTCTAATTATAGAGGCGCAAAACATGATCAGACTCTCTTTGTTGCCTCACTCATATCGATACTCTGGACTATTATGGACTCATGATTGATTGATTGATTGATTGATTGATTGATTGATGATTGGTGGAAAGAAATGTGTGATGTATGGAATGTGATATGTGTGTGTTTAAGGAGACCCTTTTGAGTTTTTTGTCATGGGTTAATTTGTATTCCTAATAAATCACGTCACACAATAGAGAAATTGATCTTTGTGCACACCCCGAACCACAACCTAAAATGCCGAGGCAACAAAGTCAGCGAGAAATTAGCAAACAACATTAAACAAACAGCAAACAGCGAACAGCAAACTACCATCTTTCCCTTTGATGTTGTCACAACAATGGATGATCAGACATTGTTCAATTTCACGACAAAATATAGAAACTCAGCCCGTGATTGTTATAATGCATTTGACTGATGTTGTTAAAGGAGACCATTGGCAACCTCTATGTAGAGCAACAAAGATTGTATAATCAATTCTTGCTAGAGTCGTTGTGCTGGCTCTTTCTTTACGCCTTTAGAACAAGGTGCTCCGCCTTGTGAGAGTCGTCATAGTAGCAATTGAAGAAAGCTCTCAAATAAGGTCCACAATTACGCCATACACTCTACATTGAAAAGACCGAATTTCGAGTTTCTGCAAAAGTCCAATTACCACACCACAACTGTAAGTACTCTCTAGTCACACAAAAATGCAACAACTTTATTTAGTCACAAAAATTGCATCATTCCATATCTGTGTGTGTAAAGTAGTAAGTTGGTTTTCAATTGCTAAAAAAAAAAGAATTAAAATTGTATTGTACTTTATTGTTTTGTGTGTGGTTTTATGTAATAAAATTTCATCCACCCAAGGAATACATATACAACTCAATTGCTCTTTTCTTTTTCCAAAACACTTTTTCAAAACCCTCCCTCAGTTATCCTTGAACTATTGGTAAAGAGTGACTACATCAAGGCAAAACTGCTTCAGAAACTACTTTTCAAATCAAATTGCCAAAGGTTGCCAGTTATCATCACGCGCCATGCCACAACCAATTCAGGAATTGGACCCTGATTTTTACATCTCATACAATTATCCAATTGATGAGAAAACAAAGAAAGTCAGTTCTCAATCAGAGAAAGCATTGTATACATTTGTCGAGTATTTATACGATAAAGGATTTGCTGCATCAATTAGACCAGGTGATCCTACACACTTGTTGATTTTCATCAAATTATCCCCTTACAAGTTCATTGAAGAAGCTGAAAAGGATTTGATCAAGAATTATGAGTTTGGTGTTACTGCAAAAGATGATGAGTTTAGTGCAAGAATTAGAATCATCTACCAATACTTGACAAGTACCAAGAAACTTGGAGGGTGCGGGATAGTACCTGGACAAGCTCCATACGAAGAAGTTGTCAATATCGTTCCTGTTACTAGTGCGTTTGATGAGAGCAGAATTGTTGAAGATTTGAAAGATACCTTCACCAGACCTGAATTATCTGCCAACCAGATCAAGAGAACATATGGAGTACAAATTGCTCTCTACTTTGAGTTCTATAAGTACTACATTTATTGGTTATTTGGGTTATCAGTATTGGGAATTTTCCAGTATTTCAAAAAGTCGAAAACTTACTCATTAGGGTACACGTTTCTCAATTTACTTTGGGGTACTTTCTTTTTGGCATTTTGGCATAGAAAGCAGCAATACTTGGTTAATTTGTGGGGTGTTCAAAACTCACATCTCGTTGAAGAGCATAGTTTGGAGTTGGCAGAGATTAATGAACGTTTTGAACCACAATCATCATATTTACACAAGAATAATACCGAGGGTTTTAGATTTGTCAAACAATTGTTTTTTATCCCCATTGCTTTGGCATTTGCTGCTGTTTTGATTAGCTACCAATTGGGTTGTTTTTTTATTGAAATTTTCTTGACTGATCTTTACGATGGACCAGGAAAGTCATACTTGACATTGTTGCCAACGGTTTTGATTTCCGTGTTTGTGCCAATCTTAACCATCATTTACAACCTTGTTACAAGTGTTGTCATCAAGTTGGAAGGACACGACACACAAGTCAGTGAAAATCAATCAGTTTTGATCAAGGCATACGTTTTAAACTTTTTGACTAGTTATGCACCATTACTTATCACGTCATTTTTGTACTTGCCCTTTGCCCATTTAGTTGGTCCTCATTTGGGTGACATTCAAACCACCATTTCCACATATGTTGGTGAAAACAGATTTTATGCCAAATATTTGACAAAATTGAAATCTCAAAAGGAGTTTAAGATTAACCAGGGCAGGTTGAATGCTCAATTTTTTTACTTTGTTGTCACTAATCAAGTCTTGCAAGCATTTTTAAAGTATATTTTGCCATTATTGATTACAAAAGTAGTCAAGTTGTATCAAACTAAGGTTCAAAAGAAGCCACAATTGCAAACTTCAGCAGATGATCCATATGAAGCTCGTTGGTTACAAAATGTCAGACTCTCATTGGATTTACCTGAGTATGTCGTTGATGACGACTTTAGAAGTGTCGTTTTGCAATATGGTTACTTGATTTTATTTGGTCCTGTTTGGCCATTGGCACCTTTGGTTTCATTGATCTTCGCAGTTGTTTTCTTCAAATTGGACCACTTTAAATTATTCAATGGAAACTACTTTAAACCTCCCATTCCTAAGAGAGTGGACTCGATTCACCCTTGGAACTGGGCATTGTTTTTATTGACTTGGTTAGGATCTATCGTTTCTCCTGTTGTTACCGCCTTCTATCGTCATGGTACTGCTCCACCAAAGACTATGGGTCAATTTGCATTGGATAATGCTAGTGTTAATATTTCTTCCTCGGCCAAGTTGGTTTTGTTGATGTTGTTTACTGAGCATGCATTCTTATTCTTGAGTTATATTTTGTACAATTTGAGTGAGTTGTTCAAGAGTGGAGTTGAATGGGAAAATGACTTTGTTGATAATGATATAAAATTGAGACACGACCACTATTCCAAACACGTCAAACCGACTATCAAAGTGGTTAATGTACCAGCATGGAACGAATTCACCGTTGACTCCACCTTGGACTTTACACCCCCTAGTGCCGTTGAGCCAGTTGACGATGTTGCCGCTGAGAAACTCCCATCAAAAAAGCAAGGATATTCTACGTCTACGCAAGCAAGTGAAACAACTGTTCATTCACGTTCGGAGCAAGCACGCGTAATTGCTGAAAAGGAAAGACTTTTGAGGGAAAGACAAGCGGAATTGGCCAGATTGGAAAAGAGAAAGCCGGAAGACTCAAGTGCTACTAACTCGTCTGCGGAGTATAATAGGTTAAATAAAGACAAGGATGCAAGTGACTCCATAATTGAAGCCAAGTCAGATCCAAACAGCAAGAAACACTATAGTACTATTGATAACAATACTCACGTTAGTGATGGCAACAATAAGGAGAAGACTGGCACTGATAAAACCACTCATACCAATGAGTTACTTCAAGGCTCATCCCAACTTCCTCCAGCTCCTAATGATAAATCCGCAACTGTTGATACAAACAAATACACCACTCATTCTGAAAACGCCGCAAAGGCTGGAGAGCGTGCTCCTGGTGGAGCTGGTCTTGCAAGCGCCGCAGCAGCACCTCCTTCGAAGAAAGAGAAGGAGAAGGAGCGTGAGCAGCAATTTGATACCAATCCGGCTCCAGCAAAGGAAAACAAGTCAGGAATTAAGAATAGTAACGCTCCTGCCACAGAACAGAGAAAAGCATTGGCAGCAGGAGACGACAAGTTCAATGGCAATTCCGATACCCAAGTGGAAAAAGATAAATCCTCTTCTGGTAAAGGATCCAATCTGAATTCGAAGTCTTCAAAGTCACAAAATGGAGACAAACTGAGTGGTGCAGATAATGATGAAAGCTCAAGCAAAACCTCGGAAACTGATTCACAAAAGGAACCTAAACGTAAGAGATCTGGTTTGAAGAAGTTATTGAACAAAATATAAGCTGGTTTGACAAATCATATATCTTTTGTTTATTCCAATCAACATTTTTAGCTTCGTACCTGTTGTAGTTTTATTTACATTTTTAGTTCTCTACTTTTGGTGGTCTAGCTCCGAATATAGATGACCCTACTCTGACACTTGAACTTCCTTGTTTGATAGCTTGCTCGAAATCGCTACTCATACCCATACTCAATTCAAGATCCAAATTGTATTTTTCATCCAACTTGTGCTTCCATTCAACTAATTTTTTGAAATCATAATTCTCTTCATGATCCGATTTCGATTCTGAGATTGAACCTATTGTCATTAACCCAACAAGTTTCAACTTTTTACATTCATCGCTTTGAATGTACTCGATTGTCTCTTCTAAATCCGACATTTGTAAGAAACCCGATTTTTGTTCCTCGCCTGATGTGTTAACTTGAAGGTACACATTGATAACATCACCTTCTTTTCTTTCTCTGGCATTGTTCAATTGTCTGCATTTCTTCAAACTGTCCACTGTTTCAACTGCCCATAAATTTGAAACTTTATTACTGAGATCTTTGCATTTACCCAGCTGCAACCCACCAATGAAATGCCAGCATATATCTTTAGGTAACTCTTCTGATTTGGCAACTAGTTCCTGGACATAATTTTCGCCAAAATGTCGTACTCCAATAGAATACAATGCCATTATATCGGATGAAGGCTTGAATTTTGAAACTGCAACTAATTTTGTGTTTGGATTCAAGGCGTGAACTTTTGCAAGTATGGTATTGTAGTTGCTCTCCAACTCCGTAGCTCTAGATTTTGTAGGTTTAGGAAATGACGACGACATATAACGAAAGAAAACTCTTGTGTTGTTTAGTATGGTGTGACTTCTTGTAGGTAATTTCATGACTTTGCAGAAGTTGATGTGAAATTTGGTGAAAGAAAAATAAAAAAAAAAATGACATTGAAGAAATCGGGGTTTCAAATATGGAGAGGTTGGACTACAAGATAACCATAACCACGTTAGAGTTTTGCAAAAAGCTATGCTGTGTGCCCCATTTAGAACATCCTTTTTTTTTGTAAATCTTTGCCTCTACAGTAACATTTTGTAGTGTCTATCTACTCTAGTTTATCCTTCTCTATCATCTCGGGCGAAGAGATGGAAGCAAAAAAAAAAAAAACTTCGATTTCTGGAAAAGAAGCCCTAGTCGAGCTAACAATTTGTAATTGCCACGAAATAGACCGAACGTACCCTCAAAACATGACTGAATTTGTCTACCAAGGAGATGATTTTGAAGACAAAGTCAGAAAGCAAGTCGAGTTTTACTTTTCAGATTCCAATTTACAACAAGACAAGTTTTTATGGAAGATTTACGAAGCAAATGATGGCTGGGTTGAATTAAAGACTATTTTGACATTTGGAAGAATGAAACAATACAGACCAGAGGAAAAAGTCATTGAAGCTTTGAGATCAAGCAAGAAATTGGAATTGTCCGCCAACAATGACATGATCAAAAGAATAGATCCATTGAAGGATTTCAATGAGATCAAAAACACCAAAAAGAGAAACACTGTACACATCGAAGGGTTTCCACATGATTTAACTCAAGAGCAAGTCGAAGCATGGTTTGAAGAGAAGATCGCTCCACACTTGCAAAAGGAGAAAGCAATCAATTCTGTGCGTAGAATCAAAAGCAAAGCAAAGAAGGAATTTTTCGGTGTTGTTGACGTTGAGTTGACAAATGAGGAGGATGCTCAGTATTTAGTGAAGGATGTCGAAATATCGTTCGATCAAGGTATCCTTAGCAAAGAAGCTGCACAAGATATCGACAAAAAGGATCTTTTAAAGAAAATGACATTGTTGACATTCCAAGAAATGAGAGAAAGTGGTAAAAGATTTGGTCAAAATGAAGTTACCAAGAGACGTAACAGTTTTAATGAAAACAACAAAGGTAAGAAGCAAAAGGGAGGTAAGGGTAAGAAGTTTGATCGTAAAAAGGGTGGCGATGGATTTGATTCAGCCGAGTCTAATGAAAAGGGCAATGCATCAGAAAGCGCCATAGATGATGACAAGATCCCTGAGGCCGATGAAAGTAAGGAGGCAGGGGAGCTAAAGAAGGAAGATACTACAGCAGGTGAAACAGCTGGGGTTTCCAAGTCAACCGATGATGCCACTAAGCAAGTAGAGAAAAATAACGCCGGTGTCAAAGAATCTGCAGATTCCAATGATCAAGATGCCTCGAAAGACGATACGAAAGAGTAAGTTGGTAATGTGTGTATGTTCGATGTATAATATAAGACAAAAAGCTATTCAAATGCTACCAAATTATGCGAAAAACGCGTCTTCCCAAAGTGCACAATTTTTGAACCCTTTGCAAACAAATTCCTTTTTGATCAAGTAAACAACAAGCAATGGTGGATGAAAACTTTGTAAACCAAGTTGCCAAGGCTTTTGGCCCATCTACGAAGCTTACCGATGACGAGTATGAGAAATTAAAGTCACTCATGCAAATTTTCAACGTGGATCTTGATGACCTCTTTTTGGAATGGGAGTCTTACAATGTGGCGGAAGTGCAACAGGATTTGGAGTTGAATATGTCAACATTGACTCAATTTCATGAGTATTTACAAAAAAAGTTAGCCAATAACAAGTTGACTCCTAAGGGTGTTCATGTTGTGAAGGATGCTTCTGGGAGGAAACCATTATCTAAAAGAACAGTCAATCATAACAGTCCTGCCACTCCTCATTCAAAGAGGACAAAGTTTGATCTGTCGGAGCCAGACTTGTCATCACCTGCTAAATACGAAAGTGCAAATAATACGTTCACAACTTCCCCTATCAAGCCATCCAAGGATTCACATACTTTGTTGGAAACTTTAAACCCCGAAATTGAAGTGATAAATGCATTAGGTGCAGCACATCCATTCAAATTGACGGCAAACTTTGACCCCACCAAATTCAAGTTTCGTACCATGCAAATGAAGCTACTTGAAAGTGCTGACGTGTTGGACGACCAAATAGATAGTGCGGCACAATTGTATCAAGAACACAACAAGTCGAGCCAACAGTTTGGAAATCCATGTTTAAGTTCGCAATTTGATATTTTGTGCTGTGGAAGGATAGTGCCCGACTCTCCAACATATGACAACGAGACTTTAAACAGTAATTCTTTATTTTTGGAAACATCAAGATTATCAGGTATTGGTCAAAGAGTCCCACTTGACTTGAGCAAGTTGCCGGGATTTTCGTTCTTCCCTGGGCAGATTGTTGTTTTAAAGGGACGAAACCCGACGGGGAAGCATTTTGTTGCCGAAGAAGTGATGCCGTTGCCAGAGATGGGAACTCCAGTGTCGAGTAGATCAGAATTGGAAGAGTATAATCAATTTCAAAACGGACAAGGTCTCAAAATTCTTGTTGCATCTGGACCATATTCAAATCTGAACAAACTTCAATACACTAAATTGGAAAACTTGGTTGATAAAATAAACACTCAAATGTTACCTAATTTGGTCATTTTGAATGGCCCTTTCATCGACTTGTCCAACAAAGAGGTCGAGGAGGGTAACTTTAACTTCCCCAAAGACCAACAACCAAAAAACCTCGATGACGTTTTTAGGTTATTGATAACCCCCATTTTGAAAAAGATTGATACTAAGATACAAGTTGTCTTGTTCCCATCGTTGAAAGACAGCTGTGTCAACCATTGTTCGTTCCCACAAGATTCTTTTGATAGAAAGAAATTTAACTTGCCAAAAAATGTCAAGATTTTCCCCAACCCATCGAGTTTTGCTGTCAACGAAATTCTTATTGGGTCTTCCAATCTCGATTTATTCAAAGACTTGAAAGAAGTGTTTAAAAACGATGGCAAACTTTCAAACAACAGATTTGAGAGGGTGATTGGTCACTTGTTTGAACAAAGGCGATATTATCCGATAATGCCAGGGTCTATAGCCAAAACCCACGAACAAGATATATCAGAGCTATCCAATGGTGCCGCTGGGGAGAAGTTGACTGGAGTGAGTGTTGGTGGGTCTTCATTAGAGACACCATACTTGGGATTAACTGAGTTGGGAAACTCATTACCGGATGTTTTAATATTGCCATCGGAACTAAAAGTGTTTGCAAAAGTGGTTAAAGGTGTTGTCTTGATCAATCCCGGTCAGTTTATCCGTCCCAGCAGGTCAATTAATACTGAAGATGGAACGTATGCTTTGATGAGCATAAATGCACCAGACGTTAATGCTCTAAACGGAAACAATGTCCAGCAGGTCGATGATAATCCAGACTTGTTTCACCATAATGTGTATAAGCGTTGTAGAGTAGATATTTATACAAGTTGAATATAAATACTGCTAACCAAGTTTTGTAAAACATTTGTTGCAACTGGTGAAAAACCGCGCATCAATAAAATCACCAATCGGAAACGGGACCATGAACCTCAAACCAATGAGAAACATTTCATCAACTTGTCTATGCTAATAGGATACTTGAGATTTAGGTATTTACCGTGGGTCATCCAGCGATGTACTATAATACGGCACTTTCACCCATCATTCAATAGACACCAGCTTAGCGATGACGCGACACTTTCAATTTCACCAAACGAATATGTAACCAGTCTCGTTCCCAAAAAGATTCACCCAGGACTAGAATCAATTCTTGCGAATGCAAATAAACCCATCATACTACGCGATTATCAAGAAGATGCTGCGGAAGCAGTCTTGAGTAAACTTGCCAACGGTGTGCGAAAACCTGCTGTGGTGATAGCTACTGGTGGTGGAAAAACGATTGTGTTTTCTCATTTGATCCCTCGCTTAAAACCACTTGGCGAGGGGAGAGGTAACAAGGTCATGGTACTTGCTCATACGGAAGAATTGATTGATCAAGCAGTCAAGAAAATACGTTTAATGAACCCTGGATTGAAAGTCGAGGTGGAGATGCGTAAATTGAAGGCATCCCCAGATGCTGATGTGGTGGTTGCATCTGTGCCATCATTAGTTCGCCGAAGGAGATTTGAGAAATTCGACCCAATGGAATTCAAGAGCATCATTATTGATGAGTGTCACCACGCACCTGCTATTACATATAGGAAAGTCTTGAACCATTTCAAAGCGTTGGATTCTAATCTGACAATTAGTGTGATTGGTTTCACGGCAACACTTGTGCGACTCGACAAGCAATCTTTGGGCCATATCTTTGATGAAGTTGTTTACGAGAGGTCGTTAAAAAGTATGATTAAGAATAAGGAACTAGCTGATGCAAAAATAAGTGAAGTTAAGGTCAAGATAAATCTAGACCAAGTGAAAACAGTCAAGAATGAATACGATCCAGCAAGTTTGTACAGAGCCATGAAAGAGATTGATTTCAATGAAAAGATTGTATTGGCATATTTACGTCTCAAGGAGGAAGTTGATTGCAAGAGCACATTGATATTTTGCGTTGGGGTCGAGCATTGTTTTGATGTTTGTGACTTGTTTCAACGTAACGGGATCAATGCGCAATATGTCACAGGCGAAACCTCCAAGGTTGAAAGAGCTTCCATAATCGAGGACTTTAAACTGGGATTGATTCCGGTGCTATGCAATGTCCAAGTGTTTACAGAAGGTACTGATATGCCCAACATTGACTCACTTATACTTGCGAGACCCACAATGTCGAAATCGTTGATGATACAAATGATTGGAAGAGGTTTGAGGTTACACAAGGACAAGACGCATTGTCATATAGTTGATATGGTTGAATTGACTAGACAAGGAATAGACATCAAACCATCACTAGAAGGGGAGAAATTGGTAAACTCAAGAAAGAAATTGCTTGAACGGGAAGAAGATTTGGACCAACTCGTGCCATCTCCTCATGCACAATTATCAAGCAAGGATAGAGAGATTGCTGTTGCAAGGATCCTAGAGTATCACAGGAAAGAAATTGTGTGTCTAGATAAGCAACCACTGATTAATCAAACACCAGCGATTTGGTTTCGAGATCGGGCGATAGTAGACAAAGTCATGCTCAGAAATAAGTATCCATGGGCAATGATTGAAACAAGTAAGGTTTGGGGTATGCCTGGCTTGTCCGATAATTATTTTATTTTGAAACGAACTACTTATAGGGGACACAAACTTTTTGAGGCACTGCATCATACCTTTCAGAACAAGTCCGGAACGGTTATTCATAGAAGTGCCAATTTACTTGAAGTATTTGCCGCATTGAAAACAAAATACAGCGACCATTTACAGTATGCTGAGAAGCGAAACACATTTGCTCGAAAAGCTACACCCAAGCAGGTTGCTTACATAATGTCCATGATTGGTTATAAACTAAGTTATTATATGCAGACAAAACGAATTGATATCCCAAGGGAGGAGTTTGAAGAGCACGTTGCTGAAGTCTTGAAAAACGAGAAACAAGCAATCATTTGCAAGTTTATCTTTGCATTAAGACTTGGCGATAATGATTATGAAAAGTTAAAGTGTGCACAGGTTGTCAACAATGCTGTGAAAAGGTTGCATGAGAATATATAGATGAGTTTGTAATCATTATGCGCGTAAATTTGAGCACAGTAAAAAAGAATAAAGGAAAACAATATACAATCTGGAAGCCATAGTCTCAACCACCTTCTACTACAATGAAAGTTCTGTACTTGTTCTTACTACCGTTTGCCTTCTTGTTGCAAGTGGCAGTATCAGAAGTCTCAAGCTCTGGTACCAGCACTGAACAAACCTTTGACTCTATTAACAAATCCAATCACACCAACAACTGGGCAGTTTTGGTATCAACATCACGGTTTTGGTTCAACTATCGGCATATGGCAAATGTGCTTAGTTTTTATCGTACGGTAAAACGATTGGGTATTCCCGACTCCCAAATTATTCTTATGCTTTCCGATGACGTTGCTTGTAATGCAAGAAATGCATTTCCTGGAACTGTATTCAACAATATGGATCAAGCATTAGATCTATACGGAAACAGTATTGAAGTTGATTACAGAGGGTACGAAGTGACGGTAGAGAACTTTGTTCGTTTATTGACTGACCGATGGGGACCGGAACAGCCTAGATCAAAGAGATTGTTGACTGATGAGAATTCAAACATTTTTATCTACTTGACGGGCCATGGAGGGAACGAATTCTTAAAGTTTCAAGACGCTGAAGAGATTGGTGCTCATGACATTGCAGATGCATTTGCCCAAATGCACGAGAAGAAGAGATATAATGAAATCTTTTTCATGATTGACACGTGTCAAGCTAACACCATGTATGAGCATATTTATTCACCCAATATTCTTTGCATTGGCTCTTCCAAACTTGATGAGAGCTCTTACAGTCATCACTCTGATATGGATATTGGTGTTGCTGTTATTGATAGATTCACTTATTTTGCATTAGACTTCCTTGAAAAGATCAATAGAGAGTCCAAGGAAACAATGGACAAGTTATTTGAGATACTCAACTTTGAAAATGTTCATTCACATGCAGGAATTCGAACAGACCTATTCAAGAGAAATGTGAGTGAGGTCTTGTTGACGGACTTTTTTGGTAATGTTCAAAACGTTGTTGTGGATACAGCGCCAAGAGATATATTGAATGCAACAAAGCATTTAAAGCGTGCTCGTCCAAGCTTTGATGCATCAAGTCCGTTGAGACCAAGAGGTCAGATAGAGTATGGATTCGAAGAAGATGAATCAGAGAACAAAATGCATTTGTCAAGAGCCTCCTCAACCATTTTGGGACTTGGTGTTACAAGTGCATTGTTTGGGTTGTGGAAGTTTTCTTAGATATGTCGTGTAGTATAGATGTTAGTGAATACCACTCCAGAAGTATAGTCACTGTATGGTGCCATCTTCGTCTAAGAGTAAACTAAAAAAAATCAATTCAATGTGCATACTAAATATCGCGTGAGTGAATGAGTGAGTGAGTCGCGTTTCGTCAAATTTGTTTTGACTTTGTTTACACTTTTTGATATGATATAAACCATCGATTCATTCCTTTAAACACCACATCTCCTCCGTACAATCTGGTCTCAACACTACAGAACTATTGTATAATGCAATCGGTTTCACCAAACTCTCAGGAGATGCTACAAACGTTGGAGTCAAACGCAACTACTAGTGATTCGAAGTTGGAA
Organism: Lodderomyces parapsilosis; assembly: GCF_000182765.1. Classification (NCBI taxonomy): domain Eukaryota; kingdom Fungi; phylum Ascomycota; class Pichiomycetes; order Serinales; family Debaryomycetaceae; genus Lodderomyces; species Lodderomyces parapsilosis. The sequence goes on along the minus strand of NW_023503281.1, from coordinate 1,850,004 downwards.
CAAATTCTGGCTCTCAAGACACATATCAAAAAGGATTCCATTGACCTAAATGAAGTTCCCATGTATCTTCATATTATAATGAAGGGGCTTGAAATTAAGGAGAGTGGGGTCTCGAACGTGAGTTTTAATGCATTGTCGTATTTGATTAAACGTGTGAGCGTGCAAGACCCGTCAGGTAAAATTCTCAAAGAACAAAGCTTTTTAATCCTTCCAGTTCTCATTAATAAATTGGGGAGTAACAATGTGGTGATTGCGAAAAAGGCCCTTGAAGATTATTGGCTTAGCACGCCGGTTGAAGTGGAAAATGCTGTAAATGAGATTTCATTTACTTGCGGCAACTTGCAAGTAACAATTGAGTCCATCCAGTGGATGCATCAGATTGTGAAAAACGTCAGTCTGAAATTCAATGTACGGTTTTTTGTGCCTGCAATCTTGAAGCTGTTGTCCAGCAATCAGGATAATCAGGAGTTCATTGATTGCGTGGGTCAATTGTTTGATACATACATACAAGTTTCAACCAACTCAAATATCCTTCAATATTTAAAGTCTCAATGCAAGTCACACAATATTGGGAATAATGTTTTTAAGGCAATACTTCCGGGAAGTAGACCAAGTAGTTCTGAAGCTGTATCAACTCGTCTGCTGGAGAAAAAAGAGGTCAAGCAGAAACCCATAGAGAGTTGTTCGGATAATGATGTGGACTATTTTTCAACCAGTCTAACCAACCTTTTGAACAAAGCCAACTATGATTTAGCTACATCGATAAAAACCAAAGATGTTTCCGATGGGGCTGATCTCGGGCATATCTTCGATACGTATTTCGCATATTTTGAAGGTAAGGAAAGCGAATCAAATTGGAAAAAGCGAGAGCAGAGCATTGTTGAAATCCGAACTCTTTTACGTGGAAACGCAGCCACAAGCATTAGGGAAGATTTGGTATCATGCTTGAAAGCATTCGCATTTCCCATTTGTAAGGGTGCAAGCTCTCTTCGAACAACTTTGTGCACGCACAGTTGTCAATTGATTAAAGAATGTGCAATAATATTACAAACGGAGTTTGAACCTTGCGCTGATTTGCTATTTCCCACATTGATGAAATTGTGTCTATCAACGAAGAGTATCACCTCGACCAATGCTCATATGGCGATGTCCGCACTATATGCCAATTTGAACTGTAACAACAAACTATTTCAAAGAATATGTCAATCAATGGATGAACCTAATTTCAAACCACGTTCATTCGCGGCAATCTGGATGCAAATTTTGCTTCTTAGGTATGCCGTTGACCATTCCTTTTTCAATGGTCACTATGGACAAGCAATTGACACGTGCAACAAACTATTGATTAAATTGTTAAAGGACGCAAATCCAAACGTTCGTCAGGTGTCCAAGGATTGTTACTGGTGCTTTTCCAAAGTTTGTCCTGAGGAATCAGATGCATTGATTACAAGATTTGACGCGAATACTATTCGGGCTTTGCAAAGGTCACAGAAGGAGTTGGGTCCAATGGCAACCACCACGAGAAAATTGTCCACTAGAGCTACCGCTCCACCAATTAAAGAATCTGCATGGGATAGAATACAGGGAATGAATCAGAGTAAACCTGCCTCTCGTTCAGCTTCTCGAGAATCCAACACAGTGGCAGCTGTTACTGTACTCAATGAAGGTAAACCAATTAGATTTGATAAACAAGCCTTAAAGAACGAATCAAACAGACCTACACCTAGAGCAAGTAGCTGGAATGCTCCGCACAAAGAACCAGTAACGCATGTCGAGAGAGCAAGAAGCAGAACAGAAGTGTTAACCAAATCTCCCGTGGAGAAAGAAGATGAAGTAGTGGTTCGACACTCTGCATCTGAACCACCTGCTGATTCATCAAGGGTGTTTTCAAGGGATCAGGACCCAATGATTGAATTAATGTCGTCCAAACACACAAATGACTTGACAGAAGGTGTGAAGTTATTGAAATATGCCATCATCAGTAAAGAAGATGTTTCCAATGCTCATGCACTAAAGAGTCGATTGCGTTACATTTCTGAAAAGAACCCCATGGTATTGAAACAATTGTTTACGTCTAATGATTATGTATTCAAAACAGCGGCAAAGTTGTTGTCGCTTGATGATTTTGTTCGGGTATACTCCATTGTATTTCCAGAAATTGATCAGCGAATTTATGAGCTTGCTGCATTTGATGTCGCGTTTGATGACTTTTATAATGCAGAGTTGCAATTGCTAGGAACAGTGATTGATTCCCCAAATATCCCTGGAAGCACTTGCTTTAAGTTTCTAATCTCCACTTATCAGTTCAAAATCGCCAAACTGGTGTTGCAAACTTTTCTGATTGCGCTTACAAAAACAGTTTTCACAGACGTGCAATTTGGAGAGCTTTTCCAAGAGTTAGTTAGACTGATTGTGGTGTTGAAAGGTCTGGAAGCGTACGCCGATTTGAAACAACTTTTTTGTCAGCTTTATGCCATTGACTCAAACAGATTTACTCAGTTGTTGGATGAGGCTGAATTTTCTGTCAAGGATGAAGTGGAACTTATTGTTGGAATTGATAGTACGGTGGCACTAGAAAATCCTTTAGATCATTCCGTTTTTGAAATGACCGAGATCAATCCAGGAATCTTGAAAGCCGATTTTGTTCCTCAATCAGCTGAAGATGGGTTTACCATGGTTGTTCCTAAGTTGAGGAATGATGAAACGTTTGAGAAGGGCTCACTCGGGCAAATTGAAGAAGCTGGTGAGGATGTTTCTATGATTGTTGAGGGGGAGCATGTACTGGAGAATGAGAAGCAGGAAACCCCCTCACCCAATGTCACCACACCAAGAGAGATGAGTAGCGGAGATGAATCAGTGTTAGAAGGTGTACGTCCTTTCAAATTGGGAAAACTGTCTGTAAAAGAATCTGTCCCTTTTCCCAAACCTGCAACGAGCCATGAGCCTCAAGAGGGTTTGGTTGAAGATATGGCTCTGATCCACATTGAATATCCTGCAACCAACTACACTACGGCCCTGGATGCAGTTCAAACAATGATTGAAAAAGCAGATCCATTGGCATCGCGTGCACAAAAGAATAAAAGGATAAACATATATGAGGATACTAAGCGTTCCATCAATGAATCTCGCAATGAGAGAAACATGGATACAATAATGTATTACCACCAGCTGTTGAGAAATGGGCTCCACGGGGATGCCTTGGCCATTGATCAGTTTAACCACCATTGTGATATAATTGCTCTGATTGCCGATATGGGCGAAAAGATTCCATCAATGGCCTCAGTGTGCCATTCAATTGCATCATTGAGCGCCATGAGTTTTGAATTTAGAGAATATTTCTTGACTACGGGCAAACACAAGTTGACGAGTTCGTTGTGGGAATATTTTGAACTTGGTTTTGAGTATGGGGCTCGGCCAATGACTCAAGAGGAAGTGATTTATGGATCATATCTTCTTCAACTTTTACTGAGGTATGATGAATCAATTGATGTTGAAAAGATTTTCTCAGTGTTGAGCTTCACTTGCAAATACATTACAGAAGCTTGTGATGAAGTGTATTTGCTCTGGACTGAGATCTTAACCCTGATCATCAAGTATGGTAGTAACACGAGCTCTGTTCATGCTCCAATGAAGACAAGATTTGAGACCATTGTGTTGAAATATCTTGACAAATTAGAAAGTGCCAAGTTGAACCAATTCATGGTTCAATTATGCTTATATTTCTTATCAATTGCATTAAGTCAGGATAATTCACTCAATGAGGAAAAGCTCTGCCAATTGGACAGCATCTTAGGTAAATTCCTCACTAGTAAGGAAGCTGAAGTTCGTAGTTCAGCTGTTGTGTGTTATGGTAGCTTATTGAAAAATGAATCGTTGAATCCCGACCAAAGGCAAGTTATGGCTAGATTGAAGTCAAGGTATCCCATAGCGAAACAAAGGCTCATTGAAGAGTACAGCAAATGATGCGACTGGGATACAAGAGATTTGATTTGTGAGAAAGAAATAATGTGCTAGAATTTAAAGGGTATATAGCTTTAATACACATGTATTAAAAAGAAGTCACTAAGTTATGTAAAATACATTTGAAAAGAGTAGAAATAAACTGGTGGGTATCAATGACTTGGATGAAGGCGCTATGAGTGGAAGAAGTTGTCTCAGTTACTCCTTGCTTATTCTATTGGTTTTGGAGTTAACTACTTCGTTCAATAATATTTGTGGCTTTTCCACTTTGACCACACTTTTTTTGGTTATGCCACCACCGCCAATGACTCCATTTAACTTCAGTTTCTGTCTTTGAGCTTGTTGTTGTTGCTGCTGCTGCATTTGCCTCTTTTTAGTCATCATTTTGTTGCTAATCTGTTGTTGTCTTGTCATGCTTTGGTATTTTAGCTGTTGCTGCTGCTGCTGTTGTTGTTGTTGTAATTGTTGTTGATGTAGCGCGGCCATTGACAGTTGTTGTGGTACCATTATTGGCTGATTGACAAAGTAGGGCATAAGCTCGTCATTCATATACATCATTGGGTGTTGTTGCACAGGGTAACCGTATCCTAAACCCAAATTGTAATCAAGAATCGAATTTGCATCAGTCAAACTTGAATTTATTTGACCCGTTGTCCAATATTCACTATCGGGGTGAATGAGATTATAGTTGTAATTTACATCTGACAAATAAGGTTGTTGATCATACGAATTAAATGCTTGAGATTGTACTTGCATTTGTTGTTGAGGAACTTTGAGAAATTGGGGTGTCGCGAGACCTCCAGTTGCACCTGTTTGTTGTTGAGGTGGTACTGGAGGTTTAAAAGCCGTCTGTAGTTTAGCTGACATTGGAATTTGGTAGTTGCTGCCCAAAGAACCTGTTAGTTGAGGGTATGAGAAAAACTCGTCTCCTAGATTGTCTTGATTTGTCAAGGACATTGCCCTTGCACTTGACGCTGGCATTGAGGGCGGTAGTGGAGTTTTCAAAGGTTGTGTTTGTTCAATCAAGTATTCATCATTGAATACAACTTGGTTCAGAGCTGCATTTGTCAGTTCTGAAGGTATAAATAGGCTAGGATCGAGAAATTCATCACCATTGACATCTTCAAACAATTTTGCATATGAACTACTACCTTCATAATTGGAGTCTAGGGTAATATAGCTGTCATTATTGTCTTGGGACACAAAATAATCCAAGGGGAAGTCATCATCATCCTCTTCTTCTTCTTCATTTCCGTCCCCTTCGCCGTTATCGCTTGCTTTCTTGTTGATGGTTTTCTTTTCGTCCTTATCGAATGGCGATTGGTTAGGTTTCGACCTGAATAAATGATCCGCGCCATCTTTGAGATATTTGGGGCCGTTTTTCCAATTGGTAGTGGAAGACGAGTACTCTGGTGATGACTTTTGGTCTAGTAGGTTGCAATCATCAGAAGTAGATGTGGCAGTAGTTGTGCTATTCGCAGTATTCAAAGCACTTGTCTTGGATAGACTGAAAGCTCCATTTTGTGACTGATTTTCAATGTGCTTTGTCAATTGAGCAAACAAATTGGAGTTTTCATCATATTTGAAACTGAGTGCTGGCTCTTTATGAGCAATTGTGGTTGGCTTTTGGCCAAGCTTTTCCTTTTTCAAGTCTCGTTCTAAGGCATCAGCCATCAACTTATCGTGAGGCACATTGAACCAAAAAAACACTTTTTGTTTTTTTTGTGTTCTTAAGCAAGAGTTTTTAAATAGGAATTCAAGAAACTCTGATCTTGGTGGTTCCAATATAGCATCAGTATTGCATTTCAAATTTCTCAAATCAGAAAATATCCCTTCTTCAAACTTTTTCCGATCAATAATCTTGCGCCCAAAATGTTCAAACTTGTAAACGATACATCGAACAATGTCTGTACCAGTGATGAAGTACAAGTTATTCCAGTAAACACAGCTCACAAAACCTTCATCATGGTTCAAGTAGTATCTCCGAATGACCTGATTCTCTTGCCAATTAGCGGGTGCTGTTGCTAGAAAAAACTTTAAGTCGTCAATCAACCTCAAGGAATCTTCAATCTCTTGAGTTGTGGATTTGTTGTATGACATTGTCTGCGTTGCTGTCGACATTGCTTGTATTCAATGATGTCACAACTCTATCTGGCTGTTCCGACGTAATTGGTTAAGCTGTATCCTATACAGAATAAGTGTCTGATTTCCGTAGGTAATATAAGTATAGTATGTATGTATGTGTGTGCGTCCAAGTAATCCCCTTTTGGTCAAATTCGTTCGTCGGGGTCGCGTCTAATGAAGGAAACGAGTGGTGGGTTGGGGACAATAAATGAGTGTCTGATAAAAGGAGTGAACTGTAGTGGGTAAAGTATAAAAGGACAAGTTGTTTCTGCTGACTGACGGCAGGTGTGAAGGTATCTACTTCTGTAAGTTATATATGAAATTTGCCCGTTGAAATGAAAAATCGTTTAATTTCCCACTCGTCTCTTGATATGTTTTTTTTTTTTTTTTCTCCTGTTTGTTTGTTGTTGTGTTTGTTCTGTTTGTTGTGGTCTGTCTGTGTCTGTACCTTAAAATCAAAATTTGTAAACAAAAGCGGAAAATATTGCCTCCTATCTTGCACGTGATTGGGATTAGTCTTTGATTTTTCACGTGATCAAATTGATTTCAAGTATCGAAAATGTCACCAAGTAGCAAAAATTAAAAAAAAAAAAAAAACACAGTTTATGTTTCAGCAACTAAAATGTATGAGAAATTGTGATACAGATATATAATCTTTTCGAAAGAGGAACTATTGAGCACAGGACCTGTTTTCTGAAACAGTTTGTTAAATTGTGTGTTTGACTTAGTTGTTTCAATGTCTGTGATTTTGAAACAATTTAGGTGCAAAATTAAGTAGTAGTTTGAGTAGTTTGAAAGAGTTAGTTGGTAAAATCTGAAACAAGTATAATTTGAAGCAAACAGAACAAAAAGAAGAAACTTGTAAAATATTTCAAGTGTTTCATGTTTGGAATTATTTCTTTATATTGTTGTAACTCTATGAATTATCTCGATAATTAATGGAAGCTTCAAAATCCGTGTTTGACCACGTCTATGATTTTGATGGATTTATTGGGTATTGTATTAACCAGAATTGATAGAAAAAGTAGAACTGATCATCACATATGAACTATCATATAAAACCATACAGACAATTAACGATTATATATCGTCGATTATCGAAAATGAGGAGAAACTTCATTTCATAGAGAGTGTCATTCAAAATTAAATTTTCAAACTTTCAAACAGTACTCGAAAACAAAGCTGAAATATAATAAAATTCACATCACGTGAAACGGAATACAACGGTTTGAGGTAAATTTCAACATTGCAGATTACCAATGCAGAATAGAAGCTGGAAATATGTTCTTTTCTTCTGTGTATTCTTGTTTGTGATCAAATAGTATGTTTATTATTATTTCAAGAGTATCCTCTTTTAACTTTCTTAGTTTGAGCTTGTTCTTTTTTTTTATTTTTTGGATGTTGACAAAGAGATTCGTCAAAGATGCTAGAGTTGAACAATAAGCCCGATGTTTAAGAAGCGAGGTGGAAAGTTTAAAGAGCAGATCTGCTAAGTAATAGCGAATGGAATCCAAAGGAGACGACTAGATTTGATGAGAACTGAAAAGTTACGTGGTTTTAGCTAACCGAAGTGTCTAAATTGTACGCATTGAATAGAACCTTAACTCCCCATTTCATTTTCACAAAAGTGAAATAAAATAGAAAGACTCGCTTATTGCCCAATACCCATTGCTTACACTTTTTTCAATATCGCGGCCTCAAATTGTACAAAAAGCATTCATTTTCTTTGTACTTGGGGTCTAATGTAATTTAGTCTGTCAGACTTGGTGTTAGGTACACGAAAAACGCTCTTTCGCTTCTTTTTCCAGAGTGGTCAACTTGACAAATCCGTTCAACTCAACCTTCCCCCCCCCGCATTCTCTTCTCAATCAAAGTCGTTTTAATTTTTACATCAAATAAAAATAAGCTTTTACAGGCAAATCACAATCTTGTGTAACTAACATCAGCAGCATATTTAAACTTTATTTTTTTGTCAACTGGCACACGCTCAAAGAAATTTTCAAAAAGGTTTCGAATTAAATGTCGAATTTAACATGATTATAATACATGGAAATAAGCCACAAGTAACGAAATATGCAATGGAACATGAACTTAGGAGGGGGGAGATATGTAGATTCTGTTGATAAATTATATATCCTGGAAGTGGAAGTGGAAGTGGAAGTGGGGGCGGTGTATGTGTGAAAAGATACTAGAATGTGAAAGTTGGTACTACACCCACACATTGCTCCATGAGACTCCCCGGAATAGTAACCCGTTAACTGAATCTACCCTCACGTTTCTTGGCCCATGCTACTCTTTTGTTTTAGTCCAATTTTTTCGTGAAACATATTAACTGAATGTAACAACACACCCACCAACCCACGAGGACACAACAATAACAATGAGCTTTTGGAAAGAAAATAAACCCATTCATAAATAAAATGAAGCTACACTTTCGTTTTCTAATTTGCGATCCACCCATCACACCTCCGGAAATATTGCTTATTTTACAATTTTTGTTTTCTCTCTTTTTTTTTTGCACATTAATCTGAGTTGCAAATATGTAATGCATGTTAATTTTTTACATCATTCATTCATTTTATTTGAGGATGATAGAAGATTTGGAGACGGCGATGCTTTGAATGCAAGTTCAAACCTTGAGCGATACACAGTCTATGGTAACTTGGTCAAGTGGCCACCAAATTTATAAACTTGGCAAAGAAAGAACAAACACATGCTCAGGATGTAGTCTAAACCGTTGCATATTCAACCTTTTTCCTTTTTTCTTCCGTAAACGTATATGGTTATCTCGTTTTCGTCTTCCCACCTTAATAAAGGCTTGTATTTTTTTACTTGGCTGAGACTTTGGAATTTTCACCATGAGATTGGTGATCAAGAAAAGGGAACGCTCCCAACATCTCTGTATCTCTGATTTGTTAATTCAAAAAGGTGCGATAGAGAAGAACCACTCATTCCAATTAGGAAAACTTAATTACTCGCGTCGCAAAGCTTATTTCCAACAACAGTGTGCCACGGATGTAATCCCCAACTCTATTACGCCTCATCTCCAAACCGTTGTATACACACTCATTCAAAACATTAGAAGCATATGTAAAGTAATCAAACTAAACTACGCCATAAGTAAAATGGGAAACCATCAAAAAGAAAAGAAAAAACGACAGCCCCGCCTACATCATACCCCTTGCAAAGGGACGGGGGCCAGTAATCCAACAACTATGTTCGTATCAGTCGTCGTAATCACTCCAGTTTTTCTTTTGGCTCCCAAACCACAAATCATTAAAACTACCAACTTCGACAACAGCTTTGGTAGCGGCAGCATCACCACTTGCCCCTTTAAGATCATCTTCTCCACTCTTGCTTTCACCCCCGCTACTCTTGTCACTGCGGCTACTAATACTGTTACTACACTTGCTTCCGGTAACAGTACGGTTCTTGTTATCATTAGGTAAACGATTATTCGCCTTGAGTGAATCATTCATATAATTGTGTATTGTGTTACCATTGGGCCCACCATTATGATTCATAAATCCATTCAAACTCTTTGGAGTGCTGCCTGCACCGCCACTGGTGTGACTGTTAAAGCTTCTTCCATTGTTGGAGCCATCACTTGTGAATCCGTCGAATGAACTTCGATTTTTGTAGTGAATTGACTTTTTGGGACCATTGGCAACGGGGACGTTTGCTAAAATCGATTCCCCCGTACCAGCTATTGTTCCGTTCGGATTTGCTCGTGAAACTGAGCCACGTCTAAACGGAGGAATGTACTTGCCATTGTTGGCATGTTCCAAACTACCGCTAGTAGATGCCGCATCATTGAACGACCTGGGAAGGGACGACTTTGGTCCCTTCTGGGTATTAGTAGCAGAATTGAGATGACCATTTCCATTTGCATGACTCATACCATTGGCCTGTCCGTTCTTTACATTATAAATTGGAAACACAGGACGATCACCATCGCTCATGCTTCCACTTTTCACGTGACTCCCATTTGGAACAACATTTTCTTTTCCTTCGTCACTTACGAAATCATCTTCCAAGTGGAAAACTTCATCATCATTACTCAACACCAAATGGTCAATTTCCTCAACCAATGGCTCAACATGTGGTGATTTTTGTGGTTGACGATTTGGTGAACGAAGAAATGGTGGGATGTACTTTCCAGAATTGGACAAGTTTGTCGATGACAAGCCATTGGGTGCACTTGAGCCACTATTCAAACTCGAAGAAGTCGGTTGGGGCAACGTATGGAAAGCAGAGCTCAAATTAGCTGATAGACGTTTACCACCACCATATCTTTCACCTGAGCGTGGGAATTCATCACGCTGATTAGCACTCAATCTACCATTTGGGAAGCCATTGTTATTATTCAAGTGTGCTGTTTGCGCTGATGGCCTGTACCTTTGGTTCGTCTTCCACGTTCTTTTTCTTCTCAATTGTGGGGGGCTCTTGTGATCAACAACATTTCCATTGACATTGCCGTTCCTGTTCTGATGATAATTGGGGTGCTGATAATTGTTACTTCTCCTCTTGTCTCCATACTTATCCATATAATGTTTAAACACAGACTTGGGAGTAAAGTAGTCTTCTCTATTGAAATTACCAAACCTATTGTTTGTTCCTTTATTCACCTGAGCATTTTGATTAAAAGACGCAACAGTTAAAGGCTTTCTCGTATTACGAATGAATTTAAAGTCATGCGTATTGATGGGAATTGGTTTGGCTTTAGTGTTTGTGGACAAAAGAGCATCAGCTCTATGATTGTGAGGGATTTCATATCTGGAAAGGGGTGATCTAACGTATTTGTCCTTTTCAGCTGAAGCAGGTCCATCCAAAAGCTTAGCCGCCTCTGTTTCAGCAACTCCCAGGTGCGATTGAGATTTGTCTCCATCTTCATTGCGGTAGGACAAATATTCATCATCATCAAAGTCCGCTTCATCGGACCTCGTTTCTTCCACGTCCTCGCCTTCTTCTTGTTCATCATCCCCTTCATTGTAGTCATATTCATATTCAAATTCATCATCAATTGTGAAAAATCTCAATGCTTCCAACTCTTTGGAAACACTGTTCAAGTCACGATTAGTGGGATCAATGGTTAAACAAAATCTCAACACTGAAAACAAGTCACCACTCATTGTTGAAAATATATCAAACAAAGCTTCTCTGTTGCTGGCAAATTGTAAAAATCTCTTGTCTGAGTAATTTGCAACTTGAAAGGGGTTTTTGTGAAACACCAACGTTAACAAAATGACACCAATGGACCAAATGTCAATCATTGAGGCGTCATAAGAGTCAATTTCATTATCAAATAACTCAGGGGCCATATAACGTTCTGACCCAACATCAAATTCATCTTTGTTGGTGATGATTCTCGTTGTTGTGGCTAAGCCCCAATCACACAATTTAATACTCCAATCTTCAGCAATCAAAATATTTTCTGGCTTTAAATCACGGTGATAAACTCCCTTTGAATGACAAAAACCAACTGCATTAAGAATCTGTTGAAACACATCCTTTATATCTTGCGTAGTGACTGGTCCATTGCCATTGTGAATAGCTTCATAAAGATCACCTCTTGAACAAAATTCCAACACTAGGCATGAATCGAAATGATCATACAATTGAGAAATGTTAGGATGTTCGCCCAATATTTTGTGAATCTTGATTTCCTTTTGCGCCTCATTTAGTAAACTGTTGAAAATAGTGGATCGATCATGCTTATTGGGAGATCCAGCCTGCTGAGGTGATTTCAAACGTGCTGGACTTGACGATGGTCTTGATTGAGTTTGATCCTTGGTGGTGTAACCTTTCTTATAATCAACAGGATATATAAATTTGACAGCAACTAGTAAATCATTTCTCTTGACATCTTTGGCAACAGAGACCAACCCATATGAGCCTTCACTAATATCACTGACTTTGATATATCTGTCTCTTAATAGCTTACCCTTATCATATTCTTCAAATTGTTCCATTAGGATAGGAAATGTAAAGTGATCTAACTGATTGATATATGGTGCTGGTAAGGCTTGAACAACAAATACTGCTGTTATAAGAATGCGGTGATGCTAATGGCTGTGATGAAAATATAAAAAAAAAAACAGATCAAAATGTTGTAACAAAAGAGGTAGGTAAAAAAAAAATGGACAAGTGAATGTAATCAATAGAAAAATGTAAAACAAGTGGGTCGTGAAAAGTCGTGGACGTTAAAAGTGTAAAGTTGGGAAATGTGTGTTTATAAACTGTATTCTTCTTTGGAAGTAGTAATCAACTGGACATAAATGTATGATAAAATTTTGTACAAGATGGGTTTTTATGTAAATGTGAAAAGTAAATGCAAATTAGGTAACAATTGAGTGTAGTCTTTACCTATTAAAAGATTAAAAACAGGTAGTCCTGAGTGGAAAGGATGTTGTTGAGTGAGGCTGTAGTGGTAAAATGGTCTAGCTAGGGAATTAAAAGTGTGGATTTATTTGGTCTGATGCTGCTGTTGTGTAGGGCTATTGTTGGGAAATCTATATGAGTAGTGTGTTTTTGGACAGACTTAACAATATATACAGTGGTAGTAGGAGTTAGCAGTTAGTAGTCAGTAGTGATGGGGATATATATATGTAATGTTTTGATGATTCTGGGGAATTATAGATTAAAAAACGTTGATATAAAAACTGTTGAGTGAGAAATAGATTCAACAACAAACTTCATCTGTTTTTATCTTTTACTGTTTGCCCTTTTTGTGGTGAATGACTGATTTTTAATTTAATCAATGTCACAACACATAGAGTTACGACACTATATATATAAAACGACACGTAATTTAAATTCATATTATCAACAGAGAAAAACCTTGGGGGGAAAAGAGAGGGGAGACAAACCGTTTCTTGGTAGAACATTCTAGAACAAATCAGAAAGATCATAAATAACTACAGCATCTAGCGAGCAAAGAACGCTTTCTCCAATTAGGGGTACAACAAACATGCCACGTAATTACACCTTCATCACCCAACAAAAAAAGCCATTTGTTTTAATTAAAAGAAAAATAGGGGGGCAGCACTACCAACAGATTTCTTTTTTTGCTTTTTGCTTTTTGCTTTTTCTTTATGTTTTTATGTACAATGTATTACATTTGAGTTAAAACGCTTGAAAAGAATGATTCTTTTCCTTCTATTGCATGATACTATTTATATATACAATTGTCACACGACTCTCTATGAGAAGTTTGAGGGTTACCTGCACAACTTTGTAGCTCCTCTTACGCCAATGGTTTACCAACTCTCTTCTTTTCAGCTTCTTCATCGTACTGTTTAGTTTCACCGTAATTGTTCCAAGTATTATAACCCCAATTATATTGTTCGTAAAATGTTGCACGATCATAATGTTGCAAAGAGTAACCATTTTGCAAACGATTGACTAAATCAGGGTTTGATGTAAAGAATCTACACCAGGCAACCAATGTTCGATCATTATCAATATCACGAACCAAATCAGTGAAGTTTGGTGCATTGTAGGTATAATTACCCGCTTTGATAAGTGTACCTTTCCAAATTTTGGCTGCAAAGTCATTTGATCCTTGAATGTCTTCAGCACTAACGTCAACTACACCAGACACTCTTGGCTCCACAAGGGACACATATGCCAATTCATTTCCTTCATCAGCACGCTTTTGTAATTGCTCAAGGATATACGAATGAATTTCTTCTCCTTCTGGTTCACTCACTTGAAATGTTGCCCATGGAGAAAATCTAATACCTATTCTATTGGCACCAACAATAGGGATCAATTTATCAACAATGGCCAACAAAACACGGGCACGATTTTCAATAGATCCACCATACTCATCGGTTCTTTGATTACTAACTGGGTTCAAGAACTGACTCAACAAATATCCATGCGCGGAATGCAACTCAATATAATCAAACCCACCATCCATGGCTTTCCTTGCTGCATTGGGGAACTCTTCGTTAATCAAATGTTCAATTTCAGATTTAGTTAATGCTCTTAACTCGTGACCAGACTCTTTAGCACGTTTGGCCATTTCATCACTATCATAAACGGCAGATGGAGCAACAAAAGGTAGTCCCCTCTTTTGCAACTCTTCAGGAAATGCAGTACGACCTAAATGCCACAACTGAACACTCAGATATGACCCTTGTTCCCTGATTGCATTGGTAATTTGTTTCCATGCTTTTGCTTGTGTATCATTCCAAATACCGGGAGTATGAGGTAACCCAATACCTCCTTCACTCACATAAGTAGCCTCAGTAATAAGTAAAGTACCTGGTGTTTGTGCTCTATCTTTGTAATACTGCAATTGCAAATCCGTTGGTACATTATCAGCAGTTGCTCTAAGTCTAGTAGTTGGTGCATGAGCAATACGTTGAGAAAGTGTATTTGCTCCAACTTTAATTGGTTTAAACAATTTGGTTTCACCTAAAGCGTCGATTTTAATAATATCGGAATTATCTGTCATGACTTATTGAAAAGTTTGGTGAGTCGATTGTGGTGGAGTGAATAGTCATTAAGTCTAAAGTCATCTTCTGTTTAATACTTTTCTTCTCTATTTATAGCAATCCCCTTGATGTTGCAAACTGAGTACAACCCGATTTGCTTCTGTTTCCAACCAGTTTGTGATACTTTTCAATTTGTCAGCAACAGTGGGTGTTTTATTTGACACGGCATTCATTACTTTTGACATTAAACGTATTGTGTCAAGTTGATGGAATTCGGCACTTCACAAAAACGTTTGTTACTCTTGCATCGACAGCGAGTGAATCACGCCATTTGGTTCAGCCTTGTTGCTCTTCCATGAACTTCTAATTGATGAGCCAATGCCGCTTTTCAGAGCTTTTCCGCAATCGTATTTATCGGTTTACAGAAAAAACAACATCACTTCAAAATAGCTTCGTTAGTGATGCCCCACCCCTCGCCTCAGACCTAATCATTGCAGTGTGGCAGAACTAATCTGGTGTTATAACTCAACAGAGTCGTTTAGCAATAGCCCTCCCATGTGGTGTGTATTTCCCTTCAATACTGCATACAGAGAAAAAAAAGGAGTACAAAGCACAGTTTGATCAAATGAAAGAGTGCGAAGAGAGAATAAAGCTGAAGTATGTATGTTAGTGTTTTTTGCCATTTGAGAATTTTGCAACACTAGAAAGTAACTAGATTCACACATCGACTGCACAAGGGACCTAGATCAACTGATTGACCTTCATTCACAGTGTTTTTTTTTTTTTTCTCATGATGGACGACCAAGTACCCACTTTTTTAGCAGTGACAGGCGTTGAAGATGAATCTGTGGCAACGCAATTTTTAGATGTGGCTGGAGGCGATTTAGAATTGGCAGTGACATTATATATGGAATCTGGCCAACATGGAGGAGCTAGTACAAATAATGGAAGTCATAATAATAGCAGTAACAACAACAATAGCATTGGCCACGGCCACGATGATGATGAAGCGTATGCCAAACAACTACAAGAAGAAGCATATGGTGCAGCAGGTAACGATGTTCGTGAGGCTGATGCAAATGTGCATCGACATGAAACGTTAGTCGATTCGTTCCCAGGGTTTGGAGGTGGTATGATGGGTCAAATGCCACGTCCACCAAATATATTTGGCCACAGACAACAAGGTATATTCCACCAAGGTTTTGGATTTGGTAATAGAAGTGTCAATGCATACAACGCATACGATGATGATATTGATGATGATTATGACGATGATCGGATGGATGAAGACTACACTGACGCAAGAGATGTAGGCAACGATGTACAGATCTTAGATTCTGATGAAGATGGGGATGATGATATTGAAGAGGTTATTAGAAGTCATAGTGGAGTTGCTGGTGGGCGCAGGAGGCGACTTAGACAGGAACGTGATTCTGAGTTAACTTCAACTCAACGAAGACTAGCCAATTTGTTTAGACCACCATTTGATATCATTAGTGTCTTGACATTAGACCAAGCTAGAACCAGAGCCAAAGAGGAAAACAAATGGATTTTAATCAATATACAAGACTCATCAGAGTTTCAATCACAAGTATTCAATCGTGATTTCTGGTCCAATACGAGAATTAAACAAGTGGTGAAAGAAAATTTCATCTTTTTGCAATATCAACGTGACTCATATGATGGCGAGTCGTATGTTAACTTTTATCATGTTGATACGTTTCCTCATTTGGCGATATTGGATCCTCTCACTGGCGAACGTGTACGGAAATGGAAAGATGGTGAAGTGCCCAATGTCGAGAATTGGTTAGAAGAGGTGTATGATTTCTTGGACAAGTTTTCGTTACATCCTGGGTCAAATAACCCTTTGGTACAACACGAGCAAAAGATTGATCCTGACAGTTTAAGTGAGGAACAGCAAATTGAATTGGCCATGAAACAAAGTGTTTTGGATAATGGAAAGAGTGGGAAGACATATGAAGATGCGATAGACTTGGCTAGTGAAGATGATGATAGGGAGGAGAAGGAGGACACAAGTGGTGCACCTACATCCACTGAGCAAGCACCTGAAAGTGAAGAAGATGTATTCGATTCTATAAACCCAATAGATCACAAGGAACCTACAGAACAACCAATTACGAGAGTGCAAGTACGGTTCCCTAATGGTAAAAGACTTGTTCGAAAATTGCGTTTTGATGATAAAGTGTTGGTGTTTTTTGAATGGTTGAAATTTGTGCTTAAAGAAAATCCCGAAGATTATGGTTTGAGTGGAGAAGATAGATTTACACTTTCAAACAGTTCAAACAAGGCCTTTAAGTTTATTGAAAACTTGGAAACTACGATTGAAGAAGCCAATTTGAAGAATGCAAGTATATTGTTAGAAAAGGAGTAAGGATATACATATTTCTGCCAGAATGTATATAAGTACGTATTGTGGACAAAAGTGGTTGCTTTCTTATCTTATTTTTATAGTTTTGGAAAGTTTTCCAATGGTGGTAATTCCAACATTCTAAACTTAGATGCATTTGGATCGTGACGACCCAATACATTTTTGTAAATTTTGCGTTCTTCAAGTTCAGTTGGTGTCATTTCTTCTTCCGGATCATAGTCCTCTAAAACTACTTCGTATTCATCTTTATTATCATTGCCAATGCCAATGCCAATGTCATTTCCATTGTTGTTGTTGTTGTTGTTGTTGTTGCTGTTGTCGCTATCATCATTCTCTCTATCGTCTTCTGAGTAATCATGTAGTGTGCGATTATACACATCATCATTCTCGTCAGCAGTTGTTCCCTTCCGCTTTTTCTCATTTTGATGACGTATTTTACGTCTAATCAAACGTAAATCATCATCGACTTTTGACTGATTGATGGAGTGTGATACAGAGGGGTCGTATTTGAATGCTTGTGAGTACCTTCGTTTGATAGCACCATGAGTATTGGCCAAAAATTGCTCATTACTTGCATCTTTGAGACGTATATTTGATAATTCAATCTTGTTTTTGGGGTTTAATCGAGTATCCAATTCGACATAGTTCGAATCATGATTGGTTCTCATTACCTCACCCAAATTATCAGTATTTGTGATGTTGATTTTATCATTTATTGTATCTAGCAAATATTGTGGGGATATCAAAGATCGGTAATAATATCGATCTAGCAATTCTTCATTTTTTGATTGATTCAAGTGATGATAATCCTTGTAAAGTTGATTTAGTTTCAGTTGGGTTTCATTCAATAACTTGTTCTTGTGCTGGTTTAATTTACCATAATATTGTTTCCATACAATGGTTGAATTATTGGTACAATTTTTTTGAATCAATTCCAGTTGATAATCTTTTTCCAAGCTTATACTTTTGAGTTCATCTCTATGGGGTTTGAAACTTTGATTGAACAAAAATGGGAATGGTAATTTACTTAAATGAGAATGAGTGTTTGCTAATGAATGACAAATTTCTCCATTGTCATATTTAAAAGTATCGTCAAAATCAAATGGACTTTGTAAATTGGTGAAAATCTCTTGTAATTCTTCTTCATATTCATCCATCGATTTCAATAAGTCAGTTTTTGGAGGAATGGTTTTGTTATTCACCATGATTAAGTCTTCAGTGTTTGTCATTATATTGTTTATAGCTTCAATTTCAAATGTATAAATCTTTAACCAACTCTTTTCATTAGCATTGGCTAACTTAATCAGACTAGTTAATTTATCCAACATGACATTTATTCGAGAAAGCCTTTTATTGAGATAATCTTTGGATAAAATTTTGAATTCCTGGGATATCTTGTTTTGATATTGATTCAATTCTTCAAGTGATAGTTGTTCTAGATCTTTTGTGTTTGTTGTTATAGGTTGAACATCTTCAACAAAACTAGCATTCCCGGCATCTTCATTATCTGATGACTGACTTAGTGACATTGCTGTAGAATAAAGTTATTGAAGCTTGGCGGGGAATCTGATTGAATGGTGATAGAGTGCAGGTGGTTTTTCTAAGCGCTTTTGGGGTGTGTAGATATTAGCTGCAATTAAACTCAATAGAAAAAGAAATTAACAGAAATTAAAGAGATTGATTTATGGTAGTTGCGAGAGCTACCAAATTTTCATATCGATAAAGCGCCCATTGTACACTACTTCAGGACAGTCCCTTTAAAGGAAGCAGACAGTTGAACACCTAGCAAGGAGTCTGATATTAGTCGAGTGCCAAAAGAACATGCAGCATTTCATTACGCAAACCACTACTAAAAAGAAAAAATTCGTTGTAGAAATGACATCCAGTCACTTTAGTTTGCTTACACACTGGACATGTAAAGAAAGTAAAAGAATCAGAACCCAAGCCCTCAACACAACCACTATCAAAGCCAAAGCTTCACCACCTCCCACTCATCTATCTTCAGCCCATTCATTCTCCTTTCTAATAGCAGCCTCTTCTTCAGGACTAAAATCATTAACAATATTAAAAGTCTTTCTCAACTCTTCTGGACTCTTATTCTTAATCATTTCCGCAACCATCTTGCATCCACTATCCAACAATGGCTTAATATTCAAATAGTTAGCCGCCAAAATAATCTCATACAACATTTCCTGATCAACCTTCAAGTAATTTCTATCCCATTCTTCAACAGGTACCGATCTTCTGGCATCTTCATCTTCATCATCTTGGAAAACAGTATTCTTGTGGTGCTCACACCATTCCAATACTTTGGACAACACATTGGCACGGACATTGGGGGTAGGAATTTCGAAATCTTCAGTTAATCCGTCAGGGTTTAAATCATTAATCATATTCTTGATCAAGATTGATTTTTCAGCAACTTTTTGTTCAACTGGAAATTTCTCATCATCTGACGAAACGAGGATAACTTTTGGAGATGACATGATTTTCGGTGGGGGAGTATGTAGTTGAATCAATGGTGAAGAATAGTAGTGGAAGTAGAGAAGAAAACCAAGTTGGTCAAACCTTATTCAACCTTCCTTTTTTTTCTTTTTCGTCTGTTCTGTCTTACACCGCACACTCCCTCTACTTAATCCCCTTTTTAACTTTTGTAGTTGCTTACATACGGAGAAAAGGGAAAGACGAATATCAGGAAGTTACAAAGGGTTTTTAAGGGTGACAACCCGATAACGTCTTTCTAATCGTTGATCGTTTAAATAATATTTACTAGCTGAGAAACTATTTAACTATTCATCAATTTCTCATTCATTTACTCAAAATTCGAGTAAATACCAGCACTAAAGTTTTCAAGTTCATCCAAACTGTTTAATGTGTTTATGTAGACATTTCCACTCAATTCATGAGCTCCATACCCATCACCTGCGATACCTTGTCCTCCATTGAGATTCTTGATCATACTTTCAAAATCATCTTCATCGTTGGCTCCTACTACATCATCATTGTTATTAATCATTATACCATTTTGTACTGATAATTGAGCCAAGAAACTAGCAAGTTTGTATGGCTTGTTGTCCAACTCTATAATCTTTGATGACGATGATTGAAGCTGGTTTTGTTGGTTTTGTTGATCTGGTAGTGTGTCACTCATCATTAAGCTGTTTGATGTAGTCGATAAGTTTGATGAAAGGTTTGACGTAAGTGTATGTAAATTGGTGACAATTAATTGATTCAACAAGTCAAAAAAATACAAATTGTTATCAGACATGATTGAACTTGTTTCATTGATCAATTTGGTCAAGTTTGAATCCGGAATATCCAATTGATGTATTACATCTGAATTGGTATTCAAGATCGTCTCCAACAAGTCAGGGTATTTGATGGGAAATAAATTATCCAACACAAATTGTTTGTTATTGGTGTTGATCTCTTCAATGATTTCCGTCAAGATGAGTTCAAAATCAAAAACACCAATTTCAGTTTTAGGACTCACACTTTCAAATTTATCGATAACCAAATTTTCAATCAAGGTACTCAAATTTGCCCAACCTTTATTTAAAAGCCACCAACTAAGTGAAAGATAACTTTGTTCGATAATGTAATTCTCATGAGGATCAATGTCATTGTTGGGGTTCTTAACGCCAGCCATAACAATTGCCGATTCCAAATACGATCTTCTTGCTAGAATATTCATTTGTAACCTACTAATTAACAACAAACCAGATATGGAGTACATCAATGTCAATGTTCTCGTAATTGTTTTAATCTTCAACAAGTTCCACAACTCAGCTTTACTTTTGTTCATGTATACCGACAATTGTGATTGTGGGTTGTTATTGTTGTCCAAAAGATTAAGGTTATCCGTGGTCAACTCACTATTACTTCCGCTAGCAACTTGTGACAGCAGTGGTTGCTGTTGTTGTTGTTGCTGGTGACCCTTTTTCAACCTTAATGCTTGAGTTATTAAGTCAACTGGTAATGCATCAACTATAGGTTGTGCCAACACAGGAAGCAATGCAAGGATGGTGTAGTAACAATCTTGTTGAGTCAGAATAAATCGTTGTCTAATCTGTTGCTTAAACATAAACTCCTGACGCAAGGCATTTTGATAGTTTCTAAACTTTTTTATAACAAACTCATTGACTAGCAAGTAGATGGAAAATGTCACTGCTGAAGTTATGAATATTCTTCTCTTGTTCCGGTTAAAAAACCCCGCTAAGGAAGAGAAAATTGCCATGGTAAGATGGATGAGCGTATGTAACTTGTGTGATTGGTACTATAGCTTATACGAGCAGTAGTTGAATGTAGTAGGTAGCTATCCACTTGCTGATGAAAAGGTGCGTGATGATAATGATGATGTGTTTATCTGGCAACCCCACAATTGATTCAAACTGTTGATAATTTCAAGTTAGATTTGATTGCCAACCTTCTTTTTTTTTTTCCTTCGCTCTTTCTGCATCTTCTTCTTCCGTTGTTTTTGTTGTTTTGTTGTCTTGAGACACTTCGCTACCAAATGTGGTCTTTTGGAATGTGATTTTTTAATTTTGCCGTGGCTCAAAATAGCGCACACTCGGAAAAAAAGTGGGGGAGGGGGGAAAAATGATCAATAGCCACCAAACTATGGCATCGCAACAAACTCGCAAAAAAGAAAGTCAAAGATACTGTGCTGAATTGATCTGGGTCCAATGTGTGTACTTGTACAGTTCAAGAGTTGAAGATCATGCAGGTAAAGTATTTGAGCTAGCACCACACGTGCAACGGACCCCTTTTTCCGTTTTGAGTATTCCCATAACAACACTTCCCACTCACATGTACAACTGAGCTCCGTAATGGCGCCATTTTGCAGTTCAGGTCCCTCGTGGGCCCTAGTTTCGCCAATTTTCAACCAAAATTAAATGAAAAGATGTCACAAAAAAAAAAGATAGCTGCAACAAACGTGCTTCATTAATACATCAAGCTAAGGTTATGAGGCGAGATGATCTACGAGCAATTATGAGAGCCTATGAAACAAAGAGATTGGTTATGGTTTCTTTTTCTCAATGTAAACATATTTCCGAATCTGATCAACAACTTTCCATTTTCGGTGGAAACAATAGGAGGTGAACAATAGGGAAAGCTAATAACATACATATAAATCCTTTCAAGAGATGTTATTCAGTGGTCTGCTCTATCCAAAGACCAACCGTTTAGTTTAGGTCATTTACTTGGAAACGATACCTCAGCTTTTGCTCATCAGCTTGACACATTTAACGTTTCCTAGAGCCTGCCAAGTATGTATCAAGATCAGGCGCGAGGATAATAAAGATTGACTGATACACACACACACGTTTATGAAGAAACTTTTCCTCGTTGCTTTTGTGAAAAAAATATGGCGTTTAATTTGCGTCCAAATTTATATTGCTTCTGCTAAAAAGAGGTTTTTCCTATTTTTCTTGTTGCTGTAGTCAGACTAATAGTAGAAGCGAAATTGATGGAAGCGAAATTGAAGAAAGGTCTTGGTGCCTCATAACGTGATTCATTCATTTGCAACTTTTCTTAGCCGTATGTCTTGGTTTGAACCCTGGCATTCTTGCCGGGGCTTTATCCGTTTCTCAATACAATCAACCTTCTCGTTCGTCATATAATTAGCTCACTTTCTTTTGCCTTGCTGGAAACAATAAACGGTGTTATAAACCATGGCCCACGTTGTTGTTTACAATTGAAACATAATTAATCACAAAAGCTGATAAATTTTGCGGCTTTGTGTTCTTCGTTCCATAGTATGCAAAAAGAGTTTAAAAACAATAATGGTCTCCGGTTAATTTATCATCGTTTGTATTAACATAGAAACGGCATCACTATGAAGTGGTACTACAGGAGTCAATATTACCTTTTACACAATGTGCTAGTGAAACTTTTTCATTATCGCTGGTAAAGAAGCTGGGATGTGAGTGAAAACAGCACTATAAATACGGGACCAAAAGTCCCACCTTCACATCATATCAAATAATTTCAATTCATCTATTCTTTCCTCCTTCTTACTCCATCACTACACACTCAGTCCCCACTCAGAATGCAATTCTTGACTCAATCAATTCTTTTGTTCCTTGCCACTGCTGTTATCGCTAAGAATATCATCTTGAGTAACGATGATGGTTGGCAAGCAACCAATATTAGAGCCACCTACTACAAGTTGAAAGAAGCTGGTCACGAAGTTTGGTTAGTTGCTCCTGTTTCGCAAAGGTCTGGTTTCGGTGGTAAATTTGATATCCCAACTTCACCAACTTTGCAAACTGATGGTGAATTCAAATATCCACCAGCTGGCTCTCCATCATGGGGTCATGAAGAAGACGATGATCATATTTGGTATTTCAACGGTACTCCAGCTTCATCAATTGCTTTTGGTTTGCAATATGTTATTCCTGAAAAGTTCAACAATGTCTCAATTGATTTGGTTGTTGCTGGCCCAAATGAAGGTACAAACTTGTCTCCAGGTATGTTTACATTATCAGGAACTGTTGGTGCTACTTACAACTCCGTTTATAGAGGATACCCAGCTGTTGCATTCAGTGGATCAAACTCCAACAACTCATTCTTTAAGGACTCATTGGACTTAGACGACGCTAATGAACCATCAACCATCTACGCAAACAAAGTTACCGAATTTGTTAACCAATTGTTCAAAACCCAAGGTGACAACTCAAGAGCATTACCTCTTGGTGTTGGTTTGAATGTCAATTTCCCCAAAGTCGGTTACGAAAACGAATCTTGTACTGATCCAGCTTGGGTCTTCACTAGATTGACTGGTCAATACGCAAGTGGTGCTGACTTGAAATTCAATGCTTCATCAAACTCATTTGTATGGGCTCAAACCAGCTGGCAAGCACTTACCGTTTGCAACAACGGTGATTGTTCATTGCCTTCTGAAAACTTGGTTGTTGAACACACTAAATGTGCTACATCAGTTTCTGTTTTCGCTATCGATTACGACGCCAACTTGGGAATCACTAACCAAGTTGAAGGCTTGTTAGACCCATTGTTCAAGAAGGATTAGTTGTGCACCTTTTTCTTTTTCATTTCTTTTCATCGTTGCCCCCTTTTTTCATAATTCCTTAATAAAAGTCATATGCTTTTTCATAGTGAAATGTTGTAGAATTTGTTAGCGAAGTCTAGATTTGCTTAACCAGAGCTCGAACTGCATTTCGCGCGAAACATCTAGAATCTCGGTCATAATTTCGCTCTTCTGAAGCGACATCATTGAAAGCAAACGAGAAAGAAAAATGGCTTTCACTCTTGATAGATAAGAAAGCTAACGATGACTAGGTAAAGCAAGACAGGGTAAATTTATCGAGCTGCGTAGATAGTGGTTTCAACAAACTGCACTCAGATCTTTCCGGTCCACAGAGCTACATTTTGGTTTTGAGCCGCGTTTCACCACAAATTCAAGCTTTTCTATTGTTGACATATAACGCTTAAAAGAGCAACTCTAAATAGAGAATGGGCTGTAAAATAAAATGTGTACATATTACCGTATTGTATTGTTGTTGTATTGTTAATGGATTGTTGTTGTATTTCTAACTTTTTATATCCGATGATTCCCTTTTTGTAACACACTGTTAAATTATACGCATATAGAATGATTCTTGCATTAACCGAGTTGCTTTTTATTTTTATCATCATCCATTCAATAAAAACTCATCCTTCATCATCATCTAGTTTTATTTGTTTTCTTCTTCATCGTATACGACTTTGCTTTCCAACTACATCTTCAACACAAGCAGCAAACTAACCCCTATTAGAGTCTTTTACTCCAAGAAAAAAAAACAATTAAAATTTCAAGTGAGTGTGACAGGTGTGTGAGTGAGAGAGAGGAGAAAATAAAATTTCAGATACGCAACAATGGGATTACTACTGAAACGAAAAAAGCATCTAGATTCAAACAATCCTGAATCACCCAATTCACCCAAATCCAACAAGAGCAACAACCTTAATAGAACTGGGAGTAGAAAGAGGCATCGATTAAGTGATTTGCTTTCCCATCGTTCACCCCGTAGCTCAATAGATAGTGCTTCAATTGATTCAGGCCCATCTATATTGCGAATGTCACTGAAAACTAGAACCGCACATAGGCTTTCGTCGCCAACCAGACCGTATAACGACGTCTTCGCGCAGCCGCCACAGCAACCACAGCAACCACAGCAACCACAGCCGCCCCAGCAACCACAGCAACCAAGAACTCAAGTCCCACCACAAATTATTGCCCCAGTAGACGAGGACGACCTCTCGTTAAGAGAGTTCGGAGGAGAAGGCTCTGATGCAGCACAGGACCCATCAATTGCAGTAAATGTCGTTCGACAGGAGTCGCGAACAGGGACTATGGCGTCATCAAAGGGTTCACGTTTTCACGCCCCACCACATACTGATACTCAAAACTCAGCTCAGTCGTCATTGAATAATATCAGTCCTGCGAAATCAACTACTAGTGAATCACATACAAAGGGTGAATCGGGAGGGTTTCTATCATCTTTACTCGCAGCTGCTAGCAACAAGATGTCAAATTTACAAGAACCAGAGGAAAAAGAGAAAAAGAAGGAACATCTGTTTGCTACGAGATTGGACAATTTCATCAAGTCAGTGAAACATGACGAGGACAACCTTCTTTCGCCGAATCACCATCTGGACAGTACTTCTATGGTTGCCAGCAACAGTGGTACACAACGTGTTTCGACAGATGGTGAGCATGATGCAGCCCAATCAGTCCAGTTTGAACCGGTCAGAGAGTCTCCTTTAAACACCTTGGGAAATGGTGATCTATCACTTGCTGATTTTGAGAATAGTCAATTACAAGCTGTCAAATCCGTACCTTCTCAGCAATCGAATGAAGGTCCAGCTGGTATTAAGCGTAGCATGAGTCCTAGTCAACTTAATCGAAATTTACCTCCAGGCAACCAATTGCAAGCAACTTCAAACGGAATTGATGTCAAACGTGTGCATAGGATGTCCACCACTGGTGGACTGGTGCCGGCAACAGAAAGACTGATGTCGAACGGAAGAGCGTCTGTTGCTCAATCCACTGTAGCTAGTCCAAATGGAACCGTTAATGAATCACAAGCACCCGCTAAAACGCTAGATCAAGACCGATTTGTTTATGAATCAGGGTCAGAGAATGAAGAGCTTGACAATGTTATCGACTACAATACAAAGATTAAACATGCGCCAAAGAAACGTAATAAAGAATTTCATCATGCATTCAAAAAATTACCAAATAGTGAAAGATTGATTGACGACTTTAGTTGTGCGTTATCCAAGGATATTCTTGTACAAGGGAAGATGTATCTTAGCGACCACTACGTTTGTTTCAACTCAAACATTCTCGGGTGGATTAAACACATCATTATACCATTGCAGGAGGTTATTCAAATTGAAAAAAAGTCAACTGCAGGGTTATTTCCCAATGGTATGGTTATCAAAACTTTACACCAAAAATACACTTTTGCTAGTATAATAGGGCGTGATTCTGCTTTCAAGTTGATAACCAATGTTTGGCATCGTTTGTTGTTGGAAAAATCAAACATTGATCCAAAACAATTGGGCAAAAGAGCGCAAAATGGCTCCAAAAATGGTACTTCTGAAAATCAATCTGACTCTGATGGCGGTAATACATCCGATGATGAAAATCTGGATGCAACCGATGACGAAGATGATACATCAATGGATGAAGAGGATGATGAAGGTTTGACCGAGGGCAATGGCGATACAACAAAATCAGAGGATGCCAATGGTGGTGCAAGTACCGGTGATGGCAACAATGCAGCAGCTGCTGGTGCCGCTGGTGGAGAGGGTTCCGGGGACTCCAGTGGGGGCTTCAATGGATTTCCAATTGTTGGACCAGCAACACATGCACCAACAGAAACTGGCTATTCAAAATCCTCAGATGAGACTTTCATTGCTGAAGAAATTATTAAAGCACCACCTGGAGTGGTTTATTTACTTTTGTTTGGATCAGACACTTCAAAATTTGTGCGTATACTCAAGGATCAAAAAAATTTCGATATCGATGAATCAGGTCTTCATGGATTGACCAAGGAAAATAAGAATCGTCATTACACGTATATAAAACCATTGGGTGGACCAATTGGACCCAAGCAAACCAAATGTTTACTTGATGATGATTTGATTGAATACGACCCTGAGAAATATTATGAAGTTGTGCAAACCACTCAAACTCCCGATGTCCCTAGTGGTAATGCTTTCAAAGTCAAGACCAAGATTTTCCTTAGTTGGGCGCAGAACAATCAAACAAAGATTTGGGTTGCGTCATCTATTGAATGGAGTGGTAAATCATGGATCAAGGGGGCAATTGAAAAGGGTACCATTGATGGTCAAAAGGATAGTATGAAGGATATGATTGAGACTTTGAACACGATGCTTGCTGAAGGTAATGGTAAAAAGGACGGTGGTGGTGCCACCAAGAGGAAATCTACCAGGAGTAGACGTAATACAGAGAAGAAGGAAAAACCAGAGGAAAAACCAGTTGAACAACCAAAGAGTATACCTGAGCAAATTACAGCATTGGCTAAATCTATTGGCGAACTGGTTCCTGTATCAGTTTTGGATAGTACCATAATGGGATACATTGTTATGTTTTTCGCATTTATGGTGGCTTACATCATCACCAACAAGTTCTTGTCATTGTTTTCACATGGTGGAAGTGGGAAAGCTTCAAGGTCGAAAGTGTACTGTGATGCAGAGAGGGAAGTTTGGCAATGGATAATTTCCCGAAGTGATAATAAATTGGAAGTAGCGGGATCGATGAATTTTAGTGGTGGTTAATATTTAGAGTTTGAATTGTTTTTGTATTATTTCAAAAAAGAAGAACTTTAGACGATAAATGTGTCGTAAATGGGTGTAGTTTGTAGTGCTATCCGAGGTCTAGTGAGGCTTCTTGAAGTGAGTTGTGCTTCTCTTTTTCCGTTGGTTCCCGATACCTCTCCACGATCGAAAATAGTATGTAATTAATGGCGGTGCTGGTAATAATATACGCATTCGGTGATGAGAATATAGTTTTGTGTAATGAATACACTTCCCAATGCGGAACTTGTTGCAAGGAAAATGAACGAGAAGAAACCTAGTAGAAATAGAATCATAGTTTACTCCTACGTTTCATTGTTAAATGAAAGCCTAGATCTTTGATTTTGACACAGACATCGTCATATCGTATAGTGGAAAGTTCTTTCTTATTGTGTATAGGCTATACTAGCCGATAGGAATTGACTAGTGTTGTTTTATTGTTATGCGGAAAAAAAAAGAGAGACGGAGAGTTTTAGAATAACTCCGAGAACTCAAAGAAGTTATTATAAAGAGCAAGGCAATATCTCACATTCACAAATTTACCATCTTTCATATTTCCACAACCCCTTTTCGACACACCAAATTTCACACTACACTGCTAATTCCTCCATTCGTTTAGTGCTATTTGGCATTGTCTGTGCAATGTTCAACATACTAGGTGTCATATTCACCACGCTAAATGCTCTAATACCAGGCTTATACACCATTAAAGCTCTTGATCAACGTATTGAATTTCGACCTAGTTCATACCAGGTTTTACTCAACTATTGGGTATATTACATCCTATTAAATTTCATTGCGTCGACACTCTTCAATGATTTGGGGTTAGTTCATTTATGCGGCCACATTATCAAGTGTTGGTTATTTTATGGTGGAAAAAACAATAGCAATATTGCATTGGTAAATCATGTGTTGTTTAAGTGCTATGAACAACGTGTTAAACAAGGAGAGGTGATGATTCTGCATGTGTTGAGTAGAGTGGCTCCTCAATTCAGTGATTTGAATCATTTAGTGCACAATTTCGGACTCAAGTATGAAGAACCTTTGCAAGATGATGTGTCTATTGATGGAGAAGCTATCATGGAGCAAGTCTGGAATGTTTTGGGTATTTGTCAATCGGTCATTGTAGCGGCAGCTGCGTCTCATTCTTCTAGTGAAGGTGTGGGTAACTACAACGGGGGCACACCACCGAAAAAGCTTCGCAAATTGCGAAATGTCAAATCATTTACATCGTTGACCTCCCGACTGAATTCACATTCTAATTTGCAAAATATAAAGCAAGAAAGACAATCGTCACTGGGTTACTTGAACAAATTCTTTACCTCGTCCTCACAACGACCTATATCTCCCGGTGTTGAGATTGTTCAATCAATGCATAGAAATGTGAGTTCACCAGCTGCTCCCACTGTAGGCCATCATTCATCAGGTGGAAATGGTGCTATAAAGAGCAAAAGGAGGACTAAATCTGGAAGTGAGTACGATTTGGGTGTGCCGTTTGTGCGATTGAGTCAGCAACAAGTGCAAAACCATAGGGATGATGAGCAACAGTATCTATATCAGCAGCAGCAGCAACAACTGCGTCTCAACACTAATTCAACGAGAGAGAGGAATCAGATTATCATTGGGAGTAAAGGACAATTATTTACCCAAAATCTGCGACAACATCACCATCCACAAGAGCGAGTACAACAACCGCAATTTTACGTTGGAAATAAGCAGGTTTTTGGCAAAACTCAAGGCGGTGAGTATACTTATGCACCGAGAAGTGATGGCGTCAATCACAATGATGGGTCTAGAGTCAGTTCACGTAGAGTGAGAAATGTTCAAGACGTAACGGGACACCACGTTGGTGCTACTGGCGGAAGCGCACAAGTTTGCGGACCAGGGGCATTTGATGAATTACCTGCTGCTCCTACTCCCTCCATGGTGATTGAGTAGTGTAACAGTGGAGGGAGGTTTTCCAGCCGGGGCGTTTTGTAGAAAGAGATTATGGGTTATGTGGAACTATAGGAATTTTGTTGCTCATAGAAAGATATAGATTATTTGGATACCCCTTGTTAAAGCATTCACGACCTCAGTATAAACTTATTGATAAAGGTAAATACCATTTTTTTGTCTCCCTATGTATTTAGTTTCTGATCGAATGGTGGTCGTTCTTTTCTCTTCCTCGGCATATCGTTGATGCTGGCTGTAGAAGGAAAAAAAAAAAAGAGAGAAATAAGTTATGACGTCATGGAGTCAAACGTGTTTTGTTTTGTGTGTCACTTATATAAGACGACATGCATTTGCGACACCGCTCGATTGGTGGAGTCAAATAACAAAAAAAAATAAAAAAAAAAAAAAAGAAAGAGTGTCAGGTGTTGAAGAGAGAGAGAAGTTTCTAAAGTCTGATCAGAAGATATGGGTGAGTGTATATCCGTGAGGTTGCTTCTTCGGTAGGTTCGTGTATACGCGTTCTAAGATACATTGTGGCTATGCGGTTGCATAATAATCGTACTACTTTTGGTTTTTTCTTTTGTTTTGTCAATCGTCGGCATTAAGCTAACCCGAGGACTGGAAGAGTCCATTACACAAAAAACAGAAGAGAGACTGAATTTAAAAGAAAATCACGTGGAAAGCGATGCCAATGAAATATTCTCGTGATTGACTTAGATTTTGAATTACACTGAAAGCAGTTTCAATAGTTTCTTTGGGATCTGCGAAAGATTGAGAATGTGTAAGAATGTCCAATGAGGTTGGGTCTTTTGTTGATTCTAATGAAGTGATGGGTCTTGTGTAGTTTGTAGTGTGTATGCATTACTTTACCCTCTACTGCATAAAACGGATAATTACACATCTTACATTGTTTGCGTGTGTGTGTGTGTGTGTGTATGCTGTACAATAATCGAAAAAGGTTATGACAAGAAACTAAAGTGTGTAACAAAACTATTCCCAAAAGATGTAGGAAAAAAAATTTTAATTTCCCCCCATCTTGAGTAGAAATTTTTACAAAAGCACAACCATATCTCATTATCTATTGCGCATCTAGGATCAACTTAGCAATTGCTAGTCACTCAACTCACTATCCCTCAATCAAAGACAAAAAGAAACAATAGCCTCTAAACTGCAAATAGGTTTTGCTACTGCTACACCTTTGTTCTTACACTATTTCTTTAAATATTTGCAACACACAATAGTTGAGTGTTATTTGCTTCAATCATATACTTGATCATTACATCCAGACACACAACATAACGCTTCGAACAATGTCTGACGTTATAGACCAAGATCATCATGCCTTGGTTGAATCAACAACCAACCTTGTGATAGATAACGATGAAGCTGAATCAAGTAAAAATAGCCATCCACAGGCAATGACAAACATCACGAGCACGTCGCCACCACCACCACCAGCTTCCTCAGAGGCAAGCACATATATAGGTAATACCACTGTTGATTCGTCGATAAATACAGAATTACGCAACTCGAAATCGTACAACACAATCAACGAAAGCAAATCCATTAATGATGATCTTGTTCAAAATAAAATACTTTCGTCAAATCCAACTGTTCCAACTATACCCTCAATCACAACCGACAACACGTTTGTTAGTGAACCATTTGCAGAATCACTTAGCACGTCGCCCATGTCGCCTACCACACAACCAATTCCTCATGAATCATTCAAGTCTCATTCAGCTACGTCTTCGACGTCGACGCTTACACCTGAAGATCAAGAACGTATATCCACAAAGGAAAAGAATTTGGACGAGATTAAACGGCAATGTTCATGCCTAATTCATGAATTAGAAGGCAACGATCAACCAGAAGTCATCATCAAAAGACATATTCAACAGTTGAAGAAGTATAATGAGTTAAAAGATGTTGCCTTACAGTTGGTTACATTGATTGCTGATCAAAGACAAGTGAAAACAACCGATATACTTAATGAAATGAAACTAGAAGTTGGCGAAGAGGGAAATGAAATATAATGAAAAGGAGAAGGAGTTTACGAACTAGATGATGACACCGTTTGGTTTTTATTTACTTCCTTGGTGATGATGATAATGATAAATAATGTATAAAGTTAATAATGAAAATTTTTAGATTTAGGGTTGGATAGAGTCGATTGATGTAGACACGATCTTCATATTGTTTCTTGTGCAGTTTTTTCGTTTACTGAACATATCACTGCGATATGATATCTCCCGTTCAGTCTACACCAGGTTAGCAAACACAACTGGAATATCTCCTACTCTAGTGCAATCCATTGCGCAAAATGTATTCTCCTATTCTCTTTTATAATGCATGGACCTTCTTGCATGTATAGACTAAATTAGAAAAACGAATGAGAGAAGGAGAAGGAAAAAAATTTCATGAGACAAAAAGCTCATTCCACATTGACCCCCCCCTTTCCAGTGATCACAATACACAACAATAACTTTTTGGTCTTGTAAGCAAACACAACTGCCCATTTTCTTTACTCATTAGATGCTTATAGGGTAGGCTAGCTAGTATCATAACATGCAGATACTCCCCATAATATCATCATTAATATGCCTTATACTAGTAAGTCTCACATGGGCCAAGGAACGACTAGGGAAATCAACCGTGCCAGCTTTTAGGCAGGACAATGAAGTCGTTCAACCGAGTCAAATACAATACAATGAACAGAATCAACCGCATATTACACAACAACAACGACAGCAGCAGCAACAGTCACTAGAGCAACTACAACATCAGCACAGTAAGTCACTTCTACCATTGGAGTTTCGCTCAATTGATGACTGCGAATTACAAGACATTCTACTCGTAAGTGATATCAATGGGAACCTCCATGGGGTGGAGAGGAGTACGGGGACTATGGTCTGGACCTTACCCATAGATGAACCTTTGGTTAAAGTGCAAGCAAACAATACCTTTGAAAATGCCAAAAGTCAACAATCAAACATATTATGGTTTGTTGAACCTCATGAAGATGGTACTTTGTACTATTTTACTCCCATGTTTGGGTTGAATAAACTACCGACAAGTATAAAACACTTGGTTATGGAATCACCATTCTCACTAAGTGGTGACGACAAGATCTACACTGGTACCAGAAAAACCTCCTTGTACAGTTTAAATATTCATACGGGTGAGGTCAAATCGTCTTTTGGGAACCAAGACGAATGTCCTGTTCTGCAAACCACTTTGCCGCCCAGACCTGGTGGACAAGATGATACTATAATGATTGGCAAAACAACCTATCAATTGTCGATCCATTCCAAAACAAACAGCAATATTGTGTGGAATGTCACCTATAATCAGTGGGTACCCAATAACATTGACAATGATTTGATTATGCAAAATAAATATTCACTAGACAAGTTGTATTTTACTCCATTCCACGACAGATCGCTACTAGCTATTAATAAGGATATCGGTACGCCGGTGTGGATCAGTCGGTTGCCAGCATTGGCAGTAAATATATTTGATGTATTCCATAATGATAAACAAGGAGATTATATACTATTGCCACATCCATTGGAAGTTTTAAATCAATTACAGACCAGTGATGCAAAGAATGACGATTATGTCTTTCTCAACAAGACAGCAGACTCAAACCAATGGGTTGCCATGAGCTTCCACAATTACCCTACTTTGATAAAAAGCGCTCCTATCTCCAAATACCAAGCTATCTTGAATCAATATCACGCAGGCGTTAATGAGGCAGCTGGGTATATTGAAAATTATCAAATTGCAACAAGCACACCCGAGCAGGTTGAACAATTGATTACTGGTATTCATCGAGTCGTTGAATTATCAAGAGATTCATCATATCAACCTGTTTCTAAATTCTCATCACCAAAAGATATTAAACGAATTGGGGATGGTAACGAAGAAAATAATACACCAGCTCAGCCAATTCCCAACATTATTGAAGGAATAAAATTCCCGGCAAAAGTGTCAACTATTGGCTCTGATGTGATCATGCTTGAACCGGTGAAGGATACCGTTGAAAATTATCGACCAAGTGCAGGTTCTTCTGGATCAGGAGCCATTGTCAAACGCATTGTTGAGGATATCGGTGTCATGATGGTGATACTTATCTTGATACTAGCCTTTGGCAGGTCAAACAAATATGTCAGGAAGCTTTTTGGAGAGTTTAGAGTGAAGGATGATCTTGAAGTGGTAGGGGACGAAGCGCCAAACCAGATTGTTGTTGAGCAACGATCACCTGGCGCACTTGGTGAAGAAAAACCAGTGGACCTGGTTTCACAGCAAAGGGAAAAGGTCAATGGTGGTGAAAAGTTAATGGAGGTTCTTGAGGTGGAAAACGCACAAGAGTCGGAAAAGCCTACCGAAGGTTTACATAAAAAGAAGGTTACAATTGTTGAACCAGAAACAGAGCCTATTGATGAGATTGACATTGGCGTCAAACCATTATCGACGCATGAAGGTGAGACCGAGAATGGGTTGGTTAACAGTGACAACGATGCAAGTGGAGGCGATAAAGAGAGTATTGAAACTGAGCCCGCCACTAAGAAGAAGCGGAAGAGAGGTAGTAGAGGAGGGGCCAAACGAGGTGGACGACACATTAACAAGAATAAGGCCACAGAAGAGAAGGAGTCGAGTAACGAAGACAAAAACAGTGAAGAAGATGTTGAAGAAGAAACGATTGCTACAAAGAGTCTTATACAAACATTGCCACTCCCACCTAAGCAAAAGAAGAAGCTACAAATTGAAAATAATTTGATCATTTCTGATAAAATTCTTGGTTATGGTTCTCATGGAACAGTTGTGTTTGAGGGCACTTTTGAAAATCGACCAGTTGCCGTCAAAAGAATGTTACTTGATTTTTATGACATTGCCAATCATGAAGTGAGATTGTTGCAAGAATCGGATGATCACCCTAATGTGATACGATATTTCTGCTCGCAATCTTCAGAGTCGGAAAAATTCCTATACATTGCGTTAGAACTTTGTTTATGTACATTGGAGGATATTATCGAAAAGCCTCAAAAGGTTGCTGATTTATCAATACCGAAGAGAAATGACATTTTGTATCAACTAGCCAGTGGATTACATTACTTGCACTCGTTAAAAATTGTTCATCGTGATATCAAACCGCAGAATATTCTTGTTGCCAATGTCAAGAAACCTAGTCATTTGAAGAAGGAAGCAATTGCTCTGGAGCAAATTCAGTATGAAAACAATGTTCGATTATTGATATCTGACTTTGGGTTATGTAAAAAGTTGGAACATGATCAATCGTCGTTTAGAGCAACTACTCAACATGCAGCTTCTGGAACTTCGGGTTGGAGAGCGCCTGAATTGTTACTTAACCATGACTTATTAGAGATTTCACCCGACTCCATCTCATCCGTTCATTCTAATGGACTAACATCATCTACATCGGCGGCATCCTCTTCTACATTATACACGTCTGGAGGCAAACGGTTAACAAAAGCCATTGATATATTCTCACTTGGATGTGTATTTTTCTACATTTTGACTAACGGGTTACATCCTTTTGGTGACCGATATATGCGAGAGGGAAACATCATCAAAGGTGAATACGACTTGTCAATTTTGCTTACTAAATGTCCCCATGATCAATACGAATCAATTGATTTGATTTCAAGTTTAATTCACGCCAACCCGGCCATGAGACCAAACACCACCAAAATCCTTGCCCATCCATTATTCTGGTCAAATACCAAACGACTTGAGTTTTTGTTAAAAGTGAGTGATCGATTTGAAATTGAACGACGCGATCCACCTAGTGCATTGTTACTTGAGTTGGAAAAACATGCACTCATGGTGCATAATCTTAATTGGCATACCCAACTCGCTGATGATGAATTTTTGGAAAATTTGGGCAAGTATCGGAAATATCAAACTACGAAATTGATGGATTTGTTGCGAGCTATTCGAAACAAGTACCATCATTATAACGATATGCCAGTGAGTTTGCAAGAGAAAATGGCACCTTTGCCCAATGGGTTTTATCAATATTTTAATAACAAATTTCCTCATTTATTGATGGAGATTTATTATTGTGTTGAAGAGAATTTAAAGCACGAGTATGTGTTTAGTGAATATTTTGCATAGAGAGTAAAAGGATATACAGATAAATTCAAGTAGGTTGTAACGGTGTTTATTGTATATTGATTATTTACGATTTAGGTTTTTTCTTGTCCGGTCTTGGTGGTAGATATCCATGTTTGACCTTGGCTATTTTATTCTTCAGCGGTTTTGAGTTGGCCTTCGCCTTAATCGATGGTTTATTCTTTTTCTTCAGTTTGTCCCTTTTGACACTCTCAATCGGCGTCTTTTGCTTCACTTTACTCAGTAACTCCGACTTCTCCTCTTCTTCACCACTACTATGGTCCTCATCTTCAAATTTGGTGTGAGTGCCCTGGAAATTTTGCGTACTTATAGCTGGTCCTATATCCTTGACAGTATTTTCAACCCCATTCTTGACACCCAAAGTCTGCGTCAAAAACTCCTTGGTCTTTGCCTTATCTGCAATGGCTTCCTGTTCGTTGTTTTTGTTATTGTCCATATTCTTAGCTCTCATCATATAACTCTTGACTCTAGTTAACTCCTTCTTAATGGGGTGAGTATCAGTATCTATTCCAATTGTTTTTAAATATGAATAAATTGTCGATATTAGTACGTATTGAAAATTATTGAGAAATGTGATTTTGGATTGTGGTGTCGTTTGTTGAGCTAGGTGCTCGTCGAGTGTTCGTGATAGGAGCGGTTCTAGGGTTGGTTCATATTGTGAGATAGATTTGTCAAGGGATTTGAGGTATAATTTGATATTGTCTAAGTTCTCCATGATGGTGTAATGTCTATGTTGGGGAGTGGGAAAGTTGTCAAACTCATTGGGAGCTTTATTTGGGAAGTTTTTTTTTTTTTTTTTTGTTTTTTGTGATCTCATCACTGACATCTGTCCATCCATTTGAACCCTTTTCCATTTGGACAGCCGTTGGATTTGAAGCTGCAGAAGATGGTAAGACAAAACAGACAGATCCTTACAGCAGGTAAGAACTATGCTGAAAAGCAAGCCAAGAAACACGCTGTTAATGAAGTTACATTTGATAAAGAAAGTCGTGAAGAGTATTTGACTGGATTTCATAAACGTAAATTGCAAAGGAAAAAGAAGGCACAAGAGTACATCAAGGAACAGGAAAGGTTGGCAAGGATAGAAGAACGGAAACAATTGCGTGATGAGAGGAAACGAGACTTGGAGAACCAATTGCGAGAGTTTAATGAAAAGGCTAAAGAGCTTGCAATGATAAATGGTGGACTAGCAGATGATGATAGTGAAGGAGATGGGGAAGAGAAAGCGGAAGAAGATGAATGGACTGGGTTTGACGAGGAAGCAACTGAAGAGACTTCCACGGAAAACAAGTCGGTTTCACTTAAAGGAATCTTACATCATAAAGAAGTATATGAACCAGACTCAAATCTTGATGGGTTTGGCGATGAAACAACAGTGACAATAGAATCAATAGATAAACCGCTAGGCCACCATGCAAATGGAACCAACTTGGAACAAATAGCCAAGACCAACAATGTTGATCTCAACAAATCTGAAGAAGTGTTGGAAGAAGCAGTCGAACGAGCCAAGAATTATGCCGTCTTGTGTGGTGTTGCGAAACCTTCAAAAGTAGAGAAACCAAAAGCAAAGAAGAAGAAGTTTAGGTATTTGAGTAAAGCTGAACGAAGGGAGAATACCAGGAAGGAGAAGCTCAAAGGCAAACTTCGAGGAAAGAGGTAAAAGTTGTGAAAAAAAAGGCATGTTCTCGTTTGTATTATTTATCGATGTGTATGTGGGAGTTATATTATTCAAATGGTTCCAGACCAATACTTGTAGTAGGTATGTCGCCTTTATTGCAACATCATCGATAGATGTAATCCAGCCGGGTAAATATCTCTGCTGTATAATCAACGCGATGAAGTGAGAAAAAAAAAAAAAAATTCTTCACTTCAATTGCAACTTCTTCTTCTCTTTCTTCAATACGAATGAAATCTTATTCGTCTTCACTAGTTTGAACTGGTTTCAACTAGGTTCAATAGTATGTTTTTTTTTTATTCAAATGACTCAATTGATGAGTTTTTTTTTCCCATCCCATTTCAAATTTCCATTTTGATGTTTCCTTACCATATGATGACAAAGATGTCGCCCCAAACGGAGGATCCTATATTTCAGGACGCTGACCGATTCGATTCATTAGCCAAACACTGAAAATTCTGATATGATAGTAACACTCAAGAGGAGAGATGATTAGTGGGCTGGTCCACATTGTGTGGATCTTCCAGAAACTCATTACTAACGAATACTTAGGCTTTAGGACTTGAATATATATTGAATATATATATATATTGAATAGTCAGACATGACATTTGTCTTATCTTTGTAGGGTTAATAGTGATATTAGGTGGCGAAGGAGCAGTTCTATGTACGGTATCAGTGTTGTTGTTTGGCTAATGATGTTTTTCCATGCTAATCATGAATCTATTTAATGATTATCAACTTTTATATAAATCGTGTCTAAAAAAGGCACGTCTGAAGCCACACGTTACAACACAACTCTGGTATCGAAATAGAGATTGGCTCTTTCTTCCTCTTAGGCTATACTTGTAGCGTTCATTCTCTATGTACCGCATTGTTTTCGACTCTCTGGTACACGCGCCTTGTGTCGATCTGAAAAAGAATTTTGTAAACATTAATTTTCCAAAAATTCACAGGCTTCTTTTTCATCTTCAACCACCTAATGCTATATCATGGATGAACCACTGAATGAAACGAAAGCCATTCTATTCAATGACCTTATCCCACTTCCTTTCCGAATCTTGGGGCTCATCCAACTTGGTGTCACGCTATGGTTTGTGTTAAATTTTGTACTATCAACAGTTTCATCATTAAACTTACTTCAGCTACTCAACTTGTCATATAATACACACAAATACACCCTGTTGGATGGCCCGCTACCACTGTCAAATGGAGAATATGCTACATCCATACCTGCTGACAGACACGAAAACAGTCGATTAATTATAGGTATATGGTCAAGTTTAAAGGCAGTTACTATAGTTAACGTACTCAGTTGGGTTGCATTCAAAACTGTTCAGTATTATCTCAATGATTGGAAGATTATCTACTATAGTATACCTATTGCACTGTTTGCGTACGTCTTTAATAGACTATTTTATGCAAATTCACAAAGTCCTGGACAAGTTCGTGTTTGGACAACAATGAAACGAATTCTACGAGGTGGCATCAATAGTCAATCCATGAGAAGTAACGATATCTTGATTAGTGATTCATTGGTATCCTTTGCT
The DNA here is from genome assembly GCF_000182765.1 of Lodderomyces parapsilosis. Classification (NCBI taxonomy): domain Eukaryota; kingdom Fungi; phylum Ascomycota; class Pichiomycetes; order Serinales; family Debaryomycetaceae; genus Lodderomyces; species Lodderomyces parapsilosis. The sequence continues at coordinate 1,810,938 of NW_023503281.1, read as the reverse complement.
AAGGTTATAAATGATTTTGGGTTATTTGTATGGAATTATTACATCGATGACACCACAGCATATAATTATAAATTGGAATTTGCTATATTGTGCATTCCAACTTGCATTCGTATCAAGCAGTGTTGGTTTGAGTATCGTACTACAAGACAAGTGCAACATTTACTAAATCTTGTCAAATATAGTACAGGTATTGGCCCACTTGTCGTTAATGTGTTGATCAAAAGTACATTGATGAATGCAAGTGATGATGCTAAACAATCGGGTCAATTGATGATTGATTTGACGTCGTTGAACAAATGGTGGTATGTTCTACTGGCTTTGAATTCAACATACTCTTTTATCTGGGATATCAAAATGGATTGGCATTTACAATTGTTTAACAAATTATTCAATCCAAAATCACAATTTCGCATTTTGCGTATCCACAAGGCATACCCAAATATTATCTATTTTTCAGCCATGGTCATTGATTTCTTATTACGGTTCATTTGGGTGCTAAAATTATTCATAATCAATGAACAATTAGCTCAGTCAAGTGAAATCAAGTTTATACATGTTATGTCGACATTCTTGTTTGGTTATGATGCGTATTCGTTTGGATATGTAGTTATTGAAACATTGGAAATCTTCAGAAGATGGATTTGGTGTTTCATCAAGTTGGAAAGTGACTGGGTTAAATTGAGAGTGCACGAGCAAGAGCAATTTGGACAAAGAAGCGGTGATGTGGAGTTGGAAGATGTCGCGCAACAGTAGTTTCATCAAGGGATATTCCCCACACTCGCCCTTCTTGTGGTCTCTAAGATTTTATAGACATAGTATAGAAGAAAAGCTACATTTCAATATCCAATGATCCTCGACAAGCTGTATTTAATTCAATAAATAAGTATATATAATGGTTGGGTAAAAAACACTACCACCTCAAAGACACACTGACCAAAACATCACATGCTACCCATTAAACACTGGTGAAAAAGCCAACCCTTAACTCTCTAGTAACGTTCACCTTTGTGATCTTCTAACCATTTCTCAGCACTATTCCTAAATGCCAAATCAGCTTTGGGACTAATTCTAGATTCACTAGCCCATTTATACTTCAATGGTGATTTGATTAATCCATAGAGTACCGCTACGGATGACATGGTGAGTATTGCAGGTACACTCAATGATGGAGCATGTGCCATTTTTTTTCTTTTGCTAGTGTGGTGACTGTGGTTGTATATTTCGATGAAATATGGTAAGCTTCCTCCATAAAGTAAGTTTTTTCGATTGGATTATGGTTGGTTAGAATGAGTGTAAGAGCTACCAACTTAAGTTAAGCTACCAATTGTTTTTGAATTTTTTTTTTTTTTTTTCCTTTCCTTTCATCAAAGCAGATGGTAAATTTTTTTCAATAGACAAGGCAGCCTATAAAAGTAGACCAAAGTACGTCCTCCAGGTGCACTAATCAAAGCCTGGCTTATAAACCACATCCCACGATATACCTAAGCTGACAATGTTGAGGCTTTTGTCACGTTCGACCAATATCAGATCGCAACAACTACTAAATCAATTCAATAACATCGTACGTGGGATTCATCATACTGCAAGAATAAGGCATGCCACGGCATCTCCATCATCATCGACTGCCTCCATAGATCCAAGTTCCAGAAATGATTTCCCCAGATCCAACATTTTTGTTCATAGGTTACCCGAATCCACAGCTGAACAATCACCATTATTGGTTTCTTTACATAGCAGACTCAATTTAAGTCCCCAATTCAAGTTAAGTACTCTTTCACAGTGTCTCAATATGGTTAAAACTTCAAGTCAGCAAGGTGAGGGATTAGCCAACAACTTTGGGCTTAACACCATGGGAAAGACCTTGTTGAGTTATTATGTTACTGAATATCTTTTGTTACATTATCCAAGATTACCCATGAGCATACACAATGCAGCCGTTGACTCTTTGATGGGAGTAGAAACATTGTCTGAAATAGGGAGATCTACATTTGGTATTGAAGTTGATTCGGTGTCGAAGTTGGATCGATTCTTGGGTCAAGAATCTGAATTTATCAAGTATGGAAGATTGAGGTTTTTGACTAATGATGAAATTGAAAACAAAGTGCAAGTTGATGGAATTGAACAAGTGTTGGGAGATTCAGGTAGAAACAGCTTATTAAAACAAGAAGATGTTGCGTATGCATCAGCGGTAAGGTCCATAATTGGTGGAATATATACTCATTGTGGTGAAGAAGCTGCCAAGCAATTTATTTCTGACCACATATTGTCGAGAAAGTTGCCAGTGGAGCAAATGTTTCAATTTGACAAACCTATTGCTGAATTGATTAGGTTGTGTGATAAATTGGAGTTTAAAGAACCTGTCAAGATCAGACTCATTGCTGAAACTGGTAGGAGATCAGCTCATCCACAATTTCTTGCTGGTGTTTTCGTAGGTAATGAAAAGTTAGGGGAAGGTGTTGGATCTAGTTTGAAAGAAGCACAGATCAGAGCTAGCATTAATAGTTTATTGGCATATTATTTGTATTCACCAATTAGTGCTGACGGAAACCAAGTGAAAGTCCCTAGCGATCAAGAGTACAAGTTTGAAGGAGTTGTTGATGGAGGAGACGTTGCTATATAGTGAGCTGTCAAAAGGGTCTATAGATGTGTGTTGTAAATAGTCATGAGCCTCGGCTATTGCTGTTGGGAATGATAGATGTAGTTAATTTGAAAAGCAATTGCTTTCTGTAATTGACTAGTTGTCTCTACCTACCTTTTACTTCTTGCTCGCTTTTCAAACGCAAAAACGCAAAAATATGTATTATCGAGAACCAAAACTATATTAAAAGAACATGAATTTTCAAAAGCTAACCCAATTCAATAGGGACTAGAGTCACTTTTTTTTTACTTACCACAAGCACCACCAGTGACTTTATCACTTTTAGCATCTGACAATTTGTGATAGCATCTAACTTGAGCAGGAATATCATCCATATCTTTCAATTTCAAAGTAGCGTCTTGTTGTTTTTGAACATCCAAAACACAAGAGTACTTAGTGGTTGAAGAATCACAGTTGGAAGCATCATCGTAAGCAATAAAATCAAATCCACACTGTGAAGTTTCCAATTCACTATCCTTATTGAAACATTGGGTCAAACTTGAGTCTTGGATTTCTCTAGTGAACAAATTATCTCTCTTGGATTCATCATGGTAACATGAGTTGTCGTAGTTGTACTTGTATTTACCAGTTTGTTTAATTTCATGAGTGTGGGTATTGACTTGGACAATTTCGCCATTCTTGTGCACAGTGTTTACAACATCGTAGTGAGTGGATGCATCTTTCTTACCGGCTTCTTTCAAGTAGTTCAAAACGACATCAGTTGGTGGTAAGATGGCGTATCCTTCAGCATCGTGCAAAAGGGTGAATGATTGGACTACAGTTGTAGCCAATGCTAAGCTGACCAAGTATTTGAATGAGACCATCGTGATTACTCTTGAAGGGTATATGTGAAGGAAAAGAAGATTATCAAAAAGACAAATAATACTTTTGACAGGGCAACAGGGTTATATTAATATGAAATGTTCAACAATAGAGAAAAGGCTTTAGGGAAAGTAATTTATTATTTGATGGAAAAGATAAATTTATTTTTTAATAATTTTAATTCTGACACAAAACTTGGCTATTTCTATTGTTTGTAACCGCCTGATTTTTATTTTCCAACCAATAAGAGCTACGTCGGGATGTATATAAATTAATGTTTTAAAGAGCAGAACAATACAACCTAACCAAAAGCGTATCATAATTGGGTTATGCATGTTGTATTAAACTGTTACATTTTCGTAAGCAGAGGGAAACAATGGACCTTCAAAAGGAAAGGAGTGTGAGAGTTACAACGTCGTCTCTCATCGCTAGTATAAGTAGACCTCTAGTCAATGAATGCAAAGAACTTAGACCTAGCTGGTGCTCTTTTCATTCTTTTCTTAGAGGGTAGTCCTTTAAGGGGGATACGAGCGCCCAATATTTTCTAGGCAACATCAAAAAAATGTTTTGTCTAGTTTTAAAGCGCATCGGATATTTTTACTATTTTTTTATTTTTTCAAGTGATGCGGATTGGCTGAAATTTTAAACCTATTGTTTTAGCACTTCTTTGTGCCGCTTTATTCTTTTTGATTGACATAATTTTTACGTTTGTACTCTCTTCCATAATGTTTTCTTGTTTTTTAAGCAAAGCATCGATTTGCCGCTTCAATTGGTTGCAATAAAACCGCCCGCTCGCCGACTCTACTGCAACTTCTCAGTATTGTGATCTTTTGAAGCTGCGTCAAATCGCACTTTGGCAGTTTGATAGCTACTCCACGTTACGGGTTGTAACTCAAACTATGGTTGTGTTTGTCCTATCGTAAAGTTTGATACGTCAAAATGTTGACTGATTTAGCAGGTAAACTGACACGATCGACAAAAGAATACCACGTTTACAAGTAGCGCTACAAACTGAATGAGCTAATCTAATCCTTTCGAAACAATGGATGCAAAACACCTTCAACTTTGTTGGTGATGTTCAAGTTGGCATCATAGTCAATAGAGAAAACAGACACAGATGAAGAGCATTTTCTATGCTCAACGACAGAATTCTCAGAAGGCAATGAACAATCACCATTGTGACAAATTTTAAGAGCTTCCCAACTACCCAGGCTTGATTCAAACACATCTTTATCTGCATTGTATTTCAAATCTGGACCACCAGCAGAATCACCGGTCAATCTGGTATAAACCCAGGCCGGGTCAGTACACGACTCATCTTCATGACCCACTTTAGGGAAATTGACATTCAAACCAACACCAAGTGGTAATGCTCTTGATTCATCACCTTGTCCCTCGAATAATTGATTAACGAATTCGGTAACTTTGTTTGCGTAGATGGTTGATGGTTCATTAGCGTCGTCTAAGTCCAATGAGTCCTTAAAGAATGAGTTGTTGGAGTTTGATCCACTGAATGCAACAGCTGGGTATCCTCTATAAACGGAGTTGTAAGTAGCACCAATTGTACCTGATAATGTAAACATACCTGGAGACATATTTGTGCCTTCATTTGGACCAGCAACAACTAAATCAATCGATGTGTCATTAAACTTTTCCTTCAAAACGTATTGCAAACCAAAAGCAATTGATGAAGCTGGAGTACCGTTGAAATACCAAATATGATCATCGTCTTCTTCATGGCCCCAAGCCTTTGAACCAGCAGGGGGATACTTGAACTCACCATCAGACTGCAAGGTAGAAGATGATGGGACATCAAATTTACCCCCATATCCAGATCTTTGTGAAACAGGAGCAACTAACCAAACTTCGTGACCAGCTTCTTTCAACTTGTAGTAGGTGGCTCTAATATTGGTTGCCGCCCAACCATCATCGTTACTCAAAAGAATGTTTTTAGCGATAACAGCAGTAGCAAGGATCAAAAGAATTGATTGAGTCAAAAATTGCATAATGTTGAGGTTGAGACAGAATTGGCTCTCCTGTGCTTTAAGTGTTGTAATCAATCCACTATTTATACCATTTCACATTGCTTCCGAATCACCATCTAGTGCTGAAAATTTTCACAAGTTCAAGTATTGGACGGATTTTGTCATTGTCATTGACCTGTTTCCCCGTACCTTTTATTGTTTTCAACCCAATTCGAGATCACAAAATTAAGTTTCGATTTCCAAAACTTTTGCTTTTCTGACAACGTGGGCCATCAAAGTACCCCTTACATTTATTGTTGTAAAGCTAACAACATAGTTCAATAGTTACTAATAGTGATTGAAAGGGGGGGGCTCTAAACAATGAAAAAGAGCAAGACAGTGCAATGCAACCAGAAATTTGAGTCAAACCCCCCATAAATTATTTTACTATTAAGTGCGACACAACCCACGTGTGATTATCACTACAATATTGCGTTAAGTCAACCTCACATAGTCCGTCATCTTGAGAAGTCGCTTTCAGCATTGACATACAACGGACGCTCCGCAATCACTTTCTTGATTGGTTGCAAAAACAGCTCAAAAGTATCCAATTGCAACAACTATTTACTAACGTCTCCATATTTATGATCCAAAAGTGTTGTCAAGAGTCTCAACCAAGTTGAGTGGGACCACGATTATACATGTGTTGATGGGCGAATAGCATAAGTCTTTCACAACGATATCAGGGCTCTCCCAAATGAAAGCCAATTCTCTCCTAGATTCTCATCACTTGAAAGAAGATCTTCCTCATTGAGGCAAGAATATTTTCTTCGCATGCCATCACTCCTTACAATCAAAAACCTCAACTGCCCAACTGCTTTCACTATCGATGAAGCTTTCTGACCTACCAGTGGAGTTACTTTTAAAGGTACTTCCAATAGAAGACAACTTAATGTGTTTTCCAGAACATATCATTTTCCATTGGTTGAATTTACTCCCACAAACTGAGCTGTTTAAAAGAGTGGCAAAGGCGGTGCATCATAGAGAAAACAATGAATTTGTAGGGGCATTTCTATTCGAGAAAAACTGTCGTAACCAAGCTGAGGTCGAGGAAAGAGAATCTCTTGTGAAGCTTCATAGTCGGTTCGAAGAGAAGCTTTATATCAACCCTGGATACTCAGTGGGAAGCCAATTTTATAAAAGTTCATTAACTTTGGCATCGAAGTGGTTAAGCAATTGGTTAACCTACTCCAAACCTTTATCCGAACTTTTTTGCGGATTTAGAGAGACAACCGGGAGAACGAGTGCCAATGTTTGTTGACACCAAACTTTTTATTTAAAGGTCCCTTTCTATTCTCGAGTTTGTACATTACACACCCATCCAATGTTAACTCTAAGCTCAATGACAAGAAAAAATACTGCTCATACGTGGTGGAAACTTTTTAGATGCGGATTGGCGGAAAAGACTTGAAGTCAACCTGGGCGCTTTCTCGGATCAGTAGTATTGAGTTGCGTGTGTCGGTTGAGGAACTTGAGCAAATGAAAAGCAAATACATGCAACATACGATATCAAGAACTAATTCATCCCCGATTAAAGTTCACGTATTTACATAAACTTTGGAGGCGACACGCATCTGAACGAGGCCACAAATCTCGATGAACTAAAAAATAAAGATTTTGCTTGTCTCTCGACAGAGTTGATACTGGATATATTTAACTTTCTGCAAGTAGCGTTGTTCTCATTGCACTATTTTGGTGCTGGCACCGCCGTATCTGGGCTTGATTCCATATTGAGCCAAATGATAAAACTTACACACTTGTATTTAAGCTTTGGTATGCTATACTTGTCCCAAACGTGTTGAATTTGAAGAAACAATCTTGTTTTATCTAAATGAAAGTCGCCGCTAGCTTTTTTAATTTAAGACAACACGTGTTTAAGTTAGGGCATTGGAATGCATTCGCTTTTCAGGATTTTACTGTCCTTACTTGCATAACAAACCAAGCAGGTACCACTCCAATCTGGCCCAAATATTTTGAGAGAAGATGACCTAGGTCCCACAACTTAAGATGCCTCTTAGTAAACAGTTGTACACTAAAAAAGTGGAAACTGATTCTGTAGGGATGATATTACAAAATCTAGGATTTGCCTACTCAAAGCGCAGTATATAATAATTTCATCTTTCATTGCCACCTTCTCTTTCTCTATTCTGTAAATCTAAACACTCAATGGATGCAAAAAGAAGTGATATTGCGCTACCAAATTTTGAGAAAGAGTCAAAACTCAAGAAATTTAATTCTTTAAATTTTCAGAAATCAGTCTCATCTCGGAAGAAGACTTCACGAAACCACGCACACACTCACACACTCACACACACACTCACACACCAGATCGCATACACCATCTAAAATGTCTTTGAACATCTTCGTTATTGGAAATGGTGGAAGAGAGCATGCGATTGTGTGGAGACTTTTGCAATCATCCAGTGTCAATCACATTTATGTAGCGCCAGGTAACGGAGGTACAACAACTCAGTCATCAAAGGTAACCAATGTTCCAATCAGTTCATCACCGAAGGATTTTCAAAAATTGCAAGATTTTGCTGTTGAAAAGAAGATCAATTTGGTCGTTCCTGGTCCTGAACAACCATTGGTAGATGGTATTTCTCAAGTATTCACATCTGTTGGTATTCCTGTTTTTGGTCCTAGTGCCAAAGCAGCCATAATGGAAGGTTCGAAAGCCGCTTCTAAAGAATTTATGGAAAGACATCAAATTCCAACCGCTAGATTCAAGAATTTCACAAACGTTGATGAAGCTAAAAAATATATTGAAGCAATTGATTACAAATTGGTCTTGAAAGCTGACGGGATTGCTGCTGGAAAGGGTGTTTTGATTCCAGAGACCAAAGAAGAAGCATTGAAGGGGTTAAATGAAATTATGGTGGATAAGAATTTTGGTGATGCTGGTAACGAAATTGTTATTGAAGAATACCTTGAAGGTGATGAGTTAAGTATTTTAACAATTACCGATGGCTACACTTTTTACAACTTACCAGCTGCTCAAGATCACAAAAGGATTGGTGATGGGGATAAAGGGTTAAACACTGGAGGTATGGGAGCTTATGCTCCAGCACCAATTGCCACAAAAGAAGTATTGACCAAGATAGATGAAGAAATCATCAAGCCTACAATCAACGGAATGAGAAAAGATGGTTTTCCAATGTGTGGTATCTTATTTACTGGTATCATGTTGACCCCATCGAAGCAACCAAAAGTTTTGGAGTACAATGTTAGATTTGGTGATCCAGAAACTCAGACTGTTTTGCCTTTGTTGAGTGATGATACTGATTTGGCTCAGGTGATGCTTGCAGCAGCTGAGCATAGATTAGATTCAGTGAAAATTGCCACTAAGCCATTGTTCTCCACCACTGTTGTCATGGCAGCTGGTGGATACCCAGAATCATACGGCAAAGGAGATGAAATAACAATCAAAGAACCGTTACCAAAGGACACATTTCTTTTCCACGCTGGTACCAGTGAGACCGATGGCAAGGTTGTAACAAGTGGAGGAAGAGTTATTGCCGCTACTGCATTAGGTGGTTCCTTAAGGGAGTCGGTTGATAGAGCTTACGTTGGTGTTGACCATGTCAGTTTCCACAAGAAATACAACAGAAAAGATATTGCTCATAGAGCATTTCGTGATGCTGATAAATTCAAGCAAAGTAGTGGTGTCACTTATGCTGAATCCGGTGTCTCTGTCGACAATGGTAACTTGTTAGTACAAAACATCAAAAACAAGGTCAAATCTACTGCAAGACCAGGTGCTGATTCCGATATCGGTGGTTTTGGTGGTTTGTTTGATTTGAAAGCAGCCGGTTACGATACCGCCAACACTTTGTTAGTTGCTGCCACTGATGGTGTTGGAACCAAATTGAGAATTGCTCAGATCATGAATATACACAACACCGTGGGTATCGATTTGGTAGCCATGAATGTGAATGATTTGGTTGTGCAAGGTGCCGAACCATTGATGTTTTTGGATTATTTTGCCACTGGTAAGTTGGATATCGAAGTAGCTGCTCAATTTGTGGAGGGTGTAGCAAATGGATGTATTCAAGCTGGATGTGCTTTGGTTGGCGGTGAAACTTCTGAAATGCCAGGAATGTATGATGAAGGACATTACGATACTAACGGTACTGCCGTTGGTGCTGTTGACAAACACAAGATATTGCCTAAAATTGCCGACATGAAGGCTGGTGATGTTCTCATTGGATTGAGGTCAAACGGTATCCACTCCAATGGGTTTTCATTGGTGCGTAAAATCATTGAAATTAGCGATTTTGATTATCAATCACCAGCACCATGGAGTAAATCTAAAACAATTGGTGAGGAGGTTCTCGTGCCTACAAAAATTTATGTCAAGCAATTGTTGCCTAGTATAAATGAAAGTTTGGTATTAGGGTTAGCCCATATTACTGGCGGTGGATTAGTCGAGAATATTCCACGTGCGTTACCTAAGCATTTACAAGCAAAAGTTGATATAAGTAAGTGGCAAGTTCCAGAAATTTTCAAATGGTTTGGCAAACAAGGACAAGTACCAGTTCACGATATGTTAAAGACATTCAATTTAGGTGTTGGTATGGTTTTGATTGTTGACAGGGCAAATGTCGATAAAGTTTTGGAAAGCTTGGAGAATGCTGGTGAGAAAGGTGCACTTGTGATTGGAGAGTTGGTTGAAAAGAAGGAAGGAGAAGAAGGATGTATTGTTGACAATGCTGAAGGATTGTATTAAAGTATAGTGAGGAATAAACATTGAAAAGCTAAGGATCTCGTGAATTTGTAGAGTCGACTTACAAACCCACAACTACAAAGCTGAGATGAGGTAATGCACTCGGTGCTGGTTTTTGATGTCACTTATTGATAATAAATGGAACCGCATTTGCCCTTTGGGAAAAAGAAGGTTTTACAGAAACCGTATATTTATTGCCTATTTATAATATTCAACAAGTCCTGAGACTACTTCCAAAACCACTACTACTGTAGATATCGCATTTCGCTTCTAACACAACACATATTGCAAAAGGCGAGTGCTGGTTTTTCGCGTGTTTACTCGAAAGAAATTGCGATATCCCTGTTGCACTAACTCGGTGAATTGTGTCTCATCAAGGTTCACGTCTTAGAGGTTGGTCAACTATTTTTTGCAGCAATTTGGTCACCAAAATCTAGATACTTATTTTAATGCAGACAAACAATACGAGGTCAACTTGTTGCTCCACGACGCTCATAGACTCATCATCACTGTAACGCCCTCTTGTTCTCCAACCCGCTCACTAAATCATAGTAATGAATCTTATAAAGCAACGCATACTTTTCTCTATACGAATCAGGAAACCCAATACACCCATCACGTGACTTTTCGTCATTTATCTAATATTTTCTTTTTTCAAACTGTGCATTAAATGTTCCAAAAAGCTAAGCGGCTAACAAATTCCTTCGTTCCATCCGGCGCGAGAGAAATGGAAAATGAAAAAATAAAAAAATTCAGGGTGCTACTGCTTGCCTTTGGTGCGGGTAGGTGTGGGACGACTCTCTTGATTCGGGTCAGCATCGCACGCAAGCCGATGTGAAGAGAATCAAGAACATTTTTTCAATCACAAAGCGAAAGTCTCTGCTTAGTAATCTATTTTTACTGAAGATATCAAGTGTCATTTTAAATAGGATCCCCATCGTTCAGTAGGTATAAAACATTCATTGTACTGCTCTCATCTCTACTTTGCGAGTTATCTCAACCCCCATTGGCTCAAGCTATTCATTATTGTCAAGGCTATTATCAAATCTTCGGAGCAATTGTATCCCCATTTTCATTCAAACGAAAAAAAAAAATAATTAAATAAAATAAAATTAAATTAAATATCTTTTATTAAATTTGCATATCCCACATCTTTGAGCAATAGAAAGAGTCAAAGAAGAAAGAGAGATATCACAGGAGACTGAGTTTATGGGCATTCAAGTATACTTGTACAGCTAACCACCCTTGTTACCCCTGATTCCTCAACAAAGCCCAAATCTGAACAAAATCTTTTCTCCACAGGCAGTCTCTTCGACTACATTTGCAACGCCGTTTTAGCAACCACAGTTTTGTCGGTGTTTTTTTTTCTTTTTTTTTTTTTTTTAATTTTCCAACCAGTATCAATATCCGTTGATTAGCCATATACATCACATACATCCATGGGATTGCTTTCCTTGGGTACTCCACTAGACTGGCACGAGTCAAAGAAACATAATGAACACGTTAGAGACAATGGTATCACTCAGTTGATAAACATATTTCGTCAACACTACAACAGAGACAATGATCGATTTTTTTGGGGGGACGAGGTTGAGTACATGTTGGTTGATTTAGATGAGCAACTGAAGACGGCAAAGTTGGCCATTGACAAAGACTTTGTTTTGGACGACTTGAATGATGAGACCAAATCACTTCCGAAGGCTCAAGAGAATAATGTTTTGTTTCATCCTGAGTATGGTAGATACATGATAGAGGCTACTCCAGCAAAGCCATACGATGGAACTAGACTTGAGGATTATGTCTATGTTGAGGATAATATGATCAAACGAAGGGAGTTGAGTACTGACGAACTTCCCAAACATATCAAGCCATTGACAATCACTGCATTTCCAAGAATGGGATGTGGAACGTTTACTTCACCACCCGCCAAACCCATTGGACCTGCATCACAATCATTGTTTTTACCCGATGAGATTATCAATCGGCATGCTCGATTCCCCACGTTAACAGCCAATATTCGTAAAAGAAAAGGTCACAAGGTTGCCATGAATTTACCCATGTACCCAGATAAACGTACAAAATTACTAGATGATTCGATACCAACCAATCGTCAACTATTCAAGAGCGATAAAGAGCCCCACATTGGTGCTTCCAAGCCGGGGCATGTATATATGGATTCAATGGGATTTGGCATGGGCTCCAGTTGCTTACAAATTACCATGCAGTGTGAGAACATCGACCAGGCGAGATACTTGTATGACGCTTTAGTACCAGTGGCACCAATATTGTTGAGTTTGACTGGTGCAGCACCTATATTCAAAGGCTACTTGGTTGATCAGGATGTGAGGTGGAATGTCATTTGTGGCGCTGTTGATGATCGTACATTTGTGGAAAAGTCAGAAGAGCCGTATCCAAACTATCACCTATTCGGTGGATTGGACATTGATGAAAAGGAAAACTTACAGGTGAACAATCACAGCGTGAATGCTTATGGGGATTTGCAGGATCTTTACACAAAAGATGGCAAGCCTATTCAAAGGGTTCCTAAATCGCGATACGGCTCAGTTGACAACTATCTCGGGGATCACAACTATGATACAAGCTATTTTAAGGATGCTTTCAACGATTTGAATGCGCCAATAAACTCCAAAATCTACAAACGTTTGATAAATGACAAACTGGGACAATTTGACAAGTATTTGGCCAACCATTTTGCCCATTTGTTTATCAGAGATCCATTGGTTATATTTAGTGAGAGAATCAATCAGGATAACAAATTGAGTAATGATCATTTTGAGAATTTGCAAAGTACTAATTGGCAAACACTACGCTTCAAACCACCAGCATTATACGAAAGTGATACCAATGGCAAAATCGATTTTAGTGACAAGCCAGGATGGAGGGTTGAGTTCAGACCAATGGAGGTTCAAGTCACTGATTTCGAAAACGCGGCATTTTCATCCTTCATTACGTTACTATCACGAGCTATTTTGAAATTCAGACCAAACTTCTACATCCCCATTCTGAAGGTGGAATTGAATATGACATTAGCTCACAGGGTTGATTCTGTATTGAATGATAAATTTTGGTTCAAGTCAATGGATTCTTGGAATTTGGACTATCATGATTTTACGGGATATGACTTTACTTGGTTTGATAGGTTTTTGATGGAAGGAAACGACGTTTTGGAAGATGGCCCTGTATATCTCAAGGGATATGCTTCGAGTGCAAGTCTTGCTGGTATGAATGGAAGGACTAATGGGAATGGAGTTGCTAACCATACCCAAATGAATGGATCTATAGCAAAGAACAAGAAGGGATGCGAGGGCAAGACAGTTGAAGATGTAAATGATGTCGATGATTTTGGCATGGATCAACGATACACCATCAACGAGATCATCAACGGAGATGGTAAATTCCCCGGCTTGATAAGCTTAATCATCAAGTTAATTGCAACTGAGTTGGTCCCGGAATCGTGTCAGCATTGTCCCAACACCAAATGTGCTCAAACGTTGATCAGATTGAAATTTTACCTTTTGTTGGTTTCAAAACGAGCTAGCGGTGAAATACCGACTGCCGCACATTGGATGAGACATAAAGTGTTGAATAATCCAAACTATGAACAAGACTCCAAAGTCTCAGAGGCGATCAATTACGAGCTAATGGAGGATATCGATAAATTGACACAATTGAGTGATAAAGAGTTAGTGACTGAATTTTTTGGTGATGTGATTAGCGATTATTTGTTGAATCACAAGGCTCCACTGAGATGATCGATGATGTAAATTGAGGTTAGAGACGGTAATTGTGGATGTCTGTGCAATTTGTGGACGTAATTGTCCGTTTACGTGTCCAATCGTGAAATCAGTGCCTGACTTTAGAGATACTGCAGGCTATAACGTGGTTGCCATTATGGCACCACTTTGTATGAATGGGGATCACAGTAGACTTTTGTAGCTAATCTCAATTATCTCTATTTCTCGTCTTTTATTTTTTTGTGAAATTTGTGTTGGTGGCTTTAATAGTGTGGATAATTGAAACACGACTTTATGATAATTACGTAATAAACCAGTTCACGTGAAATCCATAGCCTATTTAGCTCGACCTTACTTTGAGTACCATTGGATTCACTCGGAAGTAGTACAAATGGTACACCTCTACACCTATCTATGCCTAGCATCAACATCTAACCTCAGATGGTGCTTATTAAGCGTGTTTTTGGATCATTGTTCGAAATTTCATGTTTGTGTGTGTGTGAATCCACGTCACGCCTCTTTCTCCTTCTCTCTCGAATTGTTTAAAAGTTTTTTTTTTTTTTTTTTTTTTTTTTCCTGTTCTCATTTTCCTGCGATTTGTTTGTTGTTTGTTGTTTGTTGTCGTATTCACGTTGAATCATACCCCCCTCCCTTCCTTCCGTTGACCTCATACTAGACCTTCGCTACTACAAATATTTTTACAGGATGGGATTTCTTGATAACTTTAAAGCTTTTGTTCACTCCATTACCACCAACGATCATTATGCATCCTATGATTCACCTTACAGGACGCAAAACAATGACAATGATGATTTCACTGGATCCTCAGCTGGTGGTGCACACCCTAATGGTTCAACAATGAACCTTAATGCAGATTTAAACGCATCAAGGCTGTCATTGAATGATTCTACAGCAGGTGGCTTCTATAGACCAGGATTACGATCTTCGCAAAGTCAGTTGGGTCAAGACGTTCAACTTCAAAATTTTGATGCCAATGGATTACCCCCCTTGCCATCGATAGACTCATTGTGGGATCGTATTGAACATTGGATTGACGAGGAATACCCAGAGTTGGATGACAATCTTAATGATGGTGTTACTTCAGCTGATTTGAATGAGTTTTTGCAAGATCTAAAGTGTGGTTCAAAAAGCCTACCTGAAGATTTTAGACAATTTTATAAAAGGCATGATGGTCAGTTGAGAGGTGGTAAACCGACTGGATTAATCATGGGATTGGTGTTGTTGGATTTAGAAAGTATTGTCGAGGAGAATATTTTATGGAATAAAGTTGCCGAGAGATTAGAAAGACAACAATATATGGCTCAACATCAACAGAAACAAAATGAATTAAAAGAGGGAAGTCTGCAGCAGCAGCAGCACTACCAGAAACAAGCTGCTACATTTATCACAAACCAAAGATCTATTCCACCTAATGCAATCCAGCCTTTTTATTATAACAAAGGATGGGTAATATTGCTTAAAGACAACATTGGAAACCAAGTTGCTATGGATTTGAATCCGGGACCAAATGGTACTTGGGGACAAATTATATTGTTTGGTCGTGATTTCGATACAAAATTGGTCATTGCTCACAGTTTACAAGAGTTTATATTTGAATTTACTACTGATCTAGAATCTGGTAATTTTTTAATTGATTCGAGTGAGTACCAAGAAGAATTGGGGTTCTTGTCGTCTGACAGAGATGGCGATTTCATGATTGGAGATGAAGATGAGAATCAAGGTGAATTGAGTTTTTATGACAGAGATGGCAAAGAATTTGGTAAAAACGCAACGAGAAGTAGGCCAAGCTATATTGAGGTGTTGAAGAGAAGAGCCTTGAAGAAATATGGATTGACTGAAAACTTTCAGACTGCTTATCAGCCTCCAAAACCAGTTAAAAAAGCCCATGAGTCAGGTAGAAGTAGTCCATATTTGAATCAATCAAGAAGTGGATCAAATGTAAACTTGAAGACACCGTATTCGAAGAACAACTCATCAACCAGTTTGAGTGCCAGTCAAGGAAAGAATAAACCAGTCGTTTCCAGTCCTTTGGTCAACCTTGATAACAACTCAAGTTCATTCATTATACCAAAGGAAACTATTATTGATGGCAAACTGAAACCAGAGTCGTCAAAGGTTGAGCCCACTGTGTCCAAGGAAGAGTTAAAGGAAGAAAAGCCTCTTGAAAATGATTTTCAAGAATTGCGGATCGAAGAAAATGAAAATACGAAAGACGTCACCGGATCGAGATCGGCCACATCTGTATCAGTATTAGAGGAGCCAGAACCTGTACTGAATAACAACAAAGAGTCGCAAGTCGCGGAGGAAAAAGACACGTCTGACAAAGTAGAAAAGGAGTCAACAAAGGCTGACCTTGTGGATGTTGATGAAAATGTTGATAAGTTTGGTGAAGATGACGATGATGATGCTGGTGAAAAAGAAAAGGAAGAGCTGGATGATGTCGAGGCTGAAGACGACGCAAAACCTGACACAGATGGTGAAGCTAAGCCATTGACAAAGTCGCAAAAAAAGAGACAAAAGAAGAAGGGTAAGAAATAGACCAATAAAGTGAATGATTTAGATTATATAGTCTTGTTCTGTAAATGGTGACTCCATTTGCGAAATAGAAACACGTTTGTTTATTGCTATTTAGTATACCTCATGTACTCTCTTTGTAAGGTGCATTCATATGTGTAGACACAAAATTTCACCTTTTGAACTTCACTATAGGAAAACAAACTTTTAACGAGTCCCTCCACAAAAATTTCCTAGTTATGAATTCATTAGGGTATTGGGATAATATAAGTTTTGGAATTAACAACTCTACCAATAACACAGAGGGTACTGCTGATCTGTTTAGCCGACTAGATAATTCACATGATACACAACATCATCAGAGTAATGAAGTTTTAGAAACGCAAATGTCTGAATCACACCACGACTCCACTAATCTAGGTATGCATCAGCATGAGGTGCAAGTACAACCACCATTTACACCCGAAGAGATACGTGATTCGATAAGGTCTAGCTCCCTAGCCAATGATCAATCAAGCAGAATTCACCATGCTTTTATGCAACTGATTGACGAGGATGACGAGGATGAAGATGAACGACTCGAAGGTTCATTCAATAGAATCGCTCAAAGCGGTGTCCAGTCTGGCAATGATCCTATTATGACTGAAGGAGTGGCAGATGTTGGTGATCAACTGATTGACCATGATATGATTGGTCATCGTACAACGTCGAGTCATCACAATTATGAAGCTGTTGATGATCGACACACGCTGCAAATGGATGACTCGTCAACTCAACCAAGTTTAGAGCAGATCCAACGAGTGTACTACATGAAGGGTTTACAAGAAGTTGAAGATTTACAATTGGTTGATTTATCACCATTGGCAACTTGGAAATTGTCATCCTATAAACAAGGATTCGGTTTGGCACAGTTGCGAGAAGATAATCCTGAAACGTACTGGCAAAGTGATGGAAGTAATGGTGGTAATAATACCAACCCTAATAGTTCAGCATTGATGAATAATCACTTAGCCAATCCACATTCCATAACTATCCATTTTATCAAGAAAGTTGCGCTAGAGCGAATATCAATATTCACCAATTACTCACTTGATGAAAGCTATACACCTAGTAAGATTAGAATCATGGCTGGTAGCAGTGAAGGGTGGGACTTGATCAAAGTTTGCACAGTCAATTTCAACCAACCTATTGGGTGGTCTCATATAATATTCAATGGCATCAGAAATGATGGGGTATTGAAGTGCTTCATGGTGAAGATATTCATATTGGCGAATCATCAAGAAGGTAAAGATAGCCATATTAGAGCTATAAGGTGCTACGGTAAAAAAAATGTACCGCAAAAGATTCAGCCCATGCAGGTGGATTCTAAACCGGTGGAGCATCTTGGTCATTCTGATCTATTGAAGGATTTGAGTTTAGCTAGTGGATCTAGTAGCATGTCTGGTGTACTGCTGAGCTCTAGAGTGGAGTTGGAGTCCAAAGATGGTCTCGATTTGCAAGAGGAAGGCGGAGAAAATCAAGAGGACATCATACCCGACAGTCCTGATACTGAAACTGCTAAAATTCTACAAAATGTTAACACAGTATTGGGTAACAATACCGGTTTTCAAAGCATCGAACTTAAAAGTGTTTCATCAATTAGATAGCGTGATTATATACATCTCCTTTAGTACCTGTTAGACGTCAATTTTCAATGAAAAGTCAACGATACCCGTACCTTGGTGAATTGATGACGTAGAGTAAATATCAATATCGTTTGAAAGGTAACTGCTCAAATTGTTCAATGTCAACCCGCCTGAACATTCCAACAAGAATGCCTTGTTACCTCCTTTATAATGCTCTTTCAAATTTTGCGCCACTTTTCTCAATTCATCTCCTTTGAAATTATCCAACATGATAACATCAGCACCAGCATCTATAGCCTCTTTTGCATCTTTTTCTGAACTTACTTCAACTTCGACTTTGACAGCAAACCCACAAACCAGTCTTGCTTTCGCTACTGCATCGGTGATACTTCCAGTTGATGCAATATGGTTATCTTTCAACATAACCATTGAACTCAAGTCATACCTGTGTGTATCTACACCACCAACTAGCATGGCATACTTTTCAACTAATCGTAATCCGGGTGTAGTCTTTCTTGTCCCAGCAATTAACCCAGTATATCCATTCTCGTCGGCCAACTTCTTGGTAATGTAAGACTGAGTAGCTACACCTGAAGCCCTAGCCAACAAATTCAATGCAGTTCTTTCGGCCAACAAAATATTTTTAGCAGCACCAGAAACAGTGGCCACGACAATCTTGCCGCCATTCTGTTCCAATTCCTCAGCCGTAACATACGTCTTTTCTTCACGATGCCATTTGACTTTTAAATCGCATTGTTTAAAGACTTCAGCAGCGAAAGGCACACCGCATATCAATCCTTCTTGTTTCATGTATAATGATGCTGTTTCTGGTTTGGCGCCAACGACAAATCCACCAAAATCGAACGAAGGCACATCCTCGGTTAAAAAGTCTGTGATTTGTTGTTTCCATTTCCCATTTTTGGGTAAAAGATTGGCGTATTCAGATGACATTTTTGAGTGTTGGGAACTGCTTGTTAGAATGGAGTAGATCTGGGGGAAAAAGAATCGGATGTTTGGTGAAGAGAAAAATGAAAGAAATGAGTGTCTGTCTCATTCATGGCACGACTAATTCCCGAGGCATAAAAAGTTTCACACACACAGAACCTTTCGAGATACCTCAATTCGCTTTACGCATACATTATGACATGAGCGGGAGTAAAAATGACAAGAAGATCCAGTCAATATTAGCAATCCCCTTCAAAAGAAACACATGTCGCGTCTGTGGCATGGCATATAGCTTACAAGTACGCGCCGATGTGGAAGTGCACAAGAGGTATCATACACAATTTACAAGCGGAATAACTTGGCCGACATCACTCAATTCCAAGCCACTAAACTCATTTGTCGTAGTGCGTAGAGAAAAGTCAAGCGCGTTGGGGAAATTGAAACGCACCATCACCTCCAAGCGTTTCAAAGTCCACATTCAAACAATTGATAAACGCAACAAAAGACAAGTGGAGAAAGTAGAGCAGATATTGGAAATGGTCAATAGAGAGCTAAATGCTAGTTACGATTCCAAAGAATGGAAGTCGAGCGAACACGAATCTAGTAAAGCGTTTGTCGTTCTAGTTGGAGGTAAAGCAGTTGGTCTATGTACGACGGATTCTATAAATGAAGCCAATTGGATGATGCACAAAACTCAAACAATCGTTCCTCATCAAATTGTGAAGAACATTCGTATAGGTGTTTCTCGAATTTGGATTTCTGCTGATTGGAGGCAACACGGGTTGGGCAAAGAATTGTTGAATTGTGTAATGGCAAACTCCATTTATGGTCAAGTATTGCGCAAAAATCAAATAGCCTT
Organism: Lodderomyces parapsilosis; assembly: GCF_000182765.1. Lineage (NCBI taxonomy): Eukaryota > Fungi > Ascomycota > Pichiomycetes > Serinales > Debaryomycetaceae > Lodderomyces > Lodderomyces parapsilosis. The sequence goes on along the minus strand of NW_023503281.1, from coordinate 1,791,009 downwards.
TAGTCAGCCAAGTTATAGTGGTGGACTCTTAGCCAAGTCATTTAATGGTGTAGTTCATAAAAGCGGTGAAGTGTTGATACCAGTTTATCTCGAGAAATGATAGCCTTACTCAAGCTTAAACATTGCTTGGCCACCAGCAGCATTAACCACATTCTCAACATATTCATAGATAATACCAGTCATTCCGCCACTAACCAAGACTTTGACAAATCTAGGAAGTGCACCTTTAAATAAAGCCAATGGTCCTTGCTTCATAAACAACTTGTAAGCTGTGCTCAAAGAGTCTCTGTAAATTGCTTTCCCATTTTTCAGCTGCATATGGGTCTTGACAACATCCAATGGCTGAGTGACGGCAATAACGGCAAACGATGATATGGTGTGTAATCCAAGCAGTTGCACGAGAGTATGATTATGTCCAAACCATGCGTTTTCAGTTTGGTGGGGGTTGATCAATTGTCGCATGGCATTATACGAGGAAAACCAAACCCATGAAAGTGCAATTTGTCGCGTGTAGGTGATGAAGGTACCAGCAGTAAAAGCTCTTATCCCTTTCAATTTGTACATTTCCTTAACGGTACCGAATAAAGTCAAAGACGGGTGCTTATTGTAGTGGACTTTCAAACTTTCCATGTTTTGTACACCTTTAGGAATTGGAGTCAGAAAACGACCTTTATGCTTCTTGGTATCCAATATTTCAGCAGAATAGTACGAATTGGGTGACACATATTGACGTGCAAAAATGGACTTAGCTGTTGGTGCGTGAGGACTATGTTGTTGATGATGGTGTGAGTGATGGCCTACTTTAGTTCCCGTGATGTCATAGCCAATATCCTTTGTTCTAGTCAATTCATTCTTTAATGATTGATTCTGTATCATTGTAATTTTAATGTTTTCGAACGGTATCAAAAAAGCGGTTTCAATTGTTGCACTCATTATACCAGCAATAACAATACGTGGTGCCGTTGTCTTGTTTGTTTCACCATGGTGGGAATCAATGGACATAAATTTGGATGCCCAATTGTACGAAACTAACCTAACCCCATTCTTGACAACTGCTCCCAACACTAATGCACTTCCACCTTTATACATTTGGCCCAATGTAGCTGGGTAATTTCCAGGAATATTCCATTTCTTCATGTATGCGTCATTATTGATTTGTTGTTGAGTTTTTATAAAATCAAATGGGTAGGTAACTGTAGCAGTAAATGCAGCGGCAGTGCAACCAGAGACCAATGCAGTGAGCAAATTGTCGCCTTGTTGGGCATTGTCAGCCCTTGGAATAGCCGGACTAGGCGCTTTTGTCGTCGTCGTCGTCTTGGACATTGTAATTGGTGAACTTGACTAGGTGTCCCTTTAACAGCAATCTAATGGGAACCGAAAAATCCAAACCGAGCCTTCTGAACCTGTTCTTGAAATTGAAATTGGTAGCAACTTTGTAAAGTACAAAAACACAAAATGTAAACAAAAAATCAATCACAAGGGGGGTTTCCATCAGTTGATCCAGGGGTGTAATATGTCAAGCCTTGATGCCAAACATGACGATCAGAAGGGAGTCGATTCGGCTTCAACATCGCCGCGTCGGGTCAACGGAGGACCATTCACTGGACTTTCCCAAAATATTATACCAAGTTTGCAATCACCTACAAAGTTCAATATCCATCTTCCCGCCCATGAGCTCTCTCAAACTACAGCAAGGCTAGCGTCTCCTTCAAGCTCTCCAAGAAAAACTCAACAAGTCAGTGCTCTAAGTTCAGGCAATCCTTTCACCAATCTTCCTAGTTTGACGTACTCGACAGATCGTGGAAATTCACCAAGGTCCAACTCATTGTCCAACGAAAAAGAATCCTTCTATAATGTTGATTACTTGGGTCCGATTACATTGGAATACCTACGGTATGTTTACAATGCGCTTGTATCATTGGAACCCGTTGAAGGAGTGTCGCATGGGGGAGATACAAACGTTTATGACACGCCACCTGTGTCCAGTGGAATTGACAAACCTGGAACGGCAGAAACTTTTCCCGTCGAGGACAATGGCAAATACAAAAGCCCTAATCAACTAGATGATATGCAGATCCAAATTGAGATGCGGTCCCGACTGGAAGAAACCCCACCTCCAGTCAGAAGTGAACCCCAAAAGAAGCCAATTTCGTATTTGCAAAAGATTTTGCAAGCTCAGATGGCCAAAGCTGAGAAGTTGAAGACCCCAAGGAGCAAGTCTGTCATCGGCGATGTGTATCAGGGTGAGTCTGTCACCAGCGAGGTGCATCAAAGCAATATTAATTCGGAGCCACATGAGCAACTATCACAACCTGACTACAGAAAACCAGTACGGAAAAAGAGGAAGCTTGTTGGTGCAAAGCCTGACTTCACGATTGAGCCAATACAACACGAAGTGAGTACCTTCGGATCTCCGGGAAAAGAAAAACCAATTGAACTGGCAGTGAACAAAGATGTCGAGGACACAAATAGTGAGTTTTTCAAATATCATGGTGCTTCACATCTCAAACTACCCCTGGTTGATCAAGATATAGCGCCAGGCGCTGTTAATGGTAACCTACCAGACCAGAATGTGGCATTGATTGAGGAGAACGTGATGCAACCGAATATCGATCTTCTCGTAGCTACGCGCGAGGATGTGACGACGCTGGAGCCAATTGTGAATACAAACGAGGCATCTGTTGTCAATAAAGAAGATCCTCGAATAGATATTCAGCACCAAGAGCAGCCAGAGTTAATTCAAGAAAAAGCAATCGAGGAAAGTCGTAATAATGAGAACGCTCCATTTCAAGTGCGACATACAGAACAGCCTGCTCCTGAGATGAATGATCAGGAAGAAACTCCACTCCAGGTAAGCCAGGGTGACAACGTGGAAACGGAGCATGAGAAAAACAAAGTGGTATCAACATCTAAGAAAGTTGATAATGAGACATCAGCGATGGTGCAACCACTCCTTTCAGAGGATGATGTAGCTGCAAGCGAAATGGACAAAAGTGAACATGACGCTTCCGAAGTGGAAAGCCAAAACGAAAAGACTGAAGAGTCAGGAGATGGAAAAAACCACGAAACGTTAGAGCCATTGAAGTCGATGTCAACTGTGCATCCAAGTGCTGCCTCAAACTTGCAAGAAAAGAAGATTGTCGATAATTCCAACTTTAAAAGTTCACAAGAAAATGATGACGACAACGGAGTTATTCTTGAGAGCTGCGAGTATGTCGCTTCCGATGTAGAAATTGTGAAACGGTCTGCAGGAAAAACAGAACAGTCAGAGGCAAGCAGTGAAATAAACCCATCGATTGCAAAATCCAATGCAGAACCCAACGTATCTGAAAAGATTGTTCAAACTGAAGCCATTATGGAGGACACAGACACTAGCCCCCAAATGGAGTCAGAAACCAAGAACACACCAATTTCCCCAACCGAGAGCATGTTTGATGTATTTCACAACGCACCTGATACCGGAGAAGTGGAAATAGACACCTTCAGTGCAGTTGATGTTTCTGATAAGGGTGACCAACAACCGATTGAGGAAAGCTCGACGAGTAATTCAAAAGATGAAGCTATCGGTATCCTGGAAATCGACTTTATTACAATGAATCTACTAAATCGTGAAAAAGTGGGGTCGGACTCTCTGAATCCCAATCCATCGCAACTTGAAAAACTTCCAACTAGTATACTACAGCTTTTTCAATCAAGTTCAGAGGATTTTTTACAAAACTTAATGAACAGCTTAAAACTTTATGCCTTTTCGAGAGATTCGCGAAATGTGGACATGTCGGATTTGATATTGTACCTTCGTCAGATTAATTTTGGAGGTACCGGGGAGACAATGGGTGATATCGAACGAATATTTGATATAGCTCAAGAAAACCTTCCTCTTGAGTTGATCATAGATCTAGAAAATAGTGTTGAGAAGGCTCTTTCGGAGCTTGAAACGGGTGAAGAAGGTGGGTTGTTTATTGGTGACGAAGAGGAAGGTGAAATTGAACAAGCTAGCAATGAAAAGGAAAAGGAGCGTGATGACGAGGATGTTAATGGCTCTAATGAGGGTGATGGGAGCGGGAGTACCGAAACTGACGACAAGCAATTTCCCGAGCAAGAAATTGAAGAGGATGTTGACTTTAAAAATAAAGACACTGATGATGATGACGAAGTTGTATAACTATGTACAAATAATACAATTCTAGACTTTTCTCTCTTCCTTTCTTCAATGACAAGCAGAAGCAGCAGCATATTGTTTTTGGTTACCTCTCACAAGTTTCAAAAGTTCAAAAATGGTAGTGGGTGTTATCCCCTGAATACGACGTGCTTGTCCGATTGTCTTTGGTTGAATCGTGTTAAGAATGGAGCATGCTTCATAGGAGATCTTTAAATTTCCAGTGTTCGTATAATTGTAGTTTGTTGGCAAAAGTAGATTCTCATCTGCTTCGTAGGCGTTCAAGTGAGCTTTCTCTTTGGACATAAATGGCTCGTAATCACTTTCCACATCAATACGATTCATTAATCTATTGGTCAAATGTTGATAGAATGATGGGGTGTTGCCTCCGGTGAACTTGTCGATATGGGGGATGACATCCTTGATTGAAACTCCCTTGTATGATAACAATTTCCAACCATTAACTTTGTTGCTTGATCTCAAATCGGTGGCAGCTCCTGATAGTGCAGGCGACCAAGTCTTGCCAGAAAGTCGAAGACTTTTTAAATGATTTTTGATATCGTTAAATTGTTGAACTTCATTTTTGAAGTATTCATATCTGTCGTGACCAACAACTCCAAGTTTGTACCCCAATTCGGTCAATCTTTTGTCTGCGTTGTCTGAACGAATAGATACTCGAAACTCTGATCTTGAGGTGAACATCCTATACGGCTCTTCTACTCCCTTAGTTATCAAATCATCAATCAAGACACCAATGTAACCGTCGGACCTCTTCATTTCCAATAATGGTTTGTTCAAATACGAAAGGCCAGCGTTGATTCCAGCAATGCAACCTTGAGAAGCAGCTTCTTCGTATCCAGTGGTTCCATTAATTTGACCTGCCAAATACAATCCGTTGACCAATTTTGTCTCGAGAGTTACTTTGAGTTCCCTTGGGTCAACGTAATCGTATTCCACACCATATCCCGGTTGCACCATTTTCACATTTTCGCACCCAGGCATCAACTTGACAATTTGCTCTTGTATATCCTCTGGCATTGTGCATGAGATTCCATTTGGATAGATAAGATCGGTGTCCAATCCTTCAGGTTCTAGCCATACCACATGAGATTGCTTTTGTGGGAACTTGATAACCTTGGACTCGATACTGGGGCAGTACCTGGGTCCCTTGACGGTTTCCCTGATGTGAATTGATTTATCCAAATTATCAGAAATCATCTTGTGGAATTCAGGTGTTGTTTGTGTCTGATAACACTTGACCAAGTGATCCTCTAGGTCAACACGGTCGTTCAAGTATGACATTGGTTGAGGTGGGAAGTCAGACGGTTGTTCTACCAAGCCAGAAAAATCAATTGTCTTTGCAGACAATCTTGCTGGGGTCCCCGTTTTCAACCTTCCTAATCGAAATCCTGCTTCTCTGAATGTTTTTGATAGTCCAAAAGTTGCCTTTTCGCCCATTCTCCCCGATGGGAATGCCTTGAGACCAATGTGTATTTCACCCCCTAAAAACGTACCTGTAGTGACAACCACTTTGTCACACTTTAATATTCTACCATCCTCTAATATCACGCCTTTGACAGTTCCGAATGCTCGACCATCATAATCTTCAGAATTAGTTGGCTCGATTATGATATCTTTCACTTGAGCTTCAATCACTGACAAATTCTCGTAATTGCATATTTCCCTTTGCATCTCGTTCAAGTAAATCATTCTATCAATTTGTGCGCGTGGTCCATGTACAGCTGGACCTTTGGAAGCATTCAATATACGGAAATGGATACCTGCCTTATCGGTGATTCGAGCACTAACGCCATCAAGTGCATCAACCTCACGTAATAGTGTTCCTTTACCAACACCTCCCATTGACGGATTACACGACGCTGTACCTATTTTGGCTATTTCAGGAGTTATCAAAGTGGTTGGAGTCCCTGATCTTGCTGATCCAGTTGCTGCTTCACATCCCCCATGGCCACCTCCGATTACCACAACAGGATAATTTTGTGACTCGTTTAACCTTGTTCGTAGGTCAGCATTGATAATGATATTTCTCTTTTGAAAAAGGGACGCTCTCGGTAGGATTGCACACCGGTTAGTTAATACTCTAATCATGGTGTAGACCAAGTAAAACTACACTTAAAGAAGGAAAATTTTTGTTTTTGTAACTCTGATTGAAAAAGTATATTATCTCATCTCAATTTCTACAAGATCAATTTACCAGACCCTTTACACTACATTACAAAAGATACAATGGTAGATATAGCAAGAGCTGAAGGTGATGACCTTAATGATGGTTTAGAATATGATGTGCAGAATTCAGAAGATGAAGGAGAGTTGGCCACATCGTTACAACCTCCGTCGGAACCCGCCATTATCAGTGGAGAAACAACAACCAAATCAGATCAAGAGTCCAACCAACGAAAACGTAAAAAGGACTTTTCAAACTTTCAAAACAAGAAGAAAATGAAAATGGAATTGGATATTCAACAAAAGAGAAACATGTCACTAGAGCAAAGTCCTGAAGTGATAGCGGAATTCATCAACACCAAAATCAGTAGGAAACATGCAAATCTATCAGCATTAGAATTGAGTGAGTTGTATTTTACAAAGAATGATATCCGATCAACTTCTGAATTTACCAAGCCAAGAACATTGGATAACTTGCTGGATTACATCAATCAAAGATTTAAGAATATGCTACCTGGAAAGCAACAACAGCTGACGAAATCAAAGAGTAAAAAGAATGCAAAGAAAGGCAAAGATGTCAAAAATGACGACGAGAAAGATGATCAACAACAAGTTGAAGAAGATCGCAAATTCATAGCCATTGTATCCATGTCAGCGATACGAGCATGTGATGTCCATCGTGCCACAAAGGATTTAAATGGAGGTTCTTTAAAACTCATCAACAAAAACAAGTTGGAAATTGATTTGAATTTGGTTAAATCAACACGATCAAGAGTACTTTGTTGTACACCAGGAAGATTGCAAAAAGTATTGAATAGTCTCGATTCACAATTGAAACGAGATGAAATCAAGATTATTCTTGTTGATAACTCGTACCTTGACCAAAAAAAGCAGAACATTTGGGATATAAAGGAAACTTTTGAAGTATTGAAAGATATGACAAAAAATGGCCTGAAGATTTATCTCTATTGAGTATACTTATACATATATATAAAGTGAAAGTGTTATCACAGTAGCGGTAAATATACATTCTTTCTAGTTTTGTAAAATGAAGAAATGCCACTAGCGATAATTTCCAACATGTTTTCGTTGAATTTTTCCGCATTTTTATTATTGTAAAGGGCGTCAATTACACTTTTGATGTCCTCTGCATTGATTTTGGGTTTGTAGAATAACTTTAAAAACGCAATGTTTGCTGCTGTTTGTAAAATGTAAGTTTGTGATTCATTTGCGTCTCTGTTGAAATCTGATGCTTCATTCTGCTTTGCCTCATCTACAGCATTGTCATTCAGGTTAGCATCTTTACTTGCTTTTGATTCGGTTCCCGTGTCACAGGTAGTTGCCCCCGCTTCCTCCTCTTTTACATCAGCTTTATCACTCTCATTCATTGATGAGTTAATTTGAAAGACAATAACTTCAATCAGCTTCTCAAACCATTCATTCTTGACTTTTATAAATTGGCTAGGTACCAATGATGAGTTCAGAAACAAATCAACGTTATGAGGTTCAATCTTCGAAGCTTGCGTAAGAAAGGCTTGAGCTACCTCATACATTTTCAGAGCCAATTGAATATTAGGCCTCGTAGGTATATCCACCTCATTAGCTTGGGACTCTTTTGCTATAATCAATTGCCTAAGGTTGTAAACCTCCCCATCTAATACATGAGATACAACTTTCTTGAAAATGCTGTCAATATTTGAATCTACTGCAGTCATCAATGCGCCTGTATCACTATTCGTGGCAGCGATTTTTGACTTGATCTCATTACGCAAACTCGTCAAAAGACCAATAAGATAAATTAATTTGCTTACCTCTCTCTCTTCTGAGCTCAACTCAAACAAAGATGTACTAAATTTTGAAATCTCTTGATTAAAGCTCTGGTTCACTGAGGTAGAAAGTGTTTGGAATCGTTTCTTCAAACTGTCACCAGTAAAATCGCCCCACTGGACACCATCACTTCGCAAACTATGATACAATTGGGGGAGGTAGTCATAAATATCCTTCTTTCCTCTGAGCATCTCAGAGAAATCACGATTGAAATCGGTAATCTTTTTCAATTGAAAACTCTCATTTAGCCATTGCTTCAACTGGTAAGTAGTGTTGTATGGCGCTTTGTTTGTATTATCTCCTTTGTTTATGACCAATTTCATGTACTCCCCAAGGTTGTAATCCATCACATTGACCACGTCGACGTCAAAAGGATTGTGAGTGACACTGTCAGAAACAGCACTATCTAGCACATCCTGCACTGCTCCTAGTATTCCCTCGTTATTCATTAGTTTTGATACATGGTTATCGTAGATTTCCTTGATCAAACTCTCCAAATTTGCCGACAATTCATCGAGTAGTTTTGTTTTGGAAACAAGATCAATCAATTGAGATTGTACCCCAACAAGCTTGGTTGCATCATCAAGTCTTTTCAAACTCATTATGAAGGTATAATATTTGACTATCGAACTAGTCAAGAAATCCATCGTGGGAGGTGTTTCTGTGGATTGAGACGAGATAGAAGCTAATCTTGAGATGAACTCCACGATTTTGTTAGAGCTGTTCGGATTGACTTCTAGGTATTCACCATCAGTGTCCAAGAACTCACCAAAGTCAACTTGTGAGTCATCAATCCATCCTCTATGTCCCACTAGCTCAACTAAACTCCATGGCTTAGCTATATCACGAAGGGTTCGGAAGTAATCACTATCTCTATTGTCTCCAAAATAGCTTCTGAGGTATGTGCATGTGTTCTCCAAGTACAGAAATACCAGTCTGTAATTGATTGGGGTGTTTTGGCTTGACAGGGCCAATAAGCTGTTTATGTACTTCATTCTGAGGTCAATCAATTTTTGTTTGATATCTTTGCTATTTGAAGTGCCACTTAATAGTATTGTATAGCATACTAAGTAGTTGCACAAAGCCAGGACATTTCTGTTGTAGTTGGTGTTTTTGAATGTGTCCAATTTGTCAAATCGCTCTTGTTTCACTTGAATATCGTCAGTGCCATCCTCCTCAGCATCATCGTCATCCTGAAATTCATCAAAATCCTCTTCTATGAATGAGATGTCATCAACGAACTTTGCGTTGCGATCCGTTAAAAAGTCCTTTGCTAAAAATCGTTGACGAAGACTAAACTTGTCGTTCGAATTAAACAGTGTCAAGGGGAAATTGTAAACCGAAATTTCATGCTCAAAGTAGTCAAGCAAGTGGTACTTAATGCTGTGCACTTGCTGTTGAAGATCCTTCTTTTCCTTCAACACATCTCCAAAAACAACTTCAATGGTGTAGAGCTCCTTCACGAATGGTATAAAATTGGACGTGTGAAGTATAGGACTGGGCCCTTCACGTGAGATTTTATTGGCCAATTTGGCCAACCTTTTCTGGATAACATTGCGAACAATCACTGTTCTCGAGTTTTGTTTAGCTTTGGTTGCATTCTGATCTCGTACAATGGATTCAAATTTAGCATATGAATCCTTGTAAGGTGATACAAATGTCGATGGTTTGTAGGAAATTTCTTGTAATTTTTCCTCAATCGTGAGTGAATTGTTTCGTAGATCGCCAATGTCTTCTGCTATTTTGATCAAATCACGATACTTATCGCTAACTAAATTGTGCAATTCATTCTTTGTTGTTGCAATAATGGTACTATACTGAGATGATAATCGTTGGATTTCTGGGATACTCAATTTGGTAAACATCTCGTCAACATTGTCCAGAGTGGACTGGAACTGGTCATTGGTACCGGTTCCATTGGACACGTCTGCCATTGTGTTGTCTTTGCAGGGAGTGTAGTTAGCCTCGATGCAAGATTTCATTTGACCACCACCAAAAATTTTTGTCTGGTCTACTTATATGGTAGCGCCACTCTCCATTGTAATCCGACTCTTTAGCTGTAATAGTACTTAGTCGTACTCAATTAATTAAGAGGGGGCGATGATAAGGATGGTTCTCCCCCTTACTTGGTGATGCGCCATGATTGTTATCTTGATGAAGAGAAGCGCGATTGTATTGGATATTCAAAACGTACCACTTTGTTTACAGGATTCCGAACTGGACTTTAGACTGGTGAAACCAACTTAATTCCGCGTAGCTCCTCAGAGAGTTACACTGCATTGTTTAAAAGAATGTGTCATGAGTAAACTGCTACTTATCTTGTGTTGTAAGGAAATTTTTGCATCATTTTCATTAAAAGATAAATGCCAAAATGAAAGAAAATTGTTAATGATATCTCATTGAAAGAAAAAGAGGATGAAATACACATAATGCACCTACGACAAAGGTCAATACAAGTGACAACACTAGTATCTCTGAGAATTATAGATGGAATCGAGCTATTACTAACCTCTTTTCCTCTTCTTCTTTGAATATGTATTTTTAGGAATCAACAATTTTGAAGTGTTTCCGATGTCGCACATTTTCTTCCCAAAACCAACACAGAAACAGAACAACAGAACAAACAGAAAGAAAAAGTTGTGAAAGAATTTTTTTTTGTTTGTTCTTGATCAAATTTACCCGCTTAAAAAAACATACAACAAACAACAAAACTAAAATATAACTATATCCAAAAGGGTTTACAGAAGACGTAGAGATATCTGAGACTCACAATTGTATTTACCAACGACCACAGATAAACCTTTCGACGCGCTACTTTTCTTGACTAGAACAAATTTCAAACACCCGCTTCTTGCATTGAAAAAATATGACATCGTTACAATCCTCCACTTTTTACAACCATCAATCACACAACAATGATCAGCAACAGCAACAGCAACAGCAACAGCAACAACATCTGCAGCAACCACAAAACCTGCAGCAGCAACAGGGATTACCACAAACTCAACAAAGTTCCACTGGTGAGATACCGTCACAAATACCTGCTTCGTATTACGCGACATTAGACGGTGGTGTATCTCCGACTTCAAGTACTACATCGTCATCATACTTCGATAACATTGAATACCATAACCAAAATAATGCACATCAGGTCCATAACCAGCCTCAATACCAACAACATCACCCATTACACCAGCAACAACAGCAGCAGCAGCAACAACAACCACAGCTTGAACATGTGCCATCAAACCACACGGTCAATGCAACATCAACAACCCAAGATGGTTCCAACTCCGACATGCTTAATAACAGCGTCACCCCCATGGAAGACAATAACAACTTACATACGACAGCAGAAGCAGAAGACGTGGGGTCTTCTGCTGCTGCGTCAGTAGAGGCAACATCAACAGAACAACCATTTTACGTCAATGCCAAACAATACCATCGTATATTGAAAAGACGTATAGCACGAGCAAAATTGGAGGAAAATTTAAAAATTGCCAGAATCAGGAAACCATATTTACATGAGTCGAGACATAAACACGCAATGAGAAGACCTAGGGGTCAAGGTGGTCGATTTTTAACTGCTAGTGAAATTGCTGAATTGGAGAAGAAAAAGAAACAAGAAGAGTTGGAGCAGCAACAGGGGCAACAACAACAGGAGCAGCAACAGGAACAGCAACAGGAACAACAACTGGTGAAATTGAATCAGGAACAGACTGTTGGTGGAGAAAGTGTAGAAGAGAATACAGGAAATGCCAATGGTAATGATAGTGGTGGTATAGCTACCGCCAATAATGACATGCGAAATATGAGGAATAACAGTACCATCAAAATTGAATCAAATGGGGGAGACAATCAGCAGAGTATCAATAACAACAATAACAACAACGACGAAAACGAGCTAAATGACAATTTTGCTGGTGATGACTTTGTTCCAACTGAGCTAAACGGAGTAAATATTGCTGCAGAAACAGACGCAATAAAATCGGAGAATTCAAGCTGATAATAACACTATTGAAAGATTCATTCCACTTGAGCCATGTACTTATTTCACGGAGATGTTGGAGGTTCAGCACATTGATTGTACAGCATCGTTCTTCACTTCGTTGGCCATTTTTTCTTTTTCAACACTATGTATTTACCTATGTACTTTTATACTTACAAAAACAAGGACTTTCTACTAATTGAACGAATCACAGTGTATACATTTAAAACATTTTTTGCAAAATTGCTTGTGTATCCACATTTAATTGATTCAACACAGCACCATCAACTTTCTTAATATTGGCCAAAATTGTAGTTTTAATCAATTCAAAATCATTGTTTTTAATTTTTGAGATTGGGTCAAATGGTGTCTGGGCAATTGCTGCCAATTTGGAATAATGCGATCCAAATGTAGATAAATCAGAATCCAATTCATTTAATCCACCAGCAGCAGCACCGGAAATGGATGAGATTGCAACAACGTTTGCTTCATTCGTCACTGAACTAGTGTTTCCCTTGGCTATACCTTCATATGAGTTCAAATTGTTAATCAATGTTTCAATTGTATCAACAATCATGCCTACATACTGCGATTGGAAATTGGCATTTGTCAACAACATACTAATACCAATATTAACAATTTTCTTGTCTTGTAAATTGGCCAATACTGATGAAGTACGCAACATAAATGATGAATAAATTTGCCCAAATAATCCCAGTTGGACTGAGTTAATCAATTGCATAATGAAATCACCGCCTGATACTGCATCACTATTAGTATACTTGACATCACTGAGATTAACCGTGGTTAAAACATTTAAAAACACAATAAATCGTTTGACAAATTTATCAGTACGTGATTTTTGTAATCGAGTAAGAATTAATCGAGCAATGTTACTGAGGTATGGTTGTAACGAGGACAAGGGCACATTCAACAATATACTTTGAACCAAATCAAATCCATAGATATCATTGGCTTTACTTGCAAGCAAATTCTGGAAAACTCCCAATAATGGAGTCAAATGATTGGCCTCAACGAAAAAAGTGGGATCATGCTCCAAGATTGAAATTAGTAATCGAGTGATTCCTGGAATGTTACCCTTGAATTGCCATACAGAAGGCGACATCAATGGTTGTATTAATGATTTGTAAGTTTCTGGTAATCCACTTGACTTGGGATATTTTTCCAACAAATAAGCCAAAATTTGAAATGTATACGGAACATATTCTTGAACATCTTCAGAAAGGATATCGAGCAAACCTGGAATAGCATGTTCGATATATTGGTTTATGTTTTTGGGATCTTGTTGAGCTCCGTATTTGAAAAGTAGAGCCAATGACTCAAATGTATAGTGGGAAAATTTGGGATTGGATGGATTCTTAGCAGTTATTTTGAGTATTTGCAATAATTGATCAATGATTGTCACTCTTTCAGAGAACAAATCCTCACATGTGTTCAAAACCCTCATTATACACTTCATAAGAAACTCGTTCTCGGCTAGCTTTTCAGGCGAAGTTGTACTATTCATGAGTATCAAGTTGAACAATTTCGTTAATAATGGAGTAACAAATGGTTCGATATCATTTTTATCGAACACAGGTTGATGGCCCTGACTGAAGTTGGTCATTGAAAGTAATTTCTCAATGGTGATTGCAGAATAGGTGTATACGACAACATTGGAATTAACTTCGAGGTGGTTAATTAATCGAGGTATAGTGATCAATAATTGATCTTTTGTGAGTTGATTTCTAAATGTGAAGATATACTTTATTGCATCCACTTGCAAGATTGGATGCACCTCATTTGACTCCAAATCATGAGCAATATTTTTAGAAAAAAAGTCAACCACATCAACGAGAACATTGGTTGAGGTGACTCCAACATTAGTTACACTTCCCTTGGTCGCTAGTGAGCTGAATAGGTAAATAGCAGTATCCTTGTGTTTCCAATCGTTATCAGCAAAGCTCAAGAACTGATCCACATACTTCATCACGGTAGTCGTCAACAATTCGCTATTCAACTCCTTCAATTCCCGCAAAAAGTCAGTGGCGCTTTTCCTTCTCGAGTCAAAATCAGATCCTTCCAAGTCTGACCTGACATACAATATAGGCTCATCCTCAAATGTTTCTTCATCATTCTCTCTCAACATGATATTAGGCAATATGATTCTCTCTATAATTTCGTTCACTGATTGTTCGCTTTGGAAAAGTGATTGATATGTTGGTATCTTGATAATGGACGACAAGAAATGTAAAGCTTTGACCACTAGTAAATCAAATTTAGGTTGTTTGGTGACAAAATTGTTGATCAAGTCCCAAACTGATGTAATGAATGTTTGAATCAATGGCTCAAAAACATCTGCATATCTAGTCACGTATAATGACAACAATTCAATAATTGAAGTCTTTACCTTGATCAAAACATCAACTTCTTCATCTTCATCTTTCTTTAAAAGCAAAGGATTATCATAAACCAAGTACTTGTGTACAATATTCATTAATTCATTCATATGGTCTTCGAAAAACTCAGGGATATCTTGGCAATTGAAATCGTAGTAAATCTGCATCAACAATAACAAGTTTTCGAAATAAATCACCAATTGGGCCTCATTATCCTTCAGTTTATCAACCAAATGATCCAATTCAACAAACAATTTCAAAAACGGTTCCACAAACTTTTCCAAAACCAATTTTATCTCCAAAAACAATTCATCGGATCGGAAAAGTGGTCGCCATTTCTTGAAAATAGAATGTGAAACCAATAAAATGGCCTTGTTGTTGACAAAATCAGTCAATGACAACTTCGAAACCAAAATATCAATCAAATTGGGCCAATTGTGAGGAAAATCACACTCAGCAATTAAAGTAATTGCTTCACCAACTTGAATTTGTAATTGATTAGGCAAGCTAATCATGACATCAATAATTTCAAACTTAATTTTGTTGACATCTTCCAATGGTAAAAGATAATTAGTTCCATCCTCAGTTATCCATTTTCTTTTAACTAAGTTTTTGAAATATAATGCTGCTGCTAATCGAATTGAATTAGAAAGATTGGTGGATGCAATGATATGTAGTAAATTGATGGAAAAACCTGGCTCATTCTCCATTGATTTCAATGCCTTTTCTGCTTGATTGGAAAATTGAGGTATCAATGATTGTTCCAAAATCTTGGGAATTGATTCCAATGAGTTTTCAGCCGACATTGTTGTGTGGGAAGAAATTCTGTTGCTACTTTGTAATGTTCGGTGAAAGTTGATGTGGTTATAATACAATAAATGCAATTGCCAGTGGTGATGTGGTTCCTAGAGTAGGCTGTATCGATCAGTTGTCGGTCTTGTTGATAATCTTCCTCAATAATGGGAATAATATTTTGGCAACACTTTTGTTGAAGACTAAAGATGAGAGGAAGACGAAAAAGAGAAAAAAAAAACTTAGTCTTGAAAATACACGACAGGACATTGCACAGAGCAGAGCACGACATTGAATAAAAGATCGACAGTTTGAATATACAAGATACTCCATATGGTTAAAGAACACCATTCTACAACTAAAGCCAATAAGAAAATAAATGGAAAAAAAAATCTCTATTATGTTTGCAAATCAAATACAACTTTGACTTACCCCCCGTTCTACCTCTAAAAAATAAGCTCCCTTTTTAGAACATAAATAGCAGAATTCTGATGCAAAGCTTCAATACCTTTACTTGGTGGTTGGTAAACCTTGAGCTTCTTTTTGTTGCTTTTGCTTAGCAACAGCATAAACCAAACCAGCAACAAATCCAACAAAGATGGATGAGACTGACCAGAAATTGACAGCAGCATTGAAAAAGATCAACCCACTCAATGCAATTGGCAATTTGTTTAAGGCACCAACCATAGAATAAGTGGTTGATGATGTGACTCTAACACACCAAGCACTGCAATAAGAAATACCAACTGAGGAGGCACCACTCAAAACCATGGCAACAATAGTGGCAACTCTATTATCAGCAGGGAAATTCTTTTCCAAATTCTCCGGTGTCCAATTTTCAAACAAAAAAGTGAAAACTAACAAAATTGGGATTGATAAAAGATTGTTATAATACATGGTATCGAAATCTTTGAAATTAGTCAACTTAATTCTTTTTCTCATGATTAAAACAAATGCAGCTGAAGCAAAGCAATTGGTAAACATCCAAAAATAACCCAAATATAATGCAAATTGATCATCAACAGTCTTGACTTCACCCTTGTCACCATAGTAAGCAATGACTGAGGAGAAAACCATCAACAAGAATGAACTCAATGCCATAGTAGTAACCTTACCACCAAACCAAATAACTTCACCGTAAGCAATCAAAATGATCGTCAAGTTTTTGAAAATAGTGTACACTGGAATAGATAAATATTGCAAGGCTTTTGATGAAGTGTAAATCATACCAACTAATAAAAATGCAATTGGTGACCATTTCTTAGCTTCATCTTTGTTGAATTGTCTATAAGTAATGATACCAAATGTTTTCAAAGTACCAATAGTGACAATACAAACAATAGATTGTACTGCCAATAAAAGAAAGTTTAAATTGAAGTTGAATCCTGATACAACAAATTTATTAGTAACAGTCATTAAAATTGATGATAAACAATAGGCCAAGATTGAAATAGGACCTGAGTTGGTGATTGTATTGGCCAATGAGTGGCCTGCACTAGGTGTGTTTCCTTTTTCCATGTCTAATGTAATAGTGGTCTTGTTGTTGCTGTTGCTGAAAAATCGGCGTTTGATTAAATATATTGATTGTCCAACTAAGTAAGCCAGAATAATTCCCATACACTTTTGGTTATGGAGTGTATGTTATGTTATGTTAGTGTTGCGTTTGGGGGAGTGCGAAAGATGGGAGCAGTGATAGCTTACTGTAAAACGGCGTAAAACTAAAGGAATATGGTAAACCTGTATTTCTTTGGTGCAATAAGAGTTGACCAACCAAAAAGAAAAACTCGATGAAAAAGATGGTTTTTCAAATCTTGTTCCTTTTCTAAAAATTTTTTTTTTTTTTTTTGTTAAATTTGTTAGAGTGTCGCAAAATTTCAAAAGATTGATTCTGTTTTGTGTCGTGTCATTTGTTTGTTGTTTTGGCTTTATTGTTGACAATAAAACTATCTTTAGTTAACCAAAATAAGTATTGATGTATGGATGTAAACAAAGTCGTGTATGTGTGTCAAAGACAAATTCAGAAACAATGCAACGGATTGTAGGATTTAAACACCAGCCATCGAATTTAAATGATCGACCCATGAACCCGAATTGTTTATTGAAGAGTTGTTTCACTGGAGAGACAGGACGCTGGGCGGGACTTTTAAAGGTTCATTGTTTGGTGTTGGAATCAATACCGCACTACTGCTCTCTTATACTGCACAACCTTTGATCATACAAGGCTTTCTTTTGGGAGGAACATCTTCATCTGCAATGGTTAACGCTTTAAGCAATTGTACCTGGAATCAAGAACCACAAAAATTACTTACTCCCATCTCAACAATAAAGTGATCGCGTCATCATTTCTTTTGCAAATCTCATAATCAAATCTTTTTTTGAAGACGCGTAATGGGTTAATATCCCATTGTTTGTTTTATTTTCTATAAATAATACCCTTCCAACGTAATCTTCATGTAGATCTTGAGATTCACTGCGTGACTAGTGACTGTAAGCTGCTCTTCCAAGCAAGCAATCGTGCACTCTTTTCGTCCGCTCTTTACGCGTATGTCCCCAACGCCTTGGTCTTATTGTTTCACGACATTCTGTGCAACATGCGAGTTTTTCCGAAATCAGACATTTTGTGCCTTAAATTGGAAAAAGAGGCGAATAAAGCCCCTTTTTATTGTTTTGACTTTGCCATGTGGGCCATAAAGTTTTTGATTATCCCAGTGCATATTGAAAAACTGGCTTACCCTGCCACGAAAGCAATCTTTACACTCTTTGGCTAACATTAAAATGGACGACCATCGATCTATTCTCTTGTACAATATATGGCGTTTTCCATCAAAAACATTCTTTTCATTTCTATAAAATTGTTACATTCACATACACAACGTCCCCCTCCCACTCCCACTCCCCCTCCCCTTCCGTTAATAATCACCACGATTGTAGATACTTATATCAACTTCAGCTTTCACATCAACCATATCTCCTTGATCAATACATGCATCAACACTAAAACCATTCAATGCAGTACCATTTTGTAATTCAGTCAATCGTTGATTCTGGGCTCTTATTTTCTCCAACTCTTGTAAATAATTGTCTTCAACTCCAGTAATGTATGCACCCGTGAAAACCCCAACTTCGAATTCTTTAATATTGTCGGTTTTACAACAATCAATCAAATCATGCAAATCTTGATAAATCACCTTGTCGGCACCAATCACTTGAGAAATCTCTTCTTCAGTACGGTTAAATCCAACAAGAGCTTTAGTGTCAGCTAAATCAATACCATAAATGTGATTGTATCTGATTGGTGGGGCACATGATGCAAAGTATACTTTTTTAGCACCAGCTTCCCTTGCCATCAAAACAATCTCCTTTGAAGTTGTACCTCTTACGATCGAATCATCAACAATGAGGACATTCTTGTTTTCAAATTCCGAATCCATGGCATTCAACTTCCGTCTCACTGATGATCTTCGTTCTTGTTGATTGGGCATGATAAAAGTTCTTCCAATATACCTGTTCTTGACAAACCCTTCGCGATAAGGTTTACCTAAACTGACTGCACATTGGAAAGCACTGGTCCTTGCAGTATCTGGAACAGATATAACAACATCAATATCATTTTCATCCATAACACGTTTAATCTTGCTAGCCAATTTGATACCCATCTCGATCCTAGACCGGTATACTGACACCCCATCCAATACAGAATCAGGTCTAGCAAAATATACATACTCGAAAATATCAGGGGCAAAGATTTTTGGTTCAGCAACTTGTTTGAATTCAGGATCACCATTCTTTTGAATAATTACCGCTTCACCTGGATGTACATCACGGAATTTCTTGAAGCCAAGTGATTTCAAAACCACACTTTCCGAAGCCAACATGAAGTCCTTTGAACCATCATCATTTACTCTTTCACCAATCAACAAGGGTCTAATTCCATTAGGGTCTCTGAATCCAATAAGACCATACCCAGCCAACATGGCAACACACGCATAAGCACCTCTGATTCTTTCCATGGTTTCAGATAACGCTGTGAAAACATCAGCATTGTTAACTCTACTTTTATTAAACTTGTCCATTTCTGAGGCGAAAATATTCAACAATAACTCCGAATCTGAGTCAGTATTAATATGACGATGAACAACTTCATCCAAATGCTTCCTCAACTCTATTGAGTTGACCAAGTTACCATTATGACTCAACGAAATACCGTAGGGACTATTAACATAAAACGGTTGGGCTTCTGAACCTGCACTTGACCCAGCAGTTGGATAACGCAAGTGGCAAATGCCCATATTACCAACGAGATTCAACATCCTCTGTTGAGTAAAAACATCGCGGGCCATACCGTTACCTTTGCATTGGTATAATCTCCCCTTGGGACCACAAGTGGCGATACCAGCGGCATCTTGACCACGATGTTGTAAGAACATGGCTCCTTCGAATAATTCAGGAGCAACATTAATCTTTTGATTTGCTAAAACAATACCTAGTATACCACACATTGTAAAATTGAATATTTGACTAGTTTGAATAGGTTTCGAACCATGAAGATTGAAAAATCTTAGGAAAAGAGAGATGCAAACGAAGTCAGAAAATTTTTGTAACCATGAGATGCGCTAATTAAGCGCTGACAAAGAGAGTGTGAGAGAGAAAAAAGGACTCATAAACGAAGAGTAAACTTTTGAAAATAAACATGAATCGACCATTAGTGCAAAGAGGAGTCCGAGAAACTTCTTCTACAGCACTCTATCGATTTAGAGTAACGATTGTTGAAACACGATTCAGATCCAGATCCAGATCTCGATTCGCCGTCCCATTCTTCGATTTACCTCTCCTCCACACCTGTACCTCTTTTCACAACAAAACGTGGAGACATTTATTACCTCAAGTTCTATCAAGCATGCCACCTGCTATACACCCCTC
Organism: Lodderomyces parapsilosis; assembly: GCF_000182765.1. Lineage (NCBI taxonomy): Eukaryota > Fungi > Ascomycota > Pichiomycetes > Serinales > Debaryomycetaceae > Lodderomyces > Lodderomyces parapsilosis. The sequence goes on along the minus strand of NW_023503281.1, from coordinate 1,770,743 downwards.
ATATCAACAGCAGCATCTCATTCATTTCCCCATAAATCCCATTGATCTAAAAAAAAAAAGCCAAAAAAAAAAGCCAAAAAAATTTCCTTTATTTCAAAAAAAAAGAAAAAAAAAAATTGGGTAAAAAATGTACCATCATTGTACCAACAACAACGATACCAAAAAAAAAAACCCAAAACTTCAAGGGGTTTCTACCCTAGTGTGAGTTCTTCACTCTTGATAAATCCTCTCCTTTGAATGGCTTGGGCACAGCATCTTCATTTTCGGCAACATACAACGATTTATCAATTGTAGCTGGAATTGGCTTGATTTCAGTACCCAACTCTTGCTCAATCTTGTATAAAGCATATCTGTCGTTCCAACTCATCAAATTGATGGCCAAACCCAAATGTCCAAACCTTCCTGAACGACCGATTCTGTGCAAATAAGTCTCAGCAGTTTTGGGAAAATCAAAGTTAATGACAACATTAACTGCTTGTATATCGATACCTCTAGTTAACAAATCCGAACAAACCAAGTTACGCACTTTACCTTGTCTAAATTCGTGAAATACTTTATTTCTTGCTTGCTGAGGCATCTTTGCATGAGAATAATAACATGAATAGCCTAATTCAGTAATCTTTTTCGCCAACAATTCAACTCTATTGGTTGAGTTACAGAAAATGATTGATTGGTTGATTTGCAATTTGGAAAACAACGTGTTTAAACAGTGTAATTTTTGTTTCTCCTCCACAAACGCATAAAACTGTGTTATACCTTTTAACGTTAACTCATCCATAAGATTAACTTCATATGGTTTGTTCAAATGTTGATCCATAAAATGTTTGACAGTGATGGGGAAAGTGGCCGAAAACAACAATGCTTGTCTATGTGGTGGGAAGAATTCTAATATTTGCTCTATTATATTCTTAAACTCTCTTGATAACATCTTGTCAGCCTCATCCATAACGAAGAGGGGACATTCAGATAAATCAGCCACTTTTCTCGAGGCTAAATCTAAAACCCTACCAGGTGTACCAACTAATATATGAACGGGGTCATTTAATCTAACAATATCATCTCGCAACGAAGTACCACCTGTGGTTACCATACACTGAACTCCTAGATGTTTACCCAAAGTTCTCACGACTTGTGACGTTTGTAAAGCCAATTCTCGTGTAGGTACTAATATCAAAGCTTGTATTTTGTTTAATTTTGGTTTGCATAATTGTAAGCAAGGGATGATGAAAGAGGCGGTTTTTCCTGTACCGTTTTTAGCTCTAGCAAGGATATCTCTGCCAGCTAAAGCCATGGGAATAGATTCTTCTTGAATAGGTGACGGTTTTTCAAATCCGGCTTCAAATATCCCCATTAATAACTCTCTTTTCAAATTGAAATCTTCAAATGATTTACCTTTAGTGTTTAACACGTCATCAGTTTGGGGTCTGGTGTCCTTTTGAGGGAGGCTGAGATTTTGTTTCCAATCGTTAACCTCAGTCATAATGATAAAGTTTTGTGGATGTATTAGGATTTGTTTGTGTTAATGGTTTGATGCAATGATAAATTGAGTTGAAATTAACCTGTGTGTGGTTGGAGTGTGGTGAACGGTGGTGGTCACTTTTTGGAGAAAAAAAAGAAAAAGTTTTTCTCAAGTCGTTCGTCGGACATGGAAAAATTGGTACATGCACTACTTTTGGAGCACTACCAGTTGCAATTTTTCTAACAAAAAAATCTATAAACTCTATACCAAATAGGAGCCTCTGAAAGGTCTTGCTTTTCATCAGCTATTTCCTGCTTCAACACTTCAATATTGATCTCACGTCTACCAGTATCCAAATCTATCTGATCCAATTTCACCCACAAATGGTTCCATGTTTTGTGATAGGTTTTATGAGCAACAAAGATTACAACAATGAGTGGTAACGATAAACAATTTTGCCAAAATGTGACTACATCAGCACCACTTTCACCGATGGGGAATATACTTACCCAAATCAATACAGCAATAATGAATATCAATAATGCCATTCCTGTCCAAGATCCAAATGTGCCCAATGGGGATCTAAAGATAATTTCATCTTTGGATCTTCCTTGGGCGTATAACGCCCATCTCCATCTCAAGTGGGTCAAGTTGATAAACCCCCATATGAAGAAAGATGCCAAAGAACAAACTGAAAAGAACCAGGTAAACACAGCTCCTTCGTTTTCATTCACCACGAGGAATCCTAATAGGCCAATGAGGGTGGTGATACCAATAGCAACTAATGGTCTTCCTTGTCGATCTATGTACCCAAACACTTCCGGTATTAATCCTTGTGCTGCTAAAGATGCCATTGTACGTGAAGCTCCATACACGGAGGAGTTCCCCACTGAGATCACAGCAACAATTATCACTGCATTCATGATGTGTGGCACAACTTTGATTCCGCCTTGATTTATAGCAATAACAAATGGCGATGCAGCTATACCTTCCCCATCTAATAAATCTGTGTTTGTATATGGAACTAAACAGCCAATTACAATTGAAGTCAACAAGTAAAAAATGGTTACCCGCCAAAATACTTGCTTTGTTGCTTTGGGGAGTGCCTTGCGTGGATTTTCGGTTTCTGCAGCAGCTAAAGCCACCAACTCAATACCACCAAATGAAAACGCAGCACTGATGAAAACAGAGCAAACTCCTTTGAATCCGTGGTTGAATGCACCAGGATTGTGCCAATATTTCCCACCAATGTATCCTTGATCACCGACACCACAGGTGATACAGATTCCCAATATAAGAAAGCCAATTACTGCCAAAACTTTGATAATTGACAAGACAAACTCAACTTCACCATATCCTTTAACACCAAATAAATTGATTGAGGAAATGACAACCCATATGATTGCGACCCACACGGCGGGACTAATTGAGGTATTCCAAAATTGAATTGTCATTGCTGCTGCGATAATTTCTGACGGGTACGAAATTGCCCAACTCACATAATACATCAACGCCAAGCAGAATCCCCATGATGGGTCAACAAACCTAGTAAAGAATGCATTGAAAGATCCACTAACTGGGAATTGCACAGATAGCTCACCAAGGGCATTGACTACTGTTAAAAGGGCATAACCCACTATGACATACCCTATTAATACAGCCCCAGGACCACCATTGGCCAAAGCGTATCCACTACCAACAAACAACCCCGTTCCGATACTACCACCAATGGCAATCATTTGTAAATGCCTCGATTTTAATCGTCTAGCCAAGGGATGCTTTGCCGATGCTAGGATAGACTTTTCCATAGGGGATAAATTGGTGGTATCAATTCCATCTTCTTCCAAGTCTATAGGTTTAAATGAGTCGATAAATCTTTGCCAATGTGAGTTTCGGTCATCGCTGGCTGAAGAGCTAAAATCTAGTGATCTTGAGGATGATTGCGATGTCCCCGCATTGACCTCCTTGCTTACAGCAGCTTGCTTTTCGATATCTGAGTACCCCATCGATCTTGAACACCACCTTGGGCAAAAGGTGAATTCATTTCAGAAAATTTTTACGAAACTGTGGCTCTTTATATACGGCGTTTTTTGTGTATAAATTGGTTTATTGTTTTAATTACGAAGGGGATTTTGTGTAAAAATAAAATACCAAGTACTTCTAAATATTTTTTTTGGGTAAAGTTCCAGCAATCATTTGGTCATACAACGGGCAGGTCTTGTTTGTCCTGATATGACCAAAAGAGCCACAACTCTTGCACCTCCTAGTGGTGGAGTTTCCTTTACCAATCCCCTTTCCACCGATGACATAAGAGCCATCGGGCAACATGACCGTGTTTGCATCGATGATGGTGGCACCAGCAGCAGCAGCAGCATGAATGGCGTCATTGGGTGGCTTCTTAGCCCTACTTTGTTTGGCTCGTTTTTCCAAATTGGCAAGCTTTTCCTCCAATGCTTTTCGGCGAAGTTTGTTCAATTCGGCATCGTTTGTAGGCAAAATTTCGTCAACGTCGGCATTCCTAAGCAACTCATCTTCAAGTAATTTTTTACGTTTAATGTAGGCACGAATCAAACGCGGGTCAGTAATAGTTTCAACTTTTCTTTGTACGACACCGTTGTGGTCTCGAACTCTTCTGGTAATGCGTAAAACTTTATCGTCATTGGGTTGATCTTGCTCTTTCTTGTCTTGTTTCAACTTGTCTATAAAATATTGCTCATGGTCAGAAGGTTTGTATTCGTTGTATATCTGCTCATACGATTCCACCAATGAGGTTCGTTGGGAATACCAAATTCTTTTTATCTCCTGTTCATATAATTTTTGGTTATAAGCAGCAGCATTGCTTTTGGGTACAGCCTCTGGTGGTGGTGGGAATAACGGCTTGAATGGGTTCTTTTGCGTAGCGCGCAACATGGAGTACCCTAAACCAATACCTGATGGGTCTCCTTCACCGTTTAGCTGTAACATAGCTTTAGTCTGATTTGCAACAACGAAATTCCTAGACAAGTTCCAAGGTGCCATTTCTTCCTCTGCTTCAATGTCATCCTGCTCTTTATTCCGTTTCCTCTCCTTCTCTCTCCTTGACTCTTCTGTCTCCGTGGCGTCTTCATTAGCCTCGTCTTTTTTCTCGGTTTCCTTTCTCTTGCGATTACTCATTAGTTTTGATTCATCACCAAATAACATCGCCATATCCTCCAATGCTTGCTGACCGAATTGCATCGCATCCATTAAAGAAGAGTCTTCTGGGGTGATCATACTCCGTATTTCCTCCTCTGAAGGAATTACATCATTCATGCCTCTAACTTTCCAAAAGCCTTGGTCATCACCTTGTCTTTGATACTCCATAAACTCCTTCAATCGTTGCCTATTTTGCATATCAGTTTGCTCAGGAAAGTGTTTTGAAACATCTTTTACCGAAATGCGAGGAGCATTTTTGGAATTCATCACCCGGTAAACAATCATTTTCAACCTATTCTTGGATATATTGGTGACTTTACGGGAATGAGGAGCGGGGATCTCCACTGGAAAGATATTTCCCACGGCAAAATTTACATTCATTGAGCGTAGATAGTATTTTTGGTGCGACCCGGCCCCCTGTGAACGAATCAATAGAAAATCAGTATTCCTAGGTTCATGTTTAAAAATGGGCGCCCTTATCATATTGTTGTACAACGTGGGAACAAATTCGCCAGGATATACTTCTCCAAAGTTCCAGAACGGTGACCTGTCTTCAACTCCTAAGACATGAGTTTCTCCGAATTGAGCTTTAGGGCGCGAGGTATCATCTGGGCTCCGTTTGCGATAATAATTAATCAACTTGGACCCCATACCAAAATTGGACACGATGGGAGGATACTGCTCTGTATACTCCATTGTGATTATGTTTGCCGTGTCAGCAACAGTCAAGTCAGTTGTCTTCACAAACATCTCATGCAATGATTTACCCTTGTCTTTTTTCTTTTTACGCAATTTTAACTTGGAAAAGCTCATCAAAGTACCTGGGCGAACATGAAAAACTGGACGATGGAATGCTCTGGCTTCCGCTTTGGAGAGCCTAACTTTATAGTATGGTGTTTGTAACCTCATTGCTGGAATGGAATGCTCAATGGTTAAGTTGCTCAAGTGTGATCTCTGTTTAGTATTGTAGTTTCTTCGCAAAAGTTCATACTCGTTATCATTCGACAAATTGAATTTGTCTAGAGTTATAGACCTTTGTTTGGCTTGAATCGGAACAAGCAATAAATTGGGGTCGTTCATATCAAGTTTCAACTTTTCAAGATCAATCTGTCCATCAAAGACATCAAATTCGTCGTCCAGATTGAGATCCCACTCCTTGAGTGGCTTCACAGTGGATTCGCCATTGATTATCGCATCATCATCCCAATCTGCCGTTGACAATATCAAGTCTTTAGAGTAGTCTTTGAATTTGTCACCATTGAGCCAGTCACGCTTGGTATAATCAAGCTCTTTGACAAAGGAGTCTAACGAGGCACTCTTAGCTTGCAAGTTTTCGATAAATTCCAAATCGCGCTGAGTAATTTCTGTCACATTTTTGGGGAGCTTATTTTGGTCCAAGCTCACTTTTGGCGTTAGGTGCTTCATGACCTTTTCACAGGTTATATATGGCCTCTTGTATTTGTAAAACATAGGCCGTGGAAGGAAAAATTTGAAGAAATCCAATGGCTTGTCTTTGGAATAGAATGGAAAGTAGTGTCTAATGTTTCGCCTCACTCTTTGTTGCTCTAGCTTTACTATTCTTGCAAACACCTTCTGTCGTATCTCGATTCTGCGTTTCTCATTTACTTCCTGGTCGTCGAATATACCTCCAAAGTCATCCGGCTCTGCAGGGTGTTCAAGGTTGTCAAGATCGTCGCCAAACATTGTGTCAAACTGGTCCTCAGCAAGCTGATGTGCTTCCTCAGAATCGGCTCTGGATTCCTTCTGATTAAACTCATCATCATCATGATTGTATTTGGCTGGCTCTTCCTCCAAATCAGCCAACTCATCTATATCCTCATAATCGATTGCGTCATCTGCGTGAATGGTTTGCTTCTCTTGAAAGATCTCCTCGATGAGTTGATCATCTGGTATGTTGGTGTTCCCATTCATGATGAAGCTTTAGTGTAGTTGGTTGACTCGCTTTTTTTTTTTGCGTTCTGTTTTTTGTTTTTTAATTTGTTTAGGGTTTGATTGTCAAACATGGGTATTGAACGATTCGTGTATAAGCCAAGGACAAAGAAAGTGGTATTAGCGTCGCTCAGGGGGAAATATCCTAGCGTGAACTACGATGAAGATGATGATGTAAGAATATACATTTTGAGATGTCCGTTTGAGTACAAGTCTTTTATAAAGAGTTTGGAACCCACAACAGTGATTCTTCAATTCAACACATTCAGGGAAATGTCCCAGCTACTAAACGTGTTGGACTGTCACGTTATCGTATTGATAGACCCCAACTCTGTCAAAGAGATTACCGCTAAATCAACAATAACATTACAGCTAATACGATATTTATGTCAAAAATACAATTGCGATTTGATTGCTAAAGAGTTTGATCTGTCTGATGTGAGAACGCTTGTGGATCTCGATATTCCCATTAAGCCTACCTACGAGGAGACTGATGATATTGTGTTGTCCATACCAAAGTCGTGGGATAGTTGGGGCAAGATTGTCCTCCATGGTAAATCAGTTGCACTACCAGAAGACGAATTGACTGGGGTAATACGTAGCGAGGAAACACTACAGCAGCTTGATGAGAACCTGTTGGATGAATATTTAGAGCTATATACAAGTCCGGGTGTGGAGCCAGGAGCCAAGGTGCCCCAGACTTTGCATGAGTTTGTAAAAGAGGTGTTTGAATAAAATCACTCTGTAGAAAAAAAAATGTTAGCCTTTAACATCGCACATCCGGCACTAGATCCAATCCAATGCAGCGATTGTCGCCCACTTTGGAAATAAGTCAACCGGAGGAAACCGTAATAGAAGAGACCCTTGTTGACATCACCCCACAGCATAAACGAAGAAGGTCCTCCACAGAGAAAAAGGTACATAAAAGGAAATTGAAGAAGAAAAATGCAACTCCTACACTAGTCATCGATTTAAAAGACGAAAAGCTTCCCGTGAAAAACATTCGGTCATTGATCTTGCATGTTTATACTGGACAGACTCAAAAGTGGTTTAAAATGGAGCATGCGGATAAGGTAAAGGATGTTTGCGTCTGCTTTGCACATGGTGTTGATCAGGAGTTGCCATTCGTGAAAGGCTTTACCGTCATCAAATCAATTTTGCCTGGTAGTAAAGATTACCTATATGACCCAATGAGTACAATCTGCTCCCTCCCACTAAGCAAAAACGAAAAGAAAGCGATTTTGGAGAAACTGAAACAAGAAAAGATTACCATCCGAGACTTGTTACTTAGTGAAATCCAATTGCAACAATCGGAGTACCCTATCGAGGGCTCGATGACAAAACCACTGCCAATGGGACAATCGCGAATCTTTGCCTTGGATTGTGAGTTTTGCAAAGCTGCAGATGTGCAAGTGTTGACACGAATCTCGTTGATTGATTTTGATGGCAATGTAGTGTTTGATGAATTAGTGAAACCTGTGGAGGAAATTACTGATTACGTTACTCGATATTCTGGCATAACAAAAGAATTGCTACAAGATGTCGATACCTCAATTGAACAAATCCAACAGTTGTTTTTGGACACCGTTTTCGAAGAAGATATTCTCGTTGGTCATTCTTTGGAGTCTGATTTACGAGTTATGAGAATTGTTCATCGAAACATAGTCGACACTGCAATCACCTACGAGCATGCTCGGGGCCCTCCATCAAAACCCTCATTGAGATGGTTAACGAAAACGTTTCTTGGTAGGGATATACAAGCGGGGGAGGATAATGGCGAGGGTCATTCGTCGATTGAAGATGCTAAAGCTTGTTTAGATTTGGTAAAGTTGAAGATACAAGAGGGGAGGCGTTTTGGGACAAATGTGGGTGAAATGTCCATTTTTGAAAGGCTCGGGGAGGTTGAGTCATTGCTTGTTGCGTATTCCCCAAGAGCCCCCGTGACAGTCACTAATGACGACGAGGTGGTGAAAGCTGTGCAATCACATTGTGCTAACTTCAGCATAATAGAGCTAAAAGATTTACAATACAGTCGCAAATGGGAGACCCCGACCAATTACGATGGGAAATTGGACTTCGATTTAAAAGAAGCACAAAAGAGGACAAATTCACGTCTCGAATCCATTTATCAATCCTTGCCACAACATACGCTATTTATTCTTGTTTCACAGCTGTCTGATCCCACGACAATGCAACAGTTGCGAAAAATACGTGGCAATTTCCAAAGGTTGGAACGAGAAGGAGGGCTGGTATCTCAGTTACCCAAGGAGGAACTTTGGGACATTGACAAATCGGATCAATTGGTTGCTGAAACTGCGAAAGCGAGAGAAGCATTAACTTTTGTAAAGATAAAGATGTAATGTCATCACTCAATCTAAAGTAGATTCCTTCATGTAATGCCATTACTCAATCGATAGAAGATTCCTTCATATACTGCCACTTTGTCTCACTCAAATTGAGGTAAGACTTTGGCAATGTATTTTTATGACTCTGATTAGTCTTGACCCATCCCTTCAATTGCAATGAGTTGGTACCATCCTGGTCAAATGAGAACCGCTCGTTGACCCAAGTTATGGAGTCGCCAATTGTATCGTGTATAGGAACTGGAACATTTCTAGATTGTGGAACTGGTGTGTTTGTGCCGCTTTGAGAGAACATCGCTGGCAAGTATGTGTTTGTGTGTGGGGGTGGAGGTGGGAGCGGAGTGGCAATTTTCTACGATCCTGAAATTTTTCTCGACAAACTTTAAAACCTTCACACCTTTATAAACCCTCCCGCAGGAGCCTTCTCTCACTAAAGCTACCCCTCCTCCCCCTTAAGCACTATGCGTCTCAATCCTATCCCCTTCCTCTAAATCGAACTTGTCGGGTGTATCAGTTCCCTCAACTCTCATACCGTTTAATAAAAATCGTACCGAGTTACTAATGCACATGTTTATAGTCACAATGCCATCGAAAAATCTTCGACAATGTCAAGGATTTTTGTATCCTGAAGGCACAATCACAACCATTGCCATCTGTTACTATTATATCAACCCGTTGATTCTTTACAGAATCCTGTGTTTTTTGGGGGTACCTTCTGTCGGTGATGCGGGTGGAATGACCGTGGAAGTGGCTGTTTCACTATAAGGTTAATCCCCTTGTATGATATCCGACATAATAGATAATGGAAATGATGTGGTTGTTCGGGCGGCACGGGGGTACGTGATGACTGTTGGACCATTTGAAAATAATTTGGTTGTTTTTGTTTGAAGACGCGAATTTTGTACCTCCGTGCACGTGACTGGATCCAATGAGATATGCTTTAGACTGACATAAAAATGGTCCACTAATTTAGTGTATAAGAGCGGAAGCAGAAACAAACAGCGAAACAAAGCATTGGGGATGTGATGCTTTCTTAGCAAGATCAACATTGAAAACAGAGAGTGCTTTGATGAGTATCCTTTTTTTTGGCATCAAATTAAACAAAATGTCGCCAATGTAACTACACAACGTGATACCGAAGAGAAAAGAAACACGTTTGAGAAAGAGGGTGACTAAAGAAGTATTCAGTGACGTAGCTCACTCTACTCCATTTCACAAGCCACAAAAAGCTCACTCGTATCTGATACCCAAATACGGTATAACTTTCTTTTTTCATGATTCGACCCATTGTGTATAATAATAAACCAAAATCGTGAGTTGGTGTATACGAGAGACATTGCATTCGCTTGTGGTTGAAAACTCTTTGCAGCCAATGGTTAATCAAGGTGTTGCACAAAGAGCAACAACTCTTGTTTCTTTTTCGAGACCAAATTAAAAAAAAAAAAAAGAATAAGGTTTACGACTTTCACTAGTGTACTGGGCCAATGGAAGGACAACAATTACGGATGTTACACGAGCCAAGTTCATGGGAGCTAGGAGTGCACCACATTATTTTGTCCTAATGACCCTAAAGGATCAGCTCTTGCAAAAGCATCTGAATCGCTAGGTCAATTTTCGTTAGATTGTATTCATTTTTTGTGTAGTTTTTTTTTTCTGAAGGGACACACGTGGGCCCCAATTTATGTGGATTTTAGCAGCTTGTGCATATCGTATGCGTAATCTAAAATTGAATTGTACACAAACTTAAAAAGTTACCCACGTGGGCTGCCCATGACTTCCATCCCACGCGACATAGCATTAGAACGCAATTGAGAGCAGAGACCAAACCAAAAGAGATTTAATTTTTATGCCGCATGGTAAAGTTTTTGACGTTATTATTTCAGCAAACAGTATTTTTCTTAGGCAAATAAAACTATTATCGACAAGCTTTTCTTCCAAGGGGAGAGATGTTTGTTCGTCTGTTTTTCTTGGAAACCAGGTGATTCAAATCCTTTGTCGGAGTTTGGGTAATTTGACAGGTTGACAAGAAAAAAATGGATGCAGTAGAGATTGGGTCACACGATGCTAAGAATTGTAAGCGTGGTGATGGCGGTGGTGGTGGTTCTAAAACTTCTACCGCCGGGGAAGAAACCGGAATGAAGCACAGATCAGTGAAAAAGTTAAAGTAAAAAAGAAAAGGTAAAAAGGGAATAGTATAGAGTAAAGAAGAATATCGACCCACGAGCCATCTCTTCCCCCGCCCGCTTTTGGGAGTGAAACGTGAAGGGCCACGATGTGTGTTCTGTACAGTTTTGTGTTCCTACTCATTTGGAAAAGAAACGTAAAATTGAAAAGAGTGAGAAGATGTAGGGCAACCATCGAACCCACGACCAGTCTTGTTGGTTCAACTTCGTCAAAATCAGTAGCAGGTGTCACCAGGTGCCACCAGGCGGATTCAAACTGACCCCAAGCCTTGCTCTCACATCTCTTGATGCCACCTTCAAAATATCACGTTTCCCGTTGGTTAAAAAATAGAATTAAAATCGACTTACATTGTGTAATAATTAATATAATGCATGAGTTCTACTCACAAAAACCCACATCTCTAGAGCCCATGCAATGGTATAAATTTCAGAAGATTTTTCCCAATCTTTTTCAAAACCATTCTTCCTTCCTCTCTACTCTTCACCCCAGCAATGTCACTGTCATCAGATATCGAACAAGGTCACATTCACACCGCCAAAGTCAGCCAAAGTGGTGGTAAGACCGCTTTCAAGGATTATTTAGGAAAATTTGCCGATGTTGAGGATCCATTGGAAAGAAGAAGATTGGCTTTGGAAGAGATTGACAAAGCCGGATTTGGATGGACTCAAGTGAAAATGATTATGATTGCTGGTGTTGGTTTCATGACCGATTCTTATGATATTTTCGCCATTAACTTGTCGGTTAATTTCTTGCAATGGGTTTACTGGAACGGTACTATCCCAGATTCTACAAACACATTGATCAAGGTTGCTACATCTGTTGGAACTGTTATTGGTCAAGTTGGATTCGGAACAGTTGCCGATATTGTTGGTCGTAAAAAGATTTACGGTTTGGAATTGGCAATTATGATTTTTGCTACCATTGCTCAAGTTGTGCTTGGTGAGTCTCCAGCTATCAACTTTGTTGCCATTTTCTCCAGTTTGAGAATATTGATGGGTATTGGTATTGGAGGTGATTATCCATTGTCATCCATTATTTCGTCTGAGTTCTCCACTACCAAATGGAGAGGTGCCATTATGGCAGCTGTGTTTTCCAACCAAGGTTTAGGTCAAATCTTTGCCGGTGTCGTAGCCATGATTTGCGTTGCCGGTTACAAGAACGACTTGATTGATTACACAAAAGACACTGGATGCCATGGGCCATGTGTTAAAGCATGCGACCAAATGTGGCGTATCGTTATTGGGTTTGGGTGTGTTCCAGGATGCATTGCATTGTACTATCGTTTGACCATTGCCGAGTCACCTAGGTACACCCTTGATATGGACGAGGAAGGAAACTTGAAGAAGCCCGCTAATGCAGAGGTGGAAGATTTGAATGAAGTCCAAATTGAAGTCCCAAAAGCTTCTTTTAAAGATTTCGTCAGACATTTCGGCCAATGGAAATATGGTAAAATATTGCTTGGTACTGCAGGTAGTTGGTTCATGTTGGATGTCGCTTACTATGGTCTCGGTTTAAACACAACAACAATCCTTCAGGCCATTGGATACGCCGGTGACAATAACATATACTGGAACTTTTACAACTCCGCGGCCGGTAACCTTATTTTAGTTTGTGCCGGTTCGCTTCCAGGATATTGGTTTGCCGCAGCTACCATCGACACAGTTGGTAGAAAACCACTTCAAATAATTGGTTTCATTATCTTGACAATCATTCTTTGTATCATGGGTTTCGGTTACCACAAGATTGGAGAAAAAGGATTATTAGCTTGCTTCGTTTTAGCTCAGTTTTTTGAAAACTTTGGTCCAAACACTACTACTTTCGTTGTTCCTGGTGAGTCGTTCCCAACCAGGTACAGGAGTACAGCCCACGGTCTCTCTGCCGCTAGTGGTAAAGTTGGTGCTATCATTGCCCAAACATGTATCGGAACCCTTCAAAATCACAATTGTGCAAGAGATGGTAAAAAGAAGGGTTGTTGGTTGAATCATGTGCTTGAAATATTTGCCCTTTTCATGTTGTTGGGAGTTTTCACAAGTTTGTTGATTCCTGAAACCAAGAGAAAGACATTGGAAGAGATTTGTGAGAAATACCACGATGAAGTTGACCTCACTACGGTTGCCAGAGATAGGTTTGTAAAAGAAGAACCACAAGAATATGACTCGGATTTGAAACAATAATTTCCATTCTTTATAATTTTTTATAGTTCTTAGTTGATACGATTGAGTTTAATAGATGTTTTCAGTTCTTTTGAATGAGCGAGTGAGTTTTGTGAAGCGGAGTGGACTTTGTTGGTGGAGGAAAGTTGATGCAAAAAAAAAGTTCTGCGTGTCATTAAGATACCCAACGTCGTTTCTGTATGGTCTCAATAGCCTCTTACTTCCCTTTTCGACTCTAGTAGCAATACAGGCAATTTTTACCACCGAACAGTGATGCTAACAGCATTAACTTACTATCTGTGTATTGCCGTTCGAGTTCAACATCAATTTCATGCCCTTCTTCTTCCACTATGTACCTCGTTTGAATTAATTCTGTTAGGTACATAGACCTATGGGTTCATTGCAATGCTATGGAGGCAAGTGGCATTATGGGGCTGAATTTGTATTGTTGTTCAACGAAGAATACCTGTTTATATTTACCAGAACAAGAACCCCACCAGTTGATACTCGCTTTTGGAAACTGCAACGCAAGCTCGCAAACCTTTCTTGCCACTGAATCACTCACCGAAGCTGCTCGAATTGTTAAAAACTTTAATTCTCGATGTTTTGAGTCAGTATTATTACGACATGTCTCCACGGGGTTGTTTTTTGAACAAGAAGTCATTCCAAGCAAAATTAGGTTTGGAAAGTCATTACTTAGTTGGTAATCAGCAAAAATGTAACCCATCGCACCACGTAGAGTGATATATAGCTCTCGAAGTAAGATAGTATTGAGCTTTTGTGGAATCTTAAACTCAGTTTGAGAACCAGGCATATAAGTGCAATGCGACCTAACAATTTCGAGACGTGCTTCAAAACGTCCGGTTCCTTTCTTATCATTAAATGGGAAAGACGAGGACATAAAGTAGCCACGTATGAAAGGCGTTGTGCTCCGTACGAGTCACTTGTGTATATTACAGTGTCCCCTATATGAGCGTCGTGTCTAACAAAACGGTTTTAATGGACATAGCATCAAAATTCCATGGCCTTACAACCTTATACTTGAAAAGGAAAACTATTTTTCACATAGTCGAGAGAGAGCAATTCCAGTCCCGCTCTAATACAATAATCTACTTTATAGTTGTGAAGTGGTCATTGACTTTACCAAAAAATTCGTAGTCTGGATCATGAAAAAATATCAAAAATTTTATAGCTTCATTGAAATCCATCTTCTCCAAGTACGTCTCGAGAGATTGTATGGAAATAATAGTTGTGCTGTTGGTGCCGTAGTTGTTCATGTATTTCAAAAACGTGAAACAGGGAAGTGTACATGTGACACCGCTATTGAAATGGATTTTGCACTGGAGATCAAAATCGCCTTGTTTCTCATAGACATAAATATAGTGGTACAATCTGGCCTTGACAAGGAGATATATTTCAGATTGTAGCGGAGCAAGGGTAATAACTTGATGTTGATTGGTATTGCCGTACATTGGTTTGATTGCAAGTTCTAGAAAATCTACAATCAATACCACGATAGGCTATGACGTGAAAAGAGTTGAAAAGTAGTTTTGTAAAAACACTTTTTTACATCAACTGAGAAGTTGAATACGAGACTGAGCTTGAATCTTATTCTGTTTGCGCTTTCCTAAAGCACCACGACAAAATTTGGCTGCGAAAAAAAATAAAAAAGAAAAAAGAAAGGAGAAGTGGTAAAAGTTTGCTAAGGTATTACTCAAATATGTCGTATAGTAAACACACATTCACCTGAAGGGTCAAATTTGTGTCTTTACGTAATAAAACTTAAGTTCCTTACCCAATTCTCTTTAGGGCGGTATTCGGTTAATCTTATATTTATGGTTTATATGTAATAGTTCACGAATGGAATCTAATTGAGGATGTAATGAAAAAATATATACGAAAGAGAAAAGTTTAAGTTTTGAAAGAAACAGGGTATAAAGGGAAAAAACGAGAGTACATGAGTTATTAAGGAGAATGACCTGGAATTAAGTCTGATCTTCCAATTAGTGGATGAAAGTATTGAATGCAAGCATTGAATGCAAGCAATTAGAAAATATTGTGCAATCCACTGGATTCACTCATTTGAGAAAGGTGTTCAAACTACATTGGATTGAAATGATCGTTGTACTATTCCATTAAGTACTCACCAATACGTTCATTTGGGATAAAGCAGTTGAATTGTAGAAATCACTAATTTGGATGTATTCATTTACACTGTCCTGTATATGATTAGTGCAAAATCACTTTACTATAAGACAAAATAATCCATTAACAGCCTCTCTTCTCAACATATCTTTGAAATTAGATTTGGGCAACACAACAATTACATCACATCCAGGGGCAGCAGCGGTAACTCTGTATGGTTGAAAGTAAAGACTCAAACCAGCACCATGTCAAAAGGTTTTAAATATGGAAATCGATTGAATTGCCAACGCATGTGTCTACAATCATCACCGACTTTGGAAATGGCAAAGTGCCATTTCCAAGTTTCAACTTCTGTTGTGCCTTGCCATGTCTCACCATAGGCTGTCAACTCCATCTTGAGTTTTAAATCATCGAGCTCGGTAGAATCATCATCTTTGTAACTACTTGCCAACATATTCCAAATGATCTGATAAGCAAACAATCGTAATTCTTCGGTAGTGTCAAAAATGAAACTCTCAACGTAATTTTTGGCATCATGACACAATGACTGAACTGTCCGTGTCACATAAAAAGATGTGAAATTAACATCGTGTGTTTCCAATGACCTCATAGTGTACAAAGGCTGATTTTTTTTTTTTGCATCAACTTTCCTCCACCAACAAAGTCCACTCCGCTTCACAAAACTCACTCGCTCATTCAAAAGAACTGAAAACATCTATTAAACTCAATCGTATCAACTAAGAACTATAAAAAATTATAAAGAATGGAAATTATTGTTTCAAATCCGAGTCATATTCTTGTGGTTCTTCTTTTACAAACCTATCTCTGGCAACCGTAGTGAGGTCAACTTCATCGTGGTATTTCTCACAAATCTCTTCCAATGTCTTTCTCTTGGTTTCAGGAATCAACAAACTTGTGAAAACTCCCAACAACATGAAAAGGGCAAATATTTCAAGCACATGATTCAACCAACAACCCTTCTTTTTACCATCTCTTGCACAATTGTGATTTTGAAGGGTTCCGATACATGTTTGGGCAATGATAGCACCAACTTTACCACTAGCGGCAGAGAGACCGTGGGCTGTACTCCTGTACCTGGTTGGGAACGACTCACCAGGAACAACGAAAGTAGTAGTGTTTGGACCAAAGTTTTCAAAAAACTGAGCTAAAACGAAGCAAGCTAATAATCCTTTTTCTCCAATCTTGTGGTAACCGAAACCCATGATACAAAGAATGATTGTCAAGATAATGAAACCAATTATTTGAAGTGGTTTTCTACCAACTGTGTCGATGGTAGCTGCGGCAAACCAATATCCTGGAAGCGAACCGGCACAAACTAAAATAAGGTTACCGGCCGCGGAGTTGTAAAAGTTCCAGTATATGTTATTGTCACCGGCGTATCCAATGGCCTGAAGGATTGTTGTTGTGTTTAAACCGAGACCATAGTAAGCGACATCCAACATGAACCAACTACCTGCAGTACCAAGCAATATTTTACCATATTTCCATTGGCCGAAATGTCTGACGAAATCTTTAAAAGAAGCTTTTGGGACTTCAATTTGGACTTCATTCAAATCTTCCACCTCTGCATTAGCGGGCTTCTTCAAGTTTCCTTCCTCGTCCATATCAAGGGTGTACCTAGGTGACTCGGCAATGGTCAAACGATAGTACAATGCAATGCATCCTGGAACACACCCAAACCCAATAACGATACGCCACATTTGGTCGCATGCTTTAACACATGGCCCATGGCATCCAGTGTCTTTTGTGTAATCAATCAAGTCGTTCTTGTAACCGGCAACGCAAATCATGGCTACGACACCGGCAAAGATTTGACCTAAACCTTGGTTGGAAAACACAGCTGCCATAATGGCACCTCTCCATTTGGTAGTGGAGAACTCAGACGAAATAATGGATGACAATGGATAATCACCTCCAATACCAATACCCATCAATATTCTCAAACTGGAGAAAATGGCAACAAAGTTGATAGCTGGAGACTCACCAAGCACAACTTGAGCAATGGTAGCAAAAATCATAATTGCCAATTCCAAACCGTAAATCTTTTTACGACCAACAATATCGGCAACTGTTCCGAATCCAACTTGACCAATAACAGTTCCAACAGATGTAGCAACCTTGATCAATGTGTTTGTAGAATCTGGGATAGTACCGTTCCAGTAAACCCATTGCAAGAAATTAACCGACAAGTTAATGGCGAAAATATCATAAGAATCGGTCATGAAACCAACACCAGCAATCATAATCATTTTCACTTGAGTCCATCCAAATCCGGCTTTGTCAATCTCTTCCAAAGCCAATCTTCTTCTTTCCAATGGATCCTCAACATCGGCAAATTTTCCTAAATAATCCTTGAAAGCGGTCTTACCACCACTTTGGCTGACTTTGGCGGTGTGAATGTGACCTTGTTCGATATCTGATGACAGTGACATTGCTGGGGTGAAGAGTAGAGAGGAAGGAAGAATGGTTTTGAAAAAGATTGGGAAAAATCTTCTGAAATTTATACCATTGCATGGGCTCTAGAGATGTGGGTTTTTGTGAGTAGAACTCATGCATTATATTAATTATTACACAATGTAGATTTTTGAATTTTTTTTTTTTGATTTCTATTTCACAATAAAGCTTCTTCAGACACGGAAGAGTTTTGATGGAGGGAAGCAAACGGATGTGAGAGCCAATTGCAGCCTATTGGGGTGCACCAAGGCAGCACCTGATGCCATGGCTAACTCGGCAAGGCCAAACAATAACAGGAGGTGAATCGCCAGTCTTACACTCTCTTAACTATTCGCAATTTTACGTTTCTTTTTTTTCAGAATTCAGACACAAAAACCGTATGGGATACATCGTGGCCCTACACGTTTCAGTCTAAGGGCGGGCGAAGAAGGAGAGCTCGTGGGTCGGTGCTTTTTACTTTTTTTAATGAAACTTTCTCACTGCCTTGTGTTTCATTGCTGTATATTTTACGGAGGTAGGAGCTTTAGAGCCACCCACCACGCTATAAGTCTTAACATCGTGTGACCCCATCCTCTACTTGTACCCAATACTTTTTCTTGTCAACCTGTCAAATACCCAAACACCAACAATGAAGAAAGAAGGATCTAAATCACCTGGTTTCCAAGAAAAAAGACGAATGAAAGAAACCCCTTGTTGGAAGAAAAGCTTGACGATGATGGGTTTTCCCCCCAAGAAAAATATTTCTTTGCCGAAATAATAACGTCAAAAACTTAACCACACGGCATGAAATTGAATCTCTTTGTTTTTGGATCTGCTAAACTAATTGCGTTATTCTCAGAGGCTGCTCTGTCTCATGAGATTTGTGTGTGTGTGTGTATGTTGAAGGTAGCCCACGTGGGTCCCTGATAATCACACTTTGTGTATGTTTTCATTTAGATTATGCATAATATATATGCACAAAATGTAAAAAATGGGTAATAAATTGGGCCCCACGTGTTGCCCGTCAAATGAAACAATCTTGGATATGATAATGCTCCAGCTGTTTCGATGTTTTCCCAAGATGTGGCCCACGGGTGACTCCAAGGTAGGATATAGTAGTGCTCTCTTAGCACCTATAAACTTCACTTACGTATTCTTCGTGGTTGTTGTTGTTGTTTTCCATGAGCACATAGACACCACCAGTTTAATAGAAGAATTTTATTATTTTTCTTTTTCGTTGGTCTTAGAACGAGAGAGAAACAAAGAGAGCCTCTTTGTGCAACACTTTAAATATACTCTGGCTGCAAAGAGTTTTCAAATGACAAGGCGAATGCAACGTCCTTCGTTTAGACACACAAGTGCACAATTTGATATACTTCTGAACACAATGGGGTTGACACTTGAGAAAAAGAAATTCGTGATGTATTTGGGCATCAGATACGAGTATGGATTCTTTGTGGCCTGTGAAAGAAGGAGAGTTAGGTGAAGCTACATCGCGTAATACTTCTAAAAAGGTTTTCACGCTCAAATTTTCCCCACTGCGAAATAACGTCGACTAATTGGTTAAGTTGATACGCTCATTGCTACACTTTTGTATCGTTTTGGTGCCAAATAAAAAAACTCTCTTGTTCGTCTGTACATTGAAATAACTAAAGAAATATCACGTTGTAGATACATCCAGTGGGCCACTGCTTCTGATGCTGCTTTTTTGATGAAAAAGTGGGCCATTGATCCTCAAGGGTGAACCACGAGGAAGTCACGTGGGAGGGACATAAGACCGAAAAATTCGCTAGCTCTTCAGAGACTTTGTAAAAGCGCAGTTTCGAGGTTAAAACTCTCAGGTTTCACCTTCGTCAATGCCTTGTGTATTTTTGACAACTTCGTCCTATACAAAATCTCCAACATTTACTTAGCTCAACTAAGCAAAGCAATTATCACGATTCTCTTTTAGGGGTAGCGATTGGCCAACATCCTACGAACCACGAGTCTAATCATGGACTTGAAGCAATTCTAAGGCATATCGTTCATAACATATACACTTTCCTACATGCTGGATAAAATTTGTTGCACAGTGTCAACGACTGTCGTTTCCAAATCAAGAAAAGTCCACGGTAAGAACTTCTTTGTCGATGAGTTATCGACGCGAGCCAATACTTTGACATCCTCAGATCCACTTCCTGGTGTGCCTTTAATCAAATTCAATTCCGGCCATTTGGCATTGATTATATCCAACATCATTTGCAGTGAGAAATGACCATTATTCATAAACAATCGGCGATTAGCTGCCTGCTCATTGGTCATGGCAAATACATGAGCTTTGGCAACGTCACGAACATCGATGTAGCCACCCACTTCGTTGTCAAACGTTTCATTGCCATGCTTTTGTAATAAATCACCAATCATGACATTTGACTCATTGAGATGATTGGGGTCACAATGGTAAGCTTGAGGACCAAATACGTAGGATGGATTGATAGCAACCAATGTAAACGAGGGTGTATTCATTTCCATAAACTCCCATGCCAATTTCTCAGCAAATGATTTGGCACCATAGTAAGCAGTCACTGCATCAACTGTAGCATCTTTGTACTTGATATTATTCCACGACTGTTCATTAAAAGTCAATTTGTTATTTCTCTCATCTACATTTGAGTAGATTGCTGCATCTGATGAAGTAATGACGAATTTAGTCATTTGTTTGGCATTCTTGTCAGCCGCATTCAAAATGTTACGTGTGCCTTCGATTGCAGGTATGATCAAGTCTTGTTCAGGATTAGTCGTTGTGTACGTAAAGGGACTAGCTGTGTGGAGAATGTATGAAACATCACTATGCTGTTTTAAAGATTCGTCGAATGCATCGGGAGCGGCAATGTTTGGAACAACAACGTACTGAAAGTTTTGATTATTGATCAATTTGGCCAATTTATCTCCCTTTTCTATTGAACGCACAGTGCCAACAACATCGTATCCGGATTCCAAAAGGAGTTTCACGATATGTTGGGCAATGAACCCTGAAGCACCTGTAATGTATACTTTTGGCATTGATGGTGGTGGTGGGAGTGGGGAACCGTTGTTGGTGAAAAATTAAATGTAATTCGCGCTTATCTTTTCATACAATCTCAATTTATTATTACAAGCGCTACCAATCCTAATCTCAACGAATGTAATCAATCTCATCACAAGTAGTTTAGCGGAATACAACCAACACTAAAACTCTATTCTTACTTGAACGAAACATCCATTCTCGAAACAGGGAGAAACGTAACTCTATGAACCACGTGTTTTCAATACAGTTTGTCATTGAGTACTCAGCAAGGTGGTAGCAAATCGAACTCAACATGCTTAACCAGTTTCCAATATAATCTTAGCACATTTCTCTACAACACCACCATGAGGACGCTTCGAGTGACGAAATTGTTTAAAAATTCGAGAAAATAAAAACACGCCCATATCTTGGACTCATTTTTGCGGACTTCTCACAACTTCTGCAACCAAATGTGTATATTGCCGTCGAAGGTGGACAAACACTCATATAAGAAGGACCACCAATCGACAGGAGTCATCAAAAGTATCTAACTTGGGCTCAACATGCATGAAGTGAAGTACGAAATTAAAATCTTGAGGAAAAATAATATGAACCGACATGTGGTCATTTCCCCAACAGCACGAGTTTTTAGATCTAGAGTCATTCATTGCAAATGTAAATGAGCCTCCAAGTTGGAGCTACATTCACTTTTTGGATTCAGGTGTCAACTTGGACACTGTTTGGTTAAGCTATATTATACCGAGTTTACCGACTTTGTACCAACTTGGTTTCTTTGTTGCCATTTATGTGCTATGAGGTTGGTATTCTTTCGGCATATTCGTCACTTAATCACTGTGTTCTTTACGATCATAGCAGAGGTGAACTACAGACTGGAATTTATAAATGAAACTTTATATTACATATACATTACACCCCAGGTTTTATTATTTCCTTACGTATATACCAATTATCATTGTTAGCCAAATGGTGATTAATTTCATAATAATAATCCCATGCATCTTTCCTGAAAATCGGCAAATCCCCCATAGTTGCGATATCATAAAACTTTGGCTGGTCCAAATCTTGATTAAGCTCATGATGGCGTTGGGTACATTCTTTAACAATGTTGTATTCATCTTGTAAAACTTTTGAATTACATGCTCCTTTTTTAGTCAATTGTTGGTACTTGTTGAAACGTGATTTAGTTTTGCTAAATGGTGGATTAGCACATACTTGATCATTAACCCAAAGACTTATATCTGATTGGTAGTTGTGGTTGTGGAAATGGTAGTTTGTGAGTGCTTTGGCACCATATTTGTGTTTTAATGGCTCCTTAACTTTTTTAGGAATGTATACCGAAGCTCCTTCGAAATAAGTGTGTCTTATTGGCAATAATTCATCCAAGGAATGCCAGTTCCAGTTCTTACAATGAACCGACATGGTACTTAAATTGTCAACCAATTTACCATTCTTATCAGTCGGTGGTGGTACCTCTGTATGTGACAATGCTGATATATCAATGTACAACCCACTTTGTATATCAACAAACCTTGCATCAATAAAGCTGCGACCATTACCTTGGCGAATGTATGTTGGAGCCACTTCCAACCAATAACGACCATTACCATAACGTGGGTTTTCCATAACCAATGTGCGGTTGTAATTACGGGCCAATCTATCTAACTGAGCAATTGGCATTTGCACATCAATATCGGTATCCCATGGCATGTTTAATCCATTAAATGCCCAGCCTAACAATGACCCATGGTTGATCCAGCTAGCAAATCCGTTAACCTCGGCAAATTGAAACCAAGCACGTATTATATGGTGCATGACACTTTGACGTTCACGATCACTAATGTACCTCTTGAAGAATGGGTAAGCAATATGATGTGATTTCCCTTGCAACATGTCAGTATAAATCCATGGATACTTGAAATACCGATCAGTATGGTCAACTAGATGGTTATTTGAATATTCAAGAAATTCAAGATACTTCATTTCCTCCGATGTGATGGTTTGATTATTGAGCTTCTCCTGTAGACCAAATATTTCCACATCGGGCTTGAATATAAAATCATCTGGCTCAATAGCAACTTGTTTTTGTAAATCAATAATGGGCTTTCTGGTGAAATTTGCACTTGCTTGATGCAACTGCTTCATTTTGTTCACCAATTGATCTGATTTTACTGGTACAGTTTTATGATTACCGAATCTTTTTTTACCAATTACTGGCACTTCAATCAACGATTCGTCAGTGGCAATCACGACACGTTGAGGCAAAGGATGGGAGCAGTAAAGATTGACGGCACCACGTTGTACTTTTGTTTCATAACTTTCCAACTTGTGACCACTGACTGATCCAAATTTGACCAAAGAAAGCTCGCAGTAAGTACCCGAAGGTGAAGCTAGTTTTGCTCTGTTTAATAAATGATTCGATGCTGATAAGTCGACCCAATCATCCCAGTGGAAATAAATGCCTCGTGAATCACCGACTTTAGATTCTAATGAGTGCTGTTGTTCAATGACATAATTGTACAAGTCTAATGCAATATTTTTGGGGTTAAATTCGGTGCTTTTGTGGTAAGCTAATGCGTGTGCCTCGAGCTCTGCTTGATTGATCTCCGTTTTAAAAAAAACAGTGGCAGTTTTGTATAAGCAAAGGAGCAATAGTAGAAATGGGAGCAAAGCCCTAAGTTTTTTGTTGTAAAATTTAGGAATGGTGGTTGGGGTTGTTATTGTTGATGTTGCCAGTTTCAGTGTCTGAGGTAGCAGTTGTTGGTGATGTAGATAGTGGTTTAGCTGATGCAGGTTGACATGATGTAGGTGGTAACTATACCTCATGGTGTAAGGTGTCGTCCAAGTTGGTTGCAAGATTGAAAAAAAAAAATGGGGCTAGTTCACGAGGAGGTTGCCTTGTTTGTTGTAGGTGTTGTGGTTGAAGTTTACTGGTGGACACTATGTGATGAATATCCTCCGTTTCTTGATCCTCTTTGCTTCTCTAATGGCACCCAGGTTGGTTTGCAAAAAAACAGTAAAAATTTTTCTTCTTCTTCTTTAAATGAGTTTTTTGTTGATAAAATGGGTATATTATTTGATATAGCCGGCAATAAAATCTTTCTGAAAGGAAATGGAAAATACAAAAATAAAAAAAAAAAAAAGTTTATTTTTTTTTTCTTATTGTTTTTTCATTGTTCTTTCTCACAGCAAGGCACAGCCATCTGTAATAATAGTGATGAACAAAAGCACAACTTTAATAAACGCGTGTTTTGACTATACAGACCTTTGGTTGTTGTTTGGTTTAGTCGAAGCTACTGTCATGGTCACGTATCTACACTACAATCTACCTTTCTCCAAATGATATCTTTTTTTTTTATCATTCTAGTCATCTGACCATTTGGATTTTGTGACAGCATCTATTGTTTTCAATACATAATTTTTTCTTTTGTTCTACTTCTTCTTCGAAAGTTTGCTATTGCTCGTGTGATACCATATATATATATAAATTTAAATATACACTACCAAAAATGAAGAAATCTGGAGTCATGCAAGCGCAATGCAACTTTACTGCCGAGGGTTCAACTAAGAGAAAACAAGATGTTTTTGGTTGCTGCAACATCCCCTACTCTCCCGTTGCAAACCAACCAAAGATGACTACATACTACTCCGGACAGTGGCGAACGTTTGCCACGATCTTTCTTTCTTTCTCCCCCACCCTCACTGGTGCACAAAAATGCCGCCCTGATGACGAAGCGAAAAGCGATTATAACACTTTTTTTTTTTATTCTTTAGCACACGACTTTTACTATTAAATCTCGAAAAAATAACAATAGAGAACAAGAAGTCCTGCATATATGAGCCAGCATTTATTCCGTTTGTCTAAACTCCCCGTTTAGTGAATGCAAGTATGACCACACCATAATTACATCATTTACTATTGGTCAACAACAGGAGCAGCAGCACCAAAAGATCATCATAACACCTCTAGCTACATCTCTCACCCACCTCACGTTTTGTTCTCTCTCTTATGCACTTAATATAGGAAATCATAGTTAGTCAAAATTACCTCTTGGCATTCAACACGTATAAAACTAATCAATAAAATAGCCTCTCTTTCTCGTGTATCTTACTTATTATTATTATTATTATTATTGTTATTATTATTGTGACTGTTATTACATATCTCTAAATATGGAAGAGTGTAAACAAAAAAAAAAAAAACATGAAAACATACATAGCCATCCATAGCCTCTTTTTCACAAAGTCATCAGGGGAAAAAAAGTATCATCGTAATCGCTTGAGATCGTTGGTCTCTCTCCCCTATTCTATTGTTCAAAGAACTCATTACACAGAGACGCGCGATAACACTGGTACTACCTCTATTATTCTATTCAACTGAGGGGATCAAAAAACCATTGTAGTTTAGTATTTCGAAACACCCTCATTCCCATTGTACTTCCCTTAGCAAAATTGTACAGCATTCTCAGCTGTAAAAACACCTCGTTAACTTTTCCCAACCGCCATTTATACATTATGGAAAACCAAACTAATGCATAACACATCCCCACAAACAAGTCTAATCGCCAATGATGGTCCAAATAAATTGTTGCCCACCATTGTAAAACAACAAATGCAAATGAAATTAGCTTAACCACCGTCCATCTGGCGTAGTATGATACAAATAGAAAAGTCATTACTGCCATAGCTGAATGTAGACTGGGTACAGCACCAAACACTATTGGTGATGCATGGAAACCTTTACTATTTAAATGGGTACCCAATGCAACATCAACTCGCGTTAAACCTGCCGCATATCCCGGTAAATCGTAATTAGCTGGAGCATTTTCACCATACATGTGGATAAACCATGGTGGTGCACATGGAAATAACAAATGAGTTAAAACACCACATATGTTTTGGAAACCAAGTGCCCATCCATACGATTTTAATACGCCTGGTGCATGAAACACGTACAACCATACAGCGGTTATAATTGGCACCGTAATGTGACCCAATACATATGATGCCCAAGCAAGTAAATCTTTCCAAGTACGTATAGGTTCTCTAAACCAGTAATCAATATTGAGGATAAACCAGCAAGTAGCAAGCAATGCAGGTGCCGATATATACCAGCAATTCCGTGGAATCTTCCAATTGTTGCCATACTGTTGTTGTTTTTCAACAATCTTTTCATTAACAGTCATTGCCATATTATTTACAACACTGGTATCAAGTGGTCTGAAAAATGTCAAGTTGTTGATATGCATATCATTTTGGAAATTTGTCTCTGGTGGCGGTTTGATAGTTGATGTGACTGTGCCTGTTTCCAAATCCTCACAACCAACACCTCCTCTTTCTCCTCCTTCGCCACCATCCAATGACTCCATTTCAATATCAAATGACGAACCACCTTCTTCTGATGCAATCTCTTCATTATCAACTTCTCCCTTAAGAGGTAGATACCGCGACAATGCAATGCTGGCTTTCCCCTTTTGTTTGTAAATCCCCACATACATTAACCAGCCAATGGCGATAAAACTTGGAATGCAAATGAGTGCACCAAGCCAAGATGAAAACATAAATGTGTCAACATGATACGGTAATGCCACATGTATTGTAGGACGTATCGAGTGTGGTATCAATCCGGCATTTTTAAATATAAGTAACCAGATGAATACAGGACCAAAATTGGCCCAAAAATTGAGAATGAGACCTATTATAGTCTTCTCATTAAGACCAGACCAAAAAACCCGTTCAAGGAATTGATAAATGAACAAAAACGGTTTTAAAAGCTGTAATAGGATCTCCATTCTTGATGTATAGGATGGTAGGGCTTGCTAGGACTTAAGGTGTCGATGATGATGATCGAAACGGATTCACACGGGAAAGCAAAAAAAAAAAAAAAAAAAAAAAAATACGGAATCAAAATTCAATAGTGAAGAAAAATAATATATCAAACAACGCTTGGCGTTTGGTATCAGGGGGTGGAAGAAAAAAAAAAAGCTAAGGATGGGCACGTTTCGCTAGTTATATTGCCCTCTGATGTAGCTGGGCTGGTTGTGAGTACTTTGTGGATGAATCTCTAAGAAAAATCACTTCCCCAATAATCGGTATCAACCTTTCAATTTGTTTTGTTTTCTCTCTGAAGAAAAGGGAAAGTTTGGTTAGATTTTATATAGAGACAGAGAAGACAACAAATATTAATATTAATTGTAAAATACATTTCTCTGATGAGTTTGGATTTTCCACTCATCCCGCCCTTTTTTTTTGTGACTACATACACCATGTAACCACAATAGTAATACTGACTAGCATCAAAACATTGTGTCCACTTGGGGGTTACGGCACGCTATCGAATTTGACATTATTTCAATTTCAAAGCCAAATGCTTTAAGTAGATCAGTCGTAAAGCAAGTAATTGACCAAAAAAAACCCCTACGTTACAAGATATCATTGGGTAAAGTTAAAGTTTAGATTTGCATGCTATAGTATCATGCACGCAATATGTAGCAGCACACACACCAATACACACCAACACACACCAACACACACAACTGCTACTTTTGAGAGAGGTTTAGTGGAAGAGACGCTAAAATAATAAGGTGGGATTAAAATAGTCAACGGAGATTAAGATTCAGAGAAACCTGAGAGTGTCGTGTTAGAGTATCTGACGACACCGAGATTATCTTTCTCTTTGGTAAAATTTATTAACCGAAAATAAACACTTAAATCGAAAAAGTCTTGAGCTTACTTTTTGAAGCTTTTTTGATTCCATGTATCACTCTCCCACATTGGTCCCACGTTAAAGTTTCAAGCGATTAGGTCAGCACAAGTAATGGAAGAACAAAATTCCTTAAACACCTACAAACACTCCTTTTGATGTATCGGAGTTAATAATTCGTTTTGTTCACAAAACAAAAACACGTGTTTTTGTCTTTTGTTTATAGTTTCATTCATTCTATTGGAATCACAAAAGAAAGATAACAAGAAGAAAGAAAACGAATGAAAAAAAAAAAGATTTACGAAATAAAATGCAAAAAGTTTGTAAAATTGAAATTATACTCAACAAAAACTCAACAAGTTATAGAGTATCTCTTTTATAAGTCTATTACTTTTACGGGTATCTTCTAATGTCAAGTAGAGCCTTTCATTTGCTTTCAAATGTCACCACCCTCTGTTTTGGCTGCATCCAAAATATTTCCAATGAGTAAACCATGCAAACACAATTCCCAATAAACTTCCAAAGATTACATCAAAGAAATGATGGCGATAATCTTGTGTTCTGCTAAGGGCGATGTACGTAGCTAGTAGAACTGGCAAACAACCAACGATAACCAACCCAGCACGATACTCGACTCTAGATAGTATCTTATATTGTTTAAATATCCATAATGACAAGAATAGTAAACCGGCAAATGCCATTGATGAGTGGCCCAGTGGTGTTGATCTTAATCCATCGTATAAATGCTTAATGCCCAATGGAGAAGTACATACATCCAACCCAACTAATGTATTTAAAGGCGTTTTCAAAGCTGGACCACAACGGGCAAGAAAATCGGGCCGAGGGTTGCCTATCCAACATTTGAGTATATCAGTAAGCACCGATACTGACGACACACTGAATAACAACCCGAGTAGTGATACTTGAGCTAAGTGGGATCTAGACTGTAATGAGCTTCTCTTACAAAAGGCCAAGATAACAATGACAACGCAAGGAATGTATGTTGAGTACAAGTATAACTGGAAACGGCCGACTCGTTGTGTTGATGAATACGGATGGGAGATGCTAAGATCATTAACGTGGAATAGTCGATGGAAAGGGATCCATTGTTTACCAAATTGATTATGTATTGTGCGTAGAATACCCACAGTTATCCAATCGGGGAAGTACAATCTAAACTGCAGCGACGTAATACAGAGTTTGTTCTTTTGTTGTAGTTGTTGTTGTTGTTGTTGTTGCATTTAAAAGCGAGTGACGTGTTGAGAAGTTGTAGAAATTGATTCTGAAAATTTGACTCCGAAGAAATAGGAAATGTGATTAGTCACAAAATGCGCGTTCTACAAATGATCTTTGACACAGAGACAGAATGTGTATCGCCAATACTATGCTCTATTAAATCTAATACGCTGCATTCTTGTTGAAAGTCAAGAAGGTAACCAAGACACCAAGATCGTAGGCAACTTTTAAGGAACCTCCAATTACAAAAGTGATCCATTGTAAGCCATTTTCTGTCAAAATTCCAACAATACTAGGACCCACAATTTGCGCCAATGTCTTGACAACATTGACAAATCCAAATACAGCAGTTCTATCATCATCAGGCACTGTGGCAGCTAAAAACACATGTTTGGGTGCTACATCCATTGTTTGCATCGATGCTCTCAACACCAATATTATCAAGGTGACTAAAAATGAGTTTGGGAATGGCAATACAGCTAACAAGATGGATGCTGGTAAATGAGTAGCCACCATGGTGACAACGGGACCAAGCCTTTTGGTCATTGATGTAGATCCTAGTGAAGTAAAGCCACTGATAAACCCAGTTACAAAGAAAACAGAACCAAGGTATGAAGAAGGGATGCCAAATTTTTTCTTGATGTAGTACGATGTCCACGATAAGGGCGTCAATGACGATGCGAATGAGTCAAGACCGAATAAAAGTGAAATTTTCAACACAATCAAATAAACGTCTGGAGACAAATATGGGAGAAGGTTGAAGAACCTGGATTTGGGCTTGGGCTCTTCCTCATTTGCAAGTAATTGAGTTGTCTCAGAAGCACCTTCACCAGGACTCTCTTCATCTGCTACCAGTATAGATTCAGCCAGTTGTTTTTTGGATTCGATATCACCACTAACGAGCAACGACAACACAACTCCAATCAATGAAAGAATACAATACAATGCAAATACACTTTTGTAGCTTTTTAAATCACTAAACCCCCATTCACTTCGCGTAAACTCAACAATCAGACCAGCAACAAATGATCCAAATGCAGCACAAAACAGGCCCAAAAATGTATACCATGCATATACATCTGATCTGTCCCGCTGATTGCACAAGGACGCAATACTACTTTGTTCTATGGTCCTAAACGGTCCAACTTCTCCACCTGATGGGGTCAATATACCAACAACAGCAGTAACGAGAAGGAAAAAGTAATTATCAATCGTGGTAAACACGACACCAGTAGCCAACATTAGAATCGAGCACAATACAAGCACGCGTTTTCTACCAATCTGATCAGTGACCAAGCTGAGTACAAAAGATGTGGTTAAATCTCCAACAAATGTAAGTGTCATAAAAAGTCCAATGTACGACTCATCGATTCCCAAAGATTTCAAATACAAGGCGAGTATTAATGATGTTGAGCCAAAGCCAATGAGTCTAATCATCCTCAAAGCAATTATGATGTAGACATCCCATGATGAGTGGACGAGGGTATCTAGTCCAATCTCACTGCTAACGAAGGATAACCAAGATCCGAAGGACATTGTGGAGAGGAGGCGTAGGCGGAAAGAAAGGGTGATGCTATGAGAAACCGTGGTTTGGAATTTGTCCCATTGATATTTTATATTGCGAAATAACAATAGGAAAGCTTTTTGTGTCTTAAATGACATTTCGTTTTTCAGACGGGTATAGGCTATAAAAGGATATACAACAGCCGCAGTAGATATAGCTCTGTCCTTCAACTGGTTCAAATGCAATCGCATTGGTGGCCTTTTCGCAACCACAAAATTAATCAAAGTGCGCCACTAACATCCATTTACATCATCTCAGCTAGTCATAACAGTGCATAATTGCTACCAACTTTACCTCTCTACCAATTTTCTCCCCTTCTTCTATGACGCGCAATTTTGAAAGGGCAAAACCGGTATTCGCAAAAGCATAAGGAGACAAGGAAAAAAAATGGCTCACTTGTTCCTTTTGTAAAGTCTACAGCAATGCTATCCATTCACAAGTTCAGACTCATTTCCATTCCATGTACATGCCGTTGCACTTACGCTACGTCTTCAAATGACTTTATCGATCACCATAAACGTTTTGATTTACATGATTGGCCTTCATCCAAAAACCCCACACCGTATGAAGTATTTGGATTATCGTCCAAGGATATTGGGATGTCCCGTATCGAGTTAAACAAGATCTTGAAAATGAGATATGTGAAGCTAGTCAAGATATACCATCCTGATACATCGTTGGACTTGATAGACAAGTATGGCGAACCACTCACCAATGAGCAAAAACGGAAAAGATTTGACTTGATACAAGAATCGTACGATATTCTACGAGATGCAAGGAGGAGAGTAGCTTACAACCGATTCAAGACCACGTCATGGGAACAACAAGGCCCATACAAGCCCGGTAGCGAGCCATTTTCCAAAGAAAGTTTCGAAGCGTATCGAAGAGCAAATGCCCATCGTGCAAGATATGACTTCACCAAAGATGAAGCATTTTGGCTGGCAGGAACTTGGAACGATTACTACCAAATGAAGTATCAACGTCCACCCCCAACAAGAGAAGAATTGGAAAAAAACAAGTACAAGATTTTGTTTGGCGTATTGGCGGTTGGCGCTTTAGCGTTTGGGTTGCAGATAATGAATGCAATTGAAAGAACAAACCAGTATTTGATAGAGACACACCAGATGAATTTGAAATCAATGAGAGATTTGAATCAAAGTTATGAAGGGGATGGTTCTTATTCCGAGGCTGACAATGTGCGAAAGTTTTTAATAGGTCGAAGAACAACGATGCAGCTGAAAAAGGACGATTTTGGAAACGAAGAGCCTAGCGACAATGAGTTGCTTTACAAGTACGCAAGAGCCAGAGTTAACAAATGGGACAGAAAGGAACAAGAATGGAACCAAAGACGTCAAAGTAGTTCAGATTTGGAATACAATTAAATAGGTGTAATCTTACTCGACAACAAAAAAAAATGAGAAAGGAAAAAAACATTTGTAAAGATCAATGTAGATACCACTGATAACAACATGGATTTCATGAGGCCAGAAACTGTACTAGACTTGGCAAACATTCGTCAATCTCTAGTCCGAATGGAGGATACTATTGTGTTTGATTTGATCGAAAGATCCCAATTCTTTAGCTCACCATCGGTATATGAGAAAAACAAGTTTATCATCCCCAATTTTGACGGCACATTCCTCGATTGGGCACTATTGCAAATGGAAATTGCTCATTCACAAATAAGGCGATATGAAGCTCCCGATGAGACGCCATTTTTCCCCAATTTGATCAAAGCACCAATACTACCACCCATCAACTACCCTAAAATTCTCGCCTCATATTCGGATGAAATCAATGTCAATGATGAGATTATGAAATTTTACGTTGACGATATTGTGCCCAAAGTCAGTTGCAAAGAAGGTGATCAATTGGAAAACTTGGGGTCGGCGTCGACATGTGACATCGAGTGTTTGCAAGCAATATCAAGAAGAATTCATTTCGGTAAATTTGTTGCCGAGGCAAAATATGTCCATGATAAGCCATTGTACATTAAGCTAATTCTCGCAAGGGATGTCAAGGGAATTGAGGAGTCAATAACGAATAGTGCTGTGGAGGCCAAAATTTTAGAACGATTAGTGGTCAAAGCAGAAAGCTATGGGGTTGATCCAAGTTTGAAATATGGTACTAATGTTCAAAGCAAAGTGAAACCTGAAGTCATTGCTCAGTTGTATAAGAAATGGATCATTCCATTGACGAAAAAAGTGGAGGTTGATTACTTGTTGAGGAGATTGGAGGATGAAGATCCAGAGATAGTAGACAAGTATAGATAAGTCAAAAGCTTATATTGGTGACTACAAGATTCAAAATAGCTATATTTGGAAGTAGGAAATACATGCATAAATTTTATCCACATCCAAACCTTGTGAATGCTCTATGAGCGTTTGCAAGAGGGGTTGATCTATAAAAATATCTCTTGGCTATAATTGAAAAGCTTGTTGATGCATGTGCTATTGTGTTGAAACGTTTAAGAAAATGGACAACGTGTAGGTAGGTCTACATCGAGGGAGCACGAGGCCCGCTCACTTTTATCTTATGACAATGCCAGGCTTTATACAAAGCACAATACACTTTTTGTTTTCAATTTTTTGTTTTTCTGCTGGACCCCACGAGGGAAATCTTGTTTTTGTGTATTGAAAACTTCAAACAACGTGGGCCAAACTTTACGAATAATAACTCAATTTGGAATAAACGTTAATGGTCAACCCGGCTATAAATTCATTAGATGGACACGTCTGTGATAAAGGATGGATTTCTTAGGATTATAAATACCCTTCAATTCATCAGAAATCTGAGACACTTGCTTTTCGCAGGTTTCATTTACATCTTTTGTTTTTCTTTTTTTTTTTGCACCCACGTTTCAACACTCATTCTTATATTCAACATCAAAAGAAAAGGTTGAACTTACACCATGATTGATTTTGATTTCATTACTTCCGACCTCTCCAAAATGAAGGTTTTCACTTCAGTTTCATTGTTTTGCGGAATTGTTTATTTCGTTGCCAAATTGAACAAGACAATCAACTCGATCTTGGTTTTCTGTTGGGCATGCTTTGTCAAGCCATTAATTCAAAAAAAGACTGGCAAGACTGGTGTGAAAAACCAACAACAAAACTTGGAGTTGTTTTACAAAAACCAAGCTCATATTTATGATACCACTAGAACCGTTTTGCTAAAGGGAAGAAAAGAATGTCTTAGATTGGCTATTTCAC
This sequence comes from Lodderomyces parapsilosis, assembly GCF_000182765.1. NCBI lineage: Eukaryota > Fungi > Ascomycota > Pichiomycetes > Serinales > Debaryomycetaceae > Lodderomyces > Lodderomyces parapsilosis. The sequence continues at coordinate 1,737,103 of NW_023503281.1, read as the reverse complement.
ACTTGCAGAAAAAGAAGGACTTGGTTTGGATCGATATTGGTGGCGGCACTGGCTCCAATATTGAATTTATGAATCAAGTTAGCAACATTTCAAAAAATTTTAAGGCGGTGTATTTGGTTGATCTTTCACCATCATTATGCGAAGTTGCTAGAAATAGATTTGCTGCTCATGAATGGACTAATGTGCATGTGTTGGTTGCCGATGCTTGTGACTTCACAATTGACTATAAAAGTGCTGACTTGATAACTTTTTCGTATTCCTTATCCATGATTCCCACTTTTAATGCTGCCATTGACAATGCTGTTTCCAAGTTGGACAAACAAGGTATTATTGCTACAGTTGATTTCGGTATTCAAAGTAATGATACATCCATTGGTAGAGTCAATACCTTGGGCGGATTGGTAAACAGAAACATTCCTTGGATTTTGAGAAATTTTTGGAGGATTTGGTTTGAAGCTGACAAGGTGTTTTTAGATTCTTCAAGAAGAAACTATTTGGAGTACAAATTTGGAACAATCAAGTCGGTTAATCAATACAATAAAACCTTAGGTAGAATTCCATACTATATTTGGATTGGATGCGACAAGGCAAGGTCTTCGCAAATCTTGACCAGGTTGAATTGTTTGGCTACTGAGTCACCATATCTTGCTCCTTCAAGTTCCCCTAGGCAAGTTTCCGAATCAATGCCAGTTTCCAAAGGTCACGAAGCTGCTATTGCCAACTTGCAAAAGAATTTGCCATTCCCTTCTTTATACTACCAAAAAGAGGTGTGGAGAGTTTACTACGACGAAATGAACCACTTGTACGAGCAATTCAAAAACCAGTACATCTACGCATTCACTTGGGAAGATCCAAGAGAAGACCATAAAATATTAAACTTCACCAGTGATGATACTGTATTGGCTATAACTTCAGCTGGTGATAACATCTTGAGCTATGCCACCTTGCCCACAGCACCAAAACGAATTCACGCTGTTGACTTGAATCCTTGTCAAAATCATTTATTAGAATTAAAATTGGCTTCATTTAGAGCACTCACTCAAGACCAGATTTGGCAAATGTTTGGTGAGGGACACATTGATAATTTTACCGACTTGTTAATTGATAAATTGGCCCCACACATGTCCTCAAATGCATTTCAATATTGGATGGCAAAAGGTCCGAAGGCTTTTACTGGAAAGGGTCTTTACGACACTGGTTCAAGTAGATGGGCTATTAGATTTGGTAGGATTATCTTTAAAGTTTGTGGCATTTCTCAACATGTTACTGCATTGTGCAAAGCATCAAGAATTGAAGAGCAGAAACAAATTTGGAACGAACACATCAAACCGGTTTTATTCAACCGAATTGTTGGTTCATTCTTGGTGGGTAATCCTATTTTCCTTTGGAAAGCATTGGGCGTTCCTGCCAACCAAGCTAAAATGATGGGACCATCAGTTATAAAGTATGTCGTTGACACCTTGGATCCAATTATTGAAAGGTCCTTAATTTCCGAGGACAATTATTTCTACTACTTGTGTTTGATGGGACGTTACTCCAGAACCAATTGCCCAGATTACTTGACAACCAAAGGGTACAAACGTTTGACTGGTCAAAAATCAATCACTGGGGAAGTGCCAATTGATAATATCAGGTTGCACACTGATTTATTAAATGATGTATTTGCAAGGTTGAGCAACAAATCAATCACCATTGCGATTATAATGGATCACATAGACTGGTTTGATCCAAACGGTGTTGACGTCATCAATGAAATCACTGCCATCAAACAATGTCTTGTCAAAGGGGGAAGAGTCATGTTGAGATCAGCTGCCACTCATCCTTGGTACATTAAAACCTTTGAGTCACTTGGTTTCAAATGCGAAGCTGCAGCTATTAGAGAATCCGGCTCAAGCATTGATAGAGTCAACATGTATGCATCGACATGGGTGTGCACTAATCTTGATGGTAAAGAAGATGTGGTCACCGTTCCTTCTGATATTACAAAATTAGATGCTGGTCGTCGTAGAATGAGTAGCTTAAAGATATAGGAACGTAATCAAAAACATTTTGTACACTTTATTCAGTATTGTGGCATTCAAAGTGTGGAATGATTTTCTTAATATTGCGCTCCCCAAAATTTTTCTAATTACTAATTCCTCCACTTTCTCTCAAACACCTTCATCCACCATGACAGCTGGCGCTTTTGAGATTGTTTTTGCAGTTCCAATGGAATGCAATGCTTGTGTTGAATCAATTACCAACGTGTTAAAACCATTGCAAGGTATTGACAAGTTTGACATCAACTTGAAATCGAATTTAGTTACTACAGAAGGATCACTCCCACCAAGTGAAATCGTGAAAGCGATTCAAAGTACAGGAAGAGATGCAATCATTCGTGGTACTGGTAAACCAAATTCAGCTGCTGTTTGTATCCTAGAATCATTTGACCCAAAGGACCGTTTCAAACCGGTAAAAGGGTTAGCAAGAATCGTTCAAGTGTCTCCTCAAAATGTATTTGTTGACCTCACAGTCAATGGATTACCAAAAGGTACATACTACCCTTCAATAAGAGCCACAGGAAACTTGTCTGAAGGTGCTTTGTCAACTGGAAAGTTGTTTTACCCTTTGGATCCAATCTATGTCAATGAACCTTCCAATGCAAGTACAACTATAAATTCCCTTGGTGCAAGTACAACGGAGGATTCTCCTAAGCAATTATACGCTGGACAATCGTTCTTGTATGCTAAATTAACACCCAATGAGATTATTGGAAGAAGTATAATTTTATCAAGATTGCAAGATGAGGTTACAAAAGATTCTCTTGTGGGGGTAATTGCCAGATCTGCTGGTGCATGGGAAAATGACAAACAGGTTTGTAGTTGCAGTGGAAAAACTGTATGGCAGGAAAGAACCGACGCAAAGGCCCATGGTGTTGCTGTTTAGATTAGATAGAGTTGTGTAGATGTAATCACTTATCCTGAAAAGGTTGCACCGGACTTTGGGCCATTGCTTTAGTTAACGTCTATTCGCATATTGTCACCTATTCTATGTAAATATCCATTCTTCAGATCTCTATTCAGATACAAAAAAAAAAATTGAATACTCACTAGATCAAACTCAATACAAGTAATTGAGACGGCCACAATTTCCTTAGCCACTCCCACATAAGCACCATACTCATAGTTTTCCTCCCAGGAATAAGTACTCCGCATTCCAACTCATAATCCTCCTCAAATGAGTCGGTCGCAAGTGTTGTCACTTCTCAAAGATCAGCATGATTCAATTGCTCACACCAGGACCATAAAATTGAACTCGCTATCGCCACCTGTAAAACCGCACGTTCTTGTCGACCTCATCGATGAATATTTACAGTCGTTTGATCCCCCATTGGTTATTGAAAGGTTGTCCCTCCAAAACAATCAAATATTGGATATACCGTCGAACTTGAGCAAAATACTGAAACATTTAAAATACTTGGATTTGTATCATAACAACATTACACACATTTCTAGCAGCATCTTTCAACACGGATTCAAAGCATTAGAGATTTTAGATCTATCGTCAAACCAACTTTTGTACTTGCCTGATTCAATCTCCTTCTTGCAGAATTTGAAAGTATTGTCAGTGAAAAATAACAATATTAAGTTCCTCACACCATCTTTGGGAGAGCTACAACATTTGAATCTAATAGAGGTGTCCAACAACCCCTTATCCATCCCATCTTTTGATTTGATACGAACGTTTCAAGCACAGGCTGCTGAATTGGATTGGGTGGCTCAATTGAAAAATTACCTACTTGCAAATAGAACACTTATTAATGCCAAGATTGAGGAATCAAGAGAGCCATCACCTGCATCTCAGGAATTTCAAACAATGGACCCAAAACATAATTTAGAGCCACAAATGACCCCGCCAAGTGTACAAAGGTCGCAAAGTGTTAGTGATATCCCTAGATCCAAATCATCAAAAGCTTCTAAGCGAATGGGTTTCATAATCAAAAAGCTTGAAGAGGACGGATCGGAGGAAAACTTAGAGGAGCTGCGGCAACCAGTATCTTTAACAACCCTTCCCAGACCTATTATCCATGAAGGTGCACCGCATTCGGCCTCTGCGGCAGAAACCAAATTTGTCGTTTCAAGCCCACCACCACCTCAAATAGGAAATGCCAGCTCAACTGCACCCAACTCAACATCGTCATCGCCATCCAATGATTTTGGAGTGACTCCAAAATCCAATGTCGGACTGTACTTGAAACCACCAACTACAAGATCGAGGTCAAACACAATGAAGGAGATAGACAGGATATTAGAAAAGAATGAAAATGTCGATACGGAACACAAGTCCAATGCTTATTTCAAAAGATTATCCACCTTACAAGAACAACCAGTGGATGAGTCTGATATCATGGACTCTCCTACCAGTAATCAAAGAACTTCACGCCAAACTTTGGACCCTAACCTGCGCGTGCCTCCTTCTTTGTCACTGGAAACTCCACGGGCCAATACCCCAACCACTACTCCTGCTACTGATGATGGCTCACCGATACGCGCGCCACCGCCACCACCACCACCACAATTTAAGAGGCGAACTAACCCCAACATCGTGAAAGTTTCCCGAAAAGTTTTGTTTTCATTCAGTGAACTACATTCGTCCATCCGTAGATTTACCGGATTCTGCACGGACAAAAAAATAACCATGAAAATGGTATCATTTTTATACACAACAAAGTCCAACATTGACTTGTTGGTTGAAAATCTAGAAATTATGGAAGAAAATGGAAACAATGCCGATCAAATTGCCCAGATTTTACACACATGTATATCCTCGTTCAAATCAATAATGGACCTACTACAAGAGAATTTAACAAAGTTTGTTAGCAGGATTGATGTTTGCTTTATTCGAATGTTATACTTGTCTATCTTTGGGTCCTTCAATGAGCTCAGAAATGCATACATCCTATTAACAACAAAGCCTAAAGTTGGTGAATCGAAACTCAAACTCACAATCAATACAAATGTTGGCTCCTCTTTTAACGAGGTTGACGAAAAGTTGTATGCCACTGTTGAGTCAGCAATAGCCAATGCACAAACAATTTTTACTGAGTTAAATAAAGATGTCCACAGAGGCGCGAGTGCAAACGCTGCGTCGGTGCTGTCGAGTGTGGCAGCAAAAGTTAAAGACCTTGGTAATGTGTGTGGGTCGTCTTTAGACATCACCAAACGACTCAACACTAAGCTCATTACAATTCGAAATAATCCATCACATGCAACAAAGAAACAATTCGCTGAGGACACAAATCAATTCTTGAAGTCAATTGTACAAATTTTGGCCGCAGTCAAGAGTATTGTTGTTGATATACCCATATTAGAGGATGTTCGTGCTCCGATGTCGAGCTTGACTAAAACTGCCAAAGAGGTTACCTACATGTTGGAAATTTCATCTTATAAAACCTTATTGTCGGATTCGGGAACAAACCAGCAGGCTCAAAGTGCCTCCGCGCAAGCTCCTTCAATGTTTACTCCAGCGTCTTCACGTGGCCCTGCTCTACCATCAATTGCTAGTGGCCCTGTTCCAGTGAGAAATCCAATTGCAGGCCCACCCAATTTATCGACAGTAAATTTACCAGACGCACAAACTTCAATTATGCCCACGAATGGTCCTCTCACAGCTCCTCCTCAATCTAGTGGTCAAATGTTTGCTAAGAACGGAATGAATCCATTCGATAAGCTTATTTTGAGTAAAAATGAGGAAACTTAGCTTAGATAGCGTAGCTAAACGTGAATGTTATGAGTATAATTTTTGCTGTGTAAATTTTTGCGGATAATTTTGCATTCAATTGAGATAAAAGCACGAAAAAAGTTTTTATCTTGCATATGATGACTCAAGATAGTGCTCTCCCCACCACCCATTTACATGCAACTGAACCTTTATTGAGATAACCACCATGGCATCTGTTGGAGCAGAGTCTGTTAACCTCGATGTCAGCATTAACTCATTATACCTACTACTCTGCACGGGATTGCTACCGTTGGTTATCATTGGAATAGCCTTGTTCTATTCGGGATTGACTCAGAGGCGTTCGGCATTTACAATGTTGTCTGTGCCGGTATTGATATCGCCTATAATCATCCTAGACTGGTACATTTGGGGCTATTCGCTATGTTATGCGACTGCTTCCAACAAGTATATAGGTAGTTTGAAGTACGCTGTGTTGCGTCAACTCAAACACTCAGCCAAAGAGACATACACTAATACTAGGGGGTCAGTCCTAGTCATGAACCACTTTTTGTTTAATTTACTATTCAAGATTATTTGCGGGGCATTCACATTTCCTGGATGTATTGCAGAAAGAGGGAGAGTTTTGCCCATGTTGGTCTTTGTTTTTATATGGTCAGTGATAATATACAACCCTGTTACGTACTGGTTTTGGAACTCGAATGGGTGGCTCTACAAGATGGATGTGTTGGACTTTGCAGGGGGCAATTGCATACATATAGTATGTGGGTTTACCTGCTTGGCATACTCCTATATCCTAGGACCAAGAAATCCAAAAGCGCTTTACAATTACCGCCACGCAAACACGGGATATATAGTCGTTGGAACTCTTCTACTTCTGTGTGGATGGGTCGGATTTGTTGCAGGCTGTGAGTACAAATTTTCCTATAATTCGGTTGCGATTATGGTCACTACAATACTTGGGGCAAGTTCTGCTGCTATTGTCTGGACAGCAATAGACTATATATTTTCAAGGGAGGCTATAACTGATGACGGGGTGGTGGATTTGCCACTGGATCGCGCGAGCGTCAACTCCACGGGTTCAAAAACTCATCACTCAAATCCCATCACAAAGCGAAAACTCTCAATGGTGTCGGTCACCTCTGGTATTGTGAGTGGTTTAGTTGTGGTGACACCCGGTGGAGGTTATATCTCCTCCAACAATGATTTGTGGAAACCTATTACATTTGGAATAGTTGGTGCCGCTCTAAGCAATCTTTCTACGCGACTAAAATATTATTTTAATATTGATGATGCATTGGACGTTTTTGCAATCCACGGCGTAGCAGGAATCGTAGGGTCCTTGTTGACAGGAATCTTTGCCGACAAGTTGTATGATTCCAAAGGTGGTTGGGTTTCTGGTCACTGGAAACAATTCGGCATTCAATTGCTAGGATTAGTCGTCACCGGTGCATATGTGTTTATCATGAGTGTGGTTTTCTTGTATATTATTGATTTCATACCTGGCTGCCATCTACGAATTGACAAGAACTTCAACCGAAGAGAGAGGGAGAGGAAACTTGCAAAAGATCATAGTGGTGAATTGGAGCTGCAAAATTCCGCTCCCGTGGGGGAGAAGTTAGCCAATGAATTGGAACAGGAATACTGGGAGCAAGTCGAGTTATTGGGTTCAGACAACTACGAGTTCAGCAGCGAGTTTATGATGGATTTTATTGAATTCATCAAAGTCATTCGACCTGAAGATTATTCCGATACAGCGAATGAAGAGATTTTGTTACTGAATAGCGAAAGTGTAGGTGTTCTCAATTCTGGCAATGAATACTACCAGGCTGAAGCAGAATGTCGTTCTAGAAAGCATTAATAATTACACAACAATTTTTCAAGCAAATGTACAAAGTCTATCAAGTAAGCACCTTTATCTTCACTGCGGCGATCCACCAAGGAGTCTCATTGTTATCTCAAATACGGCAAACGTGGCACCATTTGCTGGAGCAGCCCTTAGTATTGTTGGTAAGAATCCTTTGTAAAAACCTTTTATTCCTTGTTTACGGAAGACATCCCTCACCACAGACAACGAGGAACTATATTTCGCTCCCTTCAAAGCATCAGTCTGCAACTTGGACTTGATCACATCAACAGGATATATCGAAATCCACAAAGTGTATCCACTTAAACCACCATACATGCACAATTTCCAAGGCTTGATTTCTGCTCTGGTTAAACCGGGATGTTTCTTCAAGTCATTGGCTATCAAGGCTTCATAGGTGGCAAAATAAATACCTAATCCAACTGACTCCCTGACCAATGTCGGCCCTAAACCTTTATAGATACCCCGCAAGCCATCAATCTGGTAAATCTTCTTAAAACAATCAATAGGGCCGTGAAAGATTTTTTTGCCAGCTGTCTGAGTTTGAAGTCTAATACGAATATGCTCAATGGGGGACGTTAAAAATCCATTGGCAAACCCAGCAACAGCTCCACAATTGAAGAATTGTACCAAGCTTAACGGCTTTCCATGAAGCTTTTGGTCATAATAACGTTTCATAAACTCGTTTACTGAAAATTGCACGGAAACACAAGCACCTACACCAACCAAGGGAGTCAATGTACCTTTATAAAACCCAGCAAACCCTTCATTCTTGATCAATTGTTTAATAACGTCCAACGCCCCGTTATATGTTCCTTCCGGTGCCGATTGCAATCTTACCTTGACACAATCAAAAGGCTGGCCAACAAGAACTTGAGCAATACCTCCCATTGTTCCTGCAAACAAGTCCTTGGCTACTTGAGCATTGCTGTCAAATGAGGGCTCTTCTATCTCGATAGCCATATTAGTAGAGATGTGAATGTAACGAGTGAAAAATTGCTTATCTTGGTAGAACTCCACACATGTTGACAAACATTTTTTTTTCCTTTTTTTTTTTCAAAATGTTGCAATGCGCTTTTGGTGTTCCGAACTGAGTAACAAAATCAGAGTCAATTTGGGAAAACCCCAGTCTGACTGAGTTTGGAGTCCAACAAGCTTATAAGTATGAGCGTAAACGCATAGGCAAGTAACTGAGTCAACCATTGCATTCTGTTTCTAGTGAGGCTCCCCATGAAGTCACTTATTGGTGTTGGTCATATTAAAACTCCCAACTATGAGGGATGGCAGGGTAAGTCCATTAAGCTTGCGTTCATAAAATCTCCCTATGGACGCAGGGTTGGCGAGATACAACGTAATGACACGCTAATATGCTGTTCCATTAGCTAATAGCTTCACTTGTGTACAGTTGTGCTTTTAAGTCTTTTTTTTTTTTTTGGTTCTTTTTTTCTTGCAACTGAAAACCCGGAAGTCACGAATAAACAATTTTCATGCGATCCCATTGAACTCCGAGCTCACATTTCGAAACGCTTTGTACAAGAAACAAGGTGGAAAGGCTGAACCATCCGTTGATTAAATTACTCTTTTATGATCCGTTAATACTGCAGCCTTTGACAGACTTTTGATATATATACTACATGTTTCAAAAATGACCAAAAAATTGACCCCACAGGAGAAACAGAATCGCAAACCCGCCCTGAGGGCTTGTACGTTTTGTCATCAAAAGCATTTACAATGCTCAAATGAACGACCTTGTAAAAATTGCGTCAAGAGGAATATTGCTTCAGAGTGTCACGATATTGTTCGAAAACGAGTTAAGTACTTAACAGGATCTTCAAAACCATCGACAAGCAACAAATCACGCCAGTCTTCGGAAGTTTCTACTCAAAACAGCTCATTCAGTACGTCACCAGTGTCAATAATGGAAGACGGTTCCAAAACACGGCCCGCCCCAATCGCCAACGAAGTAAATGATGCTCAACTCATACCTATTCAGTTGCATTCAAAGCAAGAAACATCGTCAAGTCTTCCAATGGAGGACTCTAGCGTCACTCAAATAAAGGATATTTTGGACACGCCTCCTTTCGATATGCTGCATAAAGATTCAGATTTCAACAATGACTCCATAGAAGTGAACAGAGCAAGCCTGTTGGAAGCCGACCCTTTATTCCACACAAACACGATGCTAAATACCACTACCGATGTCATCAACAAATTGCTAACAGATCATTATGAAATTGATAACTTGAGTCAGCCGTCTTTGGATCCACTTTCCCAGTTGTCAGACGCTTCCCCAAGTCTAAGTCTAAACCACAGAAACAGTCAGTTTAGCTCCAACTATCTTAATGAAGAGTATCTCATGCTCGGCGATATTCTTTTGAATTCAAAGCCAGCTTCGCCAACACCCTCAAATACAAGCACATCCGAATACACAAATGGGCCAACACCTGCATTTATACAAAATATCGATTTCGAAAACATGAATGAATCAAAAAAGCGGGTGGTTCAAAAATTGCGAGATTCACGTCCGTTTATTTCTTTGGGTTATCCCACAGACTCAAGTATGAGTCTAGATAATTTGAACAACATGGCACATCAAACTGATAACCTTTTGGATAACAATGTCAGCTCGAGGGGAAATGCCAGCAAGCAAACTACCGCTCTCAACTCAAATCCGATTGTGAATTTCAAATCAAAGTACCGCTCAGATTATGTTTCTCCTTTAGCAACTCACAAAATTTACAAAACGGTGTCTGACATATACAACAAAGATGTCATAAATTTCGAGTATCCGAATTCTTATCATGCACTTACCAATTTTTTAAAGACAAGATTCCTGGGTCATGGCTTAGATACTGAAGAGAAGCAATGCAAAAGACAAAACTTGCTCGTCATATTGAAGTTGATTGCAAGCTACAGACCAACATTTATTAGTGCACACAAGTCGTTGCTAAAACCACAAGATCTTCTTCTTCTAGAGATGAGTTTCCAGAGGTGTTTAATAGACTACGAGAAATTGAGTCAGTTGAACTCATCGCCAACAATTATATGGCGTCGAACTGGGGAGATTGTGAGTATCACCGATGATCTACTAAGCTTGTTAGGTTACAAATTACTGGACATTTTATCAAAGCGAACTTTCATTATGGAAATGATGTATGATGATGATTCTGTTGTGAAATACTTTCAACTATTCAAATCAGTGGCAGTGGGGAACTTGCATTCAAGTATAAGTACAAAGATCAAGCTAACTAAAAATGAAACTCATTTTAACAGCACAGCAAATGTTGACGCTGACTCACAGTTGCAAAATAATGTTGGTACCAACAACTATATTGAATTTTGCTCAGTTTGGACAGTCAAGAGAGATTTGTTTGATATTCCAATGCTAATAATTGGACAATTTTTGCCAATCCTTCCTGCAGGAGACGGTGTAAGAATGTATTGATAGTATTAGAAAGCATTTACGGAGAGTCTAAGGACACAAAATACGTATTGTTATAGCCTCGTAAAAAGAGAGCTAGCCTGTTGCCGCGATTCGAAATAATTATGTTTCTTCGGACAGGCTATTTGCGTTGATCTCTTGATTAGGCGATGACCAAATACGCGACACCCTGGAAACAATAATGTTAGCTTGTATTTGTGGAGAAAATTGTGCATACATCAGGCTATATTCGATAAATAATCAACCGTGCATTGAAATCATGCGTGAGAATATAAGGTAAGGTGATTTTTTTTTTTTTTTTTTTCGAATTCTTTCTTCGACCTCAAGTCCGTTATTACACGAAGTTCACTTTACACCAATTACGACCCATAAGAAAAAAAGTATACAAGCGACTTAACACGGATCTGGAAGAACTTAACTGACTTTGATCATCTATGTCACAGCTTGAAGTACTTGTAATGAGGGGGATATGCATTCATGAAGCTTTCGGAGTTTCCATTTAGGTGCTCCTATTTTTCCCTAATATTCCCCCTTTGTGTAATTATTATAGTTTTGGTTCTTTTGTTTCTTTCGCAGTCATGTCATGAGGTGATAATTTTTTTACAACCTAAGCTGATTTTTAGTTTACTACCCATGTAGCACTGAAAAGTAGCGCTGGGAGGAGAACGTAACTCCTTCAACTATAAATACCAGTGGTGTCTGCCTGCTTGTCAAAATTTATTTTGCCTATCAATAACCCATATTAACTATTCCGTACTTAATATACAAAAACAAAAAAGAGCTATAAATCAATAATGCCTGCTGCTTCTTCTGCTATTACCCCTATGAGAGCTTTAATTGCTGGTGGTGTCTGCTACGGTCTTTGGTCAATCTACATGGCTAAGAACTACTTCCAAAATTCATCAATGAGAAAGATTTACGTCACGTCAGACCCAGAATTTGCAAAGGTACATCCTATGAGACACCCACAATATGAAGGTAACCTCAATAAAGAATAAATTAATAGAGTTTTGTTTGAAATGGCTTTGCTGGTCTCTTCATTTCGCAACGTAGGTTTATCGTATAATATACATCATTTATTTAAATGGACTCTGTCTAAGTAGGGGCTTCAACTGCTTGTGTCGCTACCAGTTTTATTTGCCTTTTGGTTTTGCCCTTTTGTTCTTGATGAGCATTAAGTCGTTTTTCAACTCTGAATCCAACTACATTTTCGCCCACAATGAAGATATCGCAAGATACAATAAGCAAACTACAGCTGGACGCTTCTTGTATTAGGAACATTTGTATCCTTGCCCACGTCGATCATGGTAAAACATCACTAAGTGACTCATTGTTGGCAACAAATGGAATCATCTCACAACGTATGGCAGGAAAGATACGATACTTGGATTCGAGAGAAGATGAACAACTCAGAGGAATCACAATGGAGGCATCTGCCATTTCCTTGTACTTTCGAATTATGAGAAGACAAAAGGGAGATGAAGAAAAGATTGATGTCAAAGAGCATTTGATCAACTTGATTGATTCACCTGGCCATATTGATTTCTCGTCAGAGGTGAGCACGTCGTCAAGATTATGCGATGGAGCTGTAGTCTTGGTTGATGCAGTTGAAGGTGTCTGCTCGCAAACTATAAATGTGTTGCGTCAATGTTGGATTGATAAATTAAAGCCCATATTGGTCATCAACAAATTGGATCGACTAATCACTGAGTGGAAGCTTAGTCCGCTAGAAGCATATCAACATATATCAAGAGTAATTGAGCAAGTAAACTCGGTGATAGGCTCATTCTATGCGGGAGATCGACTCGAAGACGATTTAAATTGGCGTGAGGCGGGTGAAGTTGGAGAATTCATTGAGAAAGATGATGAAAATTTGTACTTTGTCCCTGAAAAAAACAATGTCGTATTTGCATCTGCAATAGATGGATGGGCTTTTACCGTCAAGACTTTTGCTGAGATTTATCTGAAGAAGTTAGGCTTTTCGCAAAATGCATTAGCAAAGACTCTTTGGGGTGATTTCTATTTGGATATGAAGAACAAAAAGATTGCTTCTGGGAAAAAGCTAAAAGGAGGAAACCCGAAACCCTTGTTTGTGTCTTTGATTTTGGATCAGATTTGGGCTGTTTACGAAAATTGCTTAATCGAGAGGAATCAAGAGAAGCTTGAAAAGATTATTGAAAAATTGGGGGCCAAGATCTCGCCACGAGATATGAGATCCAAAGATTTGAAAAACTTGTTAAACCAGATCATGTCTCAGTGGATACCTTTGAGTCATGCCGTGTTAGGAACAGTCATTGATAATTTGCCTAGTCCAGTCGAAGCACAGCTGGAGAGGATAGACAAGATTTTAGAAGAAACTATTTACAGCGCAGTTGAAGGTGAATTGGACAAGAGCAAACTTGTCGATCCAGAGCTCGTAAAAGCCATGCGTGAATGTGATAGCTCTCATGCGGACACGCACACTATGGCGTATGTTTCAAAGTTAATTTCGGTACCTAATGAAGAGCTCCCAAAAGAGACAGAAAGAGGTGCGGACGTGTCGGCAGAAGAGCTAAGAGAGAGGGCAAAAATTGCAAGAGAATTAGCAAAAAAGGCATCAGAAGCCGCTGCCGTTGCTCAAGAAAACAGAGCTAATGACGAGTACACAATAAAGCCGAAAAAGGATCCATTTGATTGGGAGTTTGAAGAGGAAGATTTCGAGCAGGAGGGTGATGAGGAAGAAATGGCAAACTCAAATGAGACTTTGATTGGTTTCACTCGTGTTTACTCTGGTACCTTGTCAAAGGGCCAGAAATTAACTGTGGTAGGACCAAAGTACGATCCGTCACTACCAAGAGATCATGAGAAGAATGTTGATCAATGTGTAGACGATGTCGAGATAAAGGATTTGTTTTTAATTATGGGAAGAGAGTTGGTGAGAATGGACCACGTCCCAGCTGGTAATATCGTTGGCGTGGTTGGGTTAGATAATGCTGTTCTCAAGAATGCCACCTTGTGTTCTCAAATCCCCGATGACAAGCCATACATCAATTTCTCCTCCACGTCAACCTTGATCCATAATAAACCAATCATGAGGATAACTGTTGAACCAACAAACCCAATGAAGTTGGCAAAGTTGGAACACGGTTTAGATTTACTTGCCAAAGCTGATCCTGTTTTAGAGTGGTATATTGATGACGAGTCTGGGGAATTGATTGTTTGTGTGTCAGGGGAGCTTCATTTAGAAAGATGTTTGAAAGATTTGGAGGAGAGGTTTGCAAAAGGTTGTGAAGTTTCTATCAAGGAGCCGGTCATACCATTTAGAGAATCATTGGCTGACGATGTGGTGAACAAAGAAAGAGCTGGGGACCAAGTTGACGAAGAGCAAGAAGAAGACAATGAACTTGTGAGCCTTGAATTTGATGTTTCTCCATTACCTAACGAAATCACACAATTCTTGATTAGTAGCGAAGGTTTACTCAATGAAATTGCGAAAAATAAAGGCCATAGCCTGGAGGTTAAGAGTTTATTGTGCGAAAAATTGATTTCAGTAGTCAATCAAGAACAGGCATTCGTTGGATTTGAGAACGCCAAATCATTTGTTGATCACATAGTAGCATTTGGCCCCAAGAGAGTTGGTCCCAACATTCTTTTGGATAAAACAAACAAGTTGAAGCATTTATTTGCTGCAGAAACCCCTATCGAAGCATTTCCATATGAAAACAATATATTAAATGGTGCTCAATTAGCACTTAATGAGGGTCCTTTAGCGGCTGAGCCCATGCAAGGTGTGATTGTCATTTTGAAGAGAGCTGTGATCAACGATGTCGACGAGGACAAGGTTTTGATCAATCGCGGGAAAATCATTAACCAGACAAAAGCATTGATTCACAAACAGTTTTTATCAAAGTCGCCGCGTTTGCTTCTTGCAATGTATACATGTGAAATCCAAGCTGCCGCTGAGGTTTTGGGTAAAGTTTATGCAGTTGTACAAAAACGTGAAGGGTCCATCATCTCGGAGGAAATGAAAGAAGGAACTCCATTTTTCACAGTTGTTGCAAGAATACCCGTCATTCAAGCTTTTGGTTTTAGTGAGGATATTAGGAAGAAAACCTCAGGTGCCGCTAGTCCGCAACTAGTTTTTGATGGATATGATGTTCTTGACATTGATCCATTTTGGGTGCCTCATACCGAGGAAGAGTTGGAAGAATTGGGTGAATATGCAGAGAGAGAAAATGTTGCAAGAAGATACATGAATAACATTAGGAGAAGGAAAGGTTTATTTATCGATGAAAAAGTCGTCAAGAATGCTGAAAAGCAAAGGACTTTGAAAAAGGATTAGTGTAGCTTTAGTTTGTGTAGTTATTTGTAGAACAAAAAGAAGAAGAAAAAATGTGTAGAATGCGTAAAGACTTTAAAACCCAAGCTCGTACTCATAAGCAATATTTGCCTACTGCCACTTTAACTCTTCAACTTTTATCAGATTGTACTCGCATTCATGGACGAGATATAACAAGCGTTTCTTAAATTGCAATGACCGCTCTGACTCAAGATACGGGGAAGTTGGACTCGCAATCATCAATTAAAAGAAACAGGCAACCAACTGAAAATAACTTCAAATTATCACAAATGAATGGCTCTACAAGCAATAACAAACAAGATATACCAAGCCCAGATCAGGATCAGCTATTAAGCTTGACGTCTAAACACAACGAGAGTTGGCAGCTAGCTATGGCGAAACAACTTGAGGATGAAGAAAATTTCTCACCATTTCCATGTGAAGACGACGACAATCTGACCGACCCGAACCCCATTTTAAACTATAACATGTCAGAAGCTCTTGAACTGGTACCGAACCAGGCGGGTGAAACGATCCAGGAGGTGCCGAATGCAAAAGTACATCACACCAACTTGTCGAGCTTGCAGCAAATTGATCCATCAAAACGACCAAGAAGGAGAATCATTTGTCCTCCACCATCGTTTTTGCATCCCGATGAAATTGATTATATACGTGACAAAATCACTCGCGTTATCGAGGAAAAGGGAGTAGGCCAATTGCCAAAAGATTTCAACTTGTTTGACTCCGAGAACAATAGTATTCACCTTCAATGTGATGATGATGATTTGAGTAAATCACTGGGTCGGGCTGATAATTGTCAGCTTAACCGCACATCCATCGAGATTAAATTCAGCCAAATGCCAGAATGCGAGATCCATGGTGAAGAAGATTGCGATTGTCCTATATTTGATGAAACTTGTACATCTTCTCGTCTATCATCCAAGGGTTCGAGCGACTTGAGGTACGCAGATTGCGAAGACGGCAAGTGCGGTCCTTCGTGTGAACTTACATTTGAGTATGATAGTAGTGGAAGACTTGTTCCAACGGGTACCAATATTGAAGAAAAATTGAAGCTGATTACCAACGAAGCAAGTAAATTGAAACAACTCAAGGATGAATTAAACTCGATAATTTGTGAATCGAGTGAATCTCAGGCTCTAGTGCCCACAAACAAACTACAAAATCGTCAGCAGCCACCTTCATCTAGCTCATCCAAGTCATCATCAAAACGCAAGATTAGTGCAGACAAGAAACCCAAACGAGTAATTACCGATCCACTAGATGACCTAAAGATATTGGTAAAAGATCGACCTCAAGCTAAATTGGAAAAGTGTGCAATACGTAATCGTCGGTCAACAACGCCACAAAACTATTACGGATTAATACCCAATGATAGCTGTTGTTTGTCATGTCAGTACGAGGCTGTATTTGGTACGAAACCTCGATACCTCGTTGCCAAAAACGCCAGCTAAACAACTATTCAGCTCGAATTGCTAGAGAGGTTGAACTTAAATGATATTGTAACGACGAAACGTGATATGTAGATACAATTCTATGCTTTAAGTTGTGTATGGTTTCTCTCTAGAAACTAGGGGAAAAATATCATAAGGACAAACTTCGTATCTCGAAAAATTTGCGTTAAAATTGGTATAAATTGGAACAATTTTGCAACCTATCAAACACCTAAAAATCAAATCACTTGTTTACGCTTGTTCAAGTACACTCTACAAACCTGCTGTTGTACATGTACAAAAAAAAAAAGTTTATATTATATCCAAATTATATATAAAAAAGTCTATAAAATACTGTTGAAGTGAATTAAAAAATTGTGTTGAAATTAGAGTCTTTATTTTAACAATTAAAATTTCAATTTTTTAGGTTGTTCCCATGGATTTTCTTGGTTGGTGAAATGTCCATATGATGCAGTTTTGAAGTAGATTGGTCTAGCCAAATCCAACTCCTTGACGATAACACCTGGTCTTAAATCAAAGTTCTTTTTGATAATTTGTACCAATTCGTCAGATGAGTATTTGGAGGTACCATAAGTGTCAACGTAGATGGACAATGGCTCAGCAACACCAATTGCATATGAAAATTGAACCAATGCTCTTCTAGCCAACTTGGCGTTAACCAATGATTTGGCAACCCATCTGGCAGCGTAAGCAGCAGATCTGTCAACCTTGGAGAAATCTTTTCCAGAGAAAGCACCACCACCGTGGGCTCCCCATCCACCATAGGTGTCAACAATAATCTTTCTTCCAGTCAAACCAGCATCACCCTGTGGACCACCAATGACAAATCTACCTGATGGTTGAATATGGTAGATAGTCTTGTCATCCAACAAGTTGCTTGGAATAACCTTTTTGATGATGTGTTCTTGAATTTCCTTTCTCAAGTCTTCGGTTGAAATGTCATCTGAATGTTGGGTAGAGATGACGACAGTGTCAACTCTTTTTGGGATAACAGCTCCACCATCTTTTTCATATTCAACGGTGACTTGAGTCTTAGTGTCAGGTCTCAACCATGGCAAAGCACCTGATCTTCTGGCAGAAGCCAATTCAGCATTCAATTTGTGAGCTAACAAAATGGTTAATGGCAATTTCTCATCAGTTTCATCGGTAGCGTAACCAAACATAATACCTTGATCACCAGCACCCAATTCTTCCAATGCTTTTTCGTAGTGCAAACCTTGAGCAATATCCGGAGATTGTTGTTCAATAGCAACCAAGACATTACAGGTGTTGTGGTCAAAACCCTTTTCTGAATGGTCGTAACCAATGTGCTTGATGGTGTCTCTAATGATTTTCTGGTAATCCAAAGTAGCTTTGGTGGTGATTTCACCAAAAACCATAATCATACCAGTCTTGGCAGCAGTTTCACAAGCAACCTTGGACAATGGGTCAGCAGCTAAACAAGCATCCAAAATAGCATCAGACACTTGATCACAAATCTTATCTGGGTGACCTTCACCAACTGATTCCGAAGTAAAAAGAAATCTTTCTCCTGAGGTAGACATTTTTTTGAGTGAGTTGTAAATGAATGCAATTGAAAATATATTGGGTTTCAACAAGCAGAAGAAGAAGAAGAGAAGGGTTTTTTTTCCAAGAAGAAATGAATTTGGGAAAAACGTTGTTGATTTTAAAAGCCCAATGGAAAAAAAAAAATTGGTGAAAAAAAAAAAAAAATTCAAAAAAATTACCTCGTTGGTAAATAAAAAAAAAAAATTCAGCGTTATATACGATGAGCCACACTCGTGGGGCATTCCCTTTTTTTTTTCTTCAACGTATGATGGTTAGCGAAGTCACTGACAAGTTAGTCTAGAAACAATGTAAGCACCGTTCAGGATTGAGCTACGACCAGTTTGCGTACGAAAGTCTGTAGCTATCTTCCGATAGCTAATTGATAATCGTACCTCGTGGGAATGTAAGGACTCACCATGTTTTGTATTGTGCTGCAAGATGATCTAAGAAATCGTGACTTTCACATGTGCAATGAGGTTGGACCCGAGTCACAAAACTAGAGGTCAATTTTCTTCTAAACGAGACATCGTACAATTCAACATGTGTTGCGAACAGATCAGATTTACGACATTGATACTTTTGCGACACAACAACAAACGCGAAAAAAACCAAAAAAAAAAAACAAAAGGAGAGAAAGGTTGTATGGATCTGACCGCGTTGCTGAACTGTTGCAAATCTTTTTATCTCTAGTCACCACATCCAATTCTTTATTGACAATGGATCAAGAGGATATTAGAGATAGGTCTACACAAGTGATTGACGTGATTGACAAGAATCTCAATGTGGACCACAAGGATGACGTGGAGGAGCGAAAGGATACTGGTCCAGCCAATTTAACATCCATACTCGGTTTTACCCTCAGTGATGACTTTATGAGGAATGTTGCAAACAACAAGAGTGTGGGGCCGGATTTTGGTATATTGGAGAAAGTGAGAAGCCGATTGTTGGGAACACTGAACGATCACCAATTGTTGGAAGACACACAAAAGATTGACGAAGGGGAAACCCAATTAAAGGAGCATGTTAGTAATCATTTTCAAGTCTTGCCGCAGTTGGAAGTGGATGAAAGTGAGTATAACCAACCAACACAAGTGATTGACACGAAAAGTGATCACAAAGAGGATTCAGACCATACACAATTGCTTGGTTTTGATCCAACACAAGTTATCAACAAATCAACTATTGAACCAATACAAGTACCTGAAAAAGCGGATGCATGGTCAAGACCCGCCACTCCTACAAAATTCACGACTTTAGAGGCCATACAAGTTGTCGCCGAGAACAGCTTGCAGAATTTGTTTGTAGAGTCAGAAGACGAAGAAGACTCTCAGCCAATGACAGCAGAAGAAAGACAACGCAAAATAGCCCAATTGGCTGAGGAAAAGAAGCAAGCCCGGCTTCAAAAAGAACGTGAAGAGTTAGAGCAAGACATGACAAAAGGTTCATTAACCGAGGATGAGGATGAGCTCAATAATGAGGCTAATGATACAGTTGTGTCATCGCATATGAAAAGTGACGGTTTATCCACAAAGGAGTTGGAGAAAGCACGGGAATTCATCAACATTCAAAAGCGTCAAATTGACATCAGGCCAGCTTTTGAGAGAAAACACGTTTTTACAAAGGAAAAGTTTTTGGATATGTTTTCAGACGACGATAAAGATGAAGATGATGAGAAATATGGTGCAATGAAAAAAATCGCACGTGGTGAAAAGCCATCGTCCCCTACTATGGACGACATATTAAAGTCGAGCCCAACCACGTCACCAGTAAAGGACAATGCTTTTGACTTGTTTCAAATTCCATCAAAATCGACGCAACCATCCAACCCATTGGAGTTGTACGCACAAAGGTTAAAGCAGCATTCTCCAAGCTCACCTTCAAATAAACTTCAAGAAGGCAATGGGCCTATGATAAACTTGGATACAGATTCAGACATCGAGATTGGACATTCTTCTTCGCCATTACGTACTCAACACAAGTCACGATTCTCGAACCATGCCAAAGAGTTGGATGAAATTCCTGAGCTCACCAAAGAACAGAAATTTCTTATCAGACAACGATTTGCAAAGAAAAAATACCAGAACCTAAAACATACCGCCAAGGACTCAGATAAACACAAGCAACAAAGTAATTTCTTCAAACAATTGCAAAAGAGAAACATTGATCAATTGAAAACTCACAAATTGAACGACCCTGAACATGCTTTGTTGGAGGAGCTTGAGAAGGATGAGGAGTCAATGACATCTTTATTGGAGAGGGAGATGGAAAGGGTGAGAAAGATTAGGAAGAAGGAAAAGTTACAAGAAAGAGCCAAGTTGGCATTGTTGGGTAAGAAATTAGGGATGAAAATGGTGGAGAGCGAAGAAAATGACGAACAGGATGCACCTGAGAATGACGTTGGCTCAGAGGTTCCCGAAAGTGACTACGATTCTGATGATGTAGGGCAGCTTGAAGCCGTTGAGGATGAAGATGAAGCTGAAGATGAAGATGAAGATGAAGATGAATATGAAAAAGAAAATGAAAAAGAAAATGAAAATGAAAATGGGGACAATGACATACATATCAATCTATCTTTTGAAGATGAAGATGATGACGAAGAAAATCTTGTCAAGCATGACGATGACAGCCATGAATTGTTTCTGAACTTACAGCCAAGGAACATAGATGAATCATTCTTGTCAACGCAAGGAGAGGTGAATTTGAAACGTGGACCCAATTTACCTCTGTTTAAAGATCTCACCCAGTCACAATCGCAACTCAACACACAAGTTGATCAACCTACCCAAGTGGATACTTCAATTATGGGTGATTTGGAAACACAAGTGATAAAGCAGGAAATAGCTACTCAAGCAGATAAAAAAGTCCAGTCACCAGTTGATGACGAGGACGATGATGATTTGATAACGCCCGCACGTGTTAATAAAGGACGTAAAGCGATGCGCAGCAAGATGATGCAAATCAAAGAAGAACCAGAGAATCAACAACAAGATATTGAAGAGAATGAGGACGACATTGAAGCAGATGAAGAAGATTCTGAAGCATTAAAACAAAAAATCAAGGAGTATGAGCAAAAAATTCGTAGAAAAGAATTACAAGCTCGTAAACGTCGGAAGGAGATGGAAAAAAGTGGAATGAAAACAATGTTTGATGGAGAAGCAGAAGAATCTGAAGATGAATGGAAGGGATTAGGTGGAATCGATGGTGAGTTCTCCGATGTTGCCAATTCCGAGGATGAGAAAATGATTGACAACAATTTCAACATTGATTTACAAGATGATGAGATTCGCAAAAAGTTTATGGAAGAATATCAAATCAAAGATCAACAGGAATTGGAAAAATTATTGGATGATATCAAGAATCATAAATTGATAAAACGTGTTGGGCAAAATAACAATGGATTCGATATCGAATTGAGTGATGAAGAGGACCAATTGTTGGCTGCTTATCGTAAACAAAAGTTGATTGAACAGCAACAACGACTAATGCAAAATAAGAAGTTGCAAGCATTGAGTAAAGATGAAAAATCAAAGGCATTTTTTGATACCATTCAAGACAAACATGAAGTTATTGTCATTGATAGCGATAGTGATAGCGATGTGCAAGTTATTGATCGTACAACGAGTAATTGCTTTGCTGGTGGGAAAGAAAAACAAACCAAGGAAAAAGAACCAACATTTGGTGAACGAGATGGTGATGTTGTTGAGATTGAGGATGAAGATGAGGATTCTTTGGAGAAAGAAGCACCCATAAAACAAACAATCAAGATTGAAGAATCCTTTGTTCAAAGCAAATTGTCATTCTTGTATCAAAGTGTGTATGATGATGCTGATGATGACAGTAGATACAACCGAATACAAAGATTGTCCAAGTTGCAGCATGGTATATCCGATGAAGAAGAAGAAGAAATTGATGATATCAATGCATTGAAATCAAAAAGTATTCTTCAACCGAATCGACAAGTTACAAACATTGCACATATACAAGCCAATCCACGCAAGAGGAAATTAGATCAAGATGCACTCACTGATGCAGTTGATGGTGGGGACACTGACAAGGATGATGATGATGATGATGATGTTGACAACAACAACATCAATGGCCAAGTCAATCTTGACGCCGTGGACAATGAATTTGATGACGACGAGTTGATGCCAATTTTCAAAAAGCCCTCCGTCACCAAATCATTCAAATCATTCCAAGAACAAAAGGGAATCACATTCAATAAACAAGGCAAGCAACAGTTCCTGGGGGTCACAATTAGCAAACAGTATAAAGTTGTCTCTGGTTCAAAAGCATCTATTACATACATGTCGAAACTGAACCAGGGCAGAAACGGACCACAATTGAAGAGTTTTAAAGAACGACAAATTGAACAGAGTTTACACAGTTCAAGAAACCATCGCTCGGGGTCTGGGTCCCTGGAATTGTTTTCAAGTTCTGATTTCTTATAGATTTAGATAGGATATCACATATATAACTGATTGGACATAAATTATCTTACAATGCCCGCCCTAAAGTTGTGCTTGTGTATTTTTCAATCGAGTAAACTAGCGCTCAATGCTTCACGTATTGCATCTTCATTACAACCACGAATTATAGGGTTGTTAAACATTGATGAAGTGGCACGCATACCTTCATCATGATTGATATACTTTTGGTTTCGTAAAATTGTCAATCTGGCAAAAGACGCATCCTCATTTTGAAAACTTCTACTGAGGCCAGAGCCATTGAAACTGCATTTAACTTCTTGTGTTCCCAGTTGTCTCCGCGGTATTCGTTTCAATTGTGCTTCATTGGGTACCAGTATTGGCACATGTCGTTTTAATCGTTTTTGTTTCTTCAATTGTCGAATTTTTTCAGGAGTCGGTGGCTTTGTAACGACAACGGGTGCAAATGGATTGGCCTCATGCAACGAGTAATGACGGCTGAAGTGGTGGTGTTGTTGTTGCTGTTGTTGTTGTTGTTGTTGTTGTTTGCGACGTTGCGGTTTGGCAATTGACATAAAGTTGATAAGATTGTGGGTGAATGAGGGTGATGATGACGATGACGGTGATGATGATGGTGAGCCCAACGACGATGTAGATGTTGCAATTGAGGGTGCAGATTTGGACACAATGGGGCCGACCCTAGGCGAGGAAGCATTATTACACTTGATTGGCAAAGGCGGCGACGATGCAAGTAGCGATGTTGATTTCAATGGCAGGGTTGATGGAGTTGCAAATTCATTTTGGTTATGTACAGTTGCGGCACTTTGTGAAATCACTTGAGTGAGCAATTTGCGCGATGACAATCTATGCAATGACCCTGAGGTGGTTGATACTGGATGCGGCTCTTGTTGTTGGAAAGTTGTATCTAAAGTAGGACTCACTGTATGAGGTCTTGTGCTTCCTATTGCGTTGATGGGGTTCTTGAAGTGATGACTGGTGTGGCTCTCTTCTTGGGTATGAGGTTGTTGATGCAGCTCCGAGGCATCTTTTACGTCTTGTTGATTATGTTCCTGATGTTGTCGATACAAATGTGGAAACGCATTATGATATGCTTCATTCAAGTTTAGTTTGGACTTGCGTAAAAACGAGTGGTAAGTATCAAAATCAAAATTGATTCCACCACCATTGGGTTCTTCGTGACCAGCTTGTTGTTTTTCGGGTGAATAATATGATATATCAGATATAACTGAACAAACATCACAGTTATCCAAGCATTGTTCTGGAGTTAATGAGTTTTCCAAATCCTGGTAGAACAAACTATCATCTAACTCTGCATCCTCTTCAGCAGTAGTTGTTGCACTGGTTGCAATTTTGCTACGCTTGGGTAAGTTGCTTATACTGATGAAATGTTTTAATCGATTGAATCGTAAATAGTCATCATGACAATCTAGTTCTTTGAATAGGTCAGTTTGGTCAATGGATTTAGTGGACGATGAAGTGGGTAACGAATTTGATCTAGTGTGTTTATGCAATGTTGATGACGATGGTGATGGCGATGGCGATGGCTGTCGTATAATCACAGTTTCATCATGATGCACAGCCTTGGTGGTCACACCATAATGGTCATTTTCTTTCTCCAATGGTGAATGGTTGGAAAAATGTGATTCAATGGTATCAAAAGACTGGGATAAACTATTCTTCATCATCTTATCACTATCTTCAGAAGGTGGCGATGATGATGATACAGATGAAGTTGTATTGGAGTGGAATGCAACAGACTCTTCATCAAGTGCTACTGGATTAATATTGTATATGCTTGAAAGCCTATATCTCGACTTTTTCTTTTGTATTGATCTTGGTTGCAGTGGAGTTGCAGTTGTACTTGAGGATGACGCACATCTCATTGGTTTTAGTTGCAAGTTTGATATTGAAATCATCTTTTTCAAATCTGGTGGTTCAAGGAGTGAGGATGTTGATTGTAGTTCATTATTGTTGTAGCCGTCACCACCATCCTCTGCTTCTTCTTCTGCTTCTTCTGCTTCTTCTGCTTCTTCTGCTTCTTCTGCTTCTTCTTCTTCAACATCATCCTCCTCTGCATAACTATCATCAATATTGAGTTCTCGAAGGTTTCGACCGACATCCTCCACCATTGCATGACCATCTACATCAATCTGATTATTATTCAGTTCCAACTTCAGTAGTAGATGACAATATTCATGATTCAAATTCTCAAAACTGGTGAAATTAGTAATATGGTCATTAATAGGCAAATTGGACTCCAAAAAAAAGCTCCTATCACTCAATGCATTCAACTGTATTAGACAAGATTGATTAAAATCCATTAAATGGCGAATTTCATCGATATCATGATCGTGATGGATCAATTGTTGATTAATGTAGGATATGTGATTGATCAAATCTATCGAAGTAGAAGCAGCATCAGCTAGTCTAATTGATCGTGATTCTATCTCTTCGGCAAATGCAAGTATATGATCTAGTTTGGACATTGGAAGGATGAGCTGTGTTCCATGTGTAAATATCGTAATGGTGGTTATGAAGGACTAATATTTGGTGGAGTTGTGTCCGAATGTGAAACAGTGTTGGCCCAAAATATGAGGGAGTGGAGGAAAGTGTGAGGTGTTTCAAGGAAAGGAATGTGTAATCCAGGAACGGAGTGTAGCGGAGGAGGGGGGGGGGGGGAGGGGATGCTGATAAAGAGTCTGAATCAAGAAGCCGTTCTCTTTGGTGCAGATGCATCAATAGACCAAAGAATCACAAATTTGATTTTTATTTTAATTTTTCTCTTTTTTTTTTTTTTTTTTTATTTTTTGTAAACAAAAAAAGTGAAGTTATTATG
This sequence comes from Lodderomyces parapsilosis, assembly GCF_000182765.1. Classification (NCBI taxonomy): domain Eukaryota; kingdom Fungi; phylum Ascomycota; class Pichiomycetes; order Serinales; family Debaryomycetaceae; genus Lodderomyces; species Lodderomyces parapsilosis. The sequence goes on along the minus strand of NW_023503281.1, from coordinate 1,711,454 downwards.
AAAGAAATTACTTAATCCGTATTTATACTTAAAAAACATAATTGAGCTGCAAAGACAGTTGGGTCTGGTCTTAGCAAAAAGTGCAGGCTAGGTTGAGCTACAAGAGAGAGAGAGAGAGAGAGAGAGAGAGACAGGAAAAGAGAAACAGTGTGTATGTGGGTGTGGGTGTGTTGTGGGTGTGTTGTGACTAGTACTGTTTTCCAATCATACATCTTTCAAAGCTACATGGAGTGCCCTAGAATCCAGTGGTGTATAACACTACTACACCTTAACACTTTTATCAAATGTTGACTATTTATTTTATTTTTCTTTTTCTTTTTCTTTTTTTATTTTCTTTTTGGGAGAGACCAAATTGGGAAACTGTTATACTAAATTGAGAAGAAAAACGGAAAGCAAAAACAATTGTCGTAACAATGTCGTAACAATACAATTTTAGACGATGATCTGAAGAAGAAAAAAAAAAAAAAAAGAAAAAAAAAAAAAGGTTAAAGAAATGTTTATTCAATTTATTTCTTTGCAAAAACATTTACACAACAACCAAAAGTTTAAAGATCAAAGCCACATACACTAACTTTCACACTAACACACACACTACCTGTATTTACGAAACTGAAACAATAAAGTCCAGTAAGAAAAGACAGCTCCAAGGCTCTAGGATACGGCTGATTTACAGATGTTCATTCTGTAATGATGCTGGAACAGAGTTATACATTCAAAAACATATATAAAACTATCTGAATTAGTGTTTTGATTTCTTCGGTTTCTTTGATTTCATATGCTTTGACTCATCCTCATCATCATTGTCATTATCATCACTTGATTTCCTCTTCTTCTCCTTCTTTTCCTTTTTCTCCTTTTTTTCCTTCTTTTCCTTCTTTTCCTTACTCAACAACTTATTCTCATACTGTTCCTCTTCTGGAGCAACATAGCCCTTAGCTCGTTCTTGTCTCTTTAACTCACTATTCTCCTCCTGTAAAGCTCTCTTTTCCTGAATCTTTTTCAACTCGCGTTCACGCTTACCAAGGAAATACTCACCACTTTCAATTTGCAAATCAACTTTACGTGGTTGTTGAGCTGGTGGGAATGGAGTATAAACCTTCTTTTCCACTTTGGAAGTTTTAACCTTCTTTCTGGCAACGTTCCTCTTTTTGAAACTGGGCAAGAACCGTGACCAATCTTCATGAGCTAGTTCGGGGTTTTTCTGCAATTCTTGTTTGATCATCAATTCCTTAATATAGTAAATTGGATGAATATTCTTCATGCAATCTTCAGCTACTCTTCTTACTTCTTTTAAACCCTTGTATGGGCCCATAGCACTAACTGTGTTTCCTTGAACCAAGATGTAGCATTTGGTTAGCAATTCCAAAGCCTTTAATGTATTTCCATTGGGTCCAACCAACCTTTGTCTTCTTTTGATGAATCGATCTTTGTTGGTGACAAAATTGCCAATCTTGATAACATCACAAGCAACATCATCTTGCAAAATCTTGACTGCTTGTGGGAATGGAACTGATCTAGCTAATAATTTAATCAAATCACGAGCTTTTAAAATCATGGCAGGATCAAATGTCTTTGTTGTCGTCTTGACTGTCATTGCTCCTTCAACGAGATCTAATTCGCATCGTATGTGGTGTTTATCTAATGCTTTGGTAACATCACTCCATATACTTCTAAGATATTGCTCACGATATTTGGGGAACAAGGTCATAAATGATGATTCTTCAGCAAAATGTAGACCACTGGCATTGTGTTCTGGTTTGAATTCTTCAACGGTCCATTTATCTATATCGGGGGTGTCCCATGGCTTATCTTTATCATGTGTGGATGGCATTTTGGTGGAAGTAGATTAGATGTGTGGTTGGTTTTTCAATGCTAAATGCTGAGATGAGGTGTTTGATCATCACCAAATTTTTTTTATTTTTATTTTTTTTTTTTCTTCTTCTTCTCTTTTCTGCCGCTTTTGCAAAGAAGTTTCAAAAGAACAAAACGGTCAAGATAGTAGTTATTCCATCGAACCATGCCACCTAAGAATCAATCGAATAGCAAAGTCCAGAAGATTAAATCAAAACTAAAATCAAAATCAAAATTGACATCGAAATCGACATTGAAATCGAAACCGAAACATGGGTCATCCCTGTTGTCCAAATCGAAATCAAAATCCACCAAAATGAAACTAGATAAACTAAATGCTGATATTACTGAATTCAATGAAGTAACTCAATTACTTGAACAAACATCAAAGAAAGAAGGAACGAGTACGAGTACTACAAAGGATAGTGTAAAGTCCTTGAAACTGATTAAAGAAGATTATGTCAAAGATGAGGAAACAAAGCAAAAGAATCAAGCTGCTAATGAGGAAATGAAGAAACAGATGAAATTATTGAGTGATATTGGATTATAGGGAAGTAGAAGGGATATACAATGGAAGAGACAAGGCAAATTAATTGGTTTGGTGGGCAACAAAAATAAAAAGCGTCAAGAAACGTTGCTTTCACTTTGATGTATCAAAAATGGAACGAAATCAATTGGTATCAAGTTTCAAGTTACGAGAGTCATGGGTTCAACTTTAAACATTGGATCAAAGCTATGTCCTACTAACCACTGAGTTTTGTTTCACGTAGGAGCTAGACCCCGTCTGTTTCCATCTTTCAAGCTGACACATTGACAAAAAGGCAATCTCAATCAACAGATTCCTTACGAGCTGCATCTATTTCAGACTACACATGACACACATCAAATCGGTAGATGGAAAAAAAAAGCTTTACTTTTACTTTTACAAAGTAATTAATGGACATGCACAATATCATGGGTGTAGTATATATATATAGTCTTGGTGACGCAGTATTCTATATAAATAGGGATAATGAGGCTTGTGAATAAGTGAACTGGGTACCGCATGTCCGAGTACATTGTCTTTTGGCTTGATGATGTCACTCTGGCTGTCAACTGGCTGTAAAAACTGGAGATTTTTGTTTTTTTTCTTCTTTTTTAAATCTTGAGAAGTGGAAGCTTTGCAACCAAATTCCAATCTCCAGGGGGGGGCAGAAGATAAAAGATAAGTTCACGTGACTTTGTAGATAATTCTAGGAACCAAAATGAGAAAAAAAGTCTTTTAATCTTTTAATGCTATGAATGCTATGGATGCTATGGAATGAAGGAATATAACACAAAAAAAAAATACGTCTATATATAAATATATATAAATATATACATATATTGGAAGGTACAAATGTATGATGTTTAACGGTAATGATAGGAGTGTCTTCGTGTTCTCTTTGTATCTTTCTCGTGTAAATCTAGTGTTATTTGAAACGTATGCGTATTGTCTAGATTTGGATAAGAAATGGATGAATTAAGTATATATATATGTATATATATATATATATACATGTGTGTGTATATGTGTGTGTGTATATGTGTGTGTGTATATGTGTGTGTGTGTATGTGTGTGTGTGTGGTGTGTATACTATTGACTTTCCTAAAGTAGTTAAATTATTGCATATTATATCGCTTTTTATTTTTTAATACTCGAAAGGGGGAGGGGAGGGGAAGAAAACACCCATTGTACGCGTAAAAAGAGAGAAAAAAGAACAGGAAAAAAAAGAAAATAAAAAGGTTAAAAGTTGAATTAGAGTAAGTAATAATTAAATGCTTTTTGTTGTTCGTGTTGTTTTTAGTGTTGGTGTTGTTGTTGCTTTTATATGCAGGGTTTCCTAATTTTGATTTAATTGAATAAATAAACAACACGCGTTGGATGTTTGTTTCTCCCACACATACACAAACAACACACACACAAACAACACACACACAAACAACACACACACAAACAACACACACACATAACATCACACACACATAACAACACACACACACACACATAACACCACATAACACCATATAACACCATATAACACACACATAACTCTAAAAGTAAAAATAAAAATAAAAATAAAAAAAAAAGAATTAAGAATTAAGAATTGAAATTAAACATTTGTAACAGAAAGAACCACACCCATCAAAAAAAAAAAAAAAAAAAAATAAAAAGAGACAAACAAACATAGTGGTGAATGGCAGTTGGAATTTTTTTTTTTTTTTTTTTTACTTTATTCTTTGACAATCAGCCCTTAATTCAATCAACTTCTTCTTCTTCTTCTTCTTCTTCTTCTACTTCTTCTACTTCTTCATCCTTTTTCACCCTTTTTCATCCTTTTTCATCCTTTTTCAACTTAATCACGGGATACCACTCAAATCACTCAACTAACTACTATACCTTCTTTTTTGCTTTTGTTATTTTTTTTTTTTTTTTCAGTTTGTTTTTGGGTTTAATTCAACAAGACAACGTCAACTTATACAACTATGGCACACTCGAGGCTGGCTTCTATCAGCTCTTCAATAGCATCAACTACTGCTCACCACAACCATCCACAATCAATTGGACCATGGAAATTGGGTAAAACTTTGGGAAGAGGTGCCACTGGAAGAGTATTATTGGCTACCCATCAAACCACTGGACAAAAGGCAGCAGTTAAAGTTGTTTCCAAATCAGAACTAAGAGAAGATGATGAGGCAGGTGACAACAACAACAACAACAACAATACGAACAAAACTGGTGAAGGATTACCTTATGGCATAGAACGTGAAATCATCATTATGAAACTTCTTACTCACCCCAATGTTCTTAGACTATACGATGTTTGGGAAACTTCTAAAGCACTTTATTTGGTTTTGGAATACGTTGAAGGCGGAGAACTCTTTGACTTGTTGGTGGAATTGGGTCCATTGCAAGAGCCAGAAGCTATAAAATACTTTCGTCAAATTGTTCTTGGTACTGCTTATTGCCATGCATTGGGTATATGTCATCGAGATTTGAAACCAGAAAACTTGTTGTTGGATGCTCAATTGAATGTCAAATTGGCCGATTTTGGTATGGCTGCTTTGGAAAGTAACGGCAAATTACTTGAAACTTCTTGTGGGTCACCTCATTATGCTGCTCCAGAAATTGTTAGTGGATTAAAATACCATGGAGCTGCTTCGGATGTTTGGTCTTGTGGAGTTATTCTTTTCGCTTTACTAACTGGAAGATTACCATTTGATGATGAAAATATTCGTAACCTTTTACTAAAAGTTCAAGCTGGTAGTTATGAGATGCCCATTGATGAAATAAGTAGGGAAGCACAAGATTTGATTATGAAAATGTTGGAAGTTGATCCTGTCAAGAGAATTACCACAGAAAATATCTTGAAGCATCCATTATTGACTAAATACCCAATCTCAAATGAGGATTTGATTAGTGAAAAATCATTGCCGCATCCAGAAACTGCTTATAAATCACTTGGCTCTGTGAAAAACATTGACAAGCAAATTTTGTCTAATTTGTCTATATTATGGAATAATAGACCAGAACTGGATATTATCAAGTGTTTATTACTGAATGGGCCAAACCCAGAAAAGACTTTTTATGCATTACTTTTGAGGTATAGACATTCAAGCAATGACCAACAACCACCGTCAAAGTCCACTAGTTTCGAAAACCGAATGAGCAGAAGTGCCTCAATTGGAAGGTCTCCAGCAGGTAAGAAACGTACCAGTCAAATTAGTGTTTCAAGACCAACTTCGTTTCAGTACAAGAATGCATTTGGTTCGAGTGGAAGCAACACGAGTAATAACAGAATCGCCCACGCGAGATTGTCTGCAGCATCTTCGGCCAACAATTCGCCTAGAAAAGTTGTTAAAAAGAGACTGTCATTTGCACGCTCTCCGTCTGGCTCACCATCCAAATCCAAAACAAGGCAGCAGCAACAGCAGCAGCAGCATCAGCAGCAGCAGCAGCCTCTACAATCATCCAGTATCAAAGCTACACCACGTAATATATATGAGGAGATTGTCGAGTCTCAAAGCACTCAGTCAGTTGCACCATCCTTACCTTCAAAAGACTCCCATCATTTTGACAAAGCTACTTCAACTTTGCCAAAATTGGCAGAAAATCCCGTGGTTGACGAATCACCAAATTTGGTACAAACCGCAAAAGCAACCACCAATAAGAGATCTTCGATGGTGAGCAAAAACACCAACAACAAAAGAATGTCAAAAAGAAGGTCAATTCGTGCTTCGATGACAGCTGGACTAAAGAGAAACTCCATTACAATGAAGATGTTGTCAGTTTACACCAAATTAGCTGGTGAGGATGATTGGGAATACATGGATAAACAAACAAAGAGAACCTCGGCAACTTTTGCGGCATTGTGTGACAAAATTTTCAACCAAGAGGAGTACAATAAAGATGAAGAGGAATTGGTGGATCCTGACGAATTGGAAGCTAAAGAGTATGAAAGATTGATGGAAATTGAGCGCAAAAAACATGAGGCTGAATTGAAAGCTAGAAGAGAGTTGGAAAAGAAAAAGAGGAGACTGAAGAGAAGATCATTGCTCAGTTCGAGAAAGCTCAGTATTATTGTGAAGGAAGATGATGCGCCCCAAGACTCCCACATGGAAACAATTGATGAGCAAGAAATTGTTCAACCTAAACGTCAATCAAAACATTTGGGTGCTTTGCGAGCTTTATCCGAGGGACAAGCCAAATCCGACGATCTCACGATGGAAGATGTCGAGCAATTGAAAAGAAGGTCAGCTAGTCAACCCGTTAAAAGAAGAACGCATACGCCGATCTTGACCAGGCGACCAGTGTCTCGATTGGATCCACTCTGGCAGGCTCACCATAATGAACAAATTGAAAGAGCACAAGATGCATTGGAGAATGAGTGGAAGGGTAACAAAAGAAAGAGTGATGAAACAAAGACCAAGAAGAAGATCAATAGAGAATCAATGGTTTCGGTTATTGATGATGCTGGTGAAAACAATGCAGATGCAGGCAAGAGAAGACCATCAAAGGACAGTTATTACGATGAGCACGAAGACTTTGAATTACCTGAGCCTGATGTTGTCGACTCAAACTTGAGTGATGAGTACATGACTGAAATTAGAAAATCAAGGTTGCTCAATAGTCAAAAGAGTCTCAGCAAGATTGCTGAGGACAATGAACCAAAGACTTTGATTAGCAACGTTAGAATCCCCACGGTTACAAGAAAATCCAGACATTTCTCCAATTCCAACAAAAGGCTATCGGTCTTGTCAATGTATTCAACCAAAGAATCGTATCGTGATTTGAATTCAATCATTGAATCCCACACCCCTGTCAATAATGACGATGATGACGACGAACCCCCATTTCCGCCATTGAGAACTAGTTTTGCTGATAGGTTGGATAAAGCTGGTTTACCTGAGGAAGATGAAGAAGATGGTGAACTTGGTGATGGCCATTCCGTGATTGACTTTGATCAGCACTTGGCTGATAAGAGATATTCATACTATGATTCATCCAACAAACGCGTATCACGAGCCTCAACCACCAGGAGATACAGTAAATCAGCTAGACCTGAGTCAAAGGTGCCGGCATTGCCTTCTGAAGACTCTGAAAACACATTCAACAGCAAAGGTGAGCCAACTGGTAAAAAGCACCGCAAGTCTGCTTCTGATGGCTCGAGTGATGCTGATGATGTTTTTGACAAGATCAAACTACCCGAAGGTAAGTCAAGCAAGTCGTCAATTGATGTACTTGCAAATGGCACATCCAGCTCTGCTCATAAGCAAGCTAAACAAGCGCAGTCTAGTACCACCCATGCACCCGAAAAGAAACTCATTCCGCATGAAGCGTCGCAACCAATGACCAAAATCCGTGAATCCAAGCCTAGTGGAACCAAGGCTTCTGCCGCAGGACAACTGGCACCACCACCACCACCACCTCCTCCTCCTCCACATAAGAAACCATTGGACGATAAGACCAACAATTACACGGACCCCAACACTAAATCGAGAAAAGGATCATTTTTGAGGAAATTTTCTTGGGGATCGAAAAAGAGCGTTGATGGTGGGTCCAGATCAACCAATAACGGACAGCTCCCCAGCCCAGTTGAATCACATGAAGAGAAGCCAAAATCATCTTTTCTTCGATGGTTTTCATCTTCTTCTTCTTCTTCTCACAACCACCACACACCAGTCACCGACTCCGAGATACGAAGATTTGCCACTCTTTTACCACGAGAAGAAATGGTTTCGGCATTATTCACCTTGCTTAAATCATGGTCGAATTTTGGTCTCAAGGATTTGAAAAAGGATTCAGTTAGTTATACCATTACAGGAGCCATTTCAAAATACAATTCATTTGATTTAAAGAGTTGTAAATTTAGAATTAGAGTTGCACCAAGAGATCAAAATCAAAAATCAGAAATTATATGTGCTCGAATCAAGGGGTCCAAAGTGACTACTGATACCCTATTTAATGAAATTGAAAAAGTATTGGAGAAGGAAGGTGTTATGGATAGGTAACAACAATTGTATCAATTATAGATAAATATATACAACAACAATAGTACCCTCGATTACAAGTAAAGGCAAACACACAATGTGTTTTTCTTTTCATACATGTGTACATTGTCTAATTACTCCTTCTACGTACATGTGCACCCCCCCCTCATTTCCCCACTCTCTTTAATATATTTCCCAAACATCTTCACAACCATGACAAAATTTAGAACATGCAACCGATGCCGACAATGGATAATCGGATAACCCAATTTTCTCATCAACAAACTCATCAGCAAAATTATCTTTACCTCTAGCCATTGCCCCAACAAACACACATATACTTTCGTCATCATCCAATTGGGAAACATAATCCTGTACTTTAACAACTTTAGAATCAAATGATAGGGTAACTTTACGACATTTAGTAGGTAGGTGGTCAGTTATCGGATTCTTGATTACCTTCAACAACACCTCTTTGGAATTGACTGATCTTATACTCATCTTGTGTAACAATTGAACCATTAAACCCAGAAACCGTTTAAAAGTACGTGGAATACGAACACTGGGGTTCACTTCAATCAAGACTCCACGTGCAGTTTGAATATAAACTTGTAATTTGCCAGCTTTGTTGATTGGTGAATCCAACAATGTTAATAAACATTGATGAGTTATATCGGGTCTGGCTTCAGCTATGTCTCTACCCATTTTACGAAGTAAACCTTGATGATCATCACAGTTTAATAATGCAAATCGATCGCCTCCTGGGCCATTTGAGCTATTCATTTTGTAAGTTTCTAAACATGCTTGGGATAACACGACAATTAACCTCTTTGTGGTTTTGTCACGCGATGTAAGTGGAGTGGGTTGTTGTGGTAGGAGTGATGCTGGTGGGACTGCTGATGATGATGATGTAGATGATACATTTTTAGTGGTTGAAGACGTAGGGTCAGCATTTGTGGTGGTGGCAGTTTCATTAACACTCGATTCTTTTACTTCCTTGCTGTTAACCACATCTTTTTGTGGGCTGCTCTTTTTGGTTGTGTCGGTGGTCATTATTATGAAGAGTGGGTAAAGAAAGAGTATTTACGGGGATAGGATAATCCCATCTCAAAAGATTTTCATCCTCTCTCTCTCTCTCTCTCCAATCTCAACATTGTTTTTTTTTTTTTTCTTAGCAAAAGCATTGTTTACAAGAGTACCATTGCCATACTGGTTCCATTTGTAGTAGCCTTCATCCGTCTCATGGTCACTTGCTTAGCGAGTTGTGATTAATTTGGATTTCGTGATGACAGAACTGACACCGACTGTGTTGGTTAATTTTCTACTGATATGATAACTGGGCCAAGTCACGTGCACTCGATTGGATGTTGTCACTAACGACATGAGTCAAATTTCTTGCCATAAAGACTACTTTGTGTATCCTGTATTTTCTCATGCCACTGAATATGAAAGCATTTCTAGGGAGCCACTACTTGTTGTGTGCTCCCAAATACTTGAATCATTTCTTTGATGCCATTCTTTTTTTTTTTGCAATCGGTGTGTCTCAAAAAGGGTGGTGCTGAAAAATTGACCCGCGTTTCGAAGCAAAAGAACAGGACTGATCTACACACAACACTTTTTGATCTATTGACATGATATGACACATGGGATGTCTGAATCAGATAGTGACTTTGCCAACGATGATGACGATGATGAACTTTTGCAGCAATACCTAGGTAAATCACAAGCTCCAATAAATCTTTTGACAACAGGCGACGAAGATACAACACTCGAACAACATCATCAAGAACAACATCCTCAGCAACACATCAACAACAACCAGCCTATTGCTTCCCAGTTTCTACAACAACCAATAGACAATGAAATACAGGCTAAATTGTTTCAAGCCGATGGTGAGATTGCTACTTTGAAAGCACAGTTGATTCTGTTGCAAAATGCCAAACGTGATGAATTAAATACGCTACGGCAGTCATATGATGCGTTTAAAAAGAGCAAAGAAGAAGAAGCAGCGGCATTGAGGGATGTTGTATTGAAACTTGAAGATGATCGCAAGTTCCTAAAGAATGAGTTGGTGACAACAAATGCTTTGAAGAAGAGAAAGATTAACGGTAATGACAACACCAACAGCTCACAACAGACAAGACCTCAAGTGAGTACAGAGATGGATCAGCTGGTATTTGAAGCAAGCCTCGAATCAGAAGGGACGTCTATCCCTAGTCAAACAATACAAAAAGTGATTCGAGTTCAACATGAAACTTCGGCATTAATTGATCAAATTTGGAGATATTGCATCCCTGGTAGTAAGCGATCGACGATTGAATACTTGTCAAAGATTTGTTTTAATTTTGATATTGACACATTATACGGATACAAGTTGGAAAAGAAAACAGCAATAGCGTCATTCATTAGTAATGTTTTGATGTCAATGAAAGCAGCGCGATTAGATGAATTGATTGAAAAGCTTTCGTTGTTGGTGTTGGACATTATTCGTCAAGTAGTTGCTCAGAAGGCTACATTATCAGTGCCATTCCTATTGTCATTGATTTATTGCACCATTAGCTTTAGGCCTGTTGCTGTTACCAAACCAGTGATCATCAAATTAATACATGACTGTTGCGAATTGGCAATGAGTTACACGTTTCTATTAAATCCCAACTTGGAAGAAGAGGCCGACTTTGGCAACTATCACGATGTCCCTGACCAAGTTATTGCCATTGAGCGATTCATTCTCATTTGTTGCTTAGAATTGATTGAGAAATTAACAGTCATTAGCTCCATTTACGATGCTGATTTCATTCGCCAAGTTTGGACTGATCAAACTGTCATACCAAAAGCTCTTGTAACCTCGTGTTTACCGCAAAATGTTGAACGGTTTAAATCGACAGCCCAAATAAATTTAGTGTTTAATGTTGTCGAAATCCTTCTTGCTTCAATCACTGAAGATACATTTGGGTTTAATGAAGCTGTATCCGACTTTAACATGATTCTGTCATTGATGAGGATATTCTTGATTGATGTCCCCATTAAAGACGGATTTCGATTTTACGGATTGAATCGATTCAATGGCAACAATTACGATTTGAAGGTGATTGATTTAACAATACCCATCAAACATGACAATTTACACAACTATCTAGTGTCCATTCCACAGCCAGTTTACAAAAACTTGGACTCTGATTTGAACCAAAAGGAGATTCAACTTCACCATGAAGCTCATCTTTTAAACCTCAAAATCAAAGTGTGTGAGTTGTTTCAGTCCCTCATTATATCCAAACAAACTATAGATTTTCTCATTGACAAGGAGCATTTCAAATCATTTGTGAGAATCATTCATTTTGAACAAACTTATATGGCAAATGATCCACGATCACCAACACTTCATTCGCGTGTGCATTTAATTGGTCAAATTGTTAAAATAATGAATTATTTAACTCAAGATCTACACGAAGCAAGTGATTTGATCTATAGTGAAACCATGTATGAAATGTTTGTTGCATTACTGCGGATTGCATTTGGTGCTGATTCATTATCATTGGATGCTCACAAGTTGTTGGTGAAAATACGAACTCAAGGACATTTTGACATCACTATATTCAATAAATCGTGTGAAGTGAGAGCTAGACAATTGAATCATTTAACAGCAAAAGATTTTATTAGTAAGAATGGTGGCAAGCTAGTTGCCAATGTTGAAAGTGATTATGCTAATGGGTTGGAGTTCCCTTATGAGGCAGAGACGGTTGAATTGAGTCGAGAGATTTTGAATCGATTTGTTAACCATGAGGAAGCGGATAATTTATATTTCAACATGAATTTTGAATCACAAGACAATGGAGATGATGATGAAAATGAAAATTTCAGTGATCTTGACATGGATATATAGAGTAATCACAATTCTACAATTGTACACCTAGTTTCACATTAATATACAGTGCTTTGTATTATAGTAAAACGATTCGTTTCTAAAATTCAAACATTCATTGCTGAGAACAAAGGGGAAATTACTTTTTTAATGACAATGTCCAAAAAATTGTAAGCAATCGTGGTAGTCTAAAGTAATGCTCCCATCTCTTCTCTTAATATCCATCAATCCCCCATTATAAAACTTTCAAAAATTCTTCAATCCTTAGTTTTCAGCAGTTTGTGGTTTAGCAACACCAGTTTGGAATCCATTCTTGAATCTTCTAGAAACGTGCTTCAAGTAAGCCATTCTACCAGTACCAGTAGTTCTTCTTCTCTTTGCTTTCAAAGCCCAGTTGTGAGATCTCATCTTGGCAGCTGGGTAGCCACATGATGAACAGGTCTTCTTTTGGACGTGGAATGAACGACGGCCACATCTGTTACATAAAGTGTGTGACTTGTTGTGTCTTTTACCTAATGATGGTGTACCCTCTATAATAACGGATGTTAGTATATTGTAACTCCACTTTAAAAAGAGTATAGTTTATTGCATCTGATAGATCAGGAATGGAAACACAGAGGCAAATGCGACATTTGATATGTGGTAGGCATCCAGTTGTCTCTTGTGGTAGAATACTTGAGATATCGCGAATTTGATCGTAGTTGAATTCATTAAACACTGGAGTTGCTCCACTCTGTTGCCCTTTTCTTCTATGTGCTTGAGTAATCATTCATGATGCAATAGAACCCCCTCTATATTATCCCCATTGGAAATGTGTATATTACATACTACCCATGGTTGATTATGCTGATTGAATTGACGATGGTGTAAACCTAGGTGAAAAATTCTCTTAAGTTTGATTCTTTTTTTTTTTGTTCTTTCTTTTAGCTCTCTCTCTCACCTCTCACCTAGGTAATATATTAGGTAATACAAACCAATGTGGATTATGTAACCCACATATAAATGGTAGCACTCAAAAGTTGGTAGTGCTATCGTGAGAAAAAATAATTTCATGCACGTGCGTGAGAGTTTTTTAGGGCTATTGCCTTTGTTCAACGCAGTGTTACAAAGATACGCGACTTGTGGTCTGTTGGTTGCAAAACGTAAACAAAAAATACACGCAATTTGCGTCTCTTTTGTGAAAGTATAAACAACAACACTTTAGACTGGTGCGCTTCCGTAATATCAAAGTAACAACAACAACAAAACGAACCAAAAGCTTCTACTGAGTACATTTCAACACTGATACGACACCATGTCAAATACCAATTATCAATTCCCACCATCTTCACCATTACATGATGCCGAAGAAATACTTTATCATCATAACAAAGATCCATTCGCTTTATCCAAGAAGCCACAACCATTGAAGAGTGGTGATGGTGACAGACAGTCACGTACTGTTGAATATCCAACCCCCAATCCATCATCCTCGTTGTTCAGATCATCATCACCAGCTAAAGAAGATGTCAAAATTGTTTCAAATTGGCAAAATTTCCCCAATAAAGCAACAACCAACAAGCAAACTGTTGCCATCAATAAACACTTTAACGTATTGAAATCGGACACCTCGGTGTTGCGTATTCCATTTTTATCCGACCACGATGAATTTTCTATCGGCAGATCTTCACAAACTTGTCAATACAATTTAAACGCCAAAGATTCGTATATTTCTCGTACTCATGTTAACATAAACTACACTACACAACAAATGGTTATCAATTGCGTTGGATCCAATGGAATGGGGATAGTCATCCCCAAAACATGTTATGTCTATGCCAACCAACACAACAAGAATGATTACATTGTTGTTGAAAACGCCAATGGTGAGCCATTATCAACGACTGCATTGAATCAAAAATCCGCCTCAATCAAGTTGGCTGCTGATTATTCTCAATTTTATATTCACAAGGGAGAACTGGTCAGTTTACCACGTCAGTTTGAAAATGTATTGTTGGAGATTTCAAAACTGATGGTGTTGTTGAACCCAAAGGATATTGATGAACCATTGACTGATAGTGACGAGGAACTAACTGATGATGAAGAGTTGGTGTTGATTGAAAATCGTGAGACGAAACCAAGTAATAGTAAAAATGATCATGATTTGACTCCATTGAACAAAATTTTCAGCAGTTCAGTACCTCAAACACCATCAAAACCAAGGAATGATACATTGGCAATGATAAAATCGCCACCAAATCATGAAGACGATGAACAAAAAGTGGCAGACAGTAGTTTTATGGATGATTATCACACTCCAAGCAAACAACATCCAGTCAAATTGAGACAACCACAACCGGGAAAAACGGTTCAATTTGACATTTACTCAAATAACGTTGACTCGTCACCTCATAAGCGCAGTTTATCAAATCCACTGAAGATGGTGTTGGTTGATGTTACCAACACCGTGAGACGTGCATCATCAGCAGAGCCACAAAGTGAAAAGATGTCTTCAGCAACAACAAGTGAACAACAACTTTACCCCACCCACAGTAGTGAGCTTCATCACAAACTGGCTGGTGAGTCTCACCAACCGATGAAAAAGAGGAAAAGAACCCTTACCCGACAACAAACTCCCGAACTCGACAACTCAGCCTTATCGTTGCCCAACTTATCCGAAATTGAAAATATTTTGGTTAATCACTTGGCATTTTCTCGATTAAGCTCCACCCCAGCATCATTTTTAAATACAATTTCCGCCACCACTTCGAAATTGTCTCTTTTACAAATTAGATCAATTTTGCATAATTTGAAATGTATCGGAATTATTTATCGTCAAGGCACGGATGCTGCTGGAAAGCCATTGGAAGAAGAGTATTACTACATGCCGGAACAGGATGATGATCAAGGTAGACAAAGTTTGGTTTCCAATGTTAAGGGCCATGGTGGATTACGATCCTGTAGACGGACTCACAAACAGTACTATTGGAAGAAACCAGCACCTATAAAGAAGTAAGGGGGCAGGGGGGGAGTAAACAGTTTATAAATGAGTAATTTGAATGGGCTTTTTATTGATGTAATTCTATGCTGGTGGTGTATGATTTTATGGTAGTGGCGTAGGATAAAAACTCGATGTAGTGTGAAGTAAATATACATTTGGATCAGTTACTGGATACGGATAATTATCCAAATGATTTGGACTAAGTGGACGCGGACTACTGATTTTCAAATTCCTCGTATCTTGATAGTACAAGTTGTTCTTTTCACCAACTAATGTGTTACTTTCGTTATCTTCATCACTCTTGCGACGTTGTCTTGTTAAAAGCAAGATACATCCAATAATCAACTGCAATCCCCACACACCCAAGAACGTCAAAGCCACATACAACTCCAACAAGATTGATTGAACATAAAATTCAATCATTTTATCCAATTTAGTCAATACATTATTTGGTTGTAATACCTTAACTTGTTGTAAATCACGCAGTATCGAACCTGACACCAAGGGGATACTGATTTTTAAGTTTTCATAAAGCCAAGTACATCCTTGCTCTATCTTGAGTAGTTTACGACCGATTGTACAATAAACAACCGTGTTTACTGCTGATGCTAGGATGTTTGAGGTGCCAAAAATGTCGGAAATTGTTGAGTCCAAGTTATCAACAAATTCACCAATGGTTGAATTGACCTTGATGGCAGTCGATCGTATTTCGCCAAATAACTCTTCGTTAAGATCCGATTGCGTGGTGTTGATGTAATCATTAATTGATTTTATGTATACAGAAATAGAAAGTGGGTCACTTGTGCTGGAAATGTCAATGATTTGTTTCTGTATTTCCCGATGGACATAGTTGACCAAGATGAATTGCAAAATGGCTGCAAGTTGACCCAATATTGCAAAAACGAGGATGTTTCTCGCTAGTCTGTTTGACATGTAACTGAGCAACCAAATGATCTTATGATTCACGTTGTACCCCATCCGTTTCACCAAAGTGTAAGTTACGAAATTCAGATACAAGTTTTCTTGATTACGAAACTCAACCTCATTATCAATACCAAGTTCATTGATGAAACCTGTTTTCCGTTTCCATTGTTGACGCTCCGTATACCATGCGTACGCTATACTTCCAACTAGCACTAATGCCATAACAATAAACAAGTACTTGCTGGTGGTTTCGACAAATTGAACTAAATGATCTTGTGTATCTTTGACTTGGACAACTGTTTTCATACACGCATCTTTAACCTTGATGCGATTAATTGTCGAATTTCTTGTTGATTCATTACTTAGCTTGATCCCTTGTAGCTTGCTAATGATCAAATCGAATGGGGTTTCAATCAATGTTTGTGTTGTATTATTCATATCTTCTAATTCACTCATACTGACATTCTTTGCATTATTAATTTTTGTCATCACCGACCCAGGTATGGCAATCTTGTCCCTCAAAGCCCCAAGTGAAATGTTAATCTTACTTTGATAAGATCTTGCATTGGAAGAAGAACTGCCATCACCACCATTAAAAATATTCTTTATTGCATC
Organism: Lodderomyces parapsilosis; assembly: GCF_000182765.1. Classification (NCBI taxonomy): domain Eukaryota; kingdom Fungi; phylum Ascomycota; class Pichiomycetes; order Serinales; family Debaryomycetaceae; genus Lodderomyces; species Lodderomyces parapsilosis. The sequence continues at coordinate 1,694,715 of NW_023503281.1, read as the reverse complement.
AAACCCAGTTGATACATCATTAAGCAATGTAGATAGTCCTTGTAATCCTTCTTCTATCCCATTTGTAGCTTCAACTATGGTTACATTAACCATCTGAATCACTGATTTTGTAACATCAAATGCAAACTCGGTAGTGCCCTTGGCTACTGCATTTAATAAACATACGTATGTGCCCAAGAATAAATCAATGTAGAATATGGTCAATGCTCGTATGGTTTTGATTATAAGGACAATAAAGACGATCCCAGAATACTGGAGTTTTGCAATATTGTCAAACATCATATTGTGTAGTGCATTCAATGCTGGCTGAATTGTTTCGTCATTACAAGCGGATTCATCTATAAGTTGTTTTGATATAGTATTGATCAATGAGTTGCGTAGTAGAAGTATTTTTACGATAATGACAAAGAGTAATATTGTGCATTGATTGAGGTAGATTTGTGAAGACTTTTCAAAAAAGTCCAAATAGTTTCGTTGCATAGTTTGGCATTAGTAGTTCTGTTGGTGGTGGTGAGTCTGGTAGTTTTTATTTTGATGGGATAATCTGCGGTATTTATGACTTTTGATTAATGGTTGCAAAATCTGAAACACTGAAAAGAAAAAAAAAATGATGTAAAAATCCTGAAACAAATTTGGTGCAAATAGGGAAAAATGGCTTGGAAGCAGAAAAAAAGGGTGGCATGTAAGGCTTAGAACAAGTAGCCGTAGAAACGAACGACGACGAAAGAAAAGTGAGGGGTAGTACACATTTAGTAACTTGCTATTTGTGTGAATGATGTGATATCTCATTCCCAAATCTAGCATGGTTATGAGGCAGATCAAATGTTTCCGTTTGGTTTAGGAAATAATTTCCAAACTATGTGTGACTAGCAATAGAATCACTCCAGGGTTATCAACTCTGTTTCATTGGATTCATGTTACATTGTGATGAGCTGAGTGTGTCGCAATTTCCGTGTCACATCGCGTGTATTCGACATTGGCGTGTGCGTGTGGCAAAATTCCTTGTATTTTTTTGTTGTTTTTTTTTCTATTTTGCTTCTCCGTCTCCCTCCTAAATCAAAACAACAAAACCACGAAGGATTAAAACCCATCCCCAACACGATAACATCACTCTGTCTTCAGAATACAGCTATGTCTGATCACGAACAACAGAATTTCAATAACGATCTCAATAACCAAGGTGCTGGTGAATCAGCTACCCCTGGAATCATTTCGCCACCAGTGGAAAATAAGGCAGGAGCACTGACAACAACATCTGGCGGCGCAAATTCAGGCGATGAGGATAACAAAGGAGCCTTGGACCAACCAAAAGAAGAAAAAGTAGAGGACAACAAAGAACGTATTAATATAAAAGTAACTGATGGTCATGGTGGTGAAATTTGGTTCAAAGTGAAACGATCAACACCTATGAAGAAGATTATTGAGACATTTTGCAAAAAGCAAGGTAAAGATGAAAATTCATTACGGTTCTTTTTCGATGGTAATAGGGTAAATGCTGCACATACCGCTGAAGAGTTGGATATGGAGGATAACGATGTTATTGAAGCCCATCATGCACAACTAGGTGGAAGCCGTGTTTGAAACAAAAGAAGGTGTGATTTATAACGGGTCTCACCTTATGTTTTGTTTGTTGGTTTTAATGTGAATGTTTTCTTTTGGAGCAAGGACGGGAGGAGTTAGTAGATAGGAGATGTCGTTGTTGGTTATTGTATCAGGGAGCAGGTGTGTAGACCCACGGATGAGGGCACCCACTGGTATTGCGATGGATTGTAAAGTTTGCACCATTGGGGGATGAATGAATGTTTGGACCATAGATCTTCATCAGTGAGGGATCACCAACAGGTTCTTTTAATGTCAAGACTAAAACTCGACGCGACACTATATGTATATTGTCAAATAGTTTTATCCCTTTTATCCCTTTTATGTATTGTAGTCTGTATCTTCCATGTTTTTATGTGAGATACTCTCAATTGTGTTTAATACATTTTATGTGACTATGTATCAGGTGCATTGTGTCAATGCCGGAGTTAAGTCTAATATTTTCAAGTCATTGATATTGAAGTAAAAGATAAAAAAAACATACGATCAAGGGCGTACCTTTCTAGCGAGATGAATTATAACGGATTCCTTGTATTACATTATTTTTGCAAAGATATTTCGCAACAATTTGAAACAAAAAAAGAAAACAAAAGAATTCAAGCCAAAGGGACCCCCACAATTATAGTGTTGCCGAGGTTAATTAAAAAGATGAGCAGTAAAGAATTACTAAGCATGTGAAGGCAATTGCAATCATGACTCCAGCAGTCTAATTTTCATGAGATAGGGTTAAACATAGCGTTTCGTACATGCTTTGAAGAAAGTCAGTTTCATTCAGCATAATAATGGTATGATTTTTTTTTTTTTTCACTTATTTTCCATGTCTAACAAAAAGCTTGGTTACAGCTTCCTCTTTTATGCTCTTTTCATCTGTGCAATGCATAACCACAACACTTCCCCCATAGAAGATTAAACTCCCCTTTAGTAAATAACAAATATAGACTAAAAACATGGAGTACAAACACAGAGAGAGTCATAGTGTTTCTAAACTCAAAATTTGTGGAGATAGGAGAGAATAGGAAAACACAAATTGCATCTATCTGTCAAGAATCAACGTTTATTTGTTCCACCTTTTAGGACAATGGATATTGTGAAACACTGACCATTCACTTTAAGTCCTCGATGATGTAAGAGACGGCAAAATAAAAGCGGTTGGCTCACAATAAATTTTCTACTAGCCCTTGGAGTGAAACAAACGAGCTATCGGAAGAAATCGTGGAGAATGGATGAAAGGAACTTTTTTGGACGTGTACTAATCTTTTGTGTAAGATGTATGTACAAAAATTGTCTTGTGATGACTCCCTTTCTCCTCGGGGAATTCAATGCGAAATCTAAAAAAATAAAATAAAGAAAGAAAGGTATTTAATTGTTTCGATAAAGTTTAACGGACATTAATGTCCGTCACATATGCTCAATGCATGCTGTTCTCAAGAAAGGGGGTAATTAGGTGTCCAATTCATATCAAAGAGTGAGCAACACAGCAGCAATGATGATACATTTGCGGAAAATATCGTGATCTTGTTCTACTTCCCGGATGCTTTCTAATATTGGCGGTTTTCTTCAGCGGATTGTATCTCCAACAAAAACGGATATGTCCAAAAATAAACAATTTTTTTGCAACACAAAAATATCTTACTGTTACATTCTAACCGATATGGGATGATTCAAAGAAATAGACACACAGAATGGAGAAAAAAAGTCTAAAGATAAAGACAGCTGTACCCCAAAGACTCAAAGTATATAAATAGGTAACGAGATCCTGTCAAACTGAGTAATGAGATGTCACTTTCTTCTTTTTCATAGAACTGCATCTTCAAACATAGTTTAGATACAACTTTAAGAAATTACTTGACAAAGAAGTTAAAACCAATCAATAAACTATTCAAATAGTTCCTCAAGACAATTTTATATATCGAAAAGTTTTCAATCAAGCAAACTTATAAACAATCAAATACAACTACAACAAACAAATAATCATGTGTAAAACAGAAATATGCGGAATCTGCCAACACAAATCATGGACAGGATGTGGTAAACATGTGAGTGAAATCATGGACATTACTTCTAAAGATGAATGGTGCACTTGTGAACCTCTAGATGAGACTGAGGCTGTATATGTTGAAGGTCATGGCAGTTATCCACCAAAAGCTGGTCAAGGTTTTAGGCGTTGCAGTACGGATTCAAACTGCTCGAGGACATCTTCAAACAAGTGAGAGTGAGAGTGAGAGAGAGCCAGAGTTTAGTTCTTGTTCACGGTGTATAGGGTAGATATTTTATAAAGACTGAATGAATTTAACGAAAGTTTTACGAAAGTTTACGATGTATGGATTGTTGAAGTATAAGTGATAAACTTGATCACGTGCTTCTCGTCAAAACCAGTCAACTTGATTTCCATGTTGAACAACGCGAATTTTAAGCATGATGCAATTCAGTGAGGGATAACAAATTTTCTCATGTTTCCCCCTCCCATCGTGTTCAAATTAGGAATTGCAAGAATCGGATCGACTGGTACAAAATGTGCTTGAACGTGGCTTTGAAAAAACACGAACAAAAAAGGGAGTGAGCTAGCTATAAATAACAATTACGTGATCAATACAAGGCTTTGTTTCCAAACTCACCATACTCGGTAAAGGTTTGTTACACGCACTGCCTGCTTTTTGTGTATGACTCGTATACTCAGAACAATGAATGTCATGAGCGTTTTATTGAACAAGTGAGAGAGAGAGAGAGAGAGTCTGTGTGTGTGTGTGTGTGTGTGTGTGGCGATCGGAATTAAAATTATTTATTCTTCGTGCGTGATGTTCCATGTTCTATGCGTTCTTTTTTTCTTTAGTTTTATTTCCAAAAATAGCAATCGCCAAAAGCCAAGAGTAGTGTCAAATGCTTCCGCGCATGTGAACTATAAAAGGGAATGCATTTGGTCTATCCAATTCTATAATCAAATTTTGCAATCAACACAATTATCAATCTTTATCATGGCAGACATTTTATCAGCAGTTGGCGGCATTGTGTCGGCCGGTCTAGGAGTAGCAAATACAGTCACATCAAAAGCAGAAGGTCTTTTCGTTACCGTCACGTCAGGTGCCGATGGTGCTTGGCATACGGCTACTAGCGGTGTTGTTGTTGAGTTTAATTCACTTACATCTAAAGGTGGTGAAGGTTATCAGATTGTCACATCAGGCGCCGATGGTGTTTTTAGTACCATCACACGTGGTGCTGTTTCCGAGTTTTCTGTTGTTACTAGTGGTGGAGCAGCACGCGTGGATTCATTGACCAGAGATGGCTCTTCTGTTGAGACTAGCATAGCATCTACCGATAGTGAGGCAGCGTCTGGAAACAGGTCCTCAGAGGATTCGTCAGCTAGCTCCACTGAGGATTCTTCCAGCTCGTCGGAAAGTGGATCATCATCAACCGCTCACTCATCTGCAACCGCCGCTGCCGCAGGATCATCAGGATCCTCTGAATCAAGAACTACAAGGTCATCGGAAGAGTCGAGCGCCTCAAAATCAACTGAATCTTCTTCGTCATCATCTTCGAACGCTGCTTCTTCAATCAACAACATCGATGGAATCAAGCATTGGAAAAAGACTTTAGTGGTTGGGGCTTTAGTCGGGGTTTCATTTGTTGCTACTGTATTATAAGAAAAGTATATAGATGTTTTAATAGACACTATAGATTTTTAGAGAGGATAAACTGTGGCTGCAAATGAGGCTTGTGTGTTTACAATGACTTCTCTTTATCATTTTCACGCGCAATTGACTATGTAAGACAGAAGAGAAGGAAAAAATAAAAAAGGATCTGAGGGGAGGGGAACAGAAGTGGGGTGTGACGATAGTGCGCGAGAAGTTATGAGAGAGAGGCTGGGGCTTATTGTGAGAGCGGAGAACAAAAGTGCAAGTGGCGGGGAAGACAATGCTATCCAATACTTTTCATGACGATAGGGTTGAGGTGAATAGATGTACTTCGAGAGACTCAATTCAACTGTTTGAACTTTCTTGTCAGACGATTATCTCGTTGTTAGTACATCTATCGCCGTGCCATGGCACCGACCCCATTTTTGCCACCAAGGATTATCCCTGGGGTGCGAGAATCTACTTCTCCACAAACCTTAAAAAATAACTGTTTATATGCTAAGGAGTCTACAAGGAGCATGGGATCTGAGTAGCCTTTCAAGATCCATATGGCGTGTTCACTCCTTTATTTCTAGTAGTTTTGAATCCTCTTTCGTAAATAACTTCTAAAGTCATGCAAAAAAAAAATATTCAGCGCCAACCCTTTATACATACCACTAACACACGACAAGTTGTTTATATAACAATCCGAATTACTTATTCTCGATACAATCCTTCATCAACGATCCTTTTATACCAGTACCTCCTCATACATATGTACATTTGCTATTGAGATTTTCACAAGCAAATAACTTTCGCAAAACAAGGAGCTGAATTACAACAGACACACAGACAAACAGCGAAAAAAAATAAAAAATAAAAAAAATCTAGTCAAGGAGTAAGAGATTAAGCAATATACTTGAGCCAGCAAACAAAGCAATACATCAACATCACAACACAAGGGATGATGAACTTGCCTGATTTTCTAAATGATGGTGATTCGATCAATAGAAGGAAATACAATGGAGGCTCAAACAATGGGAGTAGACACAATCTGATATTCGATAATGGTACTAGTAACCAGCAGCATCATCACAGCGATAGCAGCAGCAACAACAACAACAACAATCTCCATCCATCAGCACCCTCCAACAGTGATGACCCTTTACATCAATCAAATTTTAATGATATATTGTACAACAAGCTATCGAACTTGAGTGATTACCCTGAATTTGACTATTCATCATATTATTACAATAACCCTACAGCAACGAACCCAAATTTTAGAGATACTTTTAATTTACCCATTGAATTACAAGGTGGTGTTACCAACATTTCGTCAAGAAGACCAAGTTATGCTGCTGAATCGTTCACTAGAAATAACTTTTTTCAACAACAGCCGACGGCAACGACAACAGCAACGACAACAGCAACGACAACAGCAACCACAGCGACTGCTCCGCAAACATCACAAGTTGGTTCTCGTTCATCCAACTTTTTTAGTAACAACACGAACAGCAACAACGGTAACAACAATAGAGGGTTATCATCGTTTGCAATGATGAACAACTACCACTCCAAGAATAATCAATTCAACAACAATGGGTTCAATCTTGTTGATGCTTTTGGTGACATCAATTTGAATTCGGGATCCAAGTTCAATGAATTCCAGTCGAGAAGACCCAGTCAGTTGGTCGATTTTCCATGGAGCTCGCCATTCAATGCTATGCCTGCTCAACAATTTTTGCCACAACAACAACAACAACAACAACAACAACAACAACAACAACAACCAGGACAACCATTTCAGCAATCGGGTGCACTTGGTGCTGGTCGCAGTGCCTCTATTGATGCCTCGGGTACGAATTCATTTTCTCCATTTACTGACTCTAATGGTGCTGCCCCCACCTCAGCTCAGATGAGTATGCCACCTCGTGGAGCTAATCCATCTCACTTGCAGGCACGAAATGTCTTGCCCGGAAAGCAGCAACCGCAACAGCCACAGCAGATGCAATCATTCTACTCACAACATCAGCAACCACAATTTCGAGCAATGCAATCTCAACCTGACCTCATGTCACAACAATCACAATTTGCTAGTGCGCCACCAGGTCAACCCATCAAATTGGAAAATGGGTTACTTTTGAAGGATCAATATATTGTTGCATCACCGGACTTGAAAGAATTGTATTCAAAGACAAAGAGGTATTATCAGGATGAAAAGATAACAAACAAAGTCTTGACAAAAATGAATGGGCTATTGAGTGATCCTGTGATTACTAAATTGATCACCTTTATCAAAAACTTGAACAATTTGACCTTCAATCACAAGATATTATGTATGGTGATCAACAAAAACGGGAAATTTGACTTGTTGTCATACCCAAACAATTCCAACATTTTTTTACAAAAGGATGACTTGGTTATCGTTGATGGAGATAGAGGTAAAGACTTGGTAATGATTGTTGAGCCATTAGTCAATTTGAATTTTGCCGTTTTATTCAATTTCCTCAAAAAATTGGAACATTTAAAGAGCTTGACTATTCATGAAGGATACGGAGGAAAAGCCCATGGAGGCACGCATTCGACATCAATGAATGCTTCAGCAATTATCAACTCACATCTGAACGAAGACAATGAGTTTATAATTACGTTACCTACGAAACAAGTGTTGCGGTTTGCCACTCCCAAAGAAGTGCACAAGATTAGTGGTAAATTTCTCGAGGAGAAAAAGGCGTTCATTACTTGTTTCAACAAGATTAAAGAATTGGGATTAGATTCGGACTTGACATTGATAAATGTTGAGTATCAATGTGATTTCAAGAAACTTATATTTTATTATTTTGCTGGATTCAAGAGAATTGATTTTAGAGGGCTTATAAAGGAATTATTCAAGATCTATAAAACAAGGATTTGGTTATGTGCTGTTTTACCATTTAACCAGCCAGAGCTATTCATCACTATGAAAGACGGGGAAAAGAATAAGAAAGAGACTACCAAGACAAGTGGGTCCACCACCAACAAGAGACAAGATCTTTTACCAAAGGAGTACGAATTGAGTAATGAGCAGATCTTGAACTTTGCCATTACCGAATTTGATACATTGCCATCGCCCAATTACTTTCATCTGATTAATACATTAAATTTGATTAGACATTTAACTAATGATATTAAAGGTCAATTTTATGGTTTTAACAACAGTGCCGGGAAATAGAGCAACAAAAAAAATAATGGATACAGGAAGAAAGAGGCGGGATTAATATAGAGTTAGAAAAAGGCAGAGAGACAGTTTAGAACAATTTTTGAATTTTTTTTTTTGGTTTGGTTTTGATGATGATGATGTAATGATATTGAAGAAAAGTGTGAAGTTGACAGGTTCAATTTTGAGTAGTTTTTGGTTTTGAAAAAAGATGGGAGATAACAAGAGTTATATACACTATATCTTATACGATTTATATACTGTTGAAATGTACATTTATAGACGTTGAACAAAGTGTAAAAGTAGTTGGTGGGACGCATCTTTGCAATTGCGCAAAAAAAAAACAAAACAAAGTAAGCCCCAAAAAATGCAATCACCTTGGCTCTTCTCTTATAATTCAACATGTCCAAACGACCTGTATCCGTTGATGAACTATTAAAGGAAGACTTTGAAAAGCCTCAATATATTCCCAAATCCAAACGATCGAAAGCAACGGGTCTAGTACCGACAGAGAAACCCCCAATTGTTGAGAAACCATCATCATCATCATCGTGGAGACGTCAGAAATCTTCAGAAAAAGTGTTGGAGCCACAAGTAAAACATAATGAGCCCAACAAGAAACTTGCTCGACGTAAGTTTCAATTTGACTGGGATGAGTCAGAAGATACTACAATCACAACATCTCTGACATCGAGACCATTACTATCCTTTCTTGATGACGACGACGATGAGCGAAATGAGTTGAATGATCCACTATTGAAAGATGAAACTACTGGACACTGGACTGCTAAAAAATTACCTCAAATGAATGAACGAGATTGGCGAATATTTAATGAAGAGTTTTCCATCAATTACCGAGGTGGCGGCAAGATCGTGCCTCACGCAATTCGATATTGGAAAGAATGCCAATTGCAAGAGCCGATTCTACAATCTATACAAGAACTTGGGTACATTACTCCCACACCGATACAAAGAGCCAGTATACCGATTAGTTTGGAAAAATTAGACGTGGTGGGAGTCGCTGAGACTGGTAGTGGTAAGACTCTCGCTTATTTGTTGCCCATTTTGCAATATTTGTCCCAAATTGATTCAAATTATATGCAATTCGAAAGGATTAAAAACCAACCATTGGCACTTATTTTAGCACCAACGCGTGAATTGGCATTACAAATCACTGCACAAGCTGAGAAACTATGTACGCGATTAGGCTACAATGTTGTTTCCATAATTGGTGGACATCAGTATCAAAGTACAATTGAAGAAATTGATAATGGTAGAGCTGGTACCAAAGGTGGTGTCGACATTGTTGTTGCAACACCTGGTCGATTATTGGATTCAATTGATCGCAAAATCATCAACTTACAAAAATGCTACAATTTGGTTATGGATGAAGCAGATCGAATGATTGATATGGGGTTTGAACGCGATTTGCATCGATTGATTGCTTATTTGCCCACTCAGGATGATCTACGATGTACTATTGATGGCAAGATTTTCCATCTAACTCAACGGATAACTTCAATGTTTACTGCAACCATATCACCACCAATTGAAAAATTGACTAAATCATATTTGACTGATCCAGTTTTTGTAACCATTAGTGGTGCCGGTGAAGCCTTGGATAACATTGATCAGAAATTCGAGTATTTGCCTACACTGAAGATGCAAATTGGTCCCGAGGTAATTAAACAAATCAAACTGGACAATTTGCTCCGTGTTATCAAAGCTCATAAACGAAACAACCCCAAGGCACTTATAATCATTTTCGCCAATTTCAAACATGTTGTCGATACGCTACTGGAAGACTTGGATGCAAAGCAATTCCCCAATGTAATCATCCATGGTTCTAAAACTCAAGCTCAACGAGAATTGGCACTTGAACAGTTTAAACTACACGACCCGTCAATTTTAATTGCTACTGATGTTGCAGCAAGAGGTATTGATATACCTCAAGTGAGTCTCGTTGTTAATTTCCAAATGCCTAATAAATTTGATGAGTATATTCATCGAATTGGTAGGACTGGTCGTGCTGGTCAGTTTGGAACTAGTGTTTCATTTATTGACGATGGTGATGTGGCGACGTTTTCGGAGTTGAAAAAGTTCCTAACTAAAGGTGGTAAAAAAGTGCCTGATTGGTTATATCGATACAATTCAGCGACAATAAGAGAGTGATACAAGTTTGTACTATGTAATTAACGTTATATTAAAGCACACCCCTTTTCTCGTTTGTTCATTTCTTCCCCCTTTCCCCTTTCGCAAGCCTCCCCTTTATTCAATCTTGTGATTCAATTTTGCAGCAATTTGATTCACCAAATTTGGCATCTCCAAAAATCCTTGACCAATGAATGCAACATCAATCATTCCATCATCGACGTAATGGTTCAATTTGACCACATCCATATCTAAAGCACCACTGCAACCGACAAGACACTTATTTTTGACGTGTTTTTTCAAAATTGAAGCCAATGGAATATGACCTGGTATATTTGGATCTGAATTCAATGAATAACGAGGCTTTGAATTGGGGGTGATTTTACCTGATGTTACATGGATTAAGGATACTTGACCCGTGCCAATGATCAAATCAGCAATGGATAAAAATTCATCCAATGACTCGTCTTTAAACAAATTATCACAAGCTGATAATTTGACAAAGATTGGCACATCATCACCGATGGCTTTCCGCACTTGATCAATTATATCCAACAAAATCTTGCACCTTGACTCAATTGATTGACATCCATATTCATCATGACGTAAATTGGTGGCTTTACTCATAAACTGATGCAACAAGTTGCCATTACAACACGAAATTTCAACACTATCAACTTTACTAATAGTCACGACTCGTTTGGCAGCTTCAACAAAGCTGCCAATGGCATGTTGAATATCAGCCAATGTCATTTCCTTGGGAACTTTCAGTCGATTATCGTATGCAATTGCCGATGGAGCAAGTATCTCATTATCATCATCTCCTCCTCTAGATGAGTCATTGTGTTCGCTGGCTCTTCCATTAAGGTCAAACTCACCATCGCCAATGGCTTTCCGTCCACCATGAGACAACTGAACACAACAAACACATCCATCTTTATGAATTTCATCAACAATTTGTTTCAACTTTTTTGCTTGTTCATCATTCCAAATACCCAATTCCTTGTCATCCAATTTACCCTTTGGATCAACACACATTCCTTCAATCATAATCAATCCGGGATGTTGAGCAGAAAACGATTTGTAGCGAGATAAATGTAAATTGGCAATTTGGTTTCCTGGCCCAGCTGCATAGCTACACATCGACGATACTGCTAGTCTATTGCCCAACTGTAGGTTCTTTACATTAACTGGATAGAATAACGCTGGTGGCATTTGCTTTGTAGTTGAGCTTGGCTCGAGTTTAGCGTCAATTGAGGTATATGTGACTGTACTATTACTTGTCATTTGGTAGGTAGCTATATAGTTAGTAAGGCGGCAGCAGGGTTGTTTCTATTAGGCATTCCTTTCGTGAATAATTTAAAAACAAGGAGACATTAATACGTTTAAATAGTCTCACACTAAATGGCATTCTGTTTAATTGTGTGCATGAACGTGTGACAGCAAAAGTAAAAAACTAAAGTTCATAATCATCATCCACATAATAATAATAATAATAATAATAATAATAATAATAAATCTTATTTCTTTTCCATTCAAGGGGGCGGGTTGCCCCGGGGACAGTAAACTCTGAATGCGGGGGGCGGACTCAAAAGAGACAAAAAAGGTATAACGTTATCGCTTTAGAAACGGGATAATTATAAAGTTTCTTGTTGCAACAGAAAAAGGAGACAAAGAAAAATAAAAGTAAAAAAAGTGGTGTGTAAGATCATGCGAGATTAAAAACTCTATATAAAACGTACAATGTGCAATGTGTTAAATGTGCTAAATGGTTGAAGTGATTTGTGGAGAGAATAGAGTGGCGAAGAACACCTGAGCTAAAAGTCGCCATGATTCTTCGACAGATAAGCCATAGCCATAACTTATGCACGTCTATTTAAGCGCCAAGATCACACCATATAGAGTTTTGTATTTTCGCCACGGATTCCGTTAGTTCTAGAACTTTTGCTCAAAAGAGTATAAGCCCTTTGACCTCATACGATTTAGCGCAGATATGACTCTTTCCTGTTTTATTGTACCATCTATATTTCATCTATCCTCAATCGTCATCTTCATCACTTGAGTAATTACCCAAAACAGAAATCAAATTAGGTTCGTGTCGAGTGGTTTTCATCCTTTTGCGTAACTCAGCCAAATCTTTCAAAGTTGATTGATTAACTAATCCGTGTCTTTCGAAGAAATCTTGTCTGATCTCATCACTAGTGGCACCACCACTATGACTATGTTCTCCAATACTATGATTTCGACTAGAACCATTTTGCGAGTGTCCGTAACCATTACCATTACTGGTGTCATAGCTATAATTGTGTGGCTGCAGAAGATGATGACGATGATGACTGGAGCCGTTTGCAGTTACCGCCTTATTCCTGATGGGCATATTACCACGATGTAGTTTTCCATTACTATTGGGCTTAATTTCTGGTACGGTGTCCTCTTCCTCATCTTCATCGTCCAGATCGACGTCATCATCATCATCTTCTTCTTCATCATTCCTGTTATCAAGCTCCACTTTAACGACCTCAAGCGGAGATTTATCCGAAATTCTATCTTCACCCATCTTGACACGTTTACAAGTTTCATTGCTCAATAGTGATTTTACTGTATCCATCGCTAATTGCTCCATTTTGCGTTTGGTGTGTTTTTGTGCTTCAGGATTTCGATCTTGATGTGCCCATCGTACATGTAGTACTTCTTTGCTTTTACTACTATTAGTCTCTGGATTGATTAAACACTGTCTATTCATGGCCTCCTTGGCAAATTGCGCATCAGCCTCTGTCTTCATAGTGATAAATGCACAGTTCTTGTTGTATACGACCCTGACCTTCTCGATATCACCAAACTCTTCGAAATTTTTGGTCACCAACTCCTCGATATTCGGTCTCATTTGTATGCCACCAACGTATAAGGTCCTATTGGAATTATTGAATGAACCCACGCCATCCATGTCATCGTTGTATTCGGCAGTTTTGTCTCTTCCGAAACAGTCCTTGGCCTGATTTTGATACGTTGATTTGCTTGGTAGATTATGGAGGTATTTACAGTTGGATCCCATATAACAACATCCCCTGCTAAAAAACAAGCATACTGGGGATGCATCTCTTGCTCTTGTATATCCTTGATCGCGAGTAACCTTGACTCTGTATTTCGATCGCGTGAATGAATCAGTAGCTGAAGAATTCATACCACCTCCTCCACCTGACCAGTTGAGATACCACATGTTGAAAGTCGTACCTCCAACCTGTTGAGGCCTTTCCTCATCTTGTATGGCATTTATATCTACTTGTACGCGTGCTGGCAGTGACATGGGGTCTGAAGAGGTGATGGAACTGATCGATGACATTGTGATATTCCAATTTTTTTTTCTTTTTCTTTTCCACGCCTTACTAATTGTGCAGATCTAATGAATGACAACGGTTTGCTGTATGAATGAGTGTGCACTAAATAGCGGGAACAGCGTGTTCGAAGGCGATGACTATGGGTGGATGCGACGTTGTTGTTGCTAATGTAATGTAAATTGTTATCTTATCCTAGTTCGAAAAAACTCTGAATGTATTGAATGTGATGGATGTTGGAACTTCAGCACAGTAAGTTCTTTCTTTGAGCTAGTAATTTCGGTTGGATGAATGAGAGCTCTCTAAAGGTAGTCACAAGGTGTATCTTTAATTTGACGTCCAGTAGTAATGAGCTCAACGTCTTATTATACTGCACCTTTTGAATAAATGGATCTCCGCAACAAAGATCCTTGATCAGATCTTGAGCACAAGCAATTAAACTCTTACTACTCGTGATGAAATAGCTGCGTTTTAAATTAGTCAAACAAAGTGTCCCTAGTTTACGTTTTTGTTGAGTTCCAGAGACAGACTCAGTTTTTCACAAAGTGGGGTGTAAATGACACCTATTAGATGTTTCTGTCTAGTGGCAAGGGTGGGAAGTACCGTGTAACGAACAGCCCTTCTAGTCTTCAAAAGGCAAAGGTGGCTCTCGCCTTTAATGATAGAAAGAAAGTGATTTAAGAGAGATCTTTGGAAAGTTGGTAATTTGGATTGCTATACGGGTGTATGTTGTTTATATTCAAAAATATTTTACATAAAAAAACATTTTTGTGTAAGTTCTTCTCGATGATACACAAAACTAGAGAAACATATGTTTTCTATTTACACCCCCCCCCCCCCACCCCAGAAGAGAAAAAGAATATCTTGATCACTGTTACCTTCACTATATCGAAGGCACGTCGAAGCTAGCACTTGAATCTATGAATCTAGGGAAAGCCCCTTGAGATTTCAGGGGCCCCAAGTATTCTAGTTTCTTGGTCTTCAATGGGTGTCTTAGAGTATCAGTTACTCATGTAAGATTTCAACCAACCCTAGTTCCTCGTCTAAGGCGTAAATTACCTTGGTCACTATACTTCTGAATGCTAGATGCTAACGAGCAGCGTGGCTCATTGTCGATATTCATTGTGTGAGTTAATCTTCATGCTCAAAGTCTGTTTGAATTTTGCAATTCTTTTGCACCTTAGACCAAAAAAGTTTAAAACTTTATTTTGTTGTCCAAAAAAAATTCTTTTGTTCTTCCTTTTTGCACCCTACTTCCCCAACTTCGTTATTTGGTAGTGTATACATCAGCCTACAAACACCGCAGTAAGTATTGCTGCATAATCGAGCTACTTGTGACCTGTATAGACACCTCCCACACAGGAGGCACAACTTTCTCTGCGCTTCTCCTTTCATTGGTGAAAACCAGGTTGTAAATGCGGCTTTTGTGCAATACACTAAAGTTAATTTTTACCAACAATGCCTCGAAAAAGCTGCCAGAAAATGGAAGTTTTAGCCGTGCAAGCACATCTCAAATGGTAGGCAGTTGGCTCAGCCTTTACAATTTCCCCCTAAGGTCCCCTCTCCCTTGGAGGGGTCTCAAAAACCAATTCAAAATAGATGGTTTGTTCGTAATTGACGATCAAAAGTGAGAAAGAATTGCTACACAAAACTGATGCATGAAATGTACGTGTACTGATGTCAACTGTAAAGGCGTTTGGTATCGACACGTCCATGCTTTTCTTTTTTTTCTTCTAACACCCCCTTTTTCTCATCCGTGTAAATGCCACAAATGTCTAATGCAAACCGAGTTTTCTTTAAACCAAAAACCCAACTTTTGAAAGTGTAATATCAGGGCCTCAGCCAATCTTAAAAAGGAAAGACTTTCAAAGTCACAATACAAGCTTCATTAATCAAAGAGGTGTGAAATGTTAACTTTAAGGCATTGTACATATATAATATGGAAGAGTAAATGTATGATATGCATGAGTCGGTTAAAGTTGACTAATGCAACAGAGACAGATATTTTATTATTGTTGTGTTTGTGTTATTTATTTGTTATAGGATATCCGGGCGGAGTTCCGCACATAAAAACTAGAACAGCCTCTACCACCTGTACCCCACAGTTATTTTCTATGGCAGCATGAGCAAATACCAATGATGCATCACACAAGTTGACGGTTGTATGTAGGTGCCTAGTGGTGCAGCATAACCTTTCCAGTTTATAGGAGAAATTATCAATTATTTGTCATGTTTGAAAAGCTACTTTTCTCAAGGTCAAAGGTTGTGTTCTTTTCCTGAATCAACATCGTCCTACCACAAGTCATGGTATCGACCGACAGCTAAAGCCTCTAAAAATCTATAGTGTTTATTGAAACATCTATATACTTTTCTTATAATACAGTAGCAACAAATGAAACCCCGACTAAAGCCCCAACCACTAAAGTCTTTTTCCAATGCTTGATTCCATCGATGTTGTTGATTGAAGAAGCAGCGTTCGAAGATGATGACGAAGAAGATTCAGTTGATTTTGAGGCGCTCGACTCTTCCGATGACCTTGTAGTTCTTGATTCAGAGGATCCTGATGATCCTGCGGCAGCGGCGGTTGCAGATGAGTGAGCGGTTGATGATGATCCACTTTCCGACGAGCTGGAAGAATCCTCAGTGGAGCTAGCTGACGAATCCTCTGAGGACCTGTTTCCAGACGCTGCCTCACTATCGGTAGATGCTGTGCTAGTCTCAACAGAAGAGCCATCTCTGGTCAATGAATCCACGCGTGCTGCTCCACCACTAGTAACAACAGAAAACTCGGAAACAGCACCACGTGTAATGGTACTAAAAACACCATCGGCGCCTGATGTGACAATCTGATAACCTTCACCACCTTTAGATGTAAGTGAATTAAACTCAACAACAACACC
Source organism: Lodderomyces parapsilosis (assembly GCF_000182765.1). NCBI lineage: Eukaryota > Fungi > Ascomycota > Pichiomycetes > Serinales > Debaryomycetaceae > Lodderomyces > Lodderomyces parapsilosis. Next base: position 1,677,926 of record NW_023503281.1, on the reverse strand, counting down.
GCTAGTAGCCGTATGCCAAGCACCATCGGCACCTGACGTGACGGTAACGAAAAGACCTTCTGCTTTTGATGTGACTGTATTTGCTACTCCTAGACCGGCCGACACAATGCCGCCAACTGCTGATAAAATGTCTGCCATGATAAAGATTGATAATTGTGTTGATTGCAAAATTTGATTATAGAATTGGATAGACCAAATGCATTCCCTTTTATAGTTCACATGCGCGGAAGCATTTGACACTACTCTTGGCTTTTGGCGATTGCTATTTTTGGAAATAAAACTAAAGAAAAAAAGAACGCATAGAACATGGAACATCACGCACGAAGAATAAATAATTTTAATCCCGATCGCCACACACACACACACACACACACACACACAGACTCTCTCTCTCTCTCTCTCACTTGTTCAATAAAACGCTCATGACATTCATTGTTCTGAGTATACGAGTCATACACAAAAAGCAGGCAGTGCGTGTAACAAACCTTTACCGAGTATGGTGAGTTTGGAAACAAAGCCTTGTATTGATCACGTAATTGTTATTTATAGCTGGCTCACTCCCTTTTTTGTTCGTGTTTTTTCAAAGCCACGTTCGAGCACATTTTGTACCAGTCGATCCGATTCTTGCAATTCCTAATTTGAACACGATGAGAGGGGGAACATAAAAAAGGGGATAGTTACCCCTATTACATCGGATACCAAAAACTCATTAAGATTTTCGTTGTCCACCCTGACAGAAAGAAAGGGAATAACTTTGCACATAATCTCTCTTATTACTCAAATTAGTGCTTTATTTATGTTATAGGTCCCGCGAAGCTCATCCAACCTTCGCATTGTCTTCCTATACAAGTATAAGAACTGATGCTCAGCTGTATCTTGCTTGACTTTGTCCTGGACAGGATGGACATCGCAAACTCTTAATCTAGGATAAAAGCAGTCCATTCTTACAAAAAAGCTTCCGAATCAATAAGAGCCTCGCAGTGATACCACTCTCTTCGGCAAGCAAGCTCAATCACTCGCATGTACGTGTTTGCCTTATCCTGTTCATGCTTATGAAGTTTTGCGATCTAGATCCGCGACAAATTTGACTCACAAACGCATTTCCAATTTTTTACTTTCTTTTTTCAGAAACGGTGTCCAGCGTAAGAAAAACGCATTTTTGAAAGAGGCCATCTACAAGCAACTGCTCTTTACTAGGTCATCACCCCTTCTATTGCCATCGTTGGATACAGTTTTGTCAACAAATCAACCGCCCCATTCACAGATTAATCATGCTGCAGCTATACTTTTCATCAGCTAGGTTCAAAACATACATCCCCGATTGGATAACCGTTATCGTTCTAATATTCATATTTTTCCAAATTGTTGAACATTGGGAACCATTCCATCGTCAATTTTACATCAATGATCCTAAACTATCACACCCGTTTGCTACAGCTCAACGTGTTACTGATAATCAGCTATACGTGTATTCAACATTAATTCCTGCAATCATTATTATCATAATTTCATTGTTTATTGCCCCTACAAATGTCGACAAGTTGCATCTTGTACAGCTTTCACTCCTTGGGTTGTTATTTAGTGTATCATCAGTATCAGTGCTTACTGATATTCTCAAATGTTGGATCGGGAACCCCCGTCCTGATTTTATTGAACGGTGTGGACCAGCTGAACAAACACCACTAGATACATTAGTCGATATCAGTGTTTGTACGTCTCCGTTGGGTGATATGTACTTGTCAGATGGGCTCAAATCAACACCGCTGGGACATTCATCTATGGCTTTTGGTGGGTTGTTGTACTTGTCATTGTGGTTTATTGGGCAATTTCAAGTGTTGAAAAGAGAAAACCATAGGATGGTGTTGTTGTTGGTGGCGACTTTACCAGTGATATTTGCTTCTTATATTGCCCTTAGTCGAACACAAGATTATCGTCATCATTTTTTTGATATTGCGTTTGGAAGTTTATTGGGTATGGTGTTTGCATGGTTTACTCAATGGAAATACTTTGGCAAATTGACATCACGGGAGAAAGACGGAGGGGGGGAGTAACTAAAGACGATTACGTGTGAATAGAATATATAATAGAGACTTGAGCGTGATGTGGGCTGTATGTACCGTAATCACACATCGTTTCAAAACTACTGTTGGATGCAACTGCGACATTGACCCTACATCATTTGGGCTAGGCTCGCTTGGATCAGGTCCCTATCGTCTCCCAGTGTCCCATTTCCACTTTTCTTGCGACACTTTCCCCACAGTTTGGGGCACAAAATCCATCCTTTTACTCATGCGAAGTATTATCTGCTCTTAAACATTTTGGCGCGTACAAAAAAATGTAGAAGCGAAACTTGTATATTCCTTTTTGGGTAATACTATGCGCTGCAACATTACAAAAAAAGGTAAACTCTTAAAAATCACCTCAGGTGTGATTAGATAATAAAACGGTACAAATATATATATATATATCGACAATCGTTTCTTTGAATAATGAGTTTTGAAATTTGACTCTTTTTTTTTTCCAGAACAATTCATTCAAAAGATCATTATGTGTGGTAGTCAATCAAATTCATGTTGCGGATCAAGCTCTTCCAGTAAGGGATCCACTGGTGCTAGTTTAGCTTCATCTTCGTCTTCAAACAAGGGTCAATGTTGTGGAAGTTTGTGCAAGTGTGGGTCAGGTTGTGGATGTCCATCGTGTAACACCACCAAGCTTTAATGTGGTTAAGTATATAGTTTATAGGGAATAAAAGAAACGAGTTGACATGAATTTGTAGGAACCGACACTCCCCTACCTACATTTCTTACAAACATTAAAACATTTTCTTAAACATAAATAATATATACCTTAATCTACATACCTGTAAACTAAACCTTTACTTTCTAGGACTCAATTCGAAAACTTCCTTCTTGATCAAGGCTTCCAATTCAGGGCTGACACCACCAAAGTATTTAAATACTCTGTCTTGAATATCGTGTCTTGCATTAGCAACATGGACAGCAATATTGTGAGCCAAATGTTCCTGTTGGTTTGGGTATTTAGCCAAAACCTTCCACAATTGTGCTGGTTGTTCCCATTCGTATGGGGTAGCCTTCCAGTGGAATGGAGTAGCAGCACCTTCCCAAACTTCTTGATCCTCTTGCAATGAATTTGCTTTGAATTCAACTGGAACATCTGAAGCTAAGTAGTTTGGAGTGGCGCCGAGGTTACCATTGATATTCATTGGACCATCTCTGACATTTGGGGCGTAAACAGAACCATGTAATGGTGAGTTAACTGGAATTTGAACATAGTTGGCACCCAATCTGTATCTTTGAGTATCAGTGTATGAAAACAATCTTGATTGCAAGACTGGATCAGCAGATGGTTGCATTGATGGAACAGAGTTGGCTGGTGAGAAAGCAGCTTGTTCAACTTCAGCAAAGTAGTTCTTTGGGTTTTCATTCAAAGTGAATTTACCAAATCTTCTCAATGGGAAATCCTTGTGTGGCCAAACCTTAGTCAAGTCGAAGACAGAAAATGGAACCTTCTTGGCTTGTTCTTCAGTCATGGTTTGAATGTAACAAGTCCATGATGGGTAGTTACCGGCAGCAATGCTCTTGAACAAATCTTCTTGAGCAAAATCTGGGTTGGAACCAGCCAATTCACCAGCTTCTTCAACAGTCAAGTTCTTGATACCTTGGTCAGTTAAAAAGTGGACTTGAACATAGTGCCATTCACCTTTGGCATTGGCCCACTTGTAAGTGTGGCCAGAGAAACCATGCATGTGTCTGTATGAAGCTGGGGTACCTCTGTCACTAAACAAGATACAAACTTGGTGAACTGATTCTGGATTTGAGGTCAAGTAGTCCCAAAACATGTTGGCATCCTTCAAGTGAGTTTCTGGATTCCTCTTTTGAGTGTGAATAAAGTGTGGGAATTTAGATGGATCTCTGATAAAGAAGATTGGAGTATTGTTGTAAACTAAATCCAAAATACCTTCTTCAGTGTAAAACTTAGTGGCAAAACCTCTTGGATCTCTGGCAGAATCAGCTGAACCTTGTTCACCACCAACAGTGGAGAATCTAGTGAAAATTTTGGTCTTTTTACCAACAGTGTCCAAGAATTTAGCAGCACAAATATCAGTGATATCATCAGTAACTTCGAAAACACCATAAGCACCTGAACCTTTGGCGTGGACAACTCTTTCTGGAATTCTTTCTCTGTCGAAATGAGCCAAGTTGTCAATCAAGTTGACATCTTGCATCAACAATGGACCATGCTTACCAATTCTTTGAGTGGCGAATGGTTCTGGGATTGGATTACCTTGTGAGTTAGTGAATACTGGGGCCATGATTGAATATAGATATAATTGATGTATAAATTAAAAAGGGAGTAAGCAGAATTAATATGAATCCAACTGGATGTATGTGCGATCTCAAGGGATATTTATATGAACCATAAAATAAGGGAAATTTTGAACGGGAGAGGGGAACTAGAATTAATGCATAGTTTACTAAGACACACACATATACTCTTTTTTTTTTTTGTATTAGTGGGGATATTACTATAGCAGAGTCGTGTACCATTGTACTAGAAATGTGATTATTTTTAAGCATTCATGCAGCAATTGTATTGCAGAACTTTTTGTTCTGTTTTTGATTATCAATCAACATTGAAGATCCAGACCATTGCAATTTTATTAGTAACCAACACATACACACATACGAATTATATAATCATGCCACAAATTGTACATCCTTTGAAAAAGAGGAGATTACGACACACGTGTATGGTAAAAGCAGTTCTATTGATGACCATCCCTGCAGGAGCAATTAGTGATCATCATTGATGGCAGATGTTGTAGAATAAAATGAGTCCGTATTCATTTCATTGAGGTGGTACACATTCTACTAATTTCACTTTCTCTTCTCAAAGGGCTGTGGCACCCTGTTTGTTTTGGCACTGTATTACCATTTCCTTGATTCTCATTGGCTGAGAACGTGTTTTTTTTTTGCCTTTTTACCCCAGAATTCACAAAGTTACCGAAAATATATTATTTTTCTCTTTTCGAAATGATATCAGCCAGACACAAAAGTAATTTAACCTCGGTAGTTTGTTGAAGTAGATAAGTCAACACACTTTGTCAAAGTAGTGCATCAACGGAGTATAAAGATACCACGTAGTAAAACCTGTGAAGGTAATTCAAATCCACAGATCCTGCACTGCAACTTCTTAGTCCATTGAGTCTCCACTATCATCTTACCTCTATTCCCGTCCCGCGGATAACAGCATTTTTTTTATTTTTCATATGCTAACTGTGGATCCACTTTACCTTTTTTTTTTTCCTTTCTCCGTTTCCAGTAATACTTTTTGAAGCCTAAGTGCCAATTTTGTGTAATTTTGATTTTACATTTCCCGATAACTGCTGATGGATGTTCTTTTGGCTCTACCAGGTGCAAAAAAATAAAATGGAACTCCGTAACCCCTTACCATTGAGCGGATACTTGATGTATGATATTGAACACGTACAAAACACAGTAGTACTCCCATACAATACAACGGAAAAGTTGTAAGCTGCAACGTCTCCAAGCTTTTGATTGGAATGAGGTGATGAGAAATAACGATGTCAAATTGAATGATAAATCAATGGGAAACAATTGTGAGAGATTTTAGTAAGCCAAATACCCGATCACCCTCAGAATTCACTCGCTAGATATTGATTCAGAAGACTTTACGGTTTGTCATTGTTGAATGTTTCTTCTTGTTTATTTGCAAAGAATTGCTGTCGACTGGTTTTTCTTGCTAATTTGCAAAAAAATGCCAATTATTTGGTTCTTTTTGCTAATTTACATGAAAATACTATTGATTTGCACACTTTTACTCTGGCAATGCTTCTCTTATCATAGATTACAATTTCAATAAACCCAATGTTATTTGATTTAGCTTCGGCTGACACTGGTGCTATGACATTTTAGAAATGAACATTTTTGTGTCAAGAGACCAAAAAAGACTTTTAACAGATCGTATTACTAAGTCAAAATAGAAGATGGCTAACTTTTTTGTGGCTCTAAAACCGGAACGGTATTTACCTTTTAGCTCAAACGCATGGAACATCCGTCACCTATAATAGAAGTCTAGATTATCAAGATTTCGTTCTGGCCACATAACTGTTCAACCATGAGAACCATGGTGCTTATGGTGAAATTACAATACATTCGACTAAAGACTAGAATAGAATTGAATTTCTAAGAAGTGAACGAGCATACGTACTGTGAGTAATCTCGAGTTTGTTAAGAGTCTCTACCTACGTGGTTGACGGAGTGGCAACATCTCATTAGTGACACGACAACGACTTTACCTTCGTCGGCGTAAATTTAATGAAAGCAAGAAAGAGAAAATTTTTCGATCGCAACAAAATAGGCCTCTTGGCCATACCATTCTGGAACATTTCACAAGCTTTAGTAGCAAACCCTTCGTTCCAACAACTATGAGTAGTGGATGAATCCAATAGTGGGTTTTTTTTTTTCTACTAAAACAATTTCGAGTTTATATGATCAGTGAAGCCCTTCATAACAACAAGATTGCTGGTCACAATTTTTTTTGGATGAACCTTTGGTCGATTGACTTTGCAACTGCTGGTAAGATATTTCTATCAATGACTGTCGAGTTCATGTTTGATGAAAATGGACCAAGGGTGTACGCATGATTCCTCCTTCCTTTCTAAAGAGAATGAATCAAAGTCTTTGACGAGTTAGTTGAAACTCATTGCTAATGTCCACCTATTTGATCAAATGTGCTTTCTATAGATATTATGTCTTTTAGATTATTCACGTATTGATTGATTGTAATCGGAACCTTGTCCATCTATTTTGGGACCAGTAAAAAAGTTAAACGTTGTGTTTAATGTCTGTTTTACCAACTTTGAGTCTTGGATTCTTCTTGATGGAGCTTTTTAGACTCGTTTTCATCCAAAAAAGTATAAAGGATTTGATGTGAAATGATTGAGAAAAAGACTGATTGACAAATCAAGAGATATACCGAACCCCAAGTAGATTGAGTTCATTCCAGTCGATGGGGGTTTCTATCATGGTAGGTTTTTGTCAACGACCGGAATTTGCAGTAGTTCTGATTGGGCCAATATCCTTGTGGGGTGATATGTCCCATACTATGTAGTGGTTTGGGGATTTTGCGTGGCAACAAGTTGAAAATGTGAACAGCGGTGCAACAGACAACAAAGCATGGCGTTATTCTTTTAAATGTCGGTTTTTGTTAGTGTAATAATTTGTTTGACTGTGTATATTGTAATTTGTGATTTCCATAGGAACTTACTCTGTCTTTACGTTTGTATGGAGGTAAAGCATTGGCGGGCGTTAGTTACAAATTCTACATTAGCGATGAGAGTCAATTTTCTTTCTTTACATCAAACATATAGCATTCACGAGGATAGTGAGAATTAGGTGACTCGAAATCTTATCAATTGCGAATGTCCTAGATACAATTGTCAATGTTCGTAAATATTAATTCATTTCTGTAGTAGAGAATAAGCTCATTTCACTGCGTTTCATGGGTTTTAATTTCTCTGAACGGCGTTCGCATTTGGCTCTTTTCAGTCTTTAGTCGTCCACGCAGTGAATTTTTTCATGATGCTCAACTACGTATTAAAGCCCGTAAAGGTTAAATCTTCACGGTCTTTATGAACCAACATCTATTCAACACCAAATCTATTTTTAGAATTTCTCTAACAATTGTTTAGTGCCAAGACATTTACGTGGGCATTCTTTTCGAGATTTTCTAGAAAGTTGATGGCAAGATAGGTATGGCGGTTAAACTAAGTTGCGTAAAGGACAATTTGTGCTTCGATGTGGTTGACTTTGATTACAGAACAGCAAAGAGAGGAATTAGCTCAAGGCTACTATTTCGACTGTGAGAAGTATATGGACATTGTGGATGTGGCAAGTGCCAATATTTGGGTTGAGTTAAAAAGTGTAGGGGGTTGTCGGAACATTGCAAATCTTTTATTTATGATCTACGTTGGTAGCCCTGATTTGCTGTTTAGCGAGGGTTGCATTTCAAAGCACAGATTTGTTTACGACCGCCGCGCAGTTCCAAATGGAGATAACAAAACAAAGGTTTGAAAGAATGTACCACTTGGTTTCATCAAGTACCACATTGCAAGTTGTTGTCTCATTTAGATCTACTCAAGAAGAAGGCACGATTTGATTTTGTTTGGTATAAACAAAAAGGATAACTCCAGTACCTAACTTTTGCGGCGCATCTCACGCAAAAACAAAAGGAAATAAAAAAAAAAAAATTATGAACAGAGACTCTCATAACCAGCAAGGATATACATTTTGTGTAAAGATTAGCTTCACAACAAAGGAACGGAAGAAGGAAGAGATAAACAAACATTCCTCTATTTTTTCTTGTCGTGTGATCTTTAAACTCTTTTAGTAATCCTTATTTAATTTAGTTATACCGAGACGAGGGGACTACAGATGCAGGGCTGTTTCCTGCTGTCTTAGCACACTCCAACTTCAAGAAAATTTGGCGTTTAAACATCCAGTTGTAGTAGCTTGCGAAAACACATGTTTTGTACTTGAATCGTAAGTTCATCCAAATTTCGATACAAGTAGGGCTATAAGGCGTCATCTGTGCATCTACAGTGATAAATTGTGAGCCGATTCTCAAAACAATGAAATAGCAGGTCTGAATATCTCGTATTTAAACACAATTTCAAGAGTACTAGAAGAGTGTGAGTTTAGGACAAGGCTTTTATTTTTATTTTGCACTATGTTACACGGGATGTTTTTCCCAATTGTGTGGCTTAAAAGCGCTGGCGTTTATTCTTCCGGTGAGGGGAATCCAAATTCATTACAACCAGTAAGTACGCACCTTAGTTGATGAGGTCACGATGCTCACAACACACGCGAATGATCCCTATGTTTTCATTAATACACATAGCGTGTATATCATTATTGTTTGGTTGTTTATATTTAATACTATACTTTCTAAAATTAACCATAATTTTCTGATATTTTTGTGTCGTGTCCTTTTTTCTTAATTTTTATTGTCACACGACTTTTAAGTTACTACTTTCGTTCTTTGTGTAACAATGTAATGAAAGTTCTATTTCTATGTTTTGAGAGATTCCATAAAAGAGTCATTGTATACAGCTTTAAACTATAGCTTAAAGTAGTTGCCGGTCCGCTTCACTATACCTTGAGCATTGGTATCGTGCTGTGTTGTTGTATCGAGGCGTCTTCCATCTCAACGTTGTAATTATCATTACATGTTTTTCGTCATATTTTCTTGTTCGTTCCTATTTACTCTCTACATGCAAAGTAACTCCTTTTCTATTGAATGATCCTCTTACATAATCCTTTGTGCATTTTGTGTTCGTCAATGCAGTAGAATAACAATAAATAATATTTACCAGTATGCAGTAGTTGAAGAATTTTTTATCTTCATTATAACAGTACCACTGTTCAAAACAGTAAACATCCTCCAAGGAAGAAAAACACACGTAGGTTTTCCACAAACGTATCGCACTTCCCAACACAGGGATCACGCATTGTTGTCTAGATCTCTTTCATTTGAAAAACCGTAATTTTCTTTCGAAAAAAAAGAAACGTTTTTCCTAAAAAAAGGGGAGTATTTTTTTTTTCTAATTCTAGTTTGAAGATTGCATTAACACCGAAAGACAATAAGGAACAGCCCAACAAAGGAAGGGGGATTGCATTGACAATATTCATATATAAACGTTCAAAGCCACTTCGTTTTTTTTTCCCCTTCATTTTTGAAAAGAGATTGGGTTAACAGATTCCACATTTTGCTAGTAACTTTAGCTACATTAATATTTTTTTTTCAAATCTTGCATAAACCTACCTTTTTTAAACTTTGACTAAGCGATACAGATTTTCACAGATTGTCATCGCAAGTATCAAAAGTCAATTTGATTCAAGGTTCATCAACCCAGCCACCAGGGTCAGTATACTATGATTCCCATATCCCAACTACTTCAAAAGCTAACCTTGAGAAAGTCGAGAGGAATTCTACTCGTTTTCGGGTTGATACTAATACATGTTCTTGTCGTATCTTACGTACAATTAACACCGATCAAACAATACATATCAAATACCGTCAATGTATCCAAGCTTCGAAAACTATTAGTCGGGCAAGATAGTTATAAAGATCTTGCGTTATTTGATGATCAAGTGATTGATCTTATATATAGTCAAGAAAAACTTTTGAAATTACAAACAAGCGATGGCACTTTTGACTCCGAGACTCAGCAGAAACTCGACGTTGCTGAGCAAGTGTTGAAGGAAACCACATTCACCAATGACAAGTCATTTGAAGTTGTCAAGATCCCCTCTAGGGACCAAGTACCTCAATTTCAAAAATACGATCCACGATTCACATTTGGATTGTTATTAAAATACATCAATAGCGAACTAAGTAATCAAGAGAAGAAACAAGACTTGACCATACCGTTTTTCCACTGGGCAGACTATACTGATATGTCAGTAATGGAAGAGTACTTGTTTATGCCCGAGAAACAAACTTGCAAATACTTTGATGCTACGATAGACACAGCAACAAATGAGCAGCAAAAGATTTTCGAAACTAAGGATTATTGTGTTGAAGATGACGAGATTGATAGGATTTTACAAGATGAAGAAGCACAAAAGAGATACACTACATACACCATTGAATCATTCAAGAGAATAAAGCAAGAACGAGAGGTATTACCAACATTAACCACTAATTTTCATATATACAATATTTCTGGAAGAAATAAACGTGCATTGAGACCAATCATTGCACGTTCATATCTTTATGACTTTATGCCCTTACCATTGTCATTGACATTTTTGTTGCCAGGCGATAAGTCGATTCAATACAATGTCAATCAAAATGAGCGTAAGAAGTTGAGAGATTCAGACTTGTTACAAGAGGGGGAAGTAAACATAAAAGGTGAAATTACATCATTTGCTGACAGAGTACCAAAACGTATCAACGGTTTACCATATGAGAAACATCTCACACACGATCACTTTGTCGACAAGACAGCACAAAATATGTTGACGTTGGAATCACAAAAAGAACCACTCAACCAAACAGACCAACATTATCTCAAGTCACTTCGCACATCATTGAACACCAAAGATGCACCGAAGTATTTCCATGAGGCAAATATCTTGAAAAGCGAACCCAATTTTGGACTTGGAGGTCATTATGACTGGAGGTTCGTTAATGGAATCATTAATGATACACCACAACAAGAAGTTGCAATCAATGGATTACTCAAGGCGTTTCTCAGATTGACAAATCAATACGATATCAATACCTGGATAGCTCATGGATCGTTGTTGTCCTGGTACTGGAATGGTTTACAATTTCCATGGGATCCTGATATCGATGTACAAATGCCCATCCAAGATTTACATAAATTGACCCAATTGTTTAACCAATCAGTAATTATTGATTTTGGTAATGATTTAGACAGTGAGATGAGATTCGGTCGATACTATATCGACTCATCTACATTTATATCCCATAGATCAAGAGGTCAAGGATTGAACAATATCGATGCTCGTTTCATTGATTTGGATACTGGACTTTACGTTGATATAACGGCTTTGGCATTGAGTACAGAACCAGCACCTGATAGGTACAACAAGTTGTTGGCCGGCACGGAATATGATCGTAACAGACACAATTCACCTGTTAGCCAAAAGGATCGAAATGCATTTTTGCAAATTTACAATTGTCGAAACAAGCATTTTTCCCAGTTTTCGGAACTTAGTCCACTTCGATTAAGTTCAATCCAGGGTGATTATGGATACATCCCACCGGGATTTGAATCGATGCTTCTTACTGAATATAAAGAAAAGGGAATTGCCAGCACAGTGTATAAAGACCGGGTTTACTTGCCCAAGCTACGTCTTTGGGAGTACGACAAACTCATTACTGATTTCGTGACTCAAGGCGATAGCAATAATGGTGATAGTGCTAAGATGCAAGAAGTTAAAGAAGGTGATGTCAAAATCAAGACTTTTAATCTAACCAATGAAGAATATGTCGATTACTTGTACCGAAATGCATCCATGATGCGCGAATTTATTGCTACTCATGAAGTTACATCTTTACACAATTTGGAGATACAAACGATATTGGATAAATCATCAACCAAGGATCTATTTGTTGATCATGAAACCGAGGTGTTGAAACAGGATGCACTTCGAGCCAATTTACAATTGGATTACTTTGTATATCAACTGAGAAACACTGAAGGGTTCGATTTTGATATAGAGATGCAGAGATTACGCGCAAAGATCAAAGATCTTGAGGATGCTTGGAAGGAGAAACAACAGGGATAAGACGGAATAGTTTTTCAAATTGGTAAGGAGAAAAGAAGAGGGAGGACGAAATGTACATTATCCATGGGTTAAGTTTTAAACCAGTCTCATATAAATAAGAACTTGAGCATCATCTGAAACGAGATTTTAATAGTTAGTAATCTATAATTTTAGAAGATAATCATTCCTTTTGGTCTCTCTTGTGTCGCTTTCTTTTGCTTGCAAGTGTATTAACGAAAAACACACAAAAAAAACAGAAACCAAAATTAAAGGGTCCTTTTACGACATGCTCACTGTCAAAAAAATTTTACTTCAAGGCGCCACAGTGCATTTGTGGAGGGTACACATTTCTTCACATACACATCTCGTAGGCGAGGACACTACTTTAGTCGGATTTAATGTAGAACGTAGCCATCTTCATGTAGATGCAAGGCATAATTGGGCCAAACCCTTGGATCATCTAGATTTTAGAAAACCCCAAGCTGCTGAATAGTCCGCATAAATAGTTGCAAAAGCAAAAAGGCAAACTTTCAGCAACTCAAGTGAGTTGTTCTCACGAATGGGCCAATATCACCATCAAGAGGGTCCATATGTGCGCATGCATTACAATCAACTAGTTCCCACAGCTCTTGGCGAATTTTTTTGTTGCATGTGCATATGGTACGACTTTTTTTTTCATTTTTTATGTGAAACCAAAAATAGATACACTCTGATGCAGCACCCACTGCAAACAAGGGCTTCACTCTGCTTGTTCTTTTCGAAATGTCACAACATGTCTTTTACCGGACACGTGAGGGACCTCGTAAGTGAGTTGTACTATACTCTGGGTAGAGGTCATAATGGCGGAGCCGTCAAGAGGCATAAACTTCGCATGTGGCGATAAAGAGTTCCTTGTCTTACAGGAAACGAAATATTGAGGTAGATCAACTGTTTCGGTCATCTGTTCGTATTGAACGAGACAAATCATCGCCAAATTGGGTGTTTTTTGAAGGGATTGGGAAACCCGCGCAAAATCTCCCCCTTCTGTTTTGTACTAGGTCTGTAAAATGTACTGACTGGTTTGTTTTTCTCGAAACATTCCAGCCCAGAGATATGAAACACTCATCTTTTTAAAGTAGGTTGTGAAAGAGCTAGTCGTTTTTGAATAAAGGCGGTCTGTGCCCTTTCCATGTAGATCTCGAATTTTTAAGTTTTGTGGAAGCATCTACCCATCTGTCGTACTATAAAAACAACTCAATTTCCACTAATTACAACAACAATTGAATTGCCGGCGACTGAACACAACATGACACAGTCTACTCCCATGCACTTTCTCAGTCTGGGTTTCCGTCGAGCATCGATGCGACGTTCAAGAGGCATTGTCCTAGCTTTCTTTATTGTTGCACTTGTCTTCTTTCTTGGGCTCCAACATCCACCATTCAAACAATACCTTGCCAAAAATGCCCCTATTTCCCACCTCAGACAATTATTCATGATGTATGAGAGCCCTAAACAACTTGCTGAGTTTGATAAAAAAATATTGCAAACTTTCGAATTTTACAAGAGCAAAATTGGCCAAGGAGGGGTGATAGAAGCAAGTGATGAAAAGAAGCTTGAATTTACCCAAAAGGTATTGGTTGAGACTCGTTTTACAAATGATGATTCTTTTAGTGTAATTAATGTTCCACCAAAGGAAGACATACCAGTTTTTCAGAAATATGATCCCCGGTTTACATTTGGATTGTTGTTGAAATATATCAATGATAAGAGTAATGAGAAAGAACTAATTCAACCGGAAACTTTCAACATTCCAGTTTTCCATTGGGCAGACTATGTTGATATGACGCCATTGGAGGATTACATATTCACAACAGAAAAGAAAACCTGTCAGCACTTTGACGTAAGGACTGGTGATTCTCGTAAGAATATGGGTGAGAATTTACTTGACCCTGATGATTATTGCATTGATGATGGTGATGCCATGGAAAGTGTGTTGCAAAATCCATTAAAACAAATGAAGTACCCTAGTCATATATTTGAGTCAATGAAACAAGTGCAAAAGGAGTCAGCACAAAATCCAGCGTTAAGTACGGGGTTCCATATCCATAGATGGACTGGAAGAGGCAAAACAGCACTAAGACCAGTCATTGCACGATCTTATCTTTATGATTTCATGCCAGTTCCGTTAACAATTACATTTTTGTTACCTGAGGACAAGTTTATTCAATTCAATGTTAAACAGGGACAACGACAAAAGTTACGGGACTCAGACTTGTTATTTGAAGGGCCGATCAATATTAAAGACGAGATTTCAAGATTTGCTAACAAGGTATCCACTTCGAGAAAAGTGTTACCTTTTGAGTCTCATCTTCAACATGATGATTTTATTGACAAGAGCGCTGGTGTTGTGCGTAAATTGGGAGCTGAAGCCAACCCCTTGAATCAAACTGACCAAAATTACCTTGCTGGGCTCAGGTACTCTCTAAGAGAAGAAAACCCACCAAAACATTTCCGTGAGGCCAACATCATTAAGGAAGAACCCAATTTTGGATTTGGAAGCAATTACGATTGGCGCTTCTTCACCGGTATAATCAACAAAACACCACAGCTGCAACTGGCCAATGGTCGTTTGCTAAAAGCATTTCTCAAATTGACAAATCGGTATGGAATTAAGTCTTGGGTATCTCATGGTTCACTTTTAGGCTGGTACTGGAATGGGTTGAGGTTACCTTGGGAACCTGATGTAAGTATACAATTGCCCATTCGAGATTTCCATCGGTTGACACGATTATTCAATCAGAGTATTGTTGTTGATTTTGGTAATGATTTGGATAAAGAGACTAGATTTGGACGCTACTTTCTAGATTCAGCATCATTACTTTCACAGCGAACGAAGGGCAACACGAACAATATCATTGATGCTAGATTTATCGATATAGATACCGGAGTCAAGATTGATATTACTGCATTGGCAGTGAGTGATACTCTTGCACCATCAAGATATTATGAGCAATCGGCTGTTGGACATGATACATTGAAATCAATGACACCTTTGAATAGGAATAACATGTTGCAATTGTACAATTGTCGCAAAGAACAATTTATTGCCATGAATCAATTGGATCCACTCAGATTAAGTATGGTACAGGGAGAGTACGGCTACATCCCGTATGGATTTGACCTGATTATGCAGAACGAGTACAACACCAAAGGTAAAGTAAGCACCTTCACCAACAACTATGTTTATTTGCCCAAATTGCGAATGTGGACGAGTGCCCTAGTCATTGTCGATTTCTTGAGAACAAATCATCTTGATGAAAGTAGATTGGACATATATCAAGAAGGTGGTGCCGATATGATTAGTATTGATCTAAATGATAAGGAATACATTGAATTTTTGTATTACGCAGAAAATGTATTACGAGATTTCCTAAATACTCGTGAAGTTACATCGTTGCATGATGTGGAGTTACAAAGATTGTTAAAGGGAAGGTCAACTAAGGGTTTGTTTGTTAAAAATGGTTTTGCATTATTAGGGTTGGCATCAATCATGAATCCCGAAACGAGTAGAGCTCCATTATACATGGACTATTTTGTCAATGAAACAAGGTATTATGATGGGTATTATAGTTTTGAGGATCAATTACTCAGATTGAAGCATATGACTAGGGAACATGAGTTGAATTGGCAAGCAAAGGAGGAAGAGGAGAAGGAAATGGAAGAGGAGAAGAAAAAAGCAGCAGCCGCTGAAGAAGAGAGGAAAAAGGAAGCGGCTGCTGAGGAAAAGAAGAAGAAAGCGGCTGCTGAGGAAGAGAGGAAAAAGGCAGCCGCTGCTGAGGAAGAGAGGAAGAAAGCGGCTGCTGAGGAAGAGAGGAAAAAGGCAGCTGCTGCCCAAAAAGCACGTGCGGAGGACATCAAGAAGGAAGCTGAAGAGATGAAAGAAATTGAACAGGGTAATAATAAAGTTGACGAAACAAAGAAGTTGGCAGATGAAGAGATGAAAAAAGCTGAAGAGAAGTTGAGCAAACCTTAATCAGAAGCTTAATCCATTGGTGGGGCAACAAAATCAGGGAATGGCTTGCAGAAGGTTAGGCAATTCGTGTGTGTCAAGTGTATATTGATAGAATAGAACATAGCGTGAGGAAAATACTACAAAGCGACTAAATAGTTAACTTGGTAAGTTTGTGTTAGAACGTGACTTAATCTCGGTGTCTGGACTACACATCATAGGCTGGCCACAAAACCTTATTATCAATATTCTAAGTACCTAAGTACACTTGAAAACTGTGGTGGTTGATAACACAAGTATTTAACCTTTTGCGAAGGTGAAAATCACTGTAGCGTATTCAACCTTCAGGAGTGATGTTTCTTAAACGTGGCTGAATAAAGACTGCGATGTATTGAACCGGACTCGAGCATGAGCAAGATATAAATCGCAAAACAAGGCTTTGTCTTATTTTTGACTACATGGAATGTACTTAATGACAAAGGGGTAATACACTGTATAAAAGCTTCAACATACACTTTTTGTCTGTCTTGTGTATGCTTATACATATAAGTAATTCTGTCTTGTAGAAATGTATTCAGTATCATAAGATCACACGACTTGGAAAGAAAAATTGGTTTTAAAATTCCCCTCTTCCTCCTTCTCGCATATTGATATTACACAAAATTAGAAACGCACTATGAGCACAAAGGATAAACACAAGAAATCGATGATGGTGATGGTGATGATGTCATTGATATGACGAGGCAGTGATAGTCAAGTGGTACGTAGCTTGCTACTTTGTCGTCCTAATGAGGAGTATCCTGGCTGAAAAACGGTTTCAGATTTAATGAAGAAATAAACATAGTGGTGCATTTTCCACCAATCTTCGTTCTTTATTCTACAAACAAGGCTTAAAATCGAAAATTACAATACAAGTAGAGATTAGGAAGAATATACCACACAGACACAAATACAGACACACCAGTTATTCCTCCGCTTTGGCTATAAGTATGACTGACTTTCCAACTCCAGCTCACTTTCTTTTCCCTCTTCTGCTCTGTAATAACCTTAGAGCCATCCATATTAATTAAACTTTTGGTTCCTTAAAATAGATATCAGAGTAAAAAAGAACAACAACACAAAATCGGAAAAAAAAAATACACTTTTCACAACAATCACACGACCATTCAAATACAGAAGAATTTCATTGCTTTTGCAAAAGCCAAGCTAGAGAACAAAATATTCACAAACCATATTCTTTTTTTTTTTTTCGGGTATCGATAAAACCGATATTCGATTTTGTATATAAAAACAAGCACTACTATCACAAGTTATTCTTTGTCTTCATCTTACTATCACGTTCAAAACTCAGAATCTTTTGCTATCTAGTATTTTATTTTTCCTACAGCCATGTCTAAGCTTGGCCCGATATTCCGCCGAATTGCTATGAGGCGATCAAGAGCAGTACTACTACTATTCATCATCTTTGTCACTCATATACTTGTTGCTTCCCATATACACGATACACCAATCAAACAATATCTCGCTGAAACAGTACCTATCCCTCATTTAAAGCAGCTTCTATTGACAGCTGAAAAGGAACAAAATGCTACTGATTTTGATAGTTTGGTGGTTGAGTATATGCAAAAACAACTGCTGTTGACCGGAACAAGTCTATCTTCTTCTATGGAAGGGGCTGTAGATGAAAATACACAACACCGTATCGATGTCACAAAGCAAGTTATGGATGGAACAACATACACAACCAATGATCAATTTTATGTTATAAACATCCCACCAAAGGAGCAACTCCCCGCATTTCAAAACTATGACCCTAGGTATACATTTGGGTTATTGTTAAAGCATATAAATACCAATTTGAATAACTTTGATCAGCAACAGCAACCACATTTAACAATTCCTGTCTTCCACTGGTCCGATTATGTCGACATGTCAGCAATGGAGGAGTTCCTTTTCAATCCAGAAAAACAACCATGTCAATACTTTGATTCCAGTTCTCGAAACCCCAAAAAGAATGAACGAGAAGGGTTGTTGAAACCAGAAACTTATTGCGTTAATGATGATGATATTGATGCAATTTTAAAAGATTCACAAGCACAAGAGAAGTATAATGCTGATACAATAGCAGCATTTCAAAGAATACAACGTGAACGTGACAACTCGCCATTTTTAACCACCGGGTTTCACATATATAGTGTTACTGGGAGAAACAAGAAATCAGCACGACCAATACTATCACGATCTTACTTGTATGATTTTATGCAAGTGCCATTGACTTTAACATTTTTGTTGCCCGGTGAAAAATCAATTCAAATTGATGTCAATCAAGCACAAGAAGAACGCATCACATTGAAAGACTCAAGCGTATTTCAGGATGGAGAAATCAACGTTAAAAATGAAATTGTGTCATTGTCAAACAAGTTGCCTAAAAGGGGAGATCAAGAACTATCTATGGAAAAGCATCTTACACATGATCAGTTTATTGATCATAGTGCGGAAAGAGTATCGTTCTTGGAATCACAAACACCACAACTCAATCAAACTGACAAGAATTATCTCCAAGCATTAAAAACCTCACTACAGGAACAAGATCCAACAAAATATTTCCATGAGGCATACATTGTTCGAAGAGAAGCCAACTACGCATCAGGTAGCCACTATGATTGGAGATTTATGAATGGGATAGTCAATGGCACACCCAGACAAGGCATTTCAATCAATGGGCTTCTCAAGGCATTTCTCAGATTGACAAACCAATACAATCTAAACACTTGGATAGCTCATGGGTCTTTATTGTCATGGTATTGGAACGGTTTACAATTCCCCTGGGATGCTGATGTGGATGTTCAAATGCCCATCGATGATTTACATCGTTTAACCCGATTGTTTAATCAAACAATTGTTGTTGATTTTGGTACTAATTTGCAACGAGAAACAAGGTTTGGCAGATATTTCCTTGATTCATCAACATTTATATCTCATCGATCAAGAGGTAATGGAAGAAATAATATCGATGCTAGATTTATTGACTTGGACACCGGGTTGTATATTGATATCACTGGATTGGCAGTTTCTGATATGCCAACTCCAGGAAGGTACAATTTCTTGTTAACAAAAACCAAATATGCATCTTTCCACAAGAATGATGTTAAATCAATCCATCCAATAGAGAAGAACAATTATTTGCAAATTTACAATTGTCGTAATGCCCATTTCGCCAAATTACAAGAGATAAGCCCCTTGAGATTGAACCTGGTTCAGGGTGAAATTGGATACATTCCCTATGATTTTGAAACCATGTTGCATGTCGAATATCGAGCCAAGGGGACATCAAGTACACTTTTCGCTGATCATGTATATTTGCCCAAATTGCGCATCTGGGTCCCCAAGATTGTTGTATTGAAATATGTAACCAATGGTGGATTAAATAATGGAGAAGGTCGTTTACAAAGAATTAGTGAAGGTGATACCGATATGATTATTGTTACATTGTCAGATGGTGAATATATTGACTTTTTATATGACAATGAGCCAGTATTGCGCAATTTTATCGCTACGCATGAGATAACTTTAGTTCATACTATAGAGTTGCGTAAACTTGTGAAGAGCAAAACATCACTCAAGATGTTTTTGAAGGAGAATGCCGGGAAATATGGATTTGGTAGGGACTCAGATGCAGAAGCCAATAATGGTGGTGGTGGTGGTCTTGCTGTTCTTCTTGATGCTAGTCCTAGTGGAATTGACAAAAGACGTGCTAGTTTGCAATTGGATTACTTTGTTGATAAAGTGAGAAACACCGATGGTGGATATGATTACAATGCTGAGTTGATGAAGTTGAATGATAGAATCAAGCTATATTCTGCAGCTTTGAAGAATCGAAGGGAACCTGGTGTGATTGATAAGTTGAAGAATGAGTTTTTGAGTTCAAAGAAGGAAGAGAAGGTGAATAAGAGAGTGAATGATAAGGAGAGTAAGAAGAATAAGAAGAGTAAGAAGAAGAAGAAGCAGAGAAAACTTATGGATTAATGGTTAGAGTATTTAAAGGTTATATTATAGATCTAGAAAAGATAAAAACTTGGAAAGTTTTATAGAATAAGGTTACTATGGATTGTCTTTTCCTCTCGCGTAGAAGTAATATTGCTTTATGATTGTGTTTTGCCATCTTCTATTGGTTCCCTTTTTTTTTCGCAGCCATGTACATCATTGTGTTGTACCAAATAAGAAAAAAAAAATAAGGTGATTATTTTCTGTTCCTAATTACACGACCTTCCACACCCAATGAAAACAATACAAAAAGAATTACAACAACCCACGAGAAAAATTTACATCTCTCAGCAGGACTTCAACAACTAAACAAGTTTGATTCAATTGCTTTTATCCAACAAAAACAACAACAATGTCAAGACAACTTACACTCCGTAGATTAGCCCACCACTACGCTCCATCCAAATTCCTCAACGAAGCAGCCTACAAATCCAACAAGAAATTAGGCGACCAATTTATCCAACAATACGAAACCAAAGTCCACCACTCGGAGAAAATCACTGGAACATGGAAGAAATTGACCTATTTGGTGGCATTACCCGCCATCTTGTTGACGGCTATCCCTGTTGGTAAAGTTGAATTGGAACATGCTCATCATCGTGAACATGCTAGACATTTGAGTGATGACGAGTGGCCTCAACAATATGATTATCAAAATATTAGAAATAAGCCATTCTTTTGGGGTGATGGAGACAAGACCTTGTTTTGGAATTCCGATATCAACAGACATGTTCAAAAGGATTAATTGAGTGGGGAGAGAGAGAGAGATAATGAAAGAGACTGCTAGTATTGATTTAGCCGTATTATGATATTAATTTGATACTCATATTTTGAAGAGGTGTTCCCTTTTTATTTAACGTATTATATATTCGTTTTGAAAAGAAATAAGAATTGAAGTTTTGAAACATATGACCAACTCTGTAGAGCCTCCAATTGGTTGGTCTTCTGTATGGTCCTGTATTTTGTTTCGACTCTCATTACAAAATTACAGTTTGTCAAGTAAAAAACACAGATACGCACATATTTATCTATAGAGTTGAAAAGATGTATAAATTGTTGGTTGCTGCAATCGCCACTGAATTTTCCCTAGGATGCCATGATAGATGCAAGATATTCTTTTTGAAATCAATATCATCATAATCACGACCAAGATTGGATACTCCACCACTCATCATTCTCCTTCTTGATGAATGATGACCAGTCTTCTTGGATTTGAACGCTGATTTGTCTGCTTGTAATATGATTTCATCCTGGTCATCTTCATCTTCCAATTGCGAAATGGGGGAGTTTTTGTTATTAGGTGGGGAATCCAATTGATCAAATTCATCGTCATTATCGTCATCATCATTGTTATCGTCGTCATCATCATCGTCGTTGTCGTTATCGTCGTCGTCATTATTATTTGCCACTCCGTTTCCTTCTCCCTTACTTCTTTTTCTCCCCTTTGACGATGACGACGATGACGTTTTAAATGTCTTGCTATCCTCACCTGAAGTAACATTGGGATATATCATGAATTTGTTATTGTATGAGCCAGTCATTACAGATCTACTATCACCACTAAATTGAACTTCAAACTTGTCAAAAACTGAATCATTTTCATAAGTATCACATAATCGATCTCTCAAATGTTCATGAACATTGATAGTCTTGACTGGCTTACTCTCCATTGCCAAATCCCAAATCTTTACAGTCATGTAATCCCTTGAGGCAATGTATCTCCCATTGGCACTGAATTCAACATCAGATATAGAACTAGTAATTTCAGTAAAGAAATTATGTGATGACGGATCGGAATATTCTTCAAAAATCTTGGCATGTGTATCACATAATGAATTCGATCTCATATCCGACAACTTAATCGTGCCCTTTGAAGAACTGTACATGAATAAATTACATTGTGATGGATGGAATTTCGCACTGGTAATGACTTCAGTCAATTCTTCCATGTTTGTGGGCTTAATATCAACAATATTAAAAGATTGATCAGCTATACCCAAATTCCACAAGTTTATTCTTAAATCATCAGCACTTATAAATGTCTCTTGATCGGAATTGACCGATATTGAATTAATGTGATATGCATGAGCATTGGAATAAATCTTTTTCGGTTGTGCAGATATCAACTTGTCGTGTAGTTCCAATTGAGGCAATTTCAATGATGAAATGCCATTGATGTTGGCGGCACCACCATTACCACCACCTTCATGAACAAAATGATTCGGTCCATTAAGATTATTAGCCGAAACCAATTTAATTTGTCTTTCTTGAATCTTCCAAAGTTTTATAGTCTTGTCATTTGTCGACAAGAGATATAATGCATCAGTACCGCTTTTCAACCATTTGATTTTATTTATCGTTTCTTCAATCTCCAACGATTTCAAATAATCAAATTCAGCGTCATGACTTTGAAATTCGGTAAAAAACTTGTATTCACAACCTTGTCTCTTTTTGCTGCTACTATTACGGCTTCTTTCAAATAGTACCACCCTACCGCCCTTATCACCAGTAGCTAGGAAATCTCCAGTACTATCAAATTCAACCGTGGATATGATGTCTGCTTCAGTGATGTTTTCTATATCACCCTTATCTCCAAAGCATTGAGAGAATTTCCATGTTTCCTCTTGCGTCATGATGAAATTGTACTAGTTTTGCTCTTTTTTGATGATGCTGATTAGAAGGAATGGATGATCAAAAAAAAAAAAATGCGCTATATATTTGGTACGCACAACACAAAGGTAATTGATGACGGTAAGCAGTGATTTACTTATGGTAGTTCAATGCTGATGTGAGTGTGGATGTAGATGCGAATTTGTGTGTGTGTCCTGGTTGTATGATGATGTATATAGGTATGATTGTAATGGTTGTTCCAATTCAAAATCGTCGCAATGTTCTATAATATTGGAGACTGTGTGTCGTCCAACAAAAAAATCTTTTTTTTTTGTCTTTCTGTCTCTGTCGCTCTCCCTTGTTCACACACTTTAAAGTATCATAAAATAACAATTTACGACATTGTATTATGGTGGTGTGTGTGATTTACTTTTAGCAAAACTCAATACCTCTCTCATTTGTAAGAACCCCCACATTGGAGCAGCTTCTACTATGTGCTGATCTCTCTACGGTCGATTCGACTGCTCTTTATGTGTTGTCATTTGTTGTGGACTGCGTACAAGTACACTTTATGATATTGTAGTGACTCAATCTCAGGGTAATTACCGCCATGATCTAGTCCAACAACACTAAAGGTTCAAACCACTTAAAAGTATTAAGATTGTTCTTTGTGATACAGAAGCTCGTTATATTTATTAGTGATATTGACATCTTGTTTAAGATTCTGTGCAAGTTTGGTATAATTCTTTTAGAGTGCAGTACAATTGAACAAATTTTGCACCAATTTTGCAGCAAAATATTCATATGAAGTACCTTCTTCGAAATAAAATAAACACTACCACACTATATATACATCTACATCAAGACCTCCTTCAATTAACTAATAAGTTGAACTTGTGTATAACATTATACAAATGATTTATTACAAACACTGCAATTGTACATAAAAGAAGAAAACTACAAACTTAGTTAGCCTTCTTAGCAGCATCTTGTGGTGAAACTTTTCTGTCAGAAGAAAATCTCTTTCTTTGTGGTGGAGTTCTGATTCTTCTATCAGTTCTTGATCTAACTCTGACAATTCTAGCATGAATAGCACATGAAACACAATAGTGCAACTTGTTGTACAATTTTGGAATGGCATATTCTTGATAGACGGAAGCTTCAGACAAATCTCTAACAGCAGCAGCTTCAACCATGTTTCTGATTGTTACTCTCTTGATGGCTTTGTCTTTTGGTACACATCTAGCACAGTTCAAACATCTGACTGGCTTAACGTGACCTCTACCTTTCTTGTTTCTACCGTTGGAAGCTCTCTTTTTTGGCATGTTAGCTAAAAAATGGAAACTGTTAGTATTATGATCATCAATGTGAGATGAATGCAAAGGACTGACTTGGACACATCAATGGTGTTATATGTATCATATCATGAATTTCCTGTAAGGCCTGGGTCCAGGATATAGATAGGTGCTTAACTCGAAGATATGAGAAAGGGGAAGAATTAAATATATTGAACTCTTTTGGCCTAGTTGATTGATCCCTTTAGTTTGTCTAACTTATATATATTAAACAAGATGATTAACCACTCAAATGTAATTCTTGCCATTCTATTTTGGCACTTCTTCGTGAGTCGATTTGATACTGTCCATTGCCGTTCTCTCTCTCCTAAGACTAGCCTCTTATCATTGCATTCATTTATAAGTAATTCTATGGTCAAAACATACTTCTTTGGTTTGTTGTATCAACACAAGAGGAGAGAAAGGATTTCAAATTGAAAATTGTACTGAAAAATTTTATTAGCGATAGTGTGCGAGTATTTGGTAGGTATGGGCAATAGTACACTACTATTGAAAAGAATCACCTTGTACTTCATTTGTGTAACATTATTGTATACTGCATTAAGCAATAAAACCCCCATACTGTTGCGTGGATGTAACTGGTAGCGGAGACAAAATATGATTACGGGTTGTAGCCCTAATGCACCAGACTTACGGCTTTGTCTTATTTTAATCCTTGCAACGCATAAGGATCCCTGCACACTACACTTTCTCTGAAGTTTCATGAGCTATTGCACTATGGTGTTGTGCGACAGATAGACGACCCAACGGAGGTACCAATAAACATGATTGTAAGCTCTGGTAGTACTTTCTCTCACAAAGGATTGTGTTCCTAATGAGAACAGTAGTTACTATGAAACTTCAATCGACTAAATGTACAATGCCTCTTCCATCAAGGCACTTAACAATAACAAACTACACTCTGCCCTCGGTATAGTTTACATCTAAGCTCTGTTCTATTCCTTCTCTCTCTATATATGTTAGTGTCATATAAGTGCGTTCGATGTCGCATAAAAAAAGTGACACATTCGTATTAAAATACAACCAATTAAAAGCCAACCAATTGCAAATGCGACACACAACCAAACCAACAAGAACAGAAAAAAATAATGAGGTGATTTCGCGGTAAGTAAAAGTATATATCAACAACTACCCAATTATATAACTAAAAACCTACATATACCAATTTCAAGAGTTTCATCCATCTTTATTTTTCTTTTTGGTATCCATCCACTATTCATCTCAGGGAAACTAATAAAAGTATGTGGCATAAAATTCGTATTTGGAAGTGTGCAATTGGTGAACAAAAAAGATTGACCGTATTCATCGAGATGGCCAAATAAAGGGAAAGGAGAGACCCAACAATGGGCTATTCAAAAACACATCGTTAGCACCCAATAAGAAGGAATGTCTTTTACGCCCTAGAATGACATCGATTGAACCATCCATTGTAAACCCAATCTACGCCGATTGCGCCTCAACATCCACCAATTGTTATACTAACTCCCTTATCTAGCACAAACCATGCTTTCTCGTTCATTAAGAATTGTTAGTCAAAGAAGACTTTTATCCACCACCAGAATCTTGGCCAACAAGGCTCCACAAACCACCACTGAAGTCAAGACTGCCCAAGACTTGGCTGAAGTTACTGGTCCAGCATCATTGATTGGTCCTGGTGCCAAGCCAGGTACTATCCCTACCGATTGGGATCAATCTACTGGTTTACAGAGATTGGAACTCTTGGGTAAGAGAGAAGGTGTTGATGTTTTCGATATGGAAATGCCAATCACCGAGGGTAAAGGTACCATGGATGATCCATTTTTGGTCCCAACTTATATTGGTTACAGATATGTTGGATGTAAAGGTACTGCTGAACTTGACCACAAGCCATACTGGATGAAGGTTGAAGAGGGAAAGCCATCTAGATGTTGGCACTGTGGAACTGTTTTAAAGACCAAGTATTTGGGTGAACCGGGTATGGCTCATTAAAGCAGTGACGAAAGACAGAAAGGAGAGCAAAAACAGACATGTTATGCAGTTGAGAGTAAGTGAATGGTTGTATATTTAAGAGATATCGATTGAGATCAATTTGCATATTGTTAAATGTGGTGTGCAATTGTTGAACTTTGCTTATATATTCGATATATATATATACTTGATGAAAAATAAAGTTTAAGTTATTCGTAACAATGTGGAACTGTAAAAAAATTCGTAAATGTGGTTCCTATGGGCAGGACATGCTTGTCAAAGTGTTGGCGTGGTTCTTACAGCCACAGCCGGAACAGGGAGATGGGACCTTGGCAATCGACGCTTATGTTGTTGGTGTTTCTAGAAACGTGGTTAGCTTCGGAATGGTTACAGAAGCGGAACAATTTGAGCCGCACGAGATTGCAGCTTGTAGTATGATTGGCGCGGTTATTCAAGGAGAAGTATTTTTGCGAAGCAGGTTATGTACAACTAGCGAACAGAAGATATATATAAAAGCAATGAAATATGTCCCCCATGAGTTCGGTTGACTCTATTAGTATCTAGACCACCATTCACTATATTTTCGATGACTATTAAACAAAAAGTTTTATTTTTGGAACAACCCAATAAACAAGTGCTTCATCGCTTTGAACAATTGTTTGAGTGTGTCTACTATGAGTTGACAACAATTGAACAATGTATAATGGATTTCCAAACAAAGCTCAACGACATTGAAGCCATATATTGCGGATGGCCAGGATTTGCCCCTCTTGGTGGCTTTAAAGGTAAATTAGTTGAATTTGCACCCAAAAGTTTGAAAATTGTAACCACTTGCACAATTGGCTACGACCATTTTGACGTAAAGGCAATGACGACAAAAAACATCATTTTAACAAATAGTCCATCCACGATGGCATACGATGCAGTTGCTGATTTGGTACTATACAATACAATTGCCAGTTTTAGAAATTTCAAGATTTATGAACAAAACTTTTGCACAGATCGATATACGCAATCGGGAATGTTGACAAAGTCTTTAGTATCGGCAAAATTTGATCAGGTCAAAGGTATGGCAATATCAACGCCAACCATGGGTACCGCCTACGGTAAAGCTTGTTGTCAACGTGCCAATTTATCTCCAAGGAACCATCACGTTGTCATCGTTGGGTTTGGTCACATTGGACAATCAATAGCTGCAAGATTGGCATCGATTGGAATGATTATCCATTATGTCAAGCGTAATAAGTTGAGTGATGAAGAAGAAAAGCAATTGGGATTCCCAATCATTTTCCATAAACATCTTTCAGAAACCACTAGTCTTGCTGATTTAGTAGTGATTGCATGTCCAGGAACACCAGCAACTAGACACATGGTGAATGACGAATTGATCAATAACATGAAGAAACAATTTAGGATAATCAATGTTGGAAGGGGGTCAGTTGTTGATGAAGTTGCCTTGGTTCATGGGTTGAAGAGTGGTAAAATTCTATTTGCTGGATTGGATGTTTTTGAAGAAGAGCCTCTTGTTCATCCTGAGTTACTTGATAGACAAGATGTTGTATTGACGCCTCATATCGGATCAGCATCTACTGAGAATTACAATTACACTGCAATTACCTGTCTTGAAAATATTGAGACTGTATTACTTAATTTTGATAGAGCAATCACTCAAGTCAACTAACTTTAGTGATCAGTTAAGAGACAGTTAACTAGATTTGTAATAGATTTTAATACAATATGATAAAACACTATAGTCGGTAATGGTGTAGTTTGCGGGTGTAGTTGAGAATGTCGTGGAAAAGAGTGTCGTGATATTCTCCTATTCTTAATTTCTTTTTCTTTTGTGACATTAATTTCACTTTGTCTTTCTTTCAACGAAATTCAACATTTTACAATTTTTGAAAAAGCAAAGTTACTAAATCAGTTTCAAATCAAAGTCCCATTTGCCAACTACCCCCGAATCCAGTTTAACCTGTAATGCTGTCTATATACATCGGAGTGTATAAGGCCGTATACGACTATGACGCGCAAGCAGAAGAAGAGTTGTCCATACGTACTGACGACTTGTTGTATTTGTTAGAAAGATCAGACATCGACGACTGGTGGAAAGTCAAGAAAAGAGTGATTGCAACTGGTGATGAAGTAGTTGATGAACCATCAGGATTGGTACCATCAACATATATCGAAGAAGTATGTACTACTCACCTTGTGATTGATTCACAGCTTAATACTAACTCATCTTCTCCCCCTACTTTAGGCACCTATTATCAAACAGGCTACTGCATTGTATGACTATGATAAACAAACAGAGGAGGAATTATCATTTAATGAAAATGATGTGTTTAATGTGTATGACATTAGTGATCCGGATTGGATTTTGGTGAGCAATTCGAGCAAGCAAGAGTTTGGCTTCGTCCCTTCCAATTACATTCAACTTGATACGCCTGCACTGGCCCTACCACAACCACAACCACAACCACAACCACAATCACAATCACAACCAAGCGCCGTCCAGTATCAACCACCGCAACCGCAACCACAAGCTCCAACCACTGCAGTGAGTCAGCCACAAAATCCTATTCCAAATTTTGCCGCACCACCTTCACACCCGCAAAGGTCGATTACTCCAGAACATCCACCACCAACTCCAGAAAAGGATCTCCCTCGGCCATTTCCGTCTCATAATAGTTCATATAATAGAGTACAAGAACATCATATCGAAGAAGAAGATGAAGCTCCACCTCCAATGCCATCGAGACCAACAGGATCAGCTTCAGAACCCGTGGCAGGATCCAGCTCACAGCACGAGGAGGAACATCAGGTACACGCCCCAACAGATAAGGAACACAAATTTGACGGAGAATTCTTCACTTGGTATATTGACGAGCTCGATGGACGGAAGAAGAGACCAATCAAAGTATCAGTTGGACAAGGCTTGATCATCATCAAACCAAATGTTTTCAATCCAAAGAAGTTGAGATTAAGATCAGCATCTCATATCAACAACCAATGGCAAATTAAAGATTTAATCAGTGTCAACAGTGAAAAGAAGCATGTGTTTTTGGAGCTTCGAAACCCACCTGCCGAATTGGAATTGCACGCTGGAACGAAGGATGTTGCCGATGCCATCACCTCAATTTTAGGGGAATTGAAAGGTGCTGAAAAAGCCGCTGGATTGAGGGAAGTTCAAAGAGCTTCTCAACCCAGTACTGGCTCTTCGAACAAGAAAATTGGTCGTTTGATTTACGATTTCAAGGCACAAGGAGACGACGAATTGAATTGTAGAGAGGGAGACGAAGTATACATTGTCAATCAATCGAAATCGAGTGACTGGTGGATGGTGCAAAATACCTCCACTGGAAGACAAGGTGTTGTTCCGTCATCGTATGTTGAGGTGATTAGTACCTCCAAATTGGATGAATTGACAGATGGACCAGCAAGAAGGAAATCCATGTCGAGCTCCAAAGGGAAAGTTGTCAATGGTAAAGATACTCGTCATCATCACCATAGAAATAGAGACGAGCGCGAGAGGATCAGAGAGAGGGACCGAGCTCATAGGGAGAAACAGAGTGCTGGTCATGATGATCATGACAAGTCTATGCCAAATTTCCACCGTGTTAGAACTTGGATTGATAGTTCAGGTACATTCAAAGTTGAAGCTGAGTTTTTGGGCTTTGTTGACGGGAAAGTGCACTTGCACAAGACAAACGGTGTCAAGATTGCTGTTGCTGCAGAAAAGTTATCAATTGAGGATTTGGAGTACGTGGAAAAGATCACAGAAACATCTTTGGACAAGTATAAACAAATAGTGTTTAAACAAATGGAAAAGAGGGCCAGATCAAAGAGTAAATCAGGGGCAGTTTCAACTCAACCGGAACCGAAACGTTCGCAATCGGCTACTGCTGCAATTAATGATACAGCACCTCCACAACCATCGAGACCTAGACCTAGTGGCCATGCATCAAATGGAGCTCCAGCGTATGACTGGTTTGACTTCTTTTTGGAATGTGGTGTTGATGTTGGAAATTGCCAACGTTATACACTCAACTTTGAACGCGAGCAAATGGATGAAAACATTTTAGAAGACATCTCTCCTTCATTGTTGAGGACTTTGGGTTTAAGGGAGGGTGATATCATTAGGGTGATGAAACATTTAGATAACAAGTACAATAGAAAGAGATCTACTGAGCCAGAGCAGCAGTCTACAGGGAGCTTATTCATCGACAGTAATGGTGCCCTCAAAAACAACTCATCCACAGAATTGTCAAAGGTTACTAGGGATGCTTTACCATCACCTGTTAAGAACCATCAAATGTCCAATCTCGCTGTGCCATCCACGCAAGCGGAGCAAAACAACAAGATTGATGATGATGCTTGGGCAATGAAGCCGGCAGCCAGATCCAACGAGAATTTGCTCAAACCTTCTCCTCAACCACAAACGCCACAATACACTGGTACTTTATCGGATTTGGTGAATATCAAACCAGTAGAGAACATAGCAGAACCTCAGCAACTACAACAAACCCCATCGGCACCAGCACTTCAACCAACAAAGACTTCGTCTGTGCCGCCGCTCCAACCTGCAAAGACTGCATCCACGGCAACAACAACACCAGGACCAGCGCAGGCACAAAACAACGGTGGTGGGGTTTTGGTGCCTACACAGCGCACTGGTGGTCTCATTCCAGTTCAACGTACTGGCGCGGGACTAACCGCGGTACCAACGGGTGGATTGTTACCTGCACAACCAACGGGATTCATCCCCATCACTGCTCAACCTACAGGTTTCATTCCTATCCAAGCAACTGGTATTCTTCAACCACAATTGACTCTTGGACTTATTGCCATACCAACGGGGCAGAAAACTGGCGGTGCTGGTCCTCCACCAACAACTTTTGGCCAATCACAGTCATTCCAACCCAGTTTTGTTCCTTTACAAACTGGTACCGCAACTGTACCACAAACATCATTTGGTACCCAAAACACTGGAGGCTTACCAAGTACAACATTCGGTACTCAAAATACCGGTGGGTTACCCTCCACTAGCTTTAACCAGAATCCAATGGTTCCAGCACAAAGAACTGGCGGTCCAATTCCCGGCGGATTTGTTCCACAGTCTAATTTTGGTAAACAAATCACAGGAGGATTTATGAATACTAACACTGTGCCATTTGGCCAACAGCTGCAACCAACGGGCGGCATGATACCGCAAACGTCCTTTGGTCAACAGCAGCAACGAACCGGTGGAATGATGCCACAAACATCTTTTGGTCAGCAAGCAACTGGTGGAATGATGCCACAAACATCTTTTGGTCAGCAAGCAACTGGTGGAATGATGCCACAAACGTCTTTCGGTAACCCAATGCCACAACCAACTTTCGGCCAATCTACTGGTGGAAACTTTCCAAACTCATTTGGCCAAATTCCACAAAGTACATTCCAACAACAACAACAGCCATTCAATCAATTCACACAACAATCAACTCTGTTTAATCAGTTCCCACAACAACAGCAACAGCAACAGCAACAACAACAACAACCAAACATGAATCAAATGACTAATATGTTTCAAAACACGTCAATTTCCCAACCTTTCAATCAACAAGGTGGTGGTTTTGGCAACTCCCAGTTTGAGGGTTTTAATTCGCAGCCATTACAAACTCAGCCAACCGGTATGGGATTTGGTAACGCGCCGTTGCAAACTCAAGCCACCGGCAAGAGAGCCAATCTTGCGGCAGCTACACCAGACAATCCATTTGGATTTTGAGAAAGAAGGTGGTATTGACACAAAAAGTAATTTAAATAGAGTGTTTTAACTAGTAGAGACATATCACGATTATCTCTTATACAATGCTACTGTATAGAATCCGGCCTCGTTATGACAGAGTAACTCAGTTGGACATCTTCAAAATTAGCTTGCTTTAACGCATTAATGATGTCTTTATACTGTGCGCCATGAGTCAACGCATCGGCAATTGTAGACAACAAATCATCCAACAAATCATCCAACAAATCATCTAGAAGAACAGATCCATCATTACAGGCCACAAATTTCTTCAAAGTTAACAAAATGATGCTCCATATGTATTTGGTGAACAAATCAGGGTTAAAATTGTCGGTTTTTGAAACTCGTTGAAATGAGCGTTTAAACAGACCCAATATAAAATGCAACAAATTTTGCACATTTGTCAGTATTGTTTGAAACGAATTGTTCTCGCAACTCAACATGTATTCGTGTAGCCTTGAAGTGTATGCAGTTTTCAAGTAACGCAAAAGTTCACTGAATGTTCTGTAATTGCTGGTGGATAAGTTGCTATATTTCATATAATTGGTAGTCAAGTCCAAAGTGTCAGTTTCGATTTCTAACCCCACAAATTGTAACGTTTTGCTTTTTTCTTCATGATCAATAATGTGTGTCTTTTCTTTGCTTACGAAAGCTCCATATTTCTGTAACCTTCCATCTGATATTATTTCTACCACTTTTTTGAATTGATCAGCATCCGGTGATATGAATAAAAAATCATCCACCAATCTTGTAAAAAAGAAAGGCGAATTTGATTCCCATAGAAATCGAAAGTTTTTTGCAACCATTGCGCTGTAAAGAATATCACAAAAGACGCTCAGCAAGGGAAAACCTTGAAACACACCTTGTTTTCTTCTGTAAAACTTTAATGATTGCGTCTTTCTGTCGTCAATGTAGCATTTTGCTCCAAAGATTTGTTGTATGCATTCGCTAATAACGTCCTTTCTTGTTAAGTAAATAGTCTTTCCCGTATCGACCCAAACTCCATTACAACCACCACGTGCTTGATCGTTGGAAAGTATATCTAGGTCGGTGAAATTGGAAGTTGCAAAATGTTTCATAGTTTGCTGTCTTAGGTTAGATCTCATTTTCCCCACTGTCCGGTAGTAGAACTTTGTGTCTGGCTTGTCATCACGAAACAAGCTAATCACATTCTCAATCAACTCTTTTTGGTTCATCCTATCATAACACTCCTTCATATCAAACTTGACAAAGTATAGTTTTGGCATTTTTGGAGTTATTTGCAACAACTCGCTTTTGAAGGCAAGAATGTTATTTGCAATTTGTTGCGTAGAATATGCCGTTGCTGAATAACATGAATCTACCTGGCTTCGCTCGCTGAGTTTCTTTTGCAAAATGAGTCGTACTGGACGTAAGACATTGGCTCGATAAGTGTTGAACTTGACATCCTGGTCTTTTTGATGGTGTGGTGTTAGTTTGTCTTGTAAAAGACTCGGTGATCTCTTTGATGGAACACAAATTAAACGGAAAGTGTTCTTTTTAGGTATTAGTTTAATCATACCATAGTTGTAATTATCCTTGCTAGTTAGTTCAGTTTTGATAAAATTATCCTTGGAATACATTTCCAACCACAAGTGTGAGATTTTATGCCAAATATGACGAGGGAAGTACAATATATCACCATCAGTCGATTCGGCTACATACCAAAAGGCACGTACAATTCCTCTAAGAAGTGACGTAAATAGCCATTGGACATATTCTTGAAGCAACTTTTGTCTAATCTCAAAATCTTGTTTCGAGGTCACCTTCGGTGTCGTTCCGAGCCACAGAAAATCATTCAAGCAAAGCCCCTTCACAATGTCGTGTATATGCAATGCTCCTCTTGAATCGAGCTTCAAATACTCCTCAATTCGTTTCCGCAAAACGGTTTTATTCTCTTGACCTCCCCAAGCTTCCAATGATAAGAGTTTCCCCAATATGACAAATACGAATCGGATAACTTCTTGGAAAGAGCTTGCGTTGCTGCAGATGTTATGAGGGTCTACAGACTTTTCCAGATGGAGTAATTGTTGATAAATTAAATGATATTTGCACGCTTGATCGTTCTGAACAATTGTGTTGAATAAGTACTTTATCCTCCTGAATCGCTTAGCTTTAGTGTTGGCACCAAATATCTCAGTTAAAAGCTCATTAGCAGTTTGATGTATCAAAGTGAATTCCCAGTATCTCGGTCTTGATTGAAGGTGATGGAATAGTGTCGATTTTTTGATTAATTTCGACTGCGTAGTAGTTTTCTGCCCCGTGTACGTCAACTTGTCTCCAAAAATTTGTATCATTGCCCCGTTTTTGACAATAAAACCTTTCCAGTTTAGCAACAAGTCAGTCATGTTTGCTGACCCTAATATGTCAAACACTCTATTCCAATCAAAAGAATGTAACTCGTTAATAACAAAAGATGAATAAACCGAATTCGAAGTGGTTGCCACAAAACCACCCCTGCGGATCTTTGGCAAACCTGATACTAAAACATTCTCGGATTGACTTTTCAAAAGCTCAGCCACCAACAGTTTGATATACTTTTTGTAATCAGTTCTGAATTTCAACTTGGCTGGTATACGATGTTTGGATTCCTCATTAAGGGGGACAATTTTGACTGAGTTTAGAAACTTGTGGTAGCTTGATTCTACATTCGCAATGGATACCTTGTTAGACACGATCAGTGATAATGATTCAGCGAAATCCATTACGTAAACTGCATCAACGGTTGGAAACTGATTTGCAGAGTCAACTTTTGTGATTCAAAGTTAAAAAAGACGCGCACCAGTGTAGGCGCTACCCCAAAGTCATCTCCATTAAATTTAACCAAAGTAACCAGTCCTTACCTTTCAATGACAACAAATGACAAGTGAAAATAGGTCACATGTTGATTTGAGAAATGGAATTTTGTACGGGACGCTAAAACAAATCAGATTGGGCAATGATACCGATCCTGAAGTACCGAGTCTAATACTGACTTGGGCTTGCACCATACACCCAAAGAACTCGAAATCGCTAATAGCACTCTTGAAGCAAAACTTCGACGATGAGCCTAGAATAAAGCATCTAAAGAGATTGACCAAAATTGGCGATCACATAAAAGCAATTATCTGTCCCTACGAAAACGAAAGTGACAGAGATGAAATATCGGCTCTATTAAAAAGTCTCGACTATGACAACCTCGAAGTTATTGAGGTCCCACGAAATCAAGCAAACACAAAAGAGACTACTTTGAAATGGTCCAATATTTGGCCCTTAACTTGGAAGGGTAATCCCAACCATCAATTTTTAAATTCTGTAAAGTTCGATATGGAACAAGAAAGAACGATAGTGAATGAACTATTGAATCATATTGAACGTGCAAACTGCCCCAACGCCCTGGCAACCATAATGGCCAAGGAAATGCATGGTAAATTAACAATACAGATAGTGACCGTGAACAAAGGCGGTTGCCATCCACTGGATCACAGTGTGATGCGAGCCATTGACGCAATAGCACAAAATGAAGCCAGGCAAAGGAAAGAAGGAAACACTCAAGAAAGAGGGTATTTATGTACCAATACGATTGTTTACACAACACACGAGCCTTGTGTTATGTGTAGCATGGCTTTGGTACATTCGCGAATAGTTCGATGCACCTATTTGAAGCCAGTTTCGCCTGGTGGCGGTATGGAGTCAAGTTACTATCTCGGTGATTTGGATGGACTTAACTGGAAATTTCAAATATGGAGGTGGCTTGGCGAGCACGAGTTATCCAGATTGGACAGTGTCACTGATTCCGTACGTTTAGAATATTAGATTTTGTCTAGAAGATCCGTCACTTTATCGCATTTGCTGACAGCGTCTTGAATCTCTTGATCGATTACTTTTGGAATCTCAATCTCGTCTAACATTTCGAGTGTTAAGTCAAGGTGTGAAAGCTCCTTCTCAACTTCCTCCGCTTGTTTTGCGCATACTTGTTTCAATTGTTTAGTTACCTCCGTAAAACTGCGATTCAATGCTTCCACCTTGGACGCATCAATATTAGAGCAATGGCCAGCATTCGCGTATACATCTTGTTGCAAAAGATTCTCTATAGTTCTTTTAATGGCTAGAAGCTTTTGTTCTTGTTGCAAAACCAATTGATCGTAGATTGATTTGATAAAAATCTTTGATGTATTGGGTGGAAACTTGGCAGCAAAGCTATCAAAGCTTAGTAGTTCCGGTAGATCCAGCTTTTCAAGAATGTACTCGCTTAGTAATCTCCCCGTCGTGCTAGTGGACATTGAAGCTATTGGTTTAATTGGAAAACGGCGGAAGAACGAAGCAAAAAAAAAAAAATATCAACAAAAGATCCACTATTGTTCCCTCCTCCATCATCAATATGGTCAACTACGAAGCATCATCATTTCAAGTCCAAGGATTAGCGTCAAGTATATCAAAGAGATTGTCCAGTGAAACCAACTCTTTACTATTAAATGCAATTCCAACTGGAAGACAAGCCAAGAGACATGCTCAACAAATCAACTATTCTGAAGATTTCGTAGACGATTTCGAAATTGAAAACAGCCCTGGAGATCTACCTTACAATGGACAAGAGAGTGGTCGTAACTTGAATGAATCCAAAACTCAAGTAGATGCCCAGAAATATGGACCCGCTAGAAAGACACCCAGAATCAAATCTCTTGATGATGAATCCAACTTGAATAGCCAAACGAATAAACCAGAAACTTTGATCCCTATTAAATTGAACTTGGAGAGTCCGGTTACAAGTCATAAGGTCAATGATGTGTTTATGTGGAACTTAAATGAAACATTGATCACGCCCACTGATTTCGCAGTAATCTTGTGCAATGATCTTGAATTGCCCAATCAAATGGTTACTCAAATTGCAGACTCAATAACTCAACAACTTGAAGAGTATTCATATGCGTCAAACTTGACTATTCCCAACAGCAATCCATGTAATGTGATTATTGATTTGTCAGTTAATCTCAATAAGCAATTATACCAAGACAGAATAGAGTGGGATTTGAATCAGAACGAAATTACACCAGAGAAGTTTGCTGAAATTGTCGTTGCTGACCTTGGATTGTCATTGGAGTTCAATTTGGCCATATCGCATGCATTGCATGAAATCATTACTCGTGTCAAGAAGGAAATCATAGAGGGCTCATTTAACAATGAGATTCACAATTTGCATTTGGTTAAGGGTATCTTTTTTGAACAAGGCTTGCGTATTTTCACTGAAAATAGTGTCAATAATGGTAACGACCATTGGGAACCATCGGTTGAGATTCTTAGCTCTAGTGAAATTGAGAGAAGAGAGAATGAGAGGATTAGAAACTTAAGAAGACTTAAAAGAGAAAATATGAGACGTGATTATGATGATAATAAGCGAAGAAATGTCGGTAGAAGGAGACGCGGAGACGACGATGAGTGGAGGTAGCAATTAGCAGGTGTAGCTGTATGTAATATCGACTGTAATTGACTACCTTTGTTTCAACTGGTGCTTCAACCAAACTTGTTTTGCATCCTAAAAAATTCTGTTCGTATAGTTTAGATGACGATATCGTAACTGTGGGTTCTCGGATCATTTAGTAAAAATAGGTCGTATACCACACTTTTTATATTCAACCATCTACTCCGTCGTATTCCCTCTGTCACATCTTACACTTCTAGGCGTTAATGCTCAGCACGTGGCTTTCAATCGCATTGATTTGTTTGTACGGATGCGTGTGTCAAGCTCGCAAAGATGACGAGAAAGATCCGTTTACCAATACATCATCACAGGAGTACAGTCCCATCAACGATTCCCTCCCAGTATTTCTATCTACGGAAATCCCATCATTTGCAAATGCCTATGATGGGCGGCAAGACTTGTACCTCCAATCACCAGTGATCCAACCACACTCGAGTAACGAGTCTCATGCTGATTCTGTCATTGACGATTGTCATTTTATGTCATTTGAAGAATGGAAGAAGCAGAAAATTGAAACTAATACATCACTTTCCAACACGTCTAGAAACAATACCGAGCCATTAAAGCCACTGGCAAATGTTTCTACTACAAATGCAACTGCATTCTCGGTTGTGGCAGTTACTGAACAAGAGGGAACTGTTTACAAGAACAAATTCAACTTTGCGTCGGCTGATTGTGCAGCCACCATTGTGAAAACCAATTCCCAAGCAAAAGGAGCACCAGCAATCTTGAAAGAAAACAAAGACTCCTATCTTTTAAACGAGTGCTCGGTTAAAAACAAATTCATCGTGGTTGAGCTATGTCAGGATATTCTTGTGAGTCAAGTTGTTCTTGGAAACTATGAGTTCTTTTCATCAATGTATAAAGATATCCGGGTTAGTGTTAGTGACAGGTTTCCTACTCAAAATTGGCGAGAATTGGGACAATTTACTGCTCAAAATATACGTGATATTCAAACATTTAATATTGACAATCCATTGATTTGGGCACGATATTTAAAGTTGGAGATATTGAGTCACTATGGAAATGAGTTTTATTGTCCAATATCGGTGATTAGAGTTCATGGAAAGACCATGATTGATGAATTCAAAGAGGATGAAGAGGTTTCGTCTCTTCAAAACCAGAAGGATGCAACGATTAAGGAGTTGGATTCGAAAGATAATGAACTAGAGTCATTGATCAACGACACCTTCAATGAATGCAGTGTTGTTTTACCGCATTTACTTTTAAACGAGTTCCTCAAGGATTTCAATACCACTCACAACAACCATTGCTTACCTAGTGACGACACCAATAGTTCGAGCCTGATTACCTCGACAACAGCCACAATTACAACAACACAGGAATCAATTTATAAGAACATAATCAAAAGACTTACGTTGCTAGAATCCAATGCGACGTTGTCATTACTTTACATTGAAGAACAGCTGAAGCTTTTGAGCATAGCCTTTCAAAATTTGGAGAAACGCCAAACTGCCAATTTTAATAACTTGTTGAGATCCGTCAATTCCACTCTCCTAAATCAGCTTTCCATCTTTAAAGAGTCATATCATGAAATGTATCTGCAATATAGTGAGCTTTTCCATTTGCAGGACCACAAATACAAGCATTTTATCTCCGAATCCAATGTGAGAATAAAAAACATTAGCAGTGATTTGACATTTCAAAAACGTTTGTCTTTCTTCAACAGTGTTATCATCATTTGTCTTCTTGTTTATGTGATTTTGACGAGGGAGGTTAATGTTGAGGTGCAAACTCGAAGCAGCGGGAGACGAGATAAGCTGCTCTTTGGCACACGCCAACAGGGCAGATCTTCTTCACTAGATGGAAGTAGAAAAAATCGCCTTCTGATATCTGATCCCATACTAGCTCCTACTAAATCAATGCACGATGACCCCCATCCAAAACACCGAAAATCTACATAACATCATTTTCAACAAATTTACTATTTATTCTCTATATACATGTATTGTGGGTTCAATATGAAAAGATAAATATAAAGTTTGTATATACATATAGCCGAACTGAAATGAAAATACCAACCCTCTTTCTCTATCATCTTCTTTAATCATAATTTCTTGAATTTGACCTCCTATTATCTTTGAAAGATCCTCTTCTATCATTACCAAAAGACGACCTCTTTTGCTGTCTATTTCCGCCTGATCCACGGTGTCTGTAATTATCTTCATCACGGTAATTACGGCTACTAGATGGGGAGCGGCTAGAACGGTTGCTAGAGTGTCCGGATCTGCGGTCATCTCTAAACTCATCAATATCTCTCCCACCACCCTTGCGTTCAAAGTATTCTCTCAAAATGCTTCTGTCCAATTGACGTGCTGCATGCTTTAACGATGCTACATTTAATTTAGCAGTATCATCCTTGAGTAAAGAACGGTACAAATTCACGGTATCTTCAATCACATCATTGGCATCCAAACGATACATTCCTCTGACTTGAATCACATAATTCATAAACGTGAAAAAGAACTCATTGGTTTGGTGGGGTGATGGTTTGATGGAGTCAAAAACGTTTCCATATTTTTTGTCAGCACTACTGTCAATAACTTCTTGAAAATCGACACCTCTCTCCCTTTTCAATTTACGCACATATGGCAACTCACTTTGCGAAGTAAACAATACAGCCTTACCTTTAGCACCAGCTCTTCCGGTTCTTCCTACTTTATGAACGTAATCGGCAACTTCGGATGATGGGAATAATTGAATCACATGTGTAACTCCTTTGACATCAATACCTCTTGCTGCGACATCAGTGGAAATCAACAACCCCTTATCACAATGTTTGAAATCTGCCAACGCAATCTTACGCTGGTAGGCTGTTCTGTTTCCATGGATAAGATATATACCGAAATTTGAACATGCGTCGGCAATTTCTGGCGAATGTGAGGCATGTTGCATATAATCGTAAAACCAATCAACGGCCGTTTGGGTTGGCAAGAACAAAATTATCTTTGCATTCTTTTCAGTTTTAATTACATCGATCACGTAGTCAAAAAAGGATTGAAATTTGTCAACGCCATCCTCACATCTGTAAAGGATTTGGTGAACATTTTCATGAACTTCGGGCTCATCTTTCGGGACAGTATTGATGTAATCATAGCGTCTATTGATGTGTTCCTGAGCAAAACGGGTGATTGAATCATCCACTGTTGCACTGAATAACAACGACTTCATTGGAGGAGTATCCTCTTCTCTGATTTGACGTAAAGTACGGTTGATGCTATTCAATTGTGGCTCAAACCCAACATCGAGTAATCTATCAGCTTCGTCATAAACTCTGTATTTAACGTTCCTGAACCACTTGGCAAACCTTGGGTCTTTCAAGTCGGCTTCCAATCTTCCAGGGGTGGTGATCACAATCTCACTGGGAGATCTGTGATTGAATGTTGTCCTTTGACCTCCAATAATCATCGATACTCTAGGTTGGATCGAGCGCGGTAATTTAGCACAAACTCTCGCATACTCATCACGAATTTGTAAGGCTAAATCACGAGTTGGTGCGACAATGACAGAGTCGACACCATGTACATCAGGTTCCTCGGTAATTCGTTTGATTGCGCTCTCAACAGTTGGAATGATAAATGTCAAAGTCTTTCCCGTACCTGTTTTGGCTCTGCACACAACACCCTTTTCTGATTTGATGATGGGAATCAAGGCTCTTTGTTGAATAGGCGTCAATGTGTCAAATTTAGCTTTATGCAACGCCGACAATATAGCATTATTGATATAACCTTTTCCCCTAAAGTCGGAGAATTTGACTGGAACAAAAGGCGACGGCTCTTTATTTGTAGACTTTTCGGATGGCTCATTTTTGACTTGCGTGGTGGTTACAGGTTCTACTAATTTGGGCGTAACTTCATTTTTGTAATTGAAAGTTGGATGGAATGAACGACAACTGAGAAATACGGTGCTCTTTAAATAGCTTGTGGCCACTGTATTTCTTAATACTTGCTTCTTCAAGCGTTTTAGAATTAACATCTATTAGTATTGGAGTTTTTCAACAAAAGGCCAGTTCTGAGAGAGATGCAATTGTTAAATTTTTCTTTCAGAAGAGATGAGAGTGAGACAAAACTGAAATGCCGAAAATGTCACAAACTGTGTCGCAAGAATGGGTGTCTGGAATAAAGCAATTCCGACACTTGAAATGCTACCCAACTACGCTGGAATTCCTCAATTAGGAAATCTCTTTCTCTAACAAAGGACAACCTTTGTAAAAACAACTTTTTTGGGTATAATCAACAGCACATCAATACGAACCAAGACCTACATCTCAAATGCAACATTCAAACACAGGAGGGGGCTTTTTCTCCAAGATTAAAGAAAATTACGGCGCAAGATTCGCTAATCTATCGTTGTCGTCACCAGCGGAAAAGGACGGCTCAACTGAAGATGATACCTTGATTCATCGAGCATTTGTCAAATACTATGAATCAAAAGGTCTTCCGTACCCAGAATGGCTTGGGGTAAAAACATTTGATCAACAACATCCCCACCAGCAACAACACCAGCAACATCCATCGTATGGTCGATCACAAAGTTATTCAAGTGGATCGTCAAATAGTGGAGGACACGCTTATCGGGGACACTCTTCATCAACGCAATTCCAACCTGTACGACAAGACAATTTATTCAACAAAAGCTATTCCCAAAGATCATACAATCAGCAGCAAAGAATGCAAGATGAAAATGATGCGGGGCAAGGCCAAACCCCACCTCCCTTTCAACGAAGTTCTAGTAAGTTGCAGGAAATGTATAACAAGTCCAGGCAACAATCAACTCCTGGTTCAGGATATAATTTTAGTAGGTACAGTCGGTAAAAAAAAGTTTAATACACATTCTATAAGGTTTCATTATTTAGCAGCTTGTAATTTTTCTCCCATATATCACGTTGCTTGATGAACCATTCAGGGAGTCTGTGCTCTGCAGGTAATTTGAACTTGATTATTCTCACATTCTCGAATTTGACATCATATTTGTTTAAATTCTTATAGTACATGAATTCCACTGGCTTTTGGTTATTAGTGACATCGTCGTTCATGTAAAACGATCCAGAGCCACGCCTCATATCGCGTCTTTTAAATCCAGGAGAAGAACTTTCCAATGAGGCTCTATGAGGAAATTGTTGTTGTGGGTTGCGAAACTTTATATTCTTCATGATGTCGCCCGATGATTTTCGACGGTCCATACCTCGCACTGTACTCAAATAAGAGTCGGCATTTGTAAAACTATTGTTGCGACTGTTGGAACCACTATTGCTTCTCGAGTGTTGAATTGGTATTCGCATTAGCTTGGGAGAATTTGACACTGATTCTGTATCTGATTTGTTATCAATAGAGTTTCTGCCACTCGAAGGAAATTGATGCTTATCCTGCTTCCTCTGCTCAACAAATTTCAACAAATTTTCTGGTATTTGTGGTGATGCCGAAAGGAGATCATCGTCCATATCGTCCATGTCATCTGTACTGTAGCCGTCATCCGAGTCGTCTTCACCTTCATCAGCACCGTCTACTTCTAAATCATCTTCGTCTCCATCAATGAGTACACCGGTGTTTTCTGCAACGATGTTGTCTCCAGTACTTGGACATGC
Source organism: Lodderomyces parapsilosis (assembly GCF_000182765.1). Lineage (NCBI taxonomy): Eukaryota > Fungi > Ascomycota > Pichiomycetes > Serinales > Debaryomycetaceae > Lodderomyces > Lodderomyces parapsilosis. The sequence goes on along the minus strand of NW_023503281.1, from coordinate 1,634,772 downwards.
CTCTAGCCCCTTTTGGCTTTGATCTATCATCGTACATTCATCTCCAGCCGGTGTTTTAAACATTTGCTGTACCTGACTTTGACTCAGCGACTTCTGCCTCATTGAATTACGTCTACTTCCAAATGGACTCTTTTTGCGATTCTCATACGGTATCAACTCAATACTAATCAACTCCAAAAACGTCTCTGCAAAATAATTGTTCTTTGTGCTCGTGCCATTGAATATTCTATATTCATTCAAAATGGAATTGAAATTCCATTTCTGTATCTTTCTCAAGATTCCAATAAGTGTCGCCGTGGAATCAACAACAAGTATCGGATGTCGTTTGTTATTAAGGATAATTTCAAATGATTTGATAATAATATTTTTCTCAATCAACATCCACTGATCTCTACTATTTCGGGAAATTATTGGCATTGGTGTAAGTGGATCGACATAAGTTTGCTGCGATTGCAGTGAATGATCTTGTTGCTGCTGCTGTTGAGTGGATGCTGACGTCGAGGACCTAGTTGATGTATTCGAAGTCAATTCGTCATTCTCTATAGTGAAATCGTCAAGGTCAGTTTTGGACGACATCCCCGTGTGTTGATGATTGGATATTTTCAAGTCCCCCAAACTATAAAGATCAATCTTGTTTTCGTCAAGGAATTTCGATAATGAACGTGGTGGGTTTTCGGCATCCAAAAGGATGATCGACTTGAGATTGAGTGTTTCCAAAAATTGGAAATTTTCAACCTCTAGCTTGGAGCAGCGATAAACATTCGGTTCAACGATACCAAAGTTCTCAGGGGAGACCAACATGGATGAAGGAGTGCCGTTTGTGGGTGTAACTTGATTGTAACTACAACTTCAGGATCAAGAAAAAAATAAAAAAAATAAAACCGCTGCACTGAACCAATTCGCAAACTCCTCTACACAAAAGACAGCTCCATCAATTGTTATATGTGCTGTTTTATATGTCTATAATGTACACACTTTCTCTATCTAATGATCAAGTGGGATACCCTCATACTCACCAAAACCCAGCACCAAGTTGATGTTTTGTAAACATTGAGTTGCAGCACCCTTCAATAAATTGTCTATAGTGGCAACAATAACAACTCTATCTTCGTTTGAGTTTACCGCAAATCCACCAACCACCACTCCATGTTTACCACTGATCTCCTTAACCAAGGGAGCTTCACCAGTGATGGTGATCAATTCTTCTCCTTTGTATCTGTCTTGAAAGATGTTTCTCACTTCTCTTGAAGTTAGTGAACCTTGCTTGATTGGAATATTGATGGTGTGTGATATTCCTTGGAACCATTGCGCTACGTGAGGTGTAAAATGCACAGTCAAGCCTAATTGGTTCGAGATTTCTCTTTCATGGACATGATCAGTCAATGAATAAGGGATAAGATTGTTTGTCAAATTCTCGACATCATTTTTAGGAGATGGTTTGGTACCGGCACCAGAGTAGCCAGAAACACCAAAAATAGAAGGTTTTCCATTTATGTATTCCTTCAATGGAGCAATAGCAACTTGGGCTGCTGTCGCATAACATCCCGGATTGGAAATTCTCTTGGCACTGGCAATGGTTTGACGATCATTCAATTCCGGCAATCCATAAACCCAATTTCCTGAAGTATCAAACCTGTAGTCAGCAGACAAGTCCACGATTCTTGAATCTGGATTCCCAATAGAGTCAATAACATCAACAAATGGCTTACAAACACCATTGGGTAAAGCCATGATCCAAATGTCAACTTCTCCATTTTCTTCTAATTTCTTGATGTCTTCGGGTTGCAAGTTTGAATATATAATGGTATCTTTGTTGTAGCCTTTCAATTGTTGACCCTCCAATTCACGAGATGAAACGTGGGAGATCTCAAGGTATGGATGATTATCAATGAGCTTAATTAAATTTTGACCAGTGTAACCTCTTGCTCCAATTAAAGCAACTTTTTTCTTATCCTGACTTTTTCCCTCTTTCAATGGGGGATTTGGGTTCGATGAAGTTGCTGTTGCGAAACTTCTTGTATGAAGACCTCTCTTTTGCTGATTAGTGGAAAATACACCAGATTCTTTACTTGAAGATAATGACGAGCCAATTGCTGAGTTGTCAAAGTCCTTTATCAATTCACTAGCTTGTTCAGTGTTTAAACCGTACCAAAATATAATTTGTCCATTCTTGGCAAACGAACCATCAGATTTGGAGAAATACCATGATAAATTAGCATCATTTTCATCAACGATCCAACACAATGACTTGAAATCCTTTTTGATCGAGTTGAAGATATTGTCGGTGACATTGTTTAACCAACCAGTTTTTGAAGACAAGAACTTATCCAATTTAGGAACAGTACCCTCTTTGTCGACTACAATGGCCAAAACTTCCAATGGCTCATCACCATAACTTTTGAAATTGACAGATTCCAAGTATTTCAAGTATGAAGCAACTGACAACTTACCAGCTTTGATTTCTGGGTCTCTCAACAAAGCAGTTCTCAATAAATCGGGATTGCCAAATTCCTTCAAGGAGTCTCTATTGATCAACTTGTATCCCCTTCTAATCAAGGTACCAGCACCCGAGTCAGTAAACAATTCTTTCTGCAAGTCATCCACATCAATAATTGCAACAGAAGATGACCTAGGTAAGTGTTGTAACAAGTCGTGGATCTCCTTAATTTTCAACTTGGTTCCATACTTGACCCAACTTTCCTTCATCAAATCCTCATACTCTTCGTCCAAGTTGATAATAGAAATCTTTTCCCCAGTGTTTCCGTTGATGATACCACCTTTTTCGTTCAAGTAAACGATTTTCAATGGTTCAAATTCTCTAGCTAATTCCCCGGCAGCAACATCGGCATTGACATTCAACAATTGACCACTTGGAGTCTCAGCCAAACTGGTCAAAATGGGCAAATACCCGGCACTAATTGAAGCTTCAACTGGCGCTTTGTTAACACCGGTAATTTTACCAACCAAGTCATATTTTTCCTTGTTCAAGTATTCAGCTTGAAAAACACCAGCTGTGATTGGACGTGCATGGACACCGATTTTTTCCAAAGCAGTAACCAAACGCAAATTTTGTTCAAGAAAACATTTACGTACCACTTCCATTGTCTTTGGATTAGTGATTCTGATTCCATCAATATATTCAGGTTCAACACCTTCATTTTCCAATAATTCGTTAATTTGGGGTCCCGTACCATGTAAAACAATAGGATATAAACCAACATGGTATAAAAAAGCTAAACATGACGCTAGCTCATCCAATTGTTGGGTTATAATTGCACCACCGACCTTGATGACAGCGAATTGTTGCGAGCTGACTGAAGTAAAGTATTTCAAGTACTGTTCAACTTCTCTTTTGGAACCAATGTTGTTTAATAATTGAATAACAGTTGACTTTGTGGAATAAGCTCTAGTTGAGCTAGAGCTAGTAATGACTCGAGTTGCGCTGAATGGGCGATAAGCCCTGTTGTTAGCAAAAGTAGCTGAAGCTTTGAATATTGATCTGGCTATCGGTTTGGATACCGAAGTTTTCTTGACTGCAGCTAGTTTCAACATCACTAACTTGCTTGGAAGATGATTTGGATTGGCACTGGGTAATCAATGACTAAGAAGAATGATAATCAAAACTTGAAAAAAATTTTCAACTTGACAAATATAATTGTGGTATTGGAGAGCGATAAACGAAAAAATTCCCTTTCCCATATGGAAGCAAAGGGTAGTGTATAAAGACCAAAATTAAAATTTTTTTCTCAAATGAGTAATTGCATTTTTCATTAACCGCCATGTTAAATCAGTAATTAACAGATATATATGCAGGATACTACACAAAATATAGTATTGATGAGTCAAACAGAGTCCCATTATTCACAATTAAACAAACATTAAATTAAATACGAAATACGAAACTAGAATTATTAAAAGTGACTTAAACCCACAGAACCGAGTCATGATTGACCTCCATTTGGTTTCAAGTCAGCATAAATCCAATTTAAAATAGGCATATACAACTTGTAAAAAAATTGGTTAGATTTTGTGATCTCCAAGGATAAAAGAAGAATGTCTTGGGTGTACTCGGGAAACACGGATTGCAAGCGGTTGTCCAAGTCTGTCATGGCGATACTTCCTTCTGCTACTTTGCCCATGATTGTCTGCCATTTGGTGAACAATATGTTGCAAATTTTCTCGCCGTGGTTCTCATAGTAAGCAACAAACTGTCCATTGGCAAGCACATGCAAATTTTTAACTGCCTCCTTTAAGCACTTCCTAGGTAGGTGACCCCCCGTAAAGGAATGAAACATCAAGGATATGCTATTCATCTTGACGTGAGAATTCAATGTTTCATGATAATAACTAAGTTTGTCCTTGAAAGTGATACTCAATTCATTATCAAATTCCTTTTGAACAACCATTTGATTGAAGATGCAATTAAAGAGCCGAAATGCCTCTTGGCTAAACGTCGTCTTCCCACGAAATAAGTTGTTTAAATTATTTTTGAACGATGCATAAACAATGTTTTGCAATTGTGTCTCCACATCCAATGTGCAGAACTTCATCACCAATTTATAAAATTCAGGAAATAGTAAACTCGGATTCTGAGTATAGATTGAATACCGCAAGTTTTTGAAATTTTTCAAATTGATAATTGTGTATAAGTTTTCAAAATTGATAAAATCATCAAACTTGTTGAATTGAGACTTTTGTAACCACATAATCACAACTGAGTACTTTAGTTGCAAAACTTCATCATTGTCTAAATCAAGGCGTGTGAATTGCACCAATTTATTCTTTTTATCATAATGCCTGATTAAATTTTGTACCTTTTGTAGGTCATCACCACCTTCAACCAAACCAGATAAGGAAAAAACACCAGAAAACTCCAAGTAATAGTCATACAATATCTCATATGTTTGCTGCAAAGAAAAGGCATCCATGTTCATCAACGTATCAACCCAATTGATGTAATCGATATTGCGAGTTTTGGATTGCACTTCACCTAAGTAACCAGTTTTAAGCTTGGCTGGATGTAAACGATTCGATTCAAACTCTTTGAAAAACACATCCATCCAATATAGTCTCCATTTGCTAATCGGGATGAAATCAGGTATATGGAACTTCAATAAATCAAAACAAATGAAATTGGGTTGATTTTGGATAAAGCTAGGGGGCTTGGCATCAAAGTTTGTGTACAATTCCTCAACTGTATTAGAAATTAGCTTCGTAAACTGTGCAACCTCTGCGGACTGGTTAAACTCCCTCAACGCAACCAAATTGTACTTGTTCAACAAAGACATTTCCGAATTCAATTTTGTTTTTTGATGATACAAATGGTCGTCATTAGATATGCGTGATAGTTGCTCCTCGACAATTGAAATAGAGCTGGAAAGTAGATGTTTTATACCAATGAAATGATTCCACTTGAAAATTTTAAACATGAACTTGTAATCAGTCCAGTACTTGCGAAATTTTTGCAGAATCTGTGGTGTGGTGTTAATGACACGCTTAAACTCCTGCAACAAACATGTCGTAAGTTTATAAAGCATTACCCAAATACAATTTTTGGTAGTGTTTGACTTCTCCTGATCTTTGGTTTTTATTTCCAAATTGTAGTTGAATCCAGGATGGGGTCCATTAATCATACAATCATTGAAATCAGCAACCATGATAAAACAATAAAGAAACATTCTTAACTCGAATGGGTTTGCAATTATCCCCAAGTACTTCAAAACGTATGCAATACTCAATTTGATGCTGGAATCGGTATTGAAGATTGACAAGGTTTCGTTAAGCGGCATCGACTCATGTTTGTCTAAAAAAGACGAGTTACGAAGAAAAGCAACATGTTTTTGGAAAAGCACCTTTTTGGACCATCTTGAAAGGTATACAAGACTTGCTTGTGTAATTGCATCTTGCTCAACAAAGCAAAATGTTGATTCGGATGATCTCGTCTGCAGAAGAAGAGATAACAAGCCTTGATCAGATTCACCTGCAATATGCCTTCTCGCTTCATTCTTGACAAATCTGACTGCTTTTTCTCGCACCATCTTCAAATACTCTTCTCTTCGTATTTTCGCTTGTTGCAACAGCTCCGTCAATCTTGCACTCTGATACTGAATAAATTCATGTTGTTGTCTTTTCCAATTCCTCACCTGCTTTTCAACTCGATTGTTTCTAGCGCTTATCTTTAACTGAGCATTACGCATGTAGGCTTGTTTGCGAATATGTTGTTTTGTCTTGTCCTTAGGGGGAGATTTGATTATTGGGGTCAAGTTTTTCAAAATGTCATTGGGTAATTGAAAATTTGCAAAAGTTCCATCTTGACTGGGAGCCGATTGCGAAGGGAATGGTTTTGGAGAGGGTGTTCTTAGTGGGTCAAGTGAGAGTGGGGATCCCCCGCGCTGTGACTGTGGGTCCGTAAGGGGAGACTCAACTAATTTGTCGTGCACATGGTCAGCAACATCACCAATTGATATGTGTGATTGCGATGATACTTGTACATTATGCTGTTGTTGTTGTTGTGCTTGCTGCGGTTGAGGAGTGGTTGACCTCCTTTCCGTTTTATTACTTGACTCGACACCCATGGAAGAACTGAACTGTGCTTCTTACACACCGAATAATTTTACCTCTTATCCGGATATACCAACTTGCTCATCAATTGGTGTTCAGTGAGTTGCACTCAGGGTAGATAGAACTGTGGTTATATTATGGACTTGATAAGAGAAAGGTTGCTATTCGGAAATAAATTTTATTATTCTGTTCCTGTCCATTACATCGAGGGAGAGATTAGATTACCAGCGATAATGTATAAACACAGCTCTGCATTTCCTAAATTTTAACTTGAGCTATTCTTTACTACGGTGAGGATGAAGTTTCTTGTCATGGTCTGCACTCATTAGGGGGGGGTATGCTGTTTTTCTCTACACTCTTACCTCTGTTGGAATTCTGACATCAGATTAGAAATTTGTGTACTTTTTGTAATTATATCGCCGATAAGGAAAGTCAAAGTGATAAAATGTCGTCATAAATTCTAATACGACACCGTTTTTTTTTTTTGGGAAGAAAGAAATGATAAGAAAGATCTTCTCTGGAACGTGTGTTGTAGTCTAGGCTGACTGAAATCGGAGTCAATCGTATAATTATACAAATTTGCTTTCGAAAGTGTTGCAATGGCATGATTGTAGAAGAAAGGGAATTTGCTGGTTGTAATGTCCCCATTAGGAAATGTAGAGTTGAATGTCGTAAGTAATGAAATTTCACGACACTCGTTGTTGTTGATATAAGAAAGGGTTGAGCAAAGAAGAGGGTAAAAAAAAGACAGCATATTTTGATTACATCCTCCTCATAATTAGCTACTTTCATTAACTCCCATGCGTTATAATGTGTTATCATGTTATATAATAAGATGTCACGGACTTGATTGCTCAAATCATGCCAGCACTTAATTCAAGGAACGGGCGAAATACCAATAATTTAGCTTTTTCATTTCATTCGTTTCTAATCTTGAGTTGGCGGGAGAATAGGATGGATTAGTATTGTCATGGCTCTTGGAATCTATGATAATATTGAGGTCATGGAACCCTATACGAGCATGTCAGAGTGAATGGATTGTATTTTCTTTACATTTAGTGGAAAGATGACTGGTGTTCATATATACCAAATCTACCACCAAGTTGTGGAGCGTGTGTGTTTCTCATGATTGCCAAAACTCACAAGTGGAGGCGAATCGTGGGTAAATTTTAGAATAAATGTTCGGGAATGATTGCGGAAATTGATGATACTTCGTAACTCAGTTATAATCTTCGGTAAGTTCCAGTTTGAGTTTAGTGTACTAACGCTACTTTACTTATGTAAATTAGAAGCAAAAACTTGTAGCCACACCATTACAATCATCTCTATTAGAACCCACCCCAGGGGCTTACTAAGGTTATTCTTTTAAAGAAACAGGAATACCCCTCAATTGTATATGCCGAAAGCTAACGTGCGATACATAAATAGCAACGAGGTCATTCTAGAGTAACCCTTACTTGAGGGTATTGTGAACAACGTCGGAAGAGTTTACAATCAGAGAATCGTATAATGTGTGGCTTTGTGCAGTTAATATTTCTCCACCCTTCCGCACTGCGTCCATGAAACACAAAAAAATATATTAAGAGCACAACAAACCTCTTTCAAAAAATCATCTAGAAAAGCATTTTTTATCAAAAGATTATTTTGAACATCATCTCTTTGATATTGTGTTGAGAAGCAGATACTTTTTGTGTTTGTTCTGCAAGCCGGCTCAATATTTCACATTTCAATTACCGACCGATTATGACTATCTACCGATAGAGCAGTTTTTGGAGAATTTGTTTCCTTTTCTTCTTGATTCAGGGAATTGTTGAAAAACTAAACAAAGATTTTCAACAACATTTCTAATCTTGAGCTTAATGAGAATGAAAACGAAAGTTAAAATCGAAGTGATGTGATGTGTAGATCAACTAGTGGGTGTTCTTCATCATTATCATTTGATGATTTCTTCTCGAGAGGAGCGTTTCTTTGCAGGATTCGTACTCTGTTCCTAAATTGGCTAGCCATTAAAACGATCGACTCCTTTCCGTGCCGTCGCTAAGCAAGCAATTCTTTGGAACCATTTCAATTGATTGTCACTCTTTTTGGCTAGAAAGGGTCCCCACCATGACTGTGCTTTAAGTTTGAAATTATGCTTTTGAATTGTCGTACGGATACCCACTGTTTCGTTTTTGCATTTCCTAACGAATTTCATCCTGGAACTATACATAATGGATTTATCCGTTTCGTCAATCCTATGGGAATTTTTTTTGTGAAATGTTATGTTATAAATCAAAGTAAATAATGTAGAGACCTAGACCTCTATTCTTTACACCATACTACAACATGTTTGCCGAAACCTAAACTCCTCTCTATAATATAAAAGTAATACAAAAATCTATAAATTCGGATGAAATCACAACTCTCTAAAAAAAAACAGGTCTAATAAAGCAAAAGCAATGCAAATGCAAAACCCAACGGAAAAACGAAACTTCTACTTCCTCTTCCAAAACTTCAATGATGAACTCAATGAGCCAGTACTACTAACTGGTGGTCCGCCTTCACGATCACGATCACGATCACGATCTTTTTGCGCATTGCTAACTACTGAATTCAATGAGATGGGACTGCCATTGGATGATCGAGGGATGGGCAATGACTGAGCCTGTAATGGAGTGGCAGATGTTGATGCATTAGTTGTACCTTGTGCCGGGGTTACCATTGCCGTTGGTGTCTGTTGTATGGTTGCTGGTTGTTGTTTTCTCACTGATGGTGATGAAATCGGTATTCCTCTAGTTGAACTAGCCACTGAACTAGGAGATGGTGATGCATCTCCACCGGCTCCAGCACCACTACTGCCAAGTGCAAACTTAGCATTGCCAAAGATATTCAGCATCGATGATGAATTTGACGAAGGTGGACTCAATTCGCCATATAGCGGAGACGTAATATTGCCATTTTGTTGTTGTACTTGTGGATCTGGGTGCTTGACAGTCTTTGATCTTTTAGGTAATGATAATTTACCCAATAAAGATGCAGCAATTGAGGAAGAAGATGACATGTTTGGAGAGTCTTGGTTCCTTGAATGATGATGATGATAATGGTGGTGGTGGTATAAATGGTGGTGTCTATGTGGTTGTTGCAGTTTGTCTGCTCCTGGTGTAAACATTGATGAAGTAGTCATGGTAGAAGTGGTACTAGATGATGGGATCTCTCGACATTCATTACACGAAGTTGTAGTAGCAGTTGAATCACCAGTCACGATCCCTTCCAAGGTCAACATGCTATCGTTGTTGTTATTCATGCTTGGGCTAAGAGCTCTATAATTACCCGCTTTGTTCTCCTCCATTCCACATGAACAACATACGCCTTCTTGCCCACCACAAGGTTGTGCCATTTGTTTCTTGAATTTACTAGCAAATGAACTATAACAATTTTCTTTCAAAATCTGCAACACTTCGTTTCTAGCTTTGAGTAAAATGATGGGATCATGTAATTTACAAACTGATGATTCTTGAACAATCTCTTTAAACAATTTCTGAGAAATATTTATTTGCGATGGTGAATCATGTTTGATGTAGTTGTTCATTATGAATAACCAACGTTCATTCAACTGTTGTAAATCTTTTTTAGCAAGAAGTTCAGCAACATCTTGAGTATTCGGTTGCTCCTCATCTTCTTCATCATCGCTATATTCTTCGTCTTCACCAACGTGCAGTTCACCAAATGAATCCCAAGGTGCATTCAAATCCAAATCATCAATAGTGGAGACAAATGCTTGTTGTGGATCCAATTCCTCTGACCTTATTGAATGTTTCTTTTTGAGTGATTCAAATGAAGCTACCGATGAAGTCTTTTGATGACGTCTAAATAACGAAGCAGTACTGGCGCCATGAGTGGTGGGCGTTATACAAGGACTTGGAGCATTTAATTTCATCTTTGCCATAGAGGTGGCTTCTTCATGATTGAATCCGTTAATGACAGCTTTTGAGTTGAGTGAAGTAGACAAAGAAGGTGGGTTAGTGGTGGAAGCGGTAGTCGAGTTACTGGCATTGTTCAATGACGATGTGAGCACCTTCAAGTTGTACTCATATTCATAACGATAGATATCAATCAAAAACTCTAAATTTTCCTCACAATGTTGTTTGGCAACACATTGATGGAATGAGTTGGCAATAAACGCTCGTGTATCATCTTGTAATTTGTCAATGGTTAAAAGAAAGCAATCATTGACCAAATCGTGCAAAGGTGGAACAATTGGTGATTGCAGTCTAGACGGTAGTGAGGAATGAGTAGGAGACATAGTATTAGGTGTTGAAGTTTGAGTCGGAACCAGACTTGATGGCAGGTTACGTGCTGGAAATTGGGTATTTACATGTGGGTGGGGGTGTGAATGGTGCTGCTTCTGTTGTATCTTTGAGTTCAATGCAGCAAAATTTATTGATCTTGTCGGTAGTGGGTTGAATGGTGTTGGTGAGTTGGTTATTGAGCTAGAGACACTAACTGCTTTAGCAGACAGCGATGATGACGATGTTGATGATGATATGGATACTGGTGAAGTAGGTAGTTGGTCAGGGTTTAACGACGAAGGCAATGTTTGATTAGTTGATGGTAATGGCGATGATGACTCAGTTGACTCTATGGTTGCTGGAGTGGTGGCTCGGCTGATACTTGTCGCATTTTGAGACTGCTGCTGTTGCTGCTGCTGTTGTGGAGCTTGTTGTCGTGGCTGTGACATTCTCAAGTATGTGCCATCCAAGTAAATATGATCAGGATTGGGGTCTTATCTCTAGCTCTCTTGTTCTTATTACCCTTCTTACCAAAGCCCCTTTGTCTCCAATTTCTAGCCAATGGTGGTAGTAGATCTGGTGGAGCTGCTATTGCTGGTGCTGCTGGTGGTATTTGGCTTAGCAAGTAGATAAGCAAGAGAGAATGTGTCCTTTTGGTGTGAGTAGACTAGTCTTGTGTGGTTCAATACCAATTATGCTATGCTCGTGTGATTCAATAAACGGAGTTGGATAGTAGATATGTTTTATAGTCTGGGTGTATGATGTTTAGATGTGTGGTTTACTAACTCTATGCTATTATATGTGTAGACAATATACAAAGCAGAGTTTATCAAACCAGGCAAACTTTAAATTTCTTTTTTTCTTTCTTTTTAACCAAAAAGCAAGAAAAAGAAATTTTCTTTTATTCAGTCTTTGTGTCAGCTTGAAGTAATTGGTTACTCTCTTGGTTACTCTCTTGCTACCAGTTTGCTTTTTTGGTGAATAGTACACGCACTGCGCTTGTTATATATTATTGAAAATGGTTCTTCGTGTTTTTGTGTTATAAATCTCCTCCCTTTGTTTTTTTTTTTCTTGTCAACGGTTGTATTACTACATATAAAATATACACACACACACACACTATATTCTAGTCGCATATTATTTAGTTTACCTTTGTATGATAGACTTGTAATTATGGCCAATAGTCGCATCCTCCAGCTCCACCCCGAGCAAAGCTAGGTGTTCTCTGTATCCCTTTTTATTGAAGCGTTTTTGTTCAGAAGAGAAATATAAGTATAGGGTACAAACCAAAAAAAAAACACAACTACCTTGAACTGAGAATATATTATGCGCTTACAAGGCAAACACGGAAACAATAAACACGGTAACAACTAATGCTAAGTATTGTAATGGATAGAGTATCCTTAATTAAGTTTACGTCATTGAGGGGTAAGGAGGATGTTGATACTATATTCCCCACCTTTCCACTGTAAATATGAACCTACTAAATTTATGCAATTGGTATATGCCAAAAAAGAGCTATAATCCTCATGTGTTACTTGTATGTTTTGATTTTAGTCTTGATTATAATTTCTACCCAATTATATCTCCTTTTTTTACTTAGTTTCAAAAACACAATTGATCATGTGACTGGTTGAGTCCATAACTCAATACGAGAAGAAGACCTAAGAAGAGTCAAATGCGGTATGTCGCATACACTAATGGTACTCAATTGGTAAAACGAACTTTATTTCTTTGCTATTTCTTAATGCTTCAAGTCTTTTCAATAGTAGGAAGGGCACTTCTTCTGAACTTCGTATTAGTATTATCATTTAGCATACGAAGCAAAGTATTTTTATAATAGAAACATCCGATGATATGTAGAGTCTATTTTTTTAATTGTCTTTTGTGATGGGTGCCTTTTCTTCCCATATATTGTATCTACTCCAATGTTTTTTTTTTTTTAGTCTATGGATTCATGCATCAGACCACATTCCATATATTCGTGACACAAACAGTATATGTACAAGAAATAATTCCAACCAGTTCAGGAAAAAACAGTTTTTTGCCATGGATCCATACTTCAAAGTATAAACCATCAGAACAGCAGAAAGTTCGAAGTTCTATCCATACATAAATGAGCCCTGTTCACAACGCTACTTTGTTTTACTAACCGGTATTGTAGTGAAGCAAAAAAGAAAGAAGCCCATGTATCACGGACTAAAGCTTTACTTGTTTGTGCTATTACTGTCTTTCACCCTTCTTTTTTCATAATACATTGTATGCATTGGGGCCGCCTCAAACAATATTCGCTTAATCATCGTTTCTTTGTCCCCACTATTCTATTAGGTTAACCACTATTATCGTAGCATACGATAGATAAACTGACTCCAACAAAAAAAGTAGGCATCCATTGGTTGAAGTAAAACAAAACACTTACAACCTGGTATTAAACAGTGAATGTGGGTATACCTCTAGATCCTTCCTTTTCTACATTGTTCTAGAACAATTCCTTCAAAAAAAACATGTGATTGGTATGTGCCTTGAAAACGTTCGACAAAGCGGTTTCTCTAGATTCAAATTTAAATTTCTTTTCCAAATTTCAGTTCGTGATAACACAAACGTTTTTGTATGTATATCGGGAAAGGTCATGTACAATTTACACCTGCAATGTGAACTAAGAGAAATGGTAAAGAATTCATCAATGTCACGATCATTGTACATACTGCATTGGTATATGTATATTTCACGGAGTTGTAGCACCGATTGATTTTTAGTTTTTGGTAGTAAAGAGTAATTCTAGACACACCATGTAGAAAGCCCACTCCCCCCTATTTGTTTTAAATACCGTTGTGCATACATTTTTAGTGAATGATGCTATCTAAAATTACCCCTCACTTCATTTGATTGACTCAGTCGTTAGCTTTGCATATTAAAGATTATATGCAATACGCGAGAGAGGGAAATCTACATCGCTGACATGATCTTCTGATTATAGGGCATTGAAACTAATCAAAGCAATTGATTTGAACCAAATTTCTCGATCAATTTCTTGTAATGATTCCAAAGCGGTTGTTTCCATGTGATTTCAATTAGTATAATAATCATAACCCCCAATGGTTATTTCAGTTTTTAACTCCGGTTCATGTTCCACCAAAATAGGTTATGAGTTTTTCGAAAAACGTCAAAATTCTAACCATCACGAGATTACCCCATTAGCATGTGATTGTGTATACTCTTCATTAAGAAAAAGAAAAAGACACCCCCTGTATAGTAGCTTTCATGATTGATGTTTTCACTCCCTAACCCCAGTAACAATTTCGTGGCATTGTGTTTGCTAGCAGTGTTTGCTAAATAATATCATCCCTGTTCGCTTTTTGCAACAATTTCGAAACAGTTTGACTTTCACATAAATAGTCAAAGATCTTTCAATTTAGTATTAAAACGTTGGAACCATCAAAAATCGTCTTAGGTATAATTGAATTTGTGAATATTTCAAACAGTATTTCACGTATCTACAATATGTTGTGTGTCTCATAATACATTCTATCTACAGTCATATACGGAATGCTCCCATGACTTGCCTCCTGATCTCCGCCTGTGCACTACACTCTTACCCCCACAAACGGTTCATACATTTAACAGATACTTTTTTTCCACCAACTCTTCTTAATTCTATCCCGATTAACTTAATACTATTCATTGATGGCGCGTTTTATATCATAAACCTTATTTAGTAAAGACCTTGTAACCCCCCCTCCCAATGAAACTCTTTTTTTATTATTTATCCCCCTTCGCCTCTTCCAAACTTCACTGCTGTTTCATCATGGTGATTATTTAACAACAAAGAACAAAGGGTATAAAGTGCACTTGTAGTATTTTTATCTTTACGTGACAGAAGTATTACGCTTTGTATAGACTTAGTTGATATAGGGATCTTGAGCTTTGCATTCAGATTTTAATTGTTGTAAAAAAAAGACGCTCCCCCCTCTCCTACCCCCTTCCCCACTACTACACAACTTTTACATGCTTTCTTGCCGAGCAAGTCCTAAGATATTGCTCAGGAAACATGCTGTTACATTACCACGTTTGGAATTACCTGCCCACTACGTTGCAACCAAGTGTGTCAAAGCTTTGGATCAACCGAAACTTCAAAAAGAAAAGTCAGAGGATAAGCTTCACAATCTAAACACTATGGGATCAACTACGTACCATCGAGATGTTGCACCAGCTACTTAAGTCAGCATGAAATTTCACTGTTCATTCCGAATGACCCCTTATACAACTTTATTATTGAACGGCCCATGAATTAAAATATCCTACCATAACACCCATAAGCACAATGGAGCTTTAAGACAAATACTATTAGACGACTTTAAATAGGATACCGAAGTCTTGAATGCAAGTGATGAATTCCAACGTTTTGCTTTTCCTAAATGTTATTCTGAAGAGTTGACAGTACCCATGCGGTTTCCTCAGACTACATTGAATTACGAAATTAAAGATGTTGTAAAAAATTTCACGGCTATATATCAAAGATGCATTATAAGCATTTCAAGAATGGCACACAACAGGAGGTATTCCTCAAGTGGATGACATTGAAATTAGATCCAGACACAATAATAAAGTGAAGTTCTTTCTTCAATTTGTTGAAGTTGATATCCAGCTCATAGATATGTCGATGAAGCAATTCGCCACACTAGTTGATAGGGACAACCACGTAAGCAACTTCTTTGATTTAGGATTATACCATACGTCCCCGAGTTGCAAGCTTTCGATCATGGGTTCGACTTTACAACATTGAAATCAAAAAATAAAGGGTGTAATTTGCCACATTAATGACAAAATCAACCTTTGTGAGAGATTAATGAAACGCAAGCACGAGTCACCAAATCGAACATTCTTTCACATTTTGATTCAAAGAGAGAGGTCAAAGGCATTGGAAATTAGACTTGTGTTGACAGTCACGCCCTTTCATGACATTGAGGAAATCGTCGATGAACATGATTTTAATGACGCCATGAAAGAATCTCTCCTTTCATAGGACTCTATGGAGTTGGATGAAAATAAATCTTGGGACCAAATGAGCGAATTAGGTGTACCATGGGCGTTGTTCTAATTTGGAGACCTTATTCGTACAACGGATGGATATAACGACTTGGCATTTCAATTATATGCAATTTCCAATATACCAAAGTATCCATTACAAAACATGGCCATAAAATTGTTACAAATGTTAACTACTGATAAATTGAGGTCAGTTTTGATACTTGGTAAGTTTACCAAGTACGATTTCAAATTATTTATATTCTTTTGTATTTATTTTATTTCTTTTAGCTTATTATTCTTTATTTGGCACAAAATTGGATTTTGAGTGCTTTGCTCAAGCAAGGATTCCCATTGAAAGAAACAGCATTTGGAGACAACGTTGATGAAAAAGACTGGATGTACTTCTATGCCGGCGACTGGATTTCCTCCGAAGCGCATGGAAGTATGGACGACGATACCATTTAAAGATCAGCTCAAACTCCTGAAATACTAATTAAATAATTATAAAAAAAGGAGGGATAAATTGACCAAATGTTTACTCAAGGATGCGCCTTTGTTAGGCTTGTAAAAGGATCTCGCATCTGCACAACAAAAACTAGATGTTGATTTTGCAGCCTTTCCTAATGCTAATAATCTTATGACTTGTGGAAGCAAAAGTAGTTTTACCAGAAACTCTCTCCGGATGAGATTACTGATCAGGGTTGAGCCAGAGAGTTTAAAAGAGGAGAGAAAATTAGTTTAGGCGGCCACCAGCAACAAACCTGATGGGTTACAGTTGGAAAAGGGTATTCTATGCATCATCTACAATCTTGCTTCTTTCTATTTATATGTGTAATTGTACAACACAACTCTTGGGAAAAGTCTCAACTCTCTTTTTTCTGTATCTGTCTTTGGATTTAACCAAACTTGATATCAGATTTTGGATCCCAAACATTCGACTTCACGGCAATCAGGGAAATGACGGGCGGTGGAGACAGAGCTCTGTCTCCTTCATCAAATTGACCCAATCCTTCCTCTCGTTTCATAATCAGCATCTCAATTTCCCGACTCTCTAATCTTCTCTTGCTTAAATAGTCCTCGCAATCATGAAGCACCGCGGATCCCTTTGTTATAAAATCATTATAGAAATTCGAACCTTCAGATAAATTGAACAAGATTTCATTATACTTCACATGCGCGGTATCTAAACTCTGTAACGCATCTTGTCTATTCCGTTGTGTTGATGTCACAATCGACTTGTATTCATGAATAAATCTATTGTTTATGTTGTCAATCTTTCGCTCAAGATCTTCTTGATCTGATTTAGTCTTGTCAAAAAATGACAAGTCAGTATTGAATGATTTCAAATGGTCTTCGTACACAAGTTCAAACTTGGATGAGTTGAAATGTCCCTGTTCATCATACATGTCCTTGTCATTCAGTTTATATGCGTCAACCAACTTGGCTAATATATCATTATTCTTGATCTTGACATCAATCTGACGAAGAAATTTCTGTCGTTCTGACTCAAGTGATTGTAATTGGTCAATATGACTTCTCAAGTCAGTGACTACATCCGCAATCCGCTGATCGAGTTTAATGTAGTTGGAATTGGGGACAAATTTGTTCAAAGATCGGAATCCACCAACATAAACTTCAAGAATACTTTTAATTTCTAAAAATCTCTTCACCACCACATCGTCCCCCTTTTTCGCTTCTGCTAAATACTCCTTCATCCTTTGAATCTTGGCAGACAATTTTGCAGCAGTTTGATCGGAGCGGCTCCGCTTGATCTCGTGACCTCCTTGTTTTCCCTTCAACATTTGATCTTCACGCTTATCCAAATCGATTCGATTTTGACATTCAGCAACAAGTGTGTTACATTCATTGCTTAATCGATGAATCTCCAAAAGTGAAGTTTCAATCACTTGTAAACCACCCAAGTTCATAATTTCTCGAGAGTGATTGAGGATACTTTCGGGCAAGTTTTCAGGTTGCTGAAGTGCATCAATACTGGCAGGGAGATTTCGTTCATTGAGGAATTTGCCAATCGAGTAGTTTAGATTTTGAATTGGCTCGTATACTTTGACTCTGATGTACTCCTCGGTTCTCTCTTTAAATGCTTGCGCTGAGTGGACTACAACATATGGTAATAAATCTTTGAACAATGCTTTTGGTTGTATATGTTCACCAATCACAGATTCATTTGCATTTACCATTGATACTCCATTTATGGGCTTGAGCTCACTATTCGATGGAACAATCTTTAAATAGATCAAATCATTGTCTTTTTCTGCCACTTTATAAGCAGAACGTATGGTTTCAGCTAACCCTGTCGCATCCTCAACCACGTAATCACTCACATATTTCTTATGTTTCAATGCTTGAGCAATAGCCTCTGATGCAACTCGTAAATGTGCAACTTGCTCACCGTATTGAAACGAATTTAATGCCACTATGCTGCTTCTATAATGTGCAGCAGCCAAAAAGTGATACCTCTTTACAGCAATATGATTGACCCATTCCAACTTGATAAAATCCGACAGCGTGGCGAATTTCAATGCATCTGCATAGTACTTAGATGTCTGAAATGAAAGTCTCGCTATAACCGAGTCCTTGGTAGATCCATTGTTTCTTGCCTTTTGCCAAATAGTTTCCTGAGCCTCTGCAAGCATGAGCTCCTTAAGACAAGATATCGTCTGGTATTTGAGATCTCCAGAAATTTCAATATACGGTTCATTTGAAACGATTTCAAGTATATTTGAAAAACATCCAGCAGCATTTTGGAAATACTGACACGAGTTTTTGAGCCCTTCATCCGTACTCCTAGACTCTCTCAAGGCAAGGTGGGAGTAACAAACACCAATTTGGAAAATAATGCACAATTTCTCATACTTGAAGGATCGCAACTTTATAGGGCCAATAGGTGAATTATATATGGTGATAAACCAAGCAAATTCAACACAATCGTGCGGGAATTTCTGCTCAACTGTGGTTAGTATAGATAGATAATCGTAGAATTTATCCAAGTGGGCTGAAAGCTCTGTTTTTGATCCTGTTGCAGTGGTATTGATGCTAAAATCGGTAATCTCATTGCGAAGTGTTGTGAGGTATGATAAGTCAGATTTGAATGAGGATGCAGGCTGGAAAAACCGTTCACTTATTGTTTTGCTCAATTCTTCACCTAAATTTAGCGGACGAGACAGCTTGAATGGAACATTCAACAAATTTGTGGTCATGGTTTGGTTGGTGGAGGCAAAAGATAAACACTGGTCTGACCTCTTTTTCGCATGGAACTTTATCGCAAAAAATGCGCGCCAAGCAGCAACATTGTACAGCATTTTTTTTTTTTTTTGATCGATACGTCTACAAATGAAAAGCCGCTAATCATCGTGCCCTATTTGTAACATTGATCCTAAACACTTCCTATACATTTTGAATTTCATTTGACTGTAATCTTCCTCGAACAAGTTCAAGGCGGTCAAAAATCTGTCTTGCTTCTTGTTTAAACCCTTCGATTTCAGCCTCAATAGACATTACATCATCATGCGAGTGAGATTGACGTGGTCTATCTACTGCGTCTGATGAATTTTGAATCCGACTCTCCACTTCCGCTCCGTGTGTTTCATTCTTGGCATCATCGGTCCCAGTGGAGCTCTTTGGACCATCTAGGGAATCTAGTAATCTGTCGACAACCACGTCCGAAAGTAAAGATTTTGCGGCAGACAGGCGTCCTTTCTTTGCCTCTTGCAACTTTATACATTCCGCTTCAACTTCTCTACTCACCTTGTCAAATGTTTCTTTGTTAACCTCCACAACTAATGAAGTACAAAAACTAGGATCTTTGGACATTCGATAATCTGCGGCTATCAAATATTTAAACTCTTCAGCAAGTTCTTTTTGGGTACCATCATCTTTTGAGTTTGCAGCCCACTTTTTCAACCCATGTGGATCGGGAATTACCAAGTCTCTCTGTATAACTTGAGAAACTCTCTGTATTGTGCCCTTTCGACATAAAGCAACTCTCTGTGGTATTGCATCAGCCATCGCAGAGCTCGGTGCTACTGAGTTTTTGCCATTACGGCATTCATTATGTATTGGAGCAGGCACACCATTATGATGCTTGGGCTCGGGTAACTTCTCAAAAAAAGCTTTCGCAACTGATGCAAGGGCCTTATTAGGCTTCTTTGTAGGAGTTGGTAGTGTAATTTCCGGCTTTTTCTTTTCAGTCACTGACTCAGTGGATGCCCCCTTTTGTCTCTTGAACTCTATCTCCTCCCTCAAGTTGGACTCTTCATGGTCTTTATCCGAATCACTTTTACGTCGCCTCTTCTTTTCTACTTTAGACTTTTCTTGCATAGCATCAATTTTGTCATCAATTTCCTTCAAGCTCATTCCCAGGTGAGCCACCTTGTTCAAAAATTGCTCCAATTCCACTTCATTTTCTCTATTCTCTTCACTTACATCATAAGGTCCAGCAGGGGGTACAATTTCGTGAGGTATATCTGCATTGTAGTCAAACTCTTTCTTTGCTCGTTTGTTCTTCGCTTGCAAGCTAATGTTGAGTCCCGCTGCCTTCATATCTCTTCTCTTTTGAAGCAATGCTAATCTTTTACTTTCATCCAACATTCTTTCACGAGCTTTACGTTTCGCCTTTTTACCCTGAGTATTGGATAATCTAGCTTTAGCCTCAGCAAGCATTTCCCGATCATCATCTTCCATGTCCTCATCCTCATCGGATTCCAACTTGGCAGGTTGAGTTTCATGAGCAAAATTTGGGTCATGTACTGCTTCATTATCAATAATTTGAGCAGTTGGTTGGCCCACTGCTGGTAAAGTTTCGATCCCCGGGCCAGTTAATTTCAAGTCATTATTGCTCTCACTCCCTGACGCTTCATCTATCAATAGTTGATATCGCTCGATACATTGAGTTGCTGTCCTCCCTATAATGGAAGCTATGGATCTCCATTGATTGGGTAATAGTCGAGTGAGTTCAATCAATCGTTTATCCTGTTCAGATGTCCATCCAGACTTACTGATCAACGGATTCAACCATTCCACCCATCGCGACTTCGCTTGAGCCGCTGTCTTTTTGGGCAACAATGAAGAAACTCTTGCCCATTGATTGGTGCCGTATTTTTGTACAGCTGCTTTTAAAATTTCATCTTCTATACTTGTCCATGCGCCCCCTTTAACGTATGAAGACATCTCTGGAATGTATTGCTGATGTAGTATGGTTTGTAAGATGAGAAATCAAGACGGTTTGATAAGATAATTTTCCGGTGCGGCGTTACTGTTTAAACCACGAATATAGTTACATGAATGATTCAAGACAATAGTGAGACCACGCCAAGCAACGTGGAGAGTATTGACTATATGTACCTAAGTAGCTGGAGCCTGTACTCCACCCCAACCCCTTCTACTCCTTGTTAGCAATGCAAGTATATCTCGCATTTCGTCGTTTGTTCGGGGTGACACAATTTTACGAACTACACCATTGGTTACATTATTCCCTGCAACACACACACCTTCAACCAGATACTGTATTAAAAAAAAAAAACATCAAGTGTGTAATCCTAAAATGATACGTATTTCAATTAAAGTTTTCATTTCAGTTACTCTATTTGGTAATAAATTTTTTGAATGTTGAACAAAAAGAGAGAAAGGAAATATAAAAATCAGATGCAAAATCTCATTTGTTCCTCTCCTCAACCTCCTCCCCACTTTGTTTCGAGTACAAAAAAACAATAAAGGATAATACACTTCACGACAAAGTATATAAACAGTCAAGGGAAAGGCTTTAACCGGATCCTATCACAATTACTTTTCGAAGATCCACGAAAGTATTCTAACCATTGATTGGCCGCACAGACCACAACCACGACGACAACCACTGTCTTAAAGCTCGACACCACGAGTTTTGTTCAACAGAATTAAAATCCTCGGATCCAACATTATAGATCGCACAACTAAACGCTTTAACCCCTACAAGCTACTTGAAATCCGATAAAAGCTATCATCTAATCGCCAATACATTTCCATCGCCATCCATGAACAAAATCTTTCAACATAAACATCAAAAACTCATTCTTCAGTGTTACCCCGCTGGTAAGGCGACCGACAAGAAACCCAACTCATCTGAGTTGAGCTATTTGTTGTACTACGCATCAACACGTAGAGTCAAGTTGGAAAAGGTGATTCATTTCCTCAGAGAGAAAACTCAACATGATGCTGCACGAAATCGTACAGGAAATTTACAAGTCACATTGGCAATCATTAAGGAATTGATTGTCAAGTGTAGTGAGAATTTGAATGTGTTTGCTCCTCAAGCTTGTATAATTCTCAAAATCTGTCTCGATACAAAGGATATAGCTGTGTGCAAGAGTGTGGTTAAAACATATGCCGAATTGTGTGAGAAAATGGATGGAGCGCTTTTTGGTGGTGACAAGGAGTTTGTACAAGATTTTACTGACCTTACTCAACAATTGATCTCCTTTGGGAAGGAAAAGAATATTTCTCAAAACCAATACGATTGGCAAATGGTTTCATTAAAGGCTATTTATGCAATCTCCAATTGTTTAGGCTTCACAAGCAGCAGCTCAAAGAAATTCATTGCTGTTTCGATCCCATTTTTGATTCAAGTTATAATGCATAATAACAATATCAGCAGTCTTATGCAACGGTTGAAATCAAGCCTCAACGTTGAATCTGATGGAAAGAGATTGTCGCGTGTGCAACTGCAGAAATCTCAAACTCAAGTCAATAACCAAATTGAAGTTGATTTCGATAACGATTCGTTAACTTTGACCGATGTCAATGAGGAAGCAATGAATGCATTGAGAGCATTTTTCAACAACAACGCAGCTTCTCAAATATCAGAAGTCACGAGGGCCGTAGTTCAACACGTATTCACAACAAATATCAATTTGGATTGGGGAATTGTTCTATTGGAGTTGTGTGTGACATGGATTCCGATTCAGCTAAGGTTTGTTAGTTGCTCCACATTGTTGGCTACTTTAAACCGCATCAATATTGAAGGTGCCTCAAAGTCAAACTATCCACTTCACTTGCTGTATGCTAAGCATTTGTTGGGTTTATTGTCAACGGGGATCAACATGATTGGTTTGTCCATTTCCGATATCATTCAGCAGTTATTGAATTTGCAAACGGACTTGATATTGAAGCCAAGCGACTTAAGTAAGCCTGAAATTGACGTTTTGACCAATATTTATTCAGAGTGTATTTGCAATGTGACTACTCACATCTACTACTATGATCAAGTGCCGGATTCAATTCAAGAGATTTTGGTCAAGGTTGATTTTGTTTTGGACAGCTCATTTGTTGACAGCAGTGAACAAACATCCTCCAGTGAGAGAATACATGATCTCATTGTTCAGTTTTTGGACAATATTTCCAAGATATTCCTTATTTTGAAAAACAAAACCAGTACTATTAGTAGAAACCATGTTAATCTTGAACATTGGGATATCAGTCTTGGGTTATTGGCGCCTGATTCAGAATTTGATGATGACAGAAATACAATATTGTCTTTACAACAAATTCGAAGCATACAAGCTAAATATTTAAAAGTTTTTGACGAGTTTTTGAATATCGAATTAGCAGCAGCTTCACGTTCAGCATACGAAGTGATTAAGAAACAACAGTATAAGCTTGACCCTGGAAGTGGAGCTACTCATTTATCAGACGGGTCAGACAGCACTAACGACAATAAACTAAATGGCAAGAACTTGATGGAACCAGATGTCAATCAATATATCACCCAGCAACAGAATTTCATATCGCATTTTTTGATGTACGCCGATAGGTTTTTCGATGGACAAGAAGCACCTAGCACTGAATTGGTCCTTTTGTTGGTGAAAGTCTTGAAAGACATGATTGAAATTCTCGGTTTGAATTTTGTTAGTAACTTTATCCCATTTTTCCACCATGGTGTATTGAGGTTGGACAAGACAACAGATTTCACTCAGAGACAAATGTACAAGGACACGATTGCTCATATTTTGTTGTATTATATCTTGAAAACCCTTGATGATCAATATGAAGATGAGTTAGAAGGTTATTGCAAGTCTTCTAGATTGTACAAAATGGTTTTGGATAGCGTTGAATATAGAAGACAACATGGTTTGTGGATCCATGGAATTGATTCGTCACCTTCCGATTTGGAGCTTACAAAGGGAAAGAGAATGCTACCAAAAGATGCCAATGGTAATGACATTAGACTTCGGATAAAGAGTGAAAACATTGAAGAATTTGCTTGTGGTAACAATTTTTTGATTGTTTGGTTGCATCCTCAAAAACCATTATTGACCGAAATTGAGAAACCTCAAGTGTCGACGCATATGAGTCAATTTAACAACGACTCAAGAAACACTAACAATACTGCGTATATGGATTATGATGAACATTCGGCCGCTGCAGCGGCAGCAGCAGCTACAGCCGCAGCACATGCCGATCATTTTGCACCACAATTGAACAACCACACTGGATTTTCATCAGATGCAGCTACAACGGACTCTGAAAAGGGATTGTATACTGGGTTAGGTTTAGGTACAGCACAAGACATTCGACAAATTCGTGCCGAAATTCTACAATTTAGTCAACATTTCCAAGAGAGAGGAATCCCATATGCTGCAAATTATACCTTGACTAATAATGGCAACACCACGTCTACTATTAGTCGGTTGAATGGTGATTTAGACTCATTTGATCAGACTAATGGATCAATTTACACATTTAATTCGCATATAAACTGCCCTAGAGTTGCTGATTTGAAGGAAACATTGAGCATAAACAATTTGAAAGGTGTACCAGCTGGTAATGGTCATGCTGGTATGGCTGCTCGCAATATGGATCAAACAGTATCCAATAATTCAATCTTGAGTAAGAATTTATTGTCCACCGATGTGGATTCGATTTTGGCTGGGCTAGATAGTGATGATGAGGCTGCATTTGTTGTGTGACTTTAGAAGAGAAGGTACTTAACTAGATTGTCTATTTCTTTTGATATACACCAGTAGTCACTATCGTCTCTTCTTTATACATCTCGTCACCTCATACCTCATTCATCATTCATTATCGTCGTCATCATCTCCCTCCAAAGCTTCAAAAGCGTTGAATGTTTTTGTTTGTTTGTCACTAGCAATCTCTCTTGGATCCACGGCTTTTGATGAACCCAAATTCTTATTATTTGGCTTAGCTCTAACACCGATTGACTCTCTAAACTTATTCCTATCATCATTCGCGTCGTTGTCCCCTCCACCAAAGCTTCCACCTCTGTGATTATTATGTCCACCGGAAACAGGGACAGTTGTTTCCCATCCATCTTCATCTTTAATAACTTCATTCTTCTTTTTCAAATATGGCTTTTGTTGTTGATTACCACCAGATCTAGAGCCTCTACGTCTATTCATGTGGTGATAACTTCTTTCATTTCCACGATCGTCGATATAAGTGTCTCCGTTGTGCCATTTTCTAGCGTGTTCAGCTTGTTGTTGTTGATGAGCATGTTCTTTAACTTGGTCAATTAATTCATTAAAGGCAGCCAATATGGTTGGTTGTGGAACATAAGTTGTTTCTTCTTTAATTTGAAGTAATTGTTCTTCTGTGTATTTTGCCATTGTTTGAGTGAAAAAGTGTCGTGGTGAAAAAAAGGTTCGATAGTGGATGACTTTTGCCGATCAAGTTGTTCAAAACAGTGGAGGTTTAAGTTGTCTTCTGACAGGTCTTGCAAAAATAAAAACGAACGTAAAATTTTTCGTTTATTTATTTTGGCATTTATTGCACGACTTCAAGAGAATGTGATTGTAGACAGCATAGACATGATGATAGATTCATGAGAAAGGTATTGCATAGATCTTTGCAGTTATATGTCGTGATAGCTTTGGTAAAGGGTGACTGGAAATACCGAACTCAGAGTACATCTGGTTTTTCGAAGTGCCAGAACGCTGATTGTAAATCTAATGTTGCAGGACAGTCCTGTAGACGAGAGCTGCACATAGATTGCTCGACAATCAAGTTGTCCATGAGAACATCCTACTGAAACTCAATGTGCCATGTCGATGTATAGCGGCTGTTACAAATCCATACAAATGCCATTTCAGCGACGTAGGCAATTACATGAAAACTGAAAATGAAAATGATTCAACTGATTTGAGGAGCAACACGTTAGCATCTCGTGATTGGTTTTTGCTCAATCTGTACTGATGCGTAAATAAGTGTTGATGATTATAAAATACAGATTCTCGTCAATGCCCAAAAGAGCCCACTACATGGTATCATTCCACACTTAAAATCGGCAAATACGCTCCTTTAGTTTACGTGATACCCCCACTTTCTAAGTTTAAGACAGATCCTACAAAACAGTACCAACCCTACAGACGGGTCTTCTTTTCTAGCTAGTGAGCTTTTTGCGCGAAAAGCACAGCTCAATACACATTTTGCATACTCATTAGACATTAGGTAAACGAAAGCGTTTAGAGCTCTAGAAAGGAGAAGCAGAATCAGTGGAGAGGTTGTGGCATTAAGCCTTGTTCATTGCTTCCTTGCATTATGTTTTAGCCGTTTGAGTGCTTCTAATTATAGAATACTATGATTTGTTCCTCGGATTTAACTCCTTGATTACGGCCGAACTTGACAAAAAGGAACACATAATTGTTAGTCTTTCACCAGGAACAATTGAAATCTCACAGGAGGTACTTTTCGTAACAACCCTAAGTTATTCAAACGTACTAAAGTCAAAATATATAGAACGAAGAACTTTTTAATCGGACATTACTCAAAACTGTTAAATATTATGTAATCTAACGCAAGATTGTATGTACTTTATCACCCCAAGCGCCGTGCCCTCCCCTTTTTGAGTTACATTGGTGGTTCCGCATTAAAGAACAGTTTCGCTATGGGTTTGCCGTAATTACATTTGAGTCAACAACAATTACAAATGACGCCTATATCTATATCATCGGGGCTAACTTCAACATCAGAATCGCGTTTAAGATGGAGTTAGGATCTACTGTTCCAACAGGAAGGATATAAATACTACCTTAAGACTGATACAACAGCTATTTATAAAGAATTACATCATATAGAGAAGATAAACATACACACCACTAAAGATCCCAACATGAAGCAATTTATAACCGATTCATTTGTTGGTCTGATCTTGTATCGGATTTCAGGTCGCAGGTTATTTTTACACCGTGATGAGTTGCCTGGCTATGTCGTTCCTGAAAAGTATTTAGCCGACAATGACAAGCAATCAGAGAATGTGTTCGCCGAAAGAGAAGGTGAATCCGAAGAGCAAAACAACAATGAAAACCATAGCCTTAGGAGCAACGGCGACATAGTAGCTGCTACTGAACCACAAAACGAAGATGTTATAGAAAAGGAGAAGCAACAGGACATCAACACTGATAGCGCTTCAAATTCAAGTAAAACCACCTCTAAGCTGATTCCCAAAGACAATAACGAGTCGAATCACATCATAGTCACATGGGATGGAGATGATGATCCAGATAACCCATACAACTGGCCATTTTATCTCAAGGCAATCATGGCTTTTCAAATTGCTTTCTTAACTGTGTCAGTGTACATGGGATCAGCAATCTATACCCCTGGTGTCCAAGATATTATGGAGAAACTCAACATTAATGAAACTAAAGCAGTGTTGCCATTGACGATGTTTGTTATTGGATACGGTATTGGACCCATCTTTTTCAGTCCATTGAGCGAGGATTCTCGAATTGGTAGAACTCCACTATACATTGTTACGTTGTTCATTTTTTGTATGATGCAAATCCCAACCGCTTTGTCAACAAGTCTTGCTGGAATGGCTGTGTTGCGGTTGATTGCCGGGTTTTTTGCTAGTCCTGCTTTGAGCACAGGTGGCGCTTCATTTGGTGATTTTATTACATTGCCTTACTTTGTTGTTGGATTGGCTACTTGGTCTTTGGGTGCTGTTTGTGGTCCCAGTATCGGACCATTGATTGGTGCAGTTTTGGTGCAAAGAGGTGGTCATAATGGATACGAAAGTTGGAGATGGACATTTTGGTTTATGGCTCTAATTTCGTCATGCTTTTTGATCCTAGGTTGGACATTACCGGAAACTTATGCCCCTAAATTGTTACGCCAAAAGGCAGAAAGATTGAGGAAATTAACTGGAAACAACAAGATTGTATCTCAAGCTGAGTTGGATCACGGTGCAACTTCAACAGGTGAAGTTGTTAGAAAATTGTTTTGGCGCCCTTTTGAAATCACAATCACAGAACCAGTGGTGCTATTGATTGGTATTTATATTGCTTTGGTTTACAGTATTCTTTACTTGTTTTTCGAAGCTGTCCCCATTGTGTTTCAAGAAACCAAACATTTCACTTTGGTTGAAATGGGTGTAACTTATCTTTCAGTTGTCATTGGTATCTGTATTGGTGGTACCATTTATATTCCATATGTTTACAAGGTGTTTACCAAACCATTGCTTGCTGGAGATTACGGTAAAGTGACTCCAGAGATCTTTTTACCACCATCAATTTTCGGAGCTGTTTTGATGCCTATTGGATTATTCATCTTTGGATGGACTTCTTCCCCCAAGATCCATTGGTTCCCACCATTAATTGGAACAGGAATCTTTTCAATGGGTGCATTCATCATTTTCCAAACATTGTTCAACTATATGGCTGCTAGTTTCAAAGTTGAATACTTGGCCTCTGTATTTTCATCCAATGCATTTTTCAGAAGTGTTGTTGCTGGTTGTTTCCCACTCTTCGGAAGAGCTTTATTTTTGAATTTGAGTATTCACAATTATCCAGTTGGCTGGGGTACAACATTATTGGCCTTTTTGTGTTGTTTAATGATTCTCATCCCAGTGTTTTTCTATTAGAATGGACCCAAGTTGAGAGCAAGGTCCAAGTATGCCAACCATTAGAGAGACGACTGTGTGAGATGGGTCGCGAAAGACAATAAAGGTCGGTATAATTTGCTTTTATACATGTGTACTTAATTAGAATCATGTGATTTGTGATTGTGAAAACGATGTAGTTACATAAAAACGAGGATTAGAGCACGCTCTAGGGAAGATCTTGACCCAAATCTAGAACGAGGGAGATTTATTAGTGCTCTTCATAGTTGGACATTTGCTAATACATTCTCTATTCTCTTCTCCGACGCTAAACCAATGAAGTTAGTTACGAAGAGTGTGAAATGAACAAATACTGGGTTTATTTTTGATGCACAAAGTATTGTTCTGCGCAGAGGCAGCGCATCTCAGGAAATCCACAAAATTTATCTCTAAAAGAGCTACATCAGTTCATCACCACAGTTTTTGTAAAGCAAATAAAGACCAGCACCCTATCAATAATCCTCGCAACATCGTTTCGTTATGCCGCTAGCTCATAATCTAAACAAAGTGAGTAAAAACTTATCCAAGTCCACTGGATCGATGCATATAAAGGGACGAAAATTCAAACAATTGAATCGAGCAACAGTTCGAGACAAGAAACTCAAACTACAAAAGATTGAAAGTGTAGAGAGAAAGCTGAATGAGTTGCTTATTGTGTCCTTTTTGCAGGAGCAAATAGCTGACAACGTTGAAAAGCCAACTTACACCTTGTCAGAAATACAATCCTTGATTGAACAGTTTATCGATCAAGATCGTCAACAATTGGTGCAAGTAAAACAAGAACATCGAAAGGGTAGGCCGATTTCGAATAAACAGAAGTTACTTACTGAGAAAGTGAAACATGAGGAGCATTTATTTGCTACTGGGTATAAAGTTCCTGATCTAAGTCATGAGGAAACGGTAA
This sequence comes from Lodderomyces parapsilosis, assembly GCF_000182765.1. NCBI lineage: Eukaryota > Fungi > Ascomycota > Pichiomycetes > Serinales > Debaryomycetaceae > Lodderomyces > Lodderomyces parapsilosis. The sequence continues at coordinate 1,605,122 of NW_023503281.1, read as the reverse complement.
CGAGGTTGAGAAATTGGAATGGAACAACAGGTGCAACTACAGGATTCAAGTTTGTAAATATTTCCAAAGAGATGAAGGAGTTTCCAACGGTGGAAGTAGAGATGAAGGAATGATTTAGGATGTGTATGATATAAAAAGTCCTTTGCATTCGATGTTTAATAAAGTCAATCATTTGGTGTTCCACAAGATGTTCTTCAAATTGAAGCCACCTTTACTGGCTTTCTTCTCGTGTTGTGTAATCAACTCTGGCTCGTTTGTTACTCTGTCTGTATCAACAAGTGGTGTACCCACAATTTCCATCAGTTCTTTTGCTTCACCAGCTGCAGGTTCCATTGATTCACCACCAGGATGTTCAGTAGGCACAGCATCGTCCAGATTTTTCCTTGGTTCATCTGAAATAAAGCTCAAGCCAAGATATGCAAGCATAGCCGTAACTGCTCCTGTAGTTGCACGTTTACCCCATGAAGACTTACCTGAAGCTCCTTTAGGACCCCGTTCTCCTTCATTTTCTAAAATCAAGTACTTGCGCTTGCCATCCAGCTTGTATCCGACAACCTTGTAATTCTCATTTTGTAAGCACTGTAATCTGTCATTGACAATAGCAAGCTCCGAGTCACTGAACTTGTCCAAAATTTCAAATATATCTGATTTATGGGCAAGCTCATCACGGATCAAATTTTCCGATACGGGGATTTCATCACCAATTAAACTCAAAAGTAAGTATTTTTTGCTAGTTGCCGCAACTGATTGATCATACCTTGTTTTGCTCCATTTATAAGCATCTGCCTGTCTTTGCTTTGACAATTCATCCTTGTTTAGTCTTGTGAGATATTCCTCAACTTTAGCAGGATCAATTGCATTTGCACTTGCCAGTGTTGCTGACGTTCTATCATTCAGTCTCTTGCGCGGCTTATGTGCACTTCTTGAATGTGATTCCGTTTCTGGTATATCGTCATTTTGCAACGCAGAGACAAATGCAGCTCTCACTGCATCTTCGAAAGTTTCATCTTTAAAAACAGTATTTCTTCGATTGTCCAAATCAGCAATGTATTGTTCTGAGTTGTGATACTTCTGCTTGGCTAAAGAACCGTTTGCACTCCTTACATCAGGCTTCAATGGTTCGTATTCACGAATGTCGTATTCATACTCAACTTCAGGTGTCTCGCTAACCTGTTCTCTTGTGAGGACATTTTTTCTCGCTGGCGTTGTGACATTCTTTGGATCCAACCTCTGCTTTTTGGGTGCTGATGTCTCTTCATTTACGCTTCTCATCAAATCAGAATAGAATTCTTGTAATCTGTCCTCTGTAATTGGCTCACCATTCAAGTTCTTACTCATTCCGTAAAGACAAACAAGGAACGCTGGATAGTGGTGAATCGCAGCATTGTACTCCTTTAACGAAGCTAAAACCTCCTTCTTGAATAAGTAGCCGAGCGATGTTGCATCCAAAGTTGCAATGTACACATCAACCAATGAATTGAACTCCTCTTTTGACACATGTATTACATCGGACTTGTATAATAATCTTGATGCGGTTAAGAATGCACCTAACACATCGTGCTCTTCCTTTTTCAATAGGTCTAATTGCTCCGAAAGTGGGTTCCTTGGAGGCTTCACCAATTTTCCCAACTTTTCCCACTCTGTAGCGCTTGTCAAAACGTTGTCCAACACAAAAGTTGATCCGTGGTTATGTTTAAAAAGCAATGCCAAGTTTCGATACAACTTATGCCAAATCAATTTCTTATCACTAGTTGAGTAATTGGCTTTGGAAAATTCCTCAATTTTGCCCAAGATTTCATTTGCATATACATCTGCAAATCTTTCAATGTTTAATGAAACTTTTAGCTGGCTCAATTCAAGCACGTACTCCTCTAACATAAAATCATTAGGCATTTGTCTGTATTCTTGAGAAACTTCCTCGATATTCTTCTCTGACCTCATCTTTCGTTTCTCAAACCCATCAAACACTGCTTGACTGTTGAGCAACACATCCAAAACATCTGTGTTTTGGCCATTCATGTCAAACAACCTGCTCAATCTCCTCTTTAATCTAATGTATTTAAAAGATTCGCTGTTACTAGAAATCAACGAGTCCTTATTCTTGGCATCGTCAAAAAAGCTTTCAATTTGATAATCTAATGCCTTGAACACGTCGTCGCTTGTATGTTCATTGAAAGATAAACCACCAAGTGCATGTTTAAGTTTAGTTAGCTCATTCACAAAATCGTATAATTCCAACTCATCAGGTAATTGGACATACGGAGCTGATTTTTGTGCCGGCTTTTCCTTCATGTGCTTTTCAAATTGAGCAAACACATCATTGCTAAGAAGGACCGTGTTTAAGATTTCTAGGCAATCAGTGGTATTGTTCACGGAAAACTCCTTCAACTTCGCCCTCAATGTAAGCAAACTGCCATGATTAATTTCAGGCCACAATGTGTCATCCTCTAAAATTTGATTGGTGACATTCTCGATAACAGACATGACCGCAGTTTTGTCGCTGAAATCCCCAGTCAAACCCTTGAGAAATTCAATCTCAGCAACGTGCCTTTCAAGACGTAACCAGTCGGGTATTTGCTTGTAGTTTGTACTTGTGTGCCTGTCATGGATTGCCACCTCATCAGACCCTTTTGCAATCTCGTCCAATACCTCCAAATGAGTACCTAAATACTTTGACGCGTCCTCAAGTGCAGAAACAAGCGTATCAACAGAGCCTGGTGTCAACATTGACCTCTTCTCGATCGCTTTTACAAGATTGTCAACATCAGAATAGAAAGCGAAATCGACACCTAGTCCTCGTTTTGCAGCGGCAAGATCCTTCTTCATATGCAACAATAGTGATCCCTCAGGTAAGCACTTTGTCAAACTGTCTCCATTTAATTCCAAAAATTTGATGAGGATGTCGGGGTTTTGAGCAAGGTTTACAACGGTGCTACTATCTATGCCAAAAAACGCCTCAGAAGCGGCATAGCTTCCAGGCAGGAAATTGCACCATTCCTTTTCAAAATCCTTCGTCAAGGCCACCTCCAAAGGAAAGTTCCATTTGAGCAACGCGTTCAAAATCCAGTCCTCTTGCAAATCACCAGTGAATTTATACTTTGCAGTGTGGAAGTTGTAAGCAGTAAAGTGGGAAAGTAACATACCAGACCGCAATTCATCAGTCGTCAAGACCTCCAACAAGTTCTTTGCTTCATCTGCGAATGGATGATCACGTGTTGTTGAAATTTCATAAAGTCGTGGCGCCAACTCGTTATATTTGCTAGTTGCGGGTATAAAGTTTCCAAACTCAAGCATACTCCATACCACGCACAAATCTTTTAAGGTTTCATTCACTTCTTCTCTATCAAATTTGGCACTCAAGTTTTCAAACATACATTCTTTCATTGCAGGTTCAAAATTATTGGTTTCCACGAGAGCCTTGATCAACTTCAAAGGAGTGATTGTTTTTGCTAATTTCTCACGTAATGCCTCATACCTTTCAGCTTGAATCAACGTTTTGAAGAATGATTCGTCAGCGCGCTGGCTATTTTCCAAAAAGTGATCAAACTTTCCAACCATCCTGTCAATTTGAAGTATCAAATCGTTCTTTGATCTAATTCTCTTAAAGTTAAACTCACGGTCTAAAGCTTTTAACTCTGAAACATAAAAGTACAAGCCTAAGTTGAGAAAATCTGAAATTTCTTTAGAGCGTTTCACCTTTGGAAAGTACTCCTTTACCACTGTTTGAGGGAACTGAGCATCCTTATTAACGAACTCGACAAAAAACTTTACCATCTCATCAAATTTGGACTTGGTTTCTTTTGTAACTTGAGGGATCTCCCCCCTGGTGTAGTAATCTCTAAATATGAACAAAGTATTAACAATCTCCAGGCCTGACAAGTCAGCAAAAGTTCCAATCCTGTGGTTAAAAGTGTCTTGTAAGAATTGTTCAAAGACCTTTAACTCGTCATAGTAATACTCTGTATAAGCAAGCCCCTGAGGGAAACCCTTTTCGTTCGTCACCTTGAAATCCCACATGCAAAAGTCTAGTACATCTTTCATTAATGACTCGTTGCAATCATGGATTATGTAATACGGATATCCAATGTTTCGGGGCCTTTTGATTGTAAAGTTGGGTAATGCGATGTCAATATTCAACTTTTCATTGATGTCTTCACCTTTCTTTTTGGTCTTCTTTTTTAGCGAGATATAGTCAATTTCGTACTCCTCAGAATGTGTAGCAAATCCTCTGACAAGATTCACTGAAGAGCGAGGCGGATCTAAAGTTTTGTGGTACTTGACTATTGTCGAACACGCGGGGAGTGCCAACTGTGGCGTTTTTGCAATTGTGGTTTTCAACAACTGTTTTGCAATTACCCTATTTGAAAGCATCCTGGGCAAAGCAGTACTGCAATTCTAACAATATGCTCTTGTGGAGATCAATGAGGGTTGATCTTGTGCAGTAGTGTATCAAATAGCAATAAGTAAAATAGCTTTTGCGGAGTCGGAATTGCAAAAAGCAGGGGGACCTTGTGCGATTACTAAGATTCAAATGATAAATACGATATGAGGCTGATACTATATGGTATGACTGTTGTGGTGGGCTCTAATATAGTAAGCCGAAGTTGGTGGGTGTGCGTTTCAAAAGAAGTAGGTTGAAAGTAGTTTTTTGAGGAAAAGGGACAAGGGTAAAAAAGGGGAGAAAGAAAAGATAACACACAAAACAACAAAGTAAGTAAGCAAGGCAGATAAGAAAAGAAACTAACAATTAATTGTAGTTTTATACACGACTCAATGTGCACCTCATATATACCGTTCGTTAGAGACTTACTAGCTATTCATAAAGCTAAGCTACTGTATCCAACTGTTAAAACTATTTGCATCATTGTACATCCTAGATCTCATACGAGTTTTGCTGCAAAATGTGTCAAAATACATGGCCATGTAACTTTTGTTTCAAAATTGATGCAAAAATAGGGCTTATCCCTCATGGACGAAGTGGAGATGACCGAAGGTGACCATTGACAAACACAGAGCGTATGAGAAAGTCAATATTCAATCACATCGTCTTCATCTTCCTATTGATTTCACGCATAGTGATTCAATCTTGTGGTCCACTCTAAACACGTGAATCTCATTTGTTTTTAGTCCATAAAAAAAAAAAAAATAATGCAGAAGGATCTCATCATCCTTTATCGTCAGGACATCTCTAGAAATGTTTAATGTATGATATCAAGACTTCTTAAGCTTTGGAAAGGACAGATGAATAAACCAATCAAGAAACCTATAATAAGTATTGTTGGTACTACAGGTGTCGGCAAATCCCAATTTAGTATTGAATTGGCGAAAAAGATCAATGGTGAAGTCATCAATGCTGATTCCATGCAAGTGTACAAGGGTGCTGATATCATAACCAACAAACACCCCATTGAGGAGCGTGAAAATGTGCCTCATCATGTTATGGATCATGTTGATTGGAGTGAGGAATACTTTATTCATAGATTCAACAAAGAAGCTAATCATGCAATTAATGACATTCACTCGCGTGGAAAGATCCCAATAATTGTTGGTGGAACACACTATTACCTTCAAACACTACTTTTCAATAACAAAACTATGGAAAATAAGAAGGAGAGGGAGTTGACCAAAACTGAAATTGAGTTATTGGATGGTCCTACTAACCTTCTATTTGAAGAATTACAAAAAATAGATCCAATTATTGCCGAAAAATTTCATCCTCAAGATCACAGAAAACTACGACGAGCAGTGGAGATTTGGTACACAACTGGCCAAAAGCCGTCAGATTTGTATATCGAACAAAAATTGGATGAGCAAGAGCAAAGTTCATTAAAGTACAATACTTTGGTGTTTTGGCTATACTCGGACCCAAAAGTGCTACAAAATCGATTGGATAAAAGAGTTGATAAGATGATGGAGACCGGTGCTGAAAAGGAGATTGATGAGTTGTTTCAACATTACTCAAACAACAATTGTGATTGCACGAGTGGGATATTCCAAGTTATAGGATTCAAAGAATTCTTACAGTGGTTGGAAAACAACAAACAAAACGAAACAGATTTTGCTCATGGGCTTGAACGGATGAAGATAAGGACCCGACAATATGCTAAGTATCAAGTCAAATGGATTCAGAAAACTTTGCATCTTGAACTACAAAAAGAGGCAAAATTTGACTATGTTAATGGAGGAAGATTGTATATTCTTGACGCAACTGATTTATCTGAATGGGAAGATAACGTATGCAATCGCGGACTAGCTATTGCAGAGCAGTTCTTCCAACAAAAAGTGACATTACCTGAGACCCCTGGGCACTTAGCTGGACTTCTCACAGAGAAAACAAATTTGAAAAGCAACAAAGTTATTGGCTCAGAACAAAGGTGGAAGCATTTCAAATGTGATGTTTGTAAAGATAAGAACGGAGACCTGTTTGTGGCAGTAGGAGAAGACAGTTGGTCACGTCATTTGAACAGTCGAAGGCACAAGAAAAATACAAGTGCAAGTGGTAAAAGAAAACATGTAGAGGAGATGATTCGTTTGCATAAGAAGCAAAGTTAATTAGAATCTATAGCGTAGCTTAACTCTGACGTTGTGGTAGTTCCACTTTTTAGTATTCGTCGTAAGTTTTGTAGATTTCATAGATCTATTCTCTTTGATCTCATCTGCAACACGACCGGTAGCGCGAGTATTTACCTTTTCCAAATCAGGAATATTAATCTCAAACATTTGTAACGATAACAACCAGTATTCTCCACCCACTTGTTATACAATATATTTGAGCTAGAAAACTGCAAGTTGAACTAAGCTATGACCTTCTTTGAAGATCAGTTTTCGTGTATTGATATCAATAAATCGCCAAGGAGGAGAAAAGTGTATCCACAACATCTATATCCTAATGAGCAAGCTCAGGCTCATTATAATACACAACCGGCGCACTTTGAAACTCCAAAAAGGCAATCCAACAGTGAGATTAAGTCACAGAGTACCGTTAGACAACAACATCGCGTTCAAAGTGACAACGACCTAGCAACATGCCCCCATTCAGAAACCGCAATATCCAAGAAGGATTTTCAATTCTCATTCATGAGAGCAACATCTTCATCACTTCAAAAAAGGCAAGGCTCAAATTCATACAACTCACTCTTGACATCTTCAAACACAGCCAATTCATCGTACGCAAAAAAAAGACATGAGTATACAAGGCACCTATCTCATAACCATCGAGGCAGAAGAATTGCGCTGGGCCAAAACATTCTAAAAAGCGACAACACAATCAGTAACCAACCTTTTGAATTGGAGTATTTGAATGATTCTCCTTCGAAAAGTTCCAGGAGTAAAGAAAATACAGTGCCAAATGACAAATCTCCTCCTAAACCCAGGCGACACGTTACACAACCTATATCTTGCCCGTCCGATGTTTTCCAAAGACTTTATACTCCGAAATCAAATCCGGGTTATACGAAACCCCAAAGTCTAAAAGCTAGTATACCAAAGTCGGGGAACGGGGCAAAAGTGCAGACAATTGGGGAACTTTACAATATATTGTTCAGAAAGGATGCCAGGTTATTTCGATGCTCAAGGCATGATCCTTCCGCATCATCAATGCAAAGGCCCGTGGATGTCAACACCATCTCACTTAATCTGCTCAATATCTATGAAAGAGGAGAAATTATACGAAAAGATGGTGTATATTACGTACCGACATCACATGAACGCAACATCAACTTGAAAAGTTACGGAAACAATTTTGGCTTCGATGATAATGGGGGAAATTACATAGTATTGTTAGATGATCACATTAATTACAGATTTCAGATACTACAGAATATTGGCAAAGGATCATTTGGCAATGTGGTATTGGCAAAGGATCACAAGTTTAAAGGAGATAATTTAGTGGCTATCAAAATCATCAACAATAACTTCAACTCCTCAATTCAATCGGTTAATGAGATCAAAATGCTCAAACATATGAAGACGAGACAGCATGAAAATCTCATTGAGTTTTACGAACATTTCAATTTCAGAAGTCATATTTGCATTGTTACGGAGGTCCTATCACTCAATCTATATTCTGTACTTGAGATTACTCAATTTAGAGGTTTTTCCTTCGACTTGATCAAAAAATTCACCAAACAAATACTTTGTGGACTAGGATATTTGCATTCTTTGAAAATTGTACACTGTGACATGAAACCTGAAAACATCATGATCAAATTACCCGAGCACCCACAAGACGAAAGCCTCGTTGTCAAGATCATCGATTTTGGCTCATCATGCTTCGAAGATAAAAAAACATTTACATATATTCAATCAAGATTTTACAGGGCTCCCGAGATCATTTTGGGTGCCAATTATGATAATAAGATAGATATTTGGTCCCTAGGTTGTCTTTTGTCAGAGCTATTCACTGGCTCACCTTTAATAGCTGGGAAGAATGAAATTGATCAAATCGGCTTGATGTTGGAGATGTTTGGTGCCCCAAAATCGGCAACCATATTGAAAATGCGATCACAATTGACGAGAAACCTACATCATTCATCAGATAAAGTAGCTTTGACATTGAGTTCCCCAACTGAAAAACAGATTAAAAAGACTTTATTGTATAAAATATTTGATCTCAATGGAAAGATCAGCATGTCTATCTTAAATCATTATAAAACAGCAACCAACTCAACGAAAAAGCAATTTAAATTGAATTCTAAAAGTTTGGAAGTTTGTCTTGGTGTTGGAAGTTTGTCGTCAACTTGTGCTAAAGCATTTATCAATCTCTTGCAACGTGCATTAGTTTGGGAACCACTGGATAGAGCTAGTGTGGATGAGTTGCTTCGAGATGAATTTCTCGCGTAAATTGTATATGTAGTTTATGTTATACGTATCTCAAAAACATGTTGCACATTTACGGATGCCCATGATGGGACCCAGGCCAGGCGCTAATCTTTTCCGCCCTCGGGGTGCTCGCTCTACTGCTCTCCCCACTCTCATTAAACTCAGTCAACTCAGTAATATTAACGCTAGTTTCAATTAAGGAATTCACTTTTCTCTCAAACGTGTATCTCAAGTCTTGATCATCAAGGGTGGAAACATAATCTTTGATTTCAGCTAGCTTCTCCCCTTCCACCTTCTCCAAACTCTTGATAAATCGGGACCCAAAGTTGGAATCAATGGGTAAATTAGAGTATATTTTTCGTTTTAGTATACCCACGGTTCGCAAATTATCAAGCAACTTGTCATAATGAATCTCCGGCGTTAAAGTAACCGAGGCATTATTTGATTTAGATGGGGGGTTAATGAGTAATAGTGCAGCATAGTACAACATTATATGTATGTGCACAGGGACATACTTTAAATTATCAAGAATATCTTTATCATTGATGACTAAATTTATGACTGTATGAGCGGCATTCAAAGCAATGTTGGCATTAATTGCAGCTTCATCAGGTGAAACCAATCCTTTGTTGGAGATAAACTCATCTTCATCCGGATTTGAATCGGAGTCGGAGTCGTCCTCACTGTCAATGCATTCTTCAATTTGCGTGCTCTTTTGTGTTTGAGTCATCCCTTTTTCAACACTTTTATCCCAAGCTGGGAATAAGCCACCATCATTGGGATTCATCGAAAGCTGTCTAACAGCTGATGAATTTATATGCATTTTTGCAAAATTGTAATAAATCAAGGTGCTTTTCGTCGACCACACGGCGCCATTATTGCAAGGTGCTAGCAATACTGTCCAAGAAACCATCCACTTATCTAGCTCAAGATTACTCTTAGAGGGGATTCCAAACGAGGATGGCATTAGCAAATCCCACGCATCGCCACGAAAGGCTTCGCTCAATGCTTGATTGTATTCCACTTGTGAAACCAATCTTAGATCTGTAAATTTCTGCTTCATCAACTTATTGTGGAGATCCTCTTCTGTGGGAGCTTTTTTCACATTAGAATTTGGTTCAATCTTCCGCCTCAACTGTTTCTTTGTCTCGGAAAGTTTTCTTTCATCTTCACTAATGAGAAGCTCTCGGCTGTGCTTCAAAGAATATTCTTGCGAGCTAACCAATGGCTGCCGGTTGAATGCCATACTTTGTTGGCCATCCAATACGTACAACAAGTACCAAAGTTTCAAATCGTCACGATTCCTTCCACAATTGGGATTATTCAACCCATACTCTTTGGCAATTTGTAGTGCCAATCCTGTAAACATTTGGGAATCAGATAGCCAAAAACTGCATAGCACTAAAGCAACTATTGTGTTGAAAGCGCTTGGTTTATCAGTTGGCTTGTTCTTATGAAATAGGGTACCGCATATATCTCGCAAGTAAACCAGTAATTGTGACGATTTAAAAGAAAGTTGAGGGTGGTGGATAGATGCAATCGTTGAAATAGCGCATACAAGTACGGGACACGTCTCCCAAATATCATCAACCAGGAATTTTGATATTTCAAAACCAAACAATTGTTGAGCTATGTTAGAATCAAAAAACTTGAAAAGATCTTTGGCTTCTCCTTTCGAGAGAAAACCATCTCGAAAATCATGCGGTGGTGATATATTGTGCTCGTCATTGATACCACCCTCTTTGATATCGGTATAGTCCCCTATTTTTTGTCGTTTAGAGCCTTGGTCATATGCTCGATTCATCGAACTGGTAGAAAGGAGTTCCTGATAACGAGTACCATTAGTTGCAACTTTTGGTGATTGGGAATGATCAGATCCATAATGCGATTCTATTTTATGTATTGTATGGCCACCTATCTGTTGCTGATGATTCAGCTTTAATAAATCTACTAAAGAATCTATTTTGGTGTCGAATGAATTTAAACGTTGTTCAATATCTGACTTCCATTGAATGTCATTACGTGATAATCTATCTGATGGCAAATAATTATTTGACGGGATTGGGGACAAGCCCTCTTTGAAAGGCGGTGAGTTGAACGTAGCTCGACTTGGAAGCAATGTTGTCATGTTTGATACTTGTGGTTTCGAGACACTTGTGGAATTAACAGGATTGAGTGATATAGGCGCAACCGAGTGCACAGTAGGCGCTTTTGAATCCAATGACGGTAGTTTCAATGAAGGAAGTTTATGAACAAACTGACAAGTCGCTGCTTGACCTGTTTTAAGGCATCGCTGACATGGCAAAAAGCCTTCATAAACACATTTTACTTTGGATCGTTTGCAGTTACAGCATGGTTTTGTTCTTTTTTCCTTCGTTGTGGCTTTGGAGGACGTCATTATAGTGGTGTCGTGCTGTATTGTCCGTGTCTATGAAGCACGTCATTAGCGTCTAAATCATTAAGAAAAGCTTTTGGCTTTGATGTCTTTGACAATGGTAGCGCTTGTGTTAAATTTGTGTATTTAATATTTAATACCAACAGACCTCCCCAGTTTTTTCTTTTGAATTAACCGAGTGTAATTACCGTTCTCCACAAACACTTTTCAAATGTCAATGAAAACCAAGATCAAGTCATTTTTTGGCCCTAATAGACAATATGCTGTTGCTGGTGCATCCAACAACCCTTCTAAGTTTGGGTACAAGATTTTGAATTGGTATGTGAAGCACAATTTATCCGCTATTCCAATTAACCCGAAGGAGCAAGAAATTTTGGGTCAACCAGTTGTGTCAAACGTCACCCAAATTATCAAGGCTATCGAAGACCACAGGAACTTGAGTGAGTACAAAACTTCTAGCGTTGATGGGTTGAGTATTTCGTTCTTGACTCCACCGCCAATAACTGTGGCAACTTTGAAAGAAATCTCCAACATCGAAGGTTACAAGTCGGTGATTAAAGGGTTGTGGTTCCAACCAGGTAGCTATGACCAAGAGGTATTGGACTTAGCTGAACAGTTGGGGGAGTTTGATAAAGTTATCGAGGAAGATGAGTGCATTCTAGTCAGAGGAGAAGAAGGTTTGCTCTCGGCAAATTTGTAAAACTATATGCATTCTCACTTTGTATATAAAGCTATAAAATAGTGACATTTAGATATTTCTCCGTAGAAGTTAATCTAGAATCTTTTTGATGTAAGACCCCCAACCTTCATCGCCGTCTGAGTTGGGCTTTTCTAATTTGGATTCTTTATCCTCCTCAATATTGATTGCGTAGGGAAATGGTGAACTTTCAAGTGAAGTTATTGGGGGTATATGCTCCTTGTTTCGATCCACAAAGTCGTATATCAGTATCAAAGCAGCTTCAAAGCTTTTCATGGACATTGTCACTGCTCTCGAATACTCTAACCCGCTGTGTTTTGGACGAGGGATAGTGGGACCTTCTTCTATGGGAAGAGACTCGACGTTAATTGTCCACTTTTCCCACGGTTTTATGTCGTCGCTTTCATACTCCCGACCAAACCATCCTGAGCTTTTCCTTTTCGCATTTGATTTATTCAAAAATTGAATAGTAATCGTTCCATTGGCCGGTAGTAGCTTGCTCTCAATGCATGTACGTATAAATGAGGAGACCTTTTCCTCTATCAAAGATTCGAGTTCAGGCAAATTCGTAGCCAGAGGGTACGTGACGTCAAGAAACTCTCTTGTTGTTGGAGTGATTGGTCCAAATAGCCTATTAAAGAATATGGTCCATATTACGCCTGCGTATTTGTTAGTATTTGTGACGAGGCGTAAACTCACAAAACGTGTGGGTTTCAGACATACCTTTGATTGATTCTTTCAAAACTGACCTTTCAGCAACTAAGTCGATGACAAATTGCATCTGACTACATTCAAAATACACCAAGATGTAGAGATGTTATTTTGGTATATCACTAGAGTGCGTTGATGTTTGTGATGAAGAAAGAGTGTGAACTCGGTACAAAGGTGCTTCTTTTGTTTGTCGCTAAGATACATATTTTATTTTTGCTTCTCCTTACACGCAGTCGAATTTAGACTATTTACAATAACCAAGAACACACATACCGTGATTACCCTATACTTTTTTAATACCAACTGGTAGGGGTGCCTCCTTTCCCTTCGAACTCCTAAGGCGTCTCAAATCGGCTTCAATTTTGCATTCCAATTCTTTCACAACTTTAGGTATAACTTCGAAATCCAAAATTTCCTGCTCTTTTGCATCAAATTTCAGAAGAACGTAATTTGTCACAGACTTTGAACTTGGTCTTCCTATACCTATAGCTATTTTCTCATACTTGTTTTTATAGACTTCGTCGATTGACTTGAGCCCATTGTGTCCCCTTGAACTCGTGCCTGGTTTCCTCACTTGAAACTTTCCCAAGTTACGCTCTAAATCATCGTGAAGAACTATCAAGTTTGACTGTTTGCGAAACTGTTGGAAATGTTTCCATACTATTTTACCCTGGAGATTCATTAATGTTGAGTCGGATTTGAACAATACTAAATTGGGATATTTTCGGGAGTAATAGTAGTTTTCTTGCTTATACAAGTGCTCTTTCCAATACATGTGGATGAGTTGGTCCATCACCTTGTGTCCAACATTGTGTCTCGTATCTTTGTATTCGGGTTCAGGGTTTCCGATTGAGCAAATGAAAATACCTCTCGTAAACAGTAAATCTGGGACAGCTTTTACTGGCCAGTAAGCATTAATCAAACCCCTTAGCATTGTTCCGTTCCCTCTATTTTGTTGTGCTTACCACCATCTCCACTTGGCAATTCTTTTGGAAGTTTCATTTTTTCAAACCCAGTTTGAAGATATTTCAAAGTCGCATTTATGGAGGACCTGAAGGAACCAATCTCACTTTCCTTTTTTACAACCCAATCCGTTATGCGATTAATCCTAAGTCTCGGTTAGTACCACTCTTATTTCCTCTCAATAACAAAGGTTTACATACGTTGGCTCGCTCCTCTTGACGTCGGAGTTTAAACTATGATCTAACAACGCCTTTCGGTGCTGCAAAAAAAAATTTTGGTGTTAGTATAGTGAAAGATCACTATAAAATAAAAGGGAGTAACACGTACATCTGCACACTCATCCAACTTCTGATGGATCTCCAGAGCTGCTGTACAGTAATTCTCAAACATGATAGTAACACAATCCTGAAACTGGTCCCAATCCATTGCCAATTCTTTATCTTCCTGATTCACCCACGACTTAAGCTTGAGCAATGCTTCATATTCAATGTTCGTAGATATATCCTTCAAGCAAACCCCATTTTGCTGTAGGTACTTTCTGATATCTTCCAAAGTTTCCATTTGGCTTGATCCCTGGCTGTTCATTGCTTCTGTAAATCACTTGTCGGTCGATTGCCTTGGTTAAGAAAAAAAAAGAAAGTTTCATCCATATTTTGGCTGCTAAAAATACTCCAAATATTTGTCACATACCAAAAACCCACAACCATGAACCAAGAATTGAACAAAATTTCTACCCAACTCTCCAAGACACTCAAACTAGTTGATGAAAAGTTTATCAAGAACAACAAGTTGGAGTGGAGACAAATTAAGCGTACACCTCAGTTCTTGAAACAGAAAATCAATTATGCTGGAAACTCATATACAAGTGATGAAGAATTCAACACGTTAGAAGCTCATTTTAAAATACAGGAGCTTGGTTTGCATAGTTTGCAAGACGAGCTCAAAAGCTTTGCTTCTGCAGCTATTGAAACATTGAGAGGTTCCGAGCACGTAGCTCAGGGATTCCAAAACTTGGCTGATCCATACAGTAACTTTAAAAATTCGACAAATACCATAGATGAGGCTTATGATGCTTGGACAAGAGGGAGTAAGTACAAACACCTCATACTGTCTATAAACTTTGCAAACAAATTAAATTTGTTCATGAGCATGGAGTTCAAGAAATTGGAGGAAGTTGGTAACATATCAAAGCAAGTGTCTAAAAAGATTGCCACTAGATTGGTCTTTTTATTGGACTATGATAAGCTATACAATGAGTATGAGACACTTTGCGAAAGGCAAGAACGGAATGAACTCTCTTTGAAGCAAAGCAATGGCATTTACTCCCTCAAAAGAAAGTTGGAAGATAGCAAGATAAAGTATGATAGTATCAACGGAATCTTGAAAGCATGTCTTCCCAAGTTTTTACACTATGTGAAGCAGATTATAAATGCATTTTACATAAAGTACACGTTGTTAAACTATGAGTTTTACCTGGTAATTGTTGCAAAGTTGACTAAAGTACAACCAGTTGAAGAATCAGCTACTATTATATCTTCTTTCAAGCAGAAAAATGACCCACTTTTCAACGACATTGAACAGCTTTCTATCATTGCTTTCAATCGCCCTATTGATTATGCTAAACCAATTTTTGAAGCCAATCTAGGGTTCTGTTACGCTTTGTACGACTTTCATGGAGTAGAACCTGGTGATTTATCCTTTAAGAAGGGCAACAGAATCAAGATTTTGGAAAGAACAGGAGACTGGTGGCAAGGTGAAATAAAAGGTAAACAAGGGTTATTTCCCAGCAACTATGTAAAGCTTGAATAATCCTGATTCCATTTCTGATGCATTTGCAGTTTATGCACCCCATCCCTCTTCATATCTCTTTACACATCTTTGGGAACAAAATTGTCGTCGTATAGGAACATTTTTATTCTGTAAGATGTCCCACCACTCCAAAACCTCGGCCATGGGCTCCACGACGATGATATCGCACTCTGAGCAAGTATCTTGAAAATTTCCTTTCCTTAATGCCTCGACAATTAACTTGTGGTGAATTTTGGGAGTGTGTCTCTTCCATAATCTCGTTTCGGAATATGACACGTCATGCTTTGCGATGACGTCAAGACATAATGTTTTCAATGTTGGCAACTCACTAAATTTGGAGGCTAGATACCTTATGGATGATTTGTATTTAGGTACGAAAGTAGTTGCATCTTTACTACTCAATGGCACAGCATCGTCGGGAACAGCGGCAAACGGGTTCGGCCCAGACGTGAAATTCGATAGCTTTTTCAACTGAAGAATTTGATATGGGAAGAATTCAAGCTTATTAGAACTCAAAGACAAGTCAATCAAGTTTACCAATTTCCCTATGAGAGGTGGAATAGATCTTAGCTTATTCCTTCTCAAAGACAAAACTTGTAATTTTGTAAACTTGAACAATGATGGTGGAAGCTGAGTCAATTGGTTCCCAGTGAGGTACAACTGATATGGAAACTCGATAGAAGCCTCCTCACTGAAACTATCAATTATCACCAAATTATTCAAGTCCTTAATTTCATCCGGTACTTCATATAAATTCATCGCTTGCAAATCAATCACTGTTTTCACGTTCTCGAATGCATCCAAAATGATAGCCCTTGCTTTGTTGTAGGCAATGCTTTGTAGTTCTAGTCTTGCATCGTTGTCGTCTTCATCCTGCGTTGACGATGACGGCTCATGCTTTGATTTATCATTGAAACTAACCCTATATCTGTTAAACCTATCAATTCCAAAATCGGGTTCTGAACTGGCTGGTTTTTGAGGTGATGTTTTGATAACGTCCCTATTACCGTCATACTTTTTAGGTGGTGACTTCGGTACTTGAAAACTGGTTGTAGGGTTGGTGGCAAAATCGAACTCAGACATCAATTCACTTTCCAGGTGACGTCCAACCGGGCTGCTTGGTGGTAGCTGGGCACTATCATTTACCATATCCTCGTCAATTAATGTTGGCTCTTCCTCGTATTCGGAACCCGAATCAGAGTATTTGTTCTCAACAGCTACTTTCTTTATGTCATCCTTGTCGTTGAAACTCCTCCCCATTCTTCGCTTCAATGAGGGAGCGACATTCACTTGCAAACTTGGTCTCTCAATGCCATTTGACTCCACGGTCCTTCTTGTATGGTAAATACTACTAGCATTCTCATCAATTACCGACTTTTGCCTCGGGGTCTTGTTCAACACATCAGATTCATTGAACGACGATGATTTGGTGAACGCAAACGGCAATAAAAAATTCTGCTTTTCCATTCGACAAGTTAACTATGTGATGCTTTGCAAAGTTGAATTGACGATAGGCGTGTAATGATAGACAAATATTCCTGGTTGAAAGGTCCCAATTTGGGGAAAATGCGGGGAGTTCAATGTCGTATGACCGTTTATCGGATTACAAAAGTTGGAATGGTCAAAATGAGGG
Organism: Lodderomyces parapsilosis; assembly: GCF_000182765.1. Classification (NCBI taxonomy): domain Eukaryota; kingdom Fungi; phylum Ascomycota; class Pichiomycetes; order Serinales; family Debaryomycetaceae; genus Lodderomyces; species Lodderomyces parapsilosis. The sequence continues at coordinate 1,588,094 of NW_023503281.1, read as the reverse complement.
AGAAAAAAGTCAGAGTAAGATCAACAAAAAACATACGCGCTACTTCCTTGCGACACAAAATCGACCACTTTTTATTTTTGGAAGATCCCACATAGAAATCAGTTCGGTTGCAAAGTGGAAAAAACTATATCAGCTGAAGTTATCTGATTGTGTTTCGATTGATCGGTATGCCAAAAAAAGAGCTTTATCTAGTTGTGCGGATTTTTATGAGATGGGATTGTGATATGAACAGGCGTGTGATTAACTAGTCAGGAACGCTTTCATTTTGGAATTATATAAATGCAAAAAAATATCTGGAATTAAATTGTGCCCATTTAGTTATGTCTTGAGAGTCGCTGCAAGAAACTAAAGGCTGCATTATTCTAACCTATATGTAAATAATAAAAATAGTAGAAGATGCGATTTCCGTAACATCTTCTATTACCTTTCCCAACTACTTGGAAAAGTGTTCAGTTACGAACCGAACGAGCGACAGCCATTGGCGGAAAAAAGGCCTGTGAATGATGCTTTGAGAAGGGTCTTTGGTTTGTGGAGGGAGACGAGTTCAAGCTTTGTAAGTACGTACGCATATTCTCCATCACTAATTGAGTAATTGCAAGAACCAGAGATTGGCACTTGCATCATCTAAGTTTCGCAAACGTGTGGCTTTAATATTAATGGATGTGGAAGTTACCACAGATACAGATTATGATAAGAAATTGATGCCGTATATGCGATTGGCAAAAATCGCAGTGTATTGGAACAATGAGTGAAAAGCTTCAAGTAGCACAATTAGTTGCTGCAGAAGCTCTTAAATTGACTACCTTTGACACTTCTTTGCTTTGTGAACGAAGGACCAATGATGGGGTCAGCGAAACATGTGTTAAATGAAGAGTTGCATTTGCTGTGTGGACTCAAACTTCTCTCTATGAAGTTGTCAAAGACCTTTAACGTTCAATATCATCGACCCAGTTCCATTGCGAAAGAAGGTGGTTCTTGTAAGCACTTGAGGAAACCAAAGATGAAGAGAATGACTTTACAATGACTTTAGCTTTTCATGCGAGTGTACTTTCTTGTAAATAATCGCTCATCCAAATTTAGTGTGGCGCGCAATCTCCAATGATTAATCAAAATGTCAAAGATAACGAATTTCATGCCGTACCAAAAGACAATACAAGTTCGACAGGGTTTTGAGAGGTTGTATGTAGAATTGGGCACGGAATGCCAATAAAGTCTTACTGTCATGGAGTAGACAGAATAGATATGAGACGGCGCTCGTAAGAGAAATTCAACACCTGCGTTACAAAACGCAATCCTTCAAGCGGCCCCTTAATCGTCTCAGGTAAATACCATTCAATTCCTCTCAATTTTGTGCAATTTTTTCAAGTTCTCGGCTGGCCGATAACGCGAAGGGCGAAAAAAAAAAAGAATTTAAAAAGATGTGGCTTTTTATATAAGTCTTCAATTTCTTCCCTTGAAGTCGTTCACCAATATAGCTACTCAAACACTTATACAATTACACATAACAACGTACTCTGCACCAAGACTACCGCCAAGAATGAATTTGCTGTGGGGTGGTTCTGGCTCAAAAGGTCAAGTCTCCAGTTTTGAATTTTCTTTTTTTAGCCCCTTCGCTTTACTTCATCATTTCAGAGACTCATTTGCTTCAAAGGCAATCATCAATGAATACGATGTTACCAGCTTGGTATTTTTATCACCATTGTATTCGCCACGTGGAAATGCTTTGAATCCCCTATTCTTGAACTACATCGGAAAGAGTTTGTCTATGATCTTTTCAATCTTTATTGCATTCCAAATTATACAACTTTTTCGTTCCAGAACATTTTCAAACAGATCATCAGTTGGAATTTCGTGGTCGCAATTTGTGCGAGTTGTTTTGGTCGTTACTCAACTCGTTTTGTTGCTTGGCCTCTTTTACCTTGTTGGGAATGATGAAATAATTTACGACATAGTGGCCACATCACTTGCCGCAGTGTTGCATTTAGTCGAATATAAAAAGTCAACAGTAGCAGTCGCTTCACTACTCTTTTTTTGGTTCGTCAAGACATTATTTCAAATTGTCGTGGTGGTTCAGGATACTTTTTCAAAGCACCATATCCTCCTGACCGATTCCACGAGCTTTGCTTTGGAAAGTGCGACGCTTATTACATCCATTTTGATATTGATTCTTGAAGCTGGGTTTTATACACCAGGATTTGAAGTTCAAGACCATGATAATAAAGCTTCCATTTTCTCACTGCTTTCGTTTAGCTTTATACAACCGGTAATTGACAAAGTGTACCTGACAGATGACATCAAGCTTACAGATCTTCCAGAAGTGTCAGATAATCTCACGTGTGATGAGGTGGCCCCTATCTTGAAGCATTATTGGGACTATGAGCAAACACTCAAGTCTCATTTTCTTAGCAAACTTTGGTCTCGGGTAAGAAGAGAGAAATATGTAAATACGCCAGTGTTATTTGGAGCAGTATTCAAAGCATACTATGGCTACTTGCTAACCAATCTTTTGCTAGCATTCGTTGAGACGGTTTTGCAATTTTCACAACCATTTGCGTTGATGAAGTTTCTAGGATTCTTTGATTTGTATCTTTTCAGCGCTGAAGAGGACAGGCCACCCATTATCATTGGCTATTACTGGGCTGTAGTCATGTTTTTGATTGCCGTTGGAAATTTTGTCACTTACAATCAGATGACCATATTGCAGAACAAGTTGGCATTCAGCATAAGAAGCTCTCTTACGACCTTGGTTTTCCAAAAGGCATTGAGTTTTTCACCTGCATCAAGACAAAAAAAACCTACTGGTGATATAATCAACAACATTTCAGTTGCTATTGGTCAAATCAATGGATTGTTTTTGATGTTAGGAGATTATGCTGCTGCACCAATCAAGCTCATTGTGTGCCTCGTTGCATTATACAAATTCTTTAAAGCTGCGTCATTCTTTGGTTTGGGTGCCGCATTGTTGTCGGTACCACTAGTTACATTGGTGAATGCAACTGTGATTACAAGCTACAAACAAATGATGAAGGATAAGGACGATAGGACGACTTTGATTACTGAAATAATCAATCTGGCCAAAAGCATCAAGTTGTATTCGTGGGAAAAACCAATGTTGGAAAGGTTAAGCCATGTTCGAAACAATAGAGAGTTGCGAAACCTCAAACTGATTGGGGTCATTATTGCTCTTGCTCAATTTTTATGGACGTGTGTCCCATTTATTATTAGTTGCGCCTGTTTTGCGGCATTCACATGGTTGTACAGTATCCCCTTGACTCCTGAAATTGTGTTTCCGGCATTGAGTTTGTTTGGATTGTTGATGGAACCAATGATGATCATACCTAATTTGGTGGTGAGCGTGGTGGAAACAAAAGTGTCGTTAGGCAGATTGACCGAGTTATTGACGTTGGAGGAGATTAGTCCAGATCAGAATGGGAAAATCAAAAGAGAGCTTGTGCCAAAGGGTGAGTACTCGGTTAAGATTGAAAAGGCCAATTTTGTGTGGAACGTTAATGAGCCAGACCAATCCTATAAAGATGAAGAAGACGAGGTTGAAGGACAGAGCTCGAACAATGTGGCATTAAAAGATATCAACTTTCTCGCAAAGAGGGGAAAATTGACTTGTGTTGTGGGGAAAGTTGGGAGTGGAAAGTCCACTTTACTAAACGCCATTCTTGGGGACATTCCTATTCGAGGAGGTAACTATGAAGACCATGAGACCGACTCGCAACCAAAAGTTGAAGTATACGGATCTGTTGCTTACTGCCCGCAATCACCATGGATTTTGAATGGAACAGTGAAGGAAAACATATTGTTTGGCCACAAGTACGATTCTGAATTTTACAGGAAAACTATACTTGCATGTGAATTAGTATCCGATTTCAAGACGTTACCCGACGGTGACAAAACTAATGTGGGAGAAAAAGGGATATCATTGAGTGGTGGTCAAAAAGCTCGTATTTCATTAGCAAGGGCTGTGTATGCGAGAGCAGATATTTACCTTTTAGATGATGTCTTATCTGCGGTTGATGCTCATGTCGGTAAGGCATTGATCAAGCAGGTTCTTGCCAGTGATGGTATTATTGGAAACCGCACCAAGATTTTGGCAACCAACTCGGTTCCTGTTTTACATGAAGCGAACGATATATATCTCTTGTCTGGTGGCGCTGTAATAGAACATGGCAACTACGACGATGTTATGGGGAGGAATGGTGATTTGGCAAATTTGATCAACGAATTTGGCAGACAAACATCGAATAACCTGAGGGAGAACACTCCTGATAAAGAGCAACAGGAAAAGCACTTGAAGGAGCTTGAAGATGCGGAAATTGCTAAAACTACTCGTGAAACTATTGAAGAGGAACTTACCCATGATGCTTTGCGTCGCGCGAGTATTGTCTCCTTCGACCACGTGTATGCTGAGGATGATGACGAAGAGCATTATGATAATGCGAAGAATCGGAAAACCGAAGTACAGGAAGAAGACAAAGAAAAAGGTGCTGTTCCATTGAAGACGTTTGCTCGGTACATCAAAGAATGTAATGTTGGTTACTTTTCGATATTTCTATTGTCAACTATTGGAGTTATGCTTCTCAATGTTGTGGAGACTTACATCTTGAAGGATTGGTCTAATATCAACAAGGAACAAAATTCCACGGTTAGGCCAGGATTTTATTTGGGATTATACTTTGGGGTAGGCGCTTTGGGAGGCGCACTAACTTACTTTGGTTTATTTATTTTCTGGTCATTCTGTATCATCCGTGCCGCTGGATATTTCCATGATGCGATGGCGAAATCAATTTTACGTTCGCCAATGTCTTTTTATGATACTACTCCAGTGGGAAGGATTTTGAACAGATTCACGCAGGATATTTCCAACTTAGATATGATGCTACCGTTTACGTTGATTAGTTTCCTTCAGTTGATTGTTCAAGCACTTATTACATTCACTGTTGTGATTGCGTCCTTGCCTCGAATGATTGTTGTTATTATAGTTTTGGGGGTTATTTACAATTACTATAGGGCAAGGTTCATCCCGACCTCCAGAGAGTTAAAGCGTTTGCAATCTGTCGTCAACTCACCCGTATTGTCAGTCATTCAGGAATCGCTTAATGGGGTTGAAACTATAACAGCTTTTCACCAAAAGGATAGGTTCATTCACAAGTGCAAGAAGTTTATTGATGAACGAACCTTAGTCAATATAGTAAATGTTGATATCATGCGATGGTTATCGATGAGATTGCAGTCAATCTCTGCCGCAACCTTATTAGCGGCATCTGTGTTGTCAGTGTACTCTTTAACTGGAAGCAATCCTTTGGTCCCGGCAATGGTTGGTTTTGTATTGACGTACGTCATCACGGTCCCTTCGATCTTGACAAGTTTGATAAATTCGTGGAGCTCAGTTCAAGCTAGTGGTGTGGCATTAGAAAGAATCATCGAGTATTGCGATTTGCCTTCGGAAGCACCGTTGATAGTTGAGGATAAGAGACCAGATGACAATTGGCCTGCACACGGTGTTGTAAAGTTTAACAACTACAGCACTAGGTATAGAGAGAATTTGGATCCAGTATTGAAGAATATTGTTTTTACAGTCGAATCTCGTCAGAAAGTTGGTATTGTTGGAAGAACAGGCGCTGGCAAATCATCGTTGACATTAGCGTTGTTTAGAATTATCGAGGCTACTGGCGGTTATATTGAGATTGATGGGATCAACATTGGCGAGATTGGATTATACGATCTCAGACATCATTTAACTATCATTCCACAAGATGCTCATACATTTAGAGCATCAGTTAGAGAAAATTTGGATCCATTTGGAGAATACACCGATGAGAAATTGTGGAATGCCTTGGCGTTGGCTCATTTGAAAGAGCATGTTGAAAAAATGGAATCAGATCCTACCGAAGAAGAAAAGAGCCAGAGTAAGAATCCAGATGAGTTACCCAAAAAACGTGGCTTGGATGCACGAATCGACAATGGAGGCTCAAATTTGTCCGCAGGACAGAAGCAACTCTTGTGTTTGGTGAGGGCTTTATTGAATGAGACGAGCAAGATTTTGGTTTTGGATGAAGCCACTGCTGCTGTTGACTTCCAAACCGACAAGATTATTCAGGAAACCATTAGAGAACAATTCAAAGACAAAACGATTATAACCATTGCTCACAGAATCGACACCATCATGGACAGTGACAAAATTTTGGTATTGGATCAAGGAAAAGTTGCTGAATTTGATGCACCACAAACTTTGTTGAAGGATGAAAACAGTATTTTCTACTCACTTTCAAAACAAGGTGGGTACATTTGAATTGACTGTTCATTAATATCGCGATTGTTGATTAGACATCGTTCACCTTCCTGTCTTGTGTAGATATCTTTTCTTATTTTCAAATCCACTTTTTTTGACGGTTGTCGCCAAAATGTATCTACTCTTTCCTGTAACACTGCATTCCACACAAATGTCACGCCACAGCATTTAACTAACGCATAGGAAACTCCACAACATGCTCATATCCACTACACAACTCCACATACTTTGAGCACGACATTGGCACAAATATTAGTGGTAGAACGATATTAGGTTGATATTGATAATTAAAGCAAAATCGTTTGTAACGTTCGGGCAATGACTAAATACAAGTGGGCGCAAATTCATCCGAATCTGGAAGTATTACCGGGTTAATGCATGCCCTTTGAAATCTGAGTCAGAATTCTCATGACACAAAAGAACACATTCATTTGTTCCGCGCTGAGGTGTGGCATCAAAACTAAAGTAATCGTTTCGGAAAGTGTCTCTGAAGGGACAAAGTGTTTGTGGGCCCTGTTCAGTTGGGGGACAAGTAATGCGACAGACTCTGTTACGCCATGAATAGTCTAAGAGAACGATGGTTATTGCATTCAATCAAAATTCCGAGTATGTTTATGGGTTTTGACATAGTAAGATAGGCTTTAAATCTAAAACGAGAGGATATAGCCAAGTGTCACAAACTAACAGTTGCGTGTTTTAACCGCGTAGCTTTGTTTTTGTTTACATCCATGAAAACATTACTCATACGCAATAGTCAATGCATCGCCTGGCTCTTGTGGTGAATGAAATTTTACACAAAAACAATGTCTATCAAAAAATTTAAAATTAATGCTTTGCAATAACTAATAAAAGGTTGCATGTTTTCCTTCCTGACCATTCCATTTCAAAGTTTCATATCTTTTCAACAATAAACCTGATAATGAACGAATTATTATTGGATCCAAACACAGAGTTGTTATTGAACTACTCCTCATCTGAATTATCGCTATTCAGCCCGTCATCACTATTACATAATTTCAATTTCTTGAAATATAGCAAACAGGGCCCCATCCACTTACAGTCAAACACCCACAATTTCACTATACCCCAGCCATTATTTTCCAAGCGAAATAATGCTTTGAACCCAGAGTTTGTCTATTTTATTGGCCTGATCGTGTCGTTGTTTTTCGGGGTCTTTTTGGCCTTAAGGCTATTGAAATTGTTGATCAAATTGAGAAAACAATCCTTCATAAATGCATCAAGACCCGCACTTCAAACCTTTAAAGTACTATCAATATTCGCTCAGAGTGTGATTTTAGTCCTACTTTGGAGTTTGACAAGATTGCAGGTATTCTATGCGTTAATTACAACCACTTTAATAGCTCTTGGTGTTGTTATCGTCGAGTTCAGAACGTCACCAATTCCTGTTGCCGAGTCATTATTGTTTTGGATTGTCAACACTGCTTATTTATTTGCCGCGTTTGTACAAGATTCGGTTTCAAAACATAAAGTGTTTGGTTTGAATGGTCCCTCATTCATTTTGGAAGTCTTGTTGGTGGTCAACAGTTTGTCTATATTTATTTTGGAAGTTGGATACTACAAACCGGGCTTTGAAGATTCCCACTTACCATTTATGGACAAGGTGAATTTGTTCTCCTACATCACGTTTTACTATTTACAGCCTTTGATTGATCAAATATATAAAACAGATGATGTTAAGTTTGAGGATTTGCCTGATATACTAGGCGACCTTTCGTGCGATGAAACAAAACCAAGGGTCATGAAATATTGGGAAATACAAAAGGAGAAAGCGAAAGGAAAACCTAGCTGGGTAACAAAGATTTGGGCCATCATCAAAAGAAAGAAAGTCGAGAACAAACCAAATTTATTCACTGCTATATTTCGTGCTTTTGCAACCGAATTTTACAAGAATTTTACACTTATGTTCATTCAAACTGCTTTGGTATTTGCGCAACCTTTTGTTTTGAGAAAGTTTATTCAGTTTTTTACTGCGTATTTTTATAATCATGACAAACCACCAATTATCATTGGGTATTTTTGGGCATCCTTGATGTTTTCAATTTCCTGTGCCAATTTCATCACATTCAACCAAGCATTTAATTTACAGTTTAACATTGGATGTGGTATTCAGTCCTCTTTGACAACAATCATTTATGAGAAAGCGTTGCGGTTGTCTCCGCAATCACGCAAAAACAAACCTACGGGGGATATCATCAATCACATTACTATGGACATTGACATTATTTTTTGGTTTTGTTGGAGTCTTGGTGACTTTATCTCAGCCCCATTGAAATTGATCGTTTGTTTGTTCTCCTTGTACCAGTTGTTCCGTAATGCCACTTGGGCTGGTGTTTTCACAGCAGCGGTTGTTACACCTTTGGCTACATACGTTAATGCTTCAATGTCAAAGAATTATATCCAATTAATGAAAGACAAGGATGACAGAACTAGTTTGATAACAGAAATTTTGAATTCGGCAAAAAGTATCAAATTTTATTCTTGGGAGAAACCAATGTTGAAGCGTTTGGGTCATGTTAGAAACGACAGAGAATTGACAAACATCAAAAAGATTGGTGTAGTTAGCGCTTTGGCACAATTCCTATGGTCATGCATTCCATTCTTTATCAGTTGTGCCACTTATGCGGCATATTCGTATTTTTACAAAGTTCCATTGACTCCGGATATTGTTTTCCCAGCATTGGCATTGTTTGATTTATTGTCGGAGCCGATGTTGTTGATTCCGAATTTCATTGTCGATGTTATTGAAGTCTCGACATCATTGTCACGTATTGGTGAATTACTTTGTTTGGATGAATTGGCCGATGATCAACAGGGACACGTGAAAAGAGATTTGAATGCAAAAGACAATACTGAAGACTCAGTTGTCGTCAAGAATGCTACTTTCATATGGAATGCAAACTCTGATGATACCCAGGGGTACAGGGATGAAGAAAGTGAAATGCAAGAAACCACCGCGTCAAACACCGCCTTGAAGGATATCAACTTCGTTGCTAAAAAGGGAAAACTTACATGCGTTGTAGGAAAAGTTGGTAGTGGGAAGTCCTCCTTGATAAAGGCTATTTTAGGAGACATTCCCATTCAGATCCCTAAATTTTCTGATGCCAGCACGACTCTATCTCCAAGTGTTGAAACTTTTGGATCGATTGCTTATTGCCCTCAGAACCCCTGGATCTTGAACGGGACAGTGAAGGAAAACATATTGTTTGGCCACAAGTACGATTCTGAATTTTACAGGAAAACTATACTTGCATGTGAATTAGTATCCGATTTCAAAAACTTGCCAGATGGGGATCAAACAGTCGTTGGGGAAAAAGGTATATCATTGAGTGGTGGTCAAAAAGCTCGTATTTCATTAGCAAGGGCTGTGTATGCAAGAGCAGATATCTATCTTTTAGATGATGTCTTATCTGCGGTTGATGCTCATGTCGGTAAGGCATTGATCAAACAGGTTTTGTCGGACACCGGTATCATTGGAAATCGTACCAAGATTTTGGCAACAAACTCAGTGCCGGTGTTACACGAAGCAAACGATATTTATCTTTTAGCGAATGGCTCCATAGTTGAGCATGGTAATTACGATACCGTCATGAAAAGCAAAGGTGAGTTGGCACTATTGATCAAAGAGTATGGAAGAAAAAAAGAAGGTAAAGATGAAGACAGTGATTCGGAACCCGTACAGGAGGAACGTGGAGATGGGTCCCCGGCAGTAGATGCCAAGGATTCACTTCAAACGGAGGATTTAGTGGATGAGATTGTTGATTACGTGGGCGAGGAGAATAGAGGGATTGTTCAACAAGCAGTGTTACGACGTGCTTCCTTGGTGTCTTACAATCATTCGTATGATAAAGATGAAGAAGAGCAGGATGGAGTTTTTAGGAAGACTGGTCACACTGAAGAAGAATCCAGAAAAGGTACCGTCCCTTGGGAAATTTTCAAGCAATACATTGTCGCCTGTGATTATAAATACTTTTCGGTGTATGTTGTCGGTACATTGCTCACTTTGTTGATCACTGTTGGTGAAAAGTACTTATTGAGTTACTGGTCAGGACTAAACAAAGAGGAGAATAGAACCGTCAATCCTACGTTTTTCTTGGGTCTTTATGCAGCATTTGGTGTCCTCTCTGGATTGTTGACATACTTGACTGCGCTAGTTATTTGGGGTTACTGTATTGTTAAAGGAGCAGCCTATTTTCACAACAAGATGGCTAACTCAGTTTTGCATTCGCCAATGTCCTTTTTCGACACAACTCCGGTAGGTAGAATTTTGAACAGATTTACTGAAGATATTGGTAAAATTGACATGCACTTCCCTTGGATGTTGATCGGTTTTATCACCACTGTGCTTAATGGATTGGTCACTTTTGGAGTGATTTTTTATTCCCTTCCAGCAATGTTTTTTATCATCGCTGGTTTGTTGTTTGTGTACAATTATTTCAGAGTCAGGTTTATTCCAACCGCGAGAGAATTGAAGAGATTGGAATCCGTTGCAAAGTCTCCTGTTTTAGCCACTATTCAAGAGTCCATCAACGGTGTTGAAACAATTAAAGCTTTTCTTCAGCGTGATAGATTTGTTCACAAAAGCAAAAAGTTTATCGACGACAAAGCATTAATTGGGGTTGTTATTCAGAACTGTAATAGATGGCTATCAATGAGATTGCAATCCATCTCATCTAGTATTATGTTTTGTACAGCATTGTTGGCAGTTGTGACTTTAGGGGGCAAACATCCAATATTACCAAGCATTCTCGGATTTGTTATGACGTATTCATTGACAATTACTTATATTTTAAATTCAGTGGTTAGATATTGGGCTGATATGCAATCTGGTGGTGTTGCTATAGAGAGAATAATCGAATACTGTGACTTGCCTTCTGAAGCGCCTATGATTGTGGAGGGAAAGAGACCAGATAAGTCATGGCCAGCACATGGTGTCGTTAACTTCAAAAAGTATAGCACTACATACAGAGCCCATTTGGATCCAGTGTTGCGTGAAATTGAATTGACGATCGCTTCGAAGGAGAAAGTTGGTATTGTTGGAAGAACAGGCGCTGGCAAATCATCGTTGACATTAGCGTTGTTTAGAATTATCGAGGCTACTGGCGGTTATATTGAGATTGATGGAATCAACATTGGCGAGATTGGATTATACGATCTCAGACATCATTTAACTATCATTCCACAAGAAGCTCATACATTTAGAGCATCAGTTAGAGAAAATTTGGATCCATTCGGAGAATACACCGATGAGAAATTGTGGAATGCCTTGGCGTTGGCTCATTTGAAAGAGCATGTTGAAAAAATGGAATCAGATCCGACTGAAGCGGAGAAGGAAGCTAGCAAGAATCCAGATGAGTTACCCAAAAAACGTGGCTTGGATGCTGATATTGAAGAAGGTGGTTCTAATTTGTCTGCAGGACAGAAGCAACTCTTGTGTTTGGCGAGGGCTTTATTGAATGAGACGAGCAAGATTTTGGTTTTGGATGAAGCCACTGCTGCTGTTGACTTCCAAACCGACAAGATTATTCAGGAAACCATTAGAGAACAATTCAAAGACAAAACGATTATAACCATTGCTCACAGAATCGACACCATCATGGACAGTGACAAAATTTTGGTATTGGATCAAGGAAAAGTTGCTGAATTCGACACGCCAGAGAATTTGCTCAAAAATAAAGGTAGTATATTCTACTCGCTTTCAAAAGAAGGTGGATATATAGACTAGATTTTAGAATACGTTTTTATTTATAAATATTGGTTAATTAGAGTTGTTAAATCGGCTCTTTGTTTCATCAACTTTGCTTTTCGCTCCTCTGTGACAGGTCCACGTAATAAGTTCTTGTTCGCTGCCGAACAAAGTCCTTTTCTTCCAAGAGCACAAATGTCACAATTACTGGCCCTTGGCACACAGACAACCTGTCCAAACCCAACGATTAAGGGATTTATATCACTCCAGTACTTTTTTGGAATCCAGCTCTCCAACTCCAATCGACATTTCTCAGGAGTTGTTGCCTTTTTTGACACCCAGCCCCATAGCAATGCTAGTCGATGTAAGTGCACATCAACTCCTATTCCACTATTGATGCCCCAACCCGCTTGTAATAGGAGGTATCCCATTTTGGGACCGACTCCAGGTAGTTTAACAATTTCTTCAATAGTTTTGGGTATATCTCCATCAAACTCAGATTTCAAAATTTGACACGTCTTTGCAATGTATTGAGCTTTTCGATTATGGAATCCAACTTTGCATATATAGGAATCGATTTCTGGTGGTGATAGTTGCGACATCGCTTCAAGACAGAACCCTTGAGCATGTTTGTTTCCGAGTCCAGTATTCAAATTGACCATCGCGTCGTAATTTACCTCGTCTTTTGTCTGCGAGCTTAGCATAAGTGAGATCAATAATTGAAATCGGTATCTTTTTGGATCACTTAGTTTCAAGCCAGGAGTTATTGTATTGGGCATGCTTTCGCAGCCTTGACCATCCACGGGAGCATGAAATTTGGATCTCATTTCGACAATCTCATTATAGATTGTTGTCCACGCCGGGGGACCCGCATTAATATCCTCTGGATCAGCTTTGGGAAAGACGTTTGGCGGGAGTTCGTATTCAAATTCAACCTTGACTCGTGCAGAATGATCGTTATTGTCAATTTCTGGGACCGAATCATCAATGGCACGGTAAGCACTCTCTTTTCTTGTCATTTCATCACCTTTTACTCTGGTTGAACCAGTTATTTTTGTGACGTTCGGCTCACCAGGGGCGCCCACAAGCTTTTTTTTTTTAGTCAATGCATTGAAACTTGGTGAAAGTACCCTTTTGCTAGGCATAGTGTTGGTAGAAATGTTCCACTTTTCAGCTCTTCATCCCCCTCAGCCCACGTGAAAGGAGCTGGGAGTTACTTTAATTCTTTTTTTTGGTTGTCAGCCCAACTGCTTATTACCCAAAACCCCCACAATCAAATAAATTTGACTTCGCTAGAGCTATTGTAGTTATTGTTTTGCAATCCAATGTGAATGTGGAAAAACTTTACCCTTTTTTTTTTCCTTTCCTCCGTTAATTTTTCCCCCGGAACAGGCGCGTTGTCTTTTTCCCACAAAAGTTAGTCATAAGATATTTGGTTTATGAACCCTGGAGTCACCTCATACACACATACATACACATACCCACGGCAGCATTCGGTTGTGACTCCACTGACTAGGTTGCCTATATCCACGCCAACAAAATGTCGACACCATTCGTGAAGCAAGAATATCATCAACCACAACAAGTGTTAGAGTTACCTTCTATATCACCTAATGGTGGAGATCTAGCAGACAAAAAACAAAAGCCATCTAAAAAGGGTGAACGAACCAATCTAAAAACAATCAGGGCTCCTGGATCGCGATCGGACCGTGTAGCACAAGCTTGTGATCGATGTCGAGCTAAAAAGACTAAATGTGATGGTGGGGATCCCTGCTCAACTTGTTCGGCTGTGGGGTTGAAATGTATAGTTTCTGACAAATTGAGCAGAAAAGCATTTCCCAAGGGATACACAGAAACATTAGAAGAAAGAGTCAGACATCTTGAAGCAGAAATCAAAAAGTTGGTTGGAATTTTAGACATGCGAGATGAACAACTTGAGTTGTTAGGAGGTGCTAAGAACAATTCAGGTTTGAATGAATCCAAGTCCGGAACCGGATTGAATCACGACCACAAGATCACCACTTCAAATTTAAACTTGCTAGAGCAAGAGAATGGAATGCATCTTCACCTGCACGATGCCAATGGCTGCTCTTGTGGCTGTGACCATGCTCATGCAGTTCATGAACGGCCAGTGTCAGTTGCGGGGTCATTGTACGAAGCACCGCCGATTTCCGTGGCGAGTTCTGTCAAGCTCAGTGACGATGAAGATTTTGATACGAATAGTTTGTTAAGTTTAGATGAAGTGCCAACCACACCAGTTTCACGAGGGAGACTGCATTTTGCATCAAACTCAACGAACCGTGATGCAACTCCAGCACCTGGGGCGTTTGCTGCAGCCACTGCAATAGCTCAGATGCATAAAAAAAAGTTGTATGAGCAACAACAACAACAACAACAACAACAACAACAACAACAACAAGAGATACAGAGTGAGACAAGTAAGCAAAGAATGTTGACTTCACTAGTTGCCACATCTTTACCGAGAAGCACTGAAGAAACACTCTGTGTACCAACACTCTTGGCAAGAATCTGTCAGGCATATGGCTATGATTCAAAGCCAGCCATCTTGACTGCGAATACTTTGGCGACGTTGAAGGATAATACGGCACATAAGTCGCCATTTGGACAGGAGATTCATGATCGTTTATTTAGCCTTTTGATGAGCCGTGATGATGTTATGAAATTAAACCACGAAGAGGCGATCACGTTTTTGCGTGATATAGTTCATTTCCCCGTTTCCCGGTTGGATATCGACCAGTTGATGACTGTATATTTTCAGCGATGGGGTAACGTCATGCCAATTTTAAATAAATCTACGTTTCTAAAGACGTACGTGAAAGTCATGCAAATTGTCGAAGCTGGTTCATTTTCAGTAGAAGAAGATGGGGAATTTTCTGAACTGATCGAGAAAGCCGGTGCTTTGATGGTGTTGTTGTTAGGTATGGGACTTCTTTCAAGTAAGAACGTTTATCTCAAGCAAGACACTGCTCAAAGCTATATATTCTTGATGAAGCATTATGACATGTTAATACATGAATTCGTCAAGCCCAATTGTTTGATTACAAAGCATTGTTCTATACAATCGTTACAAATTTTGTCCTTAGCACTACAATACTGTTTGGCGATCGGGGATATTTCTACGTGTTATGACTTGAGGGGTAGAGTGATTAGCATGGCACAACAGTTGAGGTTGCACAGATGTCCTGCAGCTATTTTAGGCTTGGACGTGAATGGGAAAAACAGTTTAAATTCACAAAACTTCATGCAAGGTGAGAGACGTATCTTGTTCTGGTGTATTTATTGTCTTGATACTTATTGCTCCTTGAATTTGGGTGTCCCACGATTGATGAAAGATTATGAAATCGAATGTGCGATGCCATTTTCTGGTAAAGGGAATGAAGGCGATCTGGAAAATAGTGAGGAGGAGGAAGATAATGTCAATATATTGATTGTCAATAACACTGAATTAACCATTGTCGGTAAAGTTTCCAAAATGGCATTGAGTGTTATGTTGTTCTGTAAAGTTTTGGCTAGCATTTTGGATTCAATCTATTCGCGATTTGACAATGGCGAAGATGCCTATAGAAAAGCATTGCAGAAGGACAGATTGTTGGATTGCTGGCGTCGAGAATTACCAGCTGATTTGAAATTTGATGTTGATGTTAGTGGGTTGTCATTGTCGAACATTGAAACAAAGTATTACCAAGGAAGCGTATGGGAAAATTGCAATACACAACAATTGACGCTCATATATTTGTATTATCATGCTAAGATTTTGATATACTTGCCAATCATTTCCAAGTATGGTAACCATCATAACGTTGGTTTGTCGCAAAAGGATCAATTGAATAAAGGAGAAGGTGATACCACCACCGTTGTATCCACTATGAGTTTGATACAACAATCATCAAGTCAGATTTTGCAGGTCATGAAGTCATCAGCGACGTCTTATAGCTCATCAGTGTTGCCAATCCCGATAAATATGGCAAGAGAGCAAGCTTTGCTTACAATGTTGGTTGCCAAGGGGACTTTAGATTATATAAAAGGAGGTCCGTTATATAATAATCTGAGACAACTTTTGCTAGACTCGGTTGCTAGAATTGCAAATGATGCAAAATATGATACCCCAGATTGCTTGAATAAAAATTCTGTGAAATTGTTGGAGCTTTCAATTATGAGTATTCTTGGAATCAGTTTGAATAAATTCACGGACAACTTAAAGAAGAAAACTTTTTCAATTCCCATTCAAAAGACTGCTGTCGAGAGAGAGCCCAAGTTTGCTACAGGAAAGCCTTGCACTCCGATTGTATCTAGTTTGAAGCAGCAACAGCAACAGCAACAAAACGTTGAGTTTGCATACGGTGACTTAAAGTCCAAGTTGGGTGCTGAAGGAACTACCAACTCGCTAGCAAGTCAAGACGCTGACCTATATGGCAATCTTGATGACCTCGAATCGCTTTTAAAATTTGATCCATTCAGCATCAATGTTCATGATGCCATGCATATCAATGAGTTTGTTACGGATGGATCATTGGGATTTGGCCCTTTCTTGGAGTTATCCAACACTGGTAATGTTGATCAAGACAGCCATCGGATGTTTGATAACTATCACAATTACCCTCCACAATAGCGGAGCAACCTCCATTATTTATTATACAAAATTTTTAGTTCTTCGTGGTTTAATGTAACATTAGCACATGCCTCATCCCAAAGTGTCCTGTAGGTAAAACTTCCATTGGGAGGAGCCCCTGATACGCATTGTACATTCGGGAAATTAATCTTGAGACTGCGTAAGACGTGGAGCCAATCGGAAGATGATAGTAGTTGTTTCTCACGTGGTTGCTCAAGTCGTCGATTTTGTAAAGTTCTTGACATACTGGTGTTTTGCGATCTGGCACAGAACTCATCGATACGACTCTGTTTTGCTATAAAGTATTTGCTCCTATCTGACTCAAAAACCTCCCGAACATGGTCACTCATTGACTGGTTTTTCTTTCTTGTTTTGCTTTCTGTTGTCATTCTTCTTTTGCTCCTCTTCTTGGGTGGCTCGGAAACTTGGTATTTCTCTATCTCCTCAACCGAGTCACATCGTAATGACCTCAAAGATAGCATCGATTTCTTTTGCAAGGCACATTCCTTCTCCAATTCAGTTACACTTTCATGTATCGATTGCATTTGTGTCATGTGGAAGTAGACCTCTTCACTATCGGCCATCTCCTGCTTCTCTTCATTGGCGGTTGAATGCATGTCATCGAACAGAGTTGGCTCTTGAATTTCGGATCCCGGTCTATTTTCAACATGTCTTCGGTAGACCGGTTCTAAAAAGGTTGTAATGTCGTCTTCAGAATCCGAAATTTCGTCCTCGACATTGTGCATGTTAATTTCTATCAACACAACATATCTTTGGAACCTATGGTTTTCAGGTGATCTACGCGTTTCGATGCAACTTTTTTGTTTTGAATTTTGAAATTTCATCCATAAAACAGAAAGCGACTGTTTACACCAGCACATTCACCTCTCATACCAGTGGTGAGGAGTAGTAGCAAATACTCTTCCTGGTTTATTCCTTTTACACTCTCATTAACTTCTGAACTGTTTCTAAAACTAAAATAAGTACATCTCTTTTCAGTGAATTGAAGCAGTTCCTACGTCCTAGCAACCAATCTCTACTAAATGCATTTGCAACTGCGACATATCTTAACAGTATAGACCTAAAGAAGTAATTATCTTAAACAGTATTGGAATAATGGAATAGAGAGGTATGAAAGTACACAACGTTCTGTACTCGCACATTCTGTCTAGAATTCCGCACAAAAAGATTTAAACTCCGATTCTAAAGTCCGTGAATGTAAGAAAAAAGAGCGAAAAGTTGGTGCCTTACAAAACATTGGCACCCCACAAAAGTAATGATCAGCTCTTTTGTTCTAAAAGCACCAAGAGCGCTCGCAACCGAACCTACTTGCCTCATATACCAGACAAAGTGAAGCATAAAATACCCATCAATGGCTACTTTTTCAAAATCAAACTTCAAGACATTGAACTACAATTCGTTCCGTCCACATTATCCACCTTCTTTTTACAATATCTTGAGTCTGTACGTTCAAAAAGGGCAACATCAGCATGACTTACCTGTGGCAAAGGTAATTGACTTGGGATGCGGTACAGGTGTTGCGACGTATCCTCTATTGAACTTTGCTCGTCATGTGATTGGGTTGGATTTATCTCCATCAATGATTGAAACTGCCAATTCATTAATCGCAGAAAGGTTGAAAGAAATGGGCAAAGATCCTAATGACTCCAGAATAGAGTTCAAAGTGGGGTCTGCGGAATCTTTTGTCAATGACCGAAATAACGTTGAAGCCGGGTCTGTGGATCTAATAACTGCTGCACAATGTATTCATTGGTTTAAAGACTACGATAGCTTTTTCCAAAGTACTGCCAAACTATTGAAATCTGGCGGAACTTTGGCTTACTTTTACTACATTGACCCAATGATTGTTGATTTTTCTGGCCCTTCTAATGGCGATAAAACTGAGATTTTAGACAAGGCGTATGAGATCTACTTAAAGTATGCGTATAACGATCCAAACTTGATTGGTCCACATTGGGAACAGCCCGGGCGTGGTATCTTGAAAAACTTTTGCAAAGAGGTGAATTCACATATCCTGGAGGATTTATTCACCGATGTCACGATAAATACTTACAAAACATCTGTGAAGAATTCTCACGCTGATGATTCTAAGGACTTGGACTTGAAAAAATTGAACATTAGCTTGTATCAGTACTTGTCATATTTTGAGACATACAGCGGATTTCACAACTACAAGGAAGAAACTGGAAATGCGGATTTGATAAGAAAAGACTTTGTCAAAGAATTGTTGGATGCAACAGGGTGGGATTTGGAAAAGACAAGAGTTGATTTGGTGTGGAATACAGGATATACGTTTGCTAGAAAGAGATAATAACTTGTTCTTGTGAATATAGCTGTAGTGTTAGACTCTTGAATAGACACCTATTTAGAGGAAAAAGCATTTGGCTGGTGGATTTTTGGTAGCTTTTTATACTCAAAACAATTACCCAACACCAAACTCAACACGGACTTTCCTATATTCAACCTCCACACTCAATTGAGCCAAAATGTTGCTCCAACTGCCTATCCTACTTATGCGGTTTCTCCTAGCAACATTTCTAACGTGGGTAATACTAACCACATCAATCCCTCAAGTGTTTATAAACTACACAAATACCCAAGTCAAGTCGAATCGATTCCTAAGTGATCAATATCCACAAAATTCAATCATATTTCCCAAATCTATATCATCAATAACAGAATCTATCGTATACTACGTAATTGGGCATCCTGATGACGAAGTGATGTTTTTTTCTCCAACTATATTAGAATTGTCCAAACCAAAATACAACAACACTGTAAAACTATTGTGCTTCTCCAAAGGAGATGCGGTTGATCCATCAATAGGGCCCATTCGTGTCAAAGAATTGTACAAGTCGGCCAGCATATTAGGTATAAATCAGGAGGATGTTACGGTGTTGAGCTATAAAGATGGAATGAACGAGTCGTGGCCTATAGAGGATATCCATGAATCATTAAAACAATACATCAATTTGAAGAGCAAGAATAGAAAAGTGCTAATCACATTCGATGAGTTTGGTGTTTCCAACCATCCCAACCATATATCATTATACCATGGTGCAAACGCGTTTTGCAAAAACTCACCCAAGGGTAATATAAAATTTTACAAATTGAAAAGTTTAGGATTTATGGAAAAGTACAGTTTCACATTTTTAACAAACATTGAATTATTCGTTGATTATATATCTAAACTCATACAAAGGTTTGTACCTGTCAACATAACCGTTAGCTTCTTCGAACCAAAGAATAGCTCGACTTCGATCAAAATTTATTCAGATTTGAACATGCTTGCATGTAGTTATGCGGCCATGGGATATGGGCACTTTAGTCAAATGGTTTGGTTTAGGTACGGATGGTTGATGTTTAGCAGATATCTCACTTATAATCATTTGATAGAAGTTGTAAATTGATAAAATACAATGAAGTATTTCGCCATTTTGAAAACTATACATTTTTGAACCCAAACTGCTTTTGACACCAATTACTTCCATGCTCGAAATACTCTTTTTTGGATACGCTAATCTTATCGAGAACATCATCCTTTGTTAAATTGATGCCACCAAACCACGGTATTTCGTCTCTTGAAACTCTTTGATAATCATCATGCACACGCACATGCCACTTTTGAGGTAGTTCCTTCCTCAACTCTGTTTCTAACCGTGTCTTAAAATTGGGTAGGTTAGTTGTTCCCCCTGAAAGGCATACGTTTGCCAGAAGTAGCGGTCTCGTAATTTCTGGGCACGACATAATGCTAGCCACTACTAAATCAGTCAAGTTTTTAATCGGAGTCGATTGTATCATAGAGTTCGATGCAGTGGCTACGTTGGTGTCAAACACAATTTCAGGGTGATAAAAGGATTCGGGAATGGTAAATCTCTCATCGTACAACGTCAACAATTGTGTATCAGCGGGAACTTTGGTCTCTTTAGTCTTTACGAAACCGGTGGTTGTTGTTTTGAAATCAGGTAATACAAACTCACACTCGTACCGAGACTTATTTCTCAACACGTTGTTGAAGTCTTTAGCAAGAAAACAGGTGGATTCCTTTATGGTATTTATCAATATCAGATCATCTGACATGTCATAATGTCTGAATGAAATCACTTCACGTAACAATCCATTGAGTAGATTACCTCCAATTGGAAACTTTCGTACTCCCTCCCAGTGTACCTTTTTATAGATGACTGGAACTATCCACGTTGCATTAAAACCCGAGTCAATGACAAGAGTGAAATCTGAACTGATAATTGATTCGTCAACGCCAAACGGTACAAGCGATGCTGGGATACAACGATAGTATTCACCAAACTCATACTCCTCAAATACGATTTGATCTGTGTTCGAGGACAATTGTGGCAATTGGAATGGTGTCTCAGTCAAGGTTAGATGTACATTTGATGGATCAAGTTCCGTTTTCAGCAATTGGTCCAAAGTGTAATCCCAAATCGGTTTCTCAGTTTCCCAAGATGTGAGATTACCTTGTTCGAATGGTCGCTTTATTTGTATACCCGTATAGTCTTTTGAATGGGTCCTGAATTGGTTTCCAATATGAATAACTCCATCTTTGGTTCGCGTTATTGCATTTGAAACTTTTAAAGGTTTTGACACATTTTCACAACTAAATCCAGCCTTAATATTATAAGCGCCATTATCTATCACCAAGTATTGTTTACTCATGAATCAGTTGTGCTTTAGGATTGAACTGAGCTGCAAGGGCATTTCTTTTGTCTGCTATCCAAAAAAAATTGGGCGCGAATAATATGGTAGCGATGATTTCGTTCTGAAATGTGGCAATCAGAGCTCTTAGTGTGCCTTTGTCCAAGAGACAGAAGTCTCCGAGATAAATGGATAAATCTTTTGGTCAATTACATTCCAAGTGAATGGTTCTATAGAGAAAAGAGCTATGTGTTGACTGTAACTGTCGAAGACCCATTTTCTAGATATTTACGCATTAATTTATGCAAGCCACAACTTTTATCCAATCCCAATCTTTTTGAAACCGGTTCTTTAAAACCGCCCGAAAGCTTCCAAGCGGATTGCTATAGAGTCGAGCTGGCTACCCATCTTTATTGTTTAAGTCTTCAGGTTGCGTGGGTGATGATTCATACAAACTGTGGTGGATACAGAAGACATTTACATTTTTATTTTAGGATTTTGTTTTTTTTTCAATTGCGCTTTATTGTTGGGAATCAGAATAATAACCTGATTGTTTATCCCAACAGAACCAGAACCCATTACTCCACGTTATTAACGACAACCCATCATTTGTTCAGCCATCGATAGCCAGTGAAACCTCCAATATTTGCTACAATCTGTGAAACGTCGACACTCCTGGATCACGTTAGTCTCCAGTCTTCTAACCGGACTTTCCTATTGCATTGAAATCACCCCTCCCAGATCACAAGTAACACACCGACAATGACTTTATTGGCAAAGGTGTTCAACAACGGATCAGATCGCCACCTGCTGCAGCTGCTGCCGCTGCCGCTGTCCAATTCGCATTCGCGAAAGTTGACACCCACATCCTCGCGCAAATCTTCGTCAGCATTATCACCAATGAATTCAACTGCGTCGTCATCATCTTCAACAACTTCAACGAGAGCAAATGCAAGTCGTTCTACAAAGTTACAGACCCTGTCAAATTCCACGCCTGCATATACTTTATCGATAGCACTTGAATCTCCACCTATAATATTATACGGTAGTCCTTCAGAGTCCACTGGTTCAATAATATCCGGTTTATTAAGGCTAATAACAACAAAAGAGATAGAATTGGAACGGGTTACACTCACACTAAAGCAAAGCATGAGATACACGAAACCTTTTGTGATACCAAACTCTTCCACAATAGCAAACTGTGTTGATTGTACCCACAAGACAGAAGAGTTGGCTCGTTGGGACGTTTTGACATCGCGTTTCAAGTTCGTACCAGGTAACCATGCATATCCATTTTCCCATTTATTACCAGGATCCCTTCCTCCAACGTCAAAGTTGGGGTCATCAAGCTCACGCTCATATATCAAGTATGACTTGATTGTTGAAGTCATCGCTACTGATGCACTGCAAAACAAAAAGCTTATATTACCAATAAACATATCACGTCTGACTTTAAGAGGACCAGACCGCAATTCTTTACGAGTCTTTCCACCTACAGAAGTTACTGCAAATGCTGTGCTCCCAAATGTTGTATACCCCAAGTCAACTTTCCCTGTGGAGCTCAAGTTGGATAACTTGGTTAGTGCATCACAAAATAGGAGGTGGAGAATGAGAAAATTGGCATGGAGGATAGAAGAAAACATCAAGGTTAAAGCTCACGTTTGCGAAAAACATGAAGGTAAGCTTGAATCGCTTGAAAAACTGTACAAAAAATCACCACTAAAGATTGAAAAGCCTGCAGGTTTGCATCACAGCACCGTGCAAACTAATGTTGCTTTTATCAATAGTCCATCAACGCAACTTGCAAATGGGCCAGTGTTGTTGGAAGATGGAATACCCGACAGTGTTCCTATTGATGATGGAACACATGATATTGAATTGACAGTGCAAACAGCGCCTTTAAATGTGCACCAGAGTTTTCTTGAAGACTTTGGAGATGCATCAGTAACAACAGCACCACCGCCAGCACCAGCAACAGCGCCACCGCCAGCACCAGCAACAGCGCCACCGCCAGCACCAGCAACAGCGCCACCGCCAGCCGGTCCAATAGAGAGCACTGCTGGTAGTGCACTTACACCTCAGCAGTCGCATCGCCCCGTCGATTCCGAAAAGCATCTTTATATGGAAGAGACAAGGACTATAAACTATGGTGAATTCAAATCCGGTTGGAAATCGGATTTTTCAGGTAAAGGACGTATCGAGATGGTTGCAAACATAAGCGCAAATAGGCTATCAACGGGTTCAAATAACCACATCACTAAAGTTAGCACTGACGACAAGGTTCAAGCTGATAATGATTTCAAAAACGGGGCCAATATATCGTGTGACATTGATGATCCGACTTTGGGGGTATTTGTTACTCATACATTGATTGTTGAAGTTGTTGTTGCTGAGGAGTTGGTTCATCACGTTGATCGTAAATCTCCTAATAATTTTTATCCAACAAGCAGCAAGGATTCTGTTAACCCACACAGGAGGCCGTCATCGAGCTCGACTCCGAACAATACATCGTCCCCCAACTTGGCTCCCGCTACATCAAATACGGGATCTACTAATACTCAATTGTCGGGTGTGCCAACCGGTGCTGCACGTGTTTTGAGAATGCAATTCAAACTTCCTATAACCGAGAGGCCGGGCCTTGGAATTGCATGGGATGACGAGGTTCCACCAACATATGAGGATGTACGAGCATTGAGTCCTCCCACGTACCAAGACCAAACCGTGAATGTTTTGCCCCCACCCATTGAAGGGTCATCATCAATGCAGCACACGTCGACACCGAATGTACTATATGGCAGAGGAGAGACTCCAATTGTTGGAAGCTTTGGATTACATGGGCAAACCCAGCAAAGCTTGGATGGAATGATGGACACTATGCAAGAGCTCTCTATCTAAATAAAACGGTGTATATATATTGGTCATTATTTACGTTTGTCTTTGTAGAGTATTTGCTAATAATGCTATTGTTGCATCCTCTTCAGCACTCGGAAATAGTCGAGTGTTTGGTCCGTACCGGCTTACGTGTAAAATGGAGTCATATAAGTACAACAACTCCAGTAAGTCGCTAATTGCATCTGGCTTCAAATCATGCACAACC
The DNA here is from genome assembly GCF_000182765.1 of Lodderomyces parapsilosis. Lineage (NCBI taxonomy): Eukaryota > Fungi > Ascomycota > Pichiomycetes > Serinales > Debaryomycetaceae > Lodderomyces > Lodderomyces parapsilosis. Next base: position 1,563,685 of record NW_023503281.1, on the reverse strand, counting down.
TGATGAAAAGGGCGAGATCGGATGATGTTTATCGGTAGTCTGTTTTCTATTAGAAACGACAACAAATGGTGATGAAATAATTTGATTTGAAATGGGTAAGTTTGAGCCTGGGGCATTTGATATCCTTGCAGCTCGTTGTGAGGCATGTTGTGCCTGATTGGAGGTGCTTGTCTTTGGCCAAATTGCTCATTCCGTTCTAAACTGCTCTGTCTAGCCAGTATATTCTCAGTGTGTTGTTGGTAGCGGTTTCTACTTGCGTTCCTCTCGTCAGTTCTCCTTCCTGCAGTAATACCATGAGTTTTTAAATGCTCAATCAACTTTTTTGGCGAACCTTTATCGGATGGCACCCTGACAATGGCTCGCAAGCAAGTGTTGCAAACAGCAATATTAGGATTTTTGTCATCCTGTTTGAACCAAGACCATACCCAGCATCTCTTCTTGGCACCAAATCTTTTGCCAGGCCTGTTCCGCCTTGTATGTTTAGGCTTTGAAGAAGAATGAGTGGAAGAACGTCGACGCTTGTTGAGATCGGAGATTGCTAAGTGTTGGTTAAGTTGGGAAGAAGTGGGCACCTGAAAAGACCTCGAATCGTTACTTACCGGAACCACTTCTTGATACAGTTGGCTCGGCAATTGTGGAGTAGGTTGTATTTGAGCTTCAAGATTGTGTCCAGGCATGGACGAAGTGGATAAATTGGTGGGCACCAATATGGGCTCAGTTGACTCCAACGTTGGCAACAAACCTTCTGGATTGTCTAGTGGCGTCATATGAAACAACGGTAGCTGCATCGAGTTGTCTTCATCGTGCACATCCGATTGCTGTTGTTCCCACCTCGAATTGACATTGGAGTTGTCGATGTTTGGGTAATTGTGTAGGTTTCTTGATGTGTCTGATGGATTCATTTTCGCCTTGAGCACACCACCAATGATAACCCCTTTATGGTGCTAAGTGGTCCACGGGGTGAATTAATGATTTGAGGGACATGAAAAGTGTGGTAAGTTAATCAGTTTCTCCAGTTGATGTTCATTGCTTCGTCTGTGTTTCAACGAAAACTGTGGATACATCGGAAAAATGGTTGAATTTCTCTCACAGGTTTCCTTTTGTGATTTAAAATTTTTATGAGTTCAACAAAGTGAACCACGGGCTTACAGAAAAGGCTGGATGAATATCTGAAATGAGTCAATTACGTAAATAGCTTGTTGTTTATTGTGTTAAGGCAGCTCCCACGTCGGTTCACATTTATCTTCAATTTTTTATCCAAATTTTGTAGCAAAAATGAACAAATGTTTAAGAGTTACTACAATTCTCCTATCCATGCAATCTCATCAACAAACAATTTCTCCCAACTACTCTCTTCAAAGGTGTAAGATTGCAAGGTTAATGATACAATAGGAAAGTGTAACTAAGATAATCACATGTTTTTCTTACTACTGAAAGATTTTCAGTTAAAAAGAAATACCCACTCAAAACGGCTGATAAGAAAGAGCCACTCTGGCTCAAACCAATAACACACCTAACATGTATGACGTGTATTCAAATAATGGGTTGGTCTGTACAAGACGTTGCACTCAGTATACACTATTTTTTTTCTTTGTTCGATTTCCTAATTTGGATTTCGCACCCAGCGATGTTTCACTTTTGTGTCATTATCACCACGATTAAATTATTACTGGTAGTATATACCTGAGTTCAAAAGGTGAATGAGCCAGCACCCTGCATGCACAACTGGGTAACCTGAAATCGTCAAGAAAGACAAAGAGTTGGATGGGGAGCTTTTTTTTTTCTTGGAGGTTGCTCGTAGGAAATGATATATAAAGTTTCAAAAATGTTGAGAAAACCCACGAAGGAGATTTTCATTTAAACCACACTCATAATTTTAATACCCCCCCCCCCTCAAACAAAATTAACTCACTTGTTAGTTAAAGAAACTTTCATATACCCCAGTCGCTCATTCTTTTTTTGCTGTGTCTACACCACTTAATTCCAACTTTAGTCTATCATTAGTTAATCCCAACTACAGTCCTTCCTTAATACAAATACCCATACCCAGTTTAATATGAAATTCAACAAGTTTCTTGCGAGTTTTGCATCCTTTTCTTTATTGACACAAGTAATTGCCGCTCCAGCAAAAAGAGATGATGGTGATGATGGTGATGATGGTGATGATGATGTTGTTGTTGTGACGCTTCAAACTACTGTACAAGACATGCATACCAATACCCATGTTGTTTATGCACCAACTTCAACATATACCAATTACATCGTCAGTGCAAGTACCACGACTGTCACCCATTATACTGCTACTGTTACATCCACCATTTGGGGTACGCCACATACATACACCACTGTTGCCACCACCCCCATATCTGCAGCTGATGTTTCACCCATCAGTGAAAATGAAATTCAGTCATCGACCCCTGAGCAACAACAGCAGCAGCAACAAACGAAACAAACGCAAGATACAATGTCTAGTTTCACTTCAACATCTTCTACTACAATCGCTCAACAAAATACTGCCGACAGCACAACATCTTCATCATCCCCAGGACAGGCTGCGTCATCGTCAGCTCAACAAACTGCTGCTGCTCCAGGCTCTTCATCATCAACTCAATTAGTTCAGCCATCGAGCTCCCAGTTGTTGGCAGACACAACAGACTCTTTGACCAATGGCCCAACAATTACCACTACTGATATCCCCACAAGTACCGATTCCTGGATAATTGAAAACGTGACTACAATTACTTCTGATGGAGTTTGTTATGTCAATTACGACTATTACTACGATGGTGAAACTGACGCTGAAGAGACTGTGACACTGACATCAACGTACTACACTACTGTTACCGTTAGTTAGATCTGCACCCAAACGTTTTCATTATTTTTATAGTATCGTTAGATTCGGTTCTTTTTGTTATAATACGACTTTCTTGTTTCTCTTTTGCAACCTGATAGGATGACCAGCCAGATTCATTCGTTTTGGAAACGCCTGTGACTACTACATAGTTGATACTGAGGTGAAAAGTGTGCACATAGAGGTGTTTTATGTGTGGCCAGCTTTCTAGTAATGACGAATCGCTTACGGTTCAATCTTGAGCGCAAGCACTTGTCTCCATGAGTTAAGCCGAGTCCCGAAGAGTGGAGACGTGAGCTTTTTCATAGGCCTTTAGGTGTATTGTTGGAACAGACTAAAACCTTGATTTAAGTGTTCAGGGCAGTAGCCCTAAAAAGAATTTTTCAGTGCGATTCTCTGCAACCTACTATCCATTAGGAGAGTTTCACGTGACAAGCTCAGAAATGTTAGTGCGCTTTTCAACAAAACAAAAAGAAAATCTAATTGTAAGAAAAATCCTCAGTTACTTTTTGAAAGCTTTCATAAAACCTTTATCGAAACAAGACAAGATGGGTATGTTCAACAAGCGTATATGGAGTTCATCAATCAAAGGGTCAATATGTTGTACCAAAATAACGCAGCACCCTTGAGTTGTCATCAACCGATGGGTAAAATTAAGGGGAACACTTTTCAGGAGTGAAAAATTTCAATGGCGACAAGAAGGACACACTACGAGAAATACCTAGCACGAACTATTTGATCTTACCACCACTTACTTGAGTGGACGCAAAAGAGAAGGCGATGCGTCAACTTTGGACCATTCAATGATGAACCACAAACTCAGGTCAGTTGATACTAACTATTTGACTCTAGTGAACGTTCCAAAAACCAGAAGAACCTACTGTAAAGGTAGAGAATGTCGTAAACACACCCAGCACAAGGTCACCCAATACAAAGCTGGTAAAGCTTCATTGTTTGCTCAAGGTAAGAGAAGATATGACAGAAAACAAAAGGGTTATGGTGGTCAAACCAAGCCAGTTTTCCACAAAAAGGCCAAGACCACCAAGAAGGTTGTTTTGAGATTGGAATGTGTTGTCTGTAAGACCAAGGCTCAATTGGCTTTGAAGAGATGTAAGCATTTCGAATTGGGTGGTGACAAGAAACAAAAGGGTCAAGCTTTGCAATTCTGAGAAGGCTACTGTGCTGGTTTTGTTTTATTTCACGTGTTGTTACATATTTCAATAAACTAATGTAAAATATTGAGACGATAGTTTTGAACTTGGCGTTGTAGAAGAATGGGGGAGGAATTTGTTTAGAGTTTGATGTCCATTATAGTTTCTCTATAAATTTGTGTGGTGAGAAGTTTGCACGTGCGACGAGAGTTGGTGCTCATTCCTTTTCATTGGACCTGGAACTGCGGTTGTGGGTCGAAATTTGAGAACGTTTTACGTCAAGGCGAGAGAGAGAGACGGAGAGAGAGCGAAAGGGCAGTGGAGAGGGAGAGAACGTAAAAGAGGAAAAAAAAAAATCTAATTTCAAGTGAGACGAGATTTTCCAACAATTTTGATCTCATTCTGAACGTGCGGACCAGTAACCACAACAAAATTTAAAATCGAACTGGACGTGTAATTACGATAAATTCAGGATAAACACGCTCATCCAAAAAGCAAGGATTCAACGTCTATTGTAGCTACATACAACTACCAATATTGACACTACTCGCTATGAACTTTGATCAATTAACGGATGAAGAGAAACAACAACTTTATCTACAACATTTACAGCAGCAACAACAACAACAACTACAGCAACAACAACAACAGCTACAGCAACAGCAACAGCATAACCAGCAGCAATATGCCAACCAATACTCCTCTCAAGGCTATCAGCTGCTGAATGTCGTTGCACACATGAATCAAGGCGATGATAGTTTTATGGATGAAGACACAACTGAGTTGATTGAGGAGGTTCCAGCCCAATTGGGTAATCATTCACCAGTCAGAGGTCAAGAACAACAGCAACAACAGAACTATCAACAACAGGGGCTTTTGAATACTTTGCCTCTACAAACGAACACAATGTCGTCGCCGCGGTTTACCCAACTGGACAAGTTTGACCAAGGATATTCGTCCCATGCTGGTTATAATGGCAAAGGAGTTCAATTCAGCTCCATAGATTCCATGAATTACCAACCACCGGTGAACAATTTTACCCAGTTGAATAACATGTCAAATACAAACTTGTCGGAAATTAGTAGTGGAAATCACTCATCCACTCTGAATTTGACTAATTTACATGAGTTGGATTCGCCACAAGAAACTCCAGTCACATCAGCTGCTTGGTCGCAACATGGTCAATCTATTGCACAATCGGCACAAGCTCCAGCACAAGTTGCCCCACAGGGTCTGCATTCGCCAGTAAGGGCACCTCAACAACAGCAACAACAGCTGCAGCAGCAACAACAACAGCAACAGGCCACCAATTTAGTCCCACCTTCAACTGGCGCTCGCAACATCAACCCACCAAGTAATACATCCACACACTATGTACATTTCAATAGACAGCCACATCTTTTACCAAGTGAGATACAAGATCGTGGTAAAGCTGTGAAATTAAAGATGGAAAATTTCTACACCATGGCAGTCAATCATGCTATTGAAAGAAACCAAAGAAGAATGCAAATGGAACAAAAATTAATTGAAGAAGGTGCTGGGGTGTCAGAAGAACGTAAGAATCGTCATATTCAAAACTATAGCAAAAAGGAAAAACAATTTCTTCGTTTAAGGAGAACCAAGTTGTGCTTGGAAGATTTCGAAACCATTAAAGTGATTGGTAAAGGGGCTTTTGGTGAGGTGAGACTAGTACAAAAGAAAGATAATGGACACATTTATGCTATGAAGACATTGTTGAAATCAGAAATGTACAAGAAGGATCAATTGGCACATGTGCGTGCAGAGAGAGATGTGTTGGCAAACAGTGATTCACCATGGGTGGTGTCATTATTTTACTCTTTTCAAGATTCGCAGTATCTTTATTTGATTATGGAATACTTGCCAGGTGGTGATTTGATGACAATGTTGATTAGATGGCAAATTTTTACTGAGGACATTACTAGGTTTTACATGGCAGAATGTGTATTGGCATTAGAGGCTATTCACAAACTTGGTTTCATTCATCGTGATATTAAACCCGACAACATTTTGATTGATAGACGTGGACATATTAAACTAAGTGATTTTGGATTATCAACAGGATTCCACAAGACCCATGATTCTAATTACTATAAAAAGTTACTAGAAGAGAACCCTAGTCAACCTCCATTACCAGCAAATCAGCTAACTAGTAACAACAATGGACGTAACTCAATGATGGTTGATGCTATCCATTTAACCATGTCGAATCGACAACAGATGCAAACGTGGAGAAAATCACGAAGATTAATGGCATATTCAACAGTTGGTACCCCAGATTATATTGCTCCGGAAATATTTGTACATCAAGGGTATGGACAAGAATGTGATTGGTGGTCACTTGGTGCCATTATGTTTGAATGTCTTGTTGGGTGGCCTCCATTCTGTGCTGAGACCCCTCATGAAACATATCGTAAAATTATTAATTGGCAAGAAACGTTGCAAATACCCGATGATGTTCATCTTTCACCCGAGGCTGAAGATTTAATTAAGCGATTATGTACATCAGCAGAGCAAAGATTGGGTAGATATGGTGGTGCTGACGAAATCAAACAACATCCATTTTTCCGCGGGGTTGATTGGGATACAATACGTAAAGTTGATGCTCCTTTCATCCCCAAATTGAGATCAATTACTGATACGAGATTTTTCCCTACTGATGAGTTGGAAAATGTTCCTGATAATCCAATCTTGACTAAAGCTATGGAGCAAAGGGAGTTGGATGCCAAGAATGGGGGTAGAAAGAATCCCAAGGAGGATTTGCCATTTATTGGATATACTTATTCGAGATTTGATTATTTGACTAGGAAAAATGCGTTGTGAGTGGGGGGAAGGAAGCGTAGCAGAAGAGAGAGGGAGAGGGTGTTTGTGTATGTGGTGCTTGTATGTGGTGCTTGTATGTGGCGAGTTGTGTAGTTTTTGCAAAATCAAATAAACATTGTAAGAAGACTCTAAGAGTTGGAGTCGTAAACAATAGAGTGCACCTAAGAGATACTCGCTTGCAAATCGTACAACCGATTAGTCAGAACTTCCAACTGAGTTATTGTACTTATAAGTAAATTAGCCGGTCTCTAGTATTTGTTACGACTACAACAGTAACCACTCTTCAAGTATAGCCGCATTAATTACTTGTGGTACACGACATATTCCAATATGCAAATAATCTCTTCCTCATGAGACTACAAAAGATATCTCAAAATCGGATGCGGTATATGGAAAGGATCCGATTATATAATCGTAATGGTTTTGTACTCTGAAATTAAAATAAAAGAGTCATGTGCATTGACACAAAAAGAAAACGATTCTTAATTTTTCTTTTTGGCCGATTCTCCAAATCCGAGCGGAGTTCCGTAGCTGCAACAAGGACTGTCCATTCTTTTGATAACCATATTTAGTGGAAAAGGGTTGGTATTTGGAATGGCTCTAGCTTCATCTATTGCAAAACTTAGTCTTTGCATTGTGTATACTAACTACATTTGAAATTGAAAACAGGTGATTTGTCAAATCCTGCTTTAGTTTTTTCATAGCCGCAAGGAATCCAGCAAAGTTAGTATATGAAAGTACGAGAGAATTGAAGAAGTCTGAAGGAGAGGAAGAGGGAAAAAGAAGGTCTCTCGATGTAAAAGGAGTTCCATTTCTGCCGGTCTTTATCGAAGCAATTACATATTGTAGATATATTAGTGAAAGTCAAAAGTAAACGGACTTTCGATACAAGTCTAAGAACTATTGAATTCTTTTGCTCTTATCCCAGTTGCTTCAATTCAGTGGGCTTTCAGGCAAGAGAGAGAGAGAGAGAGAGAGAGAGAGAGAGAGAGTGTGTGTGTGTGTATGTGTGTGTGTGTGTATGTGTTGTGTGAGCTTCTTCGTGATTCTAGACCTTACGCGGAGTTACTTGGAATAAAACTTACTCTTTTAGGCTTTTGTACCTTTAGCAGTGACAATGAAAAAATTAAGCTCTTGTCAATCCTTTTCGAAGTATTAGCACCGGTGTGCACTGGGTCGATTCACAATTAGCCAAAAGATTGAGATACATTGCGTACAAGAAGCTTCACCACGTTTATAGGTTTCTCCTCCTTTCCTTCCCCATCCCCTTATTCGGACTACATTTTACAAGGTGTGGGGCGAAAGAATGTGGGGTTGATGTCTACCGTTAAGCTGCGTAATCTATTCACCCACATTGAGTATATATTTCTTAGAAACTCTCTTCAATATAGGCAGCTCAGAGGCAAAAGGAATGCACAGTTGGGCTCTTATTCCTTGCTACGAGCTATTTTTAGTTAACTAACTATAATTAGAATGGCCCAGACAGAAGTTGAAGCAGGACAATACGAGTGGTTGTCACAGAGTTGATGAAACTCGGAAAACAATGATTGTTGATGACAATAGGGTTGTTCTATTTTTGGTCTGCTGTTGGCAACCCCATTGTGTGTCGTCAGTGTGTGCGGACGTGTCAGTCGCGGATAAACCTGAGCCAAGGAATAGACAGTTGTCGGAACTGCAAAAAGTTAATGGTAGGAGAGGAAAGAAACGAAAACAACCATTTCTTGGTAATCAAATAGTATACGAAATATTTATTTGCACATCTTGATTCTCGATATACAAAATGCAACTAGGAGATTACAGAATCATACGATAACAAAAGTAAGAGCTGGTTGCAGCTAGAAGAACGGGTTTAGATCAGGGTGAAAAGAATAACGTTTCAATTGATGTTGCCTCACACCCTTTTTTTTTATCGTATGACGTAGGTGTTGGTGTAAGAACTGTAACGTGATTAGACGGTGTACATATGTTCATATGTATTATACCATATTGGGATCAATGAAATATATCCATATAGGTAATTTTTATTTCCGCAAAACTCGGATGAAGTTAATATTACACAAACGTATGCAAGAAAATTCTTATTTTGCTTTTGTGATTTGTATGCTATAGCTCCTCGGCGTTAAAAATCGAAGAGGATCCATATATGGAAATTGTAAAGAAATCTCTGGTCGATTTTCTATTGTTGAGAGAATCGTCAAGTAGCAACACCCAATGGTTAGGAGTTGGAAATGAGTAATGCTATCTTCAATTTGGTCCCCCTTTTGTGTTGAGGCTGATATACAGCAAATTAAGCAATCGAGGTTTTACTCCGTGTGATACAATTAAAGATAGTAGTAGTAACAGCATATGGATAGACTGGAATAAAGTATATTTCAATAGTGAGTGACCCCCCCCTCCTTCCTATACAGTATAAGAGCCCCCTTTTCTCGAGGGCTATGCTCTGCATAAGCTTCTCATCGAAATAGAGACTGTCAAAGAAAGAGATTCTTTTTATTTTTGTTGTTGTTGTTTTTAGTCCTTGATGCATGGAATCCCGTTGCATCCTTTAAGTAGTTTTTAAATTTCCATTAACTTCTTGGGTGAAATATTTCGTATCTTGTCAAATTTGCTCAGAAGTTGTGCTGCCGAAGTCCATGCTCTCGAGCTTCTCTTTTCTCTATAGGCTCTTTGGTTGATTGCATTTGCTGGTGTGGTGGTGAGAATGAAAGTTGCTAAAAGGGTCATCATCGTTATTGTTGAATTAAAATTGCGCAAATAGATTCGCTCTTTTTGAAGAAAAGAGTACGTACGTACATACGTACATACGTACTTACATACTAACATACATACTGACAATGTACTTATTGTTCACATGTGCGTTTGTACATACTATTCTTGGTAAAGTAAGAAGTAGAGTACAAGAAGTACCTCATTTTTGTTTGTTGTTTACCTAATCGGCAACTATAAAATGTGTACTGTACTACCCTTTGTAGCATCATATGTATAGTGTGTTGTATTTGTATTTGTATTTGTATTTGTGTAAATGATGCATGGTATTTAATTAATGTCGTTATTGTATTATTGTATTATTGTGGTAGTTTAGAGTTTTATGGTTTATTGCCGAAAGTGAATGAAGCTAATTAGTAATTTGTATGACTATGAAGGAGATGTGTAGGATATAAAACCCATAGGGAATTCCCCATTCTTTTATTCAAAACTTCTTCTTGGCTCTAAAGGAGATCTTTTACATCATACTAAACAATTGACTCTTGAAGTTTACAACAGTACACTTTAGTCAAGACATATAGATCCCAAAGTGATAGCTTTTCGACTCATCACAGAAAGGAATAATTTGCGCATCATCGTATTCTAAGCTGAAATCATCTACAACTGCATACTTTCAATCAATTTTGGATTAAGCAATCACAACTACTACTGATTGAAAACCTACTTATACCCCATTTCGACTCCAGCTAACCAAAGAAAAAGTTAGCCAGAAGTTTTTGCAACAAGACTACCCCAAAATGAGAGCACTTTCTATACTACTATTGCTATTGACTACCACTGCATCCATGGCAGAAATGGACATGCATGGGGATAAAGAAAGGGCTGGCCATGAAGATGAACACGGTAATGTTGTATCATCATCCCCATCTCTCAAAGGAGATTCTTCTTCAGCAAGTGTCGAGTTGACAGCAACTACTGCTTCACTACAGCCAACTCCTCACGTCATGAAACATCAACATGGTGTTCCTATCTTGGAAACTCACTTGTTACCAGAGGAACGTCTTTATTGGGAAAATTACAACACAACAACTTATTTCACTGTACCTTCAAAACACCGTCCTGCCTTGTATATTCACATTGTATTGGGTTTAGTTTGCATTTTCATTATTTATCCAATTGCTTTAATTTTCAATAATTTGGGATTAACAAAGACATATCTTACTACTTTGTTGGTACATTCTGTCGCTATGGTGTTGTCAATGTTAAATTATACTATTTTCATCAATTCAATACCAAATTTATACCCGGGTAATGCTTACAACTCAATGATTGGTATCTTGTTTGTCACTACTATTTTACACTTTGTATTTGCATTGATTACTAGTATAACTCCAAAATCGGTCACCAATTCAATTTCAACCGGTGCTACATCAACCAATGCCAATGGGGGAGGCTCATATTTTACCCTTCACTCGCCACCTATTGGATGCTCAGACTCTGATGAGGATGTTGATGAACAACTGCTGGTTGAGTCGGCTCCATTAAACTATGAAAAAGTATTTACACCACAAACTAGATTACAAAAGTTTAAAACATGGGTGGCTGAAACCAAATTTCACCACTTTTTTAATGTCATTTTCAATTTATTGAATTGGGGTCATTTCTTTTACTACATGGTTTTGGTTCCAACTGCAGTTGCTACATTTTGTGTATATGGTGAAGGTAAAAAAGTATTTAACTTGTTGGCCCATTTCATCAAAGGTGGAGTGTTTTTCGCGTATGGTATACTTACATTGGCTAGATATAGTGGTGCATTCACCAATAAAGGATGGGCTTGGAATCATAAGTTTGTGAGTGCCAAAAAGGGCAATGTTCAGAACTTCTGGACTAGATTCCAAAACAGAGGGCTTTGGACAATGGAAATGATTGAAAGCTCATTGATCTTGTTTTATGGATCAACCAACATCTTTTTGGAACACTTGTCAAATGCCGGTGGAGAATGGTCACCCAAGGATTTGCAACATGTGTCAATTGCATTCATTTTCATCGGATGTGGATTATGTGGTGTAATCACTGAATTGAAATTGCAAGATTGGCGTTATGAACAAGCAGTGGCAAACTTGAGAAAATTGTCTTCAAATGGCCATTCGGAAAATGAAGAGGAAACTGCTGCTGCATTGATTGATGCCAAAGATATTGTTAAAGCCAGTCCCGGTTACAGTCCCAACCCCTTCCCAATTGTTACCATTTACTGGACAGGTATTCTCATGTCTAAACATCAACAAGCTTCAGAGTTATCCACTGATATTCATGTGCAATGGGGTAACTTGTTTGTTCTTGGATGTGCATTCAGATTCTTGACATATGTTCTTTTCTTGTTGCATGCTAGTACACCCAAGGATTTATCCAAACCGAGTCGCCCAGTGACTGAATTGATTGTTGCATTTAGCTTATTGTGCGGTGGTTTAATCTTTATGGAGTCTACTGACCCAGTGGTTTCTTCATTTGAGTATTACGGATTAACGGCAATGTTTACTTTGAATGTATCATTGGGATTCATTACCTTGTTTATGAGTTGGGTAATGGTGCTTTTCACATTTAAAGACTGGTTGAAGAATAAAGTAGCACCAAAGGAAGTGGTGTAAAAGAGTTGAGGGGGAAGGAAGAAGAGAATTACCACGAACTACTACACTGGCAATTAATTTTATTTATTTTTGATTTGATGATTTAACCCGTTGTTCTTTACAGGCGTTGTGTTTTTGTTGCCTTGTTACTATGTTGCTTTTTTTTTGTTTGCTTTGTTTTGTTATCTGCTATTTTTTGTATCTCATGATGAAAGTTGTATCTTATACTGGTTGGTAACCAGAACCCCCCTATAATACTAATACAAATACTAATACAAATGGTCCTACCATTATTCTTTTATATTTTTGTTAATTTAATGTTTAGCTAGTTTCGAAATATCTAATATTCTACTTTAATAAAAGTAATAATCATAAAGAGCATTGCTGCAATGTGGAAAGAAAGGATCAACACGGATGCAAAGGAGTGTACTAGACTGGTAGGTACAGAATTCGTACGTTTAGAGAATCAATGATCTGCTTGTGTGGTGTCTACAATGGATAGAGGATGCAATGGTTATCATATCTATGATTATAAAAATAACTCCTTACTCAATGGGTGTGTGTATACATTCTCTTTTTATCGAATCTTCACCATGTATTATTTTCTTCACATGGTTGTATGGCTTTCATCGTCCCATATGACCCAAGGGTTGAGCGCCCCCTTTTTCTCTTTCATGCTTGGTACTTCTCCGCTCTCCACCAAAACTACAGTGATAACTTCTCTCGCCGTGCGCGCTTTCGCCATATTCCGCCGTCCAATCGCTTTTCGTCTTCATTTGCAAATCCCACTCTTCTTCTTCTTCTTCTTTTTTACAAAACAACACACTTTTTCGACTTCTTTATAACTGGTGGTTCCAAAGCAGCTACAATAGCTTCATCAAATACAGTCTTTAAGCCTCTTTGCGTCAAAGCTGAACATTCAACATACTTCACAGCTCTCAACTCTTTAGCCAACTTTTCACCTTGTTCAGGAGTAATTGGTGACAATTTTTGTCTTTGCAATCTTTGTAATATAACATCATCATTTCGTAAATCAGTTTGGGTACCAACAATCAAACAAGGAACACCAGGACAATGATGATGTACTTCAGGAAACCATTTTTCTTTAACATTTTCAAATGATGCTGGAGCAATTACTGAAAAACAAACCAAAAACACATCAGTTGATGGATACGACAATGGCCTTAATCTATCGTAATCTTCTTGTCCTGCAGTATCAAATAATCCTAATGTAAAAGGTTCGTCTCCAATCATCACTGTTACTGCATAGTTGTCAAATACTGTGGGCACGTAATCAGCAGGGAATTTACTCGTAGTGTATGATATTAATAAACAGGTTTTTCCAACGGCACCATCACCAACAACAACACATTTTATGGTTTGCATGATTGAGTTTTTGAAATGTTTTTATTTGTAAAAATTAGTGGGGAAAAACGAAACTTTGTTAAATTGGTTGTTCTTTAAGTTCTACTTCAGTTGGAATCTGATAAAAATGAGCTTGTTGTATTGTTTACGTTGGATGGTTAAACAAGGTCTAAGGTTGAGTTGGATTGTGTTTCTCTAAAGTTGTCTTGTGATAAGAAAATTTCAAAATTTCTGGTGGGAACTAAAGATAACAAACGATGTTTTATCGATGATTATTCTGTGTGAGTATGAGTGTGCTATACGCTAATATAGTAATGAAAGTGAGTGTAGATGGATTTAGTCTGCTATTGGTATAAATGTTTTGGCTGTCACTGACTGTGGTGGATGGTTTGGGTTAAAATTTTTTGTTTTTGTTTTCAGTTCTGTTGGTGCTTTTTTGGTTGTTTTTCGTTGATGATAGAAAAGTTAGGAGAAATTGAGATTGAGATCGCAAAGAAAACAACACTTTAATACAAATGTATACTATGTACTTTGACTAGCTCCACTATGCACGTTTTAACTACGTATCAATAGATGCTTTGTATATGGAACTATCGGGATATATACACATACACACACACGTGTGTGTGTATGTGTATATATCAACAAACCATTGCATTACATTCCACTGTCAAAATTTGATAGTGTCGTGTCTGAGAATGTTTTGTTTGTTCTTTTGCATTTGTCGCGTGAATATTTTAATTTCCTCCACCCCTATTGTAGTTTAACCCATTGAGCATATTATCCAGCTAAGGAACATCCTCACTTCAGTTGAAATCTCCTTCGGACTCTACGTATTGGATACCATCTTATTGGCATTAATAATTACTATTAACGTATAAATTATATACATACATGTATCCATTTCCCATCCATATCTCATTTCAAGTTGATAAACCCTTGATCTCCTTGCATTATATCCAACTCTCTTGTAATATCACTCGGTAAATTATTAGTATTGGTCATTTCAGTCAAGTTCATTTTAGTTCGTTTAGTAGTGGTCACATTTGCATCAGAGCCATTCCTGACACCACAGTTGCCACCGGCAACATCACCATCAAGCTCTTCGTCACCATCGCTATCATCAAATTCATTACCATAATCATCCACGATATCAGGTCCACCACCCAAGAAATCCATCATCATATGCATACCACCAGCACCACCAGCATATTCCTCAACATTCAGAGGCAACACTTGTGCGACACCTTCTAAGAACCATACTTTATCCTTCATCTCCATTGTAAATGACCGCAACAATTTGTAATACGATCTCATAATCCTCATCGATTTCACATCACCTGACATCAACAATGACATAAATTGTTTATCCAACAATGCCGGAAATGCAAATATTCGTAATATAAAATCAGACTTATACCTTTCCTTATGTAGTTTGTTCAAATAAGCCAATGTAATCAAATATGGAGAATCAATTTCAACGGGGAACAAATCAGCGATATCAGCATCATGACACTCAAGATCAGCATAGAATCGTTCACCGTTGCCATTTGAAGTTGACCCACTAGGGTTGGTTGTGTTCAAATTTGCCTTTTGATTAATAATATCACCCAAATCACCCAAATCAACGCTTATAAATTTGTAAAATCGAGATGCTTCAGTTAACGGCCAAACAGCAGTTAAAATTGTTGCTGCACCTTTTACATGGAAAATCCATGCTGATGCGGGTAGCGATTTGGGCGACGTTGATGAAGGGAATGATGCATTGGCCAATGAGTCCATAATCAAAATCAATGCACTAGCAACGAGTGCATCGGTATTGTCGGCGTTGATGTCCAAGACTGCTTCCCTCAACAACCTCAATGCATCACCTCTATGACAAGTAACACATTGGTCCAACCCTTTTTCCGTTCGTGATAAATGGGTAGCACTGAATGCTAATATCGAATGCATCAAGAATGGATGCTCAAATGCCAACATGGGAATATCATGGATCCATATATTGGTTTCTGAAATACCAGCACCAGTAATTGTGTTGGCCACTTGTGACGTGTAATGAAACATCAATTTCAAATCCAACATATTCAAAGTACTCGAATTCATTGCTTGTGCCATAGTCTTATTGTTCAAAGGTACAGATGATGGAATCGACAGTGTTTGATTTGGAGCAATATTCGGTAGTGTTCCAGCAGAGTCTGGCACTGGCTCAGATGATGTGTGTGGAGGGATGTTAAATGGTGGTGAAGATGCTGATCCTTGGGAGTCCAAGTTGATGTTTGCATCAATGCTGCTATCATCGAGATTCTGCGGCTGTTGTGATGACTGTGGCTGTGGTTGTTGTTGCTGTTGTTGTTGAAGGGGAGCGGATTTTTGGTTCTCAAATTGTCCATCGTCGGACGAAGTAGATCGATATTGAGCTTGTTGTCGGTTTGACTGACCCATATTCAATTGGTCTCGACCCTGTGATCGCAACTGCTGCTGCTGCTGCTGCTGCCCTGATTGTGCATTCAACAATGCATCCAATGGCAGCCCACTGTTACCATTTATAGCTGCACTTGCCAATTGTTCAATTAGTCCACCTCCAACACCTCCTGCACCACCAAATAATCCAGCTAAATTGCTCAAGTCAATCGGCAATTGTGCCAACGTTGCCAAGTTTGAAAGATTTGCCAAGTTTCCAAGGTTCATCAAATTGTTTAAACCGTTTCCTGCATCACCAGCCACACCACCCATACCTGCCAAATTATTAACCAAATGAGCGATATTCAAATTATTCAAATTCCCTGCACTTAGTAGTCCTGAAGACAATGCGCTCAAGGGATTGTTCATCAGCTGGCCCATTGTTGCCATAGGGTTACCAGGTGGTACCGAACTGTCCAAACTTGGTTGTGATGTGTTTGGTGTAGGTGTCAACGAGGGTGTAGCTTGTTGTGTGGTCGTTGAAGAGTTCAACCCATCCAAAGATCGTTGGTCGATGCTATTATTCCTTGTTGAAGTCTCGTCTGAATAGTTGTTGTTTCCAATAACGTCATCACTACCCAGTTTGATGGAACTCCTCCCTGTAGATACCGCCTTCGCCTTCTTCAGTTCTGTCTCTGTCTTCATTTTTTTTGCTTTCTTTGGTGGTGGCGGCGGTGGTGAGCTCTCTTCTGGATCCATATGAAGATACCCACACTCCAATTTTAATTTAACACAATTCCCGCAAAGTGGTTTCTGTTCATCGCACTTAACTCGACGTTTCTTACAAGTAGAGCAGCCAGATCTTGATTTTTGATGGTATTTACGCTTTCCCGTTGACGCTTTGGAGTTCTTTTTCACTGCTTCAGGTGGCGATGCCAGTGCGTTTGATAAGGAACATAATTCGTCATCAATTACAGTACTTGAAACTCTTCTCGTGCTCTCTGGCGCTTCTTTCCTCGTTTGATATCCTTGTAAGGCATCTTCGAGATCCTTCAGTAGCATATTGAACCAAGACGCGCGTAGCTTTTGTATTGGGGTAATGTGACAAAATGTTGAACAGTGTGTCACTTAATTGATACTGTCTCTCACTCTGAGGATGGTTTACCGGCAAAATGTTGAATATTGCTGTAGTATCAAAATGACCCTAATCCAATTCTTCCCGAATGAAAGAATTTGGATATCTTATCCGTGTGATTGGATCAAAGCTTGTTCTCCTTGCGTGTGTATTATATACCAAAGCACGCAATTGAACTAAAACTGAACCCAACGAGAAGTTTCGAGGCTGTGTACGGCTAATGAAGCGTGATTCCACTGACTTGTGCTAAAGCTGCTATTATACCCGTTCTTTCTCTTTTTCAAACTAATGATGATGTCACTATCCGAGTTTGAAAAGTATAGTATCACTCGTCGTATAGAAAGGAACTCTTTTTTGTTTTTGTCTTTCTTTCTTTCGCATATAATTGTTCTCCTCCATTCTTTTTTATACGACGAACTCGGAACCTACTCATTTCCGAGAAACAAATGACCCGATTAGGAAAATTGCCGGAATATCTGAACACCCCTATATTTTTAAAGGACTAAGAAAGCTCGAAATTGTTGTGATGTCTAAGCCTACATCGTAATAGAGCTTCAACAGCCGTTGTATTACCTGTTTGGAGCTTGACTTCTAGCTACACAAAAAATCAAGACACGAGAATATCAAGATTGTCAGATACTGTCTCTTAAAGTCACATCTACGTAGAGGTGTGGGTGCTGCTGAGAGCTTGACTACACAATAAACGAATAGCGTCAACAATTTTAATTCTGACTCTCTGTTCAAGTTCAACTCAGGCTAAAGAGCATATCTAAAGTTTGGGTTCTGTTTGTCGGTCAAATCAGCAAACTCATAATTCTCAATCTTGCTCATATCAACTGGAGGCAAGGCATCGCGTCTCTTGTTATCCACATAGTATGAGATGTAGACTAAAATCAAACACACTAAAGCGGCAACTCCTGCAACTACGATCCCAATTTTACCTCCAGAGTACACTGGAGCCTGACTGTCCAAGAAGATCTGAGGGCCAACCAAGTTCCCCACACAATAACCTATCAAAAAAATGGCATTGAAGGTAACCTTCTTTGTATGACCAGCAACGGATGACGAAATTTGTGACGTAAGGCAAATGAAACAAAGCGGGAAAACATTGTATATGTAAAGCCCGGCAAGTTTGCCTCTCTTGGTGGGTGCAAAAGCCAATAGGCACTCCCCCATGACCGTAATCATTGCCACAAAGATAGTCATCAACATACGAGACTTGATAAACTGCAGCAACCACGCAAACAAAACACATCCGACAATTTCAACTCCACCTGATGGCATTTGCATCAAAAGCGCCTCTGCTGTATCAAAGCCAAATTGTTCATTCAACAATATTGTTCTAAATGTTGTCATACCTCCGTTGGGAATGTTGTTTGCTATAGCAAAGATGAAAAATAACCACGTACGATGATCAGTCAATGCCTCAATGAATTGCTCCTTCTTGAACCTTGGATTACCAAACCCTTGTTGATTGCCCCTAATTCTTTCAACCACTAAAACTTTCTCCTCGTCCGTAAGAAACCATGCTCCAGTTGGCGTATCAGGGATATGAAGCATAATTACAAACCCCAAGAAAATCGTCAAAACTCCAGTAATGACAAATACCAACTTCCAAGCTGGTAGTGAATATGAATCTTGGTGTTTGTATGTACCATACGCAATCAAGCTGCCAAGGATGGTACCAAACCCATTGGAGGCAAACCACCAGGTGGTTCTCGAAAAGTGTTCTTCTTTCTTGTACCATTGAGAAGTGAGTATGGTAAATGCGGGGGTTATCGACAGCTCCAACATACCCATAATTGTTCTCAACACAATGAAACCAGGATATTTTGGAACCGAGCACAAGGCAAGAATCATTCCCCACAATACAATGAATACACCCACAGTTTTGGCAACAGGGAATCTTTGAAGTAGTAATGAAGCAGGAAACTCAAATGCCAAGTAACCAATGTAGAAACATGTCGTAGTCCAGCTGAACATATCCCCTGCCATGTGTAACTCGGTTCTTAATCCCAATATAGCACTGTAACTGGTACTCAACTTGTCCATAAACTGAAAGCAATACAACAAACACATGACAGGAAGTATATACATATCAATCTTGCGCAATATCTTTCGGTCCGTCGCCGAGTCCAATGGTTTAGCTTCTCCCTTGTGTTCGATAGCAAATTTCATAGCCACATCAACATTGTTGGTAATCTCAATTTCCTTTCCACCAGGTGAAGCAATAACTGTCAACACATGTTTCTGTTTGTCTTCCAAATCTTCTTGGGTGAATGAAACTACCGGCTCAAGCTCTGTGAGTGACTCTGCGTCTTTCTTTTCGGTCATTGTGTACCTTGTGCCCAATAATTGCCATAACTGCCGTGAACATATAGAAATTCCAATACCATTAAATAGGTAGATCCAGTCCAACAAATAATATCGACTCGTGCAATATGAACATCATAGTATAGATTTCTCTCCGCATCCACGTAACCACTGGCTTTTTTAGGTTTTAGTATCTCGTGAACTAACCCATATGGCCTCCACACCTTTCTAACTAAATAAAGTTTCGAGTCATTTTAAGTTTTTGAAAGGCTAGTCCAGTTATCTGTGGTTGCAAATAATTAAGGTTTTAGAATTTCGTGCCGATAAGTAATACATTCTCTGTTCCAGCATCGGAACGAGCTTATGTTTTTATTCTCCAATGCTTCAAAGCTGAAACAGATTTACTTGACAACAAAATTGATCCCTTTGGCGAAGTCATTTTAGTGTTGTTTGAAATTTAGCTTTATAATAAAGCTCCCCACTTAATTGCCAACTTTCTAACACTTAGACATGTGTTTGCAATGCTAAGCATAAGATGGCCAATTCAGACAACTCTCTACACCTTGCATTGGGTTCTTGTTATTGGAGAGTTTTTTTTTTTAAACGTGTTTTATTTTATATTCTGACTTTTGTGTTGATTAAAGCGACTTTGATTGCGGCTCATTTGACCTTTCCTGTTGCAAATGAAAGCAAGTCAGCTCCCTGTTACAAGGGCTTCTCCGCTATATACAGCAATTATCTTCCATTTTACAATGTAAACCTCCAGTACAAACAAGTACTGATTTCTAATTCAGCTATGCCAATATAGCGTAGTAGATGCCATAGTTTCAGCGCAGAGCCCAACCTCGACTTCAAAACTCAATGCAAAGAGCCACACGCTTAGATCAAATATATAAACAAATGTCATTAAACTATACTAAAGAGCATATCTAAAGTTTGGATTCTGTTTGTCGGTCAAATCAGCAAACTCATAATTCTCAATCTTACTCATATCAACTGGAGGCAAGGCATCGCGTCTCTTGTTATCCACATAATATGAGATGTAAATTAAAATCAAACACACTAAAGCAACAACACCAGCAATCACGATCCCAATTTTACCTCCAGAGTACACTGGAGCTTGACTGTCTAAGAATGTTTGTGGACCAACCAAGTTCCCCACACAGTAACCTATCAAAAAAATGGCACTGAAAGTGACCTTCTTTGTATGACCAGCAACGGATGACGAAATTTGCGATGTAAGACAAATGAAACAAAGAGGAAACACATTGTATACGTAAAGACCTGCAAGTTTTCCCTTTTTTGTAGGTGCAAACGCCAATAGACACTCGCCCACAATAGCAACGACTGCAATAAATATAGCAATTAACATACGAGACTTGAGAAACTTCAGCAACCACGCAAACAAAATGCATCCGACAATTTCAACTCCGCCTGATGGCATTTGCATCAAAAGCGCCTCTGCTGTATCAAAGCCAAATTGCTCATTCAACAATATTGTTCTAAATGTTGTTATACCTCCATTGGGGATACAACTAGCGATGGCAAAGATGAAAAATAACCACGTACGATGATCAGTCAATGCCTCAATGAATTGCTCCTTCTTGAACCTTGGATTACCAAACCCTTGTTGATTGCCCCTAATTCTTTCAACCACTAAAACTTTCTCCTCTTCTTTGAGAAACCATGCTCCAGTTGGCGTATCGGGGATATGAAGCATAATTACAAACCCCAAGAAAATCGTCAAAACTCCAGTCACAACAAATACCAACTTCCATGCCGGCAACGAATATGAATCTTGGTGTTTGTATGTACCATACGCAATCAAGCTGCCAAGGATGGTACCAAACCCATTGGAGGCGAACCACCAGGTGGTTCTCAAAAACTGTTCCTCCTTCTTGTACCACTGGGACGTAATGATTGTAAATGCAGGAGTGATTGACAGCTCCATCATACCCAAAATTGTTCTTAATGTTATAAATCCAGCATAATTCGGAACTGAACACAAGGCAAGAATCATTCCCCAAATTATGATGAATGTGCTCACCGCCTTAACAACTGGGAACCTTTGAAGAATTAAGGAGGCGGGAAATTCAAATGCCAAATACCCAATGTAGAAACAGGTGGTCGTCCAGCTGTACATATCTCCTACCATACCCAACTCCGTTCTCAATCCTAAAATGGCAGTATAGCTTGTGGTCAATTTATCCATATATTGGAAACAATACAACAAACACATGATAGGAAGCAAGTACATATCAATTTTCCGTAAAATCCTTCTGTCAGTAGCTGGATCCAATGCCTTAGCTTCCCCCTTATGCTCAATTGCAAACTTCATCGCTATATCAACATTGTTGGTAATTTCGACCTCTTTTCCACCTGGAGACGCAATGACAGTTAACACATGTTTGTTTTTATCTTCTAAATCCTCCTCTGTAAATGAAATTACAGGCTCAAGTTTTGTCATAGACTCTGATTCAATTTTTTCAGTCATTTCTGTTGCTGGTTATCTTTACCGCTATCGCCTGAATATCCCGTGTATGAATTCTACGGCTTTATATACCCTAGCACTGCTAAGAAAAATTATATCAGATTATTGAGGTTCAGTATCAGTAAGATGGGGTCGCCTTCACAACTCATCAACCACCACTTTAAGGTTCTCTGAAGCGCACGGACAAATGGCGATAACACACACACTCAGACTTAACAATTCTATAATTTTGATTTAGAATGTGTACTTTGAAATAAACTTTGATCAACAGACTTGAATTAAACTTTATATTTGCCATGATAATGTCGTGATCGCTTGAAAGTCAGGGTAATTATTTTTGCGGAAACGGGGCGTTATCGCTACTGCATCTTTAGTCCAAATCCTCAACCCAATGTTGGGGTGGGTAGGTTGATTTTTAGTTATCTGCATCAATTGTTTTATCAAAGGTAATGAGCAAACATTTTACAGACTTCTCCTCTCGTGGTGTGTCATTTTATGGCTATATGCATCGACTGTGAGTCACATCGTTATCCCCTTCCTTAGGCAAGCCCTATACTCAGCCATTGCATTTTGGGCCCTCGGCATATTCATGCGCGGAAAATTGTTGCAATTTTGCGATTTCATCTACATCACTTTTGCTGCTCTTATGTTAAAACGAAATTTAAAGTTATCAAAAAAAAATGCGACTAAAACCATAAATAATCGTACCACTCACACCCAGCTATTGTTCCTTAATGATCGCCCAAAAATATACCAAAAGGGAGACTTTCTAATGACTAATATCGGACGACCAAGAAAAACTGTAGCATTGTGTGAGTAGCAATAAAGCAAAAGAAGTGATTATGCTGTTAACGGCATAAAAGCTTCAAGGTTCGGAGCTTCCCGTGTTTCACCATTTGGTCTCGCCTTTCTCCTTTATGGTGGCTAATCTATTACAATTTAAAGCGTACACGAGCTTTGGTAACAAGTCAAAACAGGTATTATTTTACAATTCAATTATGTTGCCGCAAAATATACAACAGTTTAGTTTGATTACATGTAACAGCTGCAGGTTGAGTAGAAAAGAGTAAACCTACTGGTGACCGTGATTATGACTATGCATGCATGTTTCAAAAAATCTAAATGAGCAGCTTGGTAAGACACTGTGTATGAATTGTATCCTCACAATCAAAGTGCGTACCTAAAGTTTGGATTCTGTTTATCGGTCAAATCAGCAAACTCATAATTCTCAATCTTACTCATATCAACTGGGGGCAAGGCATCGCGTCTCTTGTTATCCACATAGTATGAGATGTAAATCGCCACCAAGCTTCCCAAAGTGACACTTCCACACACAACGATTGCAATTTTGGCACCGGAATATGTAGGTGCTTGATTGTCTATGAATGTTTGTGGGCCAACCAAGTTTCCAACACAATACCCTATCAAGAATATGGCATTTACCGTGATTTTCTTTGTGTGACCTGCCACCGAGGAAGACACTTGGGACTGAATACAAATGTAGCAAAGGGGGCTGAGGTACCACAAATAAAGACCTGCAAGTTTCCCCTTGTTTGTAGGAGCAAACGCCAATAAACATTCCGCCATTACTGTAATCATCGCAATGAAAATTGACATCAACATACGCGATTTGATAAATTTCAGCAACCATGCAAACAAAACACATCCTACAATTTCTATTGCACCCGATGGCAATTGCATCAAAAGCGACTGAGCAGCATCGTAACCGAACTGTTCGTTCATCAAGACTGTTCCGAATGTCGTAACCCCTCCATTGGGAATATTGTGAGCTATGGAGAAAAGAAAAAACAACCACGTACGATGATCAGTCAATGCCTCAATGAATTGCTCCTTCTTGAACCTTGGATTACCAAACCCTTGTTGATTGCCCCTAATTCTTTCAACCACTAAAACTTTCTCCTCTTCTTTGAGAAACCATGCTCCAGTTGGCGTATCGGGGATATGAAGCATAATTACAAACCCCAAAAATATTGTCAAAACGCCGGTAACAACAAACACCAACTTCCAAGCTGGTAGTGAATATGAGTCTTGATGTTTGTACAACCCATAGGCAACCAAACTACCGAGGTCACCACCAATCCCGTTTGACGCGAACCACCAGGTGGTTCTCAAAAACTGTTCATCCTTCTTGTACCACTGAGACGTAATGATTGTAAATGCAGGGGTGACTGACAGCTCCAACATACCCAATATGGTCCTTAGTGCCACAAACCCCGCATACTTTGGGACCGAGCACAATGCAAGAATCAACCCCCATAGGATAATGAATACACTCACAGTTTTGGTAACTGGGAATCTTTGGAGTAGTAACGAGGCAGGGAACTCAAATGCCAAGTACCCAAGGTAGAAACATGTTGAAGTCCAGCTGTACATGTCGCCCACCATGCCCAACTCGGTTCTTAATCCCAAGATTGCACTATAACTGGTGCTCAACTTATCCATGAACTGAAAACAGTATAGTAAACACATTACAGGAAGCAAGTACAAATCTATTTTGCGCAATATCTTCTGGTCAGTGGCAGGATCTAACCGCTCGGCTTCACCCTTGTGCTCCATGGCAAACCTCATGGCCACATCGACATTATTAGTGATTTCAATTTCTTTTCCACCTGGAGACGCAATGGTAGTTAAAACATGCTTGTGTTTGTCCTCCAAGTCTTCTTGTGTGAAAGAAAGCACCGGCTTGATCGTTGGTGAGGTTCCCGATTCGTCTTTCTCTATCATCTTGAGCGATGTTGTCAATTGACCTACTCCATCAATCTGACACGGAAACTACCACCTTAAGTATGCCAACTGGATGGAGCTAAATTTCACGTCAAATCGCTAGATTTGTGACAGCCAAATGGGGCAATTTCCGCACACTATTGCATGATTTGAGATTCACAACAAGGGCATGAATCAACGGTAGTATCTTTTACCAAGCGAGCCTTCCCCCTTCCCCCCTTTTCATTTCAATGTGAAGCTAAAATCTGTACATAATATTGAGGCATTTTTAAGGTTGTGGTTCAATGCGTGAGGTGGAACGTCATTGCGTAGCAGTGACTAAAAAGTTATTGCGATAGCGGAGCTGCAACACGTCCTTCGTGCTTTTTTATTCACTTCTGTTTTCCCCTCTAGTCTAAATCAAGTTTGATCGACGTTCGGGTGGTCTCACTCAGAGCGCATTGAAGAAGCAAACTAAATTCAATCTTTGAGCCATCCAATCTCGCAATAGTCCAAAAGTCACAGTACGTGAACACATTAGTCAGCCTACTGTTCAATTTACTCCGTATTGAGCAACTTTTCTATTTCTTATCATATTGTTTTGTAACAATGGCCCTTACCAAAGCTTTTCGCTATGTTGGTTAAAGTTTAACAGTTTGGTGAGTGGTTTTGTGTCTACAAATAGATTTCGCGGCGATTTACCCTTTTGTGGTTTAACCTTTTTCATCATTGCACTATCGGACCACTCTTTTATGGTGCAGCCGTTAAACAATTGTGAGAAGATGTTTTTAGTTCCCAAAAGCGGGGGCAACAGATGCAATCAGAACTGTGTTTCCTCAAAAATCTCTTGCTTTGGAATATAGCTAAGTTTGTAAACCAAATGACTTTTTTGCACCATTTGATGAAGAAATATTTATTAACCTAAAATATTTTGCTACGAAGACTTAATTGCTTGCAAAGAGAAAGTAACTGCAATCACACCTCTGAAGTGCTTTGTCTTGTAATTTCCCGATCCAAGGAAGCAAGACTAAGTAATGATCTCTGTTGTTGTGGGTATATCACAGTTTAGCTATGTAGGTCCCCTACTCCATCCTCCGCTACCATTTCTTTTCCTGAAGGAAAAAATTCCATCCAATATGTAACCAGCGATTAACAATCCACACTTATCTCCAAAATCATGTCAGCAAAACCACTTTGGTATAGATGGGCACGGGTTTACTTTGCTGGTGCATGCATAATAGGAACCGGTGTGTTGCTCTACCAAACAATCAGACCATCAGATGAGAAATTGATTTCCCAATTCTCACCTGAGATCAGAGCTGAATACGAAAGAAATAAAGAGTTAAGACAAAAGGAACAACAGAGATTGATGGAAATTGTAAAACAAACAGCAGCATCAAATGAACCGATTTGGAAAACTGGTCCTATTGGATCGCCATTGGAAAAGGAACAACGAAATTTGAGTATGGAGTTGGTAGATAAGGAGTTGTTTCATAAGACGAAAGCTGAAGAAGCTCAAAAAGAGGCAATTACTAAAAGTGTTCAAGAGTCAGAAGAACTTGAACGGTTGTTGCAAGAGCAAAAGAGCAAGAAATCATGGTGGAATGTTTTCTCGAGGTGATGCCAACCCCCGATCTGCTCATTCTGTATATAGTTTATCAAATCACCCATTTTTGTTATCTGCTCCAAAATCCTCTATCTCTGGACAACGACAGTAATATCGATTGACTGATTGAAGCTGCAGTGCTGGTACCACCACCACCGGCAGCGCCAGAACCACCATTACTGACTTGACTATTGGCTTCGTCAACAGCAGCAACAATCCGATTGATGTTTGTATCAATAACCATTCCTCCTTGTACAATCTCTTCCAAAACAGTCTGTAGCACTTGCCAACCAAATACCAAATCCAATTCGCAAACATTTGTAAAACACTTGTCTAAACATTCAACAAAAACTTGAATCAAGTCTAAGATCCCTAATTCAGATTCCTGGTCATCAACGATAAACACAAAATATAAAGTGGCATAATGACGATAAATGACCTTGATGTCGTCTAGATCTTCAAGAAGTTTTGGTGGTGTTATAAAGGAACATTCTTGGGCTGTTCGTACTGATATTAACTGGTGTACTTGTTGAAGAAGCAACTTTTGCGTCGGTATATCGACATTGGTGTAAAACTTCATTAACCTGGGAACACCATCGTTGTTGACTACAAAGGGAGGGGGTGTTAGTAGGTAATCAGGTTAGTTATTTGATGGGGTATACGTACATATGAGTACAGAGTGAATCATAAGTCGGCTTCCGTGTTCTGTTTTGCAAAGGTTTCGCTAATCAGTCGGAACTCTTATTTTTCGTAACTTTTTCCACACACCACTTTTGACTCCTTCCTCTTTACACGATAAGTAAAATGCTACTCAAGCAAGCAAAGGAGTTGGACAAAAAGTATCCTACTTACAAGGAGGACTTTTATATCCCGACATTTGAATCTCTTGGTATTGAAAACGACAAATTCCCCAAAGATACAGAATCAATATACTTGTGTGGAAATTCGCTCGGCTTAATGCCGAAGCAAACGTCCAAAGCAATAAACAACGAATTGAAAGCATGGTCAATGCGAGGAGTAGAAGCTCATTTCAACCATCCGATTACTCAACTGACCAACTGGGTTGATATCGATTTACCTTGTGTGCCGTTGTTGGCTCCCTTGGTTGGCGCTAATGAAAATGAAGTTGCAGTCATGGGATCATTGACATCGAACTTGAATGCATTACTTACCCATTTCTATAAACCAAACGGTAAGAGAACCAAAATTTTGTTTGAAAAACAAGCATTCCCTTCCGATTACTACGCGTTTGTCAATATTGTGAAATTGCATGGGCTTGATGAGTCACATTTAATCCAAGTGCAGATACCGAAAGGTGAAACGTATTTGAAAACTAAATCTATATTGTCAACTATTGATGCCAATTTGGATGAAATTTCTCTTGTTTGTTTTCCCGGTATACAATACTACACTGGCCAATTTTTCGAAATTGAGAGAATCACAAGTTACATCAAAGAAAAAGCACCAGAAGTAGTTGTTGGTTGGGATTTGGCCCATGCTGTAGGGAATGTACCACTTCAGTTACATGATTGGCAAGTTGACTTTGCCGCTTGGTGTTCTTACAAGTATCTCAATGCTGGTCCTGGTGCCATTGCCGGAATATTTGTCCACGAAAAGCATACAAAGCACAATACTGTCACCCATTACAAACCTAGATTAGCAGGCTGGTGGGGTAATAATAGCGCCGATAGATTCAAGATGTTGGAGAAATTCGATCCAATTGCTTCAGCTTTGAGTTATAGACAACTGAATCCTAGTGTGATCGATTGTGTGGCTCTTGAATCATCATTGCAAGTATTTAAAAAAGTTGGTGGAATCGACACATTGCGTAAAAAGTCATTGGAGCTTACGCAGTTTTTGCAACATTTGTTGACGAGTAGTAATTACTATATTCCACAAGATAGTACGGACGAGTCCAAGTTTGGGTTCAAGATATTGACGCCATTGTCGCAACATGAAAGAGGAGCCCAACTTAGTGTACTTTTCCAACCTCACAGAGACGACAAGCAAGAGAATGTTATGGAGAGGGTGTTTGAGCGTTTGCACCAACAGGCCATCATTTGTGACGAGAGAAGACCTGACGTCATTAGATTGGCACCTTTGCCCTTATACAACACCTTTGAGGAAACGTACATTGCCGCTCAACGTCTATTCGAAGCTTTAGATAGAATAGCATCCGATTACATGTAAATAAATAGTAACATCATTTTACAACAAAGTTTCTTTCTGACTACTTACTTACAAAGTTTGAGCATTGTGGAAGTCCTTACCAGCATAGATAGCATTGTCTCCCAACTCTTCTTCAATTCTCAAGATTTGGTTCAACTTGGCCAATCTTTCAGATCTAGCTGGAGCACCAGTCTTGATTTGACCAGATCTGATACCAACAGACAAGTCAGCAATAAAAGTATCTTCAGTTTCACCAGATCTGTGTGAAACCATTACACCCCAACCAGCAGCGTACGAGTCGTTGGCGGCTTGAATGGATTCAGTCAATGTACCAATTTGGTTAACCTTCAACAACAAGGCATCAGCGGCTTTAGTTTCAATAGCCTTCTTGATTCTGAGTGGGTTAGTAACGGTCAAGTCATCACCAACGATTTGAACTTTTCCTCCAACCTTGGAGAAAAAGTGACTCCAAGCTTCCCAGTCATCTTCAGCAAATGGATCTTCAATGGAAACAATTGGGTATTTTTGCAACAATTCACCGTATAATTCAGCCAATTGAGGACCAGACAACCATTTAGATTTGTCAGAGTCTGGGTTCTTGAAATCCAAGTCGTATTTACCATCCTTGTAGAATTCAGATGAAGCAACATCCATGGCAATGTCAACTTTACCAGTATAACCAGCAGCTTCAATAGCTGAAACAATCAAGTCCAAAGCTTCTTGAGCAGTCTTGATATCTGGAGCAACACCACCTTCGTCACCAACATTACCAGCAGATTGGCCGTACTTCTTTTTGGTCAAAGACTTCAAGTGGTGGTAAACTTCGGAACCAATTCTCAAACCTTCGCTGAAGGTTGGAGCACCAGATGGAACAATCATAAATTCTTGGAATGCCAAATCACCACCAGCGTGGGAGCCACCGTTCAAGACGTTTTGGAAAGGAACTGGCAAGACATATTTACCTTGCTTGGCTTTGGAGATGTCAGCAATGTGCTTGTACAATGGGACATTCTTTTCAGCGGCACCAGCCTTGGCAGCAGCCAATGAAACACCCAAAATGGCATTGGCACCCAATTTTGACTTGTTTGGAGTACCATCCAATTTCAACAAGAATTCATCAATCTTGGCTTGGTCAGCAACATCAATGTTAGCCTTGATCAAAGCTGGAGCAATAACGTCATTGACATTGGCAACAGCTTTTAAAACACCTTTACCTAACCATTTTGATTTGTCTCCATCTCTCAATTCCAAAGCTTCGTGGACACCAGTAGAAGCACCAGATGGAACAATTGCTCTGAATGAACCTTTTTCAGTGTTCAAGTCAACTTCAACAGTTGGGTTACCTCTGGAGTCGTAAACGTATCTGGAGTGGATCTTAGTAATAGCCATTGTGGATTTATTTTGTTTCAATTAGTCAATTGAGTTAGGTTGAAAAATAGTAGAAAATGAGTAGGGGAAAATGAATGGTTTTTATATATTTTTTCAAAGAAAGGAGGCAGAGAGAAATGGGTAACAGTACAAAAAAAAGAGTGGGTAGTGCATACTGGGTAAAGCACACACCACATAAAGAATTATGGAATTTATGGAACACACTAATCCGCCTAAGGATACAAAATGATAATAGTTATAACCGATGACACATGGTGATGGTAACAACTCGATTGTGTCCATTTTTTTCGGCACTGTGGACCTTCAACCAACTGACGACAGTTTTCCACGTGAAAAACATGTTTGATCTCTCTCTCACTCGTTTGTTGCACATTTGTGGAACAATGCGGTCCAGTGGAATTCGGTGATGTATTTTTTTTTTGATGGTACCGGTCTTTCCCGAGGTTGTTCCTGACAGACAATTCTTTACTGCAAAAACAAACTTCTTTATATTCCACAACGATGTATAGTGTGATCCCACTGCAACATGTGAGACTCAATTGCTAGTGTAGTGGATTACCAAACGGGCCATGTCGCTGAGTCAATCAAATCTTTGGTTTGTGAAGTTAATAGTTGTCAAAACGAACAGGGTAAGCTAAGACTCTCATATATCAATCAGATACTCTTTCCCGAGTTGGTTAGACTGTAACCTCTTTTCATAGCCCGCACCGATGTCCATCCGCCTTATGGAATTGTCCTGAGCTGCTACATTTGAACTGCTATGGTAAATAATGGTAGCTCTCAACTTTCTTTTTTGTTGATACAAAGGCTAGTTACTTCATTGAATCAAGTATGGCTAATGAAGGGACGGAAGAGTCTAAGGGCTTGCCGGAAAAGCAGGAACCTACACAAGAGAAGACTAGTGATGTACAAAAATCAACATCACTGCCGAGCAAGGGACCCACAACTGATCCATCAAAGTCGCCACAGAAAAACAACAACAACAACAATAATAATGCCAAATCTGACACTGCATCAAGTAGTCAATCAAAACCATCCACACCTTCATCAACTAAACTGTCCAAAGGTGCAGCCAGTATAGACAAATACAATGATCTAAAAAAGAAACTCATTCAACAAATACTCAAGAAACAAGAAATTGGCAACAAATTATCCAAACTAGAAGACACAATTTACCAAAAGGAATCAGATTATTTTGAAAGCAGCTATTCTGGTAACATTGTAAAAGGATTTGAAAATTTCGCCAAATCGGGTGGTGGAGGAGCTAGTGGAGTTAGTGGTGGTGGTGGCGGAGGAGGATCAGGGACATCTGGATTCAAACGAAGGATAGTATATACTGAAGATGATCACATATTCAGTCTAAGCTCGATATCGTTTGTGAAAAATATGGTTAAAAGACATGGAGCTAATTATGCTGCTGCCACCACTGTTGTTGGTAATGGATCTTTGAGTAATGGCTCAGCTTCATCTATAATCAATTCAAAAGATGACTTTGACGATTATGAAGATTCGATTGATCCAACAACTGCTAATTTAGGGGTGAAGCACAACAGTAGTCAAAGTAGTGCAGTTGCACCTGTCGCTACTGCTACCGCGACCTCTTCCGCTGCTGCTGCTGCTCCTTCAACTGAGAATGCAAAGAGTGAGACGAGTCGATCAAGCACACCATCTAGAAAGAGAAAAGCAAGAACAATAGAGGACTAAATGGTGAAAGCGTGCACCCCAAAATGAACGTCTTTATTCAAATTCTATGTACAATGTAAACATATTACTCATTGAGGTTTGATGCATCTACTTCTTTGGTGAATAAGCATGTACCCAAGGCTTTGTAGGTGGATAATCAGTAGGAACTCTCATTTCAATAGGGAAAGTAGTAAACTTCAATTTACTTTTGGCATTAGCCATTTCAAATAATGCTGGACTCGTCAGCTTCAAATCTTCCATGGCATTACGTATACTCTTGTATTGTAAATCTAATTGATGTTGCTGCTTTTGTTGTTTTTTACGTTGAATCAATTTCCATGCATTCATAATGGTTCTATGTTTGATTAAATCTTCATTGCATAATTTGAGCAATTGTGGTTGTTTCCTACTGGCTGATAAGACTGATAGTTGATTAACAATTTTTTGCGTTGATGCATTTAATTGATTGGCGGTGGTTGATTGTCTTTTGAAACGTATGAGTGTTAGTGAAACCTGCGCTAGGTTTGTGATAGCTGATCTAGTTGTGTTGAACATCGTAACGACACTAAAAATGTATAGGAATAGATGAGGTTCAACTGTTGATTGAGATTTGGCTTAAACGGTATAAATTTTTCAAAATAATTTTTGGAATAAAATTTTCCAATGTCGCAAGAAGAGCCACTAACCATTTGCGACATTAACGTTTTGATATTTGTATGACACAAATGACGAAGCCGCAATCTTGCGAAATTGAAACACACATACCTCGTGGGTCAAACAACAATTGCAAAAAACATTACAGACTTTATTATCAATCATCTTAGATCCAGTACAGCATGTCCGACGAAAAGGAAAAGTTAAGACAGAAATACGCTCTTGAAGAACAACAAGCAGCACAAATGGGCAGCAGCAGCCACAACAACAATTTACCCAATGATGCACCACCAGCATATGAAGATATCCAAGGTTTTCAAAACCCGTACTCAGACAACCATGATTCCCATGGTCAATTTGCTGCACCTATGGGTGCCCCAAACTACGCACAACAACCGCCACCTGGAGACTACTCCAACTATTCCAACTACCCACCACCACCGCCTCAACAAGGGTCCTCCTCCTCCTCTTCACAACAGCATCAACAACCACCACCAAATCTCTACACCATCAAGCCCACAGTTGTTGATATAAACAACACCGACCCACAGAATTTAAACCCACAATACCAGATCTTCAAACAGAATCAAGATGCTAAAGTGGCTAGAGGTGAATATGCAGCATGGAACCCAAAAGCACCATTGGAAAAGGGTCACAAGTCTAACAAGAAAATTGATCTGAGTTTCCCTGGACGTAGTGGTGCTACTTATTACAATGCTGCTAATAAACATTGAGTTTGGTGGGGTGAGGGATTTGTATAGATGAAGTAGTTTGATTTGGTTTAGGACATTATAGTATTGACAGGTTGCTTAATCATACACATGTATCATACACATGTATCATACACATGTATCATTTACACCTTATTTGTAGCCCGTCTCACAGAGAAATCAAGTCTAACCTACACTACTGCATTCACTGATTCCTTCCATTCATTCGTTACAACACTATACCCCTACACATTCGCTTCGCTTCGCTTCCCATACACTTCATAGCACATTATCACCATTATAAGTCCATCCTCCAAATTGTTTTTGTACACTTTCAGTCAAGAAATCATCAACAACTGAATCTTGAGGCTTTTCATTTGTGAAATCTTGATCGAAATTTGACGTATCTAACAAATTTTCAACATTTGGTTTAAAAGGAGGTAAATAACTCTTGTTTAGCAATTTATTCCAATCAATGTCTTTGAAGAAAGGATGATTCTTGATAGCTTGTGCATCATTTAATCGATATTGAGGATCTTTTTGCAACAATTTAATCAATAAATCTTGAGCATCGGTATTTTCCAAAAATGGGGGGAATCGCAATGGGTTTTGCAAGATTTTCTTGTACATTGTAGGCACATCAGAATCATAAAATGGTGGTAACCCAGTCAACATTTCGTACAACAAAGTACCTAATGTCCACCAATCAACACTTCTAGTGTAACCCTGGTTCAATAAAAGTTCAGGTGCAAGGTATTCTGGCGTACCACAAAATGTATTTGTCTTGTCATCATTGCTCATGTTTAGCTTACATAAACCAAAGTCACAAAGAGCAATATGTCCTTGATAATCAAGCAAGATATTTTCTGGTTTCAAATCTCGATAAATGACATTCAATTCGTGCAAACTCTCCAATGCAGTCAACAATTCAGCAATGTAGAATCGAGATCTATCCATACTGAATTTGCCTTCTCTTTGTAAATGCCAAAACAATTCTCCTCCATTGATGAATGAAAGTACAAGGTACAATTTTTCGGGTGATTGGAATGAGAATTTTAAAGGAACAATGAAAGGGTTGGTAATCCTAGCCAACACTGTTCGTTCAGCCAAGGTATGGGTGACTTCCAGTCTAGATACAATGTGTTGTTTTCTCAATGTCTTTAAAGCATAAATTTGTTTGGTATCCTTTTTAACCACTTGCATAACTTTCCCAAACGATCCTTTACCAATGACTTTCAACAAGTCGAAATCATCAATTGAAAGATGCTTTTTGGTTAACGGTTTATACTCTATAGTCAACATAATTTCACCCATATCCTGACGTATTGCATCCAGAAGGACTGCATTGTAGTTGGTGAATTTCAAATATTCATGGTGCATTAATCTCACTTGCTGAGTGTGTGATCTTGTATTCAATGGTAATTTGATTGTACCGATAAGCAAATCTCCGATGTTGACTTGTGAACTTGATGATGTGTTTGATGAGTTTGATGTCATTGATTTGTTAGCACTATCGACCTGATAATTTGTAAATAACTGCTTGTTGCGATGTTTCTCGGAGTCTGGGATCAACACGTTGGGTAATCTCATGAATAGGTTCAAATTTAAAAACTGGGAGTTACTATTGATGCTCAGTGACTTATTTGTAACATCAAAGGAAACAACTTGATTCCAAGTCGATTGATTAACTGTACCCTTTTGTGGCTCAATAACCAAAACGTTATTCTCAAACTCAATGGTCAAGTAAAGCAATGACTTGACTAGATTTTCTGATTTGGGGATTGTGATTATCGATGGCAATAATTTTGTGGCATTTGCACCTTGTATAAATTCACCCACATCATTTTCCTTTTCTACAGTTGCCATATTTTTCATCAATTGTTGTCCAACGCTTTCACTACTTGAATTTATAGCCAATGCATGTAAAATCTGTTTGTTGTTGTTTATCTTTATAGGTAATTGGATATTTTGTGAACCATATATTTTAACCGTGAGTAAGCCGGGGGATGCAGTAGCTCCCGTTGCAGCTGCTGCATTTGTGGTGTCATTAGAGTTAGAAGCGGCAGACGTTGCCTGACCCACTGAGGTTGGATGCGATGAAGAGGGAGAGCCATTGTTGTAATTTGATGAGTCTGTAGTGATGTTCGAATCAGTAGTTGTTGGTTGCAAAACCCCTGCTTGTGGTGAAATTTGGTTATCAGTATTGTTGTCACCCGAAGAAGACACGTTCCTTCCACTACTGGCACTACTATGCAAAGTCGACTGTTTGTCAGGTGAATCATCCTTGACTGATAGCTTGGACACATCATTGCTAACTTGATTGACAGATATAGTCCTTCTCGAGTCAGAAGGAGTTCTCTTTGGTGTCAGTAACACATCATTAGAGGTTGTTGATGCAGGAGGTGGTGGTGTTGATTCTACTGATCCATTGCCAGATACATGATGATGATTGTGACTCAGTGATTGCTGCAGCTGCTGCAGCTGCTGCTTATCATTTGAAGACCCAAACTTGAGTTTATTTTTGAACTTGAACATTTGTACTAATCAATTTAATAGGAGATAGACTTACGATCTCTCTCTTTCTCTGTGCGTGTATGTGAATGTGTGCGTGTGTGTATAATCCTATTGTTTAAGTATGGTAATATAGTGATTATAAATTGTGAGTAAGTGTGTTGGTATCTGTCAAAAAGTATAACGTATCGTTATTATCAATTATAATAATTTTGACTAGGTTTAGTTTGACAGACTGTTGTTGTTGTTGTTGTTTTCTGTTTTTTGTTTTTTACGCCTTCTCCCCTTTCTATGTTACTGTCTCTCTTTTTGACACATTGGACACTACTTTTTGTATTAATACTACTACTACTACTACTACTACTACAACTAACTTCAAAAAACACAACACTATTACCTTAGTACTGCAACTATACTCATATAGAACAAGTCAACAAGTCAAAGGGAAGGTGTATTTCAAGTTCCCTGATCAATGGCTTTTCTGCACGTGACTTTTTCCATTGGCTACCTTGTTTCATAGGGGTTACTCCGAAAAGTCTTCTCTGAACTACTACCAAAACCTAGCGTCTGGTGTCTTACTTCAGCTCGACACACTTTAACTTGTACATTCAAATGTTGTAAGCATAGATCTCGTGAAATCAAGTTATTCCTCTTTTTCCATTTGTTACCTTAAAATTTCTTCTTGCTTTGTGTGTAGAAGCAAACGTAATGTTTACCAAACAAACGTACAGGCGCTTTTCCCCTTGGTACTTGTAAATCGTTTGGTAACCCCTTATCGATAATTGGTGAGTTGGTTGGTTGACTAGTAGTGTAGGTCTTTTTGCAACATACACTCCAAAATGTAATAGAATCAAAGTCGCAACATTTTGTGTCATGTTTTTTTTTTTCTACTTCTTTTTGATCTTTTGTATTCTCTAATTTTAAAAGGTTGTGTTGTGTTTACACTTTGCATCAAAAAGTTTCAAAGATCAAAAACACCTTTGTTTTAGCAACCCACACTTTAGTAACACACATACATACACTCGTCCATCCATTGAATTCAACCTATCTCACTCTACTAGAGAAGGAACTTGTCGAAACCTCAACTTCAACTTACAAAACAAATACCATGGAAGGTATCAGAAGCATTCACTCCGATACCACAGCATATCAATTTTTTATACGATCCACTAGCAACAACAACGGTAACACCACAAGAAAAGGCACTTTACCTCTCCAGGAAACATCAACAAATATTATCAACAATAGGACCAACAACTACAACAACAACAACAACAACAACAACGTAACGGCCATGTTACGAAATAACAAGCTATCGACTACTTCATCACCAATAAAGCCAACTAATGATTTGCGTAATATCAAAAAGCGTGCAGCTACTTCACCAACACCAGCTATA
The DNA here is from genome assembly GCF_000182765.1 of Lodderomyces parapsilosis. Taxonomy (NCBI): domain Eukaryota; kingdom Fungi; phylum Ascomycota; class Pichiomycetes; order Serinales; family Debaryomycetaceae; genus Lodderomyces; species Lodderomyces parapsilosis. Next base: position 1,526,963 of record NW_023503281.1, on the reverse strand, counting down.
AATTCACAAAATTTAAAAAGAAAAGTAAACAAGATATCATCGATAAAAGCTGATGAAGAAAATGTATCTCCAATCAAACAACAACGCCATGATAACTTAATCATTGCTGAAAAGAGTTCCTTTATTGAGCAAAGTCCGCGTGCTTCTACTGGCCAGTTGCAAAATAGTACCAATCAACCTAGTAATGCATACCCCCTATGGCCACCACTGTCAATTGATGAGGTTGAGTTGCATCGCCAAGTATATTTAATGGAACAAAGAGCCAAATATTATGAATCGCTTTCCCAGTTCTTAACATTGGAACGTCAATTGGAGATGGAAGTCGCCAAAACCAATTAATGGAAGCTGCAAAACCCAACTAATCGAAAATTGCATACTATGTTTGGCTGATATTAATTTTTTCTTGCATGTATTAATCACGTACGTAATTATACTAGATTATACAAAATTATTAGAATTCAAAGAGGTGTAGCTACACACGCCTCCCTTTTGTCTCAACATTACCTCTCACTTCGAGTAGTTTTGAAATACTGCTTTAATTTATCATCACTAGCATCGAAATACGACCCATCTCGTGAATTGATCCAATCATTATGTCTCTTGCGCAATTTCTCCTGTTCATCTTGTCTCAGACCACGTCTCTGTAAATCTTGCGATAACCAAAACAATGCCAATGGATGTAAAGTATTAGATTTGTTAATAACAATCTTATCTTGCCCAATAGCAACCTCTTCACCTTCACCTTTAACTTCATTGTTGCTAAATTCAACCTGATCCATCTTGATATCATTCAACAATAACCCAGAATCAATATGCAACAACCGATCACACCATGTATTACCCAACCCATCGAAAATATGCGTAGCATAAACAGTAGTACAATTACGCTCAATACATTCCAGCTTCAAATAACTCAACAACTTCAGTCGTACAACAACATCCAAATCAATCGTCACTTCATCAAGTAAAAGCAATTTCCACGGTTTGATTAATCCCATAGCAATTTGTACTCGTCTCCTTTCTCCATCAGATAAATTAATCATTGACCATGAAGGATCAATGTCCAATATATCAATTAGTAAATTCCTCCTATCGGTATAAACATCACCTCCTACGGATGAAATAAGTAAATTTACCGGAATATCTCGTTTAATGACTGAATTTGTGATCCATTCAGTTCCTAAATATGTAATGTAGTTGTTGATATCGGCATTATGATGACGCTGTTCACCAGTAGATGAGGTCGATAATGTTGTAGTGGAGAATTCAAATGGATCAAATCCACCAATTTTCAATTTCCCTTTTTTGATTAGTGTCTTGCCCGCCAATATACGTAATAACGTTGATTTACCAGCTCCATTGGGTCCAATTATCAAGTTTGTCGTGCCCCATGGTATTTGAAGCAGGATGTCTTGTAACCCAATCTTGGGGGTATTGTTGTTGTTATTATTCCCGCGTGGGAATTCGTATGTGAGGTCATTAACTTCAATGGCTAATGTTTTATCATTCTTGTGGTTCTCCAATGTCATGCTGAGTGCTTGGTCAGGTTAAACGGTGGTTCCAAAGTGGAGAGATAATTGAAGGAATCCTGCGAAATTACTTTTTATTCTCTTTCTTTGTGTTACTGAAAAACTACACCTTTTTCTACACCCTATGAAATCTCCTTAAACCAACCAAGAATCTCGATTCTAGCAGGTATATTTTCCAACCCATTAAACACATTCTTGATATCCTGCAATACCTCCTCCCCATTAGCTTCAGCTTGGTTCTTGATATATTTTCTAAAATATGACTTGAGTAATCCCAAATACTCATAAAATAGCCATTGTTTGTCAACTTCACTGGAATTATCCTCATTCAATTCGTCGATATGCACAACATCATCAACACCCAAATCCAACTCATTGAGCTTAGAAACAACAATTGTGAAAATTTCAATCATCAATTGTTTCAAAACTGGTGGTTTTGACGTTTCCAATATTCGATTCACTGACTCAATACATGATACATTATCAATGATTAAATTTGTCTTGAATGCTTTGTCAATGAGGTATTTTGGGTCCAAAATCTCAAACTCAATCAAGTATTCTAAAATCAAAAAGATGACTTGTGATTGATGAACCCAGATTCTGAAAATAGCATCAATGATCCAATTTTGTCTATTGGTGACTTCATCATCAGACAAGTATAATTTTTCAAACTCATCATCAGGGTTGGCCACTTTTTTGGCAGAAGTTATTGGTTGTCCACTAAGAAATTTCAATTTATCAACATCTCGATCCAAAATACTCACTTCAGAGTAAATTGATCTCGATCCAATATATGCATACGTTTGAAAAAATAAATTGATGACAAACTTGACAGGGTTGGGGATGTCAACCGAAACCATGGCATCTAATTGGCCACTTTGCACTTGCTGTATTTGTTCAAGTACCGAATTGTACAATTCATTCATTTCTTTATTACTCTTGTAATGTGATACAAGAAATTCATAAACTTGAGAAGCAACATTACTCAATGGTAATTCAGGATTGGTGAAATTGTAAAAAATCTCATCTTGGAAACTAACGTTACTTTTAGTTGCCAATGTTGCTTGCTTGGCATCATACATTTCGGTGATCTTGGTTCTAATTTCTTCTGAGTCGCCATACAAGGCAGAGTCGTAATTAATGATATAATCTCTGGCATTGCGCACCACTGATATATCCAAATACTGATAAAACTCTTCAAATGGAACCACTTCATCATCAACAACGTCAATAAAACTCTCCTTGATTCGCTTTTTATTGGATAATCTAATCTCCTTGGCAATCAAATTCTTGATAAAATTCTTTTTCGGATGATATTTCAATTTGGAAAATTCTTGTGAGTCTTGAACCCATTCATCCCATTTCCAACTAAATTCAAAATTGGAAATTTGGGTAGTCATCCAGTCCAAGAATCGAATCTTCAACTCGAAATCCAACGTTTGTAAATTATTATAAAAATAACGAATGGCTCTACCGAAAACAGGAGCCATTGATTCAGGACTTTCTTTACAACACGAGATCAAAACTGTGTAATAATAAATCTCCCGATGCAAAGTGTGTGGTAACTGGAAAATCATGGTCAAGATACTCTCAACAGCAATATCCTCGATTTTCCAAGTCGATAACGGAGTGGCGTTTTCTCCAGTACGATTTTTGTGGTGAATTTCAGTCAATTCATTAATTGATGTGCCCATGGGACTAAACAATTCTTTGTTGAAGAATAAATCCAAAATAGACAACTGTATTGATGCTTCGGTCTTGTTGAATGATAAATTGGTTAATATATCAAATGATAAATCCTTGAAAAATAACCCAATATATGATTCAATAGTCGGAACTGTTTCAAATTCAGTACCTTGATTGTAAACTTGAAGCAAAACACGTGAATTTTGCTGCCATATACGGTCAATACTATCTTCATTACGTGGTTTGTAAATGTTCATCTTTTCCATTGAAGGTAATGATAATTGAGGTAATTTATGTTTAACAATGTCTTTTGAAATGGCATTACTGTCCAAAATTGTCTTCAAAACTGGCTCCAAAAATGGTTCAAAGTCAAGAAAGAGCTTCAATTGCCAATCTTCAGCTTGCAATTGCTTCAATGCAGGTAAGATCAAGTTTACCATCTTTTTAGGTTGGTATGGGATTTCAAGGTTGTCCATCTTGTTGTCAAATGGTTGAATCAAGATGTTCGATTCCGGTTCAATGATGGGGAACTTGTCAGCAAGTTCAATAATATCATTCAAATACCCATGCAATTCCTCACTCTTGTCGTTGCTCAACAAGTATGGCGTTGCAATCAATACATTGTAGTAAATCTCTTGAGCAATACCATTTCTCTTGTCGGATTCACTTTGCATGTCAATGGCAAATTGTAAAAATTGCTTCAACACATTAATGACTGAATAATCTTCAACAATGGGTGATATGGCTCCAAAAAATTTCAAGATACTTTTGATATTATTGAAAACACCGGCATGCTCCCGTGAAATATCTTCTTGAACCTCACCACCAATTGAATCTAACAACAACTGCATCTTTGTGTGCAAATATTCAACCACATACTTGGCAATAACAAAATTTTTGGCATTACAAATGAATACCAAGTTACTAAGGGCACTAATCTTGTGTGGTTGCTCAATGATAAGGGCATACATGGTTGACAAGATGGCATTTCGAAGGCTCTCAATCTTTTCAAATTCAGCAACTATAGGATTGGATATATAGTTGACATCATCAATCTGGGTGGCGACGTTTGAGTTTTCACCCAATCTCCTAATGTCTTTACACACATTGTTGATTAATTCTTGTGCTGGATCAATACGTTGTCGCTTGGACTCGTAAGAGAAACTTTGTTGTTGAGGTGGGAAACGAGACTCATTGACGTATCCTGATTGTTCTTCAAACTCGTCTCTACTTCTTTTATTAGATTCCGGGTCCATATTGGATGTGTGTGATATCAAACAAAAGTGAAGAGAAAGCACTCAATGGATTCCGGGGGTGTCTTGAGCTGGAATCTGTTAGCTATTTTCTATTTTTTTTTTTTCACTTTTTCTTCGCTCTATTGAGAAGAACAAGCTTTGTTTGATAACACAATCTCGTACTTTGGAATCTGGCCACGTACGAGCAAAAGAAGAACAGTCACAGACTGGCCTCGAGGAAGGAAATACAATGGAGGTTGCTACGTGTCTACAAGTTGTTATTAAGAAAAAGAAAACACTTTCGATGAGCTAAACTCCCTCATTAGTCGACATCGATCATCATCTGGGTATAACATTTATTACCTCAAATGTGTTCAAAAACTTGAATGGCATAGTTTGTCTAGTTGTCGTCGGAAATTGATCTCATTTGAGAAACATATTGCTTAGATGGGGGTGAATCAAAACTGTACTGTCTTCGTAGTTGATATTAGGAAGATAGTTTTGATCTTGGCATACCATTGGAGCTGATGATCTCCATTCTCATTCGTTGGGTGGGTTAACCCCAATTGACGTGGGTGTGTCAGAGTGGGTGTGAAACCCCCATTCGTTTCGTGCAATATCAAGTGGAGATTGGTATTAATACCCCTTACTTTAAGTCCGCATTTTATCTAGTCTTGTCTATATCTCTCCCCTCATTCATTGCTAACTCCGAACACAAAACAACTCCGTTATTTCTCACATTCATAACTTCTCCTCCCCACACGCACACAAAGTTTAATTCTCTTTCCAATGATAAGGAAAGACAAAGGGTGGGGGGATGAATAAAGTTATCCCATCATGATTAATATATATATATATATATATATACACATCTCGAAATACTCCTCGATATAACAACATCTCGAAATATATTCATCCACAAAACTTTCCACATCATGTCGACCATAACTTTAACTAAAGAATCACATGAGAGCCCAACCAAGTTTAGAGCCAAGTACGACGATGAACTTATTGCATTGGGTATAGCAACAGGTAAACCCATCGACTCTTCTTTACCCACAATTCACACGTCCTCCAAAATTGCCATTGTTGGGGCTGGTTTTGGTGGGATTGGAGCGGCAATAAAGACAATCGAAGAATTGAAGGAGACTGATTTCGTAATATTTGACAAGCATGAAAATTTTGGTGGCACTTGGTGGGCCAACACTTATCCTGGTTGCGCATCAGACATACCAGCCATTTGGTACAGTTTTTCACATTCATTGGCAACAAATTGGAGTAAAGTGCAGCCCCCACAATACGAAATGGAGGAATATTTATTGAGAATAGTTGACGAATACAATTTGAAAGAAAAGGCTAGATTCAAAACATCAGTTGATTTATTTGACTACAATGAAAAGACTGGCTTGTGGACATTGAGCTCACATGATCTCAAGACGGGGCAAAAGATTGAACATACTTGTAAATTGGTTGTGTCATGTCGTGGTGGGTTGGTTCTTCCACGTAATCTTGATACACCTGGGCTTGACAGCTTTGGTGGCAAATACATGCACTCGGCAGTATGGGATCATTCAGTTGATTTTAAAGGTAAAGATGTTGTTGTTGTTGGCAATGGGTGCTCAGCTGTTCAAGTTGTCCCGGCTTTGCTAAATGATCCGCAATATAACGTTGGCTCTTTAACTCAAGTTTTTCGCTCAAAGCACTATATCATGCCACCAGTCCCCTCTTTTCTACTCAAGCTTTATCATTTGATGAGTTTCCACTATTATGGTTTAATGTTGGTGCGTTGGTTTTTGGTCTTTGTTTCCGAAATTAGATTCCCCTTGTTCAAAGGCGATGGTTTCTTCGCTAGATTTTTTAGAAAACGATTAACCCAACGGTCTGTTGATTATATTCATCTGACAGCACCCAAGCAATATTGGGATATGCTAATGCCAAATTTCAAGGTTGGGTGCAAAAGAATGATTCTCGATTATCAATATGTTCCAACATTGCATGACCCACGTCTCACCCTCGCTTACTCGGGTATTAAGGAAGTAGTCAAAGATGGTGTTGTTTTGGATGACGGTAAGTTCGTGAAAGCGGATATAATCGTTGCTTGTACCGGGTATGATCTTCACAAATCAGGTAAATTGCCAGCCAAAACCACAACTGGAGTCACCGTATCAGATTTATGGGCAAATGAAGGTACAACTGCATATCGTACCATTTTGGTCAAGGACGTCCCCAATTTGTTTCTAATTGGTGGACCAAACAGCGGAACTGGCCATTCATCAGTGGTTATGGCGCTTGAAAATGCCATTGATTACTACATCAAAGTTGCCAAACCTGTAATCAAGGGTGAAAAAAAATCAGTCGTGGTGAAACCAGAAGCATATAATAGCTGGAGAGTGACAATTCAAAATGAGTTGAAAAAGAGTGTGTTTGGTACCAAGTTTGGTGGTTGTGTTTCTTGGTATAGCAATGAAAGAGAAAACCCAACAGCGTTTGCTTGGAGTCAAGTGTATTATTGGTACATCACTCACTTCCCCAATTATAAAGACTTGATTTATGAAAATTACAAGAAGAAAGCGGATTAGAGGGGAAGACAATGCTATTATTATTAATATTGTTATGTTCTAAGATTAGGGGATGGCTTTAGATTCTTTAGATTGTTTCAATTCTACTAAGGGATGTATTTAAGGCACAGTCCCTTTTGCCTTCAGTCCACAAAGGGACCCCTCACCTAGGAATTTCTTTTCAAAAATAACTGCTTGTTCAGTTTCTATACTCTCGTCCAAAAACCTCTCCATCAATAGTGTTACCAGAGATTGATAGAGATCTACAGGAAACTTTCGATAGAGAGTTAGATGTATATTCTGGAGGATAACCATCAGGTGATTATTGATATCAATTAAGAAGAGGATAACCATCATCGATAACAATTCTTCACTCTCTTTAGAACAAACCAACAAAGATGGTTCGAGCGCCTCCCAAGTAATAAGTTTGCTGAGAATGCTCTGGCTGATCCCCATACACATTCCAATCTCCAACGTGATCATCTCCATACCAAGCAGCAACAGCAACAGGTTCATCCTTAGAGTGCACAATAACTCCAATGGCATCGGCGGGTCGATTGTAATACTCTCCACGATCAAGCACATTATTGACAGTAAGTTCAACTGTTTCGATTTCCATAGTCAATAATTTCTCTACTTCAGTGATCCACTGGATTTTGATCCCCGTGCTTTTTTGGGCTCTTGGTATCTTGCTATTCCGACGGGAAAACTCGATTGGGAGGGCATAAGGTTTGCCTGTTTCTAAATCCAATACAACCATTTTTTCTATTTATTTCTAATTTCGTTATAAAAAAAACACATGGAAAGCTTCACATAAGGTTATTTCAGCACCAATTTATATCACCAAGTAGGTTCACTGTGGTTATACCACGTCGATACGTACAATTATACACATGCCTTTTCATTGGAAGTTCTACACTCGGCCCGTTTGGTGATGCGACATTTATGGCGAAACAATAGGTTTAACAAAAAAAGAAATGTCGCAGGTTGGATCTTTTTCGCAATTTGCGAGTTTTGTGTCACATACCAAATCAAGTGAATTTAAAAATAACCAAAATTTTACATTATCGATATCAACAAGTTGACTGTCATACAATTGTGGGAGATAAGATAGGTTTCAATTCGTCATAATCAGAAATGGCAAGCAAGGGCAATATCTTTTTCTTCTTTCGGGTGGCCACATGTACATACGGCACAAAACTTTAAAATTTTGCGGTGAAATGATGCGAATATGTTACACTTGGTATTACACCCATTTGTATATGCTACAAGTATCATTCTCCAACACTACGACTTCACATTCTAGTCAATCACAAAATAAAACTCTTTTCATATCAAACTTCAAACAATAAATAACTACATACGAAACCACAATAACATCATGCTGTCTTTTTATTATTGTGCTTGTAAGTCAATTCCCTATAGTTGGGGAAGTGAGTAATGTACCAATAATGGATCTGACTGAATGGATACGTGATAAAGTTGGATTGATCACTTCTGTACCATGAAGCACATCCACCAAATGCAGTACCAAACACACTCTTGGCCAATTGGTCTTGGATTAATTTAAACCAGCTGTCATAGGCCTCAGGTTTACATTCAACCGATTTTTCTTTACCTTGAATAACTGGCTTGGCAACTTTCATGTAGTAGTCAATACCATGTTCGGCTGCCATGATAACGGAAGCGTGGCCAGTGGCGGTGTTAGGACCACCAATTAAGAAAAAGTTGGGAATGTTTTTAACCATCATTGTACGGTAAGCACCAACACCTTCAGTGTTCCAAATCTTTTGCAAAGAAGCACCCTTCTTAGTTTTGATTGGTTGGTCAAAAGTCTTTCTGGTATTGTAACCAGTACAAGCAATTATGATATCAGCCTTGATAAATCTACCGTCCTTCAAGTAAAGCCCATTTTCAACAACTTTGTCAACACGTTCATTAGTGAGCTCAATTCTAGGGTTGTTCAATGCTTGAATGTATCCGTAATCAAAAATCAATCTTTTGCAACCAACTTTGAAATCTGGAATAAGAATATCCCAGTACTTTTTCGGTGCGTGCTTCATGTGACTAACAGCCATTTTCCTATTAACCCAACGAACAAGTCTGGCAATTGGACCTTCGCCTCTAAACAATGGGAATCTTGACTCGGCAATAACAACAATCAACCAACGCACCAATTTCAAACCAAAGAAGTTAAAACTGAGAATACGGTAAAGGATAAGGAGAATTTTTGGCACTGGAGGCATGACATAATGTTTTGATCTAACAATTTGAGTGATTGAGGCCGGGTTATATTTTTGATCGTTCAACAAGGCCGGAATAACTTGATTGGCTGAACAACCATTACCGAAAACAACAACGTTCTTGCCTTTAAAATCAACTGAATGGTCCCAAAGCGCTGAATGCATATATTTTCCTTTGAAATTCTCCAAGCCTGGTTCTTTCAAATGGATTGGGTAAACCAAATGACCCCTACATGACAAAAGAATGTTGGCAGTGTGTTCAATCTTTTGACCAGTTTTGACATCATGAGAGTACAAGGTCCACAACCCAGTTTCTTCGTTGAAAATACAATCATCAACAAAAGTATTGAACCTAGTTTTCTCCTTCAACTTGTACTGTTCAGCGACTCTCAAAATGTATTCTTCCATTTCGTATTGTGGTGGTTGGACTCGACTCCAATTTGAAGTTAAAGCAAAGGAAAACGAATACCAAATAGCGGGAATATCAGAAGCACAACCGGGGTACGTATTTGCATACCAAACACCACCAAAATTATCACGCATTTCAAGAATAGCAACATCTTGCTCCTTGAGCGTTTGCAATGTTTTGATGGCAGAACCCAAACCTGAGAATCCTGCTCCAATGATTGCAACCTTGGAGTGGGTATGGATTGTTGGCAATTTATCGTTGGAGTTGACATCAACATCACCGGTCAACTGAGCAGTGCTATCCTTCAACTTGATTCTAAAATTTGATGGATTCTTGTGCGATTCTTTTGTTAACGTGATTGACGACATTGTAAATGATGAAGGTAGTGACAACTTAATTTCAATAACTATGTTGGATTGTGGAAATCGTGGTGGGTTTTTATATCGTGAATCTGGGGAAACATCGCCTCAAGAGTGAACCATTTGTATTTGTGTAGTTAACTGCCCCCCATTTTCCGCGGTTGATGATGGAAAATCCTAGTGATCACAGGAGGACCGATAAAAGGTTTTGTTTCATAGTTCCTTCTTTAGTTGTATTCTTTGCGTCGGAAAAATTTCTATTTTTTGGCGGAGAGCGGGTAGTAATCGGTTGCAAATTTTATAAGAATTGCGTATGGCTTTACAAAAATGTAACGTACGGGACGAAGGCCAATTCAACCAAGCTCTCTTGTGTTTATGGATAAGGTCTTACGAGCTTCAATGCGTGGATATGATGTATTCGACGAAGCTTGTATTGCACTCCGTAATGTTGAAGCAAGGAGGCAAGATTTCATTTAACACATGCCGCCAGACTATCTCTCTTCAACAACACGAGAAAGTAATGCTTTCATCAATTTTAGAACTGCAACTTTCACGCCTACACCTATAAACTCAACCGAGTGTGCATTGGCATTACTGGCGCATAGAATTGGTTCCTCTCAGAATTGCATCACACAAAGCCTTCGTCAACAATAGATTTCTTTGATTTTCCGTAAATATAATTTCCTTTTTCGGCGAGCGGATAGAAAAGAAATGGTTCCCGATTTCGAGAAACATTGGAGACAACTTACAGATGATATGCAATCAAAAATGGCCAGGATCATAGTGTTGCCTCGGAGATACCATTGAGCTCATGAAGTCCCCGGAAAATCACTTGAAAGTATTGTGGTATCATTTCCCGACGACGTGGGGTAAATGGTTGCAAAATAAACCATTGCCATGGGATAGAGTAAGAATACTTAGTACGTCTGTAAAGTGTGTATTATCACAACTTGATTCAAGGTATGTTGCCTCAAGTTATAAAAAGCTTTCTTTTTTATTCAAAGTTGATTCTGAATGAATGATATAGCGAGTCGCTCTATTCTGAAGAGCATTTTAGGGTGGGCTTTTAGGACTTCTGTCTTTAGTGCTAGAGACCAAATCTTGTGCAAATGAAAGAACACTTCACTATTAAGCAATACCCATTGTAACCAGATTTATACGAGCTCCCCGCGTTTTGTGTGATTTGACCTAGATGCGTGGATAAATACGGATAAAAAATCTCGACAAAAGTGTTACCGCATTTGTAATCTCCCTTTGTGTTACAAAGTACATTTATCCGTGGTTCATACATCGCTAATTAGAGGACTGCAAGGTATAAGTGCCCAGACGTTTCTTACTTTCGCATTTTTTTTAGGAAATATGAGGGGCAATTATTTATGGCAAAGTAGAAAGCTTTCTTGAATGGAAACGGTTTAGCCTATCCACCATTTGTTGAACACTTCAACCACGGATTAAATCCAGAGAAATCATTAATATTTCAAAGGCAGCCCATACCCGTTTATAAAGAGAGATTTCAGCTGCAAGCCATATGGTTAAACTCAACGCCAAAAATTTAACACCACTGGCTTCGTTAAGGTTCTGGGAATGCGATTGATTTTATTTTTATCTTTTCACAATACAAAGAGGCTGCATTATCAAGCGGACTTAAAACGGGAACAGGTAGCGTAATTTTCTCTGCCTGTGATAATTTTAAAGATCCAACTACAATAAAACCGTTGCAACAACCCCACACTGTAATTTTCACCATGACTGTGTGTGTATTCCTTATAAATAGAACCCCCGGGTACCACCACGCTATAAGCATTGAGACAACCTAACTACAAACACAAGTAATGCCTTCAATTACATTGACAAAAGAATCACACAAGAATCCTTCAAAGTTCAGAATCAAATACCAGGATTGCAATGCTGTGTTAGGACCAGAACATAGTGCACAAAAGAATGTCAATGAAAAATTGCCAACAATTCACACATCTTCAAATGTTGCTATAATCGGTGCAGGATTCGGAGGTGTCGGAGCTGCCATCAAGACTATTGAGAAATTAAAAGAGTCTAATGTACAGATATTTGAAAGACACGACAATTTTGGTGGCACATGGTATGCAAATACGTACCCTGGTTGTGCTTCTGATATTCCCGCTATTTGGTATTCATATTCGTTTGCTTTGACCTCGAATTGGAGTAGGGTTCAACCACCACAGTATGAAATGGAGGAGTATATTTTAAGAATAGCCGAGAAATACAACCTAGAAGAAAAGACTCGTTTTGGGACTTTTATCGACAAATGTGTTTACAACGATGAGACTGCCCTTTGGACCTTGTATGCTCACGATGTGAAAACAGGCCAAAAGATCGAGCACACAACCCGCATTCTTTTGTCTTGTTCTGGAGGTTTAGTGAATCCAAACCAATTGAAAGCGCCAGGACTCGAAAATTTTAAGGGAAACTATATGCACTCGGCAGTTTGGGATCACTCAGTAGACTTTAAAGGCAAAAATGTGGTTGTTGTTGGTAACGGATGTTCAGCGAATCAGGTAGTTCCGGCTTTGTTGAATGACCCTCAATACAATGTTGGTTCGATCACCCAGATTGTCAGATCAAAACATTATATTATGCCACCCGTCCCAAAAGCTTTGCTGTATCTTTATCGCTTGCTTAGTTTTAATTTTTATGGGTTGGCATTTGTTCGATGGCTCGTGATTTTTATTGCTGAATTAAGATTCCCATTGTACAAAGGAAACGGGATTATATCCAAACTTGTGCGTTGGATCAATACAAAAGTATCCGTCAAATACGTGAAGAAACACGCCCCTAAGAAATATTGGGATTTGGTGATTCCTGATTACAAAATCGGATGCAAGCGTTTAATTTTTGATTATCAATACGTTCCTGCATTGAATGATCCAAGAATAAGTCTCACAAATGTGGGTATCAAGAGAGTTGTCGAGGATGGAATTATCTTAGACAATGACGAGTTTGTTAAGGCCGATATCATTGTTGCATGCACTGGTTACGATTTGAAACAAGCATTGAAGCTTCCCTTTGTCACTACCAAGGGATACAATAACCAGGAAATATGGACAAAGGAAGGCATAAGCACTTATCGTACCGTTTTGATGAAACACATGCCAAATTTGTTTGCAATTGGTGGTCCAAATTCAGCAACTGGCCATTCATCAGTTGTCATGGCTCTCGAAAACGGTATCGATTACTATATAAAATTAGCTAAACCCGTCCTTGAAGGCAAAGAAAAATCTGTTGTCGTAAAACCTGAAGCTTATGACAAATGGCATGAGGATATTCAAGAGGAATTAAGCAAAAGTGTTTTTGGTACCAAATTTGGTGGGTGTGTTTCATGGTACAGTAATGAAAAAGAGAACCCAACCGCGTTTGCTTGGTCACAATTGTATTACTGGTACATTACTCACTTCCCAAACTACAAGGACATTGTTTATGAGCATTTCGACAAGAAAAAGGCTTGAGTAGTTGCCATCAAAGGTGTATTTCAAATTAGTATAGATGATATATAATAGATCACATATTCTACGATTTGCGAAACATCGTTTCGATAACTAGAGGAATCTCGAATACCACTAAATCTGTAATGATGCTATTTGAAGTCCGATCAATATACAGCTCGTGTGTGAACACCATCGTCAATAAACAATATAGTTGCCTCAGATATGATTACTCCGGTTTTGTGATATTGGAAAGTTTTGCTTGAAATTGTAATGGAAGAAAATCACAACCAGAAAGTTTTCGGGAGGGTTCCCTTTTAGCTCAATGGATCTCGCCCTGACGCTCGATCATGTACTCCACATGTGGAACAGACCTGGTTATGCTCCAAAAGAAAAGGGGTACGCTGGCCAGGTTTTGCTTCATCGAACAAGCAATAGAGATCTAATTCCATTTCCGTTTTGTTCCCACTATCGGTCGGATCACATTCGTACTATATGCGCTTTCTAGGGCATAGAATGTGGTCAATGAGGGTAGAATCTGCCTTTGGGTTTGCGCTGCATGCATGATAAAAAGATCTACAAAAGAGACAGAAAAAAAAAGGAAAAAATCCCCACACTTCATATGTCAATTTTTAGACATTGTTATATTGTCTCCACAAATGTTCACCGGTTTAGTAACAAACGGAAGTCAATATAAATTGACGCTTTATGCCAAACACTTCTCTTGACCACATTTGACTGTTAGCACATATATACAATGTCAGCCATTACGTTAACCAAAGAGTCACACAAAAAGCCATCCAAATTTAGAATCCAGTACCTGGATGGGCTAGCAGTGTTGGGACCAGAACACACTGCGCAAAAGAATATCAACGATAATTTACCCATCGCAACTACTTCTTCCCAAGTTGCCGTTATTGGTGCCGGGTTTGGGGGGATCGGAGCTGCGATCAAGACAATGGACGACTTGCATGTGCAAGACGTTACCATATTTGAAAAGCATGACAATTTCGGTGGTACTTGGTACGCCAACACTTACCCAGGTTGTGCCTCAGATATTCCAGCACTTTGGTACTCCTATTCATTTATGTTGAATACCAATTGGAGCAGAGCTCAGCCTCCCCAATATGAAATGGAAGAGTACATTTTGAGAGTTACTGATCACTATAGGTTGAAAGAGAAGACACGATTCCAAACTTCAGTGGACAGGTGCGTATATGATGAGGATACAGGGGTGTGGACCTTGTTTGCACATGATGTCAAGACAGGTCAAAGGATCGAGCATACTGCAAATATTGTCTTGTCATGTGGTGGGATTTTGGTGAATCCACACCAATTGAATGCTCCTGGCCTAGAAAACTTTAAAGGCAAATATATTCACTCGGCAGTTTGGGACCATTCTATCGATTTCCGAGGTAAAGACGTGTTGGTCGTGGGTAACGGATGTTCTGCGAATCAGGTTGTTCCAGCTTTGTTGAATGACCCTCAATACAAGGTTGGGTCAATCACACAAATTGCTAGATCAAAGCATTACATCATGCCGCCAATCCCCGCGTTCTTGATGTTTATCAATCGCTTATTTAGCTTCTCATTCTACGGATTGATGTTTGTTCGTTTGATTACTGTTTGGCTCCTGGAATTAAGGTTCCCATTGTTCAAAAAAGATGGATTCATATCAGAAAAGATGCGTTCAGTGAGTCGAGCTGTATCAATCAAATACATCAAAAAAAACGCTCCCGAAAAATACTGGGATTTATTGATCCCGGAATATAAATTCGGATGTAAGCGTATGATCATTGATTATCGATACGTTCCAGCGTTGAATGATCCAAGAATCACCCTTACCGGCAGTGGAATAGGAAGAGTCGTTGAAGACGGTGTAATCTTGGAGAATGGCGAATTTGTCAAAGCCGATATTATTGTTGCCTGTACCGGCTACGACGTATTACAGGCATTGAAACTTCCCTTTTCAACTACAAAAGGATACAACAGTCAACAGATTTGGGAAAAGGAAGGTATAAGTACTTATCGTACAATTTTGGTGAAACATATGCCCAATTTGTTTTTCATTGGTGGCCCCAATACAATTACGGGGCATTCTTCTGTTGTTATGGCTATTGAGAATGCTGTTGACTATTATTTGAAACTAGTCAAGCCAGTGATAGAGGGTAGAGAGAAGGCAGTTGTTGTAAAACCTGAAGCTTATGACAAATGGCATAAAGAAATCCAAGAAGAGCTGAACAAAAGTGTTTTCGGTACCAAGTTTGGTGGGTGCGTATCATGGTATAGTGATTCAAAAGAAAATGCCATAACATTTGCATGGTCACAATTGTATTACTGGTACATTACTCATTTCCCAAACTACAAGGACATTATTTATGAGCATTATGACAAGAAGAGGGTCTAATGTGGTCTTTACTGGGCTTAGTGAATAGTCTTGTATAAGTGCTTAGAATTATCGAGATTGTTTTGTTTGATAGCATAATACTGCTCTCGAAATGTGTAATAAACTTTAATGACGATGTTTGTCTGTGGTATGTGGCGCTGGAAAAATCCGGGGTAAAATGACAGGAGTCAAAATTCTACTCCCCGGCTTTTCGCGTTCACGGTCAAAAAAGAATAAAACAACAGAAGAGTCAAAACTAATTTGGCAAGTTGGTCCCACTCTAGTAAAGCCAAAATGGAAGTATATTCCCATTTAGGATCTCGCTTACACTTAATGGCTAGTATGAGTCTTTGATTTCCCTTTACAGGTAGAGCCATAAAGAAGAGAAAGAACGCACAAGGTTGTGTGATGAAGTATAGGTATGTAACAGTCATAATACCCAGAGCCAGGCTATTTACTGGACAACTACCTACTATCTTTGGCGTTTTCTAGACTTTGTTGTTGTCATCTTGAATCACAGGGCCTATGTTTGTAGCTCGTAGCTGGATCTACAATGTTTCTACTGAGTATTCATTTGACTCTGGCGCGACACTTGACTCCTTTGCACTCGATTTTTGTTTTCTTTTTCTTTTTTTTTCTTTTTTTTTTCAGTTTTTGTGTAACAAAACAGACTATTAAATTTTATCAATGAAAGCGCCTTATTACAAGGTCCCCATATCTATTGTTCAAGTACTCTTATAAACTAAATGGCATCTTTTCTTTTCCATTTTTGAAATTTTTTTCAAAATCATCTGACTACTCTTTTCTTTAAGTCACAGATTCTTTGTTTGAATTATCAACCAAAAAGATGATTAGAACCACAAGATCCTTACTTCGATCATCTTCCACTCCTAGATTTTCCACCAGACTTGCGGTATCGCCAACAACATACTGTGTTACACCCACATTCGCAAGGTTGTTGGCTACTGCAAACACGTCATCAGAGAATTATGCCAAAGTATACAACCCAAATGCTGAAAAGGTATCATTGGCCAATTTAGACACTTTTGCTAGACGACACATTGGTCCAACACCAAAGAATGTTGAAAAGATGTTGAAAACTCTTGGGTATTCAAATTTGGATGAGTTTTTATCGAGTGCTGTGCCAGAGCATGTTTTGATCAAACGTAAGTTGCAGATTCAGCCTAATCAAGGTTTCACTGAACAAGAAATGTTGAGACATCTCCATGAAGTTGCTGGTAAGAATAAGATCTACAAATCGTTTATTGGAAAAGGTTATGCTGGTACGATTTTACCACCAGTGATTCAAAGAAACTTGTTGGAACTGCCAGAGTGGTACACTTCGTATACCCCATATCAACCAGAGATTTCTCAAGGTCGATTGCAAAGTTTGTTAAACTATCAAACCATGATTACATCCTTAACAGGTTTGGACATGGCAAACGCATCATTATTGGATGAAGGTACCGCTGCTGCTGAGGCAATGAGCTTATCCTACCACCACTCGAAAAACAAGAAAAAAGTTTATGTCGTTGATTCGGAATTGCATCCACAGACTATTGAAGTAATCCAGTCAAGAGCAGGCAACATCAATGTCGAAATAAAGGAGTTGAACTTGTCAACTGAGGACGGGTTCCAGGAGTTGAGTAAGATAGTAAAGGATGTATGTGGGGCACTTGTACAATACCCAACCACTAACGGTTCAATTCACAACTATTCTAAAATTGGTGATCTATTACACGAAAATAAAGCCATTTTTGCTGTTGCAACAGATTTGTTAGCATTGACCTTGCTTAAACCACCAAGTGAGTTTGGCGCTGATATCGCCTTAGGTACTTCACAAAGATTCGGTGTTCCTTTTGGATATGGTGGTCCCCATGCTGCATTCTTTGCCACTTCCCACAAGTATGCCAGAAAAATACCTGGAAGAATTGTTGGGGTCTCAAAAGATAGATTGGGTAAACCAGCTTTGAGATTAGCTTTGCAAACTAGAGAACAACATATCAAAAGAGAGAAAGCTACATCAAATATTTGCACAGCTCAAGCTTTATTGGCTAACATTTCAGCAAACTATGCCGTTTATCATGGACCAGAAGGATTGAAAAATATTGCCAAGAGAGTTTACGGTTTTACTACACTACTCGCTAATGAAATTAAGAGCAAGCACGAAATTGTCAATGATAAATGGTTTGATACCTTGACCATCAAATTGAGCGGTGTTTCAGCTGATGAGATTTTGAAAAATGCTTTGGAAAGATACGGAATCAACTTGTTCAAGGTTGATGATTCAACCGTGTCGTTACAATTGGATGAAACAGTGGAAAAACAAGACTTGATCAATTTGATTGAGTTATTCACTGGCGAAGTCATTGAACCATCCAATGAATTGCCTTCTGTACCACAAGAGTTGTTGAGAACTGATGACATCTTACCACACGAAGTTTTCAACACACACCATTCGGAAACGTCAATGTTGAGATACTTGCATCATTTGCAATCCAAAGATTTATCCTTGGCCAATTCAATGATTCCCTTGGGCTCATGTACCATGAAATTGAATGCAACAGTTGAAATGCAATCATTATCTATTCCCGGGTTCAACTCAATTCACCCATTTGTTCCAATTGATCAAGCTCAAGGTTATAAACAATTGGTTGATGAATTTGAAAAAGATCTCAATGACATTACTGGGTTCGATGCTACTACATCCATGCCAAACTCTGGTGCTCAAGGTGAATACACTGGGTTATCATTAATTAGGCAATATCACAAATCAAGAGGTGAATACGAGCAAAGAAACATTTGTCTTATTCCAGTCTCTGCTCATGGTACCAACCCTGCATCAGCAGCAATGTGCGGATTGAAAGTTGTTCCAGTCAAATGTTTAGACAATGGTTCTATTGACTTGAAAGATTTGAAAGAAAAAGCTGAAAAACATGCTGCTAACTTGTGTTCAATCATGATCACTTATCCATCCACTTATGGATTGTTTGAACCGGGTGTAAAAGAAGCAATTGACATTGTTCATCAGAATGGTGGGTTAGTATACTTGGATGGTGCTAACATGAATGCACAAGTTGGTTTAACATCCCCTGGTGATTTAGGTGCTGATGTTTGTCACTTGAATATCCATAAGACTTTTGCATTGAGTCATGGTGGTGGTGGACCTGGTCAAGCACCAGTATGTGTCAAGGAGCATTTGGCACCTTTTTTGCCCAAGCATCATTTTGTCAATACTCCACATTCAACAAATGAAAATATAAAAGCTGTTAATTCAGCACCATACGGAAGTGCTTCTGTTATTCCAGTAAGTTACTCATATATCAAAATGTTGGGTGCCGATGCACTTCCTTACGCCTCAACTATTGCCATGTTGAATGCCAATTACATTTTAGCCAAGTTAGAACCACATTACAAAATTCTCTTTATTGACCATCGTGCATCAACTAATGCCGGTTTGAAACATTGTGCCCATGAATTCATCTTGGACTTACGTGAATTCCAAAAACATGGTATTGAGGCTATCGATGTTGCCAAGAGATTACAGGATTACGGATTTCATGCGCCAACGATGTCTTTCCCTGTTGCTGGAACTCTCATGATTGAACCTACTGAGTCAGAAAACTTGGAAGAGTTGGATAGATTTATTGAATCATTTATTTCCATTCGCCGTGAAATTGATGCTTATATCAAAGGAGACCCATTAGGTAATGTATTGAAGAATGCTCCACACTCGCAACAGGATATCATATCATCCACTGATTGGGATACTAGGGGATACACTAGAGAGCAGGCTGCTTATCCTTTGGAGTTTTTGAAAGAAAATAAGTGCTGGCCCACTGTGTCCAGATTGGATGACACTTATGGAGACTTGAATTTGATTTGCACTTGTCCTTCGGTTGAGGAACTTGCTGAAGAATAGATGATGGGTCTCATGGGATCTGACTTTATAGAGCTTTTCTACTTTAATCCAAAGTACGTCCCCGGGAGGTGATACTTGTTCTTTTCAGCTAGAATGAATTATTGCTTGATATTTGTAGAGTTCATTTTTTACGATTTTAATACAGAATTTCCCTTTGAAGGGCCTACAACTAAAGAATGTTTTCATTTGATAGCCTTCTAGAAACCGCATTTGACAAATTAGTTTAGAAAATCAAGAGTTTCAAGTTTCAATGAGGTACTTTTCTCAAAAGATCCAACAACCAAAAGAACAACTCTTTGTTGAGTCATGTAAGTCCAGTCGTTGCGGAAAGTGTAGATGACTATACCACAAATGGGATACCCAAACCTCAAGCATTTCTTCAACACCAACCATTGCGCCCCTATAAGGTAAGCCTCTTCCCCGTCGCAACCATAACTACGGGCAGTTGCAAATTGAACAACGTTGGATGAGGAGGTTTAGTGCTGCCAGTTCCATAGCGAGTAGTGTCCAAAGTATCAAAAACCCAAGAGATCCTTTTTTTTTTCTCTCTCTCCAAATCTCTTTCTTTGTTCAACAAAGAGTCTTTCCAGGTACACACACATCTATAAGAACACGGAAAATTCACTTTTCAAGGAAAGGATCGCCGCCGGCTTTTATAAGTTACACGTATCACAATCACAAGTGTTGCCTCTTCCAACCATAGACCCAAAAAATTGAGTACTTGTTCGGTGTAACGCAATTCTTTTCCTCACTCAGCCTTACGATCCTTTGGTTTTAAAATTGCGTTTTTGCTGCAGATTCAAAAAACAGATGTCGTTGAATAGACACACTGGATAAGAATCAGCAAGATATACAGTGAAAGAAAAAGATCATCATTGGCGAACTCATACACAACACGCCCACTATAAGCAATTACCTCGGAAGGGAGTATTCCTGAACTTATTTCGATGGACAGAGCGAACCACAGAAAGAGGGGCCAGATGGGCAACACTGGAGCTACAGACTCAAGTACAAGCGGGATCACCAGTAACGGTCGCAACTCGCCAGCTATACGACCAAGTGCATCATATCTTCCCAATGCACCTGGTCACAGATCAACAGCATCGTCATCATCACTCAGCACCAGCATGTCATCATTTGCAGGGCCACCATCAAATATCCCCGTAGCCACAGGCTCTTCGCGGCTACCTCAGCAACAACAACAACAACAACAGTCGCTTCAAAAACTGCCATATTTGCAACACCGATCAAACTTTCAGCCCTTTGATCCATCCTTGCAATTAACACCGACAACTAGGAGTCCAATACAAGGGTCAATGTCACCATCAACAACAGCAATACCTTTTAACCCTTCATCTACATTGCCCATGTCTGCAAATGCAATGAACATGTCTAATATGCCGAACCCAAAAGCATACACAGCAAGGAACGTTGCACCAATGACCCCTAATGTTGGTGTATCACCAGTTGAGCGCAGTTCATACTATTTCAGTGAAAATCCGTTATTTGCATGTGACTGGACAACAATAAATAATAATTCGTTGGATTGTATAGCATTGGGGTCATACAAAGAAGGGTTTGTTAACAAGTTGGAGATTGTATACGGGAGAGGTTATGAGTATGAATACACTCCACCAGTGGTGGACATGTACGGTAATCCATGCTCTGGGTACCAAGACAACTTGGATGGAAGTGATGAGGGCGGATTCATGTTTGAAAAAGTTGCCGATACTAGTTTAAACTACCCCGTTACCCATGTTAAATGGGACCCAGCATTATTGCAAGGTGGTGGTGGTGTTAATGGTGGTATACATCCATTCCAACGATTAGCTGCTTCAAGTGATGTGTTGAGATTATATAAAGTTTCCGACATGGGAGACTCGGGGTATAATTTAGTGCAAACTCACGTTTTGGCCAACAATGCAACAAGCACAGGGAGCAGTGCAGTGGCTGCTGATGGCAAGGACAAAATCAACACGTCACCACCAGTTACGTCGTTTGATTGGAATTCCACTGATACCAATCTACTCATCACATCCAGCGTTGATACTACATGCACAGTGTGGGATCTAAATCGATCTCATCCTCATGATGATTTTGCTGAATCTGCCACTATAAAGACCCAGTTGATTGCTCATGACTCAGAAGTGTTTGATGTGAAGTTTATTCACAAGTCAACCAATGTATTTGCATCAGTGGGGAATGACGGTTCGATGCGTGTATTTGATCTACGATCCTTGGAACATTCAACTATTATTTATGAACCTCCACCATCGCCATCTCCACCAACAAGGAGACATGCATCGTTAGGCTCTGGACCTGCATCTGGACCTGGACCTGTATTGGCATCTTCATCCTCATCCTCTGCACAACTTCCAACCCCTGCTCATTCAGCGAACTACAATTCAAAAGCATTACTTCGTTTATCTACTTCAAACATTGACCAACATCATCTCGCTACATTTGGTGTCAACTCCAGTCAAATTATAATCATTGATATGCGCATGCCGGGACTTCCAATGGCAACCATTGATGCCGCAGCAACATCAGCTGTTGCTTCATCAATCAATCTGATTCAATGGCATCCAACATCCAATTATTTACTTAGTGGTGGTGATGATTGTCAAGCTTTGGTGTGGGACTTGAATAATTTGGGAGCAACTGGATCAAATTTCAGTTCAAGCACCAGTTTATCCAATGGCAATGGTGGTACTAATGGGCATACCACAGATTCAAGTGGTTCGGGTGGTGGTGGTGGTGTTAAGAACAACATTAGTAATGGAGGTATCATGGATGCGCCAGTTTTAGCATACGATGAAGATTTGGAAGTAAACGGTGTTTGCTGGAGACAAAACTCTGGTGATTACATGGGTGTTGTCAGTGGTAAAGGATTTCAAGCTGTTCTGATTTAGAAAAGACTTAGAAAAGCACACAACTTTCAAGTAGGTTACGCGTAAATCAACAAACGTAATAAACAAAAAGAAATAATCATCTCTACAGTACTCTCAATTTCTAGTAAATTTTATATATATTTACCATTCTGAAACCTACACCAAAAAGCAAAACGTAAATTTAAATAAAGCAAAAAAGTTATCAATCCGTTTACTTCTTAGCAGCTTTTTGAGCAGCCTTGGTAACCTTACCAGCCTTGTCGGATTTTTCAACAGACTTGATGACACCAACAGCAACGGTTTGTCTCATATCTCTAACAGCGAATCTTCCCAATGGTGGGTAGTCAGTGAAAGCTTCAACACACATTGGCTTGGTTGGGACCATCTTGACGATGGCAGCATCACCGGACTTGATGAATTTTGGTTCATCTTCCAATTTCTTACCGGTTCTTCTGTCAATCTTTTCAATCAAAGTGTCGAATTTACAAGCAATGTGGGCAGTGTGACAATCCAAGACTGGTGAGTAACCAGCAGAGATTTGACCTGGGTGGTTCAAGACAATAACTTGAGCATTGAAGGAGTCACATCCCTTTGGTGGATCGTTCTTGGAGTCACCACAAACGTTACCTCTTCTGATTTCCTTAACTGAAACGTTCTTGACGTTGAAACCAACATTGTCACCTGGGACACCTTCAGTCAATTGTTCGTGGTGCATTTCAACGGACTTGACTTCAGTGGTAACACCAGCTGGGGCAAAAGTAACAACCATACCAGCCTTGATGATACCGGTTTCAACTCTACCAACTGGCACAGTTCCAATACCACCAATCTTGTAGACATCTTGCAATGGCAATCTCAATGGCTTGTCAGTTGGTCTGGTTGGTGGTTCGATAGCATCGATAGCTTCCAACAAGGTCTTACCGGTAACCTTACCAGCTTTAGTTTCCTTTTCCCAACCCTTGTACCATGGACAGTTGGTTGATGGTTCAATCATATTGTCACCGTTCCAACCAGAGATTGGGACGAATGGGACAGCTTTAGGGTTGTAACCAACCTTCTTGACGAAGTTGGAAGTTTCCTTGACAATTTCTTCGTATCTGTTCTTGTCCCATTTGACTGAGTCCATCTTGTTGATGGCAACAATCAATTGCTTAACACCCAAGGTGTAAGCCAACAAAGCGTGTTCTCTGGTTTGACCATCCTTAGAGATACCAGCTTCGAATTCACCAGTACCACCAGCAATAATCAAAATAGCACAATCAGCTTGAGAAGTACCAGTAATCATATTCTTGATGAAATCTCTGTGACCTGGAGCATCAATAACAGTAACATGGTATTTTGGAGTTTCGAATTTCCACAAAGCGATATCAATGGTGATACCTCTTTCTCTTTCAGCCTTCAATTTGTCCAAGACCCAAGCGTACTTGAATGAACCTTTACCCAATTCAGCAGCTTCCTTTTCAAACTTTTCAATAGTTCTCTTGTCAATACCACCACACTTGTAGATCAAGTGACCGGTGGTGGTTGATTTACCTGAATCGACGTGACCGATAACGACTAAGTTGACGTGAGTCTTTTCTTTACCCATGATTAGATTGATTTAAACTTTTAGTTTGTAAAGAAGGAAAGAAAGAAAGAAAGAAGAGAAAAAGAAGGAGTGAAAAGAAGAAATGGAAAAATTTTTCAAAAGAGGTTTTATAAAAAAAAAAAAAAAACGATGAAGAAAAGATGAGAGAGAAGAAGAAGAAGGAACAAAAAAAAAAAAAAAAAAAAAAAAAAACTTTTCACTAATGAAAAATGTCGTCAAACGGACATAATTAGAAGATTCAGACACAAAGTGATCTATCAATCGCAAGGTATTTCAAAACCTCTTCCCCAACCAGATTCCAATAGCATACTTATGGCAGGATATAATGCATTAATGCGTAAAGGAGGGAGAGCATTAAAGGACGCTGTGGCCAATATTAACATCTCTTTGACCTCCAATTATACATACAACAAGTCCCAAAGCGATATGATGTTTCTGATTTGGTCTCTCAATTCCTCTCAATGACACAAAAATGCTTCTTCCGACACAGAATAAGAAAAATAAAAAAAAAAAATCAAAAATCAAAATCAGACACGACAAATAGAGAAAAAGGAGGGAACGAGTACACGTGGCGGTCTTTTTGTTCTTGATCCAACACCTATAATGACTCATTTACACTGATAACAAGATATAGTGAATATAGTAAACCAAAAGATATTGTGGAAAAGTGACTCATTGATGTATAGATGTTAAAAAAAACAAAAAATAAATAAATAAATAAAACAAAAAGAAACATGCTTACATCATTTTATTTTGCCCCCGACATTAAAAAAAAAGCCTTTTCTGTCTGCGTACACAAAAACGTAGTGGTGTTTCTTTCCCATAGATTTTTTTTTTTTGGTTAAATTGTGCACACAACACACTAGCAATGAGAGACATTTTTCAGACACTCTTTTTATTTTTCCATTATGTTAGTGGTTAACCACTAAAGGTGGCAAAACTCACTCTACCTTCTGCCACTTGTTCAAGGTGTGTTTGTTATCACTTACTATCCGATAACAGTAACTAATTGGCTCTACTTCACCAACAGAAAAGCATTTTCGATCCTCCTTTGTGTTTAATCACTTTTCACTCGATGTCGTGGGTGGAATTCCGTAATGAGAGCAACAACAGCAGCAATCATAA
The DNA here is from genome assembly GCF_000182765.1 of Lodderomyces parapsilosis. NCBI lineage: Eukaryota > Fungi > Ascomycota > Pichiomycetes > Serinales > Debaryomycetaceae > Lodderomyces > Lodderomyces parapsilosis. The sequence continues at coordinate 1,501,574 of NW_023503281.1, read as the reverse complement.
TTAAGAAATAAAAACAATAGGAATGCATTTCACACAAAACGTGAATAATAAGAACTCATCAAGTATCAAATTTTGTGTCTGATTTCCAATTCTTCTCGCTGTTGCCCTCTCCTCTCCTTCGACAAAAGCCCCAGTCCCACCGTCACCCCGCCTTTCCCCCGTCCCCGCTCTGCGATTCGTCGACACCAACCACAAATTGCCACGTCGACAGGATTGTATCGCTACTAGTTTCGTAAACTACGCTTGAATTAGGGTATATACATATTACCTCTAAATACTCGGCCATGCTGTGTTCACTATATATCAGCAAATGGATTGTTCTTGTTGCACGACTATCTTTTCATCTAGTAGCACTCGAAGTTGTAGATGCACCAGCAGCTCCACCTGATGTTGGATTGGATGCTACGCTACTTGAACTGGCATTCTTATTTGATCCCAAACCAGAACCACCGCCTGCATTAGCAATGGAGTGTGTGTTGCTATTTCCACTGGTGCTTGCACTGGCACTGGCACTGGCACTAGCACTGGCACTTCCGCCTCCACTGGCGGCGGTAGCGGCATTCAATACACCACTAATGGTATTGTCTAGACTTTCAATCGATGATCTTGTAGTAGATGTAGAGCTTCTTCTTCTATAATTCCTGGCTGATTGAGGATCAGTTCGACGACCTTTAGATGTGGCAAACACACCCAAAATGTCAGTCAACGTAACAACACCAATCAATTTACCTGTTCCTCCAAGATACCCTTGCTCTTGTTGAATAGAGCTTGCAGCTAATGCGGTGCCAGCTCCTAATGCATTGGCATTGGCATTGGATCCAGAAAATTCACTAGCAATAGCTTGACTTTGTTCACGACCTTCAACGCTGGCAGCTTTATTCAAAATTGACGCATCTGCTGGTGGTGCATATCCAAATGTCACGCCGCTGTTTGTTCCACTATTTGGTGCACTTGATCCCTGTGCTGAAATACTACTAGCTTTTCTTGAAGTATCAACAACCCATAACCTATGTGACTCAGTAGCAACCAACTTGGCAATAACTCTTCCTAATGAGCTTTGGTTATTGACATGGAAGATTGGAAATTGATCTTTACCTTCTTCAATACCCTTTTGTGACAAGTTGTAACTAATAAAACTCAATACTGACTTGTACAACATGTGCGAATTCTTTGAACTGGTCAAGTTTCGAACATCAACAATGGAAATATTTCCAATCAAAGTCTTTGTACGATCAATAACAGCCAATGATGAAACATTTTCATGAAACATCTTGTACAACGCATCCAATACTGGTTGATCATCATAAATAGTAATTGGTTTACTAGAACCAATTTTCAAATCTTGTATAGTTGATGAAAGATAAAACTCCAACAGTGGGAACCTTCTGGCATTTTCCCACATATACTTAATCAACCTTCTTTGTGAAAGAATACCAGTAATCTTTGTTGACTCTTCATTAGTGATTGCCACTCTGTGAACACCATTACCCAATGTTTCCATTACTGAAAACAAGGTGTCATTTTCAGCAAACTTAATAAATGGATTTTTGGGATGCAACTTAATAATAAACTCTACGGGCACTTCTTCTCCCTTTTTGGCTTTATTGACCGCTTGAGTTATGATTTCATGTTTCTCTTGCAATGTGTGAGTAGGCTCACCAATTTCTTCAACACTCAATTCAGAATAATCAACTTTATTCATAATCAACAACAAATAAGTGTTCAAATCACTGTAATCAAATGTCAAACAGTTTCTCAAATCACTTGGATCATCTTTGGATACTGACACTGGAACACTGGTTAAATCATTCTTGACCAAAGTTTCAAATGCTGCTTGGACTGAGTGAGAACAATGAATACTAATCAATTTGTTTGATTGGACAACTTCAGTTAAAGGAACATCACTCCAATCCAATCCAGCAATTGCTGAGCCGCCACCACCAGCTACACTTCCTTGTGGCGATACAGAGCTGTGAACACCTCCACCATACAGGAAAGGATTGGCTGAGCCCGTTGAAGTTCTAGAACTAATAGAAGGATTTCTTGATAAACTCAAATGATGAATAGCTTCATCCAGATCAACGGGTAATGGAGGTGGAGAACTCAATAATTCAACAATTGATGGCTTACGTGATGGATGGTTGGATCCATGACTGATGCTGTGACTATGTCCATGGCTGATACTATGTCCATGTGAAGGATGCGCATGAGGGAAATTAGATGAACCTTGACCAGAAGTGTTTGAAGACTGTGATGATTGTGAGGATGCAGTATTTGTATGATAAAGTTGCAGTTGCAGTTGCAGTTGATGTTGCTGTTGATGTTGCTGTTGCAGTTGTTGCAGTTGTTGTTGTTGCAGTTGTTGCAGTTGATGAGAATGATTTGGATGTTGCAGTTGTTGGAAATGCAATTGCGCATGTGATACACTTGGAGAGTGCTTTGCCGTGGACAGCTGTGCAGTGGGGACACGTGGCGACGTTGGTGGCTGTTGTCTTGGTTGTGGTGGATTAACCATGGTTCACACTAACAGTAATTGGAAGAAGTGGCGCAGTAGATAATGGTTGATGTGGAGCTTTATGGAGGACGATGTTGAGGGGACACAGAAATTTGTCAATCAATTAAATACTTGTATTGTTTCAACAGAGCGAAAAGTCCAATGCCTTGATGACTGATGATTGAATCACTTGATATCGTTGATGAAATTCGGTGATTCTTTGCTAGATCGTTTGTGTTTTGTGTGAATTGACAAAAAAATAAAAAAACTAGAAAAAGGATCGTGTAAATCGTGATACAATGAAAACAACCACAAACTTTGAGATCAATTGAGTAAGTTATATCCTGTGCAATCTACTGTTATGACTAATTCAGTTGGTGTGGATGACAGTTGATTTGGTAAAGAAGGAAAGAAGAAAAGAATGTGCTTGTTCAAAAAAGGAGAAAAATATTTTTAGTAATTTTGGTGAACTCTTTTTTTTTTTTTTCCCCTGTCTGACTGTGTCGGTGTCGGTGTCGATGTAAGATTGTGGTTGGTTGGTTTATTGAGGAAATGAGGGGAGAGTGGACGGGGAAAGATCAATACAAAAAATTATCTACAACACAAGATTGTGTTTTAGGTTGGTTATTGTAAAGAGAGACTGGATATGTTTTGTTACTTTGCATTGTTTAGAAGTTGACCCAGAACCAACTTTGAAGAACAATTTGGTTTTTTTGTTTTGTTAAACAAAAAGAGAGAGAGAGAGGGGGGGGGAAGGTAGGGTCACCCAAAAACGTGAACAAAAACAAAGAGAGACACATAAGAGACAAGAGACAAGGAAATAGGGGAAGTTGGTTAGTCAAAGTTCCACGCAGTGAGTGAGTGGGTGAGTGAGTGAGTGAGTGAGTGAGTGAGTAAGTGCGCAATAATAAATAACAAATTTAATACTAACGTTGTGTCCTGTTTGATCCAACCACCATTTTAGAGTTTAACTAAATAGTAACAGAAGAGCATGTGAATGTTTGTTCTGCAATACTCTCTCACATCACCACCACGCATTGCGTTTATAATGTAATCTTTCACTGAACTACTATCATCAGCAATTATCCCACTTATGTTGCCGGCTCTTTATTGTTCTTATTGTTCTGGCGGTGTTTTCGGAGTTTGTGCTAGCTTTCTTTGTGTATCATCATCATTCAACAATCAATAATCAATTGTCTCTTTTGAAAAAGATCATACGAGTTGTTGATACACTTTGTATCATCTTCTCATCTCAACCTCCAAAAGTATACCTCCCCCATCACAATGACACTTACTCAACATCATACCATCCACGTGTTTTTTTAAAAAAATCCTTTAAAAAACAAACCACATGTGTCTAAAAGTCGCATGATTTTATTTAGTGCTCAACAAAAACGACACACAAAAATGAGACGGAAAGTTTGTTGATTGCAAATAATCCTCGGTTTAAATTCAAAACCATTGGGAACTATCTTTCAAAAGGTTTTCCTAGAGGGAGGTTGCGAATGTTCAGGGCTGTAGGTTTTGAAAGAGCTATGCGTATAGAGTAAGCAGAACGCGACCAATCTCGGATGAGAGTGAAACATGCGAGATTTATTTCAAATAGCTCTTTGGATCAACAAGAGCTTTTCAAACGAGTCCCTTATACTGGTGGCTCTAACCTGTTGACTCTTACAAGACTCGTTTACCAGAAAGAAATGGGTAGCTTGCCTGTAGTTTTCAGAAAGGAGTGGCTTTCATTAATTTTTTTTGCAACTATATTTGGAAAAGAATAATATAAAACAAAAGCTTTCAATAGAAGCATTTTTACTCCCCATACTTCATCAACGTCTTTTGAGCTAACAGTGCCTGCCGCTCTCATCTCGTCTTATAATAAGTTTTATCTCTCCACTCGAACTCGCTGGAGAATCATTTTGAGTGGTTGCTTTGGATAAGAGAAGGGGGAGTGGGCACGCTCCCCTTTTTTTTTGTTTAACACATGTTTTACACAACCCTATTTCATGTTTGCCATTCATTCATTCATTATTTCTTTCTTTTGTAAAGTTGAAACTCCCGTTTCTTTCGGAATAAACTTCACTTAAGAATAGACAATCAAAAGGCACTGAAAATTGGACATTTGTTTTTTTCTTTCTTCCTTTCCCACAATCCCGTCCTGTTGTTTAAATCTTTTTGCCACTAATCGTGCTTTGAATTGACCATTATCCTTACGCGTATAAACCCATTTAGATCACACAGCTATTTGGCTTGGGATATCAGTGCAGTCTTCCATCTATTGATTTGTAACCTTTGGAAGGCTAGCTCCAGCTCTAGCCTACGATGTTCTAAGGACTCGTACCACTGACTTTATTTGGAGTCAAGAAATCTATCATCCTTTTTACCTGTGCTTATGTAAGAGCTTTTAATGTAATTGTCGTTAATTGTTGTTTGTACACTGGTACAAACTTGTAATCTTTTCATCTCTTGAAATGTTTGGTCACAGTCACTATGATGATAACTAAACCAATTCCTTGCGCGGGTTGTGTAACTCTGTTTTCCAATTTGCCCGCTTAAATTTACGCTTTTGTCTGTGATAAGATAAGGGGTTAGAGGACTTAGCTGTTCTCCCTACAAATGTTGTTGAATGTAGGTCAGTTGCAACTCGGTAATTTAGGTAGCGCGCATCACCAATTGGGTGTGCAATCTAAATTTTGCAAAAAACCTGATTATATATACCTTACACTTGACCCCCCAAGTACAACACCCGAAAAATATGGCCACTGCAGCGGTAGCAAGTAAATCACCATTACGTGGTGCTATATCCACGACCCCGTCTTCCTCATCAACGCCGTCATTAACCAATCACACAGTTTCAACATATACAAAAGATCGAAAAGTAGGTGAAGGTACTTATGCTGTGGTCTATCTTGGTAAACAAACAGCAACCAAACGTCCCATAGCCATTAAGGAAATAAAAACTGGATTATTCAAAGACGGACTTGATATGTCAGCTATTCGAGAAGTCAAATACTTGCAAGAATTAAAACATCCCAATGTCATTGAGCTTATTGATGTTTTCGCCACTTCAAATAATAACTTGAATCTAGTACTCGAGTTTCTTCCTTGTGATTTAGAAGTATTGATCAAAGATAAAAGCATAGTGTTTAAATCAGCTGATATCAAGTCGTGGATGTTGATGACTCTACGTGGTATTCACCACTGCCATCGAAACTTTATTTTGCATCGAGATTTGAAACCAAACAACTTGTTAATCTCTCCTAATGGGCTATTGAAAATTGCCGATTTTGGTCTCGCACGAAGTTTGGGTAACCCCAATGAAGATCTCAGTTCGAATGTGGTAACGCGATGGTATCGTGCACCTGAACTTTTATTTGGAGCCAAACACTACACAGAAGCTATTGATATTTGGTCGATTGGAATCATATTTGCTGAGTTGATGCTACGTATCCCTTACCTTGCTGGCAAAGATGATGTTGACCAATTAGATGTTACATTTAGAGCGTACGGTACACCAACTGAACAAATATGGCCCAATGTGTCGAGCTTGCCATTATATAATGCCTTGCATATTTATCCACCTCCATCAAGACAAGAGTTGCGAATGAGATTTAGTGCTGCCACGGACAAAGCTTTGGATCTATTAATTCTATTGACACAGTTGGATCCTAGTCGTAGATGCGATTCCACACAAGCTTTGCTACATGAGTATTTTACAGAGAGTCCGCGTCCTACTGCACCGGAATTGTTGCCAAAGATTAAGGAAAAGAAAAGACTGGAATTTGACGATAAAGATGTAAACAGTGGCAACAACTCTGACGCATTGAAAAAGAGAAGATTATAGAGAAGGTGTAGTAAATGCATAACATATTAAAGCTTAGTATCTATTTATGGTAAATATCCTTTACGTAATCGGCAATTGCCCAAGCTGCAGTCAATCCAGGGCTTTCGATCCCCAAGAGGTTAACAAACCCGGGAAACCCTTCTTCTTCCTTGATTACGAAATCAGCAAATTTTTGCTTACTCTCTTTTGCTGAGAGTAGCTTTGGTCTTACTCCAGAATACGAAGGCGATAATGAATTTGGCGTGATTGCTGGGAAATATTGCTTGACTGCTTCATAAGCTGGTTGTAAGTTGCGGGGATTCGGCGTATAATCAATTTCACTGGCATTGGTCACATCCAACCATTCCAAATCAGGTCCGAATTTCAATTGACCGCCTAAATCGAGAGTTAGGTGAGTACCTAACGAGGAAGCATTGGGGTTTGGGCAAGGATAGATTAGCTTATCGGTAATTTTTTGACCAATTGGTGTTTCGGGAGTGTAGCTGAAATAATTGCCCTTGGCGTAATAGTAGTTGTAGTGTCGTTGTTGAGGTAAGACCATGTTGGCTATGTCTGCAGCAAATAGTCCAGCTGAGTTGACCACATTATCACTGGTGATTTCCATTACTTCACCATCAACATCGACCGTAATCGTATAGTTGGAAGTGCCTGGGTTATGTGAAATGCCAACCACCCTACTGTTTAATCCAATTGTTCCCTCACTATTTTCAAAATTGGCTTCATGAAATGAGACAAATTCATGGGCCGATATGATTCCAGAAGTGGGGCTTTCAAGTATGGCTTTGTTGGCACGAATTAGTGGGTATTGCTGCTTTGCTTTATTTGTGGGCACAAAATGCACTGGAACATCCAATTCCTTAGCATTGAGCTCCAAGTTGTGCAAATACTCCTCCTCAACATTATCTTGAGCAACAACCCACTTACCACATTGCTTTAAATCAACTGGCAAATTCCCCAGATTCCAAGCTTGATAAATTTTGTTTTTACCAGCAATACATAATTGTGCTTTCAAGCTAGCTTTGGGGTAATATAATCCAGCATGTATCACTTCGCTATTACGCGATGTAGTCTCTTGACCCAAACTGTCGTGTTGGTCAACGAGAAGCACATTGTTACCTGATTGTTGTTGTAGTTCAGATGCAGTAGCTACACCAACAACACCTCCTCCGATGACAATGTGAGAAAATTCTGATAATTGGGTAGATGTAGTATGGAATAGTCGTCTGGCTGAGACGTTGAACATGGTTGTGGAGTAGAGCTACTTTCAAACTTGGATTTTCTTTAAATGTCGCGCCTTTCACAAACTGGTCTGGTGCCATTTGTCGTATTTTTCACGACAATCGGATTATAGCGGAATTGTAATCATCCGAGCTTTACAGTCTTCAGCCGTATGAAAAGCTAACATTGCGCAGCCGCCTTGTTAGACTGTCACCGTTGGAGGCGGAAGCTTCATCTGTATGACGCGAGTTAATCTCGCTTGTTCGCTTGGTCTCCATTTTGGTTTGAGTTGCTGAGCTAGGCTAGCGAGAAAGTTGCTTCTACCCGTAAATCATCTAATCATTCTCCGCTTTGAAACACACTAGACCAGTAAAAGATAGAGTGGCTGTGCATCATCAGGTCAAGGAATTCTCTTCTTGGCGCACTAGCTGTACTGGAAGCTGACTTCATTTCGATGCTGAAACAAAGATGGAAAACAGCAAAAGGTCGATGAGTACACAAAATGTAAGCCGATAACAATGGAAAAAGGGACCATTTGACTTGAGCTTACATGAAGATGCGTTGTATTTGTTTTGCACAGAGAAGGCAGATCTGAGATCGTCATAAGGGTGTTTCGAAAACATGCACAGTAACGCTTTCTTCAACATATATATATATATGATTGTAAATCATCCGTAAGTATATGGCTTAAAAGAGTGATTGAATTGTGACACACAACACATATTCATAACCAAACTGAAATGAAATTTTACGAACGAAAGAAAAAAAAAAAAAAAAAAAATAGAAAAAAAGAATAACCAACCCATATATTGAAGTGGCAGAAGGAAAAAAAGAAAAAACATTCCATTATCAGACCAAAAACCAACGATTACCTTAACATACGTAACACACACACACTTTCATCGCACCAGAAAAGGAAAAGCTTTGGATCCATTAGCTACTTCAACTATACATTGCCTGTATAAAAGTCATCGAACAAGCGATATTACCAACAAAGGACATTGTCGTCAGACCATTATAGCTCACAAAACTATATTTTAGCCTAATCACAAACACTCACCACCACGAATGAGGAGCATTAAATCAGTTGTTGTAGGAGATGGAGGGGTGGGTAAAACCTGTTTATTAATATCCTACACAACAAACACATTCCCCGATGATTACATCCCAACAGTATTTGATAATTATTCAGCATCCGTGTTAATTGATGGTGAACCCATCAAGTTGGGGTTATGGGATACGGCAGGACAGTCGGAGTACGATAGATTAAGACCATTGTCATATCCACAGACGGAAATCTTTTTGTGCTGTTTCTCAGTAGTTAGTCCTGATTCATTCCAAAACATCAAATTAAAATGGATTCCTGAAATACATCATCATTGTCCTAAAGATGTGTTGATATTGTTGATTGGTACCAAGACGGATCTACGCGACGACCCTCATTCTTTGGATGACTTGAGAGCAAAAGGTGTGAAACCAATAACTGAAGAACAAGGTATAAAGTTGGCCAAAGACATTGGTGCTGTCAAATATTTGGAATGCTCAGCAGCTACACAAAACGGTGTTAAGGAGGTTTTTGATTTCGCAATAAGAGCAGTATTGGATCCACCTGACTCACACAGTAAGGACTATATCAGCACAAATAGTTTGAGTGGATCAACATTGAATAATAACGGGTCAGATAGAGATGGACCTGGTAAATCGTCACAGCGGAAGTTTGTCAGTGGCGGAGGAGCTCTTGCTGGAAATGGAGGCGCTAGTGGTGCACAAGGTAAGAGAAGGAAAATCAAGAGGGCAAAGAAGTGTACGATATTGTAACTTTTTATTAAAACTTTCGAATAGATGCACAAGGACATTTATTTGGTTAAAAACAAAGATTCTTAATTTAATGTAAACCTCATTATAATGACAAATGTAAAGTTTCATGCGCTATTGCATCAATGCTGCTCGAGAAGGATGCACACCACTTAAATCACTAGCAGAAGTTTTACCACTTTTCTTTTTCTTGTCCTCCTCTATCCTCTTTTTCTGTCTTTCATCCTTTTTTTCATTCTTTTCCTTCAATTTGAGTTTCCTAGTTTCCGAATTACCGCCACCGCCAACTGTCAATTCAACATTGATTTTCCGATTCCTCAACTCCAGATGGTGCATTCGTAAGGCCAACTCCATTTTGCTTTGAATTTCTTGTGTGTCATTATCAAATTCCAAAAACGCAATACCTTTATCGGCACGTACCCTTATTCTATCGGGGTTGCTATTGTGGAAATGAGCAATCAATTCTGCTTGTTGTATATCGTAAGGTAAATTACCAACGAAAAGAATAAATCGTGGACCTTTGCCATCATTTACACCTTTGCCCTTTTTGCCTCTTCTCGTCTTTCTTTTCTTTTTAAGTTGTTGATCTTCTGTGGAGCTGTCCTTGGTAGATGAAGCATCATTGGATGATTCAAGTTCTTCGAGTTTACGTTTCTTGGATTCTTGTTTTGATTGTTTATCAGCTTCTCTTTCATCTTTTGATTTACGGAACTGAAGCGACTTTTTCTCCTTTTTCGATAGCTTCTTTGCGTCGGACATTGTGGGGATGGGGGTAGAGTAGTTGGAGCTGTATATGCTATTCCAATGTGATGCTTTACTGAGAGATGAGATGTAATAGAAAAAAAAAACCGCGTGTGATGGAGTGATACAAAACATGATTTCCTTATCTTGCTCAGTTTAAACCATACTTAGTACCTAGTGTGAGCACACTGAAGGGAGGCAGACAATACCAAGAGGGACCTTATAGTTCGCCTCACCTGAGTCATCCATCCTAGTCATTGCCTTGGATATCGCATGTTGATTACTCAAAAAAAAAGTGCAAACCAGGACATTAAGCATAAGCAATATCAACGAACCACCATTGAACACAAATCGACACAATTTATATGTAATGAGTTAATCCTAGAAACCCGTGGAGCATCTAGACCCGAAAAGGGTCTTGTCGTGGTGATGTGGGCTTAACCCATTGTACATTGTTATAATCTCCGTGTAGGTACTTTATACCCGATATAAATTCTATGTACTGCATCACAAGATTGTCTATGATTACACGACGGTTGCTATAAAAGCCACACAGACAATAGGAAACCACTACTTTAGTCAATGGCTAAGTAAACTCCGATCAGAAAGCAATCAAAGCCACAGCAATATGATCCACACTATATAAACTTTACTATTTTTACCACACAGATAGTATTCTTTTCCCAACCCAATCACTACCACACTGCAATGTCAATTAATAAGATCCACTCAAGATACGTTTATGACTCCAGAGGTAATCCAACTGTTGAAGTTGATTTGTTCACCAACAAGGGCTCATTTAGAGCAATTGTCCCATCTGGTGCTTCTACTGGTGTTCACGAAGCTGTTGAATTGAGAGACGGAGACAAATCAAAATGGTTAGGTAAAGGTGTTTTAAAAGCTGTTGCCAATGTCAATGACGTTATTGCTCCAGCTTTGATCAAGGCTAATATTGATGTCACTGATCAAGCAAAGATTGATCAATTTTTAATCGAGTTGGATGGTACTTCAAATAAACAGAAATTAGGTGCTAATGCTATTTTGGGTGTCTCGTTAGCTGCATCTAGAGCCGGTGCTGCTGAAAAGAATGTTCCATTGTACAAATACATTGCAGATCTTGCCAAAGCTAAGCAAGACAAGTTTGTGTTGCCTGTTCCATTCCAAAATGTATTGAATGGAGGTGCACACGCGGGTGGGGATTTGGCATTACAAGAGTTTATGATTGCCCCAATTGGTGCTAAAAGTTTCAGTGAAGGTCTAAGAATCAATTCTGAAGTATATCATCATTTGAAAACTTTGGCCCAAAAGAAGTACGGCAAATCTGCTGGAAATGTTGGTGATGAAGGTGGTGTTGCTCCAGATGTTCGTACTGCTCCCGAAGCTTTAGACTTGATTGTTGCTGCTATTGAGGAGGCTGGTCATAAAGATAAAGTTCATATTGCTGTTGATGCAGCATCTTCTGAATTCTTCAGACACGGAAAATACGATTTGGATTTCAAGAATCCAAATACCGATGAAACGAAATGGTTGGCACCTGATCAATTGTCACAGTTCTATCTCGATTTGTTGAAGAAGTACCCAATTGTATTACTTGAAGATCCATTTGGTGAAGACGATTGGGAAGCATGGAGTGAATTTTACCCTAAAGTTGGAGGTAAAGTTGAAGTTGTTGCTGACGATTTAACAGTGACCAATCCAATTAGAATCAAAAAGGCAATCGAAAATAAAGCTGCTGATGGATTGTTACTTAAAGTAAACCAAATAGGTACATTGACTGAAGCTCTTCAAGCTGCCAATGACGCATATGCAGCCAACTGGGGGGTTTTTGTGTCACACAGATCGGGTGAGACTGAGGATACATTTATTGCTGATTTAGTTGTTGGTATCAGATCAGGTCATATCAAGACAGGAGCCCCTGCCAGATCAGAACGATTGGCCAAATATAATCAACTTTTGAGAATTGAAGAGGAGCTTGGAGATAAGGCCATCTACGCTGGTGAACATTTCCGTACTGCATTTAATTTGTAAGTGTATAGATGGTTATCAATTATAATGGAGATTAAAAAGTATCTGTCGACAGCAATGTAGAAGTCGGGGCAATCAGTGTAATGTGCTTATTTCACGTTAGGCGGAGTTTAAATGCGGGGTATATAAACTTGCGGAGTTTTGTGTGCGGTGCACAGAACTCTGAAGGAGCTTCCTAGAACTATTTATGGTATTGTTGAGGTTATTCAAATGTATCGGTTTCCGTCAGTATCGACGAGAAAGTCTGATTTATGCCACCACTACAACAAGAGAGTTTTTAGTCGAGAACCATGAACTATATTCTATACCTGGCATTGGCTGCCATCTACATCATTTACAGAGTAATTGATCATGTGCAGGTAACGAGAAAGGCACAAAAGTACGGATGCAAACCAGTTGCACAGGTCCCTAAGAGAACTTTATTAAGTTGGCTAGGTTTACAACTCATTTTGAATCTCAAACGTAATCATGAACGCGGACGGGCTCATGAGGCTTTAGATGAGGCTTTCGATAGGTTAAAGACAACGACATTTGCAACCTATGTTGGAATAGAACCCAATGTATTCACCGTTGAACCGGAAAATTTTCGTCACATGGTCTCATCATCTCACACATCTGAATTCAATTTGGGTGTCCGATTAGATGTGTTTTCAATACTTTTGGGTGATGGAATATTTTCAAGTGAGGGCACCAGCTGGAAACATTCACGAATCATGCTTAGACCTTTTTTTGCTAGAGAAAATATCAAACAAATTCAGTCAATGGAACCGTTCACTCAGAGCATCATTAAGGCAATCAAACAAGCTCCTGGAATGACAATTGATATGCAAGAAATTTTTCAGGATTTCACCATGGATTATACAACTCATTTCTTACTTGGTGAAAGTTGTGGTTGTTTGAAGACATATCTCGGAGAGCCAACGAGTGACTCCATATCAACCGAAGTTAAATCAAGTTTTGCTGAAACGTTTGACAAGGGAGCTGAATATATGTTGCAAAAATTGGTAATGGGCAGATACCATTTCCTCTATCGACCAAAGCAATTGTACGTCGATGTTAAGAATCAGCATGCCTTTGTTGACTACTATGTGCAGAAAGCATTAAGAATGAACCAACAAGATTTGAAAGATTCCTCCAATGATGGTACACTTTTCTTGTATGATTTGGCTCAGCAGACCAAAGATCCAAAGGTTCTTCGTGATGAAATATTGAGTATTATTGTTGCTGGGAGAAGTACAACTAGTGCACTAATGACTTTTCTTTTCCTTGAGTTGGGTCGTCATCAGGATGTATTTGAAAGATTAAAGGGGATAGTAAGAGCTCATTTTCCTGATATTGAATCGATCACTTTTGAATCAATTCAACAATGTGAATACTTGCGTTGGTGTTTGAACGAAACTTTAAGGCATGACCCACCGGTTCCATTTAATTCAAGAACAGTTACTCAAGACACAATCTTGCCGAAAGGTGGTGGTCAAGATAACGAATCCCCAATATTTGTTAGAAAAGGAACTAAAATTGTCTACCCATTATGGACAGCACATCGAATGGAGAAATACTTTGGGAAAGATCCTTATACTTTCAACCCCGACAGATGGAGCAGCTTGCCTGCTAATGGAGGGTTTGCTTTCATGCCATTTGGAGCGGGACCTCGTAATTGTTTGGGACAACAATTGGCATTACTTGAGACTAGTTATGTTACAATTAGGTTGTTGCAAACTTTCAATTCATTGAAGGCGGACTCTGGAGAAGTTAGAAAAAAATCTACGGCAACAATGGTTTTGATGGATGGTTGTAAGTTGACTTTTGGGTAGGGGCCATGTAGGTTAATATTTATTGTTTTTTTTTTTTTTAGTAGTGGTCTTTTATAATTAGATAAGCATCAATGGGTGACGTGTCTGGCTATTGAAATGTAGATGTTGGTTGGCATCATTAGAATAACGTCTTTTTTGTCGAGGTTGCAAAAATGCCTAGATAATTATTTAGATCCGATTTTGTCACATGGATCTTATCTTTGTGTTATCTCCGTATGATGACTAAAAACAATAAAGTATAAACAAGAGACAATAAATGTAGTCCAAAACTCAAATCAGAAACTACAAACTAAATTTTTATCATTAGGAATCGTGTTTTTACTTCTGCATATCACAAGATCATTCAATATGTCAGTCACCAATACACCCGTGGAGCAAAAGCAACAACAAAGACATAATTACTCGTCTTGGCATCAAAGCACATCATCAGTATCGGCATCGGCATCGTCATCTCAACAAACACAAAACCCTAATGACCAACACAACACATCACAACCTCGATTTGTTAACGAGCCAAGTCATCACATAGGAGGCAGCAATGCAAGCATTTCACAAGGTGGAAGCTTTGGTAGTGGTATTGATCACGATAGTGGTGGTGGCATCATTGCAACGTCAAGTCCACGTGGTCGAGAACAGAGTGAAGAAGCAGAAGAAAGGGGAAGGAGTAGACTGCGAGAAGATCAAGTGGATTCAACGGACGATAGTTTTGACGATATAAGCTTAATGGGATTCAAGACTGGCACAAAGCATCACAGTCCTATAAAGATGAAGAAAGTGAGATGAAGAGAGAGTTCAATTCAATCGTTCTTGGTTGTGTCTATTAAAAAAATTTTCATTTCCATGTGTGGGTTTTACTTATCATCAAGGAGCTTGGCATGCTCTTTAAGGAGCTCTTCGTACTTGGATCTCAAACCGGTGTAAGCCTCAGAAACTTTTTTCAACTTCAGTTCCAAATTTGTATTATTGGATGAAGAGCTGGTATTGTTGCCAATGGTCTTCACAGTCGAGTCAATATCGGATAAATTCTTGAATTGCAATTCCTCAACTCGTTTTGTTTCCAACCAGGAGTTAAAGTCCCCATCACTTTCATCATCCTCATCGATGGTGACTGGTTCTGGTATATCCATAAATAAAGTATGTTCAGCTGGATCACTACTGGCCAAGACACGTTTTAAAGTTGGTACCATACGATGCTTCTTGTCTGATCTTACATTACCCCTCGTTGAATCCAATGTTTTAGTCAGCACTGTTTGTAAAACAAGATAAGCAATGGGGAAACTCAAACTGGTAAAACTTTTAATGGTTTGCTTTGTGACAATGTCTGATACGTATATTTGCCCCAGTGCATCCCCCGAGATCAAACTTGTGCCATCCATTGATATGCAAAGCTGCAATACTGGTGACGATGCATCTTGATGTTGAACAAAAGTTGTTGCTAAGTTTGGATCTTGTGCGTCAATAGTTATAATTTTATTCATTCCCCCAACTCCTTCAAGAACAGAAGTATGGGGATTGAACTTGTATAACGGAATCATTTTAATTTGTCCGTTCGATAATCCAACGTAAAGTGCTCGGTTCGCTGGATCGCGAGTTAAAGATTCAACCGAATGAGGCAAGATAAACGTAGTTAATTGCGACTTTGTCATTATATCAAATACTCTTACAGTTCCATCCTTGGAACTCGTGTACAACTTTAGATCATTAATGATGCCCGTTGGGTTCAAATTGAGATCGGTGATAGGTAAAGTGTTTTCTGAAATCGCCCAGTATGGTTTCACTAATCGTAAATGATCTTGACCATTTTCATCTCCCCCGTTGTTGTTGTTACCGTATATGGATATCAAATCTGCCAAATTCCATACTAAGCATCTTGCGTCTTCACCACCAGTAATAAGGAATGTTTTGCAACTACTGGATTTGATTATTGATATTCCCTGATAATGAGCCTCCTTCACACAGAGCAAATCACCTGATGATAATTCCCAAATGTACAACTTACCCAGTTTCGATCCACCACAAAGCAACCACGGTATTCTAAAGTTTGGTTTCTGATGAAGTTGGAAATCAGAAGTAGTTGTCTCAGGATGATGAATGATATGCAACGTATTTAATGATTCAGGTACAGGTATTCGTTGGTCTATACCCTCCTTGCCATACGAGTAAACATTGATTAATGCCTTCTTCGAGTCACATGTGAATATACGCTCACCTGGACCTATGCCAGTGATGCAAGTGCCATGAAGCGGAGATGAAGCATGTCTGTATGATTGATATTGCTTTGAAGAATGAATCGATGATATATAGGCAAATGACTCAACAGCTGTCTTTTTAGACTCATTCTTATCTCCCTGTGAGATATAGAATAAAACTTCGTCCATGATGTATGGGGTGTACTTCTTTAAGCAGCTGGAATGAAAATTACTATTTGTATGCGATGCCTTTTTTTGATGCGTCTGCTTTAGAATTTCAACCATTTTTTTTGTCTTCCAAAAACCACCTTTTCCTAACACACATACTTGCACTATTAAATTTTAATCATGCCAGTTGACTTCTTGGCTAGTATTGCCTTTGATGGTCCAGAGGCTATTCCATATTGGGAACAAATCAAACAATATGGTCCCACGGTGATACCCATTCTTTCGAGTATTGCTTTAGGTAAATACTACTTTCGTGGCGCCACCAACACTTGGGAACGCGACATGCATGGGAAAGTTTTCATGATCACTGGAGGCACCTCAGGAATCGGTGCTGCAATTGCATATGAATTGGCTACCAAAGGTGCACAACTCATTCTCCTTACTCGAAGAACAAATGATCTATGGGTGGCAGAGTATATCGAAGACTTGCGTGAACGCACGAGTAATCCATTGATTTATGCTGAACAGTGTGACTTGAACTCGCTCCATTCGGTTAGAAAACTTGCCACTAGATGGTTGGATAATGCTACTCCGAGACGATTAGATGGTGTCATATGTTGTGCTGCTGAAGCCATACCAAGGAATTTATCACGTCAAATCACTGTTGACGGAGTAGAAAAGCAAATGGGGATCAATTACCTAGGCCATTTCCATTTGTTAACTTTATTAGAGCCAAGTTTAAAGCTGCAACCTCCTGATCGAGATGTACGAGTATTGATTGCCACATGTTCGTCGCAAAATTTGGGTGAGGTTGATTTACAAGATTTGTTGTGGGAAAAGAAGCAATACCCTACAAGTCAACCGTGGAAAGTTTACGGAACATCCAAGTTGCTATTGGGGATGTTTGCCAAACATTACCAAAAGAGATTAATGGAATATGAACGAAAAGATAAAGCACCATGTAATATTCGTATAAATTTAGTGAATCCTGGATTGGTGAGAACTCCATCTACAAGGAGATTTATTTCAATGGGGACTTTATGGGGATTGATGCTTTATCTTGTGACATTTCCTATTTGGTGGTTGTTCCTCAAAAGTGTTTATCAAGGAGCACAAACTTTTTATTTCGGATTGTACGCTCCAATATTGATGAAAATGGAAGGTGGCCACTTATTGCAGGAGTGTAAAATCATGACTAAAGTAAGAAATGAAATCGATGATGATGAGTTGCAAGAAAAAGTTTTTCATAATACAACTGAATTGATTAAAAAGTTGGAAATCCAATCAGCTATCGAACGTAAAAAGAATAAGACACAAGAGGAAATTGAACAGGAGAAAAAAGCGGAATTGCAGAAGAAGAGGGACATCTCTGTTCAACCAAAAACAACTGAGGAGTTGAATCATAAATTGAATACCTTACGAAGTCAGATTGGAATTGGTGGTGGGTCATCTGTGACCAATAGTGGAAGCGAAATGCCCTTGTTTCCGGACGAGACTGACTTGAGGAATTTGAAGAACAACGACAACAGCGGTAGCAGCAGCAAGCTGAATCAAGCAAGTGGTAAGAAATCACACAAGAAGAAAGGCAAAGGTAAAAAGTAGAGTAAAATTTATAGAGTAAATGGGATTTCCAGGGAGGAAAATGCAGCTGATTAGTGTATTTTTAAAAGCTCTGCACCTCTATAGTAGACTAAAATGCGGAGGAGGTATTTGAAAACCTTATTCATAAAAAGATGCAAAGCTTCACCTTCTACTTTATCGGAAACACCTAGCCGAAATTTTAATCTCACATATATCATCTTCTAAACAATACTACGAAAAAGTCGATATCACTTTTTGAACTGCTACGCAACTGAGACACGGTGTGAGCATAGATGGGTTGTTGGTGCTCATCCGATGTCTTTTATGTATTCTTTTGAACCTCCGCTATAGGTCCTCTTTATCTCCAGCAATGTTCTCTTTTTGTACCATTTTCGGTTGTGTGCCTAATCATTGGCAAATCAGATGATGAATCATTATCTCTCAGTTAAAATTAATTGTATGATTAAGGGCCACCCATCCTTGTTAGCAATATGATATGGACAAGGTATTCAAAGTAGCATAGTACAGTTGCATCTATGTGACTACCTGAAGAAAGGTCGACAAATAATGTTTTCGGATGTTATTTTATAGTTTTTAAACATTTTATTACCGATGGGCGTTTAACAACAGCTTCTATCAAATATTGACCAATTACAATTTCAGTAAATATAAGGACGCTACATGTCTACAGATCAGTCTGTAGTAGTAGTCTGGCACTCGTTAATGGTAATGTTGGCCAACTCCATTTAATGTCAGGCTCTAAAAAATTCCGTCTTATGCCGTTAAATGTCTTCACTGTCATCCCCTCTTTCTTATTTTTAGTTGCGGCCAAAAATATATTGTCATTTCTTTTTAGAGGGACGAGGGAGGGGGGATAGGGAGCGCTAAGAGGTCAGTTGGCAAATGTGGTTCATTTGTTGTTGCAAGCAATTTTTGCCGTATAAGGCGATTACAAGTAGCCATCTTTCTCACGAGCTCTACTTTTACGTACATTTCACTATTTGGATAACTTTGGTGTGGACAATAAATTAAGGTTCAGCGCTTATTGTTTTATATATAAAATTTGTTTATTTCTCTCATTTAATCGATAAATGAACAAAATATATTTGCAAAACCAACAATCAAAAACTCAACAAGACGGTAACTAGATCTACATACTTGCTTCTTTCCCGATTTCCAAACACTTGCATTATACTTAACCATGGCACAGAAACTGTCGGAACAACTGGATATTCAACTCCAGAAACCACAACAACCAATGTCATCATTGACCAAACTTTTAAATGAATCATCAACATCAGTGTCACAACAACAACAACAGCAACAACAACCTACTGATTTAAACAACAATGGAAAGCAGCTGGGTGCCACCGCTAATGGCGCCACTTCGGAGCAGCTTGCTTTCAACAAAAAACCCATACCTCAACCTATCAGTACTTCCGGGTTGGTCGTGGAACCGCAAGTAATTAGCGGGTTTGACCCTTCACCAGAAACAAAATTCCTCAACCCACTGTCGTCATTTACACCAACATCTCCATTTACAAGACAATCTTCCAACTCGTTTTCCAATCAAGTGATTTCCAACTCGCCGAGAAATGTGTCGAGTCCTCGATACTTGAGAAACAACTCAATTAGTCATTCATCTTTCAGTGCCGGTGGTGGTGGTTTGGGTGGAGCTGAGAGCTTGTCATCGTCAATACCATATGGTGCTCCAGGAGGCAGGTCAAATAATGCCAATTCATCAGTAAATGGGGCTAACGCTTCGTCGTCATCGGTACAACGTGAGTCGTTCTTGGCTGATGATGCTAGTTCGACATCATCAACTACATCAACTTCGCATATACCAAACTTACCCAATGGCCAGTTTATCAATTCTATACATATCCAATCCCCACAAGTTAATTCGTCAAGTATTGATTCTCGTTTTGTGATTTCAAAGCAACGAGTTGCTCAAGCACAAGCAGCTCAACAAGCACAGCATGTGGGAAGTGCATCTCAACGTTCAGGCTCCCAATCAGGGTTGTCTTCATTCTTTTCATCAAAAAGCAAAGCTCCAAGAAAGGATTCATCTACCGATTTGGGCTCCTTTTACAATAATGCATCAACTTCGTTTCAAGATAATAATGAAATTACAGGATCACCTTCAAGTTATTCATCTTCAGAATCGGTAATATCAGCACCCAATTTCAATGGTAGTCAGCCTACAAGACATAATTCAATGTCCAATTTAAAGAGGTTTTTCAAAAAGTCCACACCTAGCTCACAGCCTCCGCCAGCAACTTCGAACCTATCCTCATCATTAAGATCTAATGGTGGGGTTAACATCCCATCATCAAATGCTGTCAATATACCTTCATCTACAGCAAACAATTCGTCTTGTCCAAACAATTCATCATTTACAGCTACTCCCTCCAATGCATCAGCATCATTCACAAACTCACCCGGAGGATCATCGATTTCGATCAGCCGGTCATCTACATTGCAGAATAAAATTAGGTACCAGGAACGACGCCAATCAGTGCTGCAAGTTATTAACCCGGTACAACAATTGCCTTTTTCGAAAAGGTATGGGAAATTCGGAGAAAGTTTGGGTGCTGGAGCCGGTGGTGCAGTGAAACTAGTCAAGAGGTTAAGTGACAACAAGACATTTGCTGTTAAGGAATTTAGAGCCAAGTACCAAAGTGAATCGAAACGAGATTATGCAAAAAAGATCACTGGAGAGTACTGTGTTGGATCTACTTTGAAACACCCAAACATTATTGAAACTATTGAAATCTGTTATGAAAATGAACGTATTTTACAAGTTATGGAATATTGTGATTATGATTTATTCGCCATTGTTATGTCTAATAAGATGTCGCGTGAAGAAATCAATTGTTGTTTCAAACAGGTGTTGTCGGGCGTGCACTATTTGCATTCTATTGGATTAGCTCATCGTGATTTGAAATTGGACAATTGTGTCATTGACGCTAGAGGTATTGTCAAGATTATTGATTTTGGATCAGCCGTGGTTTTCTCATACCCGTTTTCCAAGACTTTGATTGAAGCACAGGGGATTGTTGGATCAGATCCATATTTGGCCCCCGAAGTATGTGTGTTTAACAAATACGATCCTAGACCAGTTGATGTTTGGTCAGTGGCAATGATTTTTTGTTGTATGATGTTAAAGAAATTTCCATGGAAAGTGCCCAAATTGTCTGATTCTAGTTTCAAATTATTTGCAACTCGAGGCGAGTATGTCCCCATTTCGGAAATGTTGAAACGTACTCCGCAAGATATGCAAGATATAACCAGTGGTGGGTCTTCTGGTGCATTGAGTAATTTGGGAGATATCAGTGAAGCATTGGAAGAGGATATTCCAAACATGTCATTGCCAAAAGATGGAGGTGTACTGCAACAGAAAAGGCAACAACAACAACAACAACAGCAGCAGCAGCAACAGAATGCCAAGCGTGGAAATTCTTCTTCGGCTACTGATGCAAAGGATCATACATCAAGTGAAACTGGCGCTGATAGATTACTTCTAGCCCTACCTGAGGACTGTCGTCGTTTAATTGGACGTATGGTGGAATTGGCACCAGCATGTAGAATAACTATGGATGAAGTGTTTGAAGATGAATGGTTGAAATCGGTCAACATGTGTTCTGTGGAAGAGACCGAACCAGGAAGTAATGTTTATGAAGTCATCAAATGTGATGATCATGAGCATACTCAAGTTGATCAGTCAAAAGCACACATTGCTGCTTTTGAAAAGAATAAGAAAAAATAAGGGACTATGTATTTATTTGCAATTTCAATACACAAAGATATAGTTTAACGGGCCGATGTGATGTAGATACGCTTCCGCTGGGTGGATTCCAACCACTTCTATGTAGCTTTTTACCAGTAGAATCTCTACCCCTACAATAGGACATACGACTTCACATTTTATTTACAAGACACGAAACAAGAAAACCCATTATCTCCTATGGTACAACTTCAATACCAACCACGTTGGCCGTACTTATTATACTTCCAACAATAGCCTTCAAATCTAAATCTTTATGTCGATCATCAGTTTGTTTGATCTTGGCAATCTCCCACACATGTTTCAAACTTATTGATCCAACTGTTTCACTACCGGCTTTACCACTACCTTTTTCCACTTGAGCGGCTTTCATCAAAAGCCATGATGTAGGTGGTGATTTGATTTCAAATGAGAAAGTTCTATCGGGTTTGACCTTGACCAAACAGGGGATTGGTGTTCCCGGTTCGTAATGGGCGGTACGGGCATTGAATTCTTTACAGAAATCAATGGCTTTGACTCCCTTGGATCCTAGTGCTGGACCAACTGGCGGTGCAGGGGCAGCTTTGCCTGCATCCACCACTAGCCTTACCATTGCTGCTTTTGTTGCCATTGTGTGTGTGTAACGGGAATAGGGGAGTATCTATGGATGAAAATTTGTATCAATTTTTTTTTTTCGGTTTTTCTTTGTGGGTTTTCATGATGATAAAATGAAGAAAGTTCTTTTATTGAAGAGTATTCTGTTCATAACGAACCCAAGTACATACTAAATATGAGCAAAACCTTCCCTATAACTTCGAGAGCCAAGACAACTGCTCTAAAACAACCAAAGGAGCTTTTCACATACACAAGAGATATTGAAGGTGAATACCACTACAATGCCAACCAATCCCATGATCATCTCCCGTATTACTATCTACCTGATACTAAAGTTGATACTCGAATAGATTTACAACTGGGGTTTAGAAATTTCAAAAAGATTTCGGAAGAAGCCAATATGTCCGATTTTGGACCTTTACTTGATGCAATCGTGCAGTATGAGCGAGATGAGAACGATGGGAAGCTAGGAGGAGATGTAGTTACATTCAGAGGTATAATGACGAGGTTAATGTCAATACCGTATTATATCCAAGATGCATTGGATTTGGTCATTGTACCATTTGATGGGCAATTGTTTATGAATTTCAACAACGAAATTGAGTTGAGACGACGTAAGGAACAAGAAGATCGATTAAGGCAAACCTCCACCAAAGAGAAGTACGAATACGTCAAGAAATGTGAATACAGTGGATACAAATTCGAAACAGTCGCCACCATACCTCAACCTTGGAAAGATGTGCTGAGGAAATATATCGATAGTCGTCACAAGAAACCCGTCAACAATTATGAACAATTTTTATCGGTGATCAAGACTGGTATTGGTCCAGTTAAATTGGTACTTGCTGGTGAAATTGATTGTTGTTGGGATTACATACCAGAAAAGACTGCTTTTTCATTACTGCATTATGTTGAATTGAAAACTAGTAAAGTTATCGAATCCAACTCACAAATACTCAATTTTGAAAAAAAATTGTTCAAGGCATGGTGTCAATGTTTCCTAATGGGGGTGGGGAAAGTAGTTTACGGTTTCAGAGATGATCAGTTCATTTTGAGAAATGTGGAAATTTATCAAACCGAGGAGATTCCATTATTGATTAAAGATAATCCTTTGAATAACTTGAAACAAAATCAGGCTTCAAAAATTAATTGTACTAGTGCTATGAAATGGTATGGTGCTGTTGTTGAATGGTTGAATGATGTGATTGATAAAACTGATGAGCTGGTGAGCTATAATTTGAAATACGATCCGTTGAGAAAGAGTTTAGTTTTGAGCGAAGCCAGCAAAGAAGAAAATGATAGATTGAGAAATGGAGGGTTATTAACTGAGGATTTTAAACAATGGAGGCAGAGAATGAAGAAGTAGAGGATTCATGAGACACTAAAATACAAGGACTGCCTTGATGTGTAATCGTAAATATAGTAGATTCTATACCAGTGTTATTTTTGCACTAAGCTTCACTTTGAAATCTCAATAAACCATTTGTTTAGGATCCCATTTTTCATTTTGTATAAACTCAATCAATGATTTGCTCCCCGTTTGCAACAACGGATGACCACTAACGATGACCAAAAATTTCTCCAATCCTTGTCTTCTTTTCTCAATATTTAATTCATTAAACTTGTTACTTTGTAGCAAAATTTTGCCAGGTAATGGAGGTATTACAACTCTAGTAGTTTCTTGTTCCAAAATCTTTCTAAATGCCAAAAAATCACTGTACCGTCTTCTAATCCTACTGGATCGTTTCTTGAAAGCGGGGATATTAGTTCGACAAATGATTTCATAATCGGTATATTGATTGTTACCATATCCATGAGTTATTGGATTACGAACTTCAATTTCAAGAAAGTCTTCCGGTTCTCCGTATATTTCGTTGAATGATTGGGTCTTGTTCTTGGGCGAAGTGTTGATGATGTCACTTATTGGTTGGAATTGTTTCGACATGGGAAGGAGGGAACTGTGGTGGAGGTGTCGGGATAAGCGTTCAAGTGTAATGTAAGCTATACTACTGTCTTTTGCAGGTTAAGTTAAGATGAGCTTTGCGTTCGCGATTGCAATTTCGACAGCTCTGGATTATATTGTAAAGCGACTGGAAATCCTTGCTAATCAAAGGTTTATGCGATTAAGCTTTAGGAATAGTTTTGAAGCCGTGAAGAATCATGCGCGGAGTCGGGAGACCCACAATTCTTGATACTGGATCGCTACCAAATTAATCACCTCAATGGCGATAACCTTAATCACGAGCAGGCACATATCTACAGTGACCTGCAAATGCTGCAATTATAGAGGCGGTAATGCCTGTTGTTGATTGAGAAGGCAAAGAGTACACAATTTTGTATCGATTTGTTGAACACTAATAAACAGAGGAACAAATGGTATAGTTCTCAAATATTGACGTGCAACTCTCTTTTCGATGGTTTAATTTATATTGAACCATAATCATAACTATTCATTCCGTTATAGGCACTAGAAAAGCTTCTTCAAACAGTATCATCCTCTCCTCTCAGTTGATCATACATATAAAGGCTTCTTTACCCCACCGCTTGCTTTAATAAAACATTCCTCTGTTTCCAGGAGCATCTTCAATCTTATTACTAACCCAAACCCAAACATGAGGCCAGCCAAAAAAAGCAGCAATTCCACTAAACCACAAACCAACATCTGGTATTCTTCTAAGGTAGTACTTGTATTGAGGAATTACTTTAATTGGTCTTTGCGTAGCAGCTAATCTAATGAATGATGGGTGCATTGTGAATTCTTTTCGGTTATTAGGCTCTTATTTGAAGAAAGTTGAAGGTAAAATGGGAAAACGAAAAAGGAATGGAGACGGGGCAGAGGGAGCTTTTAAAGTATTTATATGTTAGAGAGTGTGTTTTTATTATTAGAAGTTTTCATGTACCATTTAAATGAATGTCTTGTAATTGGTTGATGAAATTAACGTTAGCAAAGGGAGAGGATTGGAGTCTGCCTAGGAGTCTTTCTGTCTGCATAATAATAAGAATCAGCAGATTTATGTTGTATCTAAGTGCATGATGTATGTCTAAGTGGTTTTATAATAATTTATTTTTCAAGCCTTTTTAGTTTTTACTGAAGTTTATTTTTGTTCTCTATGGGTGCAAAATAGGCATGAAACATGATTCTCAGTTTCTGTTTCTACTAGTGGAAGCCGGAAGATTTTTTTTTTTGACCAGCTGGAAACTGGTTAAGCTGTGTTACTATAACTTTTCAGACTTGCTGTACCAGAATGACAAAGGTAAGGCGTTGAGGAATGGATCCTTTGTATATCCTTCTATTCTCCAGTTGAGTTTTTGTGGTGTGATTTTTTTCGCCTTTATTTTTCTGTCGCCTCAAATTCCAAAAAAAAAGGCTTGAACACTGTAACCACAAGAGCACCATGTGGTCTTGGTCATCAAGTGGACCTCGAAGGTAGGTATGAGTGGGTACCATAAAGTCTATACAATAGATATCAATATTGTCAGTCAAACGTCAAACGTCAAACGTCAAATGTCAAATGTCAAATGTCAAATGTCAAATGTCAAATGTCAAACGTAAACCTTCAGGGAAAAAAGTTCACCCCAGAATACCATTGAACTACATTTTGTGTAGAGAAAACTCCTGTAAGCGAGGTATATACTCCAAACAACAATCAAAGAAAACGAATGTTCTTATTGTATTTTTTATTGAATTGTTCTTGAAATTGTTTTGGAAGAAAGTATCGAAGCATTTAAAATTCCGAATTTCAAATTTCACTATGTATGACTTATATAAATAAAACAAAACGAAAACAAAACCAACACATGCAAACAAAACAAGAAAAGTAGTATGTGGTACGTGTCTACCCATCACCAGCTACTTATAAATAAAACCATCCTTTCTCCCCACTGCCATAACAATCGTAAAAAAAAAAAATAAACCAAAAGACAAACAAGCCAAAGTTCTCCTTAATTTTGTTTTTCTTTGGCCATAAATTCTTCTTGAGCGTCAAATGTGTTGGCATTGACACTAACATCTTTGACAACAGCTACTCTCATTGTTGCCAAGATATTATGAGCAGCATTGGAATGACGATAAACAGCACCACTAAAAGCATCAGTAGCATCTTTACCCAATGTGGCTCTAATCAAAGCTTGTCCACCAGGATGTTCTTTGATAAAGTTTTTAACATTGTGGATGATACCGCTTATTATAATCAATCCTTCCTTCTTTGCACGTGCGTTGAATTCTTCTCTGGTCCAGACTGGCAATTCTTCGACACTTGAACCCCAGTTCAATTTTTGTCTTTGTCTATCCAACTTCTTTTGTTGTTGTTGTAAAAGTCCTTGTTCAATAGCATTTTGAGAAAACTTTTTCAAGTTCCAAGCCAAACCCAATTGAGATAATGCATAGATAACCATCTTTGTTGGATCGTATTGGTACCATTTCAAAGCATTTCTATAATCACTAGGGAATTCATGGTGGAAATTGTGATAACCTTCACCAAAAGTGACAAATGCCGTCAAAACATGATCTCTTGGAGTTCTTCTATCGTCGAATGGTTGAGTTCCAATCCAATGAGCCAATGAATTGACACAGAAAGTTGCTTGTTGAATGATAAACGATTTAAGAACACCACCGTAAATGAAACCGCCCCAGTAATCACCCCAAAAGTAACCAGCAACCAAAGTTGGAAACACAAATGCCGAGAAAATCATCAAGAGCAAATAATGCTTGTGTTGGAAAACAACAACTTTATCAGCAACCAAATCAGAAATATCAGCCCTGGCTCTGTTTTTAGGGTTGGCTTTTTGCAACATCCATCCCATGTGAGAGTACCAAAATCCTCTTCTGGCATCATATGGGTCTCTGGGGGTATCGGTATACCTATGGTGAACTCTATGTGAATGTCCCCACCATTTTATTGATCCTTCAATGGCACCTGCACCGAAAAAGGCGAAAAACATCCTCACTGGTAATGCTGCATCATATGACTTGTGGGCATATAAACGATGGTAACCAGCAGTGATTGAAACCCCACTGAATACATACAAGATAAATGCCAATACAATTGTCTTAAATTGTGGTGTGATGGTGAATGCAGCACCCATACCAATTGCTGGAACACCAGCAACCAATATAAGATTAAGCCAATTAATCTTTTTAGCCCAATTATCTCTGGTCCATGGTTCTTCTGAAATGTGTTTCTTGTTGGCATATTCGGCTTTCTCCCTAGCATCCTTTTCGGCCAAGGATTCCATTGAATCCTGAGTGATTTCTTCGGCAGTAACTTTAACTAAATCAGCAGTACCCATTAGTTTACCGCCCAATCCAGCAGCCACAATTCTGGGTACTTTTTTGTTGGTACCAGCGGCAATGGCATTTAATTTGGTAATCTCAACCGTCTCCAATTGTTCAGTTGAAGTCATTGTGAGATCAGTGTGGGATATTGTGTGAAGATGACTCAGTTTCTCTTTAAATGAGTGTTGTGTGGATCTTTGATGTGAAAAAAAGTTGTGGTGATGCCTATTATATATTCCTGTAAAGAAGGTCTTTTAGGCTGAGAAATTTTGTTGGGTAGCGGAAATTATGGTTGAATTCCAATACTTTTTTCTATGGTTTGAAAATACCTAGACAAGAGGAGCCAGAAAGAAAAAAAAGAAAAAGCGTATCAAGACGACAAGAGAAAAACACAAGCTCTTATATATATATATATATATATATATATATATATGTTTGTATCATATGATAAATTATAATGATGAAATTATTGACAGGGATATGACGATGAGACAGAAAGGTGGTGTTATCTTTTGTACTTTGCCAAAAATATAAAAGTACATTATAGAAAAAAACTCCTTAAAAACAGCATATGAAATATAACACAAAGAAAGAGAGTTTTACCCAAAAAAAAAAAAAAAAAAAAAAAGTAGAATATAGAGTATAGCTTTAACCATAGGTCAAGAATGACGATCTCATGACTTTGCCAATCTCTGTGGGTGATCAATTGAGTGGTTTTATAACCATTG
The DNA here is from genome assembly GCF_000182765.1 of Lodderomyces parapsilosis. NCBI lineage: Eukaryota > Fungi > Ascomycota > Pichiomycetes > Serinales > Debaryomycetaceae > Lodderomyces > Lodderomyces parapsilosis. The sequence continues at coordinate 1,473,307 of NW_023503281.1, read as the reverse complement.
GATAGTAGTTAGGTCTCTATAGTATATGGCCAGCCCCATAGCAACCGTGGGCTTGTGAATACTGGGTAGTATGAAAGATCAGCTTGAAATCAGGAAGGGAGTTTGACATCCAGCGGTTAATTGCAGTCCCTACTGTTTAACTTTTTTTTTTTTTGTTGAGTAAAACTAAAAAAAAATAAAAAACATTTTAGTAAGTGTTATATGCAGTACCAGAACTTTATTTCTTTTACCGCAATTACACTACCTCACTATACAGTACTAAGACAGTAAACAGTAAAGCTCAAAACCCAGTCATTCTCATACTATGATATTACTATTCCCTACAATATAATCATGTTGAGTTGGTGTCTTCCTGCCCCTATCTTTTCATCCATTTTGCTCTGCTATACCCAATGCATCATAAGGCTGAGCTAATGTCTCACAATTCTTTTATTTTTTTTAGGAAAACGTTTCGGTAATCGGTACACTACCTTGCCTTTGCTTTTGCTCTTTCTTAAGTCCTGTTAACTGCCTTTACCTTGTTTTCCCAATCGGGTCCCAAAATCATGCTAGTAATTCCGCTCAAAAGGCAAATTTTACATTACATGTACTACTTGGATGGAAAGCAATTATGATTGCCGTTAACTGCTCTCCCTATTGGGTCTGTAACACCCACACTCCTATAAAATGGACGAGGATCGTGGGATAGTGGGATCGTGGGATAGTGTCATTCTTTATTGCTTGTTTTACTTGGTGACCCTCAATTGGCAATGACATAGATTCCAAAACAACTCCTTGACAACATTTCCCTCAATGTTCCTCGGTACCACGTACTGCACTAATTTTTACTTGCTTGATCGAAAAAAATCTGATGTTATTGTCTGGAATGTGTTTTGGTCGGGACATTTGATCGCCCACACTTGAAGCTCTCTTGTACATTATTCGCCCCACCCAACACTCAACAAAAAAACAAAAAAGAAAAGAAAAAAAAACAAAGAGCACAAGGGTGATCGGATGAGAATTTCTTTTTTTTTTTTATTTTTTCGCAACCGCCTTCCTTTCGAACCCTACAAAATTATTCATATGCACAAAGTGGTATCATGTATGATATACAACCACCTCAATAGCGAAATGACCTAGACCCAAGTACCTTGCTTTTTTTACGATATATCCAAATCCACACTTCTACAACAGCATAAACTTTAAGAGTAACATGTATTAGAAAATTAACTCTATTAATCACCCACCTAGACTCTGAACACATTCCCATTGAGCAAACACATACCAACTATTACCATTATCACCAATGACTAATCCACGATACACGCCTAGTTCTTGACACTTTATATTGGATGAATAAACACCAAATGGTTTAGGAAATGAGCCAGTAACTCTCCCATCACCATGACGACCTTCTATTTCATCTTCATCACGAGTCAATTTAAAGTATTTACCCAGTGGTGATTCAATGATCACTTTGAAATCTGGCAATATTGATGACTTACCGTTACTTGCTGCTTTTGCTGCATGGCGCAACCCTTGACTAGGATACTGCTCGATTTGAAACAGATACGTGGTTTTCAACAAAAGTTTGTTAGCTTGTGGCTTGACGATATACAAATCATTCAGTTGACTTTGTACCGTTGGGAATCTTTGCACAAATTTAGTTTGTCTATTGGAACCTTGATGAGTTAATGGAATCACAATTGATAACTGATGGATATTATCAAAATGTTTCTGTAACCCTTTGGGTCCAGCAAAGATTTGTAATACTCCAATGGACTCATTCTTGGGTAAGATGGCTTTGATTTTAGCCATACGTTTGTGGTTAACCCACTTGATTTGACATAAACTTAAATCATTAGTGGTTATTTTAGAAGTCTTAACCAAGGTGAACAACTCAACATCAGTGGGGACATACAACTCCAATTCACAAATCTCCAAGTCTTTCAATCTAGTCAATGCATTGTTGAAATTGTGGAATGATAAATCATTAGCATAAAACCCTGAATATGTACGCGGTAAATAAAATGCAATACTCGGGTCAATTGGTGGTGTTACATGTTGTAAATCAATAATGGATGGAATATGAGTTGAAACTAAGCTCAAGGGTTGTGCAAGGAAATAAAACTCATTAAAAGTAATACGTTGTAAATTGCAAATGGATGGATTTGTGAAATTGTAAATATCAATTAATCGAAACTTGTCTTCAATCAATACCGATAACCAACAATGATTGATGACATATTGTTCATTATGGTAAAACTCATTGGGTTTCTTCCAGAATCCCAATACGATCTCACAGGGGATCCTCAATGCATCAAGAATCTTTTTGAAAATGTAGTTGATTTGGAATATTGAAGCTTCTCCCTTCAGTTGAACTTCTTTTAATTTCGGTTTCACTTGGGAAATTCCTGCAGATGCATCTCCTTCTTGGGCATCTTCCTCAATTATGTGAAACTTGCACAAATGTAGCAACACACATCTAATTTTGGACAAGTCAAAATTGTGGAATTTGGCAGAAATGTCTGATATAAATTCATTCAAGTCGTAACGAATGTCATAATTGGCAATGAATGCATCAATTTTGGAATATGGGATCTGAGATAAATCAATATACCCATTGTTCTCATCATCAGTAATGTATTCTCCATTGTTGAAACCGGCAGTTTCATTGGTATTTATTTCCGAAATGTAATCCAATGGCTTAACAACTAAGTTTGCTTCACTTTTCACCACACGTTTAGTTCTTCCCTGCTTCTCTTTTGATGTTAATGAGTTCATTCTATTAATATCCAATTTGTAACTAACCAAATCAATTTCATCTTGACGTTGTAATCTTTGTTCAATAGGATTCAACTGTTCCTGGGTTGATCTTTTCAATAACTTTTTGAAAATATTTCCATTTGCCTTTTTCTTATCTTCAAACACAGCACTCATAACATCCGATTTAGACTCCAATGCTAAATCATCATACTCAGCAGCATCGTCATCATCAACCATGGTGGAATCATAAATATCCTCATTGATACTCATTCCCTTCAAACGTGATTGACTTTGTTGTAAATCCTTTTCATACTTGTGTCTCATAAATGATCCAGCACTAGTTGCGCTCAATTCAGACAAGTTCATCACATCACTCTGCATTGACTTGATGGAGTTTTTCAATTCTTCATGTTGCATGTATAATCGATAGTAGTCGTCATCGTTGTTGATAACTCCAAAATCTTGTTGACCAGATGTTTGAAAGTCATCGCTATCAAAGGGAATTCTCGTTTGTGGACTAGAGCTCAGTCCATTGTTGAAGCTACTTGATATTTGTGACTTTGAAGGGGTAGAATGTTTCGGTGGCGGAGGAGGTGGTGGTGATTCATCACCTGATCTATTGCCAGTGTGTTTTGGGCTAACATAATTAAGCATCAGTGGATCACCCACTTTACCATGCACCAAATCTTCTTCTTCATCAGTAATGTAATTTGACATTTTTTTACTCAAGTCATCACGCGAGCACCTGTGCCTCTCATCAACGGAGTCGTATGAGTCAATTGAATACTCATCTTTGGTTCTAGTTGCTGAACCTTTATACTTTGAAGGTGATGATGCAGTTTCCGGGCCTTGGGATTGAACACCACGATCATTCCTCTTTAGCTTTTGTAATTCATACTCCAACTCAGCACGTTTACGTGCGATTTTTTCATACTCCTTAACAAATTCCTGCTCTCGTGATGATTTGGTTCTTTGTTTTGGTGAGGCAACATGAGGCGAGAGCGCCAATGACGAGTGGCTGCCGTAATGCATTTGTTCTTGCTGTTGCATCAATTTCCCTTTATACTTTTGCTTCTGTGCCATATCTGCGGATTTTATATCAGCGTATGAATTTGATTTGTAGGAGTTCCCATGTGTATATGATTGTGATTGAGCCATACCCCTTTGCAGAGAAACCATCATATTTCTACTCAAATCCAGAGTCGATTTATGAAGCTTATAATTCTTGAGTTGTTGTTCTTGTTGCTTAAGTTGTTGCTGCATACGCTTGAAATATTCAAGTTCCATATCACGATCACGTTGTAACTGCAATTGTTTTTGTTGGCTCAATTTCATGTTACCTCCTTGGAATGCATAAGAGGGCATGGCTTTTCCCACTGACGGAGAAACTCCATCGAAACTTTGGTTCATTCTATCGTACGAACCTTTTGGTGATGTCATATCACCAACTTTGTAATTCAACATTGTGTTTGAAGCTTGCTTGGGAATTCGATCAACTGAGGTGGTGATGTCACCCGTATATTTCTTCTTCGTTGGGGTACCCATGCCTGACGGAGGTGTTCTCGACGCTTCATCCTCCATGATAGTAACATACTCTCTCGGAAATATCCCCTCGGCTCCATTCCTTCGTAACTTCCCACTCCACCAACTCTCATCAACTATGGAAAACACTTGAATCAATTCATTTTCAAGAAACCCCAAATCTCCAGACTCTTCACCTGGCCACGAGACAGTAGTTTTTACTTTAAATGGTAGGGGAGGTAGTGTCATTATTGTAATATGGAATGGAATATGCTAAGGGAAACTAAATGAAGTGGGGACTTTTGTTAAGAAAAATGCAAGGGTGTAAATGCAAATGGAGAATGCAATGTATTAAACTGAATGGACTATGGAAATGCAAATGGTAGTACAATCTGTGAATGAAATGAATGAATTAAGTAGAGATTGTCTTTGCTGTGTTGTGGTGTGTCGTTAAATCATAAAACTGCAAAGTTGAAGTACTCAATGAAAGAAAGGGCTTTAGTCCAAAAAGAAAAAGATTTTGAAATATAATTCCTGCTTCTTTGTTTGGCCAATTGCTATAATTAGGTATCTGTTATGTTGTCACTCATCATCATCTGGTCTTTATAAGATCAACATAGTTCTTCAAGAAAAAAAAGAAAAATAAAATTTCGGTTTTTGTGTTGAACTTCCCGTTTAGAACAAATGGTAAACACAGAGTATTTTGTGCCACTTGCAACCAATTGAGTGTCGTGTTGCACAAATTTATGTCGCGACATTGCCTTTTTTTAATGTATTGAGTTTATTTGGTTGTGTAAGAGAGATAACTTAGGTGTAGATTGAAATTTACTCTGTATAGCGCAGTGTTATACAAGTTACATAAAGATGCGACTCACAAAATACATTTTCCCCCTATGAAGTTCTCTTTCCATCTATGCTCTCCAGTACTGGGCTAAACTATGTAGCCTATCAATAACGACGGGCAAGAAAGCATTAACACTATCATTAATCAAATCTTGGAAATGTAAAATCGCCTCTTCCTCAGTCATTTGTAAACAAAATTTGTCTTGCACTTTATCAACCACCCGTGAAGGATCAATAATAATATCAGGAATATTCGCATCTAACATCAATTGAAACAAATTTAGGATTAAATTGCTATTCTTGCGTAATGTAGTGTAGGTAATGAAGCAATAATTTTTAAAAATGTGGAAATTCTCATGATCCATACCACCCATCCCATCTATTACTTGGATGGGTAACTTCATCAACGGTGGGAACGGCTTAGGATCACGACCTAAAATGTATCCAAAATCGGCGTGCCAGAATTTTCCATTGGGCGATAGTAGTAAATTGTCCAAGTGTCGATCACCGACTCCCAAGATATAGGTGATGACACAGTAACCCGCGCATGATTTGACATAGTTGTCCATGAGTTTGGCAGATACACCCAAGTCAGAGGTGATCGTTGCTTTCGTTTGTGGTTGTAGTAGCTCAGGTGGCGAGTCAGTGGCATTGGTGGAGAATGAGCTATGCCACACGCTTTTGAGAATTGAATCTTGAGATTGTTGTTCTGAATTTGGCTCTGTATCTTGACTGTGGAGTCGTAAATAGTTGAGTATCCCATTTGATGTTACACTGGGTGGTGCAACAATCCTATGCTGTCCTTCAGTACCAGCTGGAGCGGTACTTGCATTCGCATTCGCATTCGTATTCGCATTTGCATTTGCATTCGAAGTTGTATTTGTATTTGCACTCCCCACGGGTAACTGTGGTGCAATTTGAGCATATTTCGACAACACAACATCCAAAGTCTCGTTAGGCACAAATTGAATCAATCCGGCCACAGGACTGGTGGCAAGAATCTTGTATGGTGTCAATTTTAAATCTAAATTCTCATTCTTCAACAACTGATCCATTAAATTTATAATTTGTATAACCAATTGATCCTGACGTAAATCATCGCCAATTTTAAACATTAGCGGATACTTGCCATACTTGTTCGCGGTCTTTTTACCAAATATTTGCGATGTTTGACGACTTTGTTGCTGCTTTGGTTCAATTGTCTTTAATGCAACTTTCAACGGAGCCAATGACGATTTGAAAACAGATGATTCTTGTGGGTAACAGCCGCAAACCATCACTGATGGATCTAGCGGTAATGGGAATGGTTCGGGAAACTTGAGCAATTCATTTGTGGACGATGATAAGTAGTCTCTGAGAAACTCACTCTTCTTTGCTGTAGCTTCTCCCTTTTTGAATGTTGTGCGTAATAACTCCACCAAATGAGTGAGTTTCTTGATGAACCAAATTTGTCGTTTGAGATGTTTGTAGTAAGGGAGTTTATGCTCACGACTGAAATCTTTCAAACATTCAATATAACTGTTCAAGATTATAGCATAAATGTTGGTGGTACCACTTACCACTCCACCAGTTTTGCCTAATTGATCCTCATTTTCAACCTTGACGTACCAGTAAAAGAAATTACCCAATTGTTCATTCTCGACCGCCAGTTCAATAAGAAATTTTGCAAGTGGAAGATTCATGCAATCTAATTCGGCACCCGACTCTTCCCCGGTATCCCTCAGTGGATGTTTCTGAGCAATATCTTGATATATCAATGCCTCGTACTTCAAAGCTTGCACTAATTGTAACAAGTAAAGTAACAATTCTTCACTACTAGCCAATTTCAATCTCTCCACTGCCAATTTTCTCAAATAACAAACGTTATCAAAGACTTTTTGAAATCGCAATTCATCATCGGTCAACTTAGCATCTTCATTCTGCTTCAGAGCAAAATTATCCTCAGAATACCGCGTTTTACCCAATACATGAGGATTGAAAAATTTCCCCAAAAGTTCCAACGCATCGCCAATTTGTAAATTTTCCACGCTCCAATACAATGGTAAAATCTCCTTAAACGTATGATCCAACTCATAATCGTTTTCCCAATTGATTGATTTGAGAAACTTGGGCAAGAATGACCTAGATGCTTTAGTAGTTGAATCATTGGAGTTGTTTTTACTGAAATAGTAACGGAATCTCCACATGAGATTCTTTTCATTATCTGTCAACTCAGCGTTAGATGGTTTCAATAAAATTTTCAAAAGCTCATCACGCAATTGTGGTGATGGTTTCAAATCCTTGTCTATGATGGAATTGTTATTGATGTTTCTCTCTAGTTTGTGGTATTTCAATTCAATTGGATCCAATATCGCATTGGCATTAGCAGTGTGAGTAGCATTTGTTGTTGCTGTTGTTGCTGTAGCGTAATTTGCAGTTAATTGGAAATCGGGATCATAAATTTTAGTTGCTTTTGAATCCAGTGAAGTAGACATTGGGATATCAATAGAGTTTATAACCTTGCTGGTGGTGTTGTTTATGGGCGGGTTCACTAAGGGTCGTGGCTGCAATGATGGCACATTGTAGGTGACATCTGAGTACACTATAGGAAACTCATATTGTGGGAGTTCAACATAGAGATAGTAGTCATGGTCTCGATTGCCATTTGAGGACACGTCAATCTTGGGCAATGCAATCTTGTCTAGCCAATTGATCCTAGGATATTGTCCATTTTCATAATTGATCAAGTCTTGCTCTAGCGGGGTCAATCCTGTCAATGTTCCATAATTTAAATTGTCCTGCTCTGATTGCACATTTACTTCAGTGTATATTGGAATCTTGTGTGATCCACTCCTCAATGTTGACGACTTGTGATTGAATAAACTGAGAAACCCCACTCCAAACACCACCGGTTCAGTATTGACAATCTCCATCACGGAAAACTTTACATACGAATCATACCAAACTTGATTCCCATCAATTGCTAATTTTAACGCTTGATTCCATATTCGTTTCTTGTTATTGAATGCCTTGTAAGAAGTTTGGATTGGTATGCTGATTGGATTGTTGTCTTTACCGTCATATACTTCAATAGTTACATACAAGTCCAGGTATCGATATATTCTCGACAACTTCTGGAAAACTGTTGGATTAACAAACTTGTCCGATATCGTCGCTAGTTGGAGATTGGGGTTTGTACATTCCATGTAATTGATTTTTATATTGATTGGCTGTGATAGATCCTTGGAGAGGCCAAACGTAGTCAATACACGGTTGCTAGGAGTTGAGGATGACTCCTGATGCAACGTAGAAATCGTAGCCATGGAGATAAAAGTTGGTTTGTAAAGATAAGAAGGATGGATTTAAGATGTGGCTTAATTTCGATATCCTCGAGAAACAAATCTGCGGCTTACAATTTTCTTTGCACAAACAATATACTTCAACATTTACAATTCTATCTATATCCTAGCTATACCACCAATCAAGATTCTTTCCATCTTTACGTCTCCATTATTATACTCATGAGTCAACTGTAACAATGGATTGAAGAAATAATTCACTACTAATTTCCTCACTGTGTGTTTTAACCTCATTACAACATTGATTATCCATTTATCATCACGTTCGAACTCACGACACTGAATTATATCATTTTCAAAGAAATGAACCACTGGCAATTCATCAACGATTGCCTCCGGTATAGGCAACAGGCCCACAATTGACTTAATCAACTCTTCACTCATTTGAATTTCCTCCATGAATCCATATCTAATAATACATTTGAAATGGCCAGGTAATTTCATTGGTGCTAGAACGAATCGTTGATGGTCAACGACATATGGTATGGAAAGCACTCTAACACCAACAAATACCAAATTGTTGGGTATTGATGCGAAATTCTGCACAATTTTAGCATATAGTTGTGGTAATGTGTTTGGACTGTTTGTGAGCAATGAATCAACATACATGAATCCAACTCCAGGGTGTTTTTGCAAGACTTGGGTGCCAAACTTGGTCTCAACTTGGTTCTTTGCTGGCTGTGGGATAACGGTTACTCTTTGCCTACCACGAGTACCCAAATCAAGATCACATCCAAGGTCAACTGTCACTGATTTTGTTTGGAAAAATGGATACAAGTCGCCAATTTTTACCTGTTGACGTAATTCGTGTTCAACTCTTTTTGATCTTGCCCAACGCCAAGTAGCAAGGAATGTACCGAACAATACAGCCATCATCAAGGGGAACCATGCTCCATGAGGTACTTTTTTCAAATTGGCAATCACCAAACAAGCTTCTAATGGGATGAATATCAATGCAAATGCTAATGGCCAGATTACATTTGTATTGTAAACATAAAACAAGCAAATGATGATCAAACAAGAGGTGACAATCAAGTCGAGGGAAATACCCAACCCGTAAGCAGCAGTGACATTGTTACTATTTTGGAAACCAGCAGCAGTACAAACAACACCAATCATCAACATCCAATTGACAGTGGGGATATACACTTTCCCAGCATATTGATGTGATACATGAACAACTCGTAATTTGGGGAAACAGTCAAGGTTGATCAATTGTGATGTGATGCTAAACACTGAAAGTATCAATGCTTGTGATGCAATAATACTGGTCAACGTGGATAAAACAAACATGATCCAATAAACAGGGGAACCAGTGCCACCGGGTAAAGAAATAAAGAATGGATTAACCACAGCATCTGGATGCTTTACCAAGTATGCACCCTGTCCCAAATAACACAAGACCAATGCTGGATAAACAAAGAAACTCAATGTCAATTGAATGGGTAATTTTCCGAAATGCCCGATATCAGCAAACATGGCTTCAGTACCAGTAATGGCCAACATTGCTCCACCAAATACATCGATTCCACCGTTGCGTAATATTTTAATGGCGTAGTAAGGAGACAATGCCGCGAAAATCCCTGGGTGATGAGCAACAATGTTGTAAATACCACAAATGATTAATCCAAACATCCAAATACAAACAATGGGAGCAAATGTAAAACTAATCTTTGTTGAACCAAATCTTTGAATGAGGAAAAGTACAATCAATATAACTTCAGAAACGGCAAGTACACTGTTGAAACTAGGTACAGCAATTTGAATACCACCAATGGCACTTAGAACTGAAGTTGTTGGAGTTAGTAAGCCATCAGACATGACTAGTGAACAACCAAAGAAGCAAGCACCAAGAATGAAATTTTTCAACAATTTGATCATGACCGGATGCTGTTTGATTTGTTCAATTCTCGAATGGATTGTATCCGTTGACATTGATGTATCTTGTCTTGCAAGTATTTTCAAATCCACATCATCCAATTCACCAGTTTCAACTTTTTTACCGGGAATGATTACTCCCTTGGGTCCAATCTTTAAAAACCGAGCGATTTTGGCGTATATAGCAACTTGACCACCTTCTCCATTATTTGGACCAAACACCAATACAATGCAAACATACTTGAATATAACGATAATGGTAAACACATAGAATATTATGGATACCGCTCCGTATACGTCATCTTTATTTGGTGGTGATTGAGAATATTTGATTGAGTTCATAGTGTACAAAGGAGATGTACCCAAGTCTCCGTAAATTGCACCTAATGAAGAAAAGGACAACATGAATATTTCCCTCCATGATTGTTTGACAGCGGGTGGTAATTGAGTGGGAGTAGAGTCAATGGAGGACTCTTCATCGTCGTCATCATCATTGTTGTGGTTGTGGTTGTTGTTGGTGTTGGTGTTACTGCTCCTAGCTTCGTTGTCAACTTCCTCATACATCTCCTCTGTGTTTAAAGAAGCAGCATTCACTGTTGTATCCATGTCTACTTTCAATGTGGAATTAGCTGTTGACATGTTGCAAAAAAGGAGAATAGAAGCGTGGTGTAAAGAGTATGATGAGAATAGAGGAATACGACATTGTACTGCCTTTTTATACACTTTTTGAGGAGTATGGTATTGCTTACATTGTTTATGATGAAGCCCTAAGGTAAGGGCTACTTTTGGTGTCCCCAGCTTACTCCTATATATGTATGAACTTGGACTGTTGATACTTAATAGGTTGTGGTAAAACTTTTGTATAATGAGAATTTGAAAGATAAATCCCTCAATTGAAGTGCTTTTTTGTGGCGAAAAAAAAAAAAATGCTTGAGGGGCTGTATACGCCCCATACATCACCCATACATCAACATAAATTAGATGATATCATATGTGAATGTGCTTTGTGGTTTTACCCACCCATTTTCAAAAAAAAAAATTAAAAAAAAAAAATGAAGCCACTTCTTTGTTTATGTTTATTGAGTCTAGTATTGTAACCTACTTCTTCCTTCTTCACTTTTGTTACTTGTATTGGTATGGTGACGTATAGGTTGTGTATCTGGTACAATGGTTTATTTAGTGATTTCTTTTTGAGGGATTTAACAATATATACACTTTGTGCTGTCGTCTGACAATGTGGTGTGTATAATCTATAATCTATAATCTATAATCTATAATCTAATATCTATAATCTACGTAACAAAGATGAACTCGTAAGGGGATCAAAATAGAGCGTAGCCTAATACACAAGGTAAAAAGAGAGACTCTTGTGTATATTACGTGTATACATGTATACTTGTAGTACTCACATCCTATGGTTAGAACTGACATAAAAAGTCCCTTTCCACTCTACAATATTCCATTAGCCTATTATCAACACTTTCGGTTATTATCATATTACTTTCTGACTAATTGGAGAGATAGTCAATGTCTATAATGTCTATATTTGTTGCTGTTGGGGTGTCATAGCCTCCATGTACATAGACACAAGTTTTTACGAAGAAAACAAGATATGCACAAAAAAAAAAAAAAAAAAATCCCTCAAAAATTGTACACAACAATTAAATACAGTAAGAGTATTAATGTGTTTTTTGTTTCATTTGGGGAATTTCAATTGACCAAAAAAAAAAAAAAGTAGCCCAAGTTACATTTGAGGCTTCATGTTTTAGTTGTCACTATGCACATATGCATATGTAGTTTGTGACTCATTTGTAGCTATAGAGACTGTTTGAAGAGAAACACACCAGCGCTATACACATTTTCGTGGTCGGAGTGTACCTTGTCCCAATTTCACATTTTGTTTACAAAAAATTTTCTTTTCGTTTTTGATTTTTGCAACCAACTTTTGACCACATAACAAACATGTGAAACTGTTGCGTTAAATCGTACGAGCAAGCTGTACAACAACTTCATTATCCATTACAAGCGGATGGAAGTACGCTTTCAGCCTTACTTAGAAGAGACAAACCCTCGAAAAAAAAGTGGTGAAAAATAGCACATGTTTGATCAAAAATGAGAAAAATCCCTCAAATTCTCAAGAAATGGAAACTATAAACAACAACAACAATAATAATAACAATGCATTTATCTATTTTGAGAATAGGGGTGTAGTAATGAAGCTACTGCTGACGACAAAGTATACATACGGCATCAAATGCACGTTGGTTTAAGTTCGACCCTCAGTTGATGATGAACTTAGAGATTCGCCCAAATTAATTGGCAACACATTATGGTACCACATTTGCTTCCCTATTGCCATAGGTAATTTTTGTTGATGGCAACGTGGCCAGGCTATGCAGCAGGATACTTAAATGCCTCGCAAGTGATTGTTCCTCGGTAAGTTCCTGGTTTCCTCGCATAAAAATTGAATAAACGGTTGTATTTTATAGGGGAAAACAACAATCACAAGTCGCCCCTTATTGAACAACGCATTAAGATAGGTGAGCCTCACAGTTTCATTACATTAATAGCGGTAGCAGTGGATCATTGATGCCTCAAAAATGTACACCTGTCACTTCATCTTCACTTTTAACTACTAGTGGCCACATGCGTCTCTGTATCGATGCCCCTTCAAACTAGAAAGGTGAGTAGAAAACAGATCAAGCAAATGCACATGCTCCCACAAAGAATCTCCACTTCTTAGTTCTCAAACTTCATTACCACGCAATGTATTGTGTGTGCGGCTTTTACTTAATTTGAATATCACGCGTCTCAATTTTTACGCGACTTCATTTCTGTTAATTTTTTATTTTTCTTTGTTTTTCATTATTCACCAAAACAAAGTACAACCATCACCACAGCAGATCATTGATCATGTCGTACAAGAGAATATCCATCTTTCCTGATGGTAACTCATATGCCTACTTTGACGATTACTTGAAAAGATTAGTTATTGCCAATAGTGAAGGTATAGTCAAGTTGGTTAATGTTGATGACTTTGATTCACAACCTGTATCGATTGATTTCCTATCGAATTTGACATCTGCTTCATTCCATAAAGATACTTTGGCAATCACTACAACTGAGGGTAAATTGGAACTTATAGATTTGACCAAACACGAATCCCGAGGAGTCATTTTCCGATCAGAATTACCTTTACGTGATCTTTCATTTATAAATGATGGGAAAAGGATACTTTGTGGTGGTGATGATGACAAGTTGGTCATCATTGATTTGGAGAATGATCATCAATACAAGACTATCACATTACCAGATCAATTGTTAAACATAGCATATGACCAAACGGGAGAATTATGCAGTATCAGCTTGTCCAATGGCGCAGTACAAATCTACTCCGTCTTTAATGAAGAGTTAAACTTACTACACACATTGGAAAATGTTATTGATAAAAAAATAAACTTGTCAACTGATAAGCTTGATTTCAACAATGAACATAATGATGAACTATACACCACCAAGACTCAATGGTCAAATGATGGACAGTTTTTATTGATCCCAACTATAAACAATATAATTCAAGTACATCAAAGACTGGATTGGTCCAAAGTAAAACAATTCACCAGTGATTCCAAAATTGTTGACTACAACTTGAATGGGAACAAATTGGCAATTTTAACTTTGAATACTTATAAAATGGTTAATTTCGATTCGGCAAATACATTACACGAAGATGATTTTGAATTAAACGAAGATGCGTTGCCATTAAATATTGAATGGGAGAACAAAACTAGTTTTTTGATTGGGAGTACTTATGGAGATATACTAAGACTCAGAGATGTTGTAAAAGATGTGACCGGTGGTGGCACTGAAGGGGCAAGTTTGTTTTTGGATGACTTGGAGGAAAGTGATGATGAATTTGCCAAAAGCGATGATCAAACTGAGATTAACAAATTATTGCATCGAGATGGGGATACCAATGAACGTGCCAACGGACTCACTAATGGAAATGCCAATGGGAAGCGTTTGTTTGTCGATGATGATGATGAAGAGGAGGAAGAAGAAGAGGAAGACAATTCTATATTGGACGATGATGACGGTTATTCCAGACCTACACATAATGGATTCAAAAAGCATAAACCAACACCTTCACCAGCACCGCCGGTGAGGAGCTTCGCGACCGCTTCCAGCAAGATCATTCCTTACTCACCAGGATCTACTCCATTCGTCAAGAAGGGAGAAACTATTGACAGACGATACTTGACCATGAATAATATTGGGTATGCTTGGATTGTAATCAATAAAGAGCCAGGAGCAACAAATAGCATTACCGTGTCGTTTTTTGATCGTTCATTAAATAGTGAATACCATTTCACTGATTATCAAAAGTTTGATCTTGCATCAATGAATCAAAAAAGTATTATATTGGGTGAAAGTAGCAAAGGAACTATCTTTTATAAATCACACAATGACATGGGCAATGATTTATGGGAAAGGACTATACCTTTAATCAAGGGAAAAGAATATTTAACCAGTATTTGCATCACAAACTCCAAGGGAAGTAACACTATTGTCGTGGGGACGAATTTGGGATACCTACGTTTCTTTGATGAACAAGGAATTTGTTTAAATGTGATGAAAACAATACCAGTGGTTTCATTAGCTGCGTCTTATGGAGTTGTTTTAATGATTAATCAAGTTACGGCCAATGTTTACACATACAGCATTTTTGATATCTATCAAGATTACAAGATTATACAGCAAAACTATCCAATTCCATTAAAAGAAGCTAAAAGTCAATTGATCAAGGGTATCTTTTTTAACGAGTACAATGATCCTTGTATTGTTGGAGGCCATGATGACACATTACTTGTACTACAATCATGGAGAGAAACAGGTAATGCCAAATGGATTCCTATATTGAACTTGCATAATGCGATAACCGAATACGAGTCGAATGAAAACAAGTTGAAATGGTCATGTTGGCCATTGGGTTTAATTAACGATTCACTCAATTGTTTAATCTTGAAAAATGGAGGTTACCCAGGGTTCCCACTACCTTTACCGGTTGAAATTGATATTGAAATACCAATTAAGCTAGGTCGCGTTGGTGGTGATGGTGGCGATAAAGAAGAAGAAAGTGTTGAATGTGAAGAGCAGTTCCTTCGGTCATTAACAATGGGTAAGCTACTTAGTGATACACTTTCCAATTTTGAAGAAGAACGAGATCAAAATGAGAATATCGATCAGGATGCGATCATGACAAAATTGGAACAGTATAGCACCATGTTTGATAAATCGTTAATCAAATTGTTTGCTGAAGCTTGTCAGCAACTGAAATTGACCAAAGCTTATAATATTGCCAAATTGATGAAGACTGATAAAGCATTATTAGCTGCTAGTAAAATCAGTGAACGAATGGAATTTTTAACATTGGCTAATAAGATTGGGCAGTTGAGAGAGCAATTATTGGTTGAATTAGATGATGAGTAGAAGCTGTAACCTTTGTTTATTTCAATCTATATACAAAATCAAACTTGCGAATGTCTCAAACTAGTAATGTAGTTGCTTGAATGACTACTTTTGCTTCTAAGATTTCTCTCTGCGTTGTATAGTTCAAGCTTATTTTAATTGTCTTTGAATATAATGATACACAATTGGGCTAACCCACAAGACACCAGCAATTAAGCCAGCAAACTTTAAGGTATCGTATGCGTATTGTTGTTGTAGTTTCTTCTGTTCTTCACTTGGTGGTGGTCCTCCGTACATGCTTGATATGAGCTATTGATTGATGAAGTAGTAGATGTCTGTTGTTGGATCTGAATTTGATTTGCTATTTTTCAAAAAGAAAAAAAAAAAAAAAAAAAAGTTTTTCTTCTCTTTCGAGGAATCACAGTGTAAGGTTGTATCCGATCAAAGAGTTACGTAGCTTATTTTGCGATATATGAAGTCGGGCTATTCGAAAGGTAAAGTTGCCCGAGGATAGGTAAAGGGACTTTTCACTGACTTTTGCTTCAAATCTTAGAGTAAACCAATGGAGATCTGATCATTCACCCCCATGGCAAAATGATGTCATTTCTTTGTACTTACTTGCACGACTAAATTCAGAAAAGAAAACTCTTTTATTCCCTCAATTCGATTCAAAGTAGAGGGCAGCCATTCACACCATCAGTCATGACATCAATAAAGCCATTCCAGCTAGAAGATCTATTCACAATCAACCCAGTGAACCTCGATCCATTGACTGAAAATTTCAATATTTCTTTCTACTCACAGTACTTGACACAATGGCCCAACTTATTTTACAAATCAGTAGAACATACAACAAGTGATGCCATCACCACTACTAGCGGATATATGATGGCTAAAATTGAAGGACAGCTACTGAAAATGGAGTACCATACACACATCACTGCAGTTACAATCCACGATCAGTATCGACGTCTATCACTCGCGTCGAAATTGTGTTTACAATTGGAAAAAATTAGTGAAGTGCAACTGACGCTATTTATCGATTTATTCGTCAAAGTGACAAACTTGTTGGGGAAGAAGCTTTATGAAAAGTTGGGGTACAGTGTTTATCGACGAGTTGTGGGGTATTATGGTTTTGGTGGTGGTGGTGGTGGAGAGATGCCACATGATCGTAATGACATTAATGATGATATCGATGCTTTTGATATGCGGAAGTCGTTGCCATTGGATAAAGATAATCAGACAGTGAGAGGGTTGGGAGAGAAGGTGTATGTACTACCAAATGAAATTGTATTCTAGGTAGGCCATGGCCAATGTATTAAAAGGAATTATCAATATAGTGCTACCAATTACTCTCGAAAGTTTTTGTGGTTCTGTGTAATGACACATTCTTTACAAATACCAAAGCTTTATAGCAAGCAAAAAAACATACCATCTAACCTTTCACTCTTTTCCTCCAACCACTAATAATGTCACACAGATCCTTATACAAGGGCAAACGATTCGATAAAGAAGGCACATCATCACCTTCATCATCTCGAGCTCATTCAGCCATTGGAACCCCCTTACGATCAGATGACTCCGATTATGAAAGTGATTACGAAGAAGGCGAATTGCTTAAGATTGAAGAAATCTTGCGAGAAAAGCTTACCAACTTGAATCAACAGGATATGGGAGAAGTGGCTAAAGAAGACCGAATAAGTTCTGGAGATAGACGTCAATATGAAGCCCACCAGTTGAATAATAAACGTATTCAGGAAAATTCAAATATTAATGAAATTATCAAATCATTGACTTTTTCAAGGACTGATATTAGTTCGAGATCAAGGGAGTTGTTATTGGCGCAGCTTTACAAACTTGTCGTTTCGAAACCGTTGGTGATTTACAATGAAGAAAATGTCGGTAACCGATTGAATTATGTTGATGAGGATACCGTCAATACTTTGATTAATCAATTCACCAGTGGCAATTATCGAAGTGAGTTGGAGTTTCAGTATTTATATCGTTCGCTAATTGCATTGGTTTGCAGCGATATTGACGAATTTGGCGCATTGATTAGTAGTGACTTGTTATCGAAAATTCAACATTTGATTACAGAACCAACAAATAGTATCGTTACAGCAGAAAACAAATCCAGTATCATATTAGGGTACACTGCATTGACATTGGTGTTGCATAATGGTTCTTCTAGTTTTGGAGTTGATGATCGAGTCAATATGTTGATGGAGATTGCCGAGGGTTATAGTGCTAGTGCATTGGCACTACAAAAGGAGGTTGAACAAGGTGATCGTGAACATTCCACTTTTATAACTGATAAAAATTTGGATAAAAAATTGGTTAATGAAGCCAATGCCAAAGTAGTTGCTGAAGCTTCAGTTGCTGTGGCTGCAATTCATGGAGTTGGATGTTTATTGACTTTGTTGCGTCGTGGTGAGTACTTGAATGAGATTAGCGAGGACTTGGTGGTAAAGTTGGTGCCGCTTTTGGATAATGACGAAAATAGGGATATTGCCAAGGCTGCAGGAAGGACAATTGCCGTTATTTATGAATTATATGATTATGGAAACAGTGACGAGGAGGATGGTGAGGATGACGATTATAATTTAAATGCCCCATACTATGAACAAGAGTCGTTGATTTCAATATTGACCCGACTTCTCAATTTATCCTCTAAGAAGGTTTCAAAGAAGGATAAAAAAGAAATCAGTTCAGTTTTTAGAAATATCATCAACACAATTGAGACATACACTGATAGTAGCAAAAGGCAGCAAGTTTATAAACGGACAGAAGAAGGAATTGAACTACTCAACAATTGTGTTGACACTATCAACATCAAATTATCCAAATACAAACAATTGAAAGTTAATTCATGGTATCTTGCAACCAGGCTAAGACACTTGAAATGGTGTTTTAGTTTTGGATTACATAGTCAATTGGTTGCAAATGAGACAATCAGAGATGTATTGAAAGAACCGGATAATGAGTATTCCTATGGTGGTAGTCATGGTATTGATGTTGATGATATTGAAGATCATGAAATCTTGCATGAATACATGGATCAAAAGCATTCTACCGATGAGAAACTGAGACATGAGCGAAGGAAAAAAGAGAGAATGGCAAAGATTGATGATCAATTGGAAGGATTAAACTTGAATAAGTAGTGAAAAATAGGGAATGGAATGCCAATAAAACTCGTCACGTGTATGGACAGTAACAACCGAATTTTGTAAGCATAACACAAAGTTGTTGCTACATTGTACTTTTGTAAGGTCGTGTGGATGTGCTCAATTGTAGCTCTCTTTTTTTTTTAAGTTATGACATCATATCTAATTCAACGGTGTAATCTTTTATTTTAACCGTCAGGGAAATTTAGTCCCCACTTACTCTAGATGGCAATAACTATGCAATGAGATGAGATGAGATGAGCTAGTAGATATAGGTTGTCTACAATTGGCAGTAACCAGGGAAGTTGTTCTAACTCTTATAAAGAGTGTAAAACAAGTTCATCTTTTGAAAACACCGGGAAAGTCTGATCCCCCTTTTGCCTTCTTTTTTTTTTTTTTTCCGACCGATCATCATCATCATCACATGATGAAATTCACCACCGATGATAGAACATTACAAATGAGTTCGACACTCCCCGACCCCACTTTCTTGCTATTGTTGTAAGCACCATTCGTAGTATTGCTCAAGCACCTTGCCGACTGGACGTAGCTCTACGTTTCTGTCGTTCATCTATTTACTCTATATTTGTGTTATAATTACTAAAACTATTACATTGCACACACGCTTTTGTATTGTTCTGAAAAGCAAAATAAAAATCTAGAGACACACAAACATTTCCTTTGTTCATTTGGTGTCGAATCAACCGAGAGAAAGAGCATTTGTTGTTAAACACGAGACTGGACATCAGCAAACCTACTACCGCTACGACTAAAAACAATACAGATTCTTCCATTTTCATACTATCTGAGATCATCGACAGGGGGGTCCTCATAGGGAAAAAAAAAAAAAATACTGAATCATTAATCACTTTATTGGATAAGGACGCAAAAAGACATAGAGCATTAACCACTTCATCTAAGAACTTTATTGGAACTTCACGGTTGAAATCATATCTTGTTCCACTCCATCGGCCTGCTAGAAAAGAAAAAAGCTATGCAACAACATCTGTAACAGTGCTTTACAATAACCGTTTTTAAACTTCTCGAAAAGATGACAGAGTTGTACTTTCTACGTCATGGCGAACGAATAGACCATGCTTTGAAAAGAGATCCCGAAGCCAAACCTATTATAGAAGATTACCACGATTATGATCCATCACTAGCAACAACTGCGATCCCACAACTACAACAAGTTGTTGAAGATATTTGTTCCACCACAGAAGCATTTCAGGATAAGGAGTCGTCACTACGAAAGAATGTATTCATCCATTTTAGTCCTTATTTGAGATGTTGTCAGACTGCCGATATATTAATCACTGAGTTGAAGGCGAAATTTGCCGAACAGTTTGCCAACTATAAAGTTAGATTCCAACTACTTGGCGACTTTGCATTGAGTGAATGGGTGCATGACAAAATGACGAATAAACCACCATTTGTTGATTCAAACGATGCATACAATATGTATACTCCCAATTTGAAGACACTAAAAAATAAGAATGCGTGTTCCAATTTCAGACCAACCGTGACTTTGGGACAGTATAATGGGCCCAACTTGACATACAAGGATTACCAAACAAGATGTAAAGAGTATTTTCAAAAATTGTTGGCCACTTATGACAAACCATCGTATATCAAAAACAAAGATATCATAATTGTTGTGTCGCATGGATATTTGATCAATAATTTATTGTCGTACTTTATCAATCACCCCATTTTTGAAGAAATTCCAGAGGCAAAGATCAATTTAGCTAGAAGATTGAAGGGGGAAGAAGTACTGGATGATGAGTATGATCCAAAGCACTACTATTGGAAACTAGTCAAGGATGCACTTGGCATTGCAGGAAGAGAAGGGGTGGATACTAATTTAAACTTGGAGACGGATATTGTATACTACAAAACAAATTTTATCAAGAAGGATGATCTTATTGACAAACCCAAGGAGTCAGATATCAAAGATGAATACAAACCAAGGGCTTCATTCAAGATTGAATCTACTTCAGCGTCAAGAAGTGTTAATGGATTACCACCAGCAAGACACAACTACCTTTGTCCAGCAGCAAAAGATTGGGTGCCTGATCAAAAGCATTTCAAGATTAGGGCTGAGTTTAAGGAAAAGATGATAAATTGTGAAGCGTTTAAAAAGGATTTTGCCATCACCAATCCACCCTCGAGAAGAGTCAGTCCGGATGTTTCTCCCAATTCAGCACCCACCAAATCCAACTCCGTTATTGATTTGTCCAAGATTTTAAGTAATGAATCAGTACAACCAATCAAGCTTCGGTACTCCAATACTTCGGAAATCCCCATCCACAAACTCAACTCACGAGTCAATTCACAAGTCAATTTGCAACAATATAATCGTCCTTCATCATCGAATGAAAACTCCAGTACTGATCTTCCCAAGTACGTTTCTTCACAATTACAAAATCGAAGCAGATCCAGTTCAAATCCAAACTCGTCAGTATTTGTTGCTCATCATACTAAGGATTCCTATTTCCCTCAAGTAATTAATCGGGTTAGGTCTAATGAATCCGATATGTCAATTGACTCAATCAGTGATCAAAGTGTTGACGAGTTGGATATCATCAAGGAACATAATGAGCCACTCAATGCAGCAGCTGCTGCCGCTGCTGCTGCTGCTGCAAATCGATCGTCACCAATCGAAACTTTGAATCGAGCTCGATCGATGAATAAAAAAAGAATCAACAATCCGCTTTTTTTGTCATACCAACAGAAAAAGTCGCAGAACCAATTACCTCAAAGTTTGACCATGCAATCTGACTCGTTCAATAATAGCAATGAAAATAGTGGCGATGATGAATATGACTCAGGTTCAGGTTCAGATTCTCGATCTGTGTCTGGATCAGCATCAGATGATGAAGAAATGAGCAATGCTGATGGCTCAGGGAAACAACTCTCATTATCGTTCAAGAACAAGCAAGGCAAACCTTCTGTAAGTTCACCACCACCACCGCCACCACCCTCACAAAGGAGGAGACCAAGAAAGGATTCGATAAAGTTTTACTCAACTTTATCCAATGGACAGGATCTGCAACTGCAGCCACTGCAGCAACACCAGCCCGATGGTAAAGCCACAAAAGCTAGACCGTTTTTCTACAACTTTGAAACTGATGGAGATGATAGTGATTCTGAGGACGATTACCACTTCAAATCAACAAGGGAGAAGGAAAATGATTCTGGAAGTAACGATGGGTTCTGGTTTGGCAAGAACAAGTAACAGAAAAGCAAAGGGGTGTACTGAATAATTTGCATTCTATATAGAGTATTACTTCAATTAAGCACACACTTGTTAATAAATTCTCATCAATTAAATAAATATATACAATACAACATATTTTTTTTCTAACTCAAGCAGCAACTTCCAATTCTTCCAACAACTTGTAACTTCTTTGTTCAATGGATCCATTACCGGGTAATCTAGTCGAACCCATCAAATACTCATCCACTTCTCTAGCACATTGTCTTCCTTCTTGAATGCCCCAAACAACCAATGACTGACCTCTTCTGCAATCACCAGCAGCAAACAAATTGGAGTCATTATCGACTTTGTAAACGTTTGGATTCACGGTGTTGATGGTGCCTCTTTTAGTCTTTTCAACTTCAAGATTATCGGCATCAGGTCCAATGAATCCCATAGACAACAAGACAACATCTGCCGGGAAAAATTCTTCACTGCCGGGTACTTCAGCCATTTGCCATGCTCCTTGGTCTGAACGTTTCCATTCTACTCGAACAGTCTTGATTCCCTTGACTTTACCATCTTCACCAACAAACTCCTTGGACAAGATGGAGTATTCTCTTGGATCTTTACCATAATGAGCTGCAACTTCAGTGTGACCATAATCAACTCTAAAGATTCTTGGCCATTGTGGCCATGGATTGTCCTTTGGTCTGGATGAAGGTGGGTGAGGCAACAATTCAAAATTGGTGACCGATTTAGCACCATGTCTTGTAGACGTACCTAAACAATCATTACCAGTATCACCACCACCAATAACAACAACGTGTTTACCTTGCAATGTCTTGCGCACTTCATCCAATTCTTCATCCAAGAGTGCTTTAGTGTTCTTGTGCAACAATTGCATGGCAAAGTTAATGTTTTCCAATTCTCTTCCTGGAATCTTTAAATCTCTAGGAATGGTTGAACCAACAGCGAAAACAACCGCATCGAAATTGGATTGCAAGTCAGAGACAGTGACATCCTCACCAACTGTGGTGTTGCAGACAAATTCAATACCTTCAGCTGCCAACAAGTCGGTTCTCCTCCTGACAATCCCCTTGTCTAATTTCATGTTGGGGATACCATACATCAATAACCCACCAGGTCTGTCGCTTCTTTCATAAACAGTTACCAAGTGTCCAGCTTTGTTCAATTGATCAGCACATGATAAACCAGCAGGGCCCGATCCAATAACAGCAACAGTTTTGCCACTTCTATGAGTTGGAGGTTGTGGTTTAATCCAGCCTTGCTCAAAGCCATAATCGATAATGGCACATTCAACTGATTTAATATTGACGGGATCTTCATTAATTCCCAAAACACATGCCCCATTACATGGAGCAGGGCAAATTCTTCCGGTGAATTCAGGAAAATTGTTGGTCATCATTAACCTTTGCAATGCATCAAACCATCTATCATTAAACACCAACTCATTCCATTTAGGAATCACATTAGAAATTGGGCACCCGGTGTCAGAAGTACAAAAGGGAACACCACAGTCCATACATCTCGCAGTTTCATACTTCAACTCATCCTTGGTCAACCTCGATGTCATTTCCTTCCAATCTGAAGTTCTCAGTTTAGCATCCCTGTACTTTTCGTTGTTTCGCTTGTACTTCATAAACCCTCTAACTTTATCCAATTTTACTGGCGCTTTTTTCTCAAATTCAGTATCAAAAATGGTATCTTCAACATCAGCAACTTTTGGTTCATTGAGTTGTTTATGAGAGCGGTGAACATGTCCCTTTTTGATCTTGTATGCTTCACCATTGGTAACATCAGATTCGGGATCTTCCTTGATTGATTTCAAAAACTTGGTTAGTTCCTTCTTTTTGGCCTCTTCAGCAAGTTGTTTTTCTTTTTCCAACACCTTCTTGTAATCAAATGGTAAGACTTTAACAAATCTTGGCAAGTATCTATTGAAATCGTTCAAGATTCTATCAGCAACTTCTGATCCGGTATAATGACGATGATCTTCAATCAAATTCCTCAAAAACGCAATTTCATCGGTTTCAGTGACTGAAGAGAGCTCAACGTTGGCTTTGTTAACCTTTTCTGGAAAATCCTGAGCCATATCCAATACATAAGCGATACCACCACACATACCAGATGCAAAGTTTCTTCCAGTGGATCCGAGCACAATAGCTCTACCTCCAGACATGTACTCACAACCGTGATCACCAGTACCTTCGACAACAAGATTAGCACCAGAGTTTCTCACGGCAAATCTTTCAGCAGCAATACCTCTGAGAAATGCTGAACCAGAAGTGGCTCCAAAAAAGGCAGTGTTACCGGCAATCACGTGCTCCTCGGCTTTGAATTTAGATTCAATTGGAGGATAAATAATGATTCTACCACCAGATAGCCCTTTTCCAACATAGTCATTAGCATCACCTTCCAACTCCAAGGTAACTCCTGGGGCCAAAAAGGCACCAAATGATTGACCAGCAGAGCCTGTAACATTCACATGAATGGTATCATGAGGTAATCCTTCTTCACCAAAAGTCTTGGACACACGGTACGACAATGTAGTACCCAAGGACCTATCAGTATTGACCACTTCACAGTCAATGGTGACTGGCAACCCTTTGGCGAGAGTCAATTCTGACTCATCAACCAATTTGTTGTCTACCCTGATGTGAAGCTTGTGATCTTGTTTCCGCACACAATGGGTTGCAACTCCTGGTCTAATAGTATGGGCAGGAGTAAGAATTGGTGACAAATCAATGTTGGCATTCTTGGTGTTTCTGAAATCCTCTCTTACTTTCAACTTCTCGGCCCTTCCAACCATTTCAGCAACGGTTCTGAATCCCAATTTAGCCATATATTGTCTCAAATCATTTGCCATGTAATAGAAAAAATTGATAACGTGCTCTGGAGTACCTTCGAATTTCCTTCTCAATTCGGGGTCTTGAGTAGCAATACCAACAGGACAAGCGCCAGTGTGACATTTTCTCATGTAGATACATCCCATGGCAATCAATGGAGTTGTTGCAAACCCCCATTCTTCGGCTCCCAATAAACAAGCAATGGCAATATCTCTACCAGTTCTCAATTGACCATCAGTTTGCAAGATAACCCTTCCTCTCAAGTCATTCAACACCAATGTTTGGTGAGATTCGGCTAATCCCAATTCCCAAGGTAAACCGGCATATTTGATGGAGGTCAATTTGGCAGCACCAGTACCACCATCACCTCCAGAAATCAAAATGTTTTCCGAACCAGCTTTAGCAACACCAGCAGCGACAATACCAACACCAACTTCCGAAACCAATTTGACTGAAGTTCTTGCTCTTGGATTGGAACATTTCAAGTCGTACAACAACTGCTTCAAATCTTCAATGGAATAAATATCATGATGTGGTGGAGGTGAAATTAAACCAACTCCTGGTGTTGAGTGCCTAGTCTTTCCAATTTCGGCTGATACCTTGTGACCCGGTAACTCACCACCTTCACCTGGCTTAGCACCTTGCGCCATCTTGATTTGTAACTCATCAGCGTCGGCTAGATAATACGAAGTAACACCAAATCTTCCCGAGGCAACTTGTTTGATGGCGGATCTCATTGTATCACCATTTTCATTAACTTGGGAACGAGCTGCATCCTCACCACCTTCACCTGTATTGGATTTACCACCTAATCTATTCATCGCAACAGCCAATGTTGAGTGTGACTCCATCGATATTGATCCATAAGACATGGCACCAGTGAAAAAACGACGAACGATTTCAGTCCATGGTTCAACTTGATCAATGGGTACTGAAGTTGAAGATTCAAAGTCGAAATCTAATAAACCACGCAAAGTACAGTTTCTCACTGCTTCATTTTCTTTTTTACAGTA
Organism: Lodderomyces parapsilosis; assembly: GCF_000182765.1. Lineage (NCBI taxonomy): Eukaryota > Fungi > Ascomycota > Pichiomycetes > Serinales > Debaryomycetaceae > Lodderomyces > Lodderomyces parapsilosis. The sequence continues at coordinate 1,447,267 of NW_023503281.1, read as the reverse complement.
AGCATCAAAAGCCCTTTCATTCTTGTTACGCACAGCGTCTTGTAATGAAGCAATTGCAGCTGGATCATTGATATGTGCCTCACCACCATCTCTCCAATGGTATTCTCCGGTTTCTGGTAAGCCAATTGGTTTTACAGTTTCTCTGGTTGGATACCCTCTCTCATGAAGAGTGAATGCATCTTGGGCAATATACTCGATCGTAACCCCCTTGATTCTAGAAGCAGTTCCAGCAAAGGCAATATCAATAACTGAGTTATCAACACCAAGAGCTTCAAAAATTTGAGCACCTTTGTAGGATGCCAAAGTGGAGATTCCCATTTTTGACATAACTTTCAAGATCCCCGAGTCAAGTGATTTCTTATAATTGTCAATTACTTTCTCCTCACTTAAAGATTCATTTTTCAAAAGACCCTGTCTCTTCATTCTTTGCAAAGTTTCCATGGCCAAGTAGGGGTTGATACCATCGGCACCGTATCCAACCAAACAACACATATGATGTACTTCTTTGGCTTCCTGGGTCTCAATAATCAACGCAACCTTGGAACGCTGTTTTTGCCTAACCAAGTGGTGATGGACAGCACCAACTGCAATCAATGCAGAGATTGGTAATCTATCAGCACCGGTGGCAACATCACTCAATACAATAATTTGGTTATCATCGGCAATTGCTTTCGAAGCAGCTTGGCAAATTCTGTCAATGGTGTTGATGTAACCCTGTATACCTTCAGATTTCTCAAATGTGATATCAATGGTGGCAACTGACCATGTTGGATAAACTTTTTCAATTTCCTTGATAGCCAAAAGATCTTCATTGGTCAAGATTGGTGATTTCAACAACAACCGGTTTAATTGGTTTGGTTTCATTTCCAAAAGGTTACCTTGTGGCCCAACATAACACTCCAAGGACATAACAATCTTTTCCCTAATAGGATCAATTGGTGGATTTGTCACTTGGGCAAACAATTGACGGAAATATTCGTACAACAACTTGGGTTGTTCAGAAAGACAAGCTAATGCATTATCATTACCCATGGAACCCAATGCTTCGTTACCCTCTGCCATTGGTGCCAATACAAACAACACTTGCTCGTGAGAGTATCCAGATGCCACCAATCTTGAATCAGTTTGAATTGTCAACTCAGGATCAATTGGGGTTGGATGCAAGCTGATATCTCGTGACGTATATTTCTCTTTCAAATCGTTTAACGAAATCATGTTGGCCAAGACCCAACTTTTGAAATCAAAACGTGATGCAACATTGTTTTTCAACTCTCTGTCATCAACAATTCTTCCCTCCTTGGTATCAACCAACAACATTCTTCCTGGTTGTAATCTACCCTTTTGTAAAACCTTTTCGGGTTCAATACCAATAACCCCAACTTCCGAAGCACAAATCATTCTGTCATCATCAGTGACATAGTATCTACATGGTCTCAACCCATTACGATCCAAGTTGGCACCACAATATCTGTCATCAGCAAAAGTAAACAAAGCAGGACCATCCCATGGTTCCATCAAACAAGCTGCCCACTCATAAAATGCCTTCTTTTTAGGGTCAATGAATTCATCGTTTTGCCAAGCCTCGGGAATCATCATCATAACAGCTTCCGGTAAAGAAACAACCCCGTTAACAACCAACAATTCCAAAACGTTATCAAATGCAGCTGAATCAGAACCGCCTTCTTCGATAATGGGAAACAACTTGTCCATTTCTTCACCAAACAATTTAGACTTCATCACACCTTCTTTAGCTCTCATCCAATTTTTGTTGCCTCTTAAAGTGTTGATCTCACCATTATGTGCGGCTAATCTCAAAGGCTGAGCTCTATCCCAAGATGGGAACGTGTTTGTTGAGAATCTTGAATGGACCAATGCAAAATGTGACTCGTATTCGGCATTAACCAAATCATGGTAGTATGCATAGACTTGATTTGGAGCTAATTGTCCTTTGTACACAATTGTCTTTGATGAAAGTGAACATATGTAGAACCAATTGTGTAATCCAATGGTATGAGATGCTTGTTTTCTCAAAATAAATAATTTTTTTTCAAACTCTTGCTGATATTTTGCAACAAATTCTTCTTCATCAATATCCAAATCCAAAGTTTCTTTCAAAACAACAGCTGGTTGTAAAATGTAGGGTTCTCTTGACAATGAAGCTGGACCCAAAATGGAAGAATCATGTGGTACTTTTCTCCATCCCAATACTTTTAAATCCAAAGAATCAGCAATATCTTCAAATGTCCTTTTAGACTTGTCAAACACAACATCATCCTTTTTGAAAAACAAATTACCTACCCCATATTGACCTTTTCTCGGTAATGTAACATTGCAATGATATTGAAACTCTCTTTTCAAAAACTTGTGAGGAATAGAACTCAATAAACCAGCACCATCACCATCTTTGGGGTTCAATTCTCCACCTCTGTGGGTCATATTACACAATAAGTGTTTGGCATCTGATACAATCTTGTGAGATGGTGATCCTTTCAAATGACATGTGAAACCAACACCACAAGCGTCTTTCTCAAGTTCTGGATTGTAAAGACCTTTTGCAATAGGTAAAGCAGAAGCCCATGATTTATTTTCTGGAACTTCATCATAGTGGTAGATGTGAGTGTCGCTAAACTCCTTTTGGGGCAAATATGAGGAGGTGCTGGAAACGGTACTCATTTAAGTGTCCTCTTATGAATGAAAATCTAGAAGAAGAAGAAGAAGAAGAGAAGGAAGAAGAAGAAGAAGATGGCTCAATTATGATTTTGATTTTTTTGTGTTTGTACAAATATTGGAAAAGTTAGAAATTTGGAAAATTAGTTTGTCTATTTTGTGAAAAACGAAGAAGAAAAATTTTGTAGTTATTCATTGGCGTTTATACAATGAGAATGTTAATCTCTTTGGTCTCTTGTCCCCTCCCCCACGTGTTGTTTGAGATTTACTCTAGCTAAGCTCTATGGGAAACGGGTGGTTCCAATCAATGGCAGCTTATCACCCCCCATCTATGGTACCTCTAAATCGTGTAAAATAATATATAACTATAACGGTTTTACCCTTGGCTAAAGTTTAAATTAACTCATTTTCTTTGTTTATAGATAACGGGATATTTCCATTCAGATCTGTAAAAGAGAAATATATCCATACTACAACAACCTACTTTAGCCAAACTGTACTTGGTCCAAGGGTAATAGTTATTGCTATTGACCCCGTCAATTGGACCCATAACAACTTGGCTTGGGTGACCTTCCTCCTCTGGTGGCCTACTAAACCCATTTGATTTCCTTTTACCCTTGTTTGTCTTTTGTTTATTATGCTTTTCAATGCAGTAATATTTGTTTGTTTTTGTGATACAAAAACTGTAATCTCTCCTCTTCTTCTTTTGTTTCTTAATCTACAGCCAATCACATGCTGCTAATTATTAAAAGAGAACATTTAATTTCAATTTCTAGTTAGTCACGTGTAAAGCACTTAACTAAACTACGTTTTACTTTACCCCACATTCATTAACTTAATTCAAAGGATTCATATCAAATCAGAATGTCAAATCAGAATGCAATGGAAAACAGTTTCATCATCTATACCACAAATGCATTGAATTGTGAATATATCTGTTCATTGCGTATTAGGTCTCGTAATCAAAGTAGTACTCTTATTCCAAGAAAGGAAAAGACTTCCCCCAATTTAGTTACAAAGTTTCTACAAGTCAATGAAGAAGCTGATTCATTTTTACTTTGTGTATCTCGGTACAAACCGGTTCTACAGTTTTTGCAATTCTTGAAACCGGAGCAATGGCAAGTAATTGTTTTGACATTTTTGTGATACTAATGAGTCAACTCACTATTGATTATTATGATACTCTATGTCAACAGGAAAGATGATCTTCACTTGTACTTATGTGGGGGTATACCTGGTGCATGTGATTATAGATTCTTGTCTTTGTATGTTTAGGCTTTCTCTGAGTAACAAAACTTTACTCTACCGCCCCATTATTTTGTTTGAACGGCTGTACGCGTCCTGGGATGTCTACACTGATCCCAAAAGATCTCATTTTCGCTAATAGAACGTAGAATTATACCGCTGATTAATATCACAACCATGATGACAGGTCCAACTGAGGCAACTTTTATATCCATTTTTTTCGAAAAGTATAGGAGAGTTCAACTTTTGCATCAATATGGTGCAAAACTTTATACCCGCATGCACTCCTATGGTAGGTCCTGGGAGTAGCGTCAGAGCAGTTCTCGTACTCCTGTTACTACAAATTATCTAGCTTGATTCAGTTACGCTTTAGAGGTACAATACTTACTGACAGTCAATGTCGGACATGCACATTTTTTGACATTGAAGCCACGACACTCATCACATCCATTTACAAACCTCATCAGAAAATAATTTTATACACATTTCCATCAACCTATAAAGCAACAATGGCTGAATTAAAACAAGTTAGCTTCACGCCAGATGTATTGGCAAGAATAGCACCGGATGTATCTTTACAACGCCACCTATCTATTGGAATCAGACCCAATTTGCGCAACTTCACTGAATTCAAAGCAGTTGCTTTTGGCAATAGTCTGCAATTGCAACAAAACGAAAACAACATTTTTGCATCATCGATTGTGAAAAGTGGATCCACTACTGTCATTACAACAATAAGTCTTGGGATTCTTGAAGATTTGGGCAATCAAAGCAGCCAACAGGGGCAACATTTTGCCACTGTTTACCCACAAGTCGAAATACTTCGAGGTAGATCTGGTGCTCCCACTGATGAAGAAATGATTGTTAGTCAGGACTTGTTTGAAACTTTTAGACATTGCAAAATTATCCCTGAGGAGAGTTTGCGTATTGAAAATATCGGTATCAAGTTGAAAGATGAAGAAACTGGTGAAGAAGAGATTTTGTATCCCGATTTAAATGAATCACAATGGCAATATGTTAATCTATCAAGTATGCATAATAAACCATTCCAATTTGTCTTGTTGGCAAATACAAAAGTATACCTGAGAGAAGTGTCAACAAATTCTATATTTGATTTATGTTTTGCTTCGATTTTGAAAGCATTGCAAGGTTTACAGTTGCCCAGATGTTTTGTTAATGATTCAATAAGTACCAAAATTTCCATCAGATCGAGAAAATCAAACGCAAGAGGGTTAATTGATACCAATAAAGGTGTTTTGAATTTAGATTTGAGACAGGAATCTCAGTACAAGCTACAATTGAATGTGAAACCAGGGACAATCTCAAGCAATTTCGGTATAATCAAGTTGGACAAGAGAAAAGAGCAACATGGGGATGCCATGGATGTAGACAGTGATGAACCGATCTTATTGACTGACTTGGAAGGCGAAGCAGAAGAATCCACCATTTTATCTAGAATATCCATCATCAGTAATTCACAAACGATAAACAAAATCAGTTTGGTGAGTAATGGTGATATCACCATGGAAACACTTAGGCGAGCTATCGACATATCCAAACAAAGAGCTAGCATAGAGACGTAATTGTATACTTTTGTACAAAATATTGTATTTTTTTTTTTTTTATCAATATGTTATGCAAATGTCGTAGCACGATCTCCGCGACACTCGATAAAAACAAAAAAAATTGTGGCAAAAAAAATCGATTCCTCCAGACGCGCAACTAAAAAAAAAAAGAACGATGAACGGTTCTTACCTCTTTTCAACGTTTCCATTTGCAACACTATTGTTTGATTGTACACAACTGGACTACACCGCAACAATCTATTCCAATTGGGACACTCACACATATCTACTGATTGTGATCTCATATACAATTGGACTGAGAGTCATTGAGGTTTAGTTCAATACTGGTATCCACCCATAACGTATACTTTTGATAAGCAATCACTATATTCTCAATATGCTTGATGAAGAAGTTACCAGTTACAGTACCGTTCAGGAAAACGAAAGGGAACCACTGTCATCGACAACCAGCTCCATTGAATCGCCACCTATAATAGATAATCCACTAGTAGAACAAACTACAAACCAGGAAAACAATGCACAAAAAGATGAAGATTCGAAAAAGGATTTGGAAGATAAAAGACAGTTGATCAAGAGTTTATTAGCTGATCAAGATATGCAAGAAGGTGATGAATGTATTGTGATTTCGAAACCATATCTTGATTCAATTTTTGATACAGAAGCAACATCACTTGAGGATTTGCAAAGCAAAATTGGTCCTGTTGATTTTCATGGGATACTAGATAGTTCAGGAAATCTTTATCCAGTGGATAATGAGCCGGTGCCAACGATTGGTTTATCAGTCAATATCTTTCAACACCTTTTGCTTTGGTTCGGTGCATTGGGACAACCAATTAGAAGATGGTACATTACCAACCTTCAAACTGAAGCATTGGAAATCGAAAGGTGGCCACCAATGTTTTATATTCATTACATTGGTAAAAAGACGCATCAGCCAACCTACTTTAGAAACGGATATTCTAGACACAATCACCATCATCATCATCATCATCATCATCATCAGAATGATGCAGAAAATGAAGCCCCTTTTCCAATATCGATTTCAAGAACCCAAACTTTTTCATACCTACTTGGACTTATCAAGGATCATGTCCTTAAAGCTCCCCGCAAATCAATTGACGATTTTAGACTTTGGTTTGTATCTGATGTCAAGGAGAGTGAAATGCCCTATATGATTACCGCTTCAAATTTTGTTTACAAAATAGCCAGAAAGAATGTGGTGCCCCCACACATCTACGATAGAACTTTGACAACAAAAGGCGTCAATGATAGTATGTACCACTTGGTTGTCGAGTACAAGGAGAAAAGCAACCTCTCTTTTCCCATTGATGCATTTGTTGAGTCACATATCAATCAAAGCGACAACAAGGAAAATGCTGGTGGCCACATGGGTTTATCCAATCTAGGAAATACTTGTTATATGAATTCTGCGTTGCAATGTTTGCTTCATGTTCCAGAAATTAATCAGTACTTTTTCCACAACATTTACCAAAAGGAGTTGAACGCAGACAATCCGCTTGGATATAATGGAGATGTTGCCAATGCTTTTGGATCCTTGTTGAAGCAAGCTTTTGACCCAGCAAAGACTTCATCAAGTATATCGCCGCGTGATTTCAAACACACCATTGGAAGGTACAGTTCCATGTTTTCTGGATACCTTCAACAGGATTCACAAGAGTTGTTGAGCTGGTTGTTGGATGCATTGCATGAAGATTTGAATCGTATTCTCCAAAAGCCGTATTGCGAAAAACCGGAATTGAAAGATGACGAGGTTGATGACAAAGATGCTATAGCTAAGCTTTCGGAGACCTGTTGGAATCAACACAAGCAAAGAAATGACTCTGTTATAACTGATTTGTTTACCGGGTTGTACGAGTCGATATTGGTGTGCCCTGATTGTGGCAAGACATCAATAACATTTGACCCATTCAACGACTTGACATTACCATTGCCTATCAACAAGAAATGGTACCATACTTTTACCATTGTGGATTTAGCAGGGAACAAACTTGAAAGCAGGATTATGAGACTTGAAGTGGAGTTGAAAACTAGTTCCAATTATGATGATTTGATCAACTACTTGTCTAGTTTTCTTAACATCGACAAGGATGATCTATTCTTGTATGAAGTATTTCAGCATGGAATATATGCTGATTTCCAAAAGAATCGAATCAAAAATAAGTTTTTACCAATTACTGAAGTAATCAAAGATGGCGATGATGTGGTTGTTTACATTATTCCCCACGATCGGGAGAATGAGGTGGTTGTGCCTGTTTTCAATGTGGTGGAGAATGATGACTCGCTGTATCGAATGGAAAATTATTTTGGTATTCCTTTGTTTATCACTCTTGCAAAAGATCAACTCAATAGTTTTGGTTGTATTCGACAAAAGTTGTTGGAGGCGGCATCTGTTTTGACAACTATTGATCTTGTTAGTGAATATGAGGTAGTTAAGCAGAGCCTGCAAGGTTACACTGCAAAGAAATATTACAACAAACTGGACTTCCCATCAATTGAGAGTGAAGCTGATAACAAGGAGGAAAACGTTTATGATAGTGATGTTTCATTAGCCAACCCTTACGTTGATGGTGATTTTGGGTTCAAGATCAAATATATTTATGATACAGCCCATGAATTGCCAAGCAGTCAAAGGCCTCGTTTTAGTTTTAGTTCTCACAACAGTCTTGCAACAACCACCACGATTCATGTTCCATTGCACAAACCAGCAATAAGCAATTACAGGTTTTTGTCTGACCAGTTGCCACCATTGAAAAAGATGTATTATCATTCGCAGAGGAGTATACGAGAGAAGCCTACGGAGGAGCCAATACAAGACGATGGTCAAGACGATGATGATGGAAAAAGGATGGATGACGTACGTGACGATGAAACGAGGTCGGATGGGTTTTTGGTGCTGCGTTCCAATACGCCTCAGGTTATTCCGTTGGGAAGGGACGAATGGAGTGATTCAAACGATGCTGTTATTGTTGTTGATGGAGTCAAGCTGGAACTGGTTCTGGATGCTGGCGAACCATTTGAACAAGATTCACGTCCAATGTTACCACCACGTAATCAACAATATTCTCATCTTACCTTGTCTGATACTGAAAGTGAAGGAATGTTTGGCTCAAGCTCGTTTATTCCCCCTCAAGGTGGGCCAGATTCCACAAAACCATCAAATGTAAACTCGCCATTGGAAACAAACTTTGCAACGGAAGAGGCAGGGGAAGAACATAAAACATTGGTTTGCAAGAACTCGGTGTTATTGTGCGATTGGGATAAGGAGATTTATGCAAAATTGTTTGGCGACGCTTCATTAACCACATGGGATTCCCCACCGCAACTAGTCAATCAACAATTGGCAGAGAACAAAGCTAAATTCGAACGTCAGCGGAAGAGTAAAATTAGCTTGGCAGATTGTTTAAAGAGTTTTAGCACACCAGAAGTTCTTGGTGAGCATGATTTGTGGTATTGTCCTAGTTGTAAGGATCACAAACGGGCTACAAAGTCGATACAAATTTGGTCAACAGGCGATATTTTGACAATACATTTGAAAAGGTTCCATAGCGCTCGAGCATTTAGTGACAAGATTGATGTTGTTGTTGATTTCCCTATTGAGGGATTGGATATTGGGCCATATGTTGCTAACCCACAGGAAAAGGATTGCATTTATGATTTGATTGCCGTTGATAATCATTATGGAGGATTGGGTGGTGGTCATTATACAGCATCGGTGAAGAATTTCAAGGATGATAAATGGTACTATTTTAATGATAGTAGAGTCACGGAGATCAACAATCCAGAGGAGCTTGTGTCAAGTGCTGCTTATTTGCTTTTTTATCGCAGGAGAAGACCTGTTAATGAGCCATTAGGTGGTGATAGTTTACACGAGATTCTCAAACAGGGAGAAGAAGAGTACAAGTCGAAGGCTATTGAAAAGCAGAAGGCATTAGCTGATCTGAAGTATCAAGTTAAACAGTATTATGCCGCTTTGGAATTCAGGCAAACCGAAATCGAGTATGCAAATCAAATGTCCAATAGGGAAGAACACAAGAGTAGCAGCGAGAGGGAGGAGGAGGTAGTGGAGGAAGAGGAGGAAGAAGATCACGAGGATGTGGGAAGAGCTAGAAGGCAACGCGTTTTGCTGAAAGATGAAGGTGCGTGCTCTCTACGTCACAGCAATAGTAAACGGCAAAAGATGAATTCATCTCCTGCTGAGGATGCTGATATACTGTCTGAGAACTCGGAGAATTCAAACGTGGATGCATCTGAGCAAAAACCGCTTGATCAAAGTGATGGAGTTGAGCCTCAAGAGGTGACTGAAAATAATGTAGATGTGATATAATCGATAAAAACGTGATGATTTTGTGGTCCAGGGCTGAAGCCCTACACGCAATGTAATATGCATTTTTTTTCTGCAAGTGTGCACTACTTTGTTGCCATACACACACACGCTCTCTCTCTCTCTCTCTGTATCATGACAAAGTACAATTTTTTTTTTTTTTTTCGAAAGCTCAAATCTCCTTCCTGACTTTTCATCTTACAAAGCATATACAACCATGGGAAAGGGTAAACCAAGAGGACTTAACTCTGCTAGAAAATTAAGAGTTCACAGAAGAAACAACAGATGGGCCGATCAAGCTTATAAGGCCAGATTATTGGGAACTGCATTTAAATCATCACCATTTGGAGGTTCATCTCACGCCAAGGGAATTGTATTGGAAAAGATTGGTGTTGAATCGAAACAACCAAACTCAGCCATTAGAAAGTGTGTTAGAGTCCAATTAATCAAGAATGGTAAAAGAGTTACTGCTTTCGTTCCAAATGATGGTTGTTTGAACTTTGTTGATGAAAATGACGAAGTCTTGTTGGCTGGTTTCGGTAGAAGAGGTAAGGCTAAGGGTGATATTCCAGGTGTCAGATTCAAGGTTGTTAAAGTTTCTGGTGTTTCTTTGTTGGCCTTGTGGAAGGAAAAGAAGGAAAAGCCAAGATCGTAGGAGTGTACATTAGGGAAAATCGGGTGTTTTTCATTTAATAAATATAAAGTTGTTACGAAAGAGGGAGCACAATGTAGAGGGAAGAGGAGAGAAATGTAAATGAAAGAGGATGATAAGGGTGAATGTAAAGAGACTGTAGTGTATTAGAGGGATGTTTCATTAAATGCTCAAATCTCTACCTTCAATTGATGGACCACCTTTCTTTGTCACTTTCCTCTTGGTGCCCATGGTGGTCAATTTTTGATTCAATTTTTTAAACCTTTCATCGTGTCCTCTTCCTGATTGTCTCATCAATAAGTTTGGATCAACCTTGGGAGCAATCTTGTAAGCAGCAGTTCGTGCTGTTGGTATAGCGGCTCTTTTCCTTCTTTCAGCATTTTGCTCGTATAGAGTCTTTGGTGCCGTTTGCTTATTACCAGATGACAATTTGTTGGAATATCTTGCCTTGTTGTATTCACCAAACTGTATAGATCTGTCCTTGTATGAGTCTGATTTGTTCAAAATAGGTCTAGTCCAATCACCTATCAATCTGTCAACAATCTTTTTCAACAGTGGCTCTGTCCTTTTTGATCTTTGGTAAAATACGAGAACTTTACCTATTCCTGAGGCCACTAAATGGTCAGTTTTGATGGGCAATGTTTCTAATGAGTTTATTAGCTCCTTTTGGATTTGGTACGCTGGCATGCTGGCATCAGGCAATGGTTCCAACCATAATCGTACCGCCTCCAATAAATTGTTGTCCAAAATTGACTCTGCTAAATCAGCTCTTGATAAGATGTTCAACACGTCGTCCAATAATTTTAGCTTTTCAGTAGCAATCTGTCCTTGTGAATTCTTTTCGACATCCAAGTTGGCTGCGTTGATCATTCGCTCTTTCAAATGGTCAATTTTATCATCTTGCATTCTTTCAATATCATCTTCATCAGCTTTTCTTCTTCTGTTCGATTTCACCTTGATTGCGGCTGACATCTTCTCTTCCAACTCCAATCGTTTCCTTTGTTGTGGATCGAGGTCGTCATTACTATATGATGGTTGATCATCAATAGTGGTAGTCTCGGTGCTGACATGTGGTCTGGCTCTTCTTATTAATTTCTTGTGTGTATTGAATCGATCATCAGCGTTGGTGATTTTCTTTGCTTTAATGGAGCTGATTATTTCATCCTCATCCATGGGAGTATTTTGAGTGGAAGCCAAGAATGTTTCTTGAGGTGTTTCCTCCTGTGCTTCCTCCTGTGCTTCCTCCTGTACTTCCTCCTGTACTTCCTCCTGTGCCTCCTCCTGTGCCTCCTCTTGGGGTGCCTCCTCTTGGGGTGCCTCCTCTTGGGGTGCCTCCTCTTGGGGTGCCTCCTCTTGGGGTGCCTCCTCTTGGGGTGCCTCCTCTTGGGGTGCCTCCTTCTGCTCTAACTCTTCCTCACTTCTCTCCTTTTGCGCTAAATTAACAGCTTCTGCTGCAATCTGTTCCATTTGCTGATTAAGATCCATATTGTTGGTTCTGGTTATGGTGTTCATTGGAATCGATTTTGAATTATTTTTTCCTTTCGAAAAAAAAAAGCACTAACACACCAAACTACAAAAGACCCATTTCGTGATACCCCTTCACTTCACACAACATCTACTAGAGGAGGTACCCCCATCATTGCAAACTCCTCCTTCACGATATTCACCCCCGAGGAGTTTAAGATTTCATCAATTGGAAACTTGAAATAACACACACAGGACTCAACGACTAACACCACTTATGTCTGATTTCGTTGGCAAGACGATTTCCTTGATTTCTAAAAAGAACTTGAGATATGTCGGTATTTTAGAACACATCAATGCTGATGATGCTACAATTGCATTAAAATCAGTGAGAATGTTTGGTACTGAAGGGAGATTAGGACAACCACATTTGGAAGTGCCTCCAGGAACCGATATCTATGATTATGTTGTTTTCAGAGGTAACGATGTGGAGGACTTGTCCGTTTTGGATGTCCCTATTGACCAAGTAAAGCCCGTATATCCTGTGGGAACTTCAGGTTTTTATCCTGCACCAACCTCGCAACAACCACCTTATCCTCAGCAATTTCCACCGCAAACAACTAGCGTAAACCAACCAGGTCCTAGTACAACACAAGCTGCCCCTGCTGCTGCTCCTGTTGCTCCTACTGCGTCTGAAACAGGTGCTGCTGCTGGTAGTGGTGTTGCATCACCCCACGAGCAGCCGCAACCAACAAAAACAACGCAGGAACAACCATCTACAAAGACTACCCATGAGGTTGAACCTGGGTCATTACCAAACAAAGAGGAAAAGGAAAAGGAAAATGATGAAAGCAAAGAAGTTGCACAATCGCAACCAGTTTCGAGACCAAGAAACCCTGCATCAAAGCTAGACTTTAATGAAGACTTTGATTTTGAGCTGTCGAATGCCAAGTTCCACAAAGAAGCTCATGAAGATGAGGGCCCCAAGTACAACAAACAGTCCTCTTTTTTTGATTCAATCTCGTCATCAACTGGAGAACGTGGAAATAATAGAAATAGATGGGCCGAGGAGAGAAGTTTGAATTTTGACACTTTTGGTGAATCAGGTGCTAGAGGCGGCAGAGGCAGAGGAAGAGGCAGAGGCAGAGGAAGAGGTAGAGGTAGAGGCAATTGGAGGGGTAGAAGTGAGCCCAAGCCTGAATGGGCATAAATAGAAGCCTTAAAAAAAAATGAAAATGAAAAGGAAGAGAAAAATAAAATAAAATAGTAGATATGTTATGCGTAAATCAATCAATCACCAAAGCAACACTTGACTCCACACTCTTTCCATGTCGTCGTTTCGTTCATCTCAAGAGACTCTTGTGAACCCAAAGAGAAAGTCATTACATACAGTTGAAACTTGTGTGACTAGATTACTTGTATCGACCAAGCATTTACTCGAGAGTTTAACACAATGGGCTAGACAAGAAGCTGATGACAAGTTTGTATCGGATGCCTATGTAAAATTGGGCAATGACTTTAGAGCAGCAACGAAAGCATTTGCACATAGTGGGATTGACACCTCTGATCTTGGTAATGTACCACAAGCGTTGAGAACGATTTTGGAAGAAGCATTGAGTGAAGCTCCCTCCCAGGAAAATCTTGATCGGTTTTTGCCCAACATAAGAAATATTATTGTTACGCTACTACAGAACTTGAAAGCTAAGCAGGGACGAGCCAGAATTATGTCTCAAGAGCGTGCTAGAGAGGAGAGTAGGGATAGGAGTAGCATGAGCATGGATCAGGGGGAAGGTGGAGCTAGAGAGACTCCATCAGATACAAATCCAACAACTTGGAACACTTCGACCACTTTAGAAGCTCCAATTAGGGAAGCTCCGATTAGGGAGGCGCCAATTAGGGAGGCGCCAATTAGAGAGGCACCAATTAGGGAGGCACCAACGAGGGAGGCACCAACGAGGGAGACACCAACGAGGGAGACACCAACGAGGGAGACACCAACTAGGGAGGCACCAATCAGGGAGTATCCCAGAGATACGTCAACTCGAGACGCACCTTCATCCAGGTTCTCTCGTGAGTCCAACAGATCTCAAAATGAGGCATTACTTCAACTTCAAAATGGTGATGCTATGCAACGTCGGGCTAGCAAACGATTCAGTGCTTACCAGTATGCCAAACTCACTCATCAACCAGGTGGGATTGATTCATCCCCAGCACTTCCTGTACCCAAATCACCGATCAATACAGCCAACAACTCAATTTTGGAGGAACTGGAAGTTTACGTTTTGTTAAGGATAGGCCAAAAGACTAGAAAGGCAACTATCGCCACACCGATAGCCTTAGCTTCCATTAGATTGCTCTTTGTTGAAAAATTTGCGTACTCACCAGGATCAGGTAATTTTCCTGACATCTATATCCAGGATCCACAAACAAAGGTGTTTTATGAGTTAGAAGAGCAGTCCTTAAGTGAGGTGAAAAATGGCTCGTTGTTGAGTTTGAACGAGGAGAGCACTGATCAATTTGGTCAGTTGAATGCGAAAATTGAAACGCTTGTTGAGAAAATTGAAGCGATGAATAGTGGCATTCTCAATCTCCAGAGTCCCACTCCAGTGCCAGTGACTACCTCAGACCTGGATGATCGAAGAGAAGTGACATTAATTGAAAATGAACTTCGTACAATTAAACTGATTAACAAGACGTCTACCGAAGCATTTAAAAAAGTGCTTGCAAACATTTCCAACCAATTGAAGAGATTCCAAGAGTCAAATGTGGAAGTCTCTCAAGACTCAAACAGAATGTATATGGAGTCATGCCATTCAAAGTTGTCGGACGACTCCGATGCATTATTGACCAAAGTAGATGATTTACAAGATTTAATGGAGGAGATGAGGAAGGATGTGGCGCAAAGAGGTGTTCGAGTTGGCGAAAAACAATTGAAACATATAACAAAGGAAATTGCCGATGCAAAGAAGTCACTTGACGAAATGAGCAACTTTATATCTAATGAAAAGTCAATTTGGAAAAAGATTTGGGAATCTGAATTGGATAAAGTTTGCGAAGAGCAACAATTTTTTAAATTGCAAGATGATTTAACTAGTGATTTGCAAGAGGATTTACAAAAGATCCAAGAAACTTATGAATTGATTGAACAATGCTCTATTGAACAAAGTAAAGGTGCATCATCGAAGCGTAATAAAGTCATGGCCAATTTGCACATTCCTGAACCTGGGGAAAGCTTGCACGACATTCAAGGACAAGTGTTGATTGATATTGCCCAATTGCACCCAAATCATGAAAGCAGATTGGAGGCAATAGAACGGGCTGAGAAATTGAGACAGCGAGAAAGACAATTGTCGCAACTAAATAAGTTTCAAGAAGAGTTGGGTGATTTCGTTGACGACAATAGGTTAAAAAAATCCGGTGGTATTGAAGAGGTAGAAAGTTTACGAAAGCAACGTGATCAAGAAAATTTGAAAAACTCATTTGGTATTGTATAGCTTACATCCATTGATTATGTTTTGTTTTGAATCGTTTCATGTATATGTCAAACACTCTTGGGAATGGATCGTTTTTGCTAAGCACAACTGACCTGTTTGTCAATTTGCCTTTGATTAGATTTGAATCAATCAACGTGACAAATAAATTTTCCTTGAAGTAGATATCTTTGGGGATTGGCACAAGATTGTAGGGTAGTGTAGTTTGTCTTCCTAAGATCTTCCAACAGTTTTTTATCAAATTCCGGTAAATTAAAATCTCCATCTTGTTCATTAAGAGTAGAAGGCTTTTGCTCTTGAGGTAATGATGGTATTTTGCCACGAGGGATCTGAATGTGGCTAAATCTCCTGGTTGTATGGATCTCGACATTTCCTCATACATGTTAATAAAGTCGTATTTTTTGAATGCGGCAAAGTTTGGCGTCTTGCCAATGACTAAGCTTATGGGAATAAATAGCTCTAAAACTAATCGCTGGTTCTTGCCGTGTGTCCTTAGCAAACACCATTTCAACAATTCAAAACTCTCCATCAACTCATACTTGATAAAATAGTACCGTGCTAAATAATACCGATATTTCAATTGCTCATTCATTGGAAAATCCGCCAACTTTAGGCTAGTATTGTTCATATTACTAAATATGTTTCGACAAAGCAAAGGGTTGTCCAATTTCCAATAAATAAAACAAAGTTTATTCCCAAGGTATAGCATAATCGACTCTCTGTCATTTGAATTGATTCGGATATTGTTGAACATTTTCAAAATCACACTAGCTATGTAGTTTAATCGGTATTTAGCACCACTTTCTTTGAAAAACATCTGGGTATCCAATTGTAATGCCCATTGTGTTACTATCTCTATAGTTGATTTGAGCACTCCTGTCAAAAGCCATCCATATTTGCTGTTGTTAAAGGCAATGGATAAATCATTCAAATATGTAGTATATAAATCAAACGACTGCAAAAGCGACCACGGATCCATCTCAGTGCAAAGCTTGACAAAACTGGACACAACAGCAGAAAATGCTGGCCAGTCTTTATCGTAGGAAGTGTTTAGAAGACACGGTGAGGGATTGTTGTAGAGGGACACTATGTAACTATTCTCAGCTGGATTCACCGAGATTAGCTTAGTCAATGTGTTGTACTTTTCCTGTTTGCTAGCGTGGTAGGTATTGTTAATCTCGTTGATGAGTTGGGAGGTGGTGGACATTTCGGGGTGGGGAGATGGGAGGTGGAAGATGGGAAGTGGGAGATGGATTTTTATATTTGGCGCTACCGGTTGGTATTAGATACGATTCTTGTTCTTAGATATAACTGGAAATACAAATTCTACGTGTTTAAATTGAAATGTAAGTCAGTTTTGTTAAAAATACTATAAAACAAAATGGCGGTTGATCAACAGTATGTATAATTGTTGAAATGAGCAACTCCTGTCAATAGTATGCACGTGTGTTGGTAAAAAGTCACATGGTAGCAGTATAGCTTTTTTTGCCCCTGGGTAGCGATATTCAGAATTGATAAACGAGGATAACATTCCCAGCTTATCGGTTTACACAGCAATGGACTCTCAAGCTACTTTGGACCGGCCAGACGAAGATACCTGGAAATCAATAGACTAAAAATTCATTGAAAAACATGGAATTCAAGTACAATCCCAAAAGGTTGCAATTGACGGAGGAGGCACTTCAATGTACGCTTGAACGCAAATGTACTTGAGTATGTCGGTGATCCAACCCTTTACCAAAAATTCTATCACCCAATCGGTGTCGGATTCCGGAGCCGGTAACAATTAATGCGGAAGACACCACAGACGATATTAGGGCGAATATTAGAATACAATAGTATTAAACCCGTTGCTACGGAGATGGCACATTATACTTTTAAAGATCAGGATGTAACTGCAAATATTAAATTTTAAATTGCAGAAGAACTGTTGATGCAAATACAGAGAAATTTCAGCTTGTCGTTTTCATCAATAATATAAAATTGACTATCCCCAGCGTTTTGGAGGAACTTCAAAGGAGGTTGGTGAAGCTCTTTCGCAACCTAAACTACGACGTGGACCCAAGTGAAACGAGCTTGAATCTTAGAAAGAAAACCTTTATCAAAGAGTAACCCATAATAGAAGCATTCAAGGTGCTTGGCACAGTTGACACAGAAGCGGATGAGATACGCCAAATCGACCTTACCAGTATCCTAGACATTGTTCTTATTAAAAGATGGGTGCAGTGGGACCCTGCTTTTTCATTCGTATTTGACAGGAAAGTTCGTAAACGAAAAATTTGGGAAAGTTTACAGATTGGTTGAGAGAGACCTAAAGTTGAGAGGGAGAGAAAGGTGGTTCCTGAAAACAAAGACGATACATACTTTGAAGTGGAAATGCCCACTCTTGTTGATGGTCAAGTGGAATTAGTAAAGGTCAAAGTTGCTAGACCCTTTGAAACGATTGATGAAGCTAACGAAGTTGACGAAAATGACGATGATTGTTTCAATTAAAACCATCAGAGGTCCTAATAGAAGAGGAAATTTACTTCCTGAAAAGCCTATCGTCAGATTCAAAAAGCAAAAACGTGGTAAAGCAGAGGAAGTAGAGAAGTTCAGCGTTCTTTCAGATAACGTTCCATCATATGTGGAAGAAGCTAGCCTGTTTTGCACGAGGGTATGAGTCACGAGAAAGGTGTGCAAACCACTGATCTTGAGTCCCGCACGGCCAATACGGATAGGCATACCACCGACGCCTAGTATTCCACTCCGGTACGGATGGGTATTCTACCGATGATGGGTATTCTTCGGCCGGCATGGAGGGGCACCCCACTGCAAACCGCTCGAGTGAATCTGGGTCTGAAGATTAGGAGATCGATACTGAGCACGATGAGGAGGAAGCCGTCATAATTGTTAATCAGTTCACCTGTGTTAGCGGAGGGACGATATTGATCAGAATACCATTAAGAACAAAATATAGATTAATCCGAGTTAAACGAGAGAATTTGCACAGAAGGCAGATGCTGGTACAAAATTAATAAGTTATAAGGAAATGGTGGTAAGTGAAGAATATATAGATCATGGAGAAACTCAGTGTAGAAAAAAGGGCTAGGAACAACTTAGGTTAAAACGGAGTATATACATAACAATTAATATATTACAATTACACTACAAATCGCCTTGGATACTATGGGGCTAAATAAAGCGAATGCACTCGTTGTTTCATCCCGCACAAATACAATTCTATGGAAACTTTGTTAGTTTTGTGCATTAATATTAGAACTTTATAGATTGTATAATTACAGCATTGGATTGTTTGGTTTTTGTATTCTATTGAACGCTCTTTGTCCAATAACGTAAAGCAATATCTCAGCTGTTTTCGTTGTACTGCAAAAGCACTTTGCAATACAAAGGAGGAGGCTCTCAGTTCCGATTCTCTTTCGGGGTTTTACCAAGATGTTATTTAAAAGATCACGTGCTCGTAGGTATAAGTCCGAAACGAAGTATCCAAAGTCTACTAATAACTCAAATCCATTCAAATAAAACAAAATATAAAAACACTACAAAAAGGCGACTTATGCCTTGGCAAATCTCTTTCTCTTAATTGCAGCCAAGATAAACAAAAACAACAAATCAATTTGATCTTTAAACATAAACAACAAGCCTTGAACAAACACACCTTTCAACAATTGCGGACGCATTCCTTTGTACAATCCTTTGAATTTCTCAGTTTTCCACAAATGAGCCAAAGCGTGAGTGAAATGATCGAAATTAATGTCTTCTTCTTCATCCTCATATTCTCCAAACTCGTTCTTTTTGTGCTCCTTTGGCTTCTTTGCACGTTGAAGCAACGCTTTTGAAACAATAAGTGGTTGAGTGATGACCGTTGAAATTGATTTAGCAACCATACCAATAACAAAGCTCTCTCCTGGACTCAAATGGCCAATTGGTTTGTAGAGCAGCTTCAATTTTTCAAAGGATCCATAAGTGATAGATGGATTGGAGCAGAGGACTAAGCTGACCTTGAGACCACGCCAGAGTCCCCTTACTCCATCCAGTTTCACTATATCCTTGACCAACTGGGATGATGAACGATGGAGTTTGTCTGTCTGGTGCATCGTTGTCACCACTCCAATTGGCATCGTAAAACACTGCGAGATAGCAGCAGCAATAGCACCAAGGGCCAACTCTGTCAATGTAGATGGTTTGTGATTTGGTTGATGTTTTTTCAAATTTGCATAAAGCTTCTTGACAAGTGAATACCAGTAAAAGAATGAGAAATTTTGGCTGAATGTACCAACAATAGTGGCGAAAAGACCTTGATACCATCCCAAAATTCCCTTCTTAGCATAGATCTGTTTAAGCACGTCAAGTGTGTTTTTGTATTTCAACTCTTGACTGTTTTCAGTGTGGACTTGGGTTTGAATGACAGTTTTGGAAAGATCCACGGGGTAGATCAAGGTGTTGGCGATGGCTGATGCCAATGCTCCCGAAGCTGCTTTTTCAAGTGGAGTAAGACTCATGGTTATAATAGCCAGGTTTAAGTGATAAGCGTCTATGAAAAATGTATCAGTTTGATGAGATGAAAAAAAAAATTGATTTGTTGAGGTTTATTTTGACTTTTTGATATCTCGATCAAAACAGCATTTACCGGCGGAGTTAAACGTACGAGAACAAAAATAAAAGTCACCAGGAGGACGATAAAAGTAATGGTTCGATAGGGGGTCCTCGACAACGTAATCATGTCAAATATCTACATTGTTTGCGTACTGAGATAAGGGCATCAGAGGTTATAAGCGATGACAGTTTGCCCATCGATACTAGCTACTTTGCTATTACCCATCTATCTCTCTTCCCTTGCTCCACATTGTCAAAACTGTGAAATTTTTATTTCCGACAGACTTGGCGGTTTTGTGTACATTGATAATTGCCGAGGGTAAAGGAAATGCATTAGCGCGTAGATAGAGAAAGAGAGAAGAGAAAATGTACCCCACAGATTGAGAGGAGCAATCACGTGCCACGATTTGCTTACTAACGATTTAAAATTCGGTTTAGGGAAACGCTATTCACCACTGATTAATGCTGGAGCACCCTCTTGCATAGATAGACTGTACAACGAAATGTAAGAGTTAGACGAACGTTGACTTATTGGTTGTGTAAATTTTACATTTCAAATTGCTGCAAAAAGAAGTCGGAAAATTTGAAAAAAACAATCACAATTACATATATTCATTAACCTCCACCCGTTACTAGTTTTATGCATCTATTACTATAACCTTTTAACTGTCACTCCGTCTGGCCAAGACTGTCCTGCAACACCAGTTACCAATTGATTATATCCAATACGGGGTATCCCCCTGTGTAATTCCAGTGCCATATATAATATGGCACCAAAAAAATAATATGTGTATAAGTGACTTTCCCCATTCCTAGTCCCATTTCTACAAATCAGTTTGTTAATTTTTCCAGGACGCTCTTTGTTATATGAGACAATAGCATTAACTCTGCACCAAAAGACTCAAATAGTAGCTTCAATTTAAAGCCTAATGCAAATAAGACGCTGTGTAACGTTAACTTGGTAGCGACATTCCCGCCAACTCGATTTCTTTTGACCCCTCCACTCGACGTGCGGCTTATATATAACAAACGTTTACTTCTCCTATACGTTATCCAGTAAACAAATTAGCTTTGATAACCAAAAATTTTGAGGGTTGTTTCCTTGCACTAAAATCACTAAGCATGCAATTCCTACTGCAACAATCCACATTCAAAGCTCATTAGCGCGTTGACTTATGTCCGAGTATCTTTCAAGAAACCGAAGGGTTGTTTGTCACCAAAGGTGGCTCCACCACTACATCAAGCTAGAGCTGCAACACTGAGCGATTTGAGCCCACAAGTCATGCAACACGCACAGGCGCCCTGCATCTACAAGATTTTGAAACTGTCTTGAAAGAAGCATTCACCAAAGCATTTTAATAATTCGCGAAAGGGAAAAAGCATGATCCCCCCATCGCCATTCGGACCAGTGTCAATAGCAGTGCATCAAAGTGTTGTACTGGCATAATAATTGTCCTTGGTTTCATCTATGAGCCCAAAGGAATTTTGCGACGGAGGCAAGCTATGTGTCCAACCTTGATGTCGTCGGATATGAATCCCAATTTTCATTCACGACGGACTTGGAGAAGGAAATGTTACCACTTTCCTGCTAGAAGATGTTTTGCCAATTGATGGAAGATTGAATCAACTATAGTCGTAGATCTTCCATACTACTACAGGAAATAAGTGTCGATGAACATTACAATCACTATGCATCATGAGGCTAAGGGTTTGGTCACAGAAATTGATTAACATCAAGTGATTGACGATGGAATGAAACAAAGCAAGCATGGATACCCACACGGTCACATTTGGTTGAACCAGTATCGAATATACATGCAGAACTGTTGGACGAAAATTGGAATCTAATGCACAAAGTATCGATGAAGCTACTTCATTTGATTACCAGTTATCAAGCTTGACATCTTGCAGTGACCGTTTGACATTGAACAAGCAGTCTGGCTTATGACTTTGAATGCTGAAGTATCGACAATGTCGTGGAGACAGACAAGTGTTCTACAACTTGTATTTCGGCACATGGTGTCACTTCAATGGACCATTGAATGATGATATACATCCTATTAATTGTGGGCATTGCAATAAGAGGATATTGCACACTATATCATGAGAATGAGGCTTTACTAAAGTGGGCTCATGCATGGGAATCTTACGAGAACTCTTTGTTCCCCGAAGGCATTTACTGTGTTGTTAACAGCACCCTATGACAAGAGGCTACAAGAGATGCCGAATCGAAACCCCAATGGAAATCGCTCATTAGAAATAAAGAGAGAGAGAGATTGAGCTTTGACGTCATTAAACAACAAATGTACAGCAGCAAAAGCCGATATCAGCAGTCCACCAATACCACCATTTAGCAAATCAGCAAACAGCAAACAGCAAATAGTAAATAGGATTTTCAATGGGTTTTCAACGACAAAAAAACATTCATCTTTCTTTCTCATTCACAAACTAAGTAGATCAACCCTATGGTACTTCAAGGAAAGCACACAACCAAGAATGATTGCTTTATATATAGACAGCTTTTTTGCATTTTTGCTTTTTTAATTTTAATTGAATCTTTCCTTTAATTTTTATAATCTTTTGAACGCTGTTTTTCATAACTTATAACATTGTCTGCAATCATCCTCTTCCATTTTCAGTTATGGGATTTATCATTGACCGCAAAATGAGGAGACTTGAGGATTAGATGAGGGAAAAATTGGATCAAAACTCCACCATGATCAAGTCTGAAGAAGCAACCATATCACATCCACCGAGTTTCAGTTACATGGGTTTATTGCTTCTTGTTTGTCAAAATATTGCCAAACCAGACTCAAAAATATGGGCAATTCATTTGAATATCAACACATCTTATCCTCAATGGTCCCGCTCAAATCCTGGTTAATATCCCCCGTCTTTGGTGGCTCTTGGTTTGTGTGTATGAAGGTCCAGGTGGGCAGTTCACAAAATGTATACCTTCAAAGTGGTGACAGCTCATATAACATGTATCTCTAATTTTGTAAATCTTGTTGAAGGATTATGGCAAGTATCGTGCATGTCCTCAACTAGAAGCTTGGTGTCTTGAAGATGTCACGTGAACTTAACTGAAAGAAGTCAGCTTATCAAAGTACAAGTTCATTGTTTGACTTCGCAGTCGATACGACTTGGAGCTTGTTATCCAATGGGAGGAACCTCGTCTAACAGCTTTGATAGTGCCTGTTCCTTACTTGTTGGGTTTGTAGACAAAGGACGATCTTTTGCCCATGCGTGAATCTCTTAATCAGATAATTTATCCTTGTCCTTCCCGGGTTGCATTTTGCTCTTGCAATCACTCCTTTTCTCATTTTGTGTTGATTCTCATTCAACTCGTGACTGGTTTCAATTTGGTAAATTCAATAATCAAGGGTCTATCACTGTCAAATGTGCCATCATTGTAAACAAATGGGATAGTAAATTGCACCCATCACAAACACCAACGGAACCCTTATTCCCTCCAACCATCCTAGATTTATGGATTTCCAAAATTTTGCTTGTGCCATCAATAAATTCAGTAATCGTCCATGGATTACCAGATGCGGTATTAAATATCTCAACCCAGTACTTGGTAAAAGTCGCATAAAGTGGGGGCCCTGCGTTGGTGAATGGCATTTGAAATGTTAAATATATCTCGAAAGCCCAAGCAACAATAATAACTGTGTATCGCCTGGTCCATCCTCAAAAAAAACCAAAGCAAGTGAAGTTGAACTATTAACCACTCAATGCGTGCCTCCAGCATTTGCCCTTTAATCTATGTAACCAAGATTGTTTCTCTTTGTCACCAGATGGTATTTCAAGCAGTACCATACATTGTAAAAACATGATCAGCCACAAGTGATAAATTGGATCAAAAAAAAAAAAAGAAGCTATCTTCCAGCATTTGCACCCAATACACCGGCCCAGCCATGGTTGATCATAAAGATATTCTCAGCCTAGTGGCCCATTTTCTCAAAGAACACGGCTATTCCCAGACATTGCAGCAACTTGAATTAGAGTATGGCAAACCGGTGCAACCAAAATTGCTAAATTCAGAATCTTTGTCTCAAATACTCGACGACAGATTACAATATGCTTCCATCAACAACCGAAATGAAAATGACATAGATGTGAATGAGGAGCTTCCATTGAGATTCAAGGAGCTTGTTCATGAACGGTTTATCAATTGGACGCTGCCATATCCTCATAAACCCACCAAGTTGAAAGTGCATTCTTTGATTATATTTAGTGTCTATAACAAGGGTGCCATATACTTTTCAACAAACGATTCACAGATCATCATTTGTAAGGGTGGCTCTATAACACTTGTCAGAATGCAAGAGATTATAAAAAAGGTATTAATTGTTGGACTGAATTTCGTGTTGTTAGGCATGAGCGGGAAGCTTTACTTGACAGATGAGAAATTTAATGAAATTGAAGTCATTGATACACTGTCTAGGTTTATCATTGACGCCAACCACGTACATTCAAACGGAGTAGATTACATTGTAATTCTCACATGGAATAGCATGCTCAAGCTTGTAAAGCTCAATGAATCTTCTGTCGTGGCTGCAATGAAATTAGATCAACAAGGAACTTGCTTTGATATCACCACCTACAGAGGCGAGATTGTCATTGTATTGGGCAAACTTGAAAATACGTTGCTAGATGTAATTACTATACAGGAAGAACAATTTGCATCTAAGTACAAAATCTCCATCAACGATGCAGAATTCACCACATCGAGTTTCTCACCAAGGTTTATCACAATTTCTCAAAAAGGAGGCATACCATTAGTTGCAGTTGCCACCTCACACGAGCCGTACATGAGAGTCATAATCACTTCTTTGATCGATTTTGAAACCTCGCCACTACCACCCATTGCCCGACATCAGATAATCAAGAATTTAAACACACTATCACCACAAGACAAGTTTTCTCAACCATTGATAGCATGGAGACACAACTCAGAAAAAGAGTCAGGAATTTGGGTAATGGGAGATGACGGAGTTGTTCGTGGTTTGGATCTTCTTGACGATAAAGTGGCTGTTGAATTGAAGCAACACCAGACAAAGATTAAAGATTTTACATGCTTTTATGAAAATGGTTATGAAGTCCTCATAACCAGTGGTATTGATCGACAGACATTCGAATGGAAATAAAGTGATTTGATTAAATTTAACTAAAATACTTCTTTACAACATCTATGTTTGATGGGTTCTCTTGAAGTAATGCAATCGCCTTATCATGAGGAATCGAGCTCAACAAATTTCTGGTTGAAGTAACGATTCTATTTGCTGTGTTACCACCTATTGAAGCATGCGCTAATGCTTGAATAATCGAATCCACCACTTTTGATATATTCTTCTCGATAGCAGGATGCTTGTTATCAATCAATCCACTAAGGAATACATAAGCAAAAGCTGCTGCATTGTCATCCTGCACAACCGGTAAAAGGTTGATCCATTGGTCCACTAGCGCATCTAAGCTGGGCACAGATGAGGCAAACGTGTGCAACACTTTGGCGATTGCCGAAACAGCATTTTCCGTAGCGTGTATATTTTCATCTGCCTTTGCGTCCGGTACTGATGCCATCTTAAACATTGGTTGCAAACAATGCACACAAAATTCTGCGTACTCTTCACCACCATATTGGGCAGCAACTCCAACAGCATATGAACTGGCTTGGCGTATACCAGCGTGTGGTGACGAAAGTGAATGAGCCAACACGTTGAGAAATGACTCCTTAAACACAATAGAGTGGGGACCGCCATGCTCCAAAATGTCACACACAATACACAATCCACAAAGTTTCAAACTTGTGTTTTCATCATTGATAAATGTGGCAACAGTGGGGATAAACACTTGGAAATTTTCCAAAGCATTAGCCTTGACATTCCTAAAGATTGCCGACACAACTTTGTTGATTTCATCCAACAATTCTTCATCGGTGTACTCCTCTTCATCTTCTTCGACATCTTCTGTGTATTCGTCATCATCATTATCTCGCGCTTTTATTCTATCGTAGATCTCAACCATGTTGGCATTAATAGACTTGGCAAATGCTTGCAATTGTGGTGGAGATATCGAGTTTGGTGGCAAGGTATTAATAGATTCGACCAAAGCAGTATAGTAAGCAACCAACAACTCTGCAACTGGTTCAGAGCTCAAGACTTCTGCCAATTTATCGGCTATCTTCGACCAAAGAAGTAACGTGTCCTGGGAATCCTTTCCTGTTGCTGCTACCGTACATTTCAACAACGAGGCCAACGTCAATGCAGCTGAACCACGTACCCCATCATGCAAGTAGAAATCCAACCCTGGTAATGCAATATCCTCGGCAATTTCCTTAACCCAGGGGTAGAAATCCCCCTTTAGTTGAATAGCATATGTTCTTAATAAATCCATGGCTGTGACCTTGTCATCCAAGGCTGCAGTGTGGACAGCAATCCATTTCCCAGACAAATTGATGACATCCCACTCGTCGTTGTTATTGTATTCCTCTGCTTCATCCTCCTCCAACAAAGATATATCTTGAGACGCCTTTGCCGTTACCATTAAAGGTGGTAATACTGATGGTAAGTATGGTAAAAAGTCTTTTCCCAAGATGCGGCAGATTCTACCCCAAGCTTGCTCCAAATACTGCTTAACTGGATCGTCATCAGCGGTTGCTGACTGTTGAATATGGCCAAACAACTGTATCAAATCATGGCTCTGTGGTTCAAATTTTTCCTTTCCAACAGCCAATGCAATTAATGTGGAACATTCGATACACTTGGCCTTAAGCAACCTATTTTCATCGCCCATATCTGTTTTCAACACATTTACCAACAACGGCATCAAGGTGTCGTAGTACTTAACAAATGTCTGTTCAGCGGCGTCGGCAATGATTGCGATAGTAGTCAAGACTTGTTCCTGTACGTACCTCTTGGGCGACTGCAACAATACTAACAAGTTGTTTAACAAGTCATCTAAGTAAGGCTCCAAAATGTCCTTGGTGGCAGCTTCGGAAAAATTCACTAAAGCTGCCGCAGCATGTGCTTGCACACGAGGAACAGACTTGTTTGTCAATTTAGAAATGAGCGCGGGCAATATCCTATTTCCAGATGTTCTTTGAATCATGTCAGCAAAATCAGTTGACATCTGGCCCAATGCATTACAGCCAGCGTATTGTACCCTTGGATGATCATCATTCAAAGTGGGCAACACCATATCCAATATTCTGGGGATCTCATTCATCAAGACATCAGCGCACCCTTCAGCAGCCGATGACAATGCCATCAATGCAGCTTGACGTTCTCTCCAATTTTGAGATTGAGTCATGGCAGGTAAATATTGAAACAAAGGGCCTGCCATGGATTGTCCATTGAGTCTCAAGCTGACTCTATCCAAAGATTGTCTTGCTGCGTCATATTCCGGTTCTTCGTCATCTTCCTCTGTATCATCGTTGTTGTTCCAATCAGCGGCATCGTCATCGTCAATACAAACCTCAGTCAACATCGATAACGTGATAAGAACTATTTGCTCGGTGTATGTTGGCGTACGTTTACACATTGCTGGGGAAACTTCAGCAAAAGTTGTAAGAAGCTCCAATGACGCCATTCTCGTGGCAGATGACAACTCCTTATTTTTGGAAACCATTGCGCAAAAATCTATAATTGTAGGGAACATGTCTTTGAACATCTTGGGTGCAAGTTCCACCAAATCAATCAACTTTTCGAGAACTGAAGCCAAGGCATCATCCTGCCCATTCTGCAAAAATCTTGGTAAGGAATTGAGTAAGTTTGGCAACAAAGGGGACAAACTGGGCCACACATTCTTTGGTAGTTCTCTAAAAAAGGCAACAAAAGCAGAGCAAGCGGCAATTCGTACCTCATCATTCTCATCATCAAAGCCAGATGTATAAATAGGCAAAATCTCATTTATAAATGATTGATCAATCAACTCAGGCGATGCTGAAAACACCCTGAACGCTGATTCACGGAAACTTGGGTCCTGATTCTTTGACGCTTGAAACAATGCTGGAACCAATTCATTCCAGGTTCCAGGAGGAGAACAATCATCCTTAGAAACTTCGGATATAGCATCAGATAACTTGTGTCTCACTTGATTTGATTGAGGGGCTGAGAACCCATGCAACAAAATGGTTCTAATTTGTTGCTTGGCTGGTTCTCCAATTACTCCAATGGTTCTATCAGTAACACTGGATAATTCTTTTGGTGATTTAATGGCCATTCTTCGAAACATAACTGCAGAAAACGCCTTTACAGTGTCAGTAGCTCCTGATGTTGCTTGCTCAGCTAAAAACACTAGCAATAGCTCAACATTCTGCTTGTCAGACCATTCCTGGTCGAGTGACTTCTCTGCGTTTATACGCAGAGCGGTATCAGTTGATAATAGATTTTCGAGTAGATGCAACAACACAGCGTTGACGTCATCAGGTAACACACTCATGTCGTGATAAATTTTATAAGTTTGAGTTCGATTCGACGGTTAAACAAGGTTAACAGACTCGTGTAAAGTCTACTGCTCAAATGAAAAGTAAACTTTTGATCCAACAGATGAAAAAAAAAAAAAAAAAAAAAAAAAAAAAAATCCAGAAAAGTTTTGAAAAAGAATTTAGATTTTTCACAGACAACTGATCTCTATAAAGCTTGTGAGGTAACCATTCCGATTAACACTTTCTTGGATAAAACTATACACAGTACACATGACATATGACATAATATATGCATATGGCCTCAAATGTTTACTTCTTCAAGATAGTAATTACATCTTCATCCTCTAGTACATGAGTTAGTCCCACAATTTGTGGCTGATGCTTGACTGATGTTCCGTAAACCAATGCATTTCTAAAATCTTCGACCAACGACTTGTGAATTGAGTTACAGAAATCTTCGACAGTACATCTGTCGCTCCTCAAAACAACTGGTTCATTAAAATCTGGCAATTTTCCTTTGGGCTTGGTATAAACCCTTACCAACTTTAGTTTAGACCACATAACTTCTAACAAATCATCCAAGTTCCATCCATTACCAGAAGATATTGGCACCGCGTTTGGGATTTTCGTCAATAAATTTAACTCTTCAATCGAAAATGAGTCAATCTTGTTTAAGACATAGATTGCTGGAATGTACTTCCTAGCCTTGTACTCTATAGCATCAATCAAGTCGTCAACCGTGGCATCACATCTAAAGGCAATATTTGCACTATTGATTTTGTATTCCGACATAACAGCTCTAATCTCGTCATTGTCCAAATGCGTCAACGGAACTGTGTTGGTGATGTTGATACCTCCCTTATCCTTTTTCGTTATCACAATATTTGGTGGCTCCTTATTGATTCTGATACCCATACCCTCTAGTTCATGTTCAATGATTCTTTTATGTTGCAATGGCTTGTTAACATCCAACACCAAGAATAAGAGGTTGACTGATCTAGCCACTGCAATAACTTGCTTACCTCTACCTTTACCATCCTTGGCACCTTCAATAATACCTGGTAAATCCAACATTTGTATCTTGGCACCTTTGTACTTAATGATACCTGGCACCGTTGTTAATGTTGTAAACTCATATGCAGCTGCTTCAGAATGCGTCCCCGTCAACTTTGATAACAATGTTGATTTACCAACAGAAGGAAACCCAACAAACCCAATAGTTGCAACACCCGTTCTAGCCACATCGAAACCAACGCCGCCTCCTCCACCTCCAGAGCCTCCATCAGTTAACAACTCTCTCCTAAGCTTTGCTAACTTGGCTTTGAGCTGTCCCAAGTGGAAGGAAGTGGCCTTGTTTTTCTGAGTTTTGGCCATCTCATCTTCAATAGCTTTTATCTTTTCAACAGTGGTCATGGTCTATGTTTGTACTTTGATTTAATAGGGGGAAGTTGTTGTTTTCAGTGAGTTAGAAACCTTTGAAGTCGTAGGTAGATGAGCATTTTCAAAAGTCGTGTGAGAGTGACTGAAAAATTTCTCACACATCCATGCAACAAAATACTGTATCTCTGAGTGCTGCTACTGCTACAACCATCACAGAGTAAAAAAAATAGAGAAAAAAAAATTAAGAGAAAATTCTTTGTAGCTTGATTTAACCTGTTGGGACCTCATATTATAAACAAACTTTATCATGGGGAAAAAGAATAACAAGAAAGCAGGAGGGGATATCTGGGATGATGAGGATATGCTAGACGAGCAACCACAAGCGGAAGAATTTGGAACTACTGAAACAACCGAAACAACTGGAGCCGCCTCAGAAGAAGCGGCACCACCAGCAGCTACTGGGCCGGAAGAGGCATCTGCAGATGACATTGCTGGAGATTTCCTAGGCTCGATCCGTAAAACAAAGTCCAAGAAAGCCAAAAAGGAGGAGGAAAAGGCTAAAGAAGAAACCAATGGAGGGGCCAAAATCTTGTCCAAGAAGGAGAAGGAGAAGTTGAAGAAAGAAGCTGAAAAGCAAAAAAAGAAAGAATTGGCCCAAAAGAAGAAAGAACAGCAGGCAAGTAAAAAGGAACAGATCAAGGAAGCAAATAAGCAAAATGCAGCTTCGACTTCGGCATCGGCTACTCCTGAACCAGAAGAAACAAAGATTGAAGAGGAGCATAAACCCAAACCAGCAAAGAAAGGAAAGAAAGCACCAGCTGGTCTCGCAGCTTTGAAAAAACAATTGGAATTGAAAAAACAATTGGAGGAAGAGCAGCGTAGGCTAGACGAGGAGGAGGAGCAGCGTAGATTAGAAGAAGAGAAATTGGCAGCAGAGGAAGAGGCCCAAAGGGAGGCTGCTAAAGCCGCCAAGAGGGAACGCGATAGATTGAAGAAAGAACAGCTTAAAGCAGAAGGTAAGTTGTTAACAAAGAAACAAAAAGAGGAGAAGAAATTACAAGAACGTCGTCGTGCTCAATTGCTACAAGCTGGAAATATTATTGTTCCTGGATTGCAAAAAGACGATGCCGATGGAGAAACGCCAAAACCGAAAAAGGTTGTTTATGGCAAAAAGAAATCAACCAAACCAAAGACCTTTGTTCAAAAACCACAAGATCTTGCTAAACAGAAGAAGCAAGAAAAGGAGGAGGAGGAAGAGGAAGAAGCTTTGGTTGATGATTGGGAGAAAATGGCATTGGACAGTGATGAGGACGCAGCTGTAGAGAAAGAAACAAATGAAGTTGCTGAAGAAGAGGAAGAGGAGCAGGAGGAGGACAACGAATCTGAAAACCAAGCTCAAGCTGAAGCTGAAAGGAAAAAGAAAGCTGAAGAAGAAGCTGCTGCTGCTGCTGCTGCTGCTGCTTCCGCCAAGGTGGAACGTGAAAGACAAGAGCAAGAAGAAAAGGCCAGGCAGCAAGCTGTTTCTCACAAAAAGTCAAGCAGTCCTTCAGAGAAAGAATTGCGTTCACCAATTTGCTGTATTCTTGGTCATGTTGATACCGGTAAAACCAAATTGTTGGACAAAATCCGTCAAACAAATGTTCAAGGTGGTGAAGCGGGTGGTATAACTCAACAAATTGGTGCAACATATTTCCCAGTTGAGGCAATCAAGCAAAAGACTGCTGTTATGGCTCAATACGAGAAGCAAATTTTCGAAGTGCCTGGGTTATTGATCATTGATACCCCAGGTCACGAGTCGTTCACCAACTTGAGATCTCGTGGTTCTTCATTATGTAACATTGCCATTTTGGTTATTGATATCATGCACGGTTTGGAACAACAAACTATCGAATCTATAAGACTTCTTAGAGACAGGAAAGCTCCTTTTGTTGTTGCATTGAACAAAATTGATAGGTTGTATGACTGGAAAGCAATTCCAAACAACTCATTCAGAGATTCGTTTGCAAAGCAATCCAAATCAGTGCAACAAGAGTTTCACAATAGGTATGATCAAATCAAATTGGCTCTTGCAGAACAAGGTTTGAACTCTGAGTTGTACTTTCAAAACAAAAACATGTCGAAATATGTGTCTATAGTGCCCACATCGGCCGTCACTGGTGAAGGTGTTCCAGATTTGTTGTGGTTGTTGTTGGAGTTGACTCAAAAGAGAATGTCGAAGCAATTGATGTACTTGTCAAAGATTGAAGCTACCATTTTGGAAGTCAAGGTTGTTGAAGGTTTTGGTTACACCATTGATGTAGTCTTGTCCAATGGTATTTTGAGAGAGGGTGATCGTATTGTATTGTGTGGTTTGAATGGACCTATAGCGACGAATATCAGAGCCCTTTTGACACCACCACCTTCAAGAGAATTGCGTATCAAGTCTGAATACGTTCATCACAAGGAAGTTAAGGCTGCATTGGGTGTCAAGATTGCTGCTAATGATTTGGAGAAAGCTGTGGCTGGTTCAAGGTTGCTTGTTGTTGGTGAAGATGATGATGAGGAGGATTTGATGGACGAAGTTATGGATGACTTGACTGGATTATTAGATTCTGTTGACACTTCCGGAAAGGGTGTCGTGGTCCAAGCTTCTACCTTGGGTTCATTGGAAGCCTTGTTGGATTTCTTGAAGGATATGAAAATTCCCGTCATGTCCATTGGATTGGGTCCTGTGTATAAGAGAGATGTTATGAAGGCGGTCACAATGTTGGACAAAGCCCCAGAGTTGGCTGTCATGTTGTGTTTTGATGTCAAGGTTGATAAAGAGGCCGAACATTATGCTGAGGAAAACAACATCAAGATATTCAATGCTGATATTATCTACCACTTGTTTGATGCATTTACTGCCTACCAAAGCAAATTATTAGAGGCACGTCGTAAAGAATTCATGGAGTATGCTGTTTTGCCATGTGTTTTGAAAACTATACAGATTATCAACAAGAGGAATCCAATGATTATTGGTGTTGATGTCATTGAAGGTGCTGTACGTATTGGTACTCCAATCTGTGCTGTGCGTCAAGACCCTGTAACTAAACAGCCAAATATCATGGTTTTGGGTAAAGTAACTTCATTGGAAGTTAACCACAAGCCTGCTGATTCAGTGAAGAAGGGTCAAACTGCCGCTGGTGTGGCAATGAGATTGGAGAATCCATCGTCAGCCCAACCTACATGGGGACGTCATGTTGATGAGAGTGACAATTTGTACTCATTGATTACTCGTAAATCAATTGATACTTTGAAGGATCCTGCATTCAGAGACACGGTATCAAGAGATGATTGGTTGTTGATTAAGAAGTTGAAGTCAGTTTTTGATATTAAGTAATACATAGGGGGTACATAGTACATGTAAATGTTAGTAAATTGGTGGATTTTTAAAAACCTGGAGGTAGCGTTTTCTTCTTCACCAATGAGAACCATACAAAAATAATCAGGAAAAAAAAAAGAAAAGCTGACGAAACGACCTTTAGGCCTAGCTAGACCCCAATCACACGTACACACCAAAATGCAAGATTTACCACCAATAGGAGGCTACGACCCCATTCAATGGAAGAGAAACTTACCAACGCGTGGGTTTTCCGGCACAACGTATTTCTTTGGAATCCTAGCTGTCATGTCATTTGGATTCTATCGTTACTATCAAGGTGTCAATGAACAACGTGAATTAACTAGAGAAAAAAAATGGGCAAGATTTCATTTAGAGCCTTTGCTATTAGCTGAGGAAGATAGGAACCTTGCTAGACGTTATTTTGCTGAAGAAGAGAGGCAAAATTTGATTAAAGAGAGTGCAACAAGCGATGAAGTTAAACAACGTTTGGACGAGGAATTGTATCATGACAAGAGTAAATTTAGATTCCCAAGGTATGTTCCTGGCCTTGATCCTAAGGATGTATAGGGGAAGACAAAGAGAGTGTTGTATTTATCGAAAGGAGTTTGAGAGTTTGAGGCGATACGGTTTGGGTAAACAAGGGCCCGACTACGATATTTGGATGACTAAGGGAAAGAGGAGCTGAAGTAGCTATGTAACGGTTTGTAGTCAATGTGACGTGAATCTATAAATATATATAGCATTTGTTGTGTAGAGTGTTTTCATATCTGTGCAGTATTGAAAAACCACTGAAAAATTGATTTCACCTCAAAGACGCTTTATAGACACTAGAAAATGCGCTTCACCAAAACACAATATGGCTTGATACTTCTCAATGTTGCGTTCCGACTATACTCATCACTATACATGATCATTGGCGATTGTGATGAGACATTCAATTATTGGGAACCATTGAATTTACTATTGCGTCACTTTGGCAAACAAACATGGGAGTATTCACCAGTATATTCAATTCGATCATATGCTTACTTGATACCTTACTATTTCGTGGGGAAATTGTTGCAACTACTTGATTTGACTCCTTTACATGTATTTTATGGCTTGCGAATTGTTGCCCTAGGTGGATTCACGTCATTTGTTGAAATGAATTTGTTTGTCAATTTAAATACTTATTCGTCGAGTTTGGCCAATTGGTGGTTATTTCTCACTAGTGTAAATGTGGGGATGAGTCATGGAGGGGTGGCATTATTACCTAGCTCGTTGGCTTTGCAAACTACATTATTGGCAAATACGTTTATTTTCAAGAGTGTTGTTCATACAGAAGGGGTTAGTGAGAAGAAGCATGGGTGTTTATTGAAGGCAATTGCGTGGTATCTTATTGGTGGATTATTAGGCTGGCCATTTGCCTTGGCTTTGGGATTACCAGTGGGTGTCTACACGTTGTGGCAAATAGGTCAGTGTCGTATTCCTAGTGTCATTTTAGTTGAAATTGGACTAATTTTGGCATCATTAGTGGCAGTCATCACATTAATAGACTCGTACTACTTGCAGAAGTTAGTGTTTGTGCCTATAAACATTGTCTTGTATAATGTGTTTGGTGGTGACGGTGAAGGGCCAGAGATTTTCGGTGTAGAGCCAGTGAGCTATTATATTATCAATTTGTTACTCAATTTCCAGTTTGTTTTACCATTAGCTGCAATTGGAGTTTTGGTTAATCCGTTCATCACTGTCAATGCTAGAAAATTCAGTTTACTCGTTTCTGTACAATTGGTGATTTGGTGTGGAATTTTCTTTAGCCAACCACATAAAGAGGAAAGATTCATGTACCCTGTATATCCATTGATTACACTATCTGCAGCAATCATGGTTTCAAAATTGATGTCATTTGTGAGGAGCAAACTACCACGAGTCGTTTACGTTGTCACTCAATTTGGTTTCATCTCCACTGTTCTTGTCATTTCTATATTGAGAATAACTAATTTGGTTGAAAATTATGCAGCACCACTACAGATATACGAAGCTGTATCACAATTACCTTCATCAGTAGAGCAAGTCAATGTATGTACTGGTAAAGAATGGTATCATTTCCCCAATTCCTTCCACTTGCCACTCAATTATCGGTTACAATTTGTCGAGTCAGGATTTGATGGATTGTTACCTGGTGATTTCCATGAACCGAAGATCAACATAATCGAATCAACGACGTTTGTTCCACTTCACATGAACAATCAAAATAAATTTGAAGCAGATAAAGTTGTTCCCTTAGATCAATGTGATTTTTTCGTTGACAATTCACAATGGGGATCGACTCCACAATTGATTACGCCAGATCTATCTGTCGTTGATGAAGTCAACTGGCGTGTTTTGCAATGCAAAAAGATTATCAATCCAGATGGACATCACAATGTAATTGGAAAATTACTTTACATCCCTCGATGGGCCAGGACGATAATACCGTATAAAGTTGATTATATGGATCTATGTCTATTGCAAAGGAAGAGGCAGGAAGAGGAGGTTTAAGTTGGATCAAAAACTACAATTCGCTAGTTGGATAAATCACAGAGGCTAATCCTTTTTCGGTAGCATATCAGACGAATAGACGTGTTGCATCAACTTCACCTCTCATAACTATGCAAAGTAAATGCAGTTATTTCCAGAAACCGTGTACATTCTTTTGCTTCAAACTATCAACCCCTCTACCTAAACACTCTTACGCATAAAACTCATCCAAGGCCTTTCTTGTCTTGATGAATCCATCTTTAGCCCTAGACAATGCATCCTCAATTGCCGCTATCCAAAAATCATCACCGGATTCATCATCAGCTTCTTCTTCTTTATCATTCGTTATGCTCTTACCGGTGGCCTTTTCACTGGTCGTGGTGTCCAGTTTTGTTGCATCCTTCGACGTCGATTCTCCTTCTTTGTTTGTGGTGGTAGTGGTCTCTCCATTGGTCTTTTCTGAATCACCTTTCTCCAGTGTGGCCTTTGTAGACTTTTCCTTACCACCTTCTTTGTCCTTTTGACTAAAATTATCAAAATTAATCTTGTGTCCATAATTTTGAATACGTTCACATTCACCTGATATAGCAGTTAATCCCAAAGCAGCAGCCGATCCTTTCAAGAAATGGCCCGATGAACTCAATTGCTCCAAATCTTTTTCTTTTAAATATTGTTCAATTTTCTCAAAAGTTTCCTCAACTTGTGATACAAACGTTTCCACCAATTGTTGAGAGAACCCTTCCTCATCTTCATCCATTTGTAAAATTTCGGAAAATACAGCCCAATCAACTAGTTTGGAATCTTGTAATTTATGTTGTTTGTCGGATGAGTAGATATCGGGTACATATCTTTCTTCGTCGTCAGAGTGCTGTACTGCACCTCCTTGTGGCGATGACATTGGAACGAGATATATATGCGAATGTGATTTTAATGTGAGTATTACCCCTCTCTTCTCTTGAAGTGAATGTGGGTTTTTTTGTAGTTTTGGTCCTTTCTTCAAGAAAATTAGTTTTGAAGAAAATGATGTAATTTTGCTACCTTGTTTTGTGAGGTAGTGTGTATTGGTCCGACTTGAAAATATGGCTTAAGTTTTTCCAGCTTACTCTACCCCTATCAAAAAATTTTGATCAATGCTTTCGTCTTTGGAAAACTTTGGAAAAAGCTTCAGTTGTTGGAGCAGTGCGATTAGTATACTCAATTGTTGCCTGCTGGCTTTTTTGATTCCAGACCTATTATAATGGGCTGTGGCTTGTGAAAGTGATTTTATACTATGTTGAATTCAGAATGGATGGAAATATCTACTCTGCTTTGATTTATGAACTATTCAACCTCTGTGCCCCAATTCAATTCAATTCAAGTTAGCCTCCTATGTAGCTAAAGATGTTTTCAAATTGTTGTTTCTTTGACTGGTTATTCTTTTTCTTTTTCTTTTGAAGTGTCTTTTATTAAACGATTCTTAATTTTTCTTTCTCTTCTGCTTATTGTGTCAAAATTGTAAATACACATATTTTAAGTCTGTGTGCGTATGTGTTCTAGGCCCGAATTGGGAAAAATGTAAAAGATGGACATACCGTCTATCCATCTATCTATTAACATAACATTCGATCAATTATTCTTAGAGGTGGACACTTCCCCATTCCATAGCTCAGGTGAGTCTTTAACAACTATTATATACCAAATAAAGTGGTAGATTTATGGAGCTTCTCAATTTTTTAAGCTTTTTAATTTTCGAATCCATTCAGATCTCTTTTTCCTTCGCTTATACAGCCAAAAAAACACATTTACGAGTTGGGAGTAACCATAACTTTTAAGGACACTACACTGGAGATCAATCAATCGTAAATCATATATACTTCCTACAAGTAGTCATCAATCAAGGGGAGACCAATCTCAAAGATCAAATTTTAAAAAGAATGGACTCACTCAATCACGAAAAAATAGATTTGAGAAACGATTGATTTCTTGTATGTGTGTGTGTAATAATTTTCTTGGGGGTAGTGTACTTTGTTATAAATCACATAGAAATACAGCTGATGATACATTAGTTACACAAAATTCCCGATTATTTTACAACATTACGTCATAGACTCTACGTTCTTCTTTTCGGTTACAACTGGATATCATAACCTTCATTCCGTCATTGACGTTAATCACCATTTCATGGAAGGTATAATGAGCAGAGGACAATTCTCCTAACTGCTTTTGGGCCAATGAGTTGTATAACTATGTAATTCCTTTAATCAGCAAGTAATCTTATCGTAAAAGTGAGTGGCTACATTGTTGATCTTTTGTGGCAAAAGACCAAAAACGGCTATTGTTTACGTATCAAATTGGGTTGGACCCCCAATAGGCAGAAAAGGTTTACTTATGTCTATTCTACTTGTGTCTTGATACATCCTCATGATGGTTAATTGAGCTGCTTTAACAGAGTGTCGCTAACTTATATCACTTACGAGGAATAACTATCTTATTATCACAAAATGTACCTTTTTTTTAATATTCTATTAAAATAATCTATTCAGTCTATTACAGGATAACTCAATGGGTAAATTCGTAGATGTCTCCCAATTTTTCAATGTAATAAGTTGGCGCATCTTCCTTAGATAATTGTTTCACATTGGACTCTGTTTCTATTCCTGTCAACACCAACATAGTGTCCAATCCACCATCTCTTCCAAACTTCATATCGGTGTTTAATCTATCACCAATCATCAATCCTTTCTTGGGGTTTTTTTCCAACCCTGGCAATTGTGCTTTGATTGAATTCATCATACTTTGATTTGGTTTTCCACAAATGGCATCTGGTTGTCGTCCACTAGCATATGCAACAGTTTCAATAATTGATCCTGCACCAATGAGTAATTTACCCTTCATTGGGAATGTAGAGTCGATGTTTGTAGCAATGAAGGGAATACTCTTATTGTCCTTGAGTAAGTATTGCATGGTGAGGGACAATTTTAAATAATTGATGTTGAATGTTAATCCACAAACAACACAACCAACATTGGGATCCAAGTTATCAAACAAGGTTGTATTAGGGTCAAACTTAACACCTTCTTTAACCAATTTGGGATCTGTACCTCCAACAGTACTATACCCCAACTCATGCAACTCTTTTTCAATACCTTCTTCACCCAATACCCAAACTTTCTTATCCTTGGGTAATTTCAAAATCTTCTCAACATACACCGCAGATGCAAATGATGATCCAAAGATCTCCAGTTTAGTAATATTGGAAATCCCCATCTTGTTGAATTTGGATAAATAGTCAGTACGTGATTTGGTGGAGTTGTTGGTGACAAATATCACTGTCTTGTTTTGTTGTTTAAGATAATCCAAAGCTTCACCAATGGAGGGAAGTAGATGGTCACCTAACCACAATACTCCATCACAATCGAAAAGGAAATAATCATATTTATCAAGAATCAAGTTCTGTACTTGCGACTTTTCAGTTATTTTTACTGACATAGTTTGGGTTCTGATGGATGGGAAACGTAGTTTGATCTTTTCTGCTTTTTTTTTTTGGCGGATTTATGTGGTTTGTTTTTTCCTCAACCGCGATTGACTCACCCGGAGATATTCAATTGGGGGAGATCAATTGCAGCAAAAATTACAAGAGTTTGTCAACAAACCCACGCGGAGTATTCAGGATCCCTCATTGCGATTACAGGAGTCAATTGAAACGAGCCAGGGCAGGAACAATTGTAGAACAAAGTTTCACTCGTGAAGGCATTTTGCAAAAAGGTCAGACTCATCTGAAACCAAGTAACATCCACAAGGGTCTAACCTTCTCTACTGACCGCCAGTCATGACACCAATTACTGATCTACTTCACCACCTCACATCTCCAAAACTGGAAAGCCTATTGTGTACATCTTTTCGGGATCGGCTTTTAAATCTCTAATATGAGGGAAAAACGAAAAAAAAATTTAAAAATAAAAAAGAACAAAACAAAAAAGGTAACATCGACAAAATTGCGACTTTAAAGATACCTTTGGATTTTCTAAACACAATGGCATCGAGGTACTACGCATACGATTCAGAGCAGCCAGAGCCAGCTGCTGGATTGGCTGATGCTGATGTGCCAGCTTTATCACGTGAAGGATATCCTAATGGCGACAATCGACAAAGTGGCAACGACAGGGATGACTACGATTCTGGATCATCCTCAGAAGACGAGCCATTAGATACGGATAAGAAGGAAAAGACTAGGAGACCATCTGACCACCCATTCAGGCAACAACGATTGAAAGCTTATAATCCCGTGTTAACCGCCAAGACTGTGATTCCGTTATTAGTGGCTATTGCTATAATATTTGTACCACTAGGAGCAGCCATGTGGTATGCATCAGATAGAATTCAGGATATCACTATTGAATACACCCAATGTGAAGAAATGGCATTGAATAATACATTTACTCCAATACCTGATAATTACACCAGCTATAACTTTAAAAGAGACTATACTGGATATAAGCCAAACTTTTCGTGGAGAATTGTGACTGATGACACTCAACCATATGAAGAGGACAGAAAGGTGTGTCAAATACAGTTTCAAGTGTTGACTGATATCAAAGGACCTCTCTATCTTTATTACAGATTGCACAAGTTCCATGCCAATCACCGTCGTTATGTCAAGTCGTTTAGCGAAGATCAATTAAATGGGAAAGCAGCAAGTCTAGATACAATCAAGAACACAGTTGGACAAAATTGCGAACCGTTGTCACAAAGAGATGGAAAAAAGATTTATCCATGTGGTCTTATTGCCAATAGTTTGTTCAATGATACTTTTTCAACTGCGTTTGAAGCAGTTAATGGTACAAGTGCTGATAAAACGGTGCAGCTTACCGAAAAGGGTATCAATTGGTCAACTGACAAAAATAGATTCAAAAAGACCAAATATAGTCATACTGAGATAGTACCACCCCCAAATTGGCACAAGATGTACCCCAATGGATATAATGAAACAAATGTTCCTGACATTTCACAATGGCCCCAATTCCACAATTGGATGCGCCCAAGTGCATTAGCCACATTCAACAAGTTAGCTTTACGAAACGATTCGGCAACGTTGCAAGCCGGTGTATATCAAATCAATATTGGGTTGCATTTCCCAGTACTCCCATACAATGGAGGAAAATACATTTATCTTTCACAGAGATCAGTGATTGGAGGTAAGAATGACTTTTTGGGCATTGCTTGGATGGTTGGTGGAGGAATATGTTTTGTTTTGGGGTTGGCTTTATTAGTTATCAACTTTATCAAGCCAAGAAAGACTGGTGATGTCAATTTATTGAGTTGGAACCGAG
Source organism: Lodderomyces parapsilosis (assembly GCF_000182765.1). Classification (NCBI taxonomy): domain Eukaryota; kingdom Fungi; phylum Ascomycota; class Pichiomycetes; order Serinales; family Debaryomycetaceae; genus Lodderomyces; species Lodderomyces parapsilosis. The sequence continues at coordinate 1,406,241 of NW_023503281.1, read as the reverse complement.
AGGCAATAAAGAGGGATGAGCATGATGCTGCAATGGCGAATACAAGTGGATTTGAGAAGTAAAGGGTTGTTTGGGTATACTCTCTTTTGTTTGTAAATGTTTAGAAAGATTTTGCTTCTTTTTTTTGTTTCGGGTGTAAAATTGTTTAGGTTGGACCAATTGTGTGTACTGGGTAGCATCATCTGAAAATGATCTAGAAAGTTCTATCGTGTAATGTGCATCACCAGACATTTAATGCGCCATAAGTGGCTCTGCAAAAACTGTCAAAAATTCATCGCGGGTGACGGGTAGCTCTACTTTGATCTGATTACAAATACACGAGTTTTCCCATCTTCTCTCTAAGTCGTTCAGTACGCCCAGTCTCGGCCGAGTTTGTAAGTGAGAACACATGTTCCTTCCCATTTTGGAACTAATTCCGTGGTACAAGCAGATGTCAAAAAAAACCAACGTGTATCTGTGTTTTTGAAGGCAAAGCTCGGAGTTATTGCATCTCGCCCAATTTTGTGTTACATAACGGATAATGAAGTTTGTACGGTTAACTAAATATAGTAATTCCGCGGTGATGCCTTTTTTTTGCAGTTCTTTTTCTTTATGGAGCATTGTTGCTGTCAAGAAAAAAGGGGAAGGTGATTTTGTATATAAATATAGATGCAAAATATGATGGTATTTGCCAGTTTATACATTCTTACTGCTATTCTCTATCTCGATATCTTTTAAAGTCAAATTATATATACCAGAATAATGTCTACACCTTCAACATCCACACAAGTCGTGCTCAAGAACTCACCAACCGGATTTATTAATCCAAACTTTGGCGAGTCTGACTCCACTTTTGAAATCAAACAAAGACCAATTGAACCATTAAAAGATGGACAATTATTGGTTAAGATTTTGTTAATATCCAATGATCCAACTCAAAGAGGATGGATCAGAGCAAAGGACAGTCAGCAGAGATATTATGTCCCACCTGTTGAGATTGGTGCTCCTATGGAATCATTGGCTATTGGAGAAGTCATTGAAAGCAAATCACAAAAATATGTCAAGGGAGATTTGGTAAATGGAAAATTCTTCTGGGCCGATTACATTACTGTTCAAGATGCAACTGTTTTCAACAAGATTGACAAATCTTTGGGCTTCCCATTGGAATTTTACGTTTCTGTTTTGGGTATGACTTCTTTGACTGCCTTCTTTGGTTTGACTGAGGCTGGTGAAATGAAACAATATTTGACCCAAAAATCAGAAAAACCATATACGGTGTTGGTTTCTGCTGCTTCTGGTGCTACTGGATCAGTCGTTGTTCAACTTGCCAAACACGTTTTGGGTGCTGATAAGGTTATTGGTATCTCAGGATCCGATGAAAAATGCAAATGGGTTGAAGGATTAGGTGCTGACTTATGTGTCAACTACAAAAAGGACGGTTATCAAAAACAAATTGATGAATTCCTTGGTGATGGTTTGGTTGATTACTACTACGACAATGTGGGTGGCTCAATCTTGGACTATGCTTTGACCAAGATGGCCAAGTATGGTCATGTCATCTCATGTGGATCCATCTCCACTTATAATTCCAAAGGGGACAACTCGGCACCAGGTATCAAGAACTGGGGTGAAATTACCGTCAACTCATTGACAGTAAAAGGTTTCATTGTCAGTGACTACTTTGCCAAGTTTGAACAAGGAACCCAACAATTAGCTAAGGCTGTTAAGGAGGGCAAGATCAAGACAGAGGGTGCTTACCATGTTGATTCGTTGACTGGTGACAGTATTGAAAAGAAATTAGAACAAATTCCAAAGATTTGGAACCAATTGTTTATTGGAGAGAAGCCAAATGGTAAATTAATTACCAAGGTAGCTTAAATAGGAGGAATAAATTGTGTTTTGGGGCCATCACTTTGTAGGAAATGAATATTTGATTTTTCGAAGAAGAAAAACGCAGTAAGTGCATTTCCGGTGTTTGATAACTCCGGTTGCGAACACCGCAAAGAACCGCACTAAAACTTCCCTTTATTTCTACTCTGCAGCAATAAATTGGGTGACATTTCTTCATCTAGTTTTAACCATTTTATTTTTTATTCTACTATCAAATTCAAACAATGTCGTTACCTACAAAGGCTACTCAAGTTATATTTGAACGAAACCCCCCAAATGGTGGTATCATTGCAGATACATCCAAGCCAGATGCAACATTTGCGGTGAAAGAAACCAAACTTGACACAGACTTGAAAAAAGGAGATTTGCTAATCAAGGCATTATACTTTTCCAATGACCCAACCCAGCGCAATTGGCTTAGAAAAAAAGGGAATGAAGCTAGAAATTACTCAAAAAATGTCTACGAAGGTGATGTGATGGAAGCTTATGGACTTGCTGAAGTGGTAAAGTCAAATGCAGATGGTTTCAAAGAAGGTGATGTCATCAGCTCAAGGATCCAGTGGGCAGACTACTCAATCTTACCAGCAAATGCTGTATTCAACAAGATTGACACCAGTACAGGCTTGCCATTGCCTTATTATTTGTCGGTTTTGGGAATGACTTCATTGACTGCATTCTTTGGCTTAACTGAAGCGGGTCAATTGAAGAAATTCTTGTCCAAGAAAGAGGAAAAAGGACCTATTGTTTGCGTTTCAGCTGCTTCCGGTGCTGTTGGCTCCACTGTGGTGCAAATAGCCAAGCACTTACTTGGTGCTTCCAAAGTAATTGGTATTTGTGGATCTGATGAAAGAGCAAAATGGGTGGAGAAGCTTGGTGCTGATTTGTGCGTTAATTACAAGAATCCTGATTACCAAAGCCAAATTGTAAAATTTCTCAATGGTGACTACATCAACGTTTACTTTGACAATGTAGGAGGTGAAATACTTAGTTTTGTTTTAAGTCAAATGGCAACATTTGGAAGAGTTGCTGCTTGTGGTGCTATATCGGGCTACAATAACCCCAAAGCTGCCACAGTTACGAGCTGGTTCCACATTATAGCTCAATGCTTGACAGTGGAAGGATTTCTTGTCAATGTTTACAAAGAACAATTCCCTGAAGCTATTGACATCTTATCAAAGGCAATAAAGGAAAAGAAATTGGATGTTGATGATTCCATTCATGTGGAGGCATTGACTGGTGATTCTGAAGAACAAAAGTTTGCCAAAGTCCCCCAAATTTGGAACCAGTTGTTTACAGGAGATAAACCAAAGGGTAAATTATTAATCAAGGTTGCCTAAGGAAGGGGTTTCGTTTTTTTGAGTTTTATAGGATTTGTTCAGGTCTGAATATACGCAAGTTGTCATTGGTCTCTTTCATGAGGTAGTAACGATTGGACTGACGGAAAGATGTTTGTGGTTGTATCCAATCTGAACACCTTGTAATCCATCTTTAAATAGCATCGACACAGTTGTAAAAAAAAAAAACACTCCATATCAAAAATGTAAACAAAGGATCAAGTTTTTCTTTTTTACAACCAAAATCACCACCTTGGCACGAATCCACATAAACACCACATTACCATATCATGAGTATATGAGAAAAATGCAGGGACCAACTAATCAACTTTCCAATCTAGAGAATATTGGTAATTTGGAAATTCAGCTACTGAACCATACAGCTTCCACCGATCAAGCTAAATCTGACACAATTAGCAAGAAAGCCACGTTGACAAAGTATCAGGAGAACTTTGACAATGTGAATGATTTAGAAGGATTTGAGTTTTATGATGAGTTATCGTTCTCAAAGTTTTCAAGCACCAATGCACTTGCCAAATCGTTACCGATCCTAGTACGTGAAGGAAATGGTGATGAATCGCCATTTATGAAGAGACTACAAGAGAAGTCTGGGTCAACCTTTAAAACTGATCATGCTAGTGCGTTTCGGTCTTCTCCAGTACTGGATCGCCATGGTTCCACGAAGCACCAAACTAGCAAGTTTCAATCGTCACATCTACTACAAGAAATACCAGAAACTAAACTTAACAATTTCAATGAATTCAGTCCGGCAAAGTCAATTGGTGATGTTAACTCAACGCCGAAACACAAAAGAAGCACTTCAGTGAAGATATCGTTGACTCCAGCACAAAAAACGCGGCCAAAGGATAATGTACACACACTGACAGCACTCGATAATTTTGAATTTGGTACGTTAATCGGTAACGGGGCATTTGCAAGTGTTTACAAAGCAAAGAACTTGGCAACGGGGCGTATTGTTGCAATTAAACAAATACGGCTCGAACAGGACCAAAATGTTGGTGTTTTGATGGGAGAGATTGGTCTTTTGAAAATATTGAAGCATGCAAACATTGTCAAATACCATGGGTTTGTTAAAACGTCAACCACCTTGAATGTTATACTTGAATATTGTGGAGGAGGCTCGTTACGACAGTTGTACAAAAAACGCAAAAGTGGCCTTCCTGAGGTTGAAATTGTCAAATACGTGAAAGAAATTTTAGCTGGTCTAAATTACTTGCATGAACAAGGTGTGGTGCATAGGGATGTTAAAGCTGCCAACGTCCTTTTGACTGATAACGGTGAAGTCAAATTGGCTGATTTTGGGGTTGCTTCTAAGGTGAACTCGCAACATTATACTGTGGTAGGAACGCCAAATTGGATGGCACCAGAAACTGTTCTTGGGGGTGAAGGTCTTTGTACTGCAAGCGATGTATGGTCACTCGGTGCGACAATAATTGAACTATTCACAACCAATCCACCTTATCACGAGTTGAATGCAATGGCCACTCTTCATGCTATTGGTACTGACGACCATCCACCGTTGCCAAAAAACATATTATCCTTGGCACGTGATTTCCTTTTGGAGTGTTTTCAAAAACAACCAAATTTAAGAATAAGTGCAAGCTTGTTGCTTAAACACAGATGGTTGCACCAGCTGTTGGGTAATCTGAATCACGAGAAGAAGAGAAATTCACTTTTGCTAGCACCGGATGAGCCAGTTGCATCGAACTATTCAAATCATGAATCTACCAATAATGTTGACACTGCGATGCAACCCAAGTTTTCCAGGACTCAATTAATTCAAAAGACTAAGCTTTCCAAAAATGATCTTTTGAATAAATTTCATGAAGACGAAGATCGGGAACTGTTTTCGTCATCAATATTTGCAAAGGGTAGTTCACTCCCCATCTTAAATAAAGATACAGAGAATAAGGAAGAGCAGGATCCGTTCTTGGATATTGAAGTGGATAATTTTGACACCAATGAGATTGAAATTCAAACAAAAATGGAGTACTTGATGACAAAGTTGTCCCACAATTTGGAGCAATTACATTCTGGTAATGTGGATAATGTCGAGAAATTAATCAAAGTGACTGGCAGAATGCTACACTTAGTCAAAAAGTATCCATTTCTGCACGACACCTTTATTCGAGATCATGGTGTGCTTTCGCTCATGGAGTTGTTGGAGTCTCATCAAGATATACCGAAACAAAACCAGCTATGGTACTATACTTTGTCTGTGTTGAACTATGTGTTTGAGTCAAACGTGGGGCAATTGGAGAATTTTTGCTTTCTTGGAGGAATACCTACAATAGCGCATTTTAGAAGCTCGGCTTACGACAAGCGAGTAAGGATTGAAGTCGCTAGATTTATCAACAGGTTGAACGTTTCAAACAATGCTTTGTCGATGTTTGTTTCATGTGGTGGACTTAGATTGGTTGCCAAGTTTGTTGAAGAGGATTTTGACACTACCCCCATATTCCCTTTGGTTGCTATTGATACAATTCACAATATTTTGATTAGAGATGTTAGCAAATCGAAGTCTGATATATGTCGAATTTTGACCAAACATGGTGTCCTATTTTGGTTTGTCGTGTTGTTGAATATGATCTTGAAAAGGTGTCATCATTCGAGTTACAGCGTTGCGCAACAAGACGAATTGGAGCTGGCTGCTGGTAAAATTGTTGATGTTCTTCGATTTTTCAGTCAAGCAGAGACAAAAGTCAGAGTGGCTGTTGCTAATGTCGATATATTCAAACTTTTGGTCAAGCTATACGACAATTTGACTTTTACTCAGCAGATTGTTGTCTTGGGGTTCTTTAGGTCGATGTCGTGTATTGGAGATGTTTTGAAATACCTCTACAAAGCTGACATTTTGGAGTTTTTGGCTAGTTTGTTGGAAAAATATGTGCCATCGAAGTCCAACTATAAGGAAGTGATCAACAATCTTGCGCCACTTATTTACAATTGCCTTTCCCTAAATCATGCAAAGGAAGTTGAGTTTGTCAAATTGGGAGCACTTCCGCATTTGAGGTCTCTATCTTTGGTCAAACTACCTTTTCGGCAATTTATATTGCCCATTATGTGTGAGTTGGTCTATTGCGGCAAGTCTATCAGGGCAAAGTTGAGATCGTGCGATATCCTTGGATTGTATTTTAACTTGCTACTTGATCCATATTGGCAATCGAATGCATTGGAATCACTATATGCTTGGTATCAAATGAGCCCAAGACACGTTAAACTTGACGGGCCCCAAGCAAATAGCTGTTTAGCTGCTGGATTTCTTTTACCCAACGTTGCTAGTTTAGAATCAGTTCTTGATGTTTACTTGAAATTAATGACCATGGACGCTACGTTGGTTAGAACTATGCTGGAGGTGAATATAGTTGAAAACATTGTGGTGAAATTGAAATATCATCATCAACATCCGGTGATACAGGTGCTGTTATTGAAGATCTTGAAGCATATACTAATGAATGTGGTGATTGCAGGATTCAATCGTCCAAACGAGAAGGAAAAAGAGGTGATAGGACAAGTTGTCGAATTATTGCAAGGTTTACCTTTACGTCAAACCTCGCTTTTGGTGGGTGAAATCTCCACTGAGATTTTGCATTTGCTTCAACGCGGAAATTAATGACTGAGGGAAGAATCATTTGTATTGAAAAATTTTCCCCCCTCGCCATGTGCGAGCTAACGGTGCAGAACAGAATACGTGGAGATTCACTTGTGTATAGCTATTTTAAAAGATGACACCGGCAAGTTAAAAATTCAACACATTGTAGATCAAAATTCAACCTAGTGTCCCTGATTCCAAAGTGGCAAAATTTGATGGGTAGCGCTCTCCATCTTTTTTCAATTTTTTTCACAAATGCCGAAAGGAATGTGTGGGGAGGGAGAAGATTAAGATCCATATTCAGTTCGGCAACCACTCACTGCTATGTTCCCCATACCATATCCTTCTTCAAGAGTATCTCAACTAGATGCAAACATTTTAGACTCTGAGCTATTCACACTTTTGAAAGACCAATTATCATCCATTTTCCAGCTTCACGAAAACCAAAACTCACTCGCTAGCAAGCTTTCATACAATCGTCACCCAGAAACTTATTCGTTGCTTTTGAATTTACTCATTTTTAAATTGACAATATGGAAATCAGGCTCCTCGTATGGGTCATCGTTACAGAATTTAAAACTAACGGATTCTAGAACTGGGAAAATTATTGGGCTTAATAAAAAGGGGATTTTGTTGGCGGCGTTGGTTGGTACATACTTGTACAAAAAGTTGGAAACGGCACTTTACCAAATCAATGAAATAACGGGACAGGACGACGAAGAAAGCACCTCGTTGTTTCAAAGATTGAAACACGTCATATTGAATAATCGAACGGCAATATTGACAAGGATAGATAATACTTTGAAAACGGTTAATTTACTCAATTTCACTGTGTTTTTAATCAATGGAAAGTATCCATCGATCCTTCATCGATTACTTGGGATCATTGAAACGCCCATAATTTCAGATTTATTAAAATTTAATGGAAGCAACGTCAATTATGAATTTCAAAATCGACAATTGGTTTGGAATGTAATGACGGAATTCTTGGTGTTTCTTTTACCATTGTTGCAATTGCGCAAGATTAGCAAATTTACTAAGAAATTGTATCATAGAGCCAATGGACCAAATACAATTGAATTTGAACTGGGCAATAATGATGCAAAACAATTGACTCCTTATACTAATTTACCGGTGCTGGAATGTGCCATTTGTCATTACAACAACCATCAAGCAGCACAGTCAGGGGGTAGGGTGTTTACAACAGCAGGGCCGGTAACAAATCCATGTATCACAAATTGTGGCCATGTGTATTGCTACGTTTGTATTGCTACTCAATTCAATGTGATGAAATCAAGTGGTGATGATGTTCCATGTTTGAGGTGTGGAAGTAAATTGGAGTGGTTTAAAGAGTTTGAAGCAGACGAGAAGGCCATTGATGTAGATGCTATAACAATAACAATGGATGATGAGGATCAACAAGAGTCTGATGATGAAGTAAAGCAAGAGAAACCAAGTGGAAGTAATGATGGTTCAGATGGAAGTGATGATGATGAAAGTATTGAGAGTGGATCGAGTTATGGGCTAGCTGAGTACACTCACTCGGAAAAACCGATGGGCGTAAAGATTGAAAGAAAGCTCAGTAGCGTGCTGAATATATTCCAAGATGATGATGATAACCTGGAGAGTTTGAGCGAGGATGATGATGATGACTATAGTGAAGAAGAGGAAATCGATGCTGACGAAGCGTTACTATGATGTTTGTCCTTTTTTATATAAGTTCTAATAAAAGATTTGAACCTTTATCTTCCTTGGATAAATTCTTTTTCTCCTTTTTCAACTGTTGTTGTAATGTTTTGGCCTGTTTTGAATTGGCCAATTGTAAAACTTCATATGCTGCAACCAACACAAAAGCCGGTTGACCACGAGTCCAATCCATCAACTTGTCATTACTCAAAATCTCATCAACTGCCCTTTCAGCAAAGTCAACACCAATTCCAGGTATGTTTCCTGCACCTTCAACTTGGATCAATTTTTTAGATTCATTGTCAAATTTGAAGAGGTTTCCATGCATCAATGCCTTGATTGATCTCGACATAAATGGAATTTTGTTCAACAAATGGTAATCTTCCAATATATCTCCCTTTATGATTTTATTGAAAATTGTATCCAACAACTGCGGTCTATACTTGGAGTTGACTTTTTCATTGGTGGTTGCAATTGTTAAAAGATCAGTGATAAATTGAGCACCAATATTGACTGACAATAATTTATCAAATTCACCACTTTCACGACTATCAAGCAATGCTTTGTAAATTGGTTCAATGGATTTGTCAAACAACTCTTGTCTTTTTATCACTTTATCCTTTTTCGATGTCTTGGCATAGGCCAAGTCTTGATATTTCAACAATGCTTGTTTGACATTTGGAGAAAAATATTTACCATCCAACCCACGCAATATATACAAAATCGGCCTTCTGGAAAACTTGTCTTGCACTAATGGTGGGAGCTCTTCGGAAGTAAACATTTCACTGCAAAATGACTTGTAGGTTAATACAGTATCATCCACAGCCAAAAATAATGTAATCAAGACAACATTTCCGTATTCATTTTTGATCAATTCTTGTCTATGGGTTTTCAAGCTCTTAATTATACCTTTTCTTTCCTTTGCATTCGCCAAGGCAATTATACAGCATGCAACTTCTGACCCTTCTTGAGTGTGCACCAATTCGGCAAATTGTTCACTCAATAAATCAATGAAATCCCTAATGGCCGAATCGTTGGCGTCGATATCTTCAACCAAAACACTCACATATTCTTTCATTGCTGCATGCAAGATTTGGAAACCAGTTGATCCTTTTTCAACTGATGCTTTAATCGTTCCGTACAAATTTTGCATAATGAGTTGTTTCTTTTCCGAAGACTCTTTGATAATATCGACAACTGTTTTGCCCTTGCCGGAATCTCTAAACACGGCATATTCACTTCCCCAAAATTCCCTAATCATTTGCTGTTTTTGTGCAGCTGTAGAATACAACACAAACAAATCTTCAACAACGTATGCGCCTTCCCTGTGTCTCATCAACTTACGAAGCTTACCATGTAGCTCATTAACAATAGCTTCACGAGACTCCTTTGACCCATAGTGCAATATCTTGATGAGCAAATACTTACCATATGCTGAAGTGGCTAATTGATAAAAAGAGCCTTTCAATGCATCCACAATTTTGTCTCTTCTTTCCTTACCGGAATACTTGATCAATGTCTGTACTACCCTTGATGCATCGTGTTTCAAAACCAAGTCGTTTATTACATCATGCGACAATTCCCAAATTTCGTCACATAACTTATCACGTTGTGCTTTTGTTGGTGCCGGATGTTTTACTCTAAGTTTCTCCCACAATTTCTTGATATCTTGCACCTTGGCGCCGGATTTTCTTTGTAATTTTCTATCACTTAGTAATTTCCTTTGCTCAGAGTGTTGTTCTCTTGATGTTTTTTTATTTGGGTCGACTGATTTTGTTGCATTTTCTTTCTCTTCAACATCGCCTACTTCAACTTCATTGAGGTCATCCAACTCGTCCTCATCTGGCTCAACCTCGTCTAAATCGTCTAATTCGTCATCATCCGATGCGCCTGAATTACTCGCTGATTCCTGGTCATCCTCACTTACTGATAAATCTTCACTACTTGAATCAGGTTCTGATTCTAATTGTGCAACTTTTGACTTCGAGTCATTCAACTTCACCTTCTTTGTGCTGGGACTAGCTACGGCTCTATCACTTTGACGCTTGGTGCCCTTTAATTTATTCCCCATCTTGTAGTTATTGAAATTGATGTTGATATTGATGAATGAAAGAAGTGCATCGAGATGGGATGGGAAACTCATCGCGAGAATGAAAAAAAAAATATTTAATAAGTACGACCGCGCTACCCCTCCCCATAGAAAAACCGTAAACATCTCTCATCTCAACCTGGTTAGAATTGAATGAGATATAAAGTGTGATTCGTGTCAGTGCCTCTGTGCTTTCTCATTTTGTTGTAGCGTCCTTTTGCCCTATGAGCGTATGTCAGAGCGTGAATTGAGTAGATGCGCTCTACACTGGAAGAGAGAGAGCTCCTACAAAAAGGGTAATTACTGCGGCTTTGTCGTTTATCTTTTTTTCTTCTTGTTCGCTGAGAGAGGAGGGATTTGACAGAAATCATTCCATGCACATAAACCCCCCCTACCCAACTCATCAAACTCCACAGCCACCATGTTTAGAGGTACAGTGAGGAAAACTATTCCTTTAGTTGCATTTGCAGTAGGTGCAGTTGCGTTTCCCAAAGATTGGAGAAAAGGTCAATTTGCCACTGATCGTAAACTAAATCATATCAATGACGCAGTCATTCAACAAATTGAAGCCACTGATGAATTTAAGAAACTTGCATCCAACCCCAATGTCAAACATTACACATCAAGTAAATCATTTCCTGAACAGCATCGCTCCAACTATATAAACACAGGCATTTTATTTGGACCTGATTTGATGGAAATTGATCCACTTGTATTTGTCAATGAATCAACTGGGGAATTGACCAGTTTCTATCATTTAGGGGATAAGTTGATTAGTCAAGACGGACAAATCCACAACGGAATTATTGCCACGATATTGGATGAGGGCTTATGTTCAGCTGGTTTTAGTAAACTACCTTCCAAAAGAGGCGTTACCGCTAGTTTACTGATTGATTTTGAAAACCAAGCTCCACCTCAAAGTACAGTTGTGTTGCATTCAAGAGTTAAAGAAGCCAAGGGTAGGAAAGTTGTTATTGAAGGATATTTGGAAACTTTGGCAAATAAGGGGAATAAACCATTGTTGATTGCTAAAGCCAATTGTGTACTTGTAGAGCCACGATGGTTTAAGTATTTCGCATGGTTGCAAATATAAGTAAAGTTATGTCAGGAGAGAGATGGATGCAGTTAAGCTCTGGTTTCATACCGTAGGCGTATTGTTGTGGTCTGAAAGCTTTTGTAGCATCATAATAAATTGTGGTAAATCTAGAACCACTACAATTCGAAATGAAAAAGAGTAAAATAAAAATAAAAACAAATAAAAAAGTGTGGGGGAGAATCTTCATCGTAATCAATCGTTTCGATTCGAATTGGACTGTCCATTGCGAAATTGAGGTGGAATTCCGTTCCATTACTCAATTAGGTTATGGACAGTCCAATGGTTACCGAAAAGGAGTGAAAGGGTTACTTACGCACACACACACACACACAAACACACTACCTCTATCTCTTTGTCTCTGTCAAATTGTGGTGGCGGTGAGGTATTCTTTCTTTAACTGTATTGTATTGATAGCAATCATAAAGGACTATTTTTCTTTCTCTGTTTATTACACAAAGATGGTAGCAATGAAATAAAACATCAATCAACCAACCAACCAATTACTTCAGTAGATGGCGGGCTATGATGCTGAAAGGCAATTGACTTTGTACCGAGTTAGACGAAGTCATGTGGGGTCATTCCATTCCATTGATTACCCAATTGAAACAAAAGCTTGTAAAGTTAACACGTAATGCTTCTTCTTTTTTTGTCTTTTATTTGTTTTCTTTATGATTATAATATTGCTGTACGGTATGGGTGGGTTAGTGAATTGTATTGTCTTTGTTGCATGTGCAAAATATTACACAAAAGATGGAAAAGGTTGCTACTTTTCACACACACCTTCGTCTCTTGCCTCGAGACGAAATTGTTTTGAGAGACTGTCGTTGTTGTTTGCAATCACACTATAAATAGGGGACCAATTCCATCTACTCTTTTTCTCCTTCTCTTTCTCTTCTTCTTCTTCTTCTTCTTCTTCTATTCATTAGTTTTATTTTTGGAATTCAATTCACATTAACAAACAACTAAAACAAAAAAAACAATAATATGTCTGACTTAGGAAGAAAAGATCTCGGTGACAAAGTTGAAAGCAAGGTCAAACCAGACTCTCAAAAGTCTACTTTTGAACAAGCTAAGGACAAGGTTACTGACGCTGTTGACAGCTTGGCTGGTAAGGGAACTTCAGAAAATGACAAGTCTGCTACTCAATCTGCTTCTGACGCTGTCTTTGGTGACAAATAGATTAGCTTTTGATTTGTCTTGCAGCTAGTTTTGCTAGAGTTTAGAGTTGTGCTTTTTGGCCCAGCTCATATATAGCTTTATCTATAATAAAATACTCAATTGAAGTTAAAAACATCACTCTTGTTGTAGGCTGATTGGTGTGTGTTGGTGTTTAATTCGTGTATCATCTTTGGAGATCTATGCCCCACGTACCATTTATTGAACAAATCAAACTACATCTATTACTTCCACCCTTTTATCAAGAGCTACAACTCTCTTATAAATTAAAACTAAAAAGTAATAAAATATGAGGGATTATAAAAGTATCATTTAGACACATCAGTTTATGTTTCGTGATGCCGAAGCATTCACTCAAATGACAGATTAAACACTACTTACTGCTCTACCCATCTGAATTGTTCTTCAAACAATTTGTATTGAATTATTAAAACTATATATTCTTTTTAGCTATACCCTTTCACTTTACTTGTCACCAAAAACAGTGTCGGAAGCCTTTTGTGGAATTGACTTGTCGTGCTCAGAAGTTCCCTTACCAGCCAAACTATCAGCAGCATTGGCAACCTTATCTTTAGCTTGTTCAAAAAGGGTTTTTTGGGAATCAGGCTTAACTTTGCTCTCAACCTTGTCACCGATATCTCTTCTACCTAAGTCAGACATATTATTGTTTTTTTGTTTTAGTTGTAGTTTTGTAGTGTTGTATGTGGATGTGTAATGAAGTGGAGTAAGAGAGAGTTGAATAGATGGGAACATTTGATCCTATTTATACCACCTTTTTCCCCCAACTTACATACACACGTATTTTCCTCGAGGATTAAAATGTAAACAAAAGCAAAACAACCGCCCTATTGTTGTTGTTGTTGTTGTTGTTGTTGTTTACTTGTCTCGGTTTTTAGATTGTGGCAAAAAAAATGAATGACCTCCTTCAATTGCCCCTCCTCCTCCCCTTCCCCTTCCCCACTTTGTACAACAAATACTTTGTCCCTTGTAACATGTAGGTATGTCACTCTGCGTGTGTTTGCTATGACATCAATAAAGGTGTGACGTCGTAATAAAAAGAAAGAATACTATGCGGCATAGAGTTTGGATTTGGTTGCTATTGATTTTGTGTCATATAGACCAAAAAAAAAAAAAAAAAGACTAAGGGCAACAGCACAGCAAGGTGGTGGTGGTGGTGGTGGTTGTTGTTGGGTTGCTACGGAGACAGAGTCAGGGGGAGTCACTCGTTATTTCCATCATCATTATGATCATCACAGTTGGGTTTTATTACTCACTGTGAACTATTGTTTCTCCACTAAAGTTTTGACAATAAGATGGATCTGGTACAAGATTAAAACTTTACTTTTTTACGAGATAATTGGATTAGTTACCCCTTACCCAGGTCTACACACAATTTAACCTCGGTAGTCGTGTCAATTCCATGGGCACTTGTATACAATTTCGAAAAGGTAACCGCAACTTCAGTGTATCAAAAGTACTGTCGGTTGTTGATACATCTTTGTAACTTCCACCGTACGTCCTTTTTTCCTGTCAACACCAATAAACCGATAGGACAACATCTTTCCTTCTTTTCCTTTTTTTTTTGCAAAGTTTGTCTACCTAAAGCGGAGCATACGCTTTTGATTTTTCAATCGAACTTTAGTAGCGGATTAATTTACGCACAATTTCAACCAATTGTACTGCGTACAGCCATTGACCAAAAGAATTGGGCCCAATGTCTCTCAGTAATGGAAAACCCTTTCTCAAATGCGTGTCAAGCTTTGGTACTAGGTGCCTATGATGGACAAACTGGATGTTTCTTGGTCTTGTTGAAGTAGAGGTACGCATTGGGACACTTTCAAAAGAGAAGAGCCCTTATGGGAATGTGTTTTTCACTTTGTTCCCGAAGATGCATAACAAGAGAGGATGGTAAAGATGTGTGGGTGTAGTGTAAAATTGGCATGAAATAGGCAGTCGCAATTGCGTCTTGCATAAACTTGCAACTAAAAATAAAAAACTAAAAAAATTGAGAATCGTTTTCAGACGCGACGAGAGAGAAACAAAACAAAAGCTTCAGATACACACTGCACAAGTTTTTACTCTTCAGACTGTACACTCATATCTCCAAAATGACAGTCTCTATCAACAAAGCAGAACAAGCATATTTGGATCTCTGTCAAAAAATCATTGACGAAGGAGAACATCGACCAGATAGAACCGGAACGGGAACCAAATCCCTCTTTGCCCCACCACAATTACGGTTCGATTTATCCAATGATTCGTTCCCATTGCTAACTACTAAACGTGTATTCTCCAAGGGGATAATACATGAACTCTTGTGGTTTATTGCTGGATCCACGGATGCCAAAATCTTGAGTGAAAAAGGAGTTAAAATATGGGAGGGCAATGGTCTGCGAGAATTTTTAGACAATCTTGGATTGACCCATCGTCGTGAAGGTGATTTGGGACCAGTTTATGGGTTTCAATGGAGGCATTTTGGTGCTGAATATAAAGATTGCGATACTGACTATACTGGCCAAGGTTTTGATCAGTTGCAAGATGTAATTAAGAAGTTAAAAACTAATCCATATGATAGAAGAATCATCATGTCAGCTTGGAACCCACCGGATTTCCTGTTGATGGCGTTGCCCCCATGTCATGTCTTTTGCCAGTTTTATGTCAGTTTCCCTAATGAGTCTCAACTGGCTTCTAACTCCAACACCAGCAACACCAAGAAAGCCAAAATATCAAGCAGACCAAAATTATCCTGTTTATTATATCAAAGATCGTGTGATATGGGCTTGGGTGTACCTTTCAATATTGCATCATATGCATTACTCACAAAGATGGTTGCTCATGTGGTGGATATGGATTGTGGAGAATTTATCCATACCTTGGGTGATGCCCATGTATATTTAGATCATATTGATGCATTAAAGGAACAAATGACAAGAATACCAAAACAATTTCCCAAATTGGTGATCAAGGAAGAAAGAAAAGATGCAATTAAAACTATTGATGATTTTAAATTTGAAGATTTTGAAATTGTTGGATATGAACCTTATCCTTCAATCAAGATGAAAATGAGTGTTTAATAGCGTCTGAATGGAGCTGTCTTTAATCAAAGTGGGTTTCTGCTAAAAACTGATCTCTAGTTTAGTTAGAATTAAATATAAACAAGTACTATATACGTTCATAATTGGCGACCCTCTTCTAGTTAGGCATTCCGAAGATCGAATATATCAAGGTCCCAATCTGTATTAAGGCTATGCTTACGTTTCTTTGCTGGCTTGTTGTTTATCTTGTTTGTCAAATTTGAAAGCGGTTTCCTTTTCCCGCTCTTGGTGGTTGCATTTGATGCATGATCATTGCTCTCGGTGGACTTGGTAGGGGAAAGATCCAACTCAATCACTTCGCGCTCAATTGCCACTGGGATAGTTTTCTTTTCGTGGGTGTTTGGTTGTGGTTCGTGTTCTGTTTCAACCGCGGGAGAATCCTCTTTGATTTGGATTCTTTTCAGTCTCCTTTGTTTGGTAATTGAACCAGGTGTACGCACTTGAGAGGTTGGCTTCTTTCTCAATCTGGTGGGTCTCCTTGGACTCGTATCATTGTCCAACTCAATGACATTCACGGGTTTTTGTTGTGGCGCAGCTTCACCCACCTCTTTGTGACAAATTTTATGTTTAGAGTTTGTGTTGTGTCCTTCACTACCCTTAGATTTATCATCATGTCCGCTACCCTCCGCCCCATCATCTGTGATAGCAACGTCCTGTTGTTTCTCTTTTATCTCGCCATCACACTTCAAACTCTCCAAAACGGCTTCATATTCCAGCATATCAGGCAATATCGACGTCAGCTTCTCTTTCATTTGTCTCGACTCAATGTTCCTCTCTTTACAATTTTCTTGTTTCTCTTTCATTTCCACAAATGACGACTCATGGCGACCGAATTCTGCTAAAAAGTTACTTTCTTCATCATCCTTGTCCTTTCTCTCTCTCGATGGATTCTCTACTATTACTGGGCTTAAAGGCCCCTCAACACCACCACCATCTTTTTGTTCATCATCACTGTTAATTGTTGGCTCTTTTGCAAACACCCCAACCAGTCTTATATCAAACATCTCCTCTGAATCCAGTTCATCCAAAATGCTCAGAAACTTGGATGAGGATTCAAATTGGTCATTTTTTTTGAAAAAATGTGGTATTTCAAACTTCTTTGTTGTAGGTTCATCTCTCGTTGCCGTATCTAAAGGAGTGAGGATTGACTTGGCTTTTGAGATGGATTGCATGGACTCTCGCCTTGTCAGCAATGGCTTTGCTTCATGTCCCTTTTTCCTCTCTTCAATTTTATTGCTCGTATATGCGCCAGCAGGTTGTGGTATACCCACATCTATCCCATTATCAATGCGTATTCGATGCAATAGCTTCTTACTAACATTGAAACTGTTTACCAAATTCTTCTCCACCAACTCAAGTGCCAGATTGAGCGCGTCATTTTTCCGAAGCCTAATGAGCTCATCATTCATTGAAGTGATTTTATCTTCTAGCTCAGTGATTCGTGCCGATAAGATTCCATTGCGTCTTGCGAGCACCTTGTTTTGATTTATATACTGCTGCAATTGCGATGTTGTTGTTGTTGTCGTTGTTGTTGCGAGCTCGTCACCATGGCTATTATCCTCCTGTGAGATGTGTGTTGCGGGGTTGTGTATAGTAGCTCTTCGAGATGTATTGTCTCTTGACTCTCCAAGATCTGCTTTTCTTGCCATTTGAGCTGATGTGTTAGGTGGGGGATTTTAGAATTGGTTGCTTATAATTTTCAAAATGTAAACAAATCACGAAACAAAAACAAAAACAGAAAAATCAACGCGATATCAGATCCCAAAAGTAACCTTCACAGACACTAGATCTTGCACCCACTTATGACAAGACAAAACACCGCAATTTATCAAAAGATTGCTGAAAAGAGAGCAAACTTGGAACTTCTAAGAGAGTTCAGACTGTTGACTGATGAATTAGCCAATGAATTGGAACAAATTGGCGATCAATTGGAAACAATGAAAGATGGAACAAGTAGTGTGGCGTTGATTTTATCTAATTGGCAACGAGTGATCCAATCAATCTCATTGGCATCGCTAAGCTTGCTAAAACTGACTAACACGGCCACAAACGAGGAAGTAGATCAAGATGCATATCCCGAACCCTTGATCAGAATAAATTTACAAGATGAAAACGAAGATGAACAAGAAAGTGAGAGTAATGACGAGCTAAATGGACGATAAAGATATCAGATAATTCACCTGTTGTTTTATTCTACCTTGTCTAGTATGACCCTTCCTAGATTATGACGATCTTGGCTTGTTCTATAACCATGTGTACCCAAGATCTAAAAGAATCATCATCGAGTCGCTTTTTCAACTCATTCAACAACTTCTCATCAAACTCACTCAAAGAAGGGTTCAAAGTGTCATTCAAATTGACATTCTCTAGCAACTGGTTCAATTGAGAAACGATATTTGGTTGACTCACAAGGGTTTTGAACAAGATGCTTGATTCCACTTCATGCTTCACCACATCATCGGTGCCATTGATGGTATGCTTGACTTCAGTTCCCAATGTTAATAGACGTAGTAAAATAATATTGATAGATTCATTAGTGTGCTCTTCATTCGAAAATGTTTGCGCCACTTTCAAAGCGTAGACAAACCCATAATCTTGTAAAAACTTGGGTTCAATAACGGTCAACAACTCAATCAATAACAGCTCGTTCAAACGCAAATCACTCGATAATGGTCCAAATATGTTTGCAGCGATAGAATTTGCATCAGCTTTGTCAATTTTTTTATTGAGGAATTGACTAGCAAAATTTTCCTTCTTGATAGCAGCAATTCTTCCCCCACCAGCAACGACATCTCTTACCTTGATTTGGTAACGAACCTTCATCAACTCATTATCAAATTGTTTCTTTGTAGATGCGCCCACGGCAATTGCTGACAACTTACCCAAAGAGAGCTGAGTCAACTGATTGTTAATCAGTTCTTTATTATATGACGCTGCTAATCCCAATGCTTTTGACGCTAATTCAAAGTCATCATCAAGTAAGTATCGAATCCATGACACACTCGATGTCGATTCTGGATTCTGTTTAAAGTATTGCAAAAGGAAATGCTTGTAATTGGAAAACTCAAGCAACAACTTCTGGTATTCGCCATTGTTTATGTAGTGTTCGTATACGCAGGCTGCGAATGGGTATCCAAATTCTTCAAAGTATAATCCGTAGTTTAGTTGCTCAATTGACTTCGAATCTCTTTCTGTATCTAAAATTCTCGCAAGCGATGCAAAATCGTGGTATTTCTCAGCAAGGACTTTTGCCTCTTTGACCAAGCCCAATTTCAACAATGCCGTGATCCAATTCTTTTTCTTCTGCGCATAAAACGTGCTGAGCTCTTCATATTGTGTGTCAAGCCTTTGTTCCTTTGTGGACTTTATGGCACTAGTGTAAAAATAATATAATACCTGAACGATACAAGAAGCGTCATACTTGTCACTGTTATTTCCAATGACAAAATCTTGTGTGAACTGTGATTCGACACTGTTTAGCACTTCACTGTCAAACAACCATGACATTCCAACTTCGTCACTATACCTCACAGCATTCAAATACACACCATCGTGAATTGTAGTAACAACCAATGAGGACGTAGAAAGAGTGGTTTCCTTCAAATGGTCAAGGAACGAGTTTAATACCTCGCCTATGTTTTCAATCTCTGAAATAAAAAACTGCCTTGGTTCAGGCCTAATCTTCCTGAATACTTCCATGTAAGTCTCGTTAGCATCAATGTATTTCCATAAGTTCAGTGCGCAATTTGTTTTTTCCAAATTCTTGACAACTTCTGCAATCATTGGAAAATCGTCGGGAAAATTCCGCTGACAGTATGCAATCAACTCGGTCAAAATCTTTACCTTTAGTTGTAATAAATCGGCTGTGACTGGAAGTGTATCAGGTAAATAAGGCGAGGTCGAAGTCATGACTTCTTTTATGATAGATCTAACGGCATTGTGCACCGCTATTTTCTCAGCTTTATGTATCAAGTCAAAATCAATCACTTTGGAATCGGAAAAGAATATCCCTTGCTCAATGTGTGATTTCAAAAGCAACGCTGTGTCGTAAACAATTTCCTTCTTTGGTGTTTCTGGAAACTTTTCCAATCTCAAAACACCATAGTTTTTTGTAATGAGAATGACGGAGGGATTTGAATCTGGACTTTGATTTTCGTAGCCATAACCTATCAACTTAGTAGCGGGGTTAATCCTAATAACATCTTCCCAGCGTGGCTTCGTGTACGTGAAGGTATTTTTTGGTTCAATGTAAGATGTATCCAAATCCGTCATTATGATTGTTTTGTCCATGATAACAAATGCTGTTTTACCTGGTGAAGGTAGAAATAGCCGTGGTGACGTTGAGTCATTACTGATTTTCAAATCATGCGAGCCATAGTAGAGAGCACCAGACTTATCAGCACGAAATGTTGCCAACATCAAGGTACTATTCCATTCCACCAAAGCGAGAAAATAGCTGTTGTCTTTTAATGGCCATATGTCAAGGAACTTTGATGGAGGCCCGCTTCCTGGATAGGCGTCTGGATCAACTGATAACGTTTGCTTAAATGAGGAAGCATTGTTGATATATGGCGTTGAATTAGGTGTCATTGAATTACAAGTTACCGAGTATAATGTACCAGCTGAAGTAAGAACGTATATCGCTTGCGATGTGGCAAAACTGTTGTCCTTTGCTGACCTTATTGCAACAATATCACCCTCGTCATGCACAAAAAGTTTAGCAAGGAAACTCCTCTCAGGACTGACCAATTCCATTGTTGATAGACAGGGAATGCTTCTGTAGTCTCTGAGTGAAATAAGAATACATCTTCGAAGCGACGTTGCCACAGCAATTCCTGCTGGTTCGACGTTTTCCACCAATGTTATACATTCGGTTGGTTGAAGACTTACCTGCAAGTCTAATGGCTTGTCATGAATCAACCCCAACGTTGGTGCACGCTGCACGTTTTCGTAAAACTTAACTAGCCCAGTAATTGCATCTATCAATAAAAGACCAGGGTCTCGGCCTGTCCCACTTGAAGGGGATGTTAAAATGGCCACTGGCAATTTGAACGATTTGTCAATGGGAATTTGAATGGAAAGGGGGGATGCGTCAACAGATTTGTACCGCCATACGTAAACAGAATCATTACTTATAGCAGCAGCATACTTAGATTCCGAATCCGAGTAGGCATTGACAAATGTTGTTGTTTTGAAAACACTGGGCAATCCTGGTAACCTTGAAACACAATAGTGTTTGTTTTTAGTAAGTTCTTCAGCCTTAGTAACACTGGGCTTCACAATTGGTCCCGCAAACTTTCTAGGCTTAAATATTGATGACATGTGAAGCGAAATTGAAGTGTGTAATGGTGTGCGGTGGTGTTGGTGCTCATTTTTGAATTTTGGTGTTTATTTTTTTTTTTTTTTTTTTGCTTTCAGGTAACTTTGATGCTACAACATCTCAAGATGGAAATTTTTTTCATTTTCAACAGATTACATTATCACTATACAGCCATCTATATCTTTTGCCTTTTAGTTTCTGGCTCTTCTACTTCATCAGCAAAGTACTCTTCATCAGATACATATACCTCGTCATCATCACCTTCCCCTTCCTCCTCACTTTCACTGATATCATACTTCTCCTTCAACCCCTTCATCTTCCTAGTTTGAAGCTTACTCAAATCTTGCTTACCAACATGTATTTGTGCAACCTTATCACCCATAAAATCAGTACTTATGTTCTTCTTGGTCTTTGCCTCTAATTGTTTTGGTTTCTTGAGGGCTTCCTTTTCAACCTCCGGCGCTGGTGTTCTTCTTCTACCAATCTTGAAGTCGAATCTTGGTCCAATTTCATCCAATTCAACCCTAGGCAATTTTTGTCCCGATTTAAACGTCTTCAATCTGTAAACTCTGAAGTGGACATTAGGCAAGTCCTTCTCATTATTTGAATCTTCAATCTCCCCAACTGAAAGTGATATTATAGATTGTAGACCTGCAACATCTTGTAAATCTGTCTCCTCACCACGGTAAAAATCCAAAAACATTGATTTGAGTTGCTGATAGATTGCATGGTTGTCAAATGCGGGACCGTTAAAGACAAACATGGGTTTCAATCCAATGGTAAATGTAAGCTTTTTGAAATCCTGCAATAGCTTAAGGTTGTTTTGTATCGATAACTCAATCATGTCATACACTTTATGGTTGAAGAATCTGGTAAACACCAACGTATTTGGCCTCTTTTTATTATGTGATGAAAATACCATCAACGATGAATCATTCTTTTCAGCGAAAAACTCCAACTCAGTGGCATCTTCGAATGGCCTTATTTCATTCTTTTTTGAAAACTTCTTTGCAAATGGCTTCTTTAGAGCCATCAAATCACACATAGCATCGTGAAGTAATTTGTTACCCGTCGAACCAGGAACAAAAAGTGCTGATTTTGTATTCTCAACAAGTTTGGCTTCCTTCTTAGCTAGAGCTCTCTTGGAACGAGCATTCTTTGGCTTGATCGTCTTAATCATTATCAATTGAAGAACTAGTGTTGTGGAATGTTTGGGGGAGAGATGGCTCTTTTTTTTTTTTTCTTTTCTGCCTTGCAGAGATGAGGTCAAGAATTCTAGAGAGCTACCATATGGGCTAAGATTGGAGTCACAACGATTGTTGCCCTTCGTCATCTTCTCAAGGCTCGTGTTTCCGAGAAGGCATGTGATTAGGCATATGCCACTTTAAGTAGTTTGTGGAGGAGAGCGTGGCCCCTTGTGATACCTTACGGGTTGCACTAAGCTTCCGCAATATCAAAATCTGGAGCATAACAGTCAAGATGGTGGGGTAATTTTAGTTAAAGTAGATGAGGATTCTCAGCCTGCAAATTGTGCAATTGCATAGTGTTATACCAGTCTTTTCAACAACACCTTTTTCTAAGCTAAAAAGTTATCTGGAACTTCAAATTTTATAATCTATATTTTTTGCATCCATTTCGCAACCAAAAAGGTAACGACAAAAGTTTTATTAAATCTTTTATGCGAGTTTGAAGGTCAACTACCGGATCGGAAGCTTGTGAAACAAGTTAACGAGCTCACTTCTCAGAGAGCTACATAAAGAATTCACTAACGGATCCAAAAGAAAAAATTGGTTTTTAGATTGTTTCCCATCCGTCTCAAACTTACCAACTTGTAAGTTTTTATACAATTCTACGACATGTTAGCCCAAATCTAGCCTCTCAACCGGTCTAATATAGCAGCTATCTGAAATGAAGAAAAGGTAGTGGAAGTAGATCGAAACTGGCTCGTGTTTCTATTTCTTGAAAAAAAAAAGCTGAAAAAATTAACAATAAAGGTCCTAACCAGATTCGAACTGATGTTGTTCGGAGATTTAACTTCAATAGATGAAATCAAAACCGAAAGTGATAACCAAGCTACACTATAGGACCAGAAATGGCACACAATGAGTAGCTGCATTGAAAGGTCCTAACCAGATTCGAACTGATGTTGTTCGGAAGTTCAACTTCAATAGGTGAAATCAAAACCGAAAGTGATAACCAAGCTACACTATAGGACCTTAACAACTAAGCCATTGTGCTCATTTGCTGCCAAATGGCAATGCCGGACTACTAAGAAAGTTTGAGTTGATCAGGCTAGAGCAAATCGAAACATTGTTTGGGGCGTCATTTCACCGAGCTCTTACGGTCCTTTGATCTTGGACGTATGCTCGAAAGTAGAGATGGATTTGCTAGCACAGGTGTTCAAGTGCAGTTAAAAGATTGATTATTTTACGATACCGCAAACAAGTCATTTACGCGTATGGTTGCCAAAAACTAAAAAAGGAGCGGGGCGAAAGAGGCAGTTAGAGAAAGCTACAGAGAATGATCCATAATATTGGAAATATGTTTTTGAATCTATGCTTTTTAATAAAGTTGCAATACAATAATTTTATGAAAGTAGTATAGTAGTAGTGTCAGTAGCAGTGATTCAACATTTAAAGGTATCAGCGATATACTAGGGGCAATTCAAAACAACCTTGACTGTAGTGGGTTCAGTAGTGGGTGATTTGTTCACCAGCTCGAGTGAAGAACAAAATCTGACAAATGGGCTGGTACAAGAGGTGTAGAGTACGCAAGGAGACTGCTTCACAGCAGTAATGGACTGAGTCTTTATCAAAGTGCGAACTTGCAATGAGTTCACTGCTCAGGTTACAATTCAAACTTGTTTGTCAATCCGTATTGTTGAAACTCTCTAGTAATAGAAAAATACGCGTACGCAATTGGTGATGATGTATTCTTTAGAAACGGTGGTGTTGGTGAATCGTGTCCAGGTGTATATCTACTAACATCATTCTCCTGTGCTCCATCGTCATTTGTGTATGCTAACTCTAGTACCATCTCTATGAGCAAATCTTTATCACCTTCATCAAGTGAATAAGGCAAATAGTTACTATGCAATAAAGTCATAGAGGTTATTTGTGTGTTTACTGCCACTTGCTCCTGCTTTGCTGAAATGCAAATCCGAATATCGCTACAATCATTATCTTCTCTAAACACTCAATGAATACGCTAGTTGGATAAAGACTCAGCATCCTCGTTCCAACTTCGTGGGCGGTTTGTCATGTGTAGGATTGCAAAAGTATATTCATCAGCCACGAATATGAGACTCGCATATTGCACTTCTTGTGTTGACAAATATTCCTCAACTGCATTACCTCATAACTTCTTTTTCTAGTAGAACACCACACATCTTGTGGCGACGGATCAATGCCTCGAATAAGCTCATGGGTAATCTCGTCAACACTTGGCACTCACATCTCAAGAAACATCCCTTGACGAAATCAATATCATTGACAGACAATTTCGTCATTTCTTCTTCCTTTCTAGCATGGCTATTCAATATGAAGTAGTCTTCATGTGTCTGTATTGAACAGTTATGCCTCATTCATAAATCAATTGGCTTTAAGTTGCAGAAAAGCTTTTGTATAAAGAAGTGTGGTGCGCGGTATGCGCTATTATCCCGAGGATATCAGCAACATCGAAATCTTAAACAGACAGAGAGAGAGACAAGGAGAGAGAAAATGTGAAAGTGAAAGATATGTTCAATCACCCATGGACAATGTCGAATGAAAAACAGCTGCAAGACAAACTTTTGTTCAAGATTTATACACTATAGAGCGTATAGACTAGAGGGAGAGTGTCAAATTGTTGTTGAGAATACTTCATTATATCATGAGAGAAAACCTTCTTACCTTTGTGGTTGAAAGGAACTTTTGTTTTCTTTTGATTCCGATCTCGGTTAAGTCGGCCTGATTCCGTCCACTTTGAACTTGAATATGTCCTTCTTTTTTCTCAATGCATTGGAATATAGTGAAGGGGAGGTGCGTCAAAAACAGATGCTTTTTTTTTTTTTTGGCTTTGCTCGGTCGAAGTGTCGAGTGAAATTCAAAATTTCCGTCTCGCGCGAGACAAAGACGAAGACGAGGACCAACCATCAACCACCAACTACGCCAACGAAAGTGGAGATATACTTTCAGTAAAACTGTTTGTGTAAAATTACGGATTAATTAGGAACAACTTTTTTGGTTTTTATTATTTTCTATTTTTTTTTTTTTTTTTTTGGGGTTTTTTGTGGTTCACATGAGAAATGAGTCATGTGATCCAGTAAAACACCACACTTTTTATATATATATCACAGTAGAATTATTTGAAAATTAACTGCCAATCTTGATCAATAGACTATTTTGACATACACTCTAATTGTGTACCGCTTTCGTATAAAGTGTAGTTTCTCTCATATAAAAGGTTATGGATTATATATTCATATACACAGACCAATCATTTTGAATTATTAAAGCGGGGTGAATAACTCTTTTTTTTTTTTTTTTTGCAGTGCGTTTTTAAAACACAAGCACAAAAACGTGATTAAATACAAAAAACTTCCATTCATCAGAGAGTACAGTACAGTACAAAATACTTGACAAGTATGTCGTTGTTGTGACACACCAGTGACAGAGATTTTTGTTGAAAAAATTTATATAACCGATATCCCACCAGTAGAAATCTTTTTCCACTTTTCTTCTTGTTCTTGTTCTTGTTCTTCTTCTTTTGTTCAACACTACATCATCTCAACAAACATGTACAAGACTCAATTGATCAAAAACAAACAACAATTGTTACAATTACAGGTGCAATTAAGATCTTTGTCTTCTACTGCCACTTGTTTGAAATTTGCTGAAATCCCATTGGCTCCACCTGACAAGATTTTAGGTATCACTGAAGCTTACAACAATGATTCTAATCCTAAAAAAATCAACTTGGGTGTTGGTGCTTATAGAGACAATTCAGGTAAACCAATTATATTCCCATCAGTTAAAAAAGCTGAAGAAATCTTGTTAAAGAAGGAAACTGAAAAGGAATATACTGCTATTATTGGTTCCAAAAACTTTCAATCAATTGTCAAAAATTTCATCTTTAACAACTCCAACAAAGATGCCAATGGTAAACAATTGATTGATGATGGTAGAGTTGTTACTTCCCAAACCATTTCCGGTACTGGTTCATTGAGAGTTATTGCTGATTTCTTGAACAGATTTTACTCCAACAAGAAAATCCTTGTCCCCAAACCAACTTGGGCCAATCATGTTGCTGTTTTCAAAGATGCTGGTTTGGAACCTGAATTTTACAATTACTATGAAACTAGTAAAAACGATTTGGATTATGAAAATTTGAAAAAATCATTGCAATCACAACCTGAAGGTTCAATTGTCTTGTTGCATGCTTGTTGCCATAATCCAACTGGTATGGACTTAACTAACGAGCAATGGGATGAAGTATTGCAAATTATTCAGGATAAGAAATTTTTCCCTCTTGTTGATATGGCTTATCAAGGTTTTGCTAGTGGTAAACCATATAACGATATCGAGTTGATTAGAAAATTGACTAAATTGGCTAATGAAAACAAGATTCCAACTTTTGCCTTGTGTCAATCATTTGCTAAAAACATGGGATTGTATGGTGAAAGAACCGGATCCATTTCGATTATTACTCCATCAGCTAAAGAATCAAAAGCTATTGAATCACAATTGAAGAAATTAATTAGACCAATTTATTCATCTCCACCAATCCATGGTTCCAAGATTGTTGAAGTTATATTTGATGAATCAAGTGGTTTGTTGCCCCAATGGTTGGAAGAATTGGATAAAGTTGTTGGAAGATTAAACAATGTGCGTCAAAAATTGTATGACAATTTGGATAAATCCAACTACAATTGGGACCACTTGTTGAAACAAAGAGGTATGTTTGTTTACACTGGATTGTCACCAGAACAAGTGATCAAATTGAGAAATGACTACAGTGTTTATGCTACTGAAGATGGTAGATTTAGTATTTCAGGAATTAATGATAACAATGTTGAGTATTTGGCCAATGCTATTAATGAAGTTGTCAAGGGAAATTAAAAGGGAAAGAATGGCCAAAGAATATAACAGGAACAAGGTTCGCTTAACTTTCTAGTTGGGTGGTTGTGGTATTGTTTTGCATAGGTTTGAAAAAGAAATAAATAATGTAAGAACGAAACTAGACAAACTCTATGTGATATCTCGTTAGTGCAAGCTGTAGATTACACCGGAATTTAACCTTGTAAAAGAGGTGAGCTAGTAGAGGTAGAAAAGTAAACTTAGACAAAGTGGGAGTGGAGGCTATAGAGTTTTAATTGCAAGCTTTAGGAAAGTAATACCAGACAACGCGATTGGAATTGGAACACCAAATATGGCACAGAAAAGAAAAAAATATAGACTTTGTAACCAAAAGAAGAACATCTATCATAACATTAGCTGAGTCATTTTATACATTGTGAGCCTGTGGTAGTTCCTGTTGAGGTTAAACTTATTGGTAAGTCTTGTGTATTTAATCCGAGCAGGTACTTTTCGAGTTCTTTACGTGTAGCTACCAGTTGACTGGATGTGAAACATGTATAAAACCCTTCATGAACAGGTAAGAGTTTTATACCTGAATCTCTTAGATTGATGATGTTTAGAATATGTTTTATATTAGCTAGACATAATCCTCTGTTCATTATAAATAGGTCTGGATAGATCGCCATGGGCATTGCATTATTAAGTATTTAAAAATCAAGTTCTAGAGATTTGAACCGTTTTAAAATGGTAAGCGATAAAACTACAGAAACCCCGCTCACCCAATCCACCAAAGAGTCTAGCTTGGCAATTGGTTTTCAACAGTTACTTGTTGATGTTTCCAAGTGAAAGAAAAATAATACAGATAAAAGGGGGTTCCTTCAAAAAGGTCTTTTACCCTCCCCCCCTCGCCCCTTTTTTCTTAATTTGGTCTTGGCCTGATTTTTCATTGTATGTTATAAATGGGTGTTTTTATTTTATTGTTGTTGTATTAATTTTTACTTTCTGTGCGCCGGAATTCAGAATGGTGGGGGGTGTGAGTTGAAGCGCGAATGTGGCATGGGAGGAATAATTAGGTCATCGCCCTGTCCATCGTACCCCTAGAACCGTAATCACATTTCACGTTTTTTTTTTTCTTTTTCTTCTCCAAGTGTCATTCCTGTCATATCAAAATCCGGAATTTCCACAACTGTCAGAAAAAGTGGTTGTTCTTTTCTAGAATGGCGTGTCATCAGGCGAGAATGAAGTCTAGGTCAACTATAGATGATGGTGTCTTTTAGATTGGTGTTGGTGCGTTCACTATATTTACTTGACATTCCTTTCTCCCCTGTAAGCCTCTCTCTCTCTCTCTCTTTTAATATAATCAAAGCTTCTTTTATAATAAGTGTGTACTACTTGTACTGCTTGTGCTACTTGTGCTACTTGTGCTACTTGTACTACTTGTAACTGTATCATAATGTAATGATCTGGTATGAAGTTATATACAGTACATCTAAAAACACGACCCAAAAGAGAGACAACAATAGCACACAACCCTTTTTTATTTTTTGTTTTCTAATCAAACCATAAACATCAAAACATCAATCCATCTGATATATACACCCCTGTATACACACACACACACCCACGCAGCTCACAACGCAACTGCTTGCTTTATATAGACCTGATAAGGCTATTATCCACTATTCAGTTATAGCGACTAACCATACCTCCTTATTTCCATGAGCATAACTAGTGAACAAAGGAGTCGAGAGCAAAACTCCTGCTCCAATGCCACAACAAATGACCACGTCAATGATGATTCGTCTGATTTTGCTTTTGATCAGACAATACTTGATGATACCAACAAGATATTAAAAGAATTGGAACGTAAATTGTCTATACTGTCATCGACTTCGTCACAACAAACAAACACCTCATCAGTCGTATACAACAACCAATACCTGGGCTTGGGTAAACAGAGGATACAGAGTCATGTGCTAAATACAATGATTCACCAAGATAATTACAACAGTGAGTATAGCGACCACGAAAAGAGTCAACGAATACACAATAGCATTTTCAATCCCAATGAATTATTTCAAGAACGGAGTCAATACACCAAATTTACCAAATTGGCACTGCATTATAATGATGATAGTATAGCTAAAATTACCCACTTGTCCAAACGAAGGGAAAGGAAAGGTAGTAATTCTGTCGTGAGGCAGAATTCACTAAATTTAACCAAGAATAGACTAGAAAAAGGATCACAATTATATTCATCAAATTACGATAACGATAGACAGCAAATTGATGACTTTTTGGGAGATGCGCAGGTGAATGACATATATGCATCAGACGAGGAAGCAGACAAAGAGGAAGGAATAGATGATGATGGTGATGACGACGACGAAGACGAAGATGAAGAATCAAGATTGGACTTTTATTACACTGCAAGCCATGATGGTGATGACGATGACGATAATGATGATTTTTTGGACACATTTGACGACGGCGACGGATCGGCATATCTGGATGACGAAACCGAGGGAAATAAGCGAAGGGGTCATCACGAATATGAGGAATATGACGGTGAGCTTGACCAAGACCAAGATGATCTTATAATACCGCCTTCGCCACCTAGATCTCCACCACGTGATCTAGATCCAAATAAACTATACGGACTTTACGACTTTTCGGGACCTGACCCTTCACATTGTTCGTTAACACGTGACGAACCAGTGCATTTACTCAACGATGAAGATAATTATTGGTGGTTGATCAAAAAATTAACCAAGGAGGAAAAAATAGCCAGGTATCAGCAAACAAATGATGCATCAGTAGACATTGATCTGGACAGAGAGGATGGCAAAATTGGATTTGTGCCTGCCGAGTGTCTAGAGACGCATGGAGAACGATTAGCACGATTGAATTGTCACAAGAATGAAGAAATGGAAAGGCTTGTAGAGAATGAACTACAATTGATTGATCGACAACCGAAAACAAAAAAGACAATCAAGACAGTCGCATTTGAAAACTTGGGTAATCTTATGGACAGTGACGACGAAGAGAAAGACGGTGAGGAGCAATGCGACAATCAACAGAGGAATGGGCATGGACACACCAGCATCACAAGCTGTACTTTCACTACCAGCAATGACGAGCATGATATACGGAAAATTCTTGAATTATACAATGTTGATTTAAACGAGTTGCAACCACCATCACAATTGCAAATTCAAGAGCCTGAAACATTGAGTGATGTCTATCCAATGGAAGCGCCATTGATTATAAATAAACGAAGTAATGGGGCATCGCGGTGAATAGTTGTTTGTATAGATGATTGTACCTAAAGCAATACAAACAAGAGGTTCGCTTATGTGTTTGTATGTGTAGATTGTTGCCACTACCTTCTCGCTTTGTCCCTAGAAAAAAGGTGAAACCTAATTCCGAGCATTTAAACACTTTAGTACATACACCCAGTATTCAACGTATATTACATAACTCAACGCATTCATTTGACAAAGATCTGTTTCCCACAAGACTTTATGCAATAGCTAGTTCAATTGTAACCCATTTTCACATTACGTCGTCAGAAGTCAAACCCACTCAAAAATGCAACCCTTAAATCTTGAGCAAGAGCTACAAAACTTTCAGCAACAAAAGTACCCCACATTAGAGCAAACAATAGCCAATAACCAACAAGTACTATCCAAGCGTAAACGATTTTTTACAACTGACTTGAAACAATCATTTCAACTACTTGAAATTGTCACTATTGTCCTAATTTATTTACGAGATTTGTCATTTTTCCAACTTTTCCTTCGCAGTACCATCCATTTCGCCATTTTGAGCATAAACCCTGATTACGTCAGTCGATATTATATGTTCTCCACCCATCATATCAAGACCATGATCAAGATGAGCTTTCGTGGTGTTGTGTTTATGAATTTGTATTGCTTTTTAACACATTTAATCTTTGGTGTCTATTCTAGAAGCCCTAGTAGTAGTCGAAGTGATGCTGGGGATGAAAGTCTGGGGTATTTATATGGTGGATTGACTGTACAATTTATTGGGGAAAGATTGCCCTATAATCGAGGGGAGTTGTTGGGATTAGATGTGGCTGTGTTTGTATTACAAATGATTCTTTTATATTTGCATGGTGTTGTTGGTAATGAGGAAGTATTTGAAGAAGGAGAAGACGAAGACGAAGAAGAAAGAGCCGGACAGGGTGAGGTATTGAATGGGAGGAATACGACTAGCCTTGGCGAAGGAAGGGCAACCGAGGATATAGGAAGGTCCTTGCTGCTGGTTCTGCTGTCACAGAGTGGTGCTGAGGATATACCATTAAGTGAATTGCTAAACAATGGACATCTTGATGATGAAGTGATTAATAAAGCTCGAATTGAAGGGGATGGTTATAACGGAAACGTGCAATTGATGACTATTGATTTACTTGATGGTGTTAAAAAGATGATGAATTTGAAGGTGAATATACAGGGTGCTGGAGAGAGTAGTGGGTTATCCACGTCTTCTTCAACATTGCCTGGCGCCTTTCCAAGAGTGTCTGGCTTGGTATGAATTGAAAAAATATAGAATGGATGTTTGCTCCTTGTTTAGTAAATAGATGTGAAACATTTGGTAGCATTTATCTCATCGGTTATATAGAGTTGAAAAAAAAAAAAACGAAAAGTTCAGCTCAGTTTGAGATCATCTCAATACCAACAGAACCCCCAGAACCCCCAGAACCCACAGAAAACCCATAGCTCCAATGTCTGATAATAACATAGTAGGTATAGAGTACAACAGGGTCACAAACACATCATCCACTGATTTTCCCGGTCACCAATCTTCAGGAGACTTTTCTTGGGATATCGAAAAGTTTAAAAAATCATTTGATATCAAGATCACCAATGTTAGTGAGCGTGTTGCAAACTTTGATTTAATCCATATAGACACATCAATAGCCAATGCATTCCGTCGTATAATGATTGCTGAAGTGCCATCAGTAGCTGTTGAAACAGTTTATTCATTTATGAATACATCAGTTATACAGGATGAGGTTTTGGCCCATAGAATCGGTTTAGTGCCATTGAAAGTTGATCCTGATTCCTTGACATGGGTGGATAAATCTGTTGATGAAAACGATCGTTATACTGAAGATAACACCATTGTATTGTCTTTGGATGTTACATGCACCAAGAACCCACATGCACCAAAAAACTCCACCAACCCTAATGAATTGTATCGAAATAGCAATGTTTATGCCAAAGACTTGAAATTTGAACCGCAAGGAAGTCAATTGGAAAAGTATAAAGACAATCCAGTAGTGCCCACTGATCCAAATATCCTCTTGGCTAAACTAAGACCAGGACAAGAGATTTCATTAAGAGCTCATTGTATATTAGGTGTTGGTGCTGACCATGCAAAATTTTCCCCCGTAGCAACAGCATCGTATAGGTTGTTACCAGTGATAGATATTAAAGAGCCAATAACTGGTGAATTGGCCAAAAAGTTTCAAAAATGTTTCCCACCCGGTGTGATTGAAATCGATTCAAAGGGAGAAGCATACGTTGCTGATGCAAGAAAAGATACTGTGTCAAGAGAAGTATTGAGGCATCCTGAATTCAATGGCAAGGTAAAGTTGGGCAGACAAAGAGATTACTTTATTTTCCAAGTTGAATCGACAGGAGCAATGCCACCAGAAGAGATTTTTTTCAAGTCGGTTAGAGTGTTGAAGAATAAGGCTGAGTATTTGAGAAAATGTCCAATCGGTCAATAGAAGCTTGATTTATACAAGTATCATCATGTATAGTTAGTAAAATAATAGAGGAAATACTTTGTGACATGGAAGTGTCGTAATATATATTTATACGACAAGAGGAAGCTTTTTGAACTTTTCTTTGTTTCTTTGTTCTGTTGATGCGGCAGAGGAGGGAGAACATGTGACAAGCCCAAAAAAAACCTAAACTAAAAGTGACAACAATAAGCGATGATAAAATAATATACAAACAAACAAGAAAAGACCCTTTTTGCAGAAAAGATTCCCGATACAAAGAAAGAAAGAAAGAAAAAACATTAATCGTCACACTACATTATATATATTCATTGTGGTATCTACATATATGTATCAGATACATTGGACATTTGGAGAGACATAGATCAAGAAATATACTACCACAGAAAGCCAATTTTTGCGTACAAGTCGTGTTTGAGTTAGACATTGAACAGATTTGTTCTTTTATTCGGACTTTCAACTGCTGCTGGCGTTTACTGATTTAGCACTCATTGTTTTTTGTAATCTTACAACGACACTTGAAAAAGCATAGAGCTGGCTTAGCAGATCAGCATAGTGCAGGATCAACTTATCACTAACGATGTCATCTACATTCACCAGACAGAGGTCTTCATCAATGAACTCACTCAATTCCAATCATTCATCATACTCAACTCCACAACCACAACCACAACCACCGCAACCTATCAGTCTGTTACTGCCCCAATCAAACACGTTACCACACATTGTATTACCGTCATTGACCACCCAGCAACAACAACAACAACCCCACCACACACTAGTGTCGAGACAGAACGCCTCACCTGGTTTAGTGTCATCATCATCGACAACAAACAACAACAACAACAACAACAAAGCGTTTGAACCACCGCCACCTCCACCAGCACCATCACCATCACATGCCACACAGCAGTCATTACCAATCAATCCACATGCAAATTCGATTTCGCCCACTTCTACATCTGGTAATGCAGCAACTACAGCAGCAGCAGCAGTAGCAGCAACCACAACAGCAGGCGCAGCAACTGGCAACAAAAGCGGTGTAATTTCAACACCAACACTATCTTCAGCAAACATCAATACTATACAAAATGTCGTACCAACACCAAGTTCGACCAGGAGTATGTCAATAGTGAGTCTAGAAAGAAGTGCTCGTAACTCAATTGTGTCAGTTGATGAAAATCTTCGATACCATGCACGTAATGATAGTTCCGCAAGTTTGGCATCACTTGGTCATGTGAGTCATAATACATTGACCATGACACCTGTCGGGAACTCCTTCAATGGGCAAAACAATAGACCTGATTACAACTTTGATCACAGTGGTTGTGACTCAAGAGTGAGATCTTCAAATGGGGGTAGTTCAGAAGGTATCAATCAGGGTTCAGCCGTAATGACAGATGATGAGTCTGAATATGACACAAACATGACCACCAGTAGTGGAGTCCCTCAATCTAGTGATACCTTACGAACCATTCCAACAACACCCATTCTTGGAGCTACATCGGGCAGCATGGCTTCCACACTAACATCAAGAAGTATGGCAAAAACTATGCATCGACCAAAGAGACGCAGTTTTAAAGATGAAGTTTCACTCCAGCACTTGAAAAACGATTTCAGGTTCAAGTTCCATGACATCTATACAACTCCAACCACGATACCAACATCCCCCGTGTCTTATCATCATACAAACTCACATATCTGTAGCTTAAACGCAAGTCCAACCTCGGAAAGTTTACATCATGGAGTTAAACATCATCACAATGACTCAACATTGGAGGATAATGTGCTTGCCAGCCCCAAGTTGAATCACGATACCGCTGGGAAACAAATAGAAAATCCCGAAATGAACACTACTCCTATTTCGTCATCTACAACTCTGTTCACCCCACCAGTGGCACCAACCAAGAAGTTGAAATCCACGAGTTTAATCCAACAATCACTTTACTTAAAACGGAAACTAGCATTCTCGAAAGATTTACAAATGGAGTTCAACAATGCCTACGATTTATCCAACAGTAACTCCACGGATATGGGATCGCCCAATAGTGCATTGCATTCACATTTGATTACAATGTCGCCACCTTTAAGTACGGCTTTATCTGAGGCTAAATTTTTCACCAATATTCCTTCGACATCGACCGTGGTGCCAAGAAGGAGATTGTCGTCGTCGCTCAATGACACAGAGAGCACAAGAAAACCCACCAGCGCGGGCGCTAGTGGCGTTACGCATGGAGACTCTGACGGAGCAAGGACTGCAAATGCTGATTTCAACCCGACTTCAACTGCTGATTTCAACCCGACTTCAACTGCTAGTAATCATATAAAACTGGATTTCAAAGTGCCTACACACGAGCACGATACATCAAGTGCAAATATTCCACCATTGACTCCATTGAGAGCCATGCAATCAGTCAAGGAACAAAATGATTTGATTACAAAATTGAACAAAAAGTGGAACAGGGCCATGATTAACAATAGCAGCAACAATATGGAAGGCGGCAACACCGACAAGGGTGACATCAACATTAAAGACGAAGGTAAAGACGCCGTCGCAAGTACCGATGGAATTTCATATAAAGAGGAAAAATCCAAGTTGGATGATGCAAATGGTTTGCAAATGATGCCAAATAAAAGAAAACGCTCCAGACGTGACTCATTTGATGTTGATGACGAACACAGTTTTGACGATTTCAATTACGACCATTATGATGGATGACAATTTGAATACTCTAAATGTTTTTTAAACGCTTTTGTATAATTTTTTGTTTTCACTTTGACATTATATATATTCAATTCAAGATGCTGTATAAATAGATACACAATATTCTTTAGGTTGAGTGTAATTGGCAAAAAGAGTATCCTCGTCTTTTTTAGAATAATATATCTTCATCTTTATCCAAGGGAGACAACTCATGGAAAAATGGCAACCTGAGTATTTCCTTTGCAGTTAATCTCTTTGTTGGATCCAATCTGAAACACGAATACAACAACTCCATTAAATACTTATGATCCTTGTAATCTTCCATTTCCTTTTTAAACTCATCAATCATCAAATTGCGTTCATCTTGAGATATATTGGGTTCCTCAGTATATGTAGGCCTAATAAACTTTTCCCCAGTTGAGTTGAATAGATTCAAAGTATCAAAAATGACACTATCCTCAGGGACACTGTCATTGTCAACCTCGGTTTTCAAGAAATCGTACAAAATCTTGATCAAATTGCCATTGGTTTTATGCAATTGATTAATGGAGATTTCCAACCCACACCCATGTAACTCAGCACATTTGACCAATTTCTCGTATCCAAAAATCCATGCCAATTCCAAGATGGCATCAGTATCATCAGGCGAATTGAACAAAGGGAACTTACGAGTTAACAACGAAAACCCAACGATTCCTGCTGACCAAATATCAATTTGGGTAGTTTGGTTTGTGCATTTAAACAAAACTTCAGGTGCTCTAAACCCCCTAGTACCAGCCCTGTTGGCTCTTCTTGGTGGTCGATTATCGGATTTGGGGTATGCACCTTTCACGTACATTCTTTTCGATAAAGATTTGTTGGTAACAAGGGACTCTTTCGACAAACAAGGGCAGCTGGTCGATGTAGAGGAAGAAGAATTGGACGTCAATTGCGTAGCTTGCTTTTCAGCTAATCCAAAATCGACCAAAACGCCACGTCCTTTGAATGGATCGTAAAGGAAATTTGTTGGTTTCAAATCACGATGAATAATTCCTTTACTGTGAACATACTCCAAAGCTTGAAAAAGTTCCCACATATACTTCTTTATTCCCTTGACAGGCAAATCACGGAAGAAATCACGAAAATCATAATGATGGTAATAAGGCAATATAGCCACTATTTGATCTTGGTGACGCAAAACATCCAACAACGGAGCAACTCTTGAGTTACCAGTAAGCATGTAAAGCAAATTCAACTCATTGAATATTCTGTTTGGTGATGACGTGACATAAATTTGCTTTAAAGCAACAATAGCATTCTTTCTCTTCTTTATCTTTGTCAATGCGGCATCACCCATGGCAGTCTTGTGTTTTTTTAAAGGGGGTGATTTCCAAACGTCACTATTGAGTCTGATTCTGCCGTTGATTGCCTCTGCTTTGTATACGGTGGAAAACGTACCTTCACCTATTTTGTCTATCAATCTATAATCAGTGGCCAATATGGGGAAATGTTGCTCAAGTTTATGCATATCTTCAAGGACTTCAAGGGAAACTTCGTCTTCATCTTCTTCTTGTTGCTGTTCCACCACATACGATTTTTCCTGGAATGGAGCTAGTGGTCGCTGTATTTGAGATGCCGAAGACACAATGTGTTTTGGCTGTTGCTGTTGTTGTTGTTGTTGCTGCTGCTGTTGTTGTTGTTGCTGCTGTTGTTGTTGTTGCTGCTGTTGTTGTTGTTGCTGTTGTTGTTGCTGTTGTTGCTGTTGTTGATGCTGATGATGACGATGTGGCTGCTGCTGGTACAGGTCTTGTAATGAGCCTTGATAGAGCTGTGAATGAGATACATGAACCTCTTGCGATCGAACTCCAGGTGAGTTTAGTAGGTTCTGATTCTTTAGAAATGATTTGTTAAAGCTATGCTGCAGCAATTTGAAGTCATTTGGATCAGCTTTGGTGTTGCCTTGTGACTTGTCTTTGAATGGATCATCTGAATCTTCACTATGTCTAGCACGCTTAAGTCCTCCTCCTGCTGCTGCTGCTGCTGCTGTTGTTGTTGATACACGATATACCTGTGTGTAATTATTTGTCGCAATTGATGTGCGATTTGTTGGTTGCCGGGTGGTTGATGAGGACGCGTTGGAATGTTGTGAGTTTGACAATCTTGATGGATCTCGTTGATGAAGTATGGATTCAGCTAGTATATCCAGTGACATTGTAGGTGCACTGACAATAGACAGAAGCAAAGTGGAGAGGATTTTATTGTTGTAGACTGTTATGTGGAGTTGCAACTTTTCAGTAAAGAAATCACTTATCCTTTCTGTTGTTAATGAAGTGTCAAAGTAGGAGAAAGGAATGTTTTGTTTTTTTTTTCCAAAAGGTAAACAAGTCGTCAGTGTGTCGCAAATGAATATGTTTGGTCATATGTTTTGTGCGACACCGAAATGGGTCAAATTTTCTCGGTTTGCGACAAAGAAAAATTTTCAACCATATCATTGCACTATTGGTTGTGGGAGTAAGAAATTACTTAACCAAAAATGAATGTGAGAAGTGCCAGCAATTGCAATGTTCTAAGACTGTTTTCAACTTCTAGTCGAATGTTGAGAATTAGTAGAAAAGAGTTAATGGACAAGGCAAGACTACTCAAAGAGTTTCGTCAGTTTCTTGGTCCTAGAAGCATTACTGGTGATTATCATAAAAACAAATATTACTACCCACCGCAGAATAACAGACCGAATTATATTGTAAACGATGGGAAATCAGTAGTTGGAGGAAGTTCCAAATTGGGTCAATCAAGAGTCAGAAACATTGATGAACCTGGCAGAGACCCACATCTACACCCATTTCCTCATAACATTTACACCAAAACAGCATATATAATACTGGAACATTTAAAAATTCAGATTGTTGAGGATGAACAAGTTAATGGGTTGCATCCACAAGAAATTGCTCATAAGTATGGCATAAACTTGCAAAGAGTTGAAGCCATTTTAAAGCTCAGTGCCATTGAGAAGAATTTTCAACCAAAGGTATGTGTACAAAAGCCCCCACGGCAAGAAGTTTTTGATCCTTAATATGATGAAATTGCATTTATATATTTATTCGATTAGTCTTTAAGACACCAAACTCACATGGTTATAAACCTATGCCCTGAAAAAGTAGGGGATCAAAACAAAAGTCTTGCCATTGATGAAGATGAAACTTGGTTGGTACTAACTTTTGAATGATTTAGGAGGAGATTGCGGAAGATTTGAAATCATTTTCAACCATTATGAAACGTATGTTCCCAGTATTTAAAGGTGGTTACACTGCCGATAACTTGACCGAAATTCCGACCCCACACAAGACATTGACCGATAGATTCTTGACCATTGAAGAAAACGAGCCATTTGGGCCTGTGGATGCTGCCAAGATTCTACATCTTGAGCCTGCTTCCAAAACTTTAAAAAAATTGACTGAATTCAATCTCGAAGAAGCTCAAAAACAACAACAAGCAATCGAGGATAAGAAAATTGATATTGTGTACGGTAAAAAGAGAAAAGATGAAAACAAACTTTTCAGATTCACAATGAAGAATGTTGGTGAGTTTGGTCATCGTTATGGTGCTTCTAGAAGAGATAGGAAGTTGGATAGAGCCATAGGATTTGATGCATCAGGTAAGATGATTTATTTACACCCAGATCAATAAGGAATATCGAACAACAGGGTGCACTGCTTGTATATAAGTTAAAATGACGACCTGGGGGCACATTATCTATGGGATTTGATAGTGTAAGGATACAGGTGTTTGTAATGTGTAGCTTTCAGCTTTCTTATAAGCTCAATGCCAAATTTCGTAGTCGCGACAATGACGACACGTCTTTTGAACTCAAAAAAATTTTTATTTTTTTTTCCACTGAACGAATTCTTTCTATTCCAACAACACGGGTACATCATAAGCAACTCCAAACTTTCCATCAAGATGTACATCCAGTCGATACTTTGTGTTTTGGCTTTTGCCCAATTGATTTCAGCATCAGCATTCACCTTCATATTGGGTGCCAAAGAAAAATCCTGTTTTTATGTGTTTACTGAAAAGCCATCCACTCAAATCAGATACTATTTTGCTGTTCAAAGTGGTGGTTCCTTTGATGTTGATTATGTCATAAGTGATCCAAACCAAAACATTATCTACCAAGAGAATAAGAAGAGGCATGGTGATTTTGTCTTTCCAGCACAAACTCCTGGTGAATA
This sequence comes from Lodderomyces parapsilosis, assembly GCF_000182765.1. NCBI lineage: Eukaryota > Fungi > Ascomycota > Pichiomycetes > Serinales > Debaryomycetaceae > Lodderomyces > Lodderomyces parapsilosis. The sequence goes on along the minus strand of NW_023503281.1, from coordinate 1,366,222 downwards.
TGAATTCTGTTTTTCAAATACCATGTCTACGTACCTGGAAAAAGTTGTTGATTTTGAAATCGAGGTTGAGGATGAATCCACTTCCAACAATGTCAAAGCTAGCTTACCAAATCAACCAAACGCTAAACCTTTAGCCCATGTGGAAAATATGCGAGCAACTGTTGATAATATCGAATCACAATTGGATGGGTTGGCAAAAACTTTACAATTTTACAAGACCAGAAATAGTAGGAACCAAGCTACCGTTCAATCTACTGAATCGAGAATCTTTTACTTTTCTGTATTTGAGGTTCTATTGATGGTTGGTATGGCTGTTTTACAAATTACAATTGTTCAATTGTTTTTCAAAGGTTCAAGAAAACAATTGGTTTAGATAGGGTGAAGTAGAAAAATTAGTATAATCGTATTTAACCAGCAATACAAACAGGAAAATACACATATCATATTAGAATACAGAACATACGTACCCTTGAGCACACATATATACACACACACACACACACATATATATATATATATAGAGAGAGAGAGAGAGATTGAGTCATTGACTTATCTTCCCTCCTACTGTTGTCATTGCCGCTATCATTACTTTCTTCCATCATGTCACTACTTGATGTGAAGTCAGGCACTACCCAATTTTCGCGGACCCCTTCACCAAAACCTATTCTACAAAGATTAGATCAGGAGTTTCCCGATGACGAAGGGGAGGAGGAGGAGGAAAATGCTTCCCAGGTAGTGGTTGCAGAAGATCAATTGGCAAGAGAGTCAGATATCACAGTTTCAAACATCAAACTGTCCCAAGCAGAATACCGAGGGTTCACAATCTATGTTTTGAGTTCATTGGCACTTTTTTTGTACATTGCATGGGCATTGATACCACCATCAACGTTACACAAGCTATCTATTGATTATTACCCAGGCAAGTATTGGAGTATTGCAGTTCCTAGTTACTCGTTAATGTTGATGGTGTTCGTTTATTGGTTCCTCGCATTATACAATACCGAGGTATTGACTTTGAAATTAAATGATGTAAACACATTTGTTGATCAATATACCCAATATCCTAACTCTGATGGTAACGAGAATAATGAAGTAATCAAAGAGTATATACATCAAGCTCCAAGTGGTGTGTGGGATCTTCCAATAACTTTGGTGAATGAAATTTTGTATGAGGATAGTGACTTAGATTGAATCAACAGCAGCTATATATTGGCATTGCATTACCTATTCAGGGTGAATATTACATCGAAGTGACAATTTGACATATCAGTTGGGGGTTCAAATAATGTTATTTACCACCTAGCCATCGATTTTGAATGTCACAAATTCTTGTCGACCTAGCTAGCAAATAAGCAGGTTCAAAGTTACAGGATGATGCACATACACTCAAGGAACGGTGAAGGGTCTATGGCTTTACACATTATTCTTCAGAGTTGTTATTTTTTGGTCGATCAATGTGACACTCAGGACAAAGGTCCTACAAAGATCTAATACTCTTTGGCTCTTGCATATTAATTAGGCATGCTTGAGGAGAGATACGTAAAAATTTGTCGTGCTGATGTCAGGCAACAATAAGGCATCCTTACTGAAAATTATATTGACAGAATTCTTTTGGATCAAACGCGGAACGCTATTGGAAGTTTGTCGCTTGACCAGTATTCACTTAGTGCATAGCACTCGACAAAGGCGATAAAGATTTGCCCATAAATATGGTACTATAGTCAGCATACACAAATGACAATGGAGCACAGGAGAATGATGCTAGTCGATATACACCTGGACACAATTCACCAACACCACCGTTTCTAAAGAATACATCATCACCAGTTGCGTACGCGTATTTTTCTATTACTAGAGAGTTTCAACAATACGGATTGACAAACAAGTTTGAATTGTAACCTGAGCAGTGAACTCATTGCAAGTTCGCACTTTGATAAAGACTCAGTCCATTACTGCTGTGAAGCAGTCTCCTTACGTACTCTACACCTCTTTACCACTTTATAATTGAACTCTAAATACTTTTTCTCACCTATACATCTATATACTTTTTCTCGCCTATATATCTATAAACTACTAATTGAGGTTACTTACACCTTGTGCTCAATGGTATCACACAACTGTTATCTAATGTCGACCCTTTTCTTCTTTTTTGGAAAACTCCTCCCATTTTGCATCGCTCAATTAAATATCTAAGCTATTTCTCAACGTAGGACTAACAAATTTCAACACTTGATTCCACCCCTCTTGTCCCACCACTGACTTGTAATGATTGATCAAGTTCAAAAATTGTTGCTGTAATTCGCTGGTTGCGTCATCATAACTTGCCAAGACTTCTAAAAATTTAGCGAGGTTGACTTTACCTTGTTGAGTTTGCAAACCACCAAAACCAGAATCGGGGTTTACCTCAATGATTTTCAACATACCTTGCAATCCAGTTTGTTTCTCTTCATTATCCACCAAATGAACAAACCTGGTGCACCAAGGGGTTATAAACTCGATCAACCTTGGTGCGAGTAGTTCCGCCCCTACAAGACCCATCCTTCCTAAACATATGGCACAATTCTCCAACACCGTCACTTGAGTGTCGGCACTATTGATGACGGGTACTAGTAGATTGATCAAATTCGACAAGTACGGTTCCGAGTCCTTGGCTGGTAATCTAATGACCATTTCACCCAATGCCCAGATAGCATTGTTATAAACTGGGAATGTCTCTGAACTTCTATTATTTATCTCATTGCCAATACTAATGAATATCAGATGCAAATACGGTTTCAAAAGATCGATAGTATAGATGGCCATATCTCCAAGTAACGCATAAGCTGATTGTCTAACATCAGAGTTGAAATCCTCAAAACACACCAACAAACAGTCAATCAAGTCAAAACTGGGTTTGTCATGATGTTGAATCAAATCTATTGAATGAAACTCAAATCCTTGTATCAACCCATCCACCAAATCCAATGACGTGACCATGAAATCCTTCTCTGGTGTATCTATCGATGGATCAGTTTGACAGCTTTGATCCATTATGATACAATTTGACAATATCTTCAAAGCTCGGTCATACACTGGAATGGCATATGGAGCAAACAATTCCTTCAAAGTGGCAGCAACCGATGCCATACACTCAAGCAAGGGCCACAAAGCGGTATCATCATCCGGTAATTGGTCCCATCTTTGCAATAAGGGAGGTAGCAAGATGGAAACATAATTGGGATCTCGTGATAAATTTTCATATCCCATCTTTTCAACAAATGTCTGCACGCAATCATACAAAATAATCAAATTTTTACGTTGATATCTTTGGAAACATTGAGCAAAATGATTAAGCAATGGTTCAAGATAAAACTCAATCAATTGTGGATCACTTTCTTCAATGAATGCCGATAAAGCAGAGCAAGCAGCTTCTTGTACAATTTTTTTGGAATCCAAAGCACAAGCAACAATCGATTGGAAAGTGGGTTGGAAAAAAGTGGCATACTCACCACCTTCATGTGCCTCTTGGCTAACCCACGCAGCATATCTGGATAACGTCCAACATGCAATTTGTCTTACTCTTGGCTGTTCATCTTGTAACCTATCAACAAGGAATGGAACCAACTCGGGCAATTTATCACTGGCCAAGTTGATAAAACTGTTACTCATGGCACCAAATGCCAATATTGCCGCTTCTCTGATTGGCCATTGCGTCGATACAATTTTCTCTTGCAAAATGGGTAACGCCAAAATGAGAACATCTTGTGGTAGATTTTCGCTCAAGACATCCAAAGTAGCAGCCGAACATTTTCTCAAGCTCCATTCACCCATGTCGTCATCATCATCTTCGTCATCCTCGTCATCTTCGTCATCATCTTGATCTTTGTCATTATTGTCGTCGTCACCTTGACCATTGGTCGCACCTATTCCATTTGCACCGTTATTTGTAACATCTCCATTTGCTGTCCCATTGATTCTCCTAGCTTCTTTTGATTTGGCATTGGTTGGTTTTATATCTTCATCCTTATCAGCCACATCAGCATCATCATTGTTATCGGCGACTTCCATGAGGAACATTTCTTCTTCCGAGTACACCATTTTGTCCAACAATATGGGCAAAATCACTTTCAATTTATCCGTCGTAAAGACAGCCTTGAAATCACTAGAGCTTGCCAATGTCAACAAAAACTCGGCTGCTTCTAAACTCAATTCGTTGTTTGTTCCCTTCTGTATCACATGTAAGCAATAACTCATTATTCCTTCAATTTGTGGTGCCAATTTATCTGGTCTTGTTTCCAAAATTGACAAAAACGCAGTACAAATGTTCTTTTTCAATATATAAGCATCAGAGGTTTCAATGCTATCGCTATCTTGAGCCAATTGAAAGATTTTAGTCAAAAATTGATCAATCAATACAAGAAAAGATTGAGTGTCCAAAATGATAAACTGGTTGAAACAATGCACAGCATATGCCTTGACTTTCATACTTGGCAGATCCATCAATTTCAAAAATTCAGGTAATAAGAAATTCAATGGTCGTTCGCCATTATATTCACGATCAAGTTGCAAATAGGAATCTTCACAAATTTTCGCAAGAGCACTCATTGCTGCTTCCTGGGTGGAGTATTGTTGATCATGGCCAAGTTTCGCACTGACTTCATTGTTTTGTCCATCACGGGCCAAAGTTAATAAGCTTGTTAAAGCAGTTCCCCAATGGGTAATTCCATATATGGAAAACAACGAAGTGATGACATTCCCCGTGATATTTCTCACCATAGCATCAGGACTAGTTAAGCCTTGGATTATGTTACTTGTGATATAGCTTCTATCAATCAGATAATTGCTTTTATTTTTCAAAATGATGTTTTTCAAATTAATACCAGCAGCTGCTCGAACATCTGGCTTGGCAGAATTATCAAAAACTAGAATCGTAAACAAGTAATTTTCGATTTCAAGATTTAGTTTAGCTTGAATCAAAGCTTCGTTAGCCAACTTTCGCTCTTCATTATTGGATGATAAAGTGCCTTGGAAAATGTGTTTTAATTGTTCAACTGCATTGGGATCGGGTGTCCAAGTCATATTTCTTTGTGTATCTGGTTCGTTCAGTGTAGATCTTTTCTCTTTGGTTTTGTTTTTTTTTAAGTGAAAATGTGTATATAAACAAATAAGTTGTGTATGTCAATGCTGCATGTAAAACGGATAGTTTGGGTCTGAGAGTGGTGAGTACCAAATGGATATTGTGTTAACCTGAGTCTTCGAAAATGGTTGCAGAATTTTTTTTTTCTTCTTTTTCTTTGAGACTATGTAAAAGAATATTTATTCATGCGAACCAGAAAAGGTAAGAGCCGCACAAAATAACCACTTTGGAATCACAACAAAGCCTAGTTTGTTCGTAAAGAGGAAAGAAATCATTAATCACTTAGTCTACTGAAAAGCATATGCAGTTTAAATGCCTTCACAAATCTCATATGCATAAAGTACAAAGTTTCAATCATATTATAAACATACACAAACCATAAGATCAACTCATGGCAACTTCTTTCCCTCCACTTTGCACAACTAAAGCTGGTTGAAGTATTTCTAGATTGGGGTGGTGAGTCACCTTGATCTATCAAACCCTAGAAAAAATGAAGAAAAGATGGGTCTAACCTCCAGCACTAGCGTGCTATGCAACCTAACAAATTCAATCAATCAAACCTCAATTGTCAATCAACTCATTGATTCTCATTCTTTTTGTGGCCGACGTTATTCCGTCAGGTTCCTCGCTGGAACATCTGGTACTGACCAGATCAAACCCCTTTTCATCCTTCATTTCCACGTCGTTTTCTTTTTCATTCGGCGTGATTACTTCCTCCTTTGGATCTTCTGGTACTTCTCCATTAACCCACGTTTCAACATGTGCCAATTGCTCGCTGAAAACATTGGTCAATTTTGTAATCATTTCCAAACTTTCTTTAGCAAAAACAAAAATACGATCATTTCCTCCGTCGTCTTCAGCGTGTTGCAATGATGCAGGTAAACGCAATATTATGTCACGTATGGTGTTTTTCAACTCATAGTCGTGCATACAAGATCCATATGATGAAGTTGGAGTTAAAGTAGATGTGGGTGTGTTTGCTGCATCAGTAGATCCACTAGGTACTGGGGACCCATTAAAGGAGCTCGTGCGAGAAAGCGTGTGTGGATGATAAGCTGCTGGGGTTGTAGGGGTTGCTGGGGTCCCTATTGCTGCTGGGGCTTGTGCAGCTGTCACTTGTGATTGTGGTGGTGCTGATGGTGCTGTGGCTGTTAAAGTGCTTGGACGAAAGTTCAGTATAAGATGAATAATCTTTTTCACGGTACCAACAATTTCACCTTTGGTCTTTTCGGTTGTTTTATCGGACAAAACTGACTCATTGGATCGTTGTGCTTGTAACTGATGTCTCTTTTCTTTAATTGCCATTTCAGTTTCATCAAGTTTTAATTGAAGGAAATTGATTTTGGAGTTGATGGTTGCATTGGCTGCTTGTAAAATGTGAATGCAAAACTGTAATCTTTTTTTAGCATCTGAACTTGGTACAATACCAGACTGTGATGAAGTTGTTGCTGTAGACATGTTTGAAGAAGTAGATAATCTCCGCTTTTTCTGTTTGTTATCAAATGAAGACATTGTATGTTGATTCAATGTAGAAGAAAGAGGTGATCCAGCACCATGAGATGAGGAAGAAGATGCATGTCGCTTGGTTTGGTGTCTTGTGTTTAAATTGTCTTCAATTCTGGTAACCATTGGTATAGTTGCGGCTTCAACAATACCAGCAGCGTAGTTGAATGAAGAATATCTTCTTTTTGAAGTTTCGTAGTATTTAACTGCATTCATAACAATTGGATGTTTAGCAACCATAGAAACAGTGGATACAAGAGGATGCCTCTGTTGTCTTTGAGAATCAGTCATCATTTCTGAATCATCTTCATAATCAGTAGTGACCATAGTATCAGCATCAGAAGGAGGAGTGGCACTTCGAGTCAATTGTGTTAATGTTTGAGCGGCTGACAAATCTCTTTGCTCTTGGGGTATCATGGGTGGTAGTGGGAGCAGTTGCTGTTGCGGTTGCAGTTGACCTTCATTATTGAGCATATGATGAATAGAAAGTGAAGAAGCGGATGATGTAGATCCTGTTCGATGAGTGGGTGAAACTGAAGCGCCCTTGTCAACAACAGGTTCCTGTGAGTAAGGTGGTGGTGGAACCTCTGGGGTACTTAAATCTGTATCTGCTGATGATGCTGTGCTATGGAAGTTAGTGGTGATTGGTGCCATGATATTATGAGATGTGCTGTTCTCTAGTACGACGTGTGTGTTGAAGTTGTAATTGAAAAAAATGGTGAGTTTCTGTGTTTAGTAAGGATTGACCCTGGTGTTATATATATCACAAGTGGAAAATAAACACTGTGTTGTGTGTGAAGGGGAGTGGTGGTGTATAACTTTTTAAAGAAAAAAAAAGGATTAAAGGAGGCAGACACTGAACAGTGAGTAACGGTTGATGATGGAGTTGGTTTTCCCTTCTAGTGTATGTGTGTAGAAACAAGTAGACTTATATATACCCTCTATTCCAATGTGAACGTTGAATAAATGTTGATAAGAATTAAAACTGTTGTTGGTGATATTGTTGATGATGTTGTTGGGGGGGTCTTCAAATGGTTATATAGAAGAAGAAAAAAGCAGAGTAATTGTAGTAGTAGCAGTAGTAGTGTACCATGTGATTAAAACTTTAATAAGTAAGAGTAGTAAAAAAAAACGTTTGTATTACGTAATAGTTTATTTTTGCCTGTGATAATTTTTTTATGGCATTTGACTTGTACACTTACGGCATTATAATGTAGCTTCTGTATCTTTCTCTCTCTGCCCCCTTTGAAGGTAGATCTCTTACTGTCTATGCTCTGGATTAACTGCAACTGTACCCAGCATATTTCATGGCAATAGGCACTTAAATACCATGTCTCATCCTTGAAACAAGTTCACAAAGTGCACAGGTTTCTATCACGCGTAATGCCATGCTATACAGTGTTATCAATCAGACACAAATATACATTCTATCTAGTGCTTAACTCCAGAAATCACCACATATTATCCTCACCTTCAAGTCTAGGTTTGTGAAAACTCCCAAATTTCGATCCAAATGAAGTCTGAAGATCGTATGTGTCTCTTTTTTTTCACAAGACACGCATAAATCAAATCGAATAAAAAAAAAAAACTCCGAGAGCACGTGACTGGTTGCAGATGAAGTTTAAGTTTAAAGCCGAAAAAGAATAAGAAAGAAAGTTTCCTTTCTACCCCGCTTTCTTCTCCACCTCCCCTGCCCTCCCCCCCAAAAGAAAAAAAAAAGAAAAGGAAATACTCAACAGTTTTATATATAAGCTCACATACGTTTGAGACATGCGAGTAACACAAGAATAAGTGGATGTAAATTACGTATAGTTTGATACCTCTTGTATGTCTATGCTGAGTGAATACAAATATTACACCATTGATAAAGTACACGTTCTCTCCATTGTCTTGTGAAAAATACATTTTGTTTAGTCTGCTTGCAGCTTTTGTGTTATTTTTTACTTTTATAGTTCCCGTTACAGATCTCGGTTTTTTTCTTTCTTTTTTGGCATGTGATAAAAGTGAAGTTACGATCGAAAGAGAGACAGAGAGAGAGAGAAGAGTGTGTGTTTAGATCCTGCGCTAGGCATAACCTTTACTCATGAACTCTCAACCAACAATATCCAATCATTATCATTTGCAGTTCTCTTTCTTCACGGGTTCTTTTCTAGGCTTCAAGGTTGAGATTGTGAGTCCTCCATTTTGTATTCGTTTTTTTTTTTTTGGGTAATTGTCTCAGATGCAATCATTCAACCATGCCATCAGCCTTTCCTTTTCCGGGACTTTTATCACCCTTTTTCGCCTTCCCCTCAATTCTACTCGTAATGCTCTTATCTCCAGATTCGTTATCTCCATTTTGGAACTGCTTACGCACTTCCTACCATTTGCCAGCCCCCCCTTTTTCGCAACACGCAACTACAGCGCAAAAGAACAACCCAATTATTTGAAAGGTACATCGAAACGAATGGAGGACAGTGTTATGTCACTATCAACGTTGTAGGAGACACATTCTTTATAGAAGTTATCAATGCTTACTTTGCAAACGTATAGTGCAAAAACAAGAGCACAAATTATCCTATCATCATAAACCTCCCTGCACTTTCTTTTTACATCCCTGTGTTATATTTACGCATCGTTGTTTTGTTCATTTATCTAATCAAATACTTCTTCTATTTACTGTAGTTTGATTCAAACTCCAAATCACTACTACCCATCGATTCATCTCTCTCTCTGTCTCTTTCCATTTACTCATTTTCACGTACATATTCAATAGCTTTAGCCTTAACTTTACCAACCATCTTGTCATCGCCTTGACTTTCTTCGTATTCCAACCACTTGTTGAAAAAGAACTTGGCCTGTTTACGTGATACTTTTTTATTCTCAATCACTCTTTCAAACAAACTTTCAACTTGTTGCTTATTGGATGCGGTCTTGCTCTTGTTCTTCTCCTTGTCCTCGTCAACATCACCACCACCACCACCACATTTAATCTCTTGATCAATATATACATTCCACAAATCGATTCTCTTTGGAGCATCAGCTATAAGTCCCTCAAATAATGATCTTGCTTGTTCAATATCCCCCTTGGCGTATTCTAATTGTGCAAATTTGCGTACAACTTCGATATGGTCACGTTTGGGCAACACTTGTAAAGCTTTGGCCAATACTTGACGAGCTTCGTTGTTCGCATCTTGATCTAACAAAAATGATCCATACAAAACCCACGTCAAGACATTTTGACCAAATTTTTTACTCATAACTTTGAACAAATCGTTTGCTTGATCAAACTTCTCACTCATTATCAATATACTGGCCAATTTTTGATGGATTGTAAATGAATCCATATACTGACAAGCTTTTTTGAAAACAGCATCTAAACTTTCATCAGTACCAAATGTGTTTTCCAAATTTAGCAATGCTATCCAAATGTTTAATTTTTCTTGTTCTTCACGATAATTGATTGTTTCTAAAGCACGCTCACCAATTTGTCTTGCTTTATCAACTTCACTCAATTGTAAATTGAATGACATATAATTCATCCACAAAATAGAACTATTAGGATTACCGATCAATAACCTTTCAAAATCAGCAACCGATTGTGGTGCGCGAGTGTTCAAATCAATAGTCTTGTCCTCCACTTTTGTTTGCTTACGAGATTTCTTCGGTTTCAAGCTCTTTGAATTATTCACGAAATCTTCATCATCAGAAGAGGTATTATTGTCCTCGGTTTGGTCAAGAATCGACGCAGTCCAGTCGAAACCATTGGTGGATAAGGAACGTGGTTCCGAAGTTGCTTGTGCTTCTTCTTCGTCGTCTTCTTCACCGCTCTCGTTGTCATCATCAGATACATCTTCTTCCTTGTCTTCTTTTTCAGCATCAACAACCACATCATCATTTTCGCTCCCTTCGCTCTCATATTCCTCTTCTTCTTCTTCTTCTTCTTCTTCTTCTTCAGCATCCTTCATTTCAACATCAACTTCGCTCTCGTCCTCCACAAAGTCTTTAAAGTACGATGCCTTCATTCCCAAGGACAACTGCTTCTTTGAAGGATCAATCTTTAAAATTTTCACCTTGACACGATCACCTTCTCCAAACAATGCCATAACATTCTTGACGTCATTTTCTGATATTTCCGTATGATGACACAATCCACTAACATTAACTGTTCCATCTAATTTGACAAATACTCCAAAATCAGTAGTCTTGGTTACATGTCCTTCGAATACATCGCCAACAGCTAAATCATCAAACGATTTCATGGTTTTCAATTCTCCGTTGACTTCACTCTCTTTCAAAGTCATCAAGATTCTACCTTCTTCTTTACAGTTGATGATTTTACCAGTAACCGATTGATTTGGTTTGAAAAACTTTTTCCAATCTTTCAAATACGAATCACTCAAGTCGGAAACTCTCACCAAAGCATAGACTGATCTTCCCAATGAAACATAGACACCATTGGAGCTCACATTCTTGACAAATCCCTTGACGACATCGCCGCGAGATAAGTCTTTAATCGAGTTGATAGTTTTATCCATACTGTCTTTATCCCTCAAGCTAACAGAAATCTTATGTTGATCGACATCTATGTCCAAAACAGTGGCCCCGACATACTCATTGACATGGAATGCATGATCTAGTTTATCAGAATAATCATTCAAAGCATCAGTAATAAAAGACGAAGCGATGACTTTGTCACCAAGATCAACCAAAACGTACAGGTCTTTAACTTTGATGATACGAGCTGGATATGTTTTATCTTTAACCACATCTTCAAACTTGGAAATATACTGTTCTCTCGACGTTAATGACAATGTTTGGTGCTCATTATCCACTTCTTTGACTTTAACTTGCAAAGCTGCACCAATTGGATACTTATTCTCAAAATCATAAAAGATGGAACCATCATCTGATAAATCCATAAAGGAAATACGTCCTTTGATTGATGGTGATATAGATACCCAAACAAACCCACGATCAATATTGTTCACAAAAGCTACGAACTTGTCTCCTTTCTGCACATCCGGGAGTTTCAAATCGCTCAAATTCTTTTTGCGAACTTGGGGGTCTTGTAAGGACAACTCCATAATAGTTTGCTTATTGGTTTTGTTGTGAGTGATTGGCAAAAATGTATGATTCTTGGCATCATGTATACCGATAACCTTTACATTGAGCTCCTCTCCTTTATGGAAACCTGACAGCAATGGTTGGAGAAGGTTTTTGATATCTTTTGTTGACTTGAAGCACTGAGTCACATCAACACGACCATTCAAGTTGTCTGCTAAACGAACATTCAACTGAGTTCCTTTAACAGACTTAATTATGGCTTTGGTGTAAATACCAGAAGCGTAATCTTCAATAGTCTTTTTGGTGGGGTCAACGGGGTTGATCAAATTGTCTCCATCACTATCCTTGCCATTGGCGATTGTCAACAAGAATCTTTTATTCTCTGAATCAACACTCAACACCTTGCATGTTAATGATTGATATTTGTAAAATCTTTTTGATAAATCCTCGTGGGCGCTCTTGGAAACGTATTTGGCCAAAATCAAACCGGTTAATCTCCCAGTAAACGCAACAAAGAGTCCTAAATTTGTAACAGACTTGACATAACCCTTGATGATCCTATTTGGTTGTACGTCATCGAAATCAGTAGGCAATTGCTTCTTCTTTGATGCTTCAATGAGAGACTTTTTAGCAGTGGCGATAACAGTTCTTGCCTTCAAATCCTTCTCCAAAATCAACACTTCCACTTTCGAACTAATCTCAAGCTTCTTGAACAAAGCTCTATTTTGTTCGTAATTGCCATCACTGAGTTGACCATCGTGAACCACTCCTCTTAAATTGGACCCTTCTAATTCAATCAATACCGAATCATTTTTCTTTTCAACAACAACGGCGTGAACAACGGAGATACCAGGTATCAAATTAGCGATTTCGGTCTTTTGTGATGCCGACAACTGACTCGATTGTTTCAAAGTCACCACCAAACGTTTTTGCTCTTCGTTGATATCCAAGATTTTAACATTCACCACCTGACCTAGTTTCAAATACTTTGATGCATCATCAACAAATGTTTCCGAAATCTCAGTCTTTGGTAAAAAGGCACGAAGCGATCCGAAAAAGGACACTAAAACACCTCCATGGACAAATTTCTCTACTATAGCATTGGTCTTTGACCCAACTTTCGCATCATCAAAGCTTGATAGTATTTCATCGTCTTCCAAATTGACCAATGATTTTCTCAAGGTTACCAATGGCGTCTTCCCCTTGTGAGCTAATAGCCTACCTTTAACTTTGGACCCAACTCTAAACTTTCTCTCTGGATAGACAAGCTTTATATCAGACATGTGATTAGGGGGCACAAAGCCTTGAAATTCTTCCAAAAACTTCACTTGTATACCGCCTGAGTCCGGTAAGACTTTGATAATTTCACAGCTTGGTAAAAGTGTTACAACCGGTATGTCTTTTACTGTCAAATAAAGAGCATCAATAACGGTGGGTTTGAAAGTCAAGACGTACAAATTATCAATCATGTTGAATCCGATAACTCTCGCTTTGTGCTTACTGGTAACACTGTAATCAATCAACGTTTTCGATTCGTCAATGTTCGAATTGTGTATCTGACCCAACGTGGATGACCCAAGTTTGACATAAACGTATTCTTGATCAGATCCGAGAACTTCCGCATCGTCAAATACGTGTCCCACTGGGAATGCCTCTAGAGCTTCAGTTTTCGAAGATTCATTGCCCATTTGTAAAGAATGCGACACTAATGAAAGCACTAGCTTTCGAACGCCACCTTTTTGCAAAATCGCCACCACTCTCGTCTTGATGTTACTTCCAATAGCGAATTTGTGCTTCAACTCCTGTGTACTGAAGATTTGAAGATCGGAAAAGTTGAGCGTTCCATCGACTAACCCGTATACCCTTGTCATGATACCAGCATCGGTGACATCGCTGACAAGAGCTTCCACGACTGAACCAACTTGAATAGCATCCACAGACGAAATTGTGGTAATTGGAGTGAGCTTCTTTGCAGTAGTAGATGCGATAGCAGGTTTAACGGTAATGACTCTTCCTGAAGGTTTAGATACGATCGTGGTTGTTAGCACAAGTCCTTCTTTACAAGTTTCGAGATCGATTTCAGCATTTTTCAATTCTTTGTTTGAAACAAATGCAGAAAACCCTTCAATACCGCAATCCAATATCAAACCGTGATCTTCGATAGACTTTACTGAACACAGCACAATGTTTCCTGGAACCAAGTCTTCCTTTTCAAGATTGGCATTAGCTAATTCCGGTTCAATACTCACCTCTATTCTCTTTTTGTTGGAGCTTTCTGTCTCGACAACTTTCGCTTTCAACCATGAACCAACACGAAAAATAGATTTCAAGTCAGGAAACTCTTTCTCCGGCTTTGTACTCATGAGAGTACCACCTTCCCCTTCTTCATCATCGTCATCATCGTCACCCTCGTATTCACTCTCTTCCTCATATTTCTTGATCAAACCGGTGATGTGTGCGCTAATCGCATTAATGGGCACAAATCCAACCAAATTGTTCTCCAAGGCTAACGCCATGTCCAATTTGTTAACTGCTTGGATCTGACCAAAAACAAATGACCCGGGTACTAGATTTTTGAACGACAAATACTCGATTTGTACCTTCTTCTCATCCTCCTCGGCGTCATCTCCGGTTTTTGACACTTCTGAACTGGGCCCTTTCTTTTTGTTTGTGCGTTGCTTCTTTCTAGGTTTGTCTGCCTCCGATCCACTCTTGGCTCTTTTATTTTGATTCGCTACTTCAAATAATACATCTTTCGTAGCTTCATTTGAAATCTCCTTCACCTCTAGCGGAGTCAATCCAGTAGCGCCTCCTCTAGGAAATGCGTACTCATTGCTGCTTATCTTTGAATCAGTGGCATCAGGCATACTATAAGAAAAATGTTGAGTTGATAGTAATGTGTGGTCGCTGAAAGCAAAAAGTTGAGAATTTTCGTTCAGATGAGATGAGAATAAACTTAAGAAGAAGGAAAAAAAAAAAGTAAAGCACAAAAAGAACACAATAATACTTTCAAGGGAGCCCTATGCACTTCGCTATTTTCAGATAATCACATTGTTAGAGTATACGTTCCTATCAATCTATTGACACTAAAAGATTCTTCTATCATTTACTGAACCTGTCTGCTTCCGTTCAAGCATGATTTTGTCTGCCTCATGTAATCCATATTTTTTAATCAATTTAGAATAGAATAACCCACATGCATTGCACAAAGTCCTGCTGCCTTCAGGACCTCTCCTCCACTCTGGCGTCTCTTTCGATCGACAGTGCTGACAAACAATTTCTGGCTTAAGACTCGAGTCGTGGTCAATCCTCCCTGATTCAAAATTGTTCTTGCCCTCGAAATACAAACAAGCATCATTCGAAGGCATGCCAATACCATCATGTTGCATTGGATCGATTGTACTCAATCGAGACTCCATTTTCAAACTCTTTTTTCGAATTTTGGACTGTTCATACCTGGGCAGCAAATGGTGGCTCGAATGTCTTTTTAAAGTATGCCCGCCTCCATCTTTCAACACTTTTGTAACCTTTGATCCTGTTAAACGATGATTCTCATTTTTATCTCGCTTAATGTCCTCCAATAGCTCAGAAACTTTTCGAAGATTATTCAACACCTGATCAATGTCTCCACATTTCATTCTCTTCGCGACACTTTCAAAAGAGTTGCTGCTATTGCCGTAAGTGTAGTACAGCAAGACATTGATTTCCTTGCATTTCAGTTCAAGGTCGATCAAAAATTTTGCTAACTCAGAAATGAACTTGTAGTCCTCATCCTTGTGTTGCTGACCCAGATCTTGTTCCACCTTGGACATATCCAAACTTTCAATGGAAGACGGCGATGTTGAATAGGATGGTAAGTTGGCTTCTGTTTTGGTTACATAGTATTGATTAGGAAAACTCTCGTGTCTACCATAAATGGGGGTCCCATACATGTACTCTTGACCATGAATAAACGAACGTTCTTTCGAGTTTGCTTCTGTGGACGAGCTTGGTGGTGGAACAGGCTGACTTAGTTCGTGCGTTGCTGAATTTCTAACTGATGATGAATATTGCACAACTCTTTGTGCTGGTGAGACAAATTCAGAATCTTTCAATGTCTCATTCAATTGACGGAATGACGGAAGTCTAGGCATAGACCCTGGATCCTGGCAAATACCACTATTCATTTAAATCCAAATCGCTTGTCCTTGTTTTGAAAGAGATATCCAATGGGGAAACCAGTCAATCAATCAATCAATCACTAGATTTCAGCATATCGCCACATTTATGTACTTTCAGATCAGTGTTTTGTTATTTTCTTTTTTTCCCTTTCTTAAAGAAACGGCATATCATAGAATTTCTTTTCAGTAAAATTGACTGTACTGTAGGTGTGTATCTTGAAAACAATTTGAAGCAAAATTCGATTTTAGTTATGCTGTCAACTTGAGAAAATTAAACATTTTTGAACACAAAATGAGTAAACATAGAAATTTTTTAGGAAATTAAAAAAATTCCTTGCATGGTCTGGCATACTGAACCAGCCTCTGGGTCTAGATCGCCACCCTATGGATATAGATCATTTCTTTTTCTTCTTCTTTTTCGCTGACGCTGAAGATTGCTTAACAATCACAGTACCTTGCTTGACATCATCTGACTCGTTTTGAAGTTTTTCCTGACTATCGAGGTAAAACATTAGGTCCGCCACTTGCTCACTTAGATCCTTATTTTGCTTTTTGAGATCGTCAATGTTATTTCTTAGCTCATCATTGACCTTGGTTACATGCTCAATTCTTCTTGAAAAGGCCTCGTTTAAGGCATTGGTTGAGCTGAGCTGCTTGCTCAAATTGTGAATCTTTTCCTCCTTATTTTGAATCTTCTCCTTCAATGCCGGCACGACGGATGTTGTGAGATCCGTTATTTTACTGGATAAATTTTCGATTTCAAGCTGAAACTCCTTAATGGTATCCAGATTCAAAGTTGATGTGACAGTAGAGCCTTTTCTTGATTTGAGCGATGATGTAAGCTGTAATGCCTGTTGATCCAAAAGATCCTGATAATATTCACGCTGACTTGCAAGTTGGCTTATTAGCAACTGGGAGTATTCAAAACCAACGGCATCGATCTTATCAACGTTATTCCTATAAGATTTTGACTCCTTTGAATCTCCTTTATCTGGTAGCTCGACTAATTTACCATCCGATTCATTTGTTACTAATCGGTGCACGTAGTTGTCACCTGCATAATCCCACACCCTACTTGTATTTATTTCCATAGCAAAACAATGACCCGTGGTGACAAAGTGCTTTAACGAGTGTTGCTCGGGCGCATACCTACTGCATCCTACATTTCCACAAATCAAGCAAATCCATAAATTAGACCTCACCTGACAATCCATGCAAACTTCGTTGTCATCGTTTGCTGACGCAGGGGCCAGCAGCTCATTGTCATGTTGGGACATCGATTCTCTTAAATTTAGATTTTGTAACCTCCTATCATGATTCAAGCTTGTAATATTGGTCAAGTTATGCGAGTATCTGCAAACAGGACACGAATCATCTCGCCATTTTGATAGACACTGGCAATGGAACGTATGTTGGCAAGGAATGGTGAGTAAGCCAGTTATGGTTGAATCCAACTTTTCAAGACACACGGGACATGATGGAAGTTCAATTAAAGTGTTGGATGTTGCAACCTCCGCATCTGTGGCAAAGTCCGGTTCATCACTCTCCACCGGCGAAGTGAAAGGGTCGGAAAGAAGAAATGGGATCAATGATTGCATTCCCTCAGGACGATGTTGATAGTGAACTTGAACAGAGTTCACAAAGATAACATGCGAAGTTTCAGGCTCCATTGAATTGAAACTTTTTCCATCAAAGTGGTACTGAAACTCGGCTGCCTTGACAATATCTCGAAACTTGATCAACACCATAAATCGATTTTGCTTGTCACTCCGTAAGATTCTGATGTGCGAAATAAAAGATACAAACGACTCCCCTATGTACCCCAATAGATCTGTCGCGGTAAAGTAAGTAGGTATCGCCAAAATGGCAACCATGGTGTTGTCACCGGAATTCGTCGTAATCTTTCTCTTTTCGTGGGGTCCACCTGACGAATCATCATGTTCAAATTCCCGGTAGAGTCTAATGACACCCTTTCCAATCAGCATGGCTTTGATGGGTTCTATTGTTTCCGGTGTCATTTTCAAATTGGTTGACAATTTGATGTCAATATCTGTAACACTTAGTTCTGAGTATCGATAATCTGAATTCAAGTTTGTAATTGGAAGCAAGTCAATTAAGATATGGTAAGAGTCGTTACCAATCATGCTATTTCCGTACAAGATTATACCTCTATCTTCATGACCCGGGAAATAAAGATGAGAAAAATGATTGTTGTGTCAAGTGGTGTGGCCAACTTTGAGGATTTTTTCCTTTGGATTCAAGATTTTTTAGGAAAACAGCATCAAATAAAAATACATGAACAACGATACCCTCAGAGTTGAATGGTTTATGGTACTTTGTTAATATAAGCACACATCTCACGGCCAACATTGCAATTTCGTCTACAAGCTGGAGTTAATTCAGCGGAATCTACTCACATTTGTGTGTGTATAATTGTCTAAATAGTTTTTAAATGTATAACAAACATGGTTTCTAGCGAGGCACTGCTATGAAATTCAAAGATGATACTTTTCCATATCGAATTCTACCAAACTGGAAAGAATTTCTCCTTGTGTTCCGATAATTTCCTTCTCCTTTCCATCAAGAACAGTTAAGGCATTTGGATCAGGAATCCAGACAACATGAGCATTTGCAGCTATTCCCGAATGAACTCCTGGAATTCCGTCTTCAAAAATGAGGCACTCTTCAATTTTCAAAGACTCCAAGTTCTGTTGAGCTCGCTGCTTGTTGAGGCTAGCCAAGCAAGCAAACCAAATATCAGGGTGTGGCTTGCCTCGACCAGGGGGTATTCTGGGGTCATCCCCAGTTACAATGTGGCCTTCAAAAAGATTGAAACCTTGTTGAAGATGCTTCGTCTTGCGGTCAAAATTGATGGTGTTGGAGCTCGTGCCTAGTGCTATGGGAATGTTTTTCCTGTAAAGTTCTTCCAAAAGCTCTAAAGCTCCTGGTAAAAATCGGGATTTGTGCCATTTGTCAGCCTGAATCACAATAGCTTCTTGAGCAAATTCCTCCGGTGTCAAGGGCAATTTAAACTCCTCGACCATTATCTTTGTGGCTTCCAACCCTGGTCTGCCTTGAAGCTTTATCTTAACATCCCAAGTCATGGGACCCTTCCCATACTTTGCAAGAAGCTCAGAAGCAGCTTCTGTATAAATGTCCTCTGTATTGAGAATGGTTCCATCCATGTCTTTCAAGAGAGTTAGTCGTCTTTATTTAATCTATATCGCAAAACTTTTTAATGTGAACGTACCAAATAAGCATGCTTTGATTTTAGTGTGACTATTATTTGTTGGGTTAGAAAGATGGCTCGCGATTAAACTATATGGACTGAACATACTGTTTTGACCCCGTCATGGTGAATGGAGCTGCTCCAGAGGGAAAGGTTTTATTGAGGTGGGGGGATATAGAACAAAAGAAAAAAATAAAATAAAAATAAAATAAACTTTTCAATTTTGTTCAGAGATTATTCTCAATAGCTAAACCGTGTATTTTATATAAATGTAGCCCACACATGTGAATACTGCCAAGGGGAATACCTAACGAACAAAATCGATCCCAGTAATGGATCATCACAATGGAGCATTCTTGAATAAATAC
Organism: Lodderomyces parapsilosis; assembly: GCF_000182765.1. Lineage (NCBI taxonomy): Eukaryota > Fungi > Ascomycota > Pichiomycetes > Serinales > Debaryomycetaceae > Lodderomyces > Lodderomyces parapsilosis. Next base: position 1,346,800 of record NW_023503281.1, on the reverse strand, counting down.
GAAATACTTTCACCATTATGTAATCGTCTGATTGCTTCTGCAATAACAGCCGAAACATCAATAGTGTCCAACTTGTTTGATAACTTTAATTTTTCCTCAAATGGTACTGTGTTGGTACACACAACCTTTTTCAATTTGGAGTTGTTTATATTCTTGATGGCATTTCCCGACAAAATTCCATGCGTCACAATAGCAATGACTTCTTTGGCATTATTGTCGAGTAAGACTTCCGCTGCTTTAGCCAAGGTACCACACGTATCAGCCATATCATCAACAATAACACAAATTTTATTAGTCACGTCTCCTACCAACACCATTCGTGACACTTCGTTAGCTCTTGCTCTCTCTTTATGGATCAAGGCAAAGTTCAAATCAAGTCGATCAGCTAAACCTGCGGCTCTTTTTGCTCCACCGGCATCTGGGGATATTATGATGGCATCCTTGTAATCAATTGTCTCCTTAATGTACCTCACCACACTAGGTTCGGCGTACAAGTTGTCTACCGGAACATCAAAGAAACCTTGTATCTGTGACGCGTGTAAATCCATGGTGATGACGTGGTCACATCCTGCTGTCGTGAGCATGTCTGCCATCAACTTAGCTGTAATGGGTGCTCGTGACTTGTCCTTTCTGTCTTGTCTGGCGTAGGGGAAATTGGGAAGTATAACGGTGATTCTTCTTGCACTGGCTGTCTTGCAAGCATTGATCATGATCATCAATTCAATGACACGGTCATTCACCACGCCAGATCCAATCTGACATATAATAAATATATCTTCGTCTCTAACCGATTCCCCAATTGAAAACTGAACTTCCCCTGTGGATTCTCGTTTCAATTCGCTGGGAGTGATTTGAAGACCCAATCTCTTGGACACTAGTTCAGCAAGGCCACGATGGACATCGCTTGCTAACAACTTGATTGAATTTGTTGACATCTAGGTGTTTTGCGCCGTTGAGGTATCACAAGGGTGTATGTTTGTTGAGCCAGTCAATGAAACTTAAACAGTCCATCATTTTCTCTTTCGATGAGGCACCTCGCATAAATTGTACTAGACAAATGGATTGTGTGCTCAGGAAAGAAAATTTTAAAAAAAAAAAAAAACATTATATGCAGTACTAAATATTCCTTCGTCAGAACATGGCAACCTAATCACTATTAAAAAAGATCATCTATGGAGTCTCCACTATCGTTATGGTTAACCAAAGCATCTTCCTCTTCGGCACCATCCTCCTCCTCCTCCTCCTCCTCATCATCATCATCATCATTATCATCGTCATCATTATCATCATCGTCCCCAGCGTCTGCCCCTGCTTCTTTTCCTCGGCTTTCCGAGCTCCTACTGGGTCGTACACCTCGTAATCCTGAATCCAGCGGCTCGGTGTTTTGAAGGGACTGTTCACTTTCAATAGATTTCAGCAAATCCCTCTTCTTTTGTTCCAATGAAGCTCTAAGAGATGAAATGTTACTTTGAAGTTTCATTTTTGTCATTTGGTCCGTTGTAGAAGATAGATTCTTTTTATGTTTCTCGACCACCTTCTCCAATTCTGTAATTTCCTCTTCTAACAACTTGGAGTGCAGCAAACTCTCCTTTCCTTGTCCTTTGTCGTAGTAATCTTCCTCTTCCTCATCTTCCTCCTCATCTTCCTCGTCTTCTTCCTCATCTCCCTCTTCTCCCTCTTGCCCTTCGTTACCCTCAGCTACTCCATCACCTTCCTCGCCTTCTTCTCCTTCATCTTCATCGTCATCGTCATCATCCAATTCTCCAAATAAAAGTTCCTCACTCATGTCGCCTTCTACTAAAGCGCCCTTACTTTGTAGCATCTCCGCCATTTCCGGAGAGACTGTCACCACCTGCTGATCGCTTGATGTTTCCTTGCCATCAAGCACCTTATTCAACTCCTCTTCAAGATTTACCTCAAAATCATCTTCATCTAATACATACTCCGCCTGTGCTCCCTGCTCAAGGACCTTATTTGTATCATGCGCATCATCTTCCCCAAAGTTATTCAAGTCATTACCGCTCTCAACTCTAGCGATTTTGTCCGAACCTTGATTTGTTGGCTCTGGATAGGGTGAGGCTACCGCGGAGGGCGTATGGCTTGCGTGGCCATACTTTGGGTACGATTGTGGATCCACCAACTCAAAGTGACTTTCTTCGGCCTCATTGTCCAACTTGATCAAGGCATCGACCCTCTCCTCGATATCTTGAATTACCCTATGATCAGCTCTGGTTGGACGTAATCTTCGATATACATCTTTAAAAGGCTCCAATACTCCATTGCGATATACCGATCGTTTCCTGGGCACCTCTTGGTTCTTGACATGGTCATAGAATGGGTGTTTGAATAAAAGTCCATCGGGTACCTCAAAGTCTTTTTCTGTATTCAACTGCGTTGGATTGATTGTATGTAAAACAAGCAATATTTGCGAAACATCCAAGTTCTTGAGTATGTTCTTCTTATCGATTGTTTTGTAAACCTCAACCAATGTGGGCAAGTCAATTAATCTCGCTGAATAGAGTGTGCCATTCACGTTTACCACAGCTTTGTCCCTCGTTATCCATTTTACATTGAGTCCGGTCAAGTCTCCAGATTCAACAGCATTATGTACAAACTCGAGATTTGCATCATCCAAGAACCTCAAAACTATCCCTTGTTCAATTAATGGATCATCTTCCAAATCAGGAGCCTCAGAGTCGTAACCTTCACCAGGAATTCTCGTAGGTTTTATCCTTACACGTGGGACAAACTTCGGTTTGGATACATTCCCAGACTGAGCCGATTTATTTTTTGATAGACTTAACTTTAGCTTTTTAGGTTTCTCCCCATCGATAGGTTCTGTTAGTGCTCGCTTTGTTGAGCTCGCCTGTGGGGTCTTTATCTTTAGTGTTGGAGGCTTCCGTTCGTGGTCTTCGTTCTTGCCCAGTTGATTACCCGGTGCCTCTGTAGACTGGACCTTTAGCTTCAACTTCAATGCCATATGGGTTGGGGGGGGGGGGGGGAGTAGTAATAACAAAGAAGTCCTGGTAATTTTAAATGAGAAGTAGAAACATTTGATAGAGAGAAAATGAATTTTATTTCCTTATGCAGGACAGCTTTGAGGAGAGGCAAATTGATGGTACTTCTCGTGTTACATCCTCCTTCATGATTATCTCATACATAGGTCTGCGTTGCGAAGAGAGGATCAAATGCCACTTTTCAAATACAGCAATGTCTTGTCGTGGCTCCATATATTTAGGATTGCTTCACGTGTTCAAATGCGTAAGTCACTACAAATTTCTCTCATTCTGTCTTTTCATTATTCCTGGTTTTTTTTTTTTTTTGTTCTTTTCTTTGCGTTCTGCAAAAAGTTTTTCCTAAAGACCGATAAAAAGCTCAGAAGCAAGATAATTTTCAATTTAGAGTCCATAATTGGTTGAGTTGAACAATACTGGGTGATAATATTTCCTTTGAATATGACCAAGAACCAGCGACCCGTTGCGAGAAGCCGCAGGTCTTCTTCCTACGATAGGAGACTTCCGCGTTCCCGTACCAACTCAGTGACATCCATGGATTCCTCAGCAAGCCACATTTTGGATGATAATAATTTTGAAATGTTCTCAGGTGCAGCATCAGAGGTGATTCCGTCGTCAATAACTTCTTTGCACTATCCGCATAGCTTTGGAAATAGAAGAGTTTCGGTAGTATCACGAGAAACGTCACCCTTGCTCAGTGCAGATGAAAACAATATTGATTTACGGTCGGTGAGCTCCTCTGCTTCGAGAAGATCAGACGAGACACAATCTCAATTTAGGTTTTTTTCCCCAGATGAGATTGAAATGGCACAAGGTGGCTCCACAATAGAGAATCCGGAGGATCCTGTTGATTATAATACTGATTGGGAATATTCCATTGACAAGTTTGTTGGTGATGAAGAGTCACTGCAAGCAGAAGCAGTTTTCGAAGACGACTATTCGGGAAGAATGCAAAGCCCAGAAGCACCCGATTACGGGTCAATGAATTTTGAGCGACGGAATCGTCGTGATTCTGATGCAAGCAGTGATAAATCCGACTTGATCAATGAAAACAACGATGAAACAAATCACATCGATAAAAACTTCTATCAACAATTTCCTGCCAAGCTTCATTCTCAGAGATATTATCTAGCAGAAGAAGATATAGTTGTAGGTATTGCTGGATATCGCAATTGTTGGTGGAAAAGATATTTGTATTACTTGTTGTGTGTTGGTACATTCGGGATAGGTTTTTTGATTATGAGGTGGCTTCCTAGATATAGAGTGAACTTTATGGGCACTAAATGTCCACTAGGCTCGGCAGATTGGTGCGTTATTGAAAATGAATTTGGTGAACTTCAAATTATAAACGTCAGGAAACAACGATTCGATGAAAGGCTTTCAAACTTTTTAACCATCCATGAAGATAAAGGACAGAGTGATCCAGTAATACCTTATGTTCACTCATTCATCTACAGGTATATCAAATTTTTCTACGATCCAATGGAGGATATTTTCCGGACAAATTCCAATTGGTATGATACTCGTTGGCTAAACTTGAAAACCATCAAAGAAGGGATTTCACAATCTCTTCAAGAGCAGCGACTCGATGTTTTTGATTACAATAAAATTGAGATTGAAGAAAAGTCAATCTTGCAATTGCTTGCTGATGAGGTTTTACACCCTTTTTACGTTTTTCAAATATTCTCTATCTTTTTGTGGCTTGCAGACAACTACTATTATTATGCCTCATGTATATTCATCATTTCAATGGTGTCCATCGTCAACTCATTGATTGAAACCAAGTCGACTATGAAGAGGTTGCAGGAAATTTCAAAATTTGAATGCGAAGTAAGAGTATGGAGAAACGGATTTTGGAAACAGATTGACTCAGTGGATTTGGTACCTGGTGATATTTTTGAAATTGATCCTTCTTTGAGTATTATTCCATGTGATGCTTTACTTGTTAATGGAGAATGTGTTTTGAATGAATCAATGTTAACAGGTGAAAGTGTGCCAGTCACTAAAGTGCAAGCAACAAAGGACATTGTCAAGCTCTTGCCGCAAAATTTCATTGATCCCAATTTATCGCGATCTTACTTATTCAATGGTACAAAATTGCTCAAGATGAAGTCGCTCAATGATGAACCGGTTATTGCCATGGCCTTGAAAACAGGCTTTAGCACAACAAAGGGATCTTTGGTTCGGTCAATGATGTTTCCTAAACCCACAGGATTCAAATTTTACAGAGACTCTTTCAAGTACATCGGGTTTATGACCCTAATTGCCGCGTTAGGATTTACCTACTCCACTTACAATTTTATAAAGCTCGGACTCAGTAAAAGGTTGATGATATTGAGAGCATTGGACATAATCACAATTGTGGTACCGCCAGCACTTCCGGCAACCTTGACAATTGGAACTACATTTGCCATTGCCAGACTTAAAAAGTTGAGTATATATTGTATCGCACCAACGCGTGTAAATATTGGTGGGAAGCTAGACGTCATTTGCTTTGACAAAACTGGAACTTTAACAGAAGAAGGGCTAGATGTTTTGGGAGTTCACCTAGCCAATAACGCAAAAGGAAGAAAAGAAATCGTATTTGAAGATTTGGTGACCGATTCATTACAAATTAAGCAGAATCGCGGCCTAAGTCATGAGACTAATAATGGTGGTTTCTTGTTGCAATGTATGGCATCGTGTCACTCCTTGCGTCATATCGATAATGAATTAATGGGGGACCCATTAGACGTGAAAATGTTTGGATTTACAAAATGGAAATACGAGGAAGACCAGAGTTCAGGATTACCCATTGTATCGAAAGGAACTAACTCCGTTAAAATTGAGAAAGAATTTGAGTTTTTGGCACCATTGAGGCGTATGTCCGTGTTATGTAAGTCTAAACAGGGAAGATGTATATTCACCAAAGGTGCACCGGAAGTAATGATAGATATATGCCTACCAGAGTCAATACCTTCAAACTATGAGGAGCTACTCCATCACTACACACATTTGGGCTTCCGGGTCATAGCCTGTGGATACAAGTATGTTGACGGTTCAAATATTGAGAGAGTTGATGCTGAATCAGATTTGATTTTTACAGGGTTTATCATTTTTGAAAACAAACTCAAACCCTCTACGGCGCCCACTTTGGACAAATTAAATGACGCAAAAATCCGCACTATTATGTGTACGGGTGATAATATATTAACTGCTATCAGTGTGGCAAGAGAATCAAAGCTCGTTCCAGATAGCAATTGTGTCATATACGTTCCATTCATAGAAGCAAAAGACGATCAGCAGTATATTGCATGGCAGGATGTCAATGATCCCGAGAACAGGTTAGACCCTGAAACACTCAAGCCTGCTGATATAAGACAAGACTCCCATTATAGATTGGCCATTACTGGGGACATCTTTAGGATCCTATTGACGGAAATCAAGGACGTTAATTTAAATCAAAACATTTTGATGAAGTGTGATATATTCGCAAGAATGTCACCAGATGAGAAACATGAGTTAGTTGAGCAACTACAAAAGATTGATTACACTGTTGGGTTCTGTGGTGATGGTGCAAATGATTGTGGTGCTTTGAAAGCTGCAGATGTCGGAATTTCTCTCTCTGAGGCTGAGGCATCGGTTGCTGCGCCCTTTACTTCCAGAGTGTTTGAGATTTCATGCGTGCTTGATATCATTAAAGAGGGAAGGTCAAGCTTGGTTACAAGCTTCTCGTGCTTTCAATACATGTCGTTATATTCCGCGATTCAATTTATCACTGTCACCATACTTTACAAAACAGGGACCAACTTGGGTGATTTTCAATTTTTGTACATTGACTTGTTTTTGATTTTACCTTTAGCAATTTTCATGTCTTGGTCCAAGCCATATTCTAAATTGGCATTGAAGAGACCCACCGCAAACTTGGTGTCGCCAAAGATACTCATTCCCTTGGTTTGCAACATTGTGCTTCTTTTGATCTGCCAGATTTTTATATGGCTGTGGGTCAAGAAAGAACCTTGGTATGTAAAGCCAGTTCCTGGAAGCGACGATGCAGTTGAATCTTCTGATAACACCGTGTTATTTTTGTTTTCCAATTTCCAGTACATTTTGATCGCAGTGATCTTGAATCAAGGACCTCCTTACCGTGAACCTATTCAAAAGAATGTGCCATTTTTATTGAACTTGGTGGCTGCAATAGCATTATCGACGGCTCTATTTTTCGTGAATGTGGATTCAAGCTTTGGTGAACTAATGCAATTGACAAACCTTGGCGGTTCTTTTTACTACTTCATTTTGATTTTAGCCATTTTGAACTTTGCACTCATGGTTATCGGAGAAAGGTTCTGGTTCCCTCGACTCGTCAGCGTGTACAAGAGATTGCTCCAACGCCACAAAATAGGAAAAAGTAAAAAGCTTTTCAAAAACTTGCGTAAAGAATTCAATCAAATACAGAGTGTTTAGAGTAGAATACAGACAATGTAAAATTAACATTATTTATTTGGTGTGAAATTGCTACGATGACATCAGAGCAATCAATTATCACCTAGCCTGTGCAAAAGTATCGGTGTGAGTCTCCTTCTAGTAACTATTCCATTATGGATGAATGAGAGAGCATAACCAAGGATGACTGGTCAGTTGAGACAGATTCAGGTATTGTATCACAAAGTGGAGATTCAATGACTACTATTACCACATTCCCACATTCCCACAGCCAACTCAAACTGAATACACCACCACTTGGACTACAATCAAGTTTTTAAAAAATATTATTCTAATGCAGAGAGCGATCTAAAAGATAAAGAGTTAACAATAAAAAAACAAAAAAAATGATTCTGCCCAGGATCGAACTGGGGACGTTATGCGTGTTAAGCATATGCCATAACCAACTAGACCACAGAACCTTTTCTGAAGATTTTGTTGCAGTACTCTCTTAATTTTTGGTGTTAGTTGCATTAGTGTATTATAGTAAGATTTTGTAATCAATTTTTAGTGGAAGCTTAGTGTAATAGCTAAGAGTAATACAAATGTAGTGAATTGTAATTGAATGAGGTGTATATTTTGGATTATAATCTCTGTCCAAGATCCAAAAGGTGAAACTGAACTAAAGCTAAAACTAAATTATGCAATTTCAATCTCTATCCCAAGGGGATTTCCATTCTCTTAAATAGTATTAAACTTCTAATATTAAGGAGAAAAATCCTGTTCTTCCTTGTCACTCAAGCTATAAAGACGAACAAACTCAGATATGAATTCCTTCATTAGGAAAAGAAGGTGGTTTCTCATATAAATGATAATTTTCTATTCCAGTTATTATTTCGGATAGATTACTTCTTCGGGTAATATATGAATTCCAGGTTACTCCTCAATCTCTTACCTTTCCTTTGAATAGGGAATTTCCTAATGAAAACACTTATTTCCCGATTGAGTAATTAGCAACCTTAAACCAAATTTTCTGGGTGGATGAGATTGAATGAACCGTTGTGAAAGGGTTAGCAATTCTTGATGTTGTAACAATATGCACGCAAAACCATTTCATAACACAATCATCAAGAATCATGTGACAAGGAACTTCATATCTCTAACAGATTTGTTGTATACCCAAAATAAACAGTCTAGTGCTGTAAGTAACGAGTTTTGATAAGGGATGATACGTTAAGTGTTACTGCAATGGGAGCTCGAAATCAGTATGAGTATTATAACAATTTGGTTTGACTGACAGAAGGTATGTTGTAGTTGACTAGCTAGAATTAACCAAAACTAAAGATTATATGATCCTCAATTATTTTTTTTTTTATCGCTAGAATTATCTTTCCCCCACATGTTGATTTCGTACTAGCTGTGTATTCTTCCTTATCGGAGTTCACTTACAGTCGACTTTACATGAAAGCTGCTTCGTTGAATATGACACATGAAGCTATAGGTCATGGGAGCCAAAATTTAGCAGTGTAATTATCCCAATTAGTACCCAGTAACTTCATACGCTTCAGGTCTGAGTTTATGGATTCTGTCTCTGCTTCATCTCATTGTCACTCAATCAGATCAGGGGATGTACTCTCAATCTGCTATCTATCAAGATTATCGATCATTTTCCAAAAGATGTTGACAAAAACTTTCATAAAAAGATTCTCTAATTTCCTCACACCACAAAGATTTTACAAGATTCTAAAGCTCTTGACAGAACTCGTAACCATGCAACATCAATTTAGAAAAGTAATGGATCGTATATTGGAGATTCACAGTTAAGATTTCTCCTTCGTTAATGTGGGCGTGCACAAATGTACAATTTTCTTATCTGGGTGCAAAAATTTAGTTTTTCTCCTCGGTACAAACACAAACCACACACGCATAATTTACTATAACACGCTGGAGATACACATAGTTGGTGTAATAGAGTGATATAACAGCACACATATGCGTCGAAATAGCACCAAGGCTAACAATTTACATCTGATGCACTTCTGCTCGCAAGCATATACACTTCAACCTACAACTTTCCCTTCTTATATTCCTAATTATCTCTCCTCATGCATTTCACTACACTGTTGAAAAAACTCTGATATGTTAAAATTTGATACACTATAGAGAAATCCAACTTCAAATTACAAAATCTATAAACTACATCTCACTTATTCTTCTTCACTGACATCCTCCCCCCCAGAAATTGACAATAAGACAAATAGTAGTCTCAATGAACGCCAAGTTGTTCCTAACAATCAAGAAATCACATCCTGGGCTCATGAAAATTTGGCATACCAAAATGACAAAAGTTAACCTCAATCAAGTAAAAGCTCTCTGGAACTCACTGAAACCGAAAATGAACCCAGTATAATCATTCTTTTTGAACCTGTAAAGCTTGTTCCTGATGGAGTTAGAGTCATTCCTGTTCCAGATGTGCAACCACTTCAATATTTGGGATCTGGTACATCTGCAAGTGTTGATGAGAAACGACTTCATGTGTAAGGAATATCGCGGCACTTGTGCGATGCACATTTGAAAACTCATCTTGATGGTTGGTTAAGTTTGATGTTGCAGTGTTGTAGCTGTTGACAACTACTGTCAGTTTTGTTTTTTATGTTTTTATGATTTGATATCTTTTGTTTTACATTCCTTGAAAAGCTTGGTGTTGAAATAAATCAGGTCGTAGATGGTCTCTTTGCGTATTCCTCTTTGCTCTCTGAAACCCATTCTCTATCTTCTGGATCATGCTGAGAACGAGCTTCAACTTAGTTTTAACAAAATCTACGTTGATGTGCCAGTCGTGAAAGCACTGTAAACCCAACCCCACCTTGGCACTATGTCGGTTGGTTGCTACATTTTCAACGTCACAAGTATAACACATTTGTTAGAGTGAGAGGGAAAAGCATAAACAATAGGGAAGTAACAGTTCGCATATGAACCTAGTGTTGTAAATCTATACATCACATCAGCAAAATAGATCAAAGGAATTCATGGAAAGCCACCTCTTCGAAATCAGCTGGCAATGTATTCATAACTACTGAAGCTAAAGATTATCAATCAAACATGCAAAGGAAGGTTATTCAAAGTTTGATACGGCTATAATGACCAGTATTTTTGAAAAGGACAATTTGAAACCCGATCTCACCTCTTAAACTGCTATTATGAGTCACTTCATAGCTAAATCGATTGCGTCTCATATACATTTGATGAAGGGGGTGTCATGTTTCCGTCAATATGTAAGTCATTTGAAAATTGATGCAAAAATTTCAAGTTTTTATGTTACTCAAGAGTAAATTTTTTTGAAGCAGTTCGTCCATCAATATACAAAAGTTGTAGCTACTGTATGAAATGTCTTTGCCAAGTCAAAAAAAAAGCAGTTTTCAAGAGGGTCTGGTCAAACAGGCTATCAACATGCGCTTCTCGTTACACTCTTGTAATTAGTAGTTTTGGTTGCAGCTCAATTGGTGGCGAAAATTTTGTGCGAAACGGAAAAAAAAGGAGTTAAAAGTTGAAGAATCCTCTGTGCCAACTTTATAGCACTCGATATTTCCGCAACTCCACTATGACAGATCTGAAACAGGTGATTCCATTAGAATCAAACCCGTCAATATTCACAGATCTTTCTCACAAATTGGGTCTTTCACCAATATTACAATTTCATGATGTCTATTCACTAACTGATCCCGAGCTTTTGTCATTTTTGCCCCAACCCATATTTGGGATCATCCTATTATTCCCATTGACTCCTAATTACGAAGCTTATAGAAAAGAAAAAGACGCAGAGGCTGAATCTTACGAGACGATGAAGAACAGGGACGTATATTGGTTTAAACAAACAATTGGAAACGGGTGTGGGTTGTATGCATTATTACACTTGTTAGCCAACATCCTGCCTGATTTGATATTAAGTCACCTGAAAATAAATGATTTGGCTACCAAGATTCAAGGCAGGAATTTATCTGTGGAGGAGATGAGCCTAATTGTTGAAGATTTGGAAAAGAGTATCAAACTAGACGATGAATTTGGTTCTAAAGGACAAACCGAAGCACCTTCGCCAGGGGATGCAGTTGATCTTCATTTCATCAGCTTCATCAAAGGAAAAGATAACCATTTGTATGAGTTGGATGGAAGACGAAAAGGGCCAATTGATTTGGGGGAGGTGAGTGATTCGGGCAAAGAGAGCATTATTAATGAGCAGAAATTGACTGACAAAATCCAGTTTTACATCGACAATGCGGATGAAAAGAACAAGCACAATTTTGCCTTAATGGCATTGGGACCAACTTTAGATTAGAACAAATACACAATATTTTACAAATATCATGTTTTCTCTCTGCCCCAATAGGAACTAAATTTGACCCTTGATGTCCACTTTCGCCGACCTTTTGTACAATGCTTTCACAGTACCTTTGGCCTTGAAAGCATGAAATTCGCCTTTAGTAGCAAATGTGTCTAGCTGTAGTTGGCGTAAAAATACCTCGCAATCGTTCATATCGTGAAAGCTCAACATTTTCAGCAAAGACTCCATTTTCATACCCGGTCGATTCGAGCTGCAGATAATGAAAAGCCCTGACAACCTTACTTTTTGGTCCAAAAAGCTTGCTATTACCTTTAATGCCAACTCAATATCCTTAAATCCCTTGTATTTATCAAGCTCTTCATAGAATTGGACGCAATTGTTCGTAATTTTGTAAGCATTGAGCTTGAACAATGAGGCGATAAAATTGAAATATATTTCATTTGTATCTTGTCTTCGGAACCCTTTGTAATCCTGAAGCAATCCTAGCTTTATTTTGCAAATCTCACTGTTGTTGTTTGTTACCATCATGTATATGATCCTGTAGCAGATCATTTCAACTTCCCGGGATATGAATCGTTTTTGCCAATCAGGGGACGACAGTCTTTTGTAGCTATAAAGAAACTTCAATTGACCTAGACATTGATTGAATTCACCAAGATCATTATGTTTCAACGAAAGTTGGGCATTCTTCTCATACACGGAGATGGTAAAATCATTCTTTATGTGCTGAACAGTGAGATCTTGTCGTATGGACTTGAATTGGTCATTAAGATAGTTAAATGCCTCCTTTCCTTGCAATGACTCGTATTTCCTTAGCACGTAATCCACACTCTTCTCTAGAACATGTTGCGGCCTCACTTTCCATGGATCAGGTTCGGAAGTCAATCGCAAGTACGATTTTTCTAAATTCGTATTGAGACCAACTATTGGGCCATCGTTTTGCTCGGTTTTAGGAACTGGTTGAGCTGAGCTTGAGAAATTTGTAGCTTGAAATCTTTCCGCTCTTTGTCGCTTTCTTTCATTTGACGCGAAGTCATCGTCAGCATCTCGTTTGCCATTGGAGGCCCCATAAGGCCTGGTTTGAAATGTGTCAGCCGCTTGTGTTGAAGCTGAATACCGTCCTGGTTCTTTCGTGATTGGAATGGGGGACCGTACGTCCATACTCATGGCATCTGCATTGTTAGTAGATCCTCTGCTTTCATAACTTCCATTTTGAACTGAGCCTCGTTGTGAAGATATACCGCCTGAAGGATAATTTGTATATTGAGAAGCACTTTCATTGATGCTTTCAACAATTTGTACTGATGGGTGAGAGGCGTCCACGTTTATTGCACCTGGATTGTTTATGTTGCCATTTTCTTGTTCCCATACCAACATCAACTCTCCTCCACCATCCAATAGGGGAACCTTCTGTCTCGACCAGTCATTTTTTTCCCTTAGCCCGTTCTCGCTTGCCTTTGTGAGAAGGAAAGCCAATTGGGCTTTGGCAGCGTCTTTAAATTGTTTGTCCTGAAAGCTATTTATAACCCCTAGTTTCAATGCTGCGAATTCGTTGAATGAAAGCTCATAAGACCCATTACCAAGAGATGCATTGATTGACATATTCGGTGCTTGTGCTGGATTGGCATCGACACTGCAAGTACTCAGGTGCCGTGGAGATGCATTTGAATATCGAGTCGTGGAATTGCGACGTTGAGGGTGATCCCTTGTTTGCGATGGTGGGGTGCCGTCTCTAGTATCACGTCTTGATATCTGGCTATAGCTTATGGGTTGCATTTGGGCATCTACTTTCAGTGTCCTGTCCTCTTGAAGATTGTGCTCTTCTTCTCCAAGAAAGTCTTTCTCGAATGAATTATTTGCATCTCTAAAGGAGTTAGTATCGTTAGTAAAGTTCGGGTTATGACTTTGGTAACCTCCATTACCCCATTCCTGTCCGTAAGCTTCATTGTACTCATTACCGTGGTTTGATCCTCCTCGATTAAACGACACGCCATGTCCTCCACGGTTCCCCATTCCTCGATTACCACCTCTATGACCACCTCGATGACCACCCCGATGACCACCTCGATGACCGTCTCGATTTCCTCCTTGGTTGAACCCTCCTTGCTTTCCTGCTCCTCCTCTATTATCTTTCCAATTCTTATTTTTGTTTTTGGATCCAAATGAAGTAGGCTGTACCTCGTTGTAGTTGGCCATTTTTCACACTTCTGAGTTGTGTAAAAGTATTCTTCTATATCTTCCCACCTGTTTTTTTCCGAAAGTGTTTATACAGTACTACAAGCACGCCTTTTTCTTTTCTTTCACTCAAGGATGCGTATGCTATATCTGGTGAATGATTGAAAAGGATTTGATTTTGACAATGCTGCCTGTTGAATGTAAGCAGGATTTGTAGATTTCACAGAGCTGAATAATTTCTATAACAGCTCTATCTTTTACGATCAAGTTTTATTTTTGATGGTGGTGCATATCGAAACCCGTTTTTTCTTTTTCTTTTTTTGTCGCTTTTCTTCTTCTTTGAGAGGACATACAAAAAATCGCTAACTAAGAGGATCAAGTTACATGTTTTCATTGTGCTTATGATCCATTAAACTCGTCTCTTATATAATGTCACTGCCCAAGAAACCTATAAACACAAAATAAATACAATCCATGTGCAAAATTCAAGGATTGCAAACTGCCCTAGTTGGTATTTGCCCTCATATACTTTTCTTTGTAAATCCAACTGTTTCCAATAGACTTTGCACCAAAAACCTCTGCACTTCTCAACCAAGCAGCTGCCTTATTCAAATCTTTCTTACGAAACTTTGTCTTTGTGGTCCATAATTCACCTAATTGCTCCATTGCCTCTATACTGCACATCGCAGCAGATTTTGATAAGCAGATAATTCCATTCGCTTCATCTGTTTTAGGATTTGAACTACCTCCAATACCGTTAAGAAGGTACATGCCGAGTTCATAATAGCTCAAGGCAACAATATCGGACCTGCTTTTATTCCTTGCAATGATTTTATTGATTTCTGATTTGTTATAGGATTTGAACTGAGTATATAGCATTTCCGCATTTTCGCCATTATCCATTCCGCTAGAATCTTGAGATTTCTTGAGGCTGACTAGGACCAATTGGAGCAAATCTTTTTGCGATATATTATTCAACTTTGACGCTATAAGACCGGAGTTGAAAGAAAGATGTCCCATCTTGTGTTGCAGACTATTCTCCGACTCCTGAGTCAACAAAATACATTTGCATAGCCATTTCAAAGATGTGTTGTAGTTTTGCTTCACACCTTGCCCATGCTTTAAGGCCAAAGCATAGAGATACATGGCTTTTGTGTTGTTAAAAGGTTCATTAGCGGCGATTTGTAATTGATATGAAGCTTCTCTGTGCTTTCCTTGTGCCCTGAGCTCTTGTGAAATCACTGTTCTTGATTCTGGCAGTAACTCCTGGCTCTTTAATGCGTGAACATGAGAAGAACCAGCTACACCCTCACTCGATACAAAGCCGTGGCTATGTATATTGTCAAGCGAATTATAGTTTGACGGAATCGCGTTGTCCATATGCTTATTTAATAGGTCATCATGGGGTGATGAATGTTCTTTCCTGTCAATTGAAAGAGTACTCGAAGGTGAAAAGTTGCGTCCTTGTGTGGAACTGAGACTTAGGTGCAGTATATCAGGAGTTGCAGTGTCAATCGAGTCATTATAGGTTGTGGAAGCGTGAGATGAAGACGGTTTTTGAGATGATGCGATACTCCTTGAGTTTATAGATGTAGCACTCGAGTTTGCTGGCATAGATCGATGGTCGACCGCAGTTGTATTTCTCAGGGCATCAAGTTCTGACTTACTCCTTGAAAGCGTGTTGTTCGACTTAGATATTGATGAAGATGGGCTTTGTGTGCGAAGCTGAGTGAAGTTAGCGACTCGATTCGGAGCATAGTCAGTATTAACTATTGGCTCATTTTTTGAAAGTGTATTTGTATCGTCCCGTGTTCGGAATCCTGCTTTACTTGTTCCTCTGGATGCAGCTTGATTGTCCATGATCCCGCTCTTTCCACTAGTTGAGTTACCTCTACCAACTTCCGCATTATTGCGACTGGCGATATCATTTGGTTGTCCATTACTTAACCGATTACGTATTTTCCCCTGTGTGATATCTGTGGAACTCGTGTAGTCTTTCATCCTCCTTATGGCATTCAAGTTGTTCATTGGCTTCTGAGGAAGAAATATTCCGTTTGTTTGTGATGTGCTTTTCGTTTGAAAAGGCTGTGATCCCCAAGATCCCAAAACTGGAGTTCTAGCTCCGTGATTAGCATTGACTTCACCATGTACACCTCGAGAGCTAATTATAGAGGATCGATATGAATCATTTGATATAATTGACTCAGCGTCGAAATCCAACCGATCAAGCAAGCGCTCGTTTGTACTAACCGAGTCAAATGAATAAACACTATCTCTATCTGATTTCAGTAAACTGAATTGTTCATTCATACTGGGGTCGCCAAGCTAAAATATGGTTTCAATCTGAGGATGAAATACGCTCGTGGAAAAAATCAGTAATCTTTTCGAGTTACAACAGAAGCTGTGAGTATTATCTTGTAGATCTGCTATGAGTTTTGCTCCGGTTTGTTCGTTTGTCTATCAGCTCCGGTTCTAACAACTCTTGATTGTATCTGATGCAATTGTTGTTTATTTTTAGATAAATTTTGATTTGTGTCATAATATATTGTCCAGAAAAAAAAGGAAAAATCAACAAGACGTGATTTGAAGCACGTGACTCGATGGAGACGTATCTGGCTGTTGCATTTTACAGACTCCTGATCCTCAAAATAAGAGCTCGGAAAGCTGTTGCATTCTTCATATGCTAATGTTTGTTCAAAAATCTTCATCTTGGGGCACAAAAAACGGCAAAGCAACTTGACCTCCTTGATTTACTTGCAAGAGAAATTCAAAAATCGAATAAACCCTTAGAACTCAATACCCATACCAATACCATTACCCCCAAGATCTTCTGACCTCTTAAATCAAAAAGCTATTTCCTTCAGCCGTCTACTTTTGCGCTGGCATTGTGAAGGAAGCTTCCTTTCCAATATCACTTGATCACGTGATCAGTGGTGCAGATTTATTATTTCCAACTATCTGTCAAAAAAATTGTGCAAAAGGGCTGAGTGTGGGTCGCAAACTCTTTAATAAAATATAAATCTACTTTCACAATCATGCTTGGGATAAGTGAAATCGGCGTTCTTGATACCGGTACTCAGATATATATCATCACAGCATTCTTTTTAAGCCCGCTATCAATTTACGCGTTGCGCAAACATTATAAAGGACCTAGGCGGAAAAGACAAGAGTGGGCCACTAATTTGATCACTATTTGCGTCGTCATACTAAATATAAATGTGTGGTGCTTTCTAATATGGAGTTTGAAGCAAAATAGTCAAAGATTGGAAAAATCACCGTTGCACACTGGTCTTTTCCGAATGAAATTTGATTCTGTTGAAGTATCTGGGTTCTCATTTGATGTGGATCGACAACAACAATCGTTGTTTATGCAGCAAGGGCTACAGCTGAATCTGCAGCCTGATAATCAAGACAACAAGGGAGCCAACGGTGAAAAAGAAAAAGATAGAGAGTTATTTCACGTTGATGGTCTGTTTAATTGTAGTTCAATCCAATTGAAGGACAAAGCAAGTATTGCGGCGACTCAGTCAATTGATTTGAACCAAGAATCTGACTTGAAGCATTTAAGAGAGCAATTGAAGAGTCTTTCGGGAGCAAACGAGGCTTACAAATTGTGTTTCCAAGACAACATAGAGCAACTGGAGGATTATATTCTTAGGCGAAAGTGGTTCAAATTTTGTGGGAGTGCAGTTTGGATGGATCTTTACAAAGTTTACTTTATGGTGAATCGAATTGTGTATGCAAAAGACGGTAGAAGAAATAATCCCACCATTTCCATCTTATCGGGACAAGTGTTTGATAAAAACTGGCATGAAATAAAAGGGTTCAAATTCCCTCATTCTGATTTGGTTTTCCCCAGTATATTGCCACATGATTTGGACTTGGGTAAGAAGGAAAACAAGATTGTTATTGGTAGTGAAGACCCGCGGATACTGTTGAATACATATAATGATTCGAATGGGGTACGGTTTCAAGAACCGGTAATTATATTTAATGCAAGAAGTACAGAGGTTAAATGGGCGCGTGCAATGCATGTTTACCGACCATTTAATGACCCTCATAGAACAATTCGTCTTGCTATCAAGGATAAGAAGAGAAGTTTTATTGAAAAAAATTGGGCACCATTTATGGATAATGATGATGTCAACAACGACCAAAACATGATAAATTTCATTTACAACTTTAATCCGTTACGGATCATCAAATGCAATTTGCAAAGTGGAGAATGTGAAAAAATTTCTGGACCAAGGTTTAATCCTATTGATGCAAATGATAACGCGGGAGTTTTACGAGGAGGCACAAACATTATCCCCATACCTAAAGAATATCTCCCACTAATGGAAATGACACAAGATCGGAAATTTTGGCTAGGCATTGCTCGTTCACACAATAATGAATGCGGTTGTATGCGTGAACTATATCGGCCCCATATATTTCTCATCTCGCGGTCATTTACCAAGCAGGATTCATTTGAGCTAAATTATGTTAGTTCTATGGTTGATTTCAATATCAATCCGGAGCCATGGTCCAAAAGTCACTCCAACAAAGGTACTTGTGTTGACGGAAAGCTGGTTTTGATTCCTAATTCAATAGCGTATTGGGATATTGATCTTCGCGATGGCACCGATTACATGGGGTTGACTTTTAGTGAGGCTGATCGTACCAATAAGCTTGTGCATTTGAGGGGGGTGCTAAAGCATATTCATAATGTCATGCATGAAATGGAGACTGAGAATGTTGTTGAAAACACTAGCAAGGTGGATGCCACCACTAAGGAGGGTATCGAAAGCAAGATTGAGGCGATTGATTTGAGCAATAAACTTCTTGGGTTCTGCTCAACATATCTTGCTGATGAATATTGCGAAACGGCGGAAAAGGTATTTGGTTGGTGATGAAAAATCAGCTTTGTTATAGAGAATCATCAATACACATTTGAGAGAATCGTTTCTAGTGTGACAAACTTTTAAAATTCTGACCTTCTACTTAAACGTGATATAAGAGGAAGAAATAGCTTTAGTAATTACATTACAGTCTCCTCGTAAAACCTATTCGGTCTTGTTATCCTCGGGGGGTACCGAGTTTCCTCTCAAGGTTAAAGGATAATGCTGATCATCATCTGCATCTTCATTCTCATCATCATTGGCGCCCAACCCCAATTTGAATCCCACATAATCATCAGTATTCAAACCTTCATGAGCTTCTTGTAAACTTCCTAAATCACCAGGAGTCATTAACCCAACTTTAGATCTAGGTGACCCGGGCACTGATAAGGGTCTAGTTAATTTCAAATTGGATGAATTATTAAATGGATTTGCTCCATTTTTGAACTTGTCGGGGTAGGCTCTTTTCAAACTCAATTGACGAGCCTTGATATATTCCAATCCCATACGTTTCCAATCCAATAAATCACTCAATCTTTCTGTTCTATTTCTTTGATTAATTCTTTGTCTTCTGGTTTTTTCACAGAAATCAAACATGTAACTAGTCAATTGATCAATTGATTCATCAACTGACTTCATTCTTCGATCAACAATATAGATACCATAGTCACTGGTGTTTTCAATCAAGTCCTCCATATAACACCCAAATCCAGAGAGGTTTGTAGTAATGGAGGGGATCCCCATAACAGTACATTCAGCAGGAGTATAACCCCAAGGTTCGTAATAAGAAGGGAAAACCCCCAAATGACAACCACGTACAAATTCATCATAATCCAATGACAAAATGGGGTTGTTGGCATTGAGAAATTCTGGGTGGAAAATGATCTTGACCCGATCTTCAGGACGATTAAACAATTGAACCCGTCTGATTTGGTTCAAGATTGGATCATTGTGATCATCAATCATATTGTGAGTGACAATGGGGGGCAATCCTTCTCTCTTCAATGCATATATTCTTCGTTTCAACAAGACACGATCAGCAGGTTTGATTAATTCGTCAATCGATGGTACTTCATTTGATTTACCAGCTGCATGTTCGGAATTGGGGTATCTGGCGCAATGTTCAAATAAACGTTCACCAACTTTTTTTTGCACTTCTTCAATTGTTGATTCCAATTGTTTGATAACTGCTTGTCCTTTCAATGTTTCTACAGTGTATGATTGAGTCCTTCCTGGCATAATGATGAAAGCAACTACCGTCATTTTGGATCCACTTTCTTTCAATCTATGGTTTAACCTTGCTAAACTTTCAATGAAGAAATCACATCCTTTGTTTCTAAATTCATATCTGCCAGCAATAAAGAAATACAAGGTGTTTTCCAAATCAAAATCATAATTACCGTAAAAATGTCCCTTGATAAACTCATTAATCTTGTCCTTTTTCATGGCATGCAAATTTTGAAATTCATGAACTGCTTGGAATTTGACAACGTTTAACCCATTGGGCAACACACCATCGGGTTTCCTTTTCAACAAATGTTCACTTTCGAAAGCAGTAATGTGGGAAACAGTAGTGAAAACGTCGGCTGAATGAGTAGCTGACCTTTCGATGCAATAACGATGGTAAATTCCTCGTTTACCGGCTTCGGCATCAACATCGAAATTAGCCAAATTATTGTAGAAATCAGTTGATCCAGCACAAAGATATCTTCCCAACAATGTTGCATGGGTGGTGAAAATTGTTGTCACATCAATTCTTCTTTTACGACACAATGGTAAAGCAATTCCTGCCAACCACTCGTGGAAATGAGCAATAACAGCTCTATCACGGTCATTGTAAACCAATTCGCCCAAAAACCAAGCAACCAAGTATCCCAACAATATAGCTTCATTAGTTTCCAGATCGTGGTCTGGAGTAGGGATTCCTGCAGTATTCCATAAATCGGCTTTCCATTCATTAAGATAATGACCAGCTGACCAAATGTCGAAAAGCAAAACTCTTGGTGCGCCTTCAATTAACCATCTTCCATAAAGCCAACGAATACCCTTGGCTGACATTGAATCCAAAGTTTGTTTAACCAATGGGTCTTTAACTGGTAATTCTTCAACTTCAATTTGTGCTGAGTTGTAATTTAAAGGTCCAATTAAAGTGTAGCGTTCTCTATATTCAGCAACAGTGATTGGCGCTTTCGACTTCAATACTGAGTAGATACCTCCTACTTTGTGAGCCACTTCAGTGGCCACTTCAAAAAGCAAGTGGTTGGTGATATCTCTCGTCATTGTGGTGATGGTAATGGAAACGGGGAGAATGGGTTGTTGCTGTAGGCCCAGTCGAGTTGTCTCCTGAGCGTGTAAAAAAAAAAAGATTTGGGTTGTAGAAACGGTTACACTTGATGGTATAACTTTGGGCTAAGTTTATGAGTTAACTGAAGTCTGTCAGTCTGTCAGTCTGTCAGTCTGTTTGCTAATATGCGTGGTATATATATATATATATATATATATATATATCTCCGGAATAGTGGTTTAATATATTTTTTTTTCTTTTGTGAGTGATTACTACTACTATTACTACAGAAGTACTACTTTGGTTACTTCAAATTTATAACACAAAACAATGTTAGAATGGAGTTTTTCTCGTTTAACCAGCCAACCAGAAAACACTCAACAATACCTCGACTACAACTGAGTAATAGATAGACATGATATATACCACATCATACCACTAGAGAGAAGTGATAAAAAAGAAAAAGAAAAAAGAAAAAAAAGAGAAGTAGATATATCATACTTATCATATACCAAAGTAGAAAGGGTATACCAATGATGAGAATAAAAGCAACATCAACAGATATGTGCTATAGGTAATCTTTTGCAATTGTTGTTTGTTGTAGTTCTTGTATTCTTTCACGGGTGGGGGTGAAGCGAAGTAAAGGAGTGCGTGTGTTGTGCGTGTGTTGTGCGTGGCGTGTACATCAGCCCAAAATGGCACAAAATTCACTAACCCAATTAATTTACAGACAAGGGGAGGCACACCAAATAAGAGAAAGGCGTGTTACAGTGAAAACAAGTAGTGTACTTTTTCGCTACTACTATTATTTGTATTTCATCATAGACGTATATTACAGAAGATATGGTATGTCATGTGGCTCAACACTAATTGACTAAATTGTCATTCAACCTCGTTTGTAAAATTCTGTGATATACTTGGGTGATAGAGGGTGTAATTTGTTGTTATTTCAATTGTGAAATTTGTCTTCCCCACCTTTTGATTAACTTTTTTGGGGAGAAAACAAAAAATGATGATCTTTAACAAAAACAATAGTTACAAAAATACCACACCCCAAAATTGAACAATATACAATAAGTCAAGTCAAAAAGCCTCCAACAAAGATCTCAAGATTCAAACAAACTCTACCTTCTCCCCATCGATCCATCTACATCGAGACCTAACCAATCATACACTTACTAACCCACTTCGTCAGTATTACTCTTAATTCATGTCTTTTCACAAAAAAAAAAAATCAAAAAGAGCAGCAATTGCGATGATTTTACATTTTTGCATCAGCATTGGTACAAAAATTTTTAATCACATAAGCAAAATGGCTAATGGATTAGTAGGTTTTGCATTAAAGACTGCTCTTTATGAATAAGCGTAATCAACAGGCTGTGATTGTTAAAGCTAGATAGATTCCTCTTTTGATAATAGTGTCTTCACACTATCGAGAATTAGAACATCTTTGAAGCAAAGGATAGGATTAAAAGACAGCATTGTAACGGTTTCTATATCGACAATGTTCCTGCATTGCACATACAAAGCTATACCCACAAACCTACAGAAGTTAGTTTGAAATATCTCAGAGATTTGCACAAGATTTACAAATATATGCACACACTTCTGTATGTACTCAGTCTTTTAGTTCCGATCGAATAGTACATGCATAAATATTGATCTTCTCTACTTGCAGTTGACATGTGTAGTAGTAGTAGTAGTAGTAGTAGTAGTAGTAGTAGTAGTAGTAGTAGTAGTAGTAGTAGTAGTAGTAGTAGTAGTAGTAGTAGTAGTAGTAGTAGTAGTAGTAGTAGTTATTGTTGTTGTTGTTGTAAAAAGATTCTGGTGCGAATTGTACAATTTAGATTTTATTTTAACAGAAACACAGTTAAAACATGACTTCAATAGATTTGCATTGGCTTTGAGACTGTTGCATCTTTCAAAATTGGAAATAGATGTACAAGCATCTCTTATCATCGCCCCTGCTCTCTCCACTTCCAACAACATGTCACACTTCAACTTTCAATTAAAATAGAATAGAAAACTGAAAAAGTGTAGTGTTTAGGACGTCTACACTGTTAAAATGCACACAACCGTACTTATCTAGTTAAAGAAGTAAGTGAAACATAGTGGGGTTGTTGATTGGGTAACTAGCTCACTAATAGCTCAAACTCTTTGTATATAAACAACTCATTTTGTGTGCTTTGGACCAAAACAGCGAGAGAGACAATAGACAAAGTGTAACACAGCCACATCTCTCTATCCAACTCCCAGTTCAAAATGAGAGATTATACTATATCGTGGATATGTTATGTGTGTAGCACCATACATACATACATACATATATACTTACATACATACATGGTGTAGTAGTGTACTGAACTAACCAAGTCAATAAGTCAGTTACATGTCATATTAATATGTGTATATGTGCACGTGACAAATCAGATTTATTTTAAAACCAAAAAACAATAACAAACACATCACATCACATCACACACAACATATACATCCACACACATACACAAGATGCAAAGAGAGAGAAACAAACGAAAATACGAAAAAAAAAAAAAAAAATTCAAGAAGGATCAACATAACAATAATATACTCCCTAATACAACAACATCAACAACAACAACAACAACAACAACAACAACAACAACAACAACAACATCATCATCATCATCACTCTATCCTTACTTACCATACATACTTACAGACTCGCACACACATATACATATACTCTCGAACACCATTCACTCCTTTGATCTCACAATCTTAGTCCTTAACACTTGAGACAGAGTAAAAAAAAAAAAAAATTAAAAGTTGAATCAAACTACTTCAATCCTACCTACATTTTTAACTTGTGTTGTTCATCACTCGTTTAAAATCAATCAAGGCATTGAATAAATTTGCAAGAAAGTTACTCACCCATTCACTCGATTGGCACACCAACTATTGATTCACTCCTTTTCCTCCTTATTTTTGATTTCAAAGTTGATTTTTTCTTTTGTTGTTGTTTTTTGGTTATTTTTGTCCAATCATCCAGTTTTTGCAACAGATAATCTATTAGATCTTTAGTAGCCAACACACCTACCTCCACAACAAAACTGTCATTAAAACCATGAATGCAGTCAAGAAGAAAATTACCTCCAATCAAAAGGGAAGTGGATCTCCCAGAAGCAACTACAACAATGATGGTGGTAGTAGTGGCGGCAGATTCAGCGAAGGTCGTACATCGACTTCAAATGCGGCTAGTGGTACCTTGGATGACGATAACTTGGATGGATTGTCTCCTGAATTGGTACCAATTGTAACTTTATTGTCATCTCAGTCTCATAGACGCTACAACGAAGGTATATTTATGTTGTATTACGATTTGAATGGGGACGGGAAACCTGCTGATAGAGAATGGCGTGAAGTTTATGGAATCTTGACAGGAAATCAGTTGGCTTATTGGGATGCTGCCATTTTGGCCCAATTCAAAAACAATGCCGATGCTTTATTGGAAGTTTCTGCTAAACCAAGTTATATCAATTTTACTGATGCAGTATACAGTGCAATGAAGACTTTACCAGCAGCAAAACAAAACTTGGATAACGTTGTTGTTGTTTCAACAACTTTGAAAAATAGATATATTTTGCAGTTCAAATCAGTCAAGGATTTGGAAACATGGTACTGTGCCCTTCGATTGTCAAGTTATGAATACAATTCTCTTCAAGCAGCTTACACTGGAGCCTTGTTATCAGCAAGAGGCTCACGGTTATCTGATATTCGCACAATCTTGGCGGAAAAGAGATTTGATCATGAAGATTGGATAAGTATTAGATATGGAAGTGGTATGGCTTGGAAACGTTGCTATGCCGTTGTTGAACCATCCACATTGAAAAGAAAGACATTTGTTCCAGGAAGAATACTACTTTACGAAAATGAACAGAAAAAGAAGAAACAATTGATGGCGGTTGTAACCGATGCGTCCTCTGTCACAGCGATATACCCCCAATCGCATCTTTTGATTGACCACTCAACAATGATTAAAATGGAAGGATACATCAATTTCTCTTCTCCAAGCTTATCAACAAAAGTGTCGAAAAAGAATTTGGATGATTTCAAACAAACATCAATCTTCTTAATGCCAGAGCAACATTCAGCTGTTCCTGGATTTGATACCTTGATTAGATTTTTGGTGCCATTATTTGATACATTTGGTTTATATGGAAGGCCTAAAAGATTGAAAGCAAATCGGAGTGACGTTGATTCATTATTGTTTGGATTACCTACACTTCCAAGGGTTCATTATTTGGAACTCTCGGATATACAACAATTGGTTTCGAGAGGTAACTACATTAGTTGGGATTTGAGGACGTGGAATTTGGAGATTCAAAATTTGCTAAAGTCAAAAATCGAAAGAGGATACGATGGATGTGGAAGTCAACGAGGATATGCAGGTGCTGTCAATTCTCTCAATAGTCCAGCTTTGTCTAGCTCACCTCGTCTTCCAAGTGGTGGAAGTGCACTGGCAACCCGGAGAAAAGACCCATCTCATTTGTCTCGACAAACGACACCACAATCGGGAAATATTGCCCCACAGTCCGCAACCTCAGCTTTACAAACACAGAAACCGCCGCCACCACCTCCACACTCTGATATAACACCGGGAGGTAAACCTTTTGACAAGAATATAAAGAATCTTGAAGTCGCAGTACCAGCAATTTCCAAAAGTGTTGACTCTTTGAGTAGTCAGGGACTCAACTCTAAACAAGGTGCACAACTTGCTCCAGGAGGTGTGTCGAACCCCCATGCTTCAGTTCAGTTGGCAGAGATATACCAAAAGTATTCTGACTTGAAAACACCATCGGATAACTATATTGATCGCAGAGAGATACTCAATGGCTCGCCAGAACAACTTATTGAAGACGATTTGCCGTTGGGAATAAAGCAAATGAATCTTCAGAGTAATACCTACCCCAAGGATGATAATGGATTGTTTAGTGATGAGGAAGACGAGGAGAGCCTGCACGAAACAGGCAGCGGTGAACTGCCACAATTGCTTGATGTGAGAACTATGGGACAAAATCCAAGCGACTCAAGTGTGTCTGTGGGCAGTTTAAGGGTACCCAACCATGAACAAAATGGTAGTTATTCTTCAGTGGTGTCGCCCATGGCTCAGTTCAATGATCTACATGATCAATACAACAAAGTTGGAAAAAGTGTCCCCTTTTATGGACTTCAAACAGACGCATCTCCGAAGAAAAGTGCTGATCGAGATGCTAACGCCAAGGAGCAGTTTGGTGCCAAGTTGGACAATAAGGAAAGACACTTTGATATGAGTTCTCCACAGCAATACCAATCGTTCTCGCAGCCACCACCACTGGGACAAAAACCCAATCCTGCCAGTGTTCCTTACCCAACAAACAAGCCCAGGCACATAGTTTCCCCCAATTCTTCACAAAATGAACTCAGCAGACCATTACAATATGAAACGACAAATGGAACTGCATCGCCAACTAAAAAGGTCTTGCAATATCCCGTCTCACCGCAAAGAAAAGCACCTCCAAACGAGCCTTTGTTAAATGGTGACCAATCAAAACCTAAATCAAACATACCAAAGTCACAGAAACAGGTCTTCACACCGCTTGGTGGAAATCCTGGTCAAGATCGACATCAAAATCCAGCAATGTACTCTAGCGCAGAACCCTCATCACATTCGTTTGGGTTTGATCGGTTGAGACAGGAAAATGATCCTAGGGTTGGCCCCAAACCAATGAATCAGCCTAGCCAGCAAACTTTGCCACAGTTTCAAGTCAGTCAGCCTAATCAACACGTGCAACCCCAACCTATGGTAAGACAGCAAGTACAGACTATGGCAAGACCACCACAATCTTCAATGAAACCTCCTATGCAATATGGTGGCAATCAGTCGAGGACTTCCCCAGTACATAAGGGACATCTGCATCAGTATGCCAACACTGTGGCGCATGCAGCAGGCCCACAACAAAGGAATCGGGACGTGGGCATTTCGACCCATCAACCAATTGGAATCCGGGCTCATGCAGGGGCACAACCACAACCACAACCACAACCACAACCACAACCACAGCGACAACAACCACAGCAACCACAACCACAGCGACAACAACCACAGCAACGACAACAACAGCAACAACAACCACAGCAACGACAACAACAGCAACAACAACAACAACAACCCCACCAGCCTCAAGCATATCAGTCCTCGCCATACGGACAGCCCAGTAATTTCAGGAGCTATGACAATCAGCAATACCAATACACCCCGAATGTTCAAACACCAGGTGCTCATGCAAATCGGGATCACCCACTGAGTAGTAGTTCTCAATCCTCAAAGCACCCATATGCACAGTACTCGCGGTCGTACAATTACGATCGAACTACATAGTGTCAGATAGTCATTTAATGAGAATATGAGTTAGTATAAGTCAACAATAGGAGACACGTAGTCGTTCCGTGGAACGGGAAAGTAAGCCCAACAAAAGGAAATGTACTCTCTCTTGCTAAATGATATCTATATCCTCTCTAAACACTTTCTTGGAACCAATCCAATTTTCCAATCAGCTTCGCTCAATTCATGGCCATTTTTCCTTCGAAGTTGGATTTTACACCACTCATCGCTAAATTTCTCTAGCACGACGCATTTATCTCCCGAACGAATAGTTAACTCATCATCAAGGCCCTTTGTGTACGGTTTGATCACAGTATGCAAATCATGATCGAACATTGCTCGTCTCTTGTCAACGTTGCTAAAATCAAAGTTGGAATTTTGTTGGGCTGGAACGTGGTTAGTTTTTTTACTTGTGGGCGTGTCAAAAACTTGTGATCCGATTGTTTCCTTAGTCTCTAGTGATGCATTACCAATATTAAACTTTTTCAAAAACACTGGGGTCATCACCGACATGCGTTTGAGAAAACTGGGATGCGGCTGAGCTAATGAATCTTGTTCTTTTTCTCCCAGTGGCCATAATCTACTCAAACGATCATTCAATCGTGATTTGAATTTGGTGGCGTTTTTAGGTTTCTGTTGCTCATAAATGTTAAATTCTTTGTCTGTTTTAAAATAATTAGTCGGGGAGAACACCACTGGGTACGGTCTCTCCGTTAAAGTTTCCCAGCTGGGACTTGATAACTCTTGGTTAGAAAAATTGAGTCTATCACTGAAATTAACAAGTCCATCTTGCTTCAACTCACGTTTCGACTTGAGTAATTGAAGAAAGTACCACACTGCCAACGCAATAAAAAACAACGCAAATATAGCAATTGGAATACCCACAGCAAAACCGACCTGTGTTGAATTGGAACTAGGGAGATCGTCAAATGGCAAGTTCGATGATAAATCTGTTGCTGTGCTCGTAACATCACTGGAAATCGATGATACCGTGAAGTGTGATTGTCGTGGTTCTGGGTCGGTGGATGGCAATACAGTCGTTGTAGGTATCACCATCCTCAAAGTGCTGGTTTCTCGCAGAGTGGTTGGAGATATTGTGATTGCTTTTGAAATGATCTGTTCTGTGGTGATTGTCGTCTCTTTCCAAGAAACATAAATGCTATCCAGATTAGAGGGCTCTGAAGACAAGGTGGCTGTTCGCGTTAATGTCATTACCAAAGTAACATCACTTACGGAGTTCATTACTTTTGAACAAATTAATTGATTGGTGGGCAAAATATACCACTTTATAGCAAAAAAAAGGCACTAACCGAGTACATTTATATCACAAATGTTCAATGTCTAGCATGTCATGTTTGAAGCATGTTTTGGAAGTTTCTGAAGATTGTTTGAGATTGTTTACATCATTTTATGTGGCCAAACTTTCACTTCTCTTTTTGTCTGTGGCAATTTTTTTTTTTGTGAGACTTGTTTCAGTATCAAAACTGTTTTACAATCAAAACTTATCATGTACATTGGATAGAAACGATATCACTGATGCGTCGAATTTCATCTTCGGCTAACAATTATAAAGGCAAGATAGTGTCCGTAGGTGTCTTGAATGACTTGGGGGTGTCGCATGTGTCACTCTGCAAATTGTTCCAATAATGAAAGTAAACCATCACAGCAATAGTGCAACCCAAAATAGAGCCTAGAATGATATCAATGAAATGATGTCTGTAGTCCTGTACTCTGCTCAATGCTATGTATGTGGCGAGTAACAACGGCATGAATGATAAAATATATTTGTACATGTACTGTGGCGTAGAATTAAACAACTTGAATTGCCCCAATAACCATAAGGTAAGATACAAGAAAGCAACAAAGCTAATGGATGAATGTCCGGATGGGGTTGATCTCAATCCGTCCAACAAAAGCAGTTCTCCTAAAGGGGCGGAACATACACTCAAATCGACAAGTTCATTGATGTGTCCCTCAATTTGTGCCCCACATCGAGCTAGGAAATCTGGTCTCGGTCTCGCAATCCAATTCTTGAGAATATCCGTAATTACACCGTCCAAAAATATAGACAAAGAAAGTCCCAAGATACTCACTTGGAACACATGTAATGGTCAGACTTTGTTTTGTATTTCTCACCATACGCTTTCAAAATAACAACTAGTGAAATAATTGCCAAGGGCACGAATGCTGCCAAGAGTATGCATGCAACCCCAGATACACGTTCTTCAATTGCAAACGGATGCGAGATAGACAAATCAGTGATCAGGAATTGGCGTTGAAATGGGTTGGCGTGTTCGGCTATACTGAAAAAATATACAAGTAGAACGAATGAAATGATCCAGTCAGAAATGTAATTCTGAACATTGGAGTTGGTGTAGTATTTTGAACTTGTGGAGGGTGCTCTCGTATTCATCTTTCAACATAAATGGAAGTGGACAACAATACAAGATCAAACATAAATGTCGTGCGAGTGAATTCAAAAGTCAGAAATTTTGAAGAAAAAAATGGAAATGGAATTCGAAAGTGAAAAAAAAGAAGTGAAAAAAAAAAATAGAGAAAAAGAATACGAAAATTTTCCAACGAATCCAAATTTTAGTCATACTAGTTCGTATACACACTTGTTGCACTCAATAGATCCCCAAACTGAGAGTCTGAAATGCCTGTTGATCCAGAAAAGTTAGCTAAATTGCAAAAGTCAACCGCAAAGAAGGTTGGAGGCTCAAGAGTCAAAGCAAAGAAGGGAGTCAAAACCGAACAAGATGACACCAAATTAATTGAGACCTTAGGTAAATTGAAAGCCACCAAAATTGAAGGTGTGCAAGAAGCCAATTTTTTTAAAGAAGATGGTAAGGTTTTGCATTTCAACAGAGTTGGCGTTCAAGGTGCACCAGCTTCCAACACATTTGCTTTTACCGGATACCCACAAGAAAAGAACATTACTCAATTAATTCCACAGATTTTGCCCCAATTGGGTGCTGAGAATTTGGAGATCTTGAGGCAATTAGCCGAGCAAATTCAAGCTGGTAAGACTCCAAACGACATTAACACTGGTGCTGCCGCTGCCAATGAAGAGGGTAACGAGGATATTCCAGACTTGGTTGATCAAAAATTCGACGATGTTGAGTAAAATAATCAAGAATTGAATCCATTAGTGAAATTTACGACTCTTTCAGATCAATGATTTAGGGCATGTTTTTATATAGGGCACGCCGAAATTTTGAATGGCCATTTATAATGTCTCAATTGTTAATGTATCAAAATTTACATCGTCTGCTTCAAGTCATCGGTCAGGATAATGATTGCCGTGTAACCCAATCCATCGTTTAAAAACTCTCAAATTACCTCTTTGGCTAAGCCAAAATCGCCGAACTAACTGGGAATAGGAGTCTTGCTTCCTAAAATTGATGTATATGCAAAACAAACCATAGGATACTATAAGCAAAGGTAAGCAAATTGATGAGGTTGTCAATAGTTATCTAGTGTAAAAACTAATTAAAGCCTCACATTACCAGAAAATATCCACTTGCTAGATATACAGCAGCAAGATTTATCTCTTCGCATTTGAAAAATAGACTAGATGGCATTGAATATTTGTCCAATTATACATTTGGACCATTAAGCAAAAAATTACTCGCAAATACTATATTCCACTCGTTAAGATAGTCAAGGTGTAACTAACGTAGGGGCAAATAACTATAAAGCACAGCCATTGCGCATTGAATGCTAAAAACATAAAGCATGTAGAAACGACCCCCATTTTCTAGATATAAAAAACCACAAACCCAGAAGCGGCAAATCTGCTGCACCAGTTTTGTTGAGGTACCAGTAACACACCATACGGTACTCAAACTGCCAGATTCAGTACCCGCCTGATTCGGGAAGCTCTCACATGTCAGCTCGAGCTTGAATCTAGGTTTTCGGTGTTAACGCACGTGTTTATACTATGTAAACTACAAATTAACTCCGTACCCCTAGAAAATTTTGACCGTGTTTCGCCGTCTTGGGGCACCCAAAAATTCTATTTGGGATTTGGGGGGCGCAGGAGCTGTAAGCTCTACAGCACTAGCGTTGAATCTTTGCCGGTTTCCGCTTTTCCTGGCAAAATGCCGATTTTATGAGACTTCGGTAATGCGCACTAAAATGCGCTATAACTTTGCCTAGAACAGCCTGAGACGGCGCTGTAGACGCCCATTGTAACTCTGAACCCTGCTGATGACAGCCACAAAAAGGGAAAGGACCCTGGATGTTCGTGGCATAACCTGTGCTCTGAAATGAAACGTATAGCTGTAAAAAAGATGTTTCGATTAGGTGCAAAATTTTTAGTAAGAGTGGTTTGTATAGTGTACGACTTCTTGAGGGGAAGAAAGATTGTGTGTGCACTTTGTTTTTGTGCATAACAAGTTCCCACACAAGATTGCAGTACTTGAACACAACTTCCTCTTCAAAGGGTAACTGTGAATCTGCTATCTTCCAATACGGGACATCACAATCATTATAGAAATTACTGTGATCATTAGAGGATGGTGAATACTATGCCTGATGCCAATTACGACTGAGTTTCGAGACACGGGTTCAGTAATGATATTGTGTCAGTTTTAGACACCAAGTTGTGATCTATCATCCAATCGAGTGTGCAGATAGCAATCAATCAGTCAAGCTGGAGTATCATCGAACGAATGAAGAGGATGGAGGTTACAGTTGACAGAGATCAGTGGCTACGGTAAATATGTCGGTCACAGGGGGGGGTGTAAAAGAAGTATACCAATTGACTGTGCAGTCAGTTCTCAGTGTATGTGTCTGGGTCACAACCGTTTGATGAAGTTGATGAAGTTGCAAGAGGTGGACGTTTCAGATATGATGGATACTGATAATGGTATCTTGGCTCAAAACCAAAGTACACATTGCCGAATTTTGAAACAAACCAAGCGTGTGTTGGGACACGAAACATCAAGTTCAGTGGAGGATATTTTTACATCTAACCTGTATTCTTGGATAAACAGCCGACGATAGAGAAGGCTCTTTCTAATGTCCGTTCATCGATGCAATGACGAAGGACAAGATGAGCAACTACCACTACGCGTTAGGATGAGCGGTGTGTGAAATACACTCTCTCGAATGGTTGACGTTATTGACACAATAGAGATGATGGACTATATGCGAGCTCACTTAGGGAGCAGGTAAGTGCAAAGCCTTGATACTAGATGTTTTTTACCAGAACAAACACAGTTTCTGAAATCCACGATTGGAGGCTGGCACGTCCATCGGATTGGCTAAAGCATGATTCCACGACAATCAACTTGAAGGACCGATCTTGTCCTCAACTTGCTGCAAGGGTCGCAGGATATGATTGCAGCCAAACCTCTGTCAATGAAATGCAAGAATTTTACAAGAAGACAGCATATTCTATATTCGGTCTGGTGGATGAGGGAAACCATACGAGATCCAATTATGAGCACTGTGGTGATCGTAATCCAAGTGGACCCCCAACCCCGTCTAGTCATGGAGCAGCCCAAAAGCGTTAAAGAGTTCATGCAGTCATATTGAATGAATTGCATCATGAAGAAAAGAAGGAGACCAACTCATTGGAACGGAAGCAGACTCGTTGCGTAATGCTTTTTCGACGGAAATAGTGGTGAGTCCAATATGCTCAAAGATACTATCTGATGCACACCTGTTACTTCCTGATGGTTGTCACAGATTCACAGAAACCTGAGTGGAGCGAACGTAAGGTGCTATTTGGGAATATCCTCAACTGGTGATGACTTTACAACTATTGTAGGATATGCTATGTCATGCAAGTTATGTATCATTGATTTCTGCCCACAAACCAAGTTGTAGAACTCAATGTGGGGGCAATCAAAAGACCAACGCAACCCAGATGAAGTTAAGAGGCACTCTAGGACCTATTGGAAGCAACAACCATGGAAACAACGAATCTAGTGTAGGCAAAGTAGCTGCACATGGACACAAGAGGGGAGAATTAACCAGCGACAACAACCATCGGTCTGTTTGTGCACCCGGTCAAAACAGAGGCAAAGGTATGGCGCCCATAAAGATTAAACATCGACTTGGACGAAGGAGCTAACATAAACATTCGAAACAAGGGGCTCGCTCCAATATTGAAGGACAGTAACTGGATATCATCATGTACCCAAAATATGATGACATTTGAATACAAACACTATCTCGTTTTTTTGTAAGAACTCTATGTCTTGTATATTGCACGTTCACACACACTGGTGATTAACCTCAACATAGCGCTTCCCCACACAAGAGTTCATTGCCTCCGGACAACAATGCAAGTTGCACCTACACCCCAATTCTTCACACCCTCATCGAATTCTTACCGCAAAAACTTTGCCCATAAACACCAATGAATTCACACCGGAGAGCACAGACGAATTTGCATCCACGCATTAGATTTGCGCTCTTACATCAACTGAAATGCATCCACAAACTAAGGGTGATTGCATTCACACATCACGCACTCACTCATCAAGGACAAAGGCATTCATACCCACAACAGTTGTTGTAACTGAACATTAATGAAAAAAACATGGCTACATAGTCCAGGCACGTAGGTTCCACAGTACCACGTATTGAGCGCTAATAGAGCTTGCCCCAAAGTTGTAACCGCAAAAACGGAACAGATCCAGCACCGAATTAGTGCAATAGTGTCATAAGATTCCGATTTTAAAGGATGAATTCGCCTGAAGCATTTTAATAGTCGCGATTTTTGAGCAAAACGAATAAAACTTTAGCAAACCAAGGCTATTAGTACGCAGCATATCCAGTTATTCTAAGCAAGTAAATGATTGAATTGAAGAAATTTAAACAGCCGCATTCGGTAGGGGACTTGGTGGTTGTCGCTTTGTTGAGACTCTATTGCGTATCATAAACATTGCATAAATGTCACAGGCCTTGGTCTAAGTTGATTTAAGCATGATGTTGAGTGGAGCGGTTTTTAATTGCTTGGAAAATAGGAAACACCCATTTGAGCTGTCGGAGTAATCGAAAAATTAAAACAAGCAAGAGCTCAGTTTTTAGGATATGAGTCTGATACAACGAAGGTATAGCTGGAAATTCTTTTTAAAGAAAAACAAAAATTTGAAGAAGCAGATCATAAACACCTCACAGGTTTTTGGACGTATACTCGAAGTAAGGAAAGTCTGCTTGCCTCAGCAAGGTTTATACTGTCCATCGCAAATTACAAGAAAAGTTCGAACACCGAGATGGCGAGGAGTACGTTCCAGCATTCAATTACGAACAGTGAAGACATAACTAAACTTTTTGGTTTCGAATGACGGTGAAATTACTGCAATCATGATGTTTATTAGATTTAACATGGTGGATAATGTTATAGCTATTGCAGTTGACAATTTGCTTCTGATTTGTAAACGCTTTCACAAAACCCTGGGTTTGTTCTAGGATATATAGATCCTAAGGTCAACTTCATTGTAGTTTTCACTGAACAGAATCGAATCTCCCTTAAGTACAGCACGTCTATCAACATGTGCAGCTTTTCGTTTTGTTTACGGTATTACCAAGTTTGCGTTCAATTCTGACCGAGTTCGCATCGCTCGCTTGCATGCCACTAGTTCGCCTCAAAAAAAATGCAATCCAGTTTTAAGAGAGTAATGTTGAGAGGGGTTACACGTTGACCAACCAAATATATCTCCAATTATAGACTTTTTGTGTGCGAACCTCAATCTTCGAGTGTTTGCCTGTGCGTCACTGCTCCAGTGTGGTTTCAGTTTAATTCGTTGTTTCTTTTGTTCTACTTAATGTCCCAAAGAATTAGTTTAGTGTGTTATTAAAATGTCATCAGGTATGCAAAAAATGCGTGATTTTGTTTTTGCTTGAATTCCACTTTCTTGTCTCGGAATCAAGCTTTCAATGACACAGACTTGTACCAAATCGGAGCCGCATTCGCTCAGTTTTTGTAACTCAAGGGTTTGGTTTTTTCTCTCTTTACTAAGTACTTAGTCCCTTGTAATTATCCTGGGAGTCTTAACTACGTGGTCATGTTTTCTTCCAGGCGTTCATATGCACCGACAGCTGGGGTACGGGTGTGTTTGTTGTTGATGAAGGCGTGTTAAATTGATGTGTGGATGCACTTATTTTTGGTTCATAAACGTGTTTCGGGCGCTGATAGGGCTCAAATCTGGAGTGTGGATGCAAAATAGTTTATGTATATGAATGCGAAATCCTTCCGATAAGGGTATGAAAAGATTGCGGTCCGGGTGCAGCTTATTCTGGTGTGTGGGTGCACTTAGAGACGAGACAAACTATTAGTGTTCGTTCAATATACAGGACATAGAGATGTTACAGAGACGAAATAGCGTTGAATCCAGATGTCCATAGTTACTGGCATCGTTAAGTTGAATATCGTTGATCATAGAGGCAATCATTGTCTTTTGTGTACGTATCAATATTCTACTATTACTGCCTTTCAATGTTGGAGCGAGCTCTCTGTTTCGTATTTCAGTGTAAGCTCCTCTGTCTAAGTCAAGTCGATGCTTTCTTTGTATGGGCGTCATTTACTCTGGTTCTCTTGGAACCGGCGTGCACAAATAGCCCGATCGTCGTCGGTAATTTTCTCCTCTTGCGTCCACGTGCAGCCACTTTGCATACACTGATTTCGTTCCTTCTGTGGTTGCCTGTTTCCTAGTGCGTGTTCCAGTGCGTTATAGATTTTATTGGCTGGCACGAGTTTCGTGACTGCCCTCACATTGAGATCTAGTGCTTAGTATGTATACAATAATCAATAAAACACAACTCACCTGACATAGCATGTCCCATATTGTAGTTGTGAAGTCATCACCAATCGTGGATATTCTCAAACAGAACCTCAAAAATTCTCTTCACTCAGGTTTTTGAACAATTATTGCTTTTCATCAGCAAATAATACGTATGTATCACATTGCATCCTTAAACATATTGGGCTTGTCAGTTTTTCTACTGAAAAACATACCACACCGAGTCTTCTTTCGTTCCGATGAGATGGTCTTTCTCTTTTCTTTATGACGCCGTTCATCGCATGTGGATGCATGACTCTTCAATGCTTTTGGGCTGTTCCATGAATAGACGGGGTTACGGATCCACTTGGATGACAATCACCACAGTGCTCATGACCGAATTTCACATGGTTTCCCTCACCTACCAAACTGACTAAAATATGCTATCTTATTGCCAGGATCTTGCATTGACAGAAGTTTGGCTGCGACCACAATAAGCGATCCTTGCAGCAGGTTGAAGACTAGAACAGTCCTTCAAGTTGATTGTCGTGGAATCATGCTTTAGTCCGCCCGATGGGCGTGCCAGCCTCCAATCGTGGATCCCAGAAACTATGCTTGTTCTGGTACAAAACATCTAGTATCAAGGCTTTGCACTTACCTGCTCCCTAAGTGAGCTCGCATATAGTCCATCATCTCTATTGTGTCAATAATGTCAACCATTCGAGAGAGTGTATTTCACACACCGCTCATCCTAACGCGTAGTGGTAGTTGCTCATCTTGTCCTTCGTCATTGCATCGATGAACGGACATTAGAAAGAGCCTTCTCTATCGTCGGCTGTTTATCCATGAATACATGTTAGATGTAAAAATATCCTCCACTGAACTTGATGTTTCGTGTCCCAACACACGCTTGGTTTGTTTCAAAATTCGGCAATGTGTACTTTGGTTTTGAGCCAAGATACCATTATCAGTATCCATCATGTCTGAAACGTCCACCTCTTGCAACTTCATCAACTTCACAAGCAGTTGTGTAATTGGATTTCATTTCAATCGGTGGCACTAGAGCAACCAATTCCCTCACCACCATAACAATAGCAGGACTTATTGAAGAAGATTAGATATGTAATCAGCTTTGTTAGCTTTGCTAGGTTGTGTTATCCCTGATTTAGATTACGGTGCATGGTTACAAGTAACTCCTTCTTGTATTGTATCCCGCTCAATGTGTCAAATGAACTCCGATGTGCCTCTTGTAGTCTTCGTTGATAGGGCTTGCATAACCAACCCAGACACATGCATTGAATACGGTCTGCACAATCAATTGGTGTGCCTCTGTTACACCCCCCCCCCCCCCCCCACTGTGGCCGACATAATTACCGTAGCCGTAGCACCGTACACTCTGCAATTATTTAATGGTCGAAGAATTTCACAAGCGAATAGCCTAAAGTTGTCAAAACTTTTTTCGAAATTGGATGCAAGTAGAGAAACCAGCCTCTTGGATACTTTGACAACAAATGACTGAGTGTGGACAAGTTTCTGCTACAACGTGAATATTGTATACCATTAATATGAGACATTGAACCATAAAAGGGAAAATTATTTCGACTTACTTTGCCACTACAACAAGATTTATGGTTACAGAGGATTGCTAAAAAACTTTCACCTCCAAAATCCATCGTGGATTGACGCTTCTAACATAGTCACTAGATCCGACACCATCTTGCCGTTATCAAACGATGTAAAATCTAATTCCATCATTTCTGACAATAACTCTTGGTTGTTTTCCACGCCTGGGCATATAGGAATTGAATTGGGATTGAAATATATGTCACGTTCGCCATTATAATTGTAGTTCACCTCACCAATGACGAGATGGTTTAGAACTTCTGAATAGCTAGCAGCGTGGATAACCGTTGCCAAATATATTAAAAAAGTCACCAAGCCTATCATGCTGCAGTCCTGAAATGCTAGTAGTCACTTGAGTGGTTGATTAGAGATAGTAACAAATTCACTGATCCAAAATGTTACACACTAAGAAAATATACCTCCCAAAAAGAAAAAAGTGCACAGGAATTTGTTTCCCTTTACGAGTTTTATTTTTCATTGCAGGAGCAATATGTAGGATAGCTAACCTCATATATCCATTTATTGTCAGTTCCTTTTCCCAACACGGCTCTTTTGGAAATTACATTGTAATTGGTGGATGGTCATTATCCGCTAGATCCGTTTCCTTTATTTCCCCCGCACCTTTTTGTTTGTATATTAACCAAATCTTTCACAACCTATAAGGTTCAGCTTAGTATTAATACAATGGTAAATGTTAAATTATACATACAATGCTGTTTAAGAAATAAGAGCATTGATGTCTATACGAAAGCGCAAAAAGTTATCAAAATACCTATCAAAAATTAGAAAATAAAAATTAAAAATTAGGCGCAACACAGATTCAAATTTGTGGTAACTTCGTATTCAAAAATCCTAAAAAAAAGAAAAGGAAGCTGGTTTTAGCCATCTATTGCTTACTAGAATCCTAAGATAAGAATACAGTCACAGGCTTATGTTTGATCAATTGAAGTCCTTCCTACAAAGTGGCAGCTAGTTGAGACTAAAAGTGATCAAAGTACATCCCTAGCCCCTGTATTTAAATTTCATGGCTATTTTAATATATTTATTCACTTGAATATGATTCGTGGAAGTATTAACACGAAAAAATAGAACGCCTCCTAAGGCTGTATGATATGCTAAAAATAAAGTATTTTTATTTTTATTTTTATTTCGTAGTAGTACGAAACAATTTTTCATACCAATGTGACATTATTATTCAAACCAACACGACATATTTTTTCATACCAGAACGACATAAATTTTCATACCAATGCGACATAAATTTTTCAAACTAATGCGACATATTTTTTTGCACCACCTACTCACCCATAGTAATCTCTGTACCTCTAATCCGATTGAAGAACCCGATCCTGTTGAATTAGGGCAATCATTTTAAAAGTATGGAATAATATCAAATCAGAATATTTTTTTGTTTGAGCTTAGTCATTTCCTACTTTCATTTCTCAAAGGTTTTGCTGTCATTTTGTCAAGTTGAATGCTGTTCCTTTCCTATTCATTGGTTTTAGAACAAGTGTTTGCACTCTAGAAAGATGTCAGCTCTAAACAGTATTGCAAATGGTCATTAGCATGCTTACAGAATCCCTGATAGCTTTCTAAGGTTATCTTTGCTATTGCTTCTCTAACCTTTGGTGTCAACTGTTCTTTTCTAGATAAATTTGACCGTTTAACCTTGACCTTACACGCGGACCAGAACTCTTCAATTGTGTTTAGTCCTGGCGAATAGGGAGGCAAAAACACTAGCTCTACTCCACTCAGTGCTACTAATAACTGGAGATCGCGACGTTTATGGATGGCTGCGTTGTCGAGTATCAAATACTTGATTTCTTTAAGTGCGTTATTTGCCTCAATTTCTCTAAGCACAGACTTGGCAAATGCAAAGAAATGATCAGCTGTGGTGCCAACCTTTGCCTTCTTTTCCGAAACGGTAGTGTTGGAATCAACTTTTCTCTTCTTGTTAGGAGCAGCCTCAGCTGGGAGTCGCACCTTCAAGTCAATATATCCTTTTGGAGAGATAGCACCTAAGAATGACACATTGAGGCCGCTGGTCACAGAAACTTTAAGCACAGCTTTTTCACCTACTTTCGACCATCCATATTAGTATAATCAACATCCGGACCTCAGTATTTACGGACCTCAGTATAATCTCTGACACTTAACATATTTGTGCTTTTCATAAAGCAAAATGCAGCCCTAATGCATATTTAGGGCACCATTTGAACAACCTTTATTCTGTTTGGGTGCTCACTTGTCTAATGATTTCAACATGTTTTGAGTCGTTTCCAAGTAATCCAACCAAGAAGTTTTTTGCGATTTACTGAGCTCAGCAATCAATTCCTTTAATTGAGTCTCGAGTTCGCCATGACCCTCAATCACAGAAAGCTTGTCCAATATGAGGTTCATATTCGAAAAAGTTTTCTTTCTGTATGCCGCAAGGAGCCGTATTTGTAAGTTGTTCCTTGGTCTCTGAGGAAGATCCAACTGATCTTCTAAGATTGTCTGGATTTTGAAAGTAGTATGCGAGTCATTCTTGACAGTCTTGGAAAGCTTTCCTGGAAAATTTATGACGACGTCATCATCATTACCATTCGTTAATTTGTTGTTGTCTATTGTCCAACGTAAACGCGATATTGGGCGCACCGTCAATGACAAACTTCGAAGGACACTTATAATCTCCGATCTTCTTTCCTCGTGTATTGCTTCGCCGAATCCGATTTCAAACTCAAGATCCTCTCTGAAATTCTCATACTCTGATTTGCTAAACACTTCCACATCTGCATTTAGGAAATGATACAATACCGTTTGGGCAATAAAAAAGGGTAAATCATTAGAGTGGATGGATTCCAACGTGTAAAAAATCGCCGCTTGCAACGAGTCAGAAGAGATTCCAAGTGAATTTTCGTGGTGAAGGATAAGGTCCATCATGTATCTCGTACTGGAATTACCTCCTTGAATCTTATCCAGAAGCACAAATTCCAAGTTTCGTACACCCAAGGCCCGTAGCTCCTCATCAATCTGCACTTGTGAAGCTTGTATCAAGTCAGGGAGTATAAAAAACTCATTGTTAAACCTTAGCAGTATCGGGACGACAGCTTTCAACTCGTGATTCACAATGTGTCGTAGATTTTCAACGTTACTTATTGATTTGGTGAAGTTGAAAATCCACGGGACCAATATGGCTAGCACAATGGAAATGTAAATGAAGGAATTGCGTTCAACTAGCATTTATCGTGAATGGACGCTTGTTAGTCTAAGTAGATCTAAATTTTCGAAAGCCGAGAACAGAAAAGCTAACAAGACAATGTCTTACTCTCCTCTTCTCATCGTCGGGTAATTATTCCACGATGTCTGCCACCCCCTCCCTACCTATAACTCAGAGGATCGAGCCCTCGGAACAAGAAGAAACTTATGTTCATGACGTCTATAACGAAATAGCGTCTCACTTTTCCAAAACTAGGTACAAGCCATGGCCTATAGTTGAAAAATTTTTACAAGATAGGCCAAAGCATTCAATTGGATTGGATGTGGGTTGTGGAAATGGGAAATATTTAAAAGTAAACGAAGATCTATATATAATAGGCTCTGATAGATCGGAGGGGCTCGTCAACTGTGCACAGGAAGTATCAAACAATCAATATAATTTGGCCATCGCAGATGGCCTTTCGCTTCCCCATCCCAATGATAAGTTTGATTTTGCCATTTCCATTGCAGTGGTACATCATTTTGCTACTGAGGAAAGAAGAATTCAAGCAATTCTGCATATCTTGTCCAAATTAAAGAAGGGGGCGCAATGTCTAATCTACTGTTGGGCGCTAGAGCAAGAAAATTCTCGTCGTGGTTATAAAGAAGGTGACGACCAGGACGTATTAATTCCATGGGTTCTCAATAATGCCACAAGAAAGACAAAGAGGCACAACGTCGCTGACAATATTAACCTCACTGGTGGCAACGTTGATGAAAGTCCACAAGTAAATGAAACCAAGTATAGATACTATCATTTGTACAAACGGGGAGAATTGCCTGAAAATTCCCTTGCGACTGGGTTGTGTACTATTGTAAGTGAAGGATATGAGAAGGATAACTGGTGGGTAATATTGCAAAGAATATAAGATGTTCAAAACTCTCTTAGTTTATAGAAACAGTGAAGAAAAAACAAAAAAAAAAATGAAATTTCAACGCTAATCACCAACCCCAGATTTATTTGCTTCTTCTTCTTCTTCTTCTTCTTCTTCTTCTTCTTCTTCTTTTTTCATGGGCACCACCCACAAGTATGAATTCGCCACAAGAAAGACATGAGAAATTGATAAGAGCCACCGATCTAGATGCATTGAGTTGTCGCTACAACATGAATATTAAGCAGTACCTCAATCCTCCAGATGAGTACATTGAGGACTTGATGAAATCATACAATGCTTACTTGCAATTCTGCACTGGTTATACATCCCTATCATCATCAAGATGCCTAAAGTCATTGTTTCAGGACAGAAAGTTACCCATTATAAACCGCGGGACTTACTTAAGGACCAAAGCAATTAGTGACGTTGTACAAGAGTTTGTCAAAGAGTTTGAAAAATGTCAAATTATATCATTAGGAAGCGGTTCAGATACCAGGGCGTTTTCCGTATTGGAAAAACTGCCACAAGTGATCTATCACGAGATAGATTTTGCTGAAACCACCAAAATAAAAAAGTTGGCGATAATAAAGAACCCCAAACTTTGTGCACTTCTTGGAGTCGAGGAAACCATTCCGGAAATTGATTCAAAAAAATCGTTTGCGGAGTACAATCCTGACTTACATTGCAAGAATTATCATCTTCACGCATGTGATTTGAGGGAGGTGAATTCTGAAGCAGTATTGGATGGCTTTGATGCAAATCTCCCGACTCTTGTTCTAAGTGAGTGTGTTTTGTGCTACTTATCACCTGAAGAATACTTTTCAACAATAAAGTTTTGGACCAATTTGGGAAACAATTTGAATTCCATTTTAATTTACGAACCCATGTCATTAAAGGACCTGTTTGGTGAAACAATGTACCAAAATTTGCAAGGCAGAGGCTTGAATTTGCAAACTTTTGACAAGTATCCCGATCTTGAATCGAGATTGGAATTTTTCAAATCCGAATGTGGGCTCACACGATTACGAATGTCTTCCTTGAGTAACATTGGTGGCTACAATAAAAGTCAGGAAGCATCTAAGGCGTGGATAGACCCGCAAGATTTGCAGCGAATCAGTTCATTAGAATTCGTTGATGAGATTGAGGAAATCAGGCTTTTACTCGAGCACTATTGTCTTTGCTATGCTGAATTTCGGTCTTCGGAGAATGTTTCATCGTTTAAAGGAATTGATAAATGGCACTGGCAACTACAAGATCAATAATTGAACACTAGTTTTAGAAACTTATAAAACGTATTTAATTCTCTTTGTACTTTCGAAGGTTATCCCATCCGACGGAGTTTGCATTGGGTAATTTTACCACTTCAATTCTTGTCAAGTATTCATCATTGGTTCCTGTTGGGAAAGTAGTGACATATTTTATAGGATTCTTGATTGATGGAACTTCATCTTTGCTCAAATCTGCAGTGTCTCTCAATTCTAGTGGTAATTGTTTCAAAATCTCACGTTGGTTGGCGGGAGACACGAATTTCGAAACAATATCCATTTGTGGTGTTTCAACTGGTTGCGGAGGTTTCAAAGGTGTAAGAAATTGCTTTTTCTTTAAATCAAAGTCCCGTGCCAAGTCACTTTGTTTGCGTCTGTATTCCGAGTCAAGAGTCTCCAATTTTTCTGTAATTTGATCCTGTTCATCAATATTGCCAATTGAGTTGTCGAAAGATGCCTCCAATTCCAAACGACGTCTTTTCTCGTCCAATTCCTTTCTTTTCTCCACAAATTCGTGTTTTAGTTTCTCCATTGCGGCATGCTCATCGCTGAATATCATTCGAAGTCTTTCTTCACGCAATTTATCATCCTCGACCCACTTTTTGTGTTCAAGCAAAAGCCGTTCTTTTTCTTTGATTTCATTTCTTTCCAGTTGCAATGCCTTATATTGCTCTAGGTCGAATAGCTTGAATTTGAAGTAACAATTCCACGTATCTTCTGCAATTTCACGATAAGAATTAAGTAAAAAATTAAACTGAACACTATTATGCAACATTTCAAGATTCAAATAATCTTCTGTATATTTGCGTTGTTCTGCGAGTGTTCCCTCCACGGTTTGTTTATTGAACCTTTCATGTGCCAACCCCTTTAAAGACTTGTTATATCTCTCTTTATGCGAAAGCTTTATCTTGTGAAACCTTCGACGATCGGTTGTCATCGGTATCTTGCTGATCTTTTTCATCAATGCACCATCTTTGTAATTACCTGAGCCTGGTCCTCGGTAGCCCTTAGTATAAAAATATTTCGAATGATGGTAGTTGTCAGTTTCATTGTTGAAAACTAGTTGTTGAATGTTTTTCGACATTTTTATTCCATCATTGAAAAGAAACGACGAGTTTGATGTCGTGTTTAGTTTCTTCGTATTAAGAGATTGCAGGGGCATTTGTTGATTCGATGTG
Organism: Lodderomyces parapsilosis; assembly: GCF_000182765.1. NCBI lineage: Eukaryota > Fungi > Ascomycota > Pichiomycetes > Serinales > Debaryomycetaceae > Lodderomyces > Lodderomyces parapsilosis. The sequence goes on along the minus strand of NW_023503281.1, from coordinate 1,302,388 downwards.
ATGTAATAATTAGGTACTTTGCATAGATGGCTCACACTAAATTCAGGAATATAGCCTTGTCCTGGAGCAACCGATTCACTCAAATCTAGGTTGTTGGGATCAATGTGGATATTGTTTTTCCTGGATCTGCCGAGTGGTCTTCGAAGCCCCTGTTTCTTTGAAGAGTCCGAACTTTCTTCAATTTGGATGTCCAGGAAATTGTTAGATCCCATAAGTAACTCCCGCTCGTTGAAATTGAGTTTAGAGTTAGGGAGAAACCTAAATCCTGGTGACAGAAGCGATTTATAGAAACTCAACTTCGTCATGGAATTCAAAGTACCAAACAGGGCGTGATTCAATTGAGTGGTGGATTCAACCACGCCATATTGGGGAAACACCTGGCTTATTGTCACCCTGTCATCACCAATTAGCTCTGAATCGTGTACGCGTTTGTGAGAATGGTGATGTCTTGCTTGTTTTGACAAAATGTCTTCTTCACCAAAATCATCACTGCCCCTTCCCTCTTCGAAATCATCTACTTCGTCTTCCTCTTCATCGTCAATGAGCGGTTCGTCATCCTTTTCCTCAGAAGCCAAAGGCGTGACATTGCTGATCGTACTTTGTGGACCATTGTCTTCCTTTCCGGATTCTGCACTATAATTGTCATTGTAAAACACATCTTTTTGAGAGATCCGTGAATGTATTAAAGGCAAGGAGATGTAAAATAGTCTCTTCTGATAATCCTCCTTGGAAATAGCCCCACAATTAAGCAAGGCCTCATTGATGCTGGAGTTGGTTTGATGAATATCTTGTTTCTTGATCCCATTTTTTGAAAGCAAAATGATCAATTGGTAAGAGGACAAATAGTTCCACAATGTTGCCAAATGCTTTATCAACACGTAATCATGACCCTTGTACAGGAAGACGGGTACTGCTAGTTTCCGTGTTGAGAAATCCAACGATACGGCTGAGTTTGGCTCGGAATCTTCACTTCCCTCGAATTGAAGTTGAACTTTTTGAGTACCGTTGGCTCGTCTCTTTTGTGAAGATTTAGGTAGAGTTACTGATATGGTCATCTCTAAATCAAGTCCCTTCTTACTCAATAGCAATGATCAAAAAAAGAAAAAGAAAACAACAACAAAGCAAATAACTAGAATTTGTGGCGAGTACAAAATAGTCGGCGTCTTGACGGAGATTGTTGGGGTTTTAGGGGCGTTTGTTTTCAAGTATATTGTGATTGTTTGTATTGTCCAATGGTTGTTTATTTTTTTTGTTCAAAAATGGAGTCGTGCCATAATTCCAAAATACGATACACGTGATTTCATAAACAAATAAGCCTAAATTAGAATATAGTTCGAGATGTACTCTTGATAGCTTAAAACAACCATTAATTATTAATTTGTAAGAGCTGCATTCCGTTGTGCTGGAGATGACGCCAGTTGTAGGGCAAATTTGCGCGGGTTCAAAGGTAATAGTACAAAATGCAGCGAATTCTAAAGCTTACTACTCGTAATCCCAAACAAGTTTAGTTTATTCTCAGCATTTCGCTATGATAAAGCCTTGTAGTTTCTCCCTTTAACAATCTACACTTTCAATAAAGTAATGTGTATTTCAATAGTTAAGACAAAAAAATATTGCTCCAAATCGAAACAAAACATCTTTTTTGCAGCTATACGTTTCACTTCTAAGCACAGGTTATGCTACAGCTTAAGCTACAGACATCTGGGGTCTCTTTTCCTTCTTGTGGCTGCTATCAGCAGGATTCATAGTTACAATGGGCGTCTCCAGCGCCGTCTCAGACTGTTCTAAGCAAAGTTATAGTGCATTACAGAAAAAGTCTCATAAAAGGGGAATTTTGCCAGGAAAGCGGAAACTGACGAAGGTTCAACGCTGGTGTGGTAGAGTTACAGCTCCTAGAGATCTACAGCCCCTGCACCCTCTAAATCCCAAATAGAACTTTTGGGTGCCCCAAGACGATGAAGCACGGTCAAAAATTTTCAGGGGTAGGTATTTGGTGTGTAGTTTGTGTAGTATTAGTTGCGCATGTTACTCCAACTGGAACACCAGTTGTTTAAAGTTGGTTATATTGATACGTAAAGCAGATTGGAATGGTATGACTACGCAAGGATGAACGGATTTTGTATGTGATTGATATATGACTTGAGTGATTAACAATGCCATGTTTTACAACTCTTTTTCTTTTACAATTTCACGTACGAAAAAGGTGTTACAGTGAGGTCCATTTTATTGCTAATCTCTGACCCCAAGGTTGGTTTTGTTAAGCATTTGGTTCCTAAACGCACAAACGGAGGCACTACTGCATTCCGGTTTAAATGTCATGTGCTCCCATTTGTTCCTGAATTTATCTCATGGCAACGGATCTTGGCTTGAAACTCTTCTTCCATCCTTCTCCGCAAATTCCCTTTTGCATTGTTTTCTCAATAATTTTATCTCCGTTTAGCGGAAAATAGAACTACCTTCAGTTAAAAAAAAAGTAATAAATCTCCACGAGAATCTGCCTATGTATTAGACTGCTTCTTCTTTTTTCAATTTAAGCATTGATTCCTTTCAACACCAAAACGGTACCCATTTCCACCAACTTTAAAAGCAACCCCATCCGCTAATCAGAAATCAATACAAGAAGAATATGTCTGACCCAAGTGCCCGTATAAAGTCCCATATGAACAAGGACCACCAGCTTGCATTGCGCGATTACGTTGTTGTATACGGTTCCGTGGATCCAAAGTATTTAGTGGAAGATTCGGTTGGAATTAAAGAGGTTGATACTGAAAAAATTGTTATCGAGTACGATGTGATCAATCCATCTTCAACAAAGAGCTTAAAACTCAAATGGAATGATGCCAAAGAAAATGAGCAAATATCAGTCAAGTCTCTTTCCGATATCAAGTCCAAACTCATTGCAATGGCCAAATACAGTGCCGGAAAGCAAGGGTTCGCTGAAAAGAAATTGACTAAAATTTTCGGCCCCGATGCACAAGGTATTCCAATGTACCCAATTTGGGCCATTTTATTGCTCAATGCCTACAATCCCACCATCTTGAGATCAGTAGCCATCAATAGTGCATGGATCAAGAAGGCAATTGAGTACTTACCAAGTGTCGCGTTTGCAATTTACAATTGGTCCGAGTTACATGCATTGAAACTTTGTATTGGGTTGTTTGTTGCTCACTTGGGTGAAATACTTTTTATTTCTGGTCCTTTCTTGAAGAAATATAGAGCACCATTTGGGGTAAGATTGGTCTACTACATCATGAATTTGATTGAGGGATTTCCAGTATTGCTTAGATTGAAGAAACACGCTTGAGTACGATACTCCAATTGTGCATGGCGCTTATAGAGTAGCTAGATTTTTAAAGGGATTATTTTGTATAACAATGTGGTAGTTATTGTAGACATAATATTGCAGAGTTAAGCTCTAGAACTATATAAGAACTATCAGGTAACTTACGTTGGACCACAAAGGTATTTAAATTAAATGGAAATTGGTTGCGAAGCTGCTGATTGTAACATGACCGAACCAATGCTTGCAATCATGTTGTCCACTACATTTTTGCTGTACATATCATTTGCACTCGATGTCTTCATTCGACCTTTTCACGCCCATTACAATACCAAAAAAAAAGATAAAGGGCGTCATACGCTGCTCGACTGCTTTACCTTCTTTTCACATGGGGCATCCACAATGTCATCCCCTAGTGTACGTTTCTTGCCCTCAACCTCAACATCACTCAAATCCAACTCTTCCCCTTCCGAGGTGTCTTCCTCCTCTTCGCTGTCTTCTTCTCCCGACTCGTTTGACAATGCAACAATATAATATTTCAATGCATTAACAAAAATATCATCCGCAATCAAGTTTGCCAAATCCTCGCCATTTCTGAATTCCTTTCCAGGCTTTTTACCAGTCCAGGCAAACCATGAGAAAAACGACTTCATACCTGCCCGATACCTTTTTTTATCCTCGGTGGTCATACTTTTTCCACCATTTGTTTTCTCTTTTATCAAATGTGGGTTGATTTTGGACAATTGTTGTGGCCATTTGACCTCCACGGGCAAAGACTCCAAAAGCTCTTCTCCGTTTTCACGTACAACTATTTTAAAACTTTTCGTGACGCTTTGTGCTTCAGTCAACAGGCTCTTCTTGAAACTGATGGTGATATCAAAATCCCTTGGGTTGTTTGTGCTTGTACCACTATCATTATCCACTACAGGGTAATGAACATAAATATCATCAATAAACTCCAAGTACTTGAGATCCTCGGGACTAGCGTAATCAGAAAATTCATCATTTTCAGCTAATATGATGTACCAAAATTTAGGAATCTTCTTCAATATTGACCTTCGGTTTGCATACATGGGTTGTGCTAATTTGAGTCTATAAACATCAACTTCTTTCTCTACCTTGTCCATTTCTTGTTCCCACACTGATAACTTATTTAAATTTTCCAGTAAAATGTTTGAGTCATTGTTTGAATTGGAGACTTCGAAATTATTTTGCAGCATTTTGGATGAGGCGCCTATGTAGGAATATCGTCGAAGTAGGAGTTGCCTGTAGATATATAACTGTAAAAGAAAAGAATTGAAAAAAAGAAAAGGAAAAAAAAAAAAGGGCAAGAGGTGTATGTTGTATCCTCAAACTCCATCCGTATTCCCCTACCCTCACCCGCACTAACCCTTCGCCAACAGCTCAGAAAGCTATGTCAACTGAGAATGAGCTCATATCCAAAGTTTTGCTCACAATTGACAAGTATAAGGGGAGCTTGCCCACTTTCAAGAAAGCTGTAGTTGATGGAGAATATACAACGTTGCAACAACCAAAGATCTTTCTGAGACTACTTTTATGGAAGGTGTGTTTGATAGTTGATTCCTTTGCAATTGCGGCATGGGCAAAAAGGCTTAAAGAGACGAGAATGGTTTACCAACAACTTGTCGCAAGAGAAGATATGGCGATACCATGGCTGGACCTCGACCAGGATAATCTATATTACAAGCCAAAACAACTCAATCGAAAAGCAAGCTTGGGAAATGGGTCATCTCGTCTGAATGGCCAGATATTAATCAAGCGAAGCTCATTGCGTGAAGCAGCTACCGAAGACCCGTTACTGCTGGACATTAACACTCAAGGATCAACAACAGAAAGAACAGATAACAATGACCACACGACGGACTTGGAATTGTTAAACGTAATAATACTTGATGTGGAGAGGCTATTTCCCGGAGAGAGCTTTTACCACGCGGACTCGGGCACGATACCCATTAAACGACAGTTGGTAGAGGTTCTCTACGTTTGGTGCAAATGCCACCCTCGTATTGGATACAGACAAGGGTTTCATGAAATATTGGGCTTAATCCACATGAATTTGCACAAGGAGTCCATACTGTTGGATCAAGATAACTTGAACTCGGCACGTTATTCGCATGAGGAGATGGTGATATTGAGTCTTTATAATATGCGCTATTTGTGTCACGACCTATTCAATATCTTTAACAAGTTTGTTTTCAATAGCGGCATTGTGTCAGACTTGTACGAATCGGAAGCTTTATTAACGAAGCTGATTGATTTGTTCAATTCTTATCTCATGAAAGTTGATCAGTTTATTCACTACACATTAACCACTAAACTCGAGCTAGACTCCCAGTTGTGGATCATTCGCTACCTCCGGTTACTTTTGGCTCGTGAACTAGGTAATGACTTTGAGACAACGAGTTTATTATGGGATAAGTTGATAGCAACTCAAAACTCCAATGATAAGGCACCAGGAATGACACATTTTCTCGAGGTGCTCATATTCTTGGTGATTCAATTATTGATTCAACAAAAGACCGAGCTCGTTACCTCTGATTTTAGTGAATGCTTATCACTACTTTTGCATTACCCTATGCCAAACTTTACATCGGCAGCAAGTAGGGACCAGTACATTCAAGTCTTGTATCACGATGCATTAAAACTTTATGAAAAAAGGAACAATGACTTGAAGTTGTTTGAATATGGGAATAAGCTAAACAAAAAGTACAATCCAGGACTCAAAATTTCCTTGGGTTACAGAAACAGCAGTGACTTTAGTGAATGCAACAGCGCAAGATCAAGTGTGGACTCTTTGGGATCTACAAAAGAGCACACTCTGAACTTAGAAGATGCGCTGCCACGCAATGATAGAGCTGAAAAGATGCGTTTTGAAAAGATGAGATTGGAAATGCGATTGAAAAAGAAAGCTAAACTGATGATTCAGCAGTGATATATTGAAGGTATCGTTTCACTAATTTGAAAGTGCCACCTTTGATTCAAAGCGGTACAGGAGAGTTTGTATAGATATAATTTATCAGACTGCATTGATGTTTTTTTTTTTTGTTTTTTTTTTTTCTATTTTCTGACATTCGATTGAAAAGTCTCAAAATTCAGACCAAAAGTCATTCACAACGGACTAAGCAACCCCATCTATATCCAACATCATTTACCAAGAAGGTGAGCAGTCAGATTAAAGCACCACACATCCAGCCTTAACATACATATATACTTCATTTAATAACATAGAAATACAAACATGGGTAAAAGAAAATCGTCAACGCGTAAACCAGCCAAAAAGATCAAGCAAACATTGGATGTCCAATTCACTTGTCTATTCTGTAATCATGAGAAATCAGTGATATGCACATTGGACAAAAAAAACCTATTAGGTGAATTGCATTGCAAGATATGTGGACAAACTTTCCAAACCGCGATACATGGTTTGAGCCAACCCGTGGATGTATATAGTGATTGGATTGATGCTTGTGAGGATTTAGCTGAAGAGGCTGAGAAAAATGGACACGACAATGGGGGTCACGATGAGGATGATGTATATTCTGATGAAGATGGGGATGATGATCGTGTTCGTGACGAGCGTCGTGGAAGAGAGGTTGACCCAGTACTAGGTTCCGATATTGATGACGACGAGTATTGAAAAGTAGACACGGCTCGGAAAAGGTAGAGAGGGATGCAAAAGCTGTAATTACTATGAAAACGCTTTGTGTATTATTAAATAAAGAGGGGGTTTTGTAACTCTCAGTTTGTCAAATTGTTCAAGACTTTATCATACGTCTTGCTTAGAATTGAATCCTTGCCTTCTGTTTCGTCCAGCTCATCGCAAACGTCTTTGGTAGTCGAGGAAACATCTTGCTCATCAGTGGATTCTTTTGAGAGTTTCTGCAATTTCAGATGTAACTCCTCAAAACTCATCTCTTGTTCGTTGGAGTCCCCTTCATTTGCTTTGTGCTTAAACACATTTTCCAACGAGATACCCTTTTTTCTCAAGTCATCCAAATAGCCAATAACCTTATCCAAATCAGAAAGGTTCACATTCATCAACTTCTTTCTCACCTCATCGCCTGACATATCCAAATTGCTTGGCTCTAATTTGTGGTAATCATTTAATCTCGATAATTTTAATACCGACCCCTCCTGTTTATCCAAATTAGCCAAATTGGTTTTTGAGTTAGACCGAGACACTAATGGGGATTTGCTAGCCGGAACTGCTTGGCTGGGTTTCAAGTGAATCTCAGTTGCCGCATCTTTGTCACCATGATCATGAAGTTCTGAACGGTTAGCTACCAGGTTTTGTCCTTCTCCCACCTTGACGAGGTACATGTTGGCTCTAGTTCCAGAATCATCCGTGAAACTCGGATCAATTAATTGCAACCCTTTTTCTATGCTTGAATCGATATAAATGAGACGAATAAGTGTTTCCTTACCATCAATATCTAGCGTGTTGTTCAACTGCATGTGGAGCAACTCTTCGATAGACTCTTTCAAACTCTTTCTAATTTGTTCCGCTCGCTTGAAAAGTTTGGAAACTTCCGGTGACGACAAATCCAACTTCTTTTGAGCTTTCAATTCCAAAATATGATTCAATTGTTCAGTTAACGGCTCAGGTTGCGTCATGACTTCCTTCAATGGCAGTTCTGCCGTCGATGACAGAGTCTCGCGTTTTGAATCATACAACAACCTCTCCATATTTCTCATGGTGTACAACCCAATACGCTCTTTAAACAACTCAGGAAACTCGTCTGAATTGCAGTCCAAGTTTATCAAGGTCTTGGAATTCTTTGTCGCATTTACCAATGCTGATGCTGACGTGGAGTCCACGTAATTTCCGAGGATTGAAAAGTATCCCATATTCTTGCAAAATGGTAGAATATTTGCAATTTGGAGAATCGAGGATTGACTAAAGTTTTCATTTTCCAAATGCAACCTTGTCAACTTTGGAAAAAGTGGCAATTTCGAAGTGAAATAAGCAACTGTTGCATTCTCATTTGCGTTGAGATTAGTTGTGTATGAATCTTGTGTGTTAGACATGGTGCCAAATAATCTTTGGTTATTTGAAAAGTCAAGATACTTTAAATTTGGAAGCTTCATCAATATACCTTCAAATACTTCCTTGAATGCATCATTAAACACCGAATTGGTTGAGTTCAAACTTAAAAATGATAGGGTTGCATTCAGAATAATTTTCTCGTAATCTGGTTGTTTAGTAAAATCCAAAAAGATTTTCAAAACCTTGGTACTGGAAAAGTCATTGTAACCCAAGTCTAGACCTCTCGCAAAATCACCAAATAACCAAGTGTTAACGATAACGCTCATGTGTCGTGGTGTTAAGTTGTTGAATGCTAACCCCAACCTTGAAGTTTTCTTCAGCACTGCCAATTCCATCAAATTCTCAAAAATCTCAACATTGGTTATGCAACATCCCGTCATAATCAACTCCTCAATACCACCCCTGGCTACCAATGTAGCAACAAACAATGACCAGTCCACGTCGGATCGGTTGTCCTTATTGCACGTCATTCTTTCCAAGTCCTCCTCATATTTTTTCGAGTCTGCTGACTTTTTCTTCTTCTTTTTCAAGACATTGACAGCCAAAGCTGGGCATTGTGTTATATCCAACTTATTCAACACGGTATTTCTTGACAAAAACCAACAAAATAGTGACCATCCTTCTTGATTGATGGGTGTGTTTCTCAAGCTTAACTTTTCCAATTGCTTCTTTGCACTCATTGCCGACAAAAGAATCTTGAATTGCTCAACTGATAAGTTGACTCCATCTAATGAAACACAAACTATTGGCGCAATTCTTACAAAATCGGCAAAAGTTTGCACTTCAATCATAGTTGGGTGAGGGTTTCGAAGCTGCAAAACTGGAAGGGGTGCCAATGACCCCTCTGGAATTTGTTTCAATATTGCTGGAATTGGCAATATTTCACGTAGATGGCAGCAACGAGAATACATTGTGTCGAGTGCCATTTTCTTCACTGGTACAGTATAATTCATTGGTTGATGGTGAACCATAAATTTGTCAATGGCAATCTTTTTAGCATTTTGGTCAATTGCTGGTTCATCTTCATCTTGAGATGATGCCCCCTGTGACTCTTTATCTGCATCATCATCATCACCTCCACCATCTGCATTCTCTTCATCATTGCTATTCTCGGCATCTTTTGGAGCATCCTTGGGTATATAGCCCAAAGCCCCCGTACCTCCAACAACAATGCCACCACCCAATCCCATTTGTGACTTTTCGATAGCCTCTTTATCCTCTTCAGTCAATGGGTTTATCCTCACCTGTCCGTTTGGAAGTATGTCAACATTTCCCTTACGAGGTGTACGTGAGGGAATTTGTTGTGGTGGGTCAATCAAAAAAGTTGACGAGTGGAATGCTACTCTTTTCAATGGCTTTAGTCCCTTGAAAGCAGGATTCAACTCAAGATCACTTTCAGATGGTGGAGGACTTGTCAGCAAAGACGACGAAGACGCTGCTGCTACTCCAGCAGGAACAGGTGTACTTGAGTAAGAGTAACCTGGTTCACCTTTGACAGAACTCTTTCGCCTCAAAAAGTGGGAAAGTCGAGAAGAGGTCGACTCATTTTGCGCATTAGAAATCCCACCATGCTTTTCACCATAACTTGAATTATCGTATCCATTTACCAATACACTAGGTTTAGAAGATGTATCGCTGCAATTCGAGGCACTCGAAGCAGTAGAGCCCCTTCGAATATCTCTTTGCTTGTAAAATTTGATATATTCTTCGAGTCTTGGATCCGGGTGTGATGACGAAGCGGACGGAAGCGGTGCAGTCTTTGTTCGTTCCAATTTTGATGGCTCGTAGCTTGATACTGATTGGGTAACACCTTTCGAAGACATGTTTTTAGAGCTCATTGTAGAGTCATAAACTGGTTTTGTAGTTTTTGGTTTTGTCATATTGTAATCAGCTTTGAATATATGGTCTTTGGATGATGAACTAGTTGATACAGGCGCAGGTTCATTACTTTCTTTAGAAAATTTTCCCTTAAGTTTGGAAAAGAATCCACCTGAGCTTCCACCGGTACTGCTCCTCCTTCTCGTCTTTATAGACGAGTTGTTATCACCATGCGTCGGTGTTTGAGGTGTATATCTTGTATGAATGTTCTCTTCATGAACAGGTGAGACTGATGGCTTAGTTTTGGAAACAATCGCATCGTTGGAGTTGGAGATATCTGTATTCAAGTGTGAATTAACTGAGCGAGTAGGAGTCAGTGGTGGTTGTGCAGCAGATGATGCTGGTGCTGACTCCTTGTTGCGAGAGTTCTCATTTTGTCGGTCTTTGTTCGCATCATCGTCAGTGGTGCTCGAGATATGTTTGGGCAATGGGATAGTGGGGTCCATGGATGCATCTCTAAGAAACCAATCAACATCAGTATCTTTAACTCCCTTGGTGTAAATGTTGGTTTCTTCTTCCAACTTGTCTCTAACAGTTTCAACATCTAGCTCCTTACCAAGGGCTTTGGAGGCTAGGAAGTCGGGAATTTGGTTACTTTGTTGCAGTTGCAATTGTGGTTGCGGTTGCAGGTTCAGATTTTTTGCTTCTGCGTTGTTTAATGCACTATATGAAGTCAACTGTGGTTGTGATTTGCTAGACACTGGCAGCAAGGGTGTCCTTTGAGTATCATTTGTGTTCCCCTTGTCACTCATAGTTCAAAATAAAATATACTGAAAGAAGGCGTATGTAAATGAACAGAGTGTCTTTAATGGTGTCTAGAAGGTAGGTGAGTAAGTATATGGGTGAACTTTGAACTCTTGCTTTTTATGAATATGTATTGGTTCAAAATGAATTTTTGGTTCTCTTAGTATAGATATTTATTAAATTTTAATTATCACCTTATTAATTTTTGTTTTTTTTTTTTTTTGGATTTTGGTCAATCTAGTGAAAACAAAAAAGTTAGTTAACTATAACAACGACAACAACAACAACAGAATGCAAAGATATATTGCGAAATAAGCGGGAAGTTTGTATGGTGGTTATTATGGGAGACTGTGTATATTATAACACTACTCCAACGAAGGTAGTGGTTTATGAGGATGGCTCAATTTAAATGTGGTGTGGTGTGGTGTGGTTGTTGATGTATGATGGGTTAATGAATTTGGCTAGATGTCGTAAACCTTTGTGTTACGACAATAAGTTTACACACACAAAATATTCAATTACACAAAAGAATGACACATCATCTGATAAACCAAAACAATATCAAATGAAAGCATAGTAGTCGTTTACTAAACAAGAAGAATTACAAACCAATGACTAAAAAAGAAAAAGGGTAAAATCGTACAATTGTATAGACATGGTATACATACATCATCCTAGTTATTATATGGAGTGAAAATCTTTTACAATTGTACTTATTTTGTCAGTTGAAAGATTATGTGTTTCTTATATTACATAGACATAAAAATGAATGAAACATAGAGAGGCAGCTTAAGTGGAGGGGATGGAGGTATAGGAGATAAAGGATGGGTGGATGAGTGTTTAAAGAAACAAAAGTGGGGTAACATTCTGTGTTTGTGATAATATTAATGTTTTTATATGCAGTAAGCGCAATTCGCAGCAAACACAACATACACACAATACACTAACACAATACAATATACACACCAGATTACTCTAGCATTAAGTGAACCATGATAAAGTACTTCCTATCGTAGTGGTAATAATGCTGTTTTCCACTTAAAGCAGATTGTACTTCATCCCAAAAAACAAAACGCTGTACGCTCTGCAATTTGTCTCTTTTTCTTGCTAATGGCAAGACTGTAACAGAAGTGAAAGCAGCAACTATAGTAATTCATTTCGCCTGAGGAAGAGAAGGAGGGAAAATGGAAAGGCGGGGATAGGCATAATATTTGATTCCACACAACATCCTTAATAACCATCATAACCATCATAACCATCATAACCATTGCATACACCTTTGTTGTATTAAAACCCACTTGCTGTTCAAAGCAACTAAGGAGTAAGTAGTTGTTTATAGAATAATAATTACTTTTGCATGCTCGATGTCTTTGAAGAGCTGGAACGATTTTACTGTTCATCACCTTGTGATGATGGTTTCATGTTTTCACAACTTCGATGTACCAGCAAGTGAATGATTTATGAAATAAGTTTTATCTTTGCATTTATTTTGATGCAAAAAAATATTCAAAAACATTATGGGATGGATTCATTCTTGTATAAATAACTGGGTTTTTTAGGAACTATATTATTTTAAACTCTGAGATTCTCACCAAATAACTTCGAGAAAAGGACAGAACAACTCAAGGATACTGATACCTACTATTTAGCCAATTTATTATCAAAGGATTGCTTTTCATATGGTTTAACAAATTTACAGCATCAATATTGAATGAATATATGCGAATCGAACATGGTGGTTTTGAATGCTGACAATCATAAAGCTTCGTGATAAGAAGGACAAGAATAGTGGAGAGAGGGGAGAGGGGAAAGGAAGGGAGGGGGGAATTCTTCTGCGTATAAGTTCAAGTCTAATTCAATTTATGCAGTGAAAGGTAGTGAATCAACATATAAGGAGTGCATTGCAGCCTCGAATTATAGTAAGATTCCCCTCCTGAGGCTTGGATCGCTTTTGTAACATTATGATCAAGTCGAACACGCACCTACTTTGATCAACAAGGCGAGACAAAGCCTCTTCATTTCAAGCTCCACTCACCATGTGTTACAATCAGCTTTCAATAATTACAACAACAACAACAACAACGATCCCTTCCGATATAAAATAAGCTTCACATCAAGCTACTTGTAACTGCCACTGGTACAAAGAGCAACTACGTCATGATTGACAACGGTATAGCATCGCATTCAGAACGATGCAGAATGCTCGCATAGTCTTATCTTATGAGTGCCTGAGATTTAACATTTCTTCTGTTTCCGATAGAATATGACACCCACATTTCAGCTGATAATATGAATTCCTGTATCGAATAAAGTTAAAAAGATTATCAAGAAACCAAGATTGATTAGTGTCATTGGTTGAAAAAATAGGGTTCCGGTACCGACTTGTATATAGATTACTGTATTATTGTAATTGTCGATGAAAATGTGAAACCCTCGATTTCGTTTAGGTACAAATAGAAGATCTACCAGTGTATCAAAAGTTTATTGTTCTTGCATGACAATAATTCGAAGTAGGTGTTGAACAAAAGTACTCTCAAAGAAAACGTGGTGTCAATATAGCTGTTGAATTCTAAAGAGTCCAATGATAAGTATGTAAAGTTAGATCTCTTCCATAGATGAAAAGAACTGTATAAATCCATTCTCATCCATTCTCAACCTCTGGGTGACTATGGTTTCGGCACGTGATTTAGTTTCTCTCTTTTATCTCTTATTTGATATGATTTTTTGCAACCAGGTACTTTCTTACTTTTACAACCAACCTGTACAGAAAGCTATATAAAGCTATAATTTGCCCCCCTTTTTTGAAATTCTTCCTCCAATATATCTGCATGACAAAAGGATTGGCCATGAACAGTTCTTGAGAGTGGGTGGGAGCTTAGTAGTGGTCATGAATGAAACCAGATTGCATAACCCATCCCTATGTTGTCCCTTTTTGGGCCATTTGTGGTTGCACAAAAGTCTTTGACAATGATTGTGTGACTTTGTTTCCTGCCAGTTTTGGTTACATCAGTCCCCCAATGGAGAGTAAACAAGTGGAGAAGGAGGAAAAACAACTACTATGCACTCTATTTATAGGGCACTTGATTACTTCAGAAGTCCCTTCCTCAAAATTATTTTGAGTTGAAGAATGGGTGGTGGTAGAAATTATTATTTTACATTGCAAAACAAACAGAAAAGATCATTCTTTTTGAATGGCACCCTAGTGTATAAGTAACTCTTTAGCTGAATCAATTAGTTTTTTCATGGGGGTTGGGTAAGATATTGTCACCAATACTGAATTTGCAACAATCAAAATGAAACACTATCTTTTTTTGGACCACCTTGGCATGCAATAGGCTTAACCTATGATCCTACCCATGATACCTCTTGGAATGTCTACCCCAATGCCGCGGTATAAACTAGCTAGTAAATTTAGAAGACTTGTTCACTACCCCAAAATTGTGTGTTAGCTCATCATGGAATAAACTTCAAAGGGCACCTCGTCCAACGATGGGTTGAAAATTTTACACGCACTTTAATATCCGTTGCACGTGCTTCAAACTGTTATAAAGCAGCACAAACTTTCTGTAAGCTTCGACTTTGGTTAACGTAACCAGCTTGGATATCTTAGGCAAACTTGGGGGTGGAGTCGCCTGAGCTGGCTGCCCCGAACAACTCTATCAAAATTCCAGTGAAGGTGTCAACATAGTTTATTGCAATTGATCTTCAAGTAGAGCTTTAAGCAATTTTAAATCCGGTACTATGGGACCTCCACATTTTGTTCCTCTTCTTGCAATTCCTGGGCAAAACACTACAGTGTATTGTCAGTTGTTATTGTAGCCACATTGAGGGGAACAGAACGCACCCACTAACAAGAGAAAGATTGCGACACAAAATTCCACTCGAGAAAATAATGCTTCAATAACACAGCTTGAACTTTTGAGAGAGATGATGGTATGTCACAAGAACTAAAGAGTATCATACAGTCATTCAAATATGACAAAGATCCAGATGTCAAGGTCAAGCTGAAGGATGCCAGAGTTCGCAAGAACTCGCCAACAGGAAGGAAGCTTAATTCCAGAAAGATGACAAAATCGGTAGTAACTGATACGACCAAGTTACCTGACTTGGGTCCATCGTTGAGTTCCAACTTAACAGTGTTGTTCGTGGGGTTCAACCCGGGAGTCCAATCATCAATTCAGCAGCATCATTAT
Source organism: Lodderomyces parapsilosis (assembly GCF_000182765.1). Lineage (NCBI taxonomy): Eukaryota > Fungi > Ascomycota > Pichiomycetes > Serinales > Debaryomycetaceae > Lodderomyces > Lodderomyces parapsilosis. Next base: position 1,287,225 of record NW_023503281.1, on the reverse strand, counting down.
GCCCACCATTCGAATTTATTTTGGAAATTGTTTAACCAATCAAGGATATTGGAGAGGATGGTGGCAAAGGGAAGGATAACCAATGTTGGATTGCAAAATGATCGTGTTTTAAACAACTTTCTCAAAAATGGATGCTCAGCCAAAGATGATTTTGATTTGGTAACTTATGGAATTGGCTTCACAGATTTAGCATTGCGATGCACGGCAACAGCAGCAGAATTGACAAATGATGAGAAATTGGATAATATACCACGTCTTTTACAAGAGATTGAGTTCAGTAATGCCAAAAATGTTGTGTTTATTGGCAAAGGTATATGGGAAATGGTTGTGAAGTACTTCTCATTGAGATTGGGAATAAAAGTTAAACTAGATAAGGTCAATTTTCGATGGGGAAAGATTGAAGTTGGAATTGACGAACGATACAATGGAATTATAGATCAAATAAGCTCACAGATACCTCGGGAAACAGCAATTCACGTGTTTCCAAGTACCTCTGGACTAGTTGCAAGTATGTCTTTTCAAGAAAAATTGCAACTTTGGCAAAACTTAAGCGATAGCATTTGACAAGTAACGCTAAGCCTTGTATATATACATGTGGGCTATTTACACTCATTTATCTAGGACCAAAAATACCTAAACCCATCATTCAAGTCACGATAATAGGCTTTGCTGTTTTCTGGATTATCACTAAACTCTCCCAACTTGCCAAAATTCTTTACAAACACTTGATCGACAAATGATTTCATTGCCGTACACTGTTCAACATTGTAACAATCTTGATAGTGCAACACTTTGAATCCGTCAGATTGTAAATTTTTGCAACTTCGTACCGCATTTTGTTGTTTGAAGCATGGATATTGAAACATGTTGCGAATCGTTGAAAATTGTTGGTAGCATTGATGTAAGTTATATTCAATTTCAGCACAGTTGATGGATACCACGTTGTATAGTTGATTACTAGCTTTGTATTCTTCGAGTTGAAATGCTTCATTTTCTGACATTCGTGGAAGTCTATCGAGTTTATTTCGAACTTGTTTGTCATGGGGCAAAGCATCAAACTTGGAGGACTCATCAAATCCAAAGTGCTTAGATTCAGAGTTTTCCTTGAGAAGGAACTCTTTTAACTCAGTAGGTAAACCATTGCCTAACTTGTTGTTGGGTGCGTCATTAGTTTTTGTGAAGGGCCACATGTGAATTGGGGATGTAATGTTTGGCAGGTTGATTGACCGTGTCGCTACTGCTTGCTGCTAATGGTGAGTCCTTCGAATGCTTATACAACTTCTTTAAACTTTTGTTCTTGATCCCGTAGTTCGTGGCCGTAGTGTTTGGTGGTGTTTGGTGGTGTTTGGTACATCATCAAATTTTGTTGTGAGCTTAATTTTGTCGCAATTTTCGCTGATTTTTAGAATTTTGCGACTTTATCCAGTTTGAAGTGAAGGATGTAAATAGGACTCTCAATTCCTTCCAGAAAAGAGTTAACTAGTCTATAGAGAAGAGTAAGAATGAAAACGAAATTTGTTGTACAATTATTCACTCACTTTCTTCACTTTCTTCACTTTCTTCTGCACTCAATTGATCCAAAATTGGAGTGTGTATATCGAAATCATGGGAACTCGCATCTCCAATTAACTCGTTTAGTTGAAGCACCAGGGATTCAACTAAAGTATTGTAGCATTCTTTCTCAGCTAACAAATATCGGATTTTCAGATTGAGGTCATCAAGTTTCAAATCTGTGTTATCAAAATCAATCACAGGTATAGATCCAGCTTCCAACTCACATCCCTCAAGTAAAAGTTGAAGCCCAGATGCTTCCCTAGCTTGCCCCATACTTTCTTTGCTTACTCTGGATCCGAACTCGTACTCGAGTTGTTCTTGGGCTAATATATTCAATGATAAGTCAAAGGAGAGAGGGTCTCTGTCTCTTCCACTTTCAATAGGACCACAAAACACCAGTGCGTCAAACTCTAATTGATTTGGATCTAGCAGGTAGAACTTGGTATCATCTTCTTCTTCTTCTTCATCTTCTTCTTCCTCTTTCTTATTGGTGACTACTGCAGGCGTGACCATTTTTCTTGCTGATTCAGGGGGGTTTGCCGTGTTGGTGGATATATCTGCCTTGGATGCAATACAATGTGGATCCAACGTAAATTTGTCAACTGATCTAGTAGATGAAATTTCATCCCGGAATTGATCCGATGGTGGAGTGCTTGAGGTGTTTGAAACAGTCAGAGTTCTCATAATTCTACTGAAGTAGAAGGTCTTAATATGATTTTCTTTTGGCACAAATTTGGTTGCAAAAATTTGTCTATCGATTAGTTTGTCTCGATTGAGGAGTCAATTTTTTCATCACTACAACGATTTTGTTTTAGTAAGTATATGACACGGATGACACTAACGGCTCAATAAAACCAATCGACTATCCCGTTCTCCGAATTGAAAGCTCAAGCGGTTGTTATAAGTTGCGTCTCAATGCAAAACAACATAAAAAAATCCAAAAAAAAATGACGACAACTGCAGGACTCGAACCTGCGCGGGCAGAGCCCAAAAGATTTCTAATCTTTCTCCTTAACCACTCGGACAAATTGCCTTAACTTAGAAATATTGATGGGCTGATACATTAATATGTTACTGAAAACCAGTTTAATGAGTTATCACCTACTGGCAAGTTTAATACTACGTGTTACTTAAATACGTTTTAGAGTTAAAAAAATGTAAACTTCGAAATGTGACGATTGTTATGATTGCTAATGAGGAATGATTGTTGCCCACGTTGCTTGTAAAAATAGCTGAACAACGGATTAATAATGGAAGGCTGGTTGTTATATTGTAAGAAGTTATTAGTCAACAAGGGACTCGGCTATGCTTGTTCCAGTTTAGGAAATGGTTTTCTCTCAATTGGTGAAAAGATAAACAGCAATCATATCCAATGTTTAACTTTATGCACCTTTAGGATAAATTGCCTATTCGGGATGCCCACATCGGCTCCTTAAGTATGCGTTCTTGTGTTGTCTTCAAGCTTGTTATTAAGGAAGATCAGGATTCTGCTCCTAGATAAGCAAATGATATAAAAAGGGTTGCAAATTCTCTTTGGAGATTAGGACTTGGATATACAAATTCAAGCTTAACTTAATTAGTCATCAATACACATCTCTTTTATTTTGTTAAATTAAAAGATTGTGTAAACCTGGCTACTGCAAACAGCAAGACCAACAACAACAACACCACACACTGAATATAGATAGTCATATCAGACACAACGCTTATATAAAAAAAAAAAAAAAAAAAAATCTTTTAGGTGCAAATAGTGGTAGAAGAAAATAACTGAAGTGTCTCACTTGCAGTTTGTTATCTTCTTTCAATTTGCTCTCTTCTCATCTCTATTTTGCAGAATTAAGAAGCATACTGATGAAAAATTTCAGAAACCTTGTCCATAGAATTCGACAGATACTCAAAACTTCAAGAGTTTTATCATCTTATAGGGTTCTACACTTCAATTGATGAATAAGGCTGTCTCAGAAAAGACTCAACAAATAATGAAACTAAGTCAAGAGATATTCTGGTACACGATTTTCAATACATTTTTATAAAAGTTACTTTCTATAAAACTCGTAGTTTTGGTTGTTGGTGAACAAAGCCATGGCCATTTCAATCACAACATGATTGCTTCAGTATCCCGGTAGCATTAACGATGCGACAAAACGGTTCTCATGAGTATGAAACTCAACTTCGTAGTCCATTGCAATCCTCTAAGCCCCAGACGGAAACTAATCTCAAATTCCACGAGAATACAATTTCATCAGCAGATGAAAACCACAAGCCTTGTTATGCCGAACCAATTCACGAGGACTACGAATATGAAAGCTGCTTCTTCGTAAAAAAGCTCCCCAGCTTTGGAATGCCCACTCACAACTTCACGATCTTATAAATCAACCACAACCACGTGTATCCGAAAGCTGCAAATGAAATGGCAATGTTTAATATAACCCACAAATCAGGGTACTTTGCTGGAGGATCAAACATGAAATCAATGACATGATAAAATATCATGGCAGCATAAGTTGCTGCAATAACCAAATTGTTCATGTTTCGCTTTTCAAAAGATGGCAATACGAGTTTGAATCCGATTAGCCAATTGGTAAGTATACTGGTTACGAAATATTGTAGTATCAAGTCATCCTTTTTGAGCAATGGGTATAAACTGAACGTGCCCACGTTGTTTATCCATTGAATCATGGTGATGTCATGTTGGTCAATCAATAGAAGCAACAAAATAGGACATAATGGAAGCAAGATTGACTTTTCATGAACCTGATAGGAAAACAAGTAGAATGACAATGCGTTGTATGCGAATCCGTATACTATTGCTGAAATACGGGTTTTATCATTGATAGATAAAGTTGATGATGATGACGAAGATGGTGGTTGTGGTTGTTGCCGTTGGGTCAACTTGTAGAAAATGTAAATATTTACTGGCACGATTGATAACAACGTAGCAGCTAATGACAATTTGGAAAGTTGCGATGATGAAATCAAGTCTCGATACTTGATCAAGACATTAGTTGTACACCAAAAATTGGCAACTTTATCTTCAAATAGTCCACGATTGAAAGGGAAAACACGATGAACAATTTGTGGTAAAGTAGTTGTCCAATGAGAGGCAAAGGGAAGCAAGATTATCAATTGAGTAACAAGAACTGCCAACCCCACAGCCACCAAATCTTTAAATTTTCTCAATTGACTCAATATGTAAAAAAATATGAAAACTGAGTAGTATAATCCCATTTGCTTGAAATTGATACAACAGACAAACCATATACTGGCCATGACTAAATGGTTTTGAACCAATTCAACAATTGTGTATACAAAACACCCCAACATTACTGAATTGTATTGGAAATGGCCATGATCAATCAAGATCAAATGTGGTTGGGTTAATATGATCAAGGCAAAGATTATTTGATCCATTCGACTAAGATTGAATTTCTTACCAAATACATTTGCCAAGAGTAGCACTCCCGGGATATAACACGCCAATTCACTAACAATACTGGAAACTCTCATAAAAAATCTTAAATCACTAGTTTCTAATCCTCGTGAAGTATTCAAAAAAAACCAATTAGGGTTGATGAGTGTGCCCAATTTACCCAAGATCCAACTATGGTAAGCTGTTAAGGGTGGATAATCTAACCCCCAATATTGAAGATCAAAAAAGTACCAATCAGAAGTGGGTAAATGAATTGTCAATTCCATCCAGTGTCTTTGTGCTTCAAAATCACCATACATTGGTGGGTTTTTGTAGCCCGAATGACCTCCAAGACCCACTGCCGTACGTAATATGATTGAACTCAAGACGAGAATATATCTGGCTGCCCATTGATCAGGTGCTTTTTCAAAATAATGTAATAAATCATATGCTGGGGAGTTTTTGAATATACTTTTCACATGAGTTGTATGTGGCGAAGATGCTGTCAATTTTGGTGTTGGGGTAGCATTGCTAGACTGATTTGGCTCTACCTGCTTGCCTATTCTCTTCTTGGTTTTAGCCATAAGGGTTGTCGTAGGGAGTTAGTGGGTGAAGATGAAACTTTGTCGGTAAAATGCTCAACAGAAAATTCACTTGCAATGTCGCTTTACTTTGGGATTGAATGCGACACGACATGGTTTGATAAGCCCATAAGTGCTTTTATACCGATACACACAACTGCACTTGTTGGACATAGAGAAGTGGGTCATATATATATTTACATTGACAATGCAAGAACTTGTTGTCTTTATGCGACAATGAATAGTGCATTCCTGGGTGTAATAATTGATTTTAAATTGTAGAACAAGTTGCCACTGAGTTTTGGTTCGAGAGCCAAAAGTTTATAGGAGCCGTGGTTTCCATCGTGCTCTCTGCTCTAGCGTGAAAGATATGTTTTGGAGTCCTAATGCATCGATATTAGTTGAAGAAAACAGCGTGCTGGAAAAAGTAGTAATAAATAATCACGTGACCTAAAATAAAGTTAAGAATTTTTCCCATTTGGGTTAAGTATTGTAGATAGACGCGTTTTTTTTTCTTCTTCTTATAATCAACCACCCATATTATATTGATGTAACACTGTGATTGTAAGATACTACTAAAGTTGCTTCTCATGCGCGAGGGGTGGGTACATGTTGTGTGGGAAAACACAATAGACCATACTTATCCCATATGTGTATCAGTGATGGTGGGTGATAAAAGTAAAAAAGTTCAAAGGGCTATTTGATGTATAAACTATGTAAACGTACACGACTGTAGTGCTTCTTCTTTTTATCTTTTTATCTTTTTATGTTTTTTTTTTTCTTTTGGCCTGCAGTAGAAAACTGATAGTTTTTTCATTCTGTGCATTACGGAAGCCGCACATCATTTATTTATTTGGAAAGATATCTACACAACACCAATAAAGAGTTATACATTATTACTGTACATATGATGATCATTTTCCGTATACATATATTTCTGTATGAGTAAATGATCAAAAGCGTTTAGTAGTACTTCAACACTCCACACTAACACACACACACTAACACACACACACGTGTAGTCTTAGTATATATTGACTTTAAAGTTTTGTTGCTAGTATAAGTTATTCTTATTTATATCAGCATTGTTTATTAACGTTTGTCTTTTGTGTGTTTAATTAATTGGGTTGGGTTACTTAACCAAGAAAGAAGAAGTAACAATAACAACAACAATAACAATAATAATAATAATAACAATTCTTCTTCTTCTTCTTCTTCTTCTTCTTCTCTTGACAAAAAAACAAAAAAAAAAAAAAAAAATAATCGCGTTACATTTCGTTACAATTTATTCAACACAACTCTACCTACACACACTAACACGTACTAACACGTACTTAACACACACTGACACACACTGACACACACATCCATCAGAAAGGAAAAAATAAATAAATATATATATACAACAACTTTACAACCAAGGTCAAACTCAAACTCAAACTCAAACTCAATACAAAAGCTGTATACATTACCCATATACTAACACACATTGAGATATACAACAATTGCAGACAATTGACAAAAAAAAAAAAATAAAAGGACTTTCCAGAGATAACTTAGTGTTCATAGTTGTAACTACAATGGAGTCTCAACAACAACATCAACAACATCAACATCAACAGCCTATTTACAATTATTCTCAAGGCATCAAACATGTTAGTGTATCCTCAAGTGTCTATTCACCAATACAATCAGAGTTTGTACCTGAGTCCAATGCCATAATGGAAGACGATGAAGAAGAAGAGGAAGAAGACCAAGTACAGAAGCATCAATACCACCACAACCCACCACCACCACCACAACAACAAAACCCACAACATGTCCAGACACGCAACATAGATGATATAGAAGAGGCAAGTGCGACATCAGACGAATCAGATGGTGAGAGGGATGACGAAACTATGTCAAGAGATACAGTTGACGATGAAGAAGAAGAAGAAAACAATCGCAATGGCCATCTTGCCGATCGATCTACCCATACCATTCAAACATTCATGACAGCAAACACACGACTAAACGAAGGAAACAACGTGCCACTGCAAACTATCAGTGCTACAGGTAGCAGTTCTAGTTTGACTTCCTCCACTTCACGTACTGCAATTAATGCTGAATCAACCAGACTATTGGATACAGATGCAACTCCCATTCTTACAAATTCAGCTGCCAATTACACCGAAGATAAAACTCCTGTTGTGTCACCTGATGGGTTCGTTCAAAACACAGGAGAAGAACCATCAGTTGCATCACTTCCTCAAAGAAAATTGTCGAAAAAGTTTAAACGACTTTCCATGAAGTTGCAAAATGCAACTGCTTCAGAGAATTCATCACAGTTTATGAGTAATTTCCAACAAAATATTGAACGGGCAAACAATATGAATCAAACACAAACGTCGACTAACAACAATTCTAATAGAACAAGCACCTATTACACTAAAATCACTCGAAAGTCAAGCAATGATGCACACAATAAACCCGAACTATTTAACCACCGAAAACCACACTATGACACTGATGACGCGGCCAGTTCGGTTTTAAAAAATGACCAGCATTCAGAACTAAGCTCAGTGAGCAGCAGAGCTTCTAGTAGACGGAGTGGAAATTTCAGTAGCCAAGATGATTCTGATGAAAGGTCATCAACATCTTCGACAAATGTTGCTTGGAACAACAATTCATCAAGTTACAACCTACGGGGATCGATGATTGGCGGCGAGGAAGAAGTGCCTGTGCGAAGAGACTTGATTGAAACACCAACAAAGGACAAATTCAAAATGTACAACAAGTCCAATGCCAACTTATCCGAACAAGGTGGTTTGAATATCATCTATGATCAAAGCAAGGAAGTTCCTTCAACAAATGACTTGAATCCAAAGAGTAAATCGGTTGACCTTTTGGAAGAAGAAGAAGATTTATCATCCTTGTTTATCAAAGCATTACATGGCTTTGACTCATCAACATTACAATCAGAATCGGATTCGTCTATTTGTCTATCATTTGCTAAAGATGATTTGGCTTTTGTACATACTATCGACGAATCGGGGTGGGGAGAAGTGACACTCATTGAATCGTTGGAAAGAGGGTGGATACCAATGAATTATTTCACCACTGCAGTTGCCGATCATGATTCATCTGAGGATGATGACGAGGACGAGGATGAGGAAGACATGGATGAAGAACAAGACGGGGCAAGTGCGGCACTACCAAACAGTCACTATATTAAGCCATTGTATCATGCATGTGGGAAATTTTTAATGAATCCATTAAGTCATCGCAATAGAAAGGGGAAATATACATTCTCTATTCGTGTTGTCAACTCCATCCGTGATGGTGTGCGTGTCCTTCTTCAACAAACTGATTGCTTATCAAGATCTAACGAAATCGTGACAAAGAGACAAGTTGTACGTAAAGCTCGTAAAGTTTTGCTTGCAGATTGGTACAACTTGATGGTTAAGGCTAATGAGTATAAGGGAACCTCGAATTTCAGCAAGATTGAAATTTTAACCTTGATGGTTTATCAAGTAACAAGAAAAGCTACTGAATTTTTGGAAGTTTGGTCAACTGAAAGTAAACAAATTGTCAAGAGAGCTAACGAACGGAAATTGCACGATGATTTAAACAATTATCCTCTTTTGGAAGAACCACCATTGGCTAAACAAAGAATCACCGAGATCAATGGAATCTTGTATTCTTACTTGGGTTTAATCATTGGAAGAATGGATTTGATTGAACACAATCAAGTTGGATGTGAAATTTTGGAAACTTTGGCGCACCAAATCATCTTGCTACTTCGAGAGCTATTGTTCATATCAAAGACCGGGTCCGATTTCAGTTTACAAAAACCTGACGATTTGGACAATTCATTGGATGGGTTATTATCGCTAGTTAGTGACTTGGTTACTGGTGTGAAAAGCTTGGTTGTTAAAACCATAAATGAAGGTGAAATTAATGGCTACAATAATTTTGATGGAAATAGAGACTATTTTTACACTCAAGAGGGTGGAGATTTATTACAAGTGGCTGCCAAGATGATCAAAGCTGTTGGTCACACTGTTGCATCAGTAAGAAAATTGCTCGACATAACTGGTGACTTTAAATTGAATTCTGAACGATCATACCCGGACTATTTGAAAATGAGAATTGAACCTCAAGATTTTGTTAGACGATGTATGAAGGGAATAAAAGCAACCAACGTGAACAATCACAAGGAAACCAATCTGGCTGTTAGCAAGCCCTATAAAGCTAATCGGTATTCTATGGTGAGGTCAGGTAAAAGTGGCGAATTGGGAATAACAGAAGGTGGACAAAGCTTGTTGCAACACTTTAAAGATTCACCCTTCACTGCCTCAGCAGCCGAGTTTGAGCCATTCACTTCGACATCAGGCAATGACACTAATGATGACGCCAACCTCAAGAATGAATTATTAACTGACAAGAATGGGTTTTTCCTTGGAGGATCATTCAAGGGATTGGTGTACACCCTCACAAATGAAGATTCACCACCAGAGTATTTCTATGTATCCACTTTCTTCATTTGCTTTAGAAACTTTGCCAACGGTATGGATTTGATAGAGGAATTGGTTGCCAGATTTGAAGCCAATCGTGGACCAGTTAATGATATAAATGTTGCATTGAAATTGAAGAATCGGCGAAAATTGATTGTCAAAATGTTTCAACTATGGATGGAAAGCTATTGGAACCAAGATGCAGATTATAGTCTTCTCACCACTATGATCAATTTCTTCAATGAAGGTATAAGTCCCATTTTGCCACTAGATGCACTTGAGTTAATTGAGATTGGGGCCAAGTTGTCGACGAATCCCTTGATTGAAAATAGAGCCAGACGTATCAAACCGACTAAACAGTTGGTTGAGAGAAATATTGTGTTGAATTCAACTCTGGGTGGTATATTAGATTTCCAATCTTTGAGTGATGGCGAATATGATTTATCAAGGGTTAATTCAAATGCATCCAATACCCAGTCTTTACCATTACCTTCAGGAGCCACTCCATCAAATTCATTACTCACCACGTCTCAAACAGCTACCATCGAAAAGATTATCATGACTTACAGATCAATTTTAAAAGATAGCTGGTGCTCATCCAAGTATTTGTCAACATATAAACCATTAGAGTTGTCGAATTTGTTGTCGCATTTTGCCATTGTTTGCGAACAGAATTGGGTATTGTCAAACTATAGACCTAACTTGTTGGATTTCAATGCTTTGGAAGTTGCTAAACAATTGACATTGATTGAATCCAGCATCTTTTGTTCAATCAAACCCGATGAGTTATTGAATCAAAATTTCACCAATAAGAGGGCTCACTTGAGATTATCACCCAATGTGAGGCTCTCCCTTTTATTTACCAACTGTTTATCAAATTATGCTTTGGAATCGATATTGCAACCAAACTTGTCAATGAAGGAAAGGGTCAATGTTCTTAAAGTTTGGCTTAAAGTTGCCATTTCGGCATTGTATTTACGAAACTTTAACAGTTTGGCAGCAATAATCACCGCTTTACAAAGTCACTTGATAACGAGGATCGATAGTTTATGGACAACGTTGCTGCAGAAATACGTCGACTTGTATCAGTACTTGTCGTCAATCATCAGTATGGAGAAGAACTATTCCACCTATAGGAACAAGATTCGCAATTTATTGTCATCAGGAGAATCCTTACCTATAGTACCATATATCAATTTGTTCATATCGGATATTACAACCACAACTGAAGGAATACCTAAATACATCCCCTCGCAAAATTTCTTATCGAGTAAAGTGATAAATTTCCAAAAATATTCCAAAATTGTGAAGATAATTGCTGATTTACAATCTTTACAAAATCCCTATAGTCTTGAAAATCAAACTGGAAGCCTGGCTGAGTATAGAGTTCAAGAGTTGCCCTCGTTACAGGAGTTGATTTTGTTGGAGCTTTGGAAAGTGAATATCTTGCACAAGGTTGATGATGATCGTGGATGGAAATTAAGTTGCGATGTATTGAAAAAGTAGAAAGCACGTATAGATTATAATACAAAAAAAGAGCCGGATATGAAAGTCTTGGGGATGTCAATGCAAATATTGACCTGTGCAAGCATTGTTTGGTAATGGGGTATCAAGTCTGTCATCGGACTATCATCTGATGCAAGTAGTGGCGATTGAAGGTACTCCATGTCACCCATACCCACACCCACGCATACGTCGAAGTTGTATTGCAAATGTCCCAACATTGGCAACTGTCCACGTACGTCTCTCTTCCTCTAATCTTGCAGCGAAATGAGTAACTTGAACTGATTCTCAACTTTTCTCAAAAACGACGCCAATTGTTGATCCTGATTCAACTCCAAAAGCGCCTTGTCTACAAAATCCAGTGAAAGCAGAGGCAAAGTCTCCTCAACACTATAGTTTACCCCTTCGACATTAACAATGATTGAAAATTTGCGATCAAAATCATTAGGATCAAGATTGAAGAATATAAATTGTAGTCGATTTTCACCTACCGGTTCAAGTCTCAAACCGGAGAATAATTCCATCTTCACCGCGTCTCCAAGAAAACCCATCATTCGTTCTTCATAAGCATCTTCGGATGAATTTAGTGCTTCTTTTCTTCTTTCTAAAGACACACTCAATCGTTCAAATTCAGCATTGGCCTCCTCTTTCAATTGTAGAAGTCTATTCTTTTCTTGCAACATGCTTGAAACCATTGACTGCAAACTTTCTAATTTTGTAATCGAGTCATCTATTTTCCGCTGTAATGCCAATCTCTCTTGTGATAGTGAAGTCAAATCTTTGCGTAACCCACCATTGATACTCTCGATTTCCAGACTTAGTTTTTTGTGATTATGTTGTTCTTGGGAAAATTGTGCTTGCTTCTCAGATAGTCTTTTATCAATGTCTACCAAGAATTTGTCCATGTCTGCTTTAAGAGCGTCATATTCATTAATCTTCCTTTTGATCCCTTCATATATTATCTGAATTCGGTTATCGCTCATGTTTAATGAAGGTGATACGGTGGCGTCTCGTGAAGTATGCTTACAACAATGATTATGCTTGGAATTCAGTCAAGCAGGTAACTATTGAATACTGAACTGTGTAGATTCCTCTCAACGGGATTGCTGGGTGTCAGTTGTAATACTTATGGATCTGGTTTGTTTGTTTGTTTGTTTGTTTGTTTGTTTGTTTGTTTGTTTGTTTGTTTGTTTTGTTTTGATTTTTCGCGTTGACACAATAGAAAACCACCTTGAGAGGACGTTGGCTATCCAGGGTGATAAATTGATGAATCAGTTGGAAGATACAAAAAACTGATATGGATGGTCAGATTCACGCCAAATCAAATGATATTGACCCTATTGAATTAAACAGAAAGAGGGGAATGGCCACAGCGACGCATAGAAGCTCCACTGCAAAGTTGTTGACTAAAGGTTCCAAAGCTTATTTTGATGCAATTTCAGAGAGGGGTTGAGTTCAACTTCAATGAATAAAAATAAACGAATAGCACTTGTTACTTGACAAAAACAACAACTTGACACACCTTTTTCCATCAAAGAGTTTGAGCTCAAAATGCTGGCGACCAACCATGCTGCATTGACCTCAAAATATTACTTGGAATTTAGAGTGAAACAATGGCTGGATTAGTCCAGCGTATGTCATTAAACATTCCCCAAATCTCAAACGGGTTGTCGCATATAAAAATTCACGTTTATGAGTGGCATGAACGTGTAAACAAAAGTCGGTTGGGTGGGTGTGTTTGCGCATGGATGGGCCAAGTACTTCAGCAAGTGCCTAATTTACCCTGTAACACTTGGAAAAACGAAGGCCATAATAGCATACAGAAGTTGAAACTACAGGAGATAAAATATAGCACAACCTTGTAAACAATACATTATAATATGGGCCTCCAACCCATGACCCACATTAACTTCATGTAACTTCCCACGCTCCCACATCTTCCCCCCCAGCTTTCCACTTCATCGTATCCCCACTCTCTCCAGAAAAATAACCCACGTTGAAATCCTCAAGAACTCTGATGTGACATTGTAAATCCTTTCCTCCCTTATGATCATCATCTGCTAAAATGAAATCTTGTTGATCTTTCCAGATTAATTTTCATGAATGATATGAGTAAACTGTCACAGTTCATGCTATGTGAAGACATAACATTGTTCCAAGATATGCAGCTCGACAACATCTGACTAAGCCAAGGTTCTCTTGCCGCATGTTTAGAAGTTCGGGGAGAGACTCAAAACCTTTGGCGAGTGAGTTGAAGAAAAGCAATTCTCGTGATCAGTCTCAGAACTAATTGCACATCCTCCATGGAGTAGCCACAACTAGTAGCCTGTATATAAAACCAAACCGATGCACACACTTTTCAACTTGACATAATGAAGTTCTCCTGTTAATTCCAATTGTGTTTGTCCAATAAGCAAAAAAAATTAAAAAATGCCGATTTTTTTAGTAAGCAAATATCCCAATCTTATCGAGGCAGACTTCCACTTTCTGCCCTCATTGTATTTGCCTACATACAAGATCAAAACAAATGGATGTACCGAGAACAGATCGGTACCAATAACTGGCATCATTTCGTCACTTTCAAATCTCAAATAAGACCTGAATCACGGAAAACAAAGAAAGCTAAATGCCACTCCCCTATACACTATCGTGCTCCTCTGTATGTCTTTTTCTCATCAATCGCTTGATATTTTCAAATGCCTGGTCGGTGGTAATGTTAGACTCGTAGCTGAAATTCTTTCGTAGATAGTTTTCTTGTTGCTGCTTATAAGACGGGTCCCTCAATACAGCCCTTAAATGATCGTCAAACTCCGTGGCCGGGATCAACTTTCCTGTCACTGGACATTTGATTTTTTCATTTGAAACTGCCTTTTTCGATACATCTCTGGTCGACGACCCACGTTTCAATCTTGTTGTTCCAGCTGCCTTAATCTTCATTCCCTTGAATGGAGCGGGAGTCACACTGCTAGTGTTGGGTTGCTCTGCAACATCTTCAGATGTCTTCTCCACAACATCTTCTGCAAGTTGGTTCGGTTTTAAAAGACTTGGTTTTGATGTAGGAAGTTGAATATCCCGACTTTTTGCAGTAAGAGACCGCTTCTGCAACTCCACTAGGCTCAACGGTGCGCTCAACTCTTTGACCATGTCGATTTCATCAAATTTCACAAGCTCAACTATAGAAAAGTCTTGCCAATCAATCAGTGCAAAATGAATTCTCTTTTGTAGGACTTGCTCATCTTGTCTCTTTCTGCGAACTTTATGTTGCTTATAATATTGTGCCCTATCATATGCTTTAGTTAAAATTGAGAACGGGTCCCTCTTTATGTCATTCAAACTATTTGCTAGTTCATTTTCCATAGGGCTTGATTGGTTTGAAATGGAATCCTTGATCACTTTATATTGGGTAACATACGTTTGAAATAGAGCATACAACGAATGTTGCGGCTTAAGGAAGTCGAATTGGGCATGATGACCTAAATCCTGTTCATGTTTCAAAAGCTTCTTGATCTTATCCTCGCCGTTGACAGCAATATACATCGCCGTTGTCCTAATGATTTGTAAATCTCGCTCACATATATGAGGGAAGTCGTCTATCAAAAACTTCAACTCCCTGGGCTTCGGTATTACAATATCATCAACGCTGATAGCTTCTGTATGTTTCTCCTCGCTTTCATTCGCAACAGAGCGTGAGTATGACTTTAAGGCCCATAAATAGTATTGGTGGAACTTGTTATCTGGTTTCAAAAAGTCAAATTGATTGTTTCGGTTATTCTTCAATAATCTTTCTTCAAAAGATTTGCCATTCTTTTGGATGTACAGAATAGACTTTTCAATGACGTCCTCGATCTCTTTTGGAGGAATTTGTATATCTTCAGGCACAGCTGATGTCATTGATGATGGATGTGATGAGCAGCAGTGGTTGAAAAAAGACAAATGTCGTGTCGCACTTTTTCTCTTCTATACGTAATTTGAAAACAGTAAATAGTTCTTGATACAACCTCCCCACTATATTCACATTTACTCATACATTCACACTTGATTATAATTCATGGTGGAATGGTAAACGAGACTGATAAAAGAGAGTCTGTAAGACTACTTACTTTCAACACTTGGGGTCTAAAATTAGTTTCCAAACATAGAAAGCAAAGGTTGCGGGCAATAGCAGATAAATTGGCTAACCCATTTGATGCAAGTGATGATTATGACGTGGTTGCCTTGCAAGAAGTCTGGTGTGAGGAAGACTGGCAATACTTGGACCATGTGTGTCGAGATCGGTATCCATTCAGACGTTATTTCAAAGCCGGCATAATCAGTGGCCCAGGATTGTGTGTTTTAGCAAAAATCCCCATCACAGAAACATTCTTGTATCGTTTCCCAATTAATGGACGCCCATCAGCATTCTTTAGAGGTGACTGGTATGTTGGTAAAAGCGTTGCCGTGACCATGTTTCAACCACTTTATTCTGGAAGTATGCCCATAGCTTTGCTAAACAGTCATATGCATGCACCTTATGGCCATGGTGATGCAAGCTACTCAACTCATAGAGCATGCCAGGCATGGGATTTTGCCAAAATAGTCCGAATGTTGAAAAAAGCTGGATATGCTGTGATCCAAGTTGGCGATTTGAATTCTAAACCAGAGTCATTGCCGTATAAAATCTTCACCATTGAGGGAGGATTGAGTGACTCATGGAATGTATTGCACGGGGAGAAAGTTGTACATCCCCATCAGGTGAGTCAATTGACCCCGGAGGAACAAATCTCGGTTGCCGGTGTGACATGCAACTCGCGATTGAACACTTGGAGAAGAGAAAGACCAATGACCGATGCCTGTCGATTAGATTATGCATTGATAGACGCTAGTAGTATTACTCCAGTAGATGCAAAGGTCAAGTTTACTGAAACGTTGCCACCTCCGTTGAGATGTTCATTTTCTGACTACTTTGCATACTGTGTTGAGCTAAAGGTGGAGCCACGAATACTGCATGCCAATCATGTTGAAGAGTATTCGTCAATAGAAAGGGAGTCTGTGTATAAAGAGCTACTTGTCGAGATTAATAACTATAGGAGTCACACTATACCTTTCCAAACAAGGTGGAGAAAACTTCACTTCATTTTGTCAATTTTAGCTGTAATTGGAATGCATGTTGCTATCGTATTTGTATCAAACGTCGCTGGCTGGATATCAGTTTTGTTTTTATTTGCAACAATTGTCATTTTGGCTACAGGATTATTGAATGGATTGATCTGGTCTTTGGGCGTTAGATCCGAACTGAGAGCTCTTCAGGAAGTGCAGATGGAAGTAGAGGATGCGTTTGTTTATTCAAGGGATCACCACGGTAAAAGCTAGTTTGAATTTGTCAGTGCACTATCAACATAATCTACAGACTTCACTTTAATACATATTTCTATTAATTTTTGGCTTTGCAATATCCCATGGTCCTTGTAGCTCATTCTTGTATCTTTGTAGTGACAAAAAATATGCTGGCATCAAAATCATAGCAACAAAAACCGACAAGAGCCAGTAAAGTAGAAACTTGTAATTGACGAGTTTGTAAATCCAATAATCTACCAAGAAAAATGTTGATAAAATCGTGACATAATGAAGATATTTGAGCCTCTTGTTTTGACGTAAACTAGCATCATACAACGGTAACAAGATGTTGGCTTGGATGGCAAAAAGCATAAACACAAACACTTGTGAAGTTGACTTTAGTCGTGATGCCAATACTATTGCGTTACTAACTGAAATATTCGTGGATATAGTGGGTTTATATACTTTTGTCGATGAATACTCATAAAATACCGAGTTAACGATACAAAGAATCAGTGATATGGCCCAAATTGAATCAGATGACGTGGACCGTGTCAAGGATTTGAGTATTGGCGAAACAATTAAGATCATAAACGATATCAATATGAATGATTTCAAATTCAAATTGGATCCCAAGATTGAAGACAAAAGATAGTGGTAACGCAAAAGACCATAAAACAATACACATATAATAGTGCTAGCAACTGTTGGTTTAACTGGATCCCAACCTTTAGAATATATCCCAATGAACATCAAGTCCACTAACAAGATACACGAGATGTAAAACACAATCAATACAAAGTCATCAACCAATTGAAGATACGAGTATTTGGCCACAGTAGTATTTCTTTTCAATTGCGATAGAAACGACACATCAGTGTAGTTGTCTGGATATGGTTGTTTCAAGTATAGTAATTTCTTCCATGGGGGTTTCGTGGAATGAGGGTTTATTGAAGGTTTATTTTGGGGCGATGAGGGACATGGTGACTCTGGGTAATCATCAGAATCCAGTATCAAAGCGACATTAACATCAGTCGCTAGAGGGAAAACACTTTCAATTTGCGGATCTGTCATGCATTGACTTCAATTATGGGTGTGGTGCGGTCTGTGCGCAAATGACAATATAAAAAAATTAGGAATTGAAGGAGAGAGCCTCCACGAATAGTAAAGCGATTGCTTGATAATACAACTGCGACTGTACGTCATCTACTAATATCTATACGAAGCAGTACAAAAATGAGCTCCAATGTCAAACCAACAAAGTCCAATAACTTGACCGTACCTAGATCTCAGCATTCCTACTCCACATCGCTATCGTCAAATGTATCACCACAATACTTTTTCAACAGTAACAGTAACAGTAACAACAACAACAACAACAATAACAACAGTATATCCAAGACTAATTCGAGAACAGGAGCAGCTAGCGGATATAGATTATCCAGAAGTAATACCAATACCACATCGGATGTATACCTTGCCAACCTCGACAACCAGAGTCTTCAGAGTATAGATCAAATCCCTAGTGCCAAACCAAGTGTAACCTATCTGGATAAGCTATGGACACAAATTGATGTTTTGGATGATGTCAAACGGTTGGCAGAGGACGCAAAGGTTAATGACACTCTTTTCAATGAGAAATATATTCAACAATTGGCCAAGTTGAAGGAACTGCAGGATCAACTACTACAAACAATGTCTGCCCTTCAAATTGAGGATACAAATACCAATGAAGTACAAAAACAACAATTGTATCAGTTAAAGACGGCGGAGATGGAGACCAAAGGCGAAGACGTTCATGGGGACACCACAAAATTATCTGATAGTGGAAATCATACTCACAACGAAGATGTCAAAGAGGGTGCAGAGCATGACAATGGAGAAGGAAATTCGCCTTCAAGCAAAAATTTAAAATTATCCGCAGAAGAGCAAGACAAAGTTGACAAGTTTTTTGCCATCAATGATGAAGATTATGACTCCGAAGATGAAGCTGATTTCCAAAGCCAAACAATCTATAGCAAGGAAGTGTTTGATGAGATCAACAGGTATGTCCAACAAGTTAAAGAAGATTTACGTGGGTTGGGTACTGCAATGAAGGAGTGTAGTAGTAGTAATCAGGACACAACTTGATTGAAAGAATGGGGAAACCAGGTTATCATCAACTCCAGTTTGAGGCTAGAGTAAAAATTATGCGCGACAGGGTTAATGTTCTCCGGTGTGGTATACAAAAAAAAAGAATCAACCCACTGGTTATGCGATTTGCGAACTACTCTAGATGTTCGTGTTTGTGTGGAGTTTCCTTTTTAGATGCACTGTTTTTTCACAAAGAATATTTATTGTAAATGGGGGTCATTTGCGTCAATATAAACTGGACTTAGTGTTACACAGGAAATTGGTTTTTGAATCCGTTGTATATTGCCCATCAAAACATCTAATGTATCAAAAGACTGTACTATTTGTAGCGGGATACCGCAAGCTTCTATATGCCTGTGACAATTATGTGAATTTAGTTGATCCGAGAATTATGTCATTGGGTTACACAAATAGACAGCTTTTAGAGCCAAGTTGAGTTTTTCCGAAGAAATATGGTATATAGCAGGTGTGTGAACACGCTACTTTCAATGGGAAGAGATTAGTAACCAAAGACTGTAACAGTAGGACCGATGAAAACATTCCAACACAAGGACTCTATACTCCAAAAAAAGTATGATCATAAGAGATTCTTCCATTAATCAAATGTTACTGATCAGATGTTATTTTCTGTGTGTGTGTGTGTGTACTTTTGCACAATTTCGGACTTGAGTTGTTCCGATCTTCCTCTCTTTCTTTTGAGTTGTTGAAAAATTTATCTTCCATATATAGAAACCTTTCTCCCGATACTTTATTATCAAGCTTTTCAACCATAGATCTTCAGATTCAATTGATAATACTCTCTATACCTCATTCACAATAGCAAAGCTCATCGACACCGCTTCACATTTCTGTTTATCAAATAAATAGCAATCCTTCAAAGTACAATAATTATCAGTCAAAAGTAATGGTTCACTTGGGTCCAAAACCTCCTCAACATAGAAAAGGTACATTCACAGATGTTCCACAAGAACTCTTACTGGTGGTCAAAGAATTGGAACAAGAGTTTTACGTTAGTGGTGAAACATTGAGAAAGATTGTTGATCATTTCATTACTGAATTGGACAAAGGATTATCGAAAAAGGGAGGCAATATCCCCATGATTCCTGGTTGGGTTATGGATTTTCCCACTGGTGAAGAAACAGGTGACTATATTGCTATTGATTTGGGTGGAACAAATTTGAGAGTTGTCTTGGTCAAGTTGGGTGGGAATAGAGATTTCGACACTACTCAATCCAAGTTTCCGTTGCCAGAACATATGAGAACAGCAAAAAGTGAAGAACTTTGGTCCTTCATTGCCGATTGTTTGAAAAAGTTTGTTGATGATCTCTATCCCGAAGGTTGTAAAGAACCGTTACCCTTGGGATTCACATTTAGTTACCCTGCAAGTCAAAACAGTATTACCGAAGCTGTATTGCAAAGATGGACTAAAGGTTGGGCCATTGAAGGAGTTGAGGGTAAAGATGTTGCACCAATGTTACAAGATGCTATACAGAAGGTTGGTGTTCCCATTAAAGTAGTGGCAATCATTAATGATACTGTGGGAACCTTGGTGGCATCGAGATATACTGATCCGGAAGCCAAATTGGGATTGATATTTGGAACTGGTGTCAATGGTGCTTATTACGATGTTGTGAAGGATATTCCAAAATTGGAAGGTAAAACTGCTGACGATGTTGATCCAGAATCGCCAATGGCCATTAATTGTGAATATGGGTCATTTGATAACGAATTGGTTGTTCTTCCAAGAACCAAGTATGATGTTAGAGTAGATAAAGAATCTCCAAGACCAGGTCAACAATCATTTGAAAAAATGAATTCAGGATACTATCTTGGTGAACTTTTGAGATTGGTGTTGTTGGATTTGGCAGAAGAGAGACACCTCATTTTCAAAGGACAAAATTTGGATAAACTAAACGAAGCTTACATTTTGGACACTTCATTTCCAGCCAAGATTGAAGAAGATCCATTTGAAAACTTGGAAGATGTTGCCGAGTTATTCCAAGCTACATTGGGCATTCAAACCACTGTTGCTGAACGTAAAGTAATTCGCCGTATCGCTGAATTAATTGGTGAAAGATCAGCAAGATTGTCAGTTTGTGGTATTGCTGCCATTTGCAAAAAGAGAGAATACAAGACTGCTCATTGTGCTGCTGATGGATCTGTTTATCAAAAATATCCTGAATTCAAAACTAGAGCAGCAAAGAGTTTAAGAGATATTTTCGAGTGGCCGGCTGATTTGAAAGAGGATCCAATTGTCATTGTTCCCGCTGAGGATGGTAGTGGTGTTGGTGCTGCTATCATTGCTGCTTTAACTGAAAAGAGATTGAAAGAAGGAAAATCTGTTGGTGTGAGAAAGGACTAAACAAAGCTGAATCTCAAAGACATTTTTATAGCTCTATATACTTGTATATAATTGCTTATTAGAATCGACGTTTTATTTTAGAATTAGACGTTTGCTGCTTGATTTGGTGTATCCATTATCAAATCCTATTGATCTCTTTAAACCTTTCCAACAATTCATTAATCCTCTTTCTTCGTAGCGACAATTCGCCTTTGATTTCTGGAACACTAACACCACCGACTCCTGCACCACCACTAGAAACGCCATGAACACCACACACCGACAATCTATTTCTCAATGTCATAAACGTACTCGATTGTGGCAACACCATCAAGATCCCATACAACGTCTTGTATAAAAATGGATGATTTTCGGGCTCAAGCAATTGTAGCCTCAACTTGACGAAAATTGGCAGCTCTAGTAGTTGAATAAGTACATCCAATTGAGTCAAGAGCTGTGATGTAACTTCCAATTCCGACAAGTTTTTAATCAACAAATATGACAATTCATAATTTGATGTTAGTAAGCATAGGGCAATAGCACTGGGTGCATTAAAGCACCAACTTTTGAACAACGTGGCAAACAATAACCAATCCTTCAGGGATGACAAATCCAAGTTTTTCAATTTTTTTCTAAATGGCGATAATTCGCTGGAAGTAAGGAGGATATTATTTAATGTAACAATCAACATATTGGCAAATTCAAAATTGGACTCGGTTTGTGCATTAGCATCTTTGTCATTGTAAAGTGATGACTGGTGGTGTTGCAGACCCAGCTGCTTAGTTGATGGCTGTTGATGATAATGCTGTTGCAAAACTTCCGATAATGTAGTAAAGATAATCTCCGAATCCAAACAAAGACACAATTTTCTAATAATGAATTCAACCTTGATTGATTTCTCGTAACCTTCCAATTGAATCAATTTCAACAACTTGATAATGAAATCTTTAAAAAATTCAGGATTCAGTTCGGAGATTTTGGCCAATAATTGCAAAACTTTCAAAATCACTTCATTGCTGGAGTCATACTTCAACAAATTTGTCAACTCAAACTTGTCCGTTGATTGGAAAAATTTCAAAAAGTCATTAGGATTATGCTCATAGATGAAAATTAACCATTCCAAAGAAGTAATTCGTGACAATTCGTTGTCGTTTGTTGCGCTCGATGCCACATTTGTAAATGCTGTTGTCAATGCCGATGAAACTGGCTTTAAATACTCATTAATGATGGCTGATAAAGTTTGCGGCAATTGAGTTGAATTGAAATGGGCCAAACTCTCCTCATTGATTCCAAATAACTCAAATGATGAGACATTAGTGTACACCTTGCTCAAAAACGCTTGCAAACTAAAGCTTACATTGATAAGTTGATTTTGTAGCTCGAGATCCTGAGTTTGATCAGTCACGGTAATATTTTTCAATATAACTGAAACACATTCAGGCATAGCGTTAAGCACATCTTGTGGTGATACATCAATCAATGCCTGTAGCCATTTCAAAGCGATAAATTGTACATCACAATAAGTTTCTCGTGAATCGATAAGCAAGTCGTTTTTGGCCACTGTTTCTTGTTTTTCAAATTCATGTAAAAAAGAAACCAAAATCGAAATGATTTTCAGGTAATCGATATAGATATCCTGACCAAACGTTACTTCATCCAGTTCCGCATCCTCTTCCAAACCAAGTCTATCTATGTTCAACTCAGTAGAGTTTTGGATAGATGAGACTTCTTCTTTCTTGTGGATTATTGTTGTATCATATGACTTGATACTTGCAGCGTCATCTCTGCCCACTCCATTGCCATTTTGCTGGTTCTGCAACTTACTCAGTTCAACTTTCGTACTATCGACAAGATCCCCCTTACCCTTTTTGTCGTCAAACTTTGACTTGCTCAAGTCACTCAATTTTTGCTTCACTTCATTATCAGCATCTTCTTCCTTCTTGTCTTTGCTCTCCAGCACCACCTGCTTCTCCTCTTTTTCCCTCTCTTCCTTTTCCTTGCTTTCCATTTCTTCCTGCTCCTTCAATCTATGCTTGTACTCAATTTTCACTCTCGATATCCCCTGGATTTCCTTTAAGAACACATTTAACAAGTTTTGCGTTTCCAACTTGATATCGCTTGGTGCATTATTGAAAATGAACCTCACCAAAGGTTTCAAAAAACTAGGCAAGAAACTAATCAATTCTAAATTGGGTATATCGTCAAACAACTCAAGCCAACTGAGTAGGAATTTCTTGGTGAACGGGTCAACAGTATACATTCTTTCCAATAAAGTTGGCATAAATTTCGGCAACAGAAACGCCTTTGCTGGATCTTGCGGATTATTCAGCTGCACGATTTCATCACTTCCTTGGGATTTTAGCAAATCTTCGTATGCCAACTCCCCATTATGGGCTAGTTGCCCTTGCAAGTTCTGGGTATTCTTCTTCTGCAGTTGCAGTTGCAGTTGCAGTTGTTGCTGTTGCAATATGCTGACATAACTTGTAGCTTTAGCACTAATTATATCCTTCACCAATCTATCCAAAATATCAGCAGCATTTTTGACACTGCT
Source organism: Lodderomyces parapsilosis (assembly GCF_000182765.1). Taxonomy (NCBI): domain Eukaryota; kingdom Fungi; phylum Ascomycota; class Pichiomycetes; order Serinales; family Debaryomycetaceae; genus Lodderomyces; species Lodderomyces parapsilosis. The sequence goes on along the minus strand of NW_023503281.1, from coordinate 1,263,341 downwards.
CTCAGCATCGCTCACCAATATACACAACACATCAAATATCTCATTAATGTATAGCAAAATCTCACCTCGAGCAATCTTGGCAACATTGTACAAAGATTCACATGCATAGTACCGTACCCGAGCATCAGTATCGCGAAACGTAGCAAATATAGGCCGGATTATATCATCAAGAAAATAAGCAATTGCAAATGAACCGACAGCTACAGAAACACTTCCTAATGCGGTAATAGCTCCCATCTTGGCTGAGTTTGATCCACTGGTCATGGTCATCGTTGTCAATTCGTGAATGATTCGATATATTGTTTGACTGTCATTACGGCTCAATGCTGATTTAGTGATTGACTCAATTTGGAAAGCCGTTGCTTTTCGTTTTTCATAGATGTGGTTGGATAGGTCTTTAATTATGGATGGGTCTAGGACCGGTTGTGGAGACGTAGATGGTGGCATTGGGTGGAGATAGAGGTAACTGGGGACTGGGAAGTGTTACTTGTTCGCAAAGTTTGACACAGTCGTGTTCAACTTACACATCTTTTCCTTGATTATTTTTCGTAGGTGTCAAGCCGACTCCCTCGTTGCTAAGGTACATCAACTGACTTGCAATGGAGGACAACCCCCAACTGAGCAATCTATCTGCTTGTAACAACATTTGATTACGCTATAACAACTTTTTGAGGCAAGCACATGTTTCCATCGTCATACTCGAATGTTGACACTTTTGCATGAATCTTGAACCAATTCTACTATATTTGCTGCCTATACCAATTTTAAGAATGCTATTTCGATTGAAATATGTCATACCTTATCGAGACGACGCAATGATGGCCATGATTTATGTGGTCTATCAGGGTCGAGTGTTGGGTATTGTAAGCAATTGGGGTGGCCATAGACAAGAGTGACTCGATGCTTAAATGAACTACTACTTTTAGAGATGCTTTCTTGTTGACAGGTTTGGTGGAGTCAGTGATGATCACATTGATCACATCGTTTTGTTATGGGATATGTCATGGTCCCATTTGATGTTGTCCTTGCCCTGAGCTGAAATTTAACAAACTAGTGGCATTGTAAACACTAGGTGCATATAAAAAAGGGTTAACAGGTGATGTTTCTGGGCGAATTTCACAACAGCTCATGAAAACCACCGTGTATAATCATAGAGACTATATCAACCAACTTCTTCAATCATAGTTTAGAAAGCAACAATCAAAAACCTAGATCATCCCTTCGCACAAACATGTTGCTTTTTTAACACTAGAAGGTCTTCACTTGTTGCTAATACGCTATACCGATATAATGACTACCACATGTGCCTACATTGGATCATTTTTTGGTGGGTTCTTGATAAGTTCTGGCATCGTATCCAAAAAGCGTCCATGTTAGCATCAATTATAAAACAGCTGTTGAGTCAGGGTCGCGACGACAACCCGCCCCATTTCGAATGCTCAGTTGAGCTGTGTGTTGTTGTGCTGAACCCGGCAGTGTGAAGGAAAGTCGAAATGTGTCAACCGATGGAAAGATAGCGATCTACAAAAAACTTTTCAGTTGCGGCCAATACCAAGTACACAGATTTTTGGTAAGACACTAACATCAACGAGAATGGCAATTAGTTTTGAACTTTGTTTGGGTTATACGTTGTTGTTTTTTTGTGAATCGTTGGGTGATGTCATTAGACCGATTGGCTTTGGGCATTGCAAGAAGTTTGTTGGACAATATACCACGTAGCAGGAGAATGTGGCTTCCTACTAAATCTTAGGTAATGCCATAGAAATCTTGCCGCATGAAAAGAATTGTTTGCTAAAGGGCCTCACACTAAAGTCATCTTGTTTGTTACATTCATTGTCAAGAAACCCCAAGAGATGCCCAATCAAAACCCCAATGAAAACCGTTCATTGGAGTTAAAGCGAAAGAGAAATTGAGCTTTGACGTCAATAAAAAACAAATGTACAGCAGCAAAATCCGATATCAGCAGTCCACCAATACCACCATTTAGCAAATTAGCAAACGGCAAACAACAAATAGTAAATTGGAATTTCAATCGGTGCACTTCGACAAAAAGACATTCATCTTTCTTTCATATGCACAAACTAAGTGGATCAACCCAATGGCACTTCAATGAAACACACAACCAAGAATGATTGCTTTATATTTAGACAGCTTTTTGTGCATTTTTTCATTTAATTGAATCTTTCCTCTAATTTTTATATTCTTCTGAACGCTGTTTTTCATAACTTATAACTTTACCTGCAATCACCATCTTTCATTTTCAATTACGGGATCAATCATTGACCGCAAAATGAGGAGACTTGAGGATCAGATGAGGGAAAAATTGGATCAAAACGCCACCATGATCAAGTCTGAAGAAGCAACCATATCACATCCACCGAGTTTCAGTAACATGGGTTTATTGCTTCTTGTTTGTCAAAAATATTGACAAACCAGACTCAAAAATATGGGCAATTCATTTGAATATCAACACATCTTATCCTCAATGGTCCCGCTCAAGTCTTGGTTGATATCCCCCATCTTTAATGGCTCTTGGCTTGTGTGTATGAAGGTCCAAGGGGGTCTCTCTCCCATAGGGTGCACTATCCAGATGAAACTTGAATTACATTTGAACAATTCATTGGATGGGTGTTGGAGATACCATTTTGAGTTGCAGGGATAACAATCTTTAGCGTCAGTTCTCTTCCAATATCCATCCCTTTTTAGAGGGAAAGAAGGGAAGAGAGGAAAAAGAGTAAAATAAGGAGGTTTTTATAGGAAATACTTTGGTGATTTTGTATATACAGTTTGGTGAAAGTTTGAGAATATCTAAAAAGAAAAGGGCATAAAATTAGTAAAACTCGACCATCAAAATGACCAAGCTATTGTTATTTAGCTATGTAGACATGTTTAGGTTTAGATCATTGGTTTACTAGTATTGATTCGTTACATTGTAACTCATCAATAATCTAAAGATCCAAGTCAACAATTTTTCTCTGCGAGTATATAACACACTAAATTGATGTTGGTTAGACTTTGAGCTCGTCAAACACTCTCCATTCCAGACAGTTTCTATGCAGAGTGAGAAAGTTGATCATAAAATAACTCCTTGGTTTCATACATGACGTCTATGCGCAACAAAATCGTGTGAAAATTCTCTGCTGCAAAGATTGATTCCCGTCTTTTTTTTTTTTTTGCAACCAAGCAGAGAAAGCGGTCACCAAATGTACAACCAAGTTTAAAATCAAGTGTGTTTGTTTATGTGTGTGTCCGCCTTCAACTACAAGACGAATCCAATCAGGCGGATAAGAGCAAGGGCCGGCTCCCAAACATGCAAAAGATGATATTTTAGAGATGACGTTTGTGACAATCCAAGTAAGTGATCTGTTGTATTCGTTTGATGCAATCAGAAATACAGTATACTAATAGTTTCTTTAGTCCATTTGGTTGACATGAAGCCACCTCAACATCCCAAAACAAAGGGTCGAAACAAATCAGAGATTGAAAAAGGTATTGACAACTTCAATACAACCGGGGTATACTTCCAATCATTTAGGGATTTTGTGCTTTATCAAGTGTTTATGCCTCCTCATGACATTGTCAAACGAAATAAAAATAAACAGACACTACAAATGTCGACGCTATTATCACCTAATTAAACCTCGTACTTTTGTATACACACTACCTAATCAACAATCTTTCTCTTTTTTGTAGCAGGGCCAACATTCGACAAGTGTCCTTCCACAATTGAATCACTCGGTGAAGGAATATATGTGGAAGTGGTTGGCAATATTTTTTGCAAATCAACAAGACTCTGTTCACTAAAGTCATTGGATGATGGCATCTTGACGTGGAAGTTGATATACAAGTTACCACGATGAAATACTTGATCGCTCAACATCATATTCTCGACATACGATGGATCTTGTCTATCATTTGGTTGAACAATTCTGCCATTATTATAAGATGCATTTGTATTAATTGGCATACCCAAGCCATTAATCACTTTAGGCTCGTTGGTATTTATTGTACCCACAATTTCCCCCTCTTGTACTTTTTCATTATTTATTGACTGCTGGCCATGACAGTTAATGTATATTTTGAGAAATTGTCCCATGCGTAAGAAATTGGGTACCATCACTTCTCCTCCCAACAACGCTGTTTTCAAATCCAATTCGTAATTCATAAATAAGTCGTTATTTTTGCGTACCAAATACGGATGCGGTTTTTGCCGAAGCTCTATAATTAAATCCCCCGGTATAATGTTCTTACCTTCGTCCGACTCTCCCCTTATAATGATAACATCACCAGATTTAGCACCTGGTGGAACATAAACTTGAATAATCTTGGTGGTTTCCACATATCCTCCATCACAATATATGCATTTATCTTGTGGTCTCATGTATGTACCCGTACCGTGACACGATGCACAAGAACTAGTTTGTTTATATTGAGCAAATTGATTATATTGGATAATCATGACTTTCCCCAGGCCAAGACACGTTTTACATGTTTTGACATTTAAACCTCCACATCCATCACAATGTAGACACTTGACGACTTTCGGAAGTGATAGTTTAATTATCTTGCCATACATTAGATCATGTAGTGTTACCTCGCATTTATGGTGTATATCATCACCTCTAATAAATTGATCGTGTAGTGGTTCTCCGTACGGTTTGACCACCTTCTTCATTGGTTGCTGCTGCTGCTGTTGTTGTTGTTGTTGTTGGAAGCCAGAGTTTCGACGCATATTATCAAATGGAGATGTAGTAGACGAGTGAGATGCAAAGAATGAATTGGTAGTGGAGAACATTGAATTGATATCTTCAAACACTTGAGAAAACATGTCGTTGGCAAACGGGTGTTGAAAATTGTTGCGTCTGCTGTTACCACTACTGCCGCCACCGTTGCTGCTCCTTGATGATGCTGTAAAAAACTGGTGATATTGCTGTGGTGACAGTGAAGATGATGAATTGCCGTACTGAGGCGAGGCGTCAGTGGAAACAACCGAGTCCAATCCTTCTTCTCCAAATCTGTCATAAATAGATCATTGATTGGAATCTTTCAACACTTCATAGGCTCTTGTCATTTCTTTGAATTTTTCAGTCAACTGAGGATCATGATTTGTTTTGTCAGGATGATATTTCAAAGCAAGTTTCTTATATGCTCGTGATATTTCCTCAACAGTTGCGTTGGATGCAACTAGTAGTATGTCGTACAAATGTGTTTCCCTTACCATGGTGAGAGCAGGTGTAGGAATTCGCGTATCAAGTATTTGCTTTCTTACTCCTTTGTAATTTAGAAGTACTTCTTGAGTGGAAGTGTCAAGCTGTGTTGAAAATCAATGATGTGTAACCTTGGGAGTAGTTTTGTTTCGACAAAACACCAGTTGATCTAGTGACGTCAGATGGTAAAAGAATTCAGCTTGTTTAAAAGTGGTTTCTTATATGATAAATTTCTAAAAAATCCGTTTTGGTTCTTTTCTGTGATCTTCGTTTTTGGTCTGTGGCTGGGAAGGCGGGGGTCGGATGTTTTCCTATTTATTTTAATACGTATGTCAAAATTGGAAAAGTTGTAGGAGTGTGATTTGTGAGATGGGTGGGTGGGTTTTGTAACGTGTAGACCAAACAAACGCACACACACAGACACACACACACAGTTTAGATCAAAAAAAATTAAAAAGAATGTTTTGGAAAGACGCAGAAGCTGCAAAGAAAAAAAATAGTGACAACCAATAATTTTAGTTAGGCGTTCGTCTAATGGCAACTTGAATGGGATCAGGAAGGGTCCAGTTTAAACAGCCGGTGGTGGTTGGGGGCGACGAGTGGCGTTGATGAATGTTTATTTGTTGAGAAAAAGTTGAGGTTTATCTAATAGGTGAATGACTTCAGTTACTTTTTTATAAGAAATGTGTAAATTGTGTTATATCACTTGTTTATATTTATCTTTGGTGTCTTAGATTGTATACACAACATAACACAAGATACATATAGTTATAATATTTGATAATAATGGTAATCAACAATAAAATATCCTAACCACCGGATGCTTTCTAATATCCAATCGCCAATACCACAATCTACAAGTTATGTACTGAAGGCAACTCCAACTACTGGGGTATGAAACCACCCTTCATAGAGTTTATCTGGTGGCGACTCTCAGGGGCTGGCAGGCACAGCATTGGATTGCGAAAAAGATAGCAAACTTAAACTAATAGTAGTGCGTGCGTGCGTTGACCAAAAAGGATTCTGCATTTCAAAACATTCTTTAATCTTCGAAGAACTTCCATTCAGAAAACAGAATAGGTAGTGTACATGTGCACAATAGAAAATAATCAATTTATTGAACACGATTACACGAAAACAAAAAAGGTAAAACTGAAAACCGAAAACGCGATTCTTCTATTCTTTCCGAATTAGGCATAAATAAACTAAGTTGTATTTGATGGTTTGTCGAATTATCAATTATTCCAAATGTGACGGCTGTAAAGCAGTTTTTAGGCCATATCCATAGAACTACAATTTGTGAAAGGAAAAGTGAGAAGAAGTGAAGTAAAAGGATTCGGCTCCTTTATCCCCAATGCTTCTCCCCCTTCAAATTGATGAGATTTTAAGGAAGTGTGAACTGGTCAAAATAAGATTGGACTTTGGAGAAGCATACGATTAATGGGACAAGGTATAAATATGAGAGAAAAAGAGATCAATGGGGAAAATACTGTTGAAAGGTCAAAGGAAGATTACTAGAAACTAGCACTAACATTGGTGCAATTGCCAAACTAACATTGGAGCAATCACCAAACAAACACTATAGCAAACAACTAACTACATAACTATAGCTTAATGAACGCACGTCATAACCCGACTTACACATTGCAAGTCACTGATTTATTCAATGTAAACAAGAACTACCATCTCTCACCTTTCTTACGGTTATTAGCTCGCGGCATCTTTTTTCGTCACAAATACAAGAAATCAAATTGCGCTTTTTTTTTGCTCTTTTTTTTTTCTTTCGCCAATGCGCAAAATCAGTACTCGAAACCAGGATGAGTTGCTGTTTCTTTAAAGTGGAGAACGACTGTTGAAAAACGATTTTCTTTCTATCTCTGAATGACAACATGGGACGGATGTATCGTCAAGGTAGTTTGTTTGCTAAGAGAAACCTCGCCTATGCTTGCATCGCAAGTCATCTCCCGATCAAGTTGCAAATACAAGTCTCTTAATATTAAGCAATCGTTTACAATTTTGTTTCCCAAAGGTATTAGATAGTATATATATCTATGTATATATACATGTGCGATTGCTTCTACTGCGCTGTTTTAAAACTGGTATAGTAAGCTCATACTTCAATTACACCCTTGAAAGGGGAGTTAACCTCAATAGAACTACAACAACAATTATTCTCACATGACAAGACAAGTATTGCAAAGTAAAATCAGGTGAGCTTCTATCGCGTAGTATTGCAGATCTTATCTAAACTTTTTCACCAACTAGATTCAAAAAAGGGTCCAATTTGTTGATCTTAAAGCCGACTTTAGAACAAAGGATTGACCGTCAAAAACCAAACAAAGCCTGCATTATTCAAACAACCCTAACGTGTTTGTAACTACAAAGACAATTTACTTGTCTTTTTATTTATTCTTTGCATCGACAAGGCCACTACGGAAGGAAGTCTAACATCTATCAATACATACGAATAACTACGTGAGACTCGAATGAGCCAGGAAATAGATGACGTTCATTCGCGTCCATTCTCCTCCAAGCTTTCGACGAATTAGCGAGCAGAGGGTAAATTAGTATTGAAACAATGAATCTTTTCGCAAGATAGTCACACGACAAAACATCTGATGATGTGAATAGTAATATTTTCTTTGAAAGATTGACGATTAGTAAAGTACATAAACGTAGTGGAGAAGTATTATTTCACGCATTTATGGTAATGATGATGCTCTCTTTAGTTTTTTGTTTTTGTATGCATAATTTAAAACATCTTAACCAAAACAGGAGAAGAGTATATAGATGTTTGCATAATGTGTGTTACTCTTCCATATTGCAAGTGGGTGAATCCTCCCGGTGGTAAGGCTCTCCATCTTAATTTCCAGATAATGCTCAACTCCACCGTTGCTGTTGTAATAGTATCTTACCGCTTCTGTATCATAGTATGTTTTGGCTTCACAAAACGCAACACCTTTTGTTTTGTGATTGTGTTTTACTTCTTTTTACTAAATTATTACTAAGTGCGAAACAATGCAACACTTTCTTCTCACTGGCTATATAAAGTTTGAATATATGGAGGAAGAAATATAGAAAGAAGAATATATATTCTGTAAATAGCCTTTAGGGTTTAGATTTGTTATGGGGATTATTGATGCTAATGAGATATTTTTTCTTGTACTTTTTTTTTTTTTTTTTTTTTCAGTAGTAGAAACAGGCAAAACTAAAAATTAGCAAAAGTGGGGCAAACAAAATGAGAAAAGAGAATGCAGAATATAGTGGCCACCTTGTCTAATGGGTTTGCATAATTCCGTTCATCTCTTTGCTAAAGTGTTGGGCATCCGAGACGATGAAGATGATGAAGATGATGACAATCTTCGCATGTACCAAGTCATAGCTAAATTATGGGAAACACGTAAGATAATATTATGCATTTTCTATTATTTGGTGGAGTTTGTTTCTTTTTTTTCTTTCGTTCTGTCGTTTCGGTTAAATGCGCGTTACAAAGAAACAATAGAGACAATACGAGTGTAGTTATTATGTAAAGATTATGTAATCTAGTAATGCATGTGTTAGGCACAGTCTGAAAAAAAAAAAAGATTGAGACGGTTGTAGAACGGGTAGTTAGCTATATTAGTTAGTTGAGGAGAGAAATAGAGAGAGAGAGAGAGAGAAGGGCCATGTGAGGTATGTGACTGGTGGAGAGGAAAGAGAGATAATGAAGAGTACAGGAAAAGGGGAATGCAAAGAAAAAGAGAAATAGAGATCTCGTTCATGCGTAGAAAACACCCACTATTATTATTTTTTTTTTTCTCCTTACTTTTCTCTCTCTCTCTCCTGTCTTCCCCCTTTTTTTTTTTTGTTGGTCGTGTGTGTGTACCTTTTATACATAAGGTACCAAGTAATTTCTACACTATGACATTCGTTACTACCTCGTCTTTGATTGTAAGCACTATTTTATAGAAAAAGCTAAGCTATGAAGCGTTGCTCTCTCAAAACAATGGAAGTGGAGTCGTACTACATTGTTGAGTCCTGGTTTTATTCGTTCGTATTAGTGCTTGTTCCTGTTGGTTCCTTATTGTTCTCTTAAAAAAGTTGACACAATGCGCATATGTGGTCCGTTTTTTTTTTTTTTTTTTTTTTTGATTTATTTTTACTTTTGTTTTTTATCACACTTACACGTCCTTTTATAAAACTATAATCATTTATCAATATTCGAATTGCCATCGCTCTTCATATGAAAAGGAATAATATATACATCATAGCAATCGTCCTGTAACATTTTTTTTCACTTGATGTTAGCTTTGGCTCTTGCCAAAGTTTAACAGAGTGGAATGAAAGAAATATCTGACGATATTCTTTAGGAAAACAAGGTGCTTTTGGTTTGTGTTTTTAAGAAAATATTATATGTGTTTCCTTACTTCCTTCTCCTTAAAATATATCTTTTTTGTTCTTGTGTACCTTTTGAGAAGAAGAAGAAGAAGAGAAAATTTTTCCTTCTTCTTCTTCTCCAGTATAGCCCCCTCTTAGTGTTGTGCTTCCCCTTTGAAACTAATTTTTCTTGTATAGTTCCCATACGTGTACGTTGTTAAGCCACGATCCTATGTTTTAGGCAGTTGACGGGGGGCCATATACAAAGAAAAAGAGGAGGCAATCCCTGCTTGTTGTTTTATCTTTGTGTCCATACTTGTTATCGTCTAATACCCAGTCGTTTATAATTGCACCATATTCTTTTACATATTTTAACAACAGTATTGTGGGACATTCTACTACACGCAGACGAGTTTTTTTTTTAGAGTAAATGACTTTTACTTTCCACTCTGTGTCTCCTTTTCGTTTTATGTTACAACTGGTATATAACGTAGAACACAGCATTACTAATTCTGTCCAATGTTAAACCCGATATCACCATTGTATTTGTATCTGTATCTGTATGTGTATCTGTGTGTATCTGTGTGTACCTTTAACAATAAAATAACAAAGTGGCAAACAAACAGTGTCACAAATACAACCTAAAAAGAAAAAAAAAAATGAAGCAAAATGTGACAAACAAACAAACAAACAAAAAAATAAGAAAATGCATGATTGATTAGTCTTTTTCTTTTATTTTTTTTTTTTTTTTTTTTTGCACAAGCTAACACTATAACCCACATATAATATATACATACACAACATACACAACACACATACAAGCTTAAAGACTACTCATTTGTATAAAAATCAAACATCGTAACTTTAAGTACATATACAGAATTAACGGAAGAATGCAAAGAACCAGCATCTTGCCATCTTTTGCAAAGTATTTTAGACATTGCATAGCATACTTTCTGCTACTTTGACACTGATGAACAAAAAAAAAAAAAAAAATGAGTTACACTACATACATACATACATACATACATACATACGGTTTAGTACAACATGAGTAAGTACTACAGTACGAAAGCCAGCAGATCCAAAGAATACTCTTATAAAAGAGTAAATAGTAGTAATACCCAGTGAATATAGAGAAATCCTTCAATTGATTGACCCCCTTTTATCTCTTTGCTTCCTCTGCTCCTCTTGTTACGTCATATTGCATAATGGAAAAAGAAGACAAAAAAAACGACACAGAAAAAAAAACAAATACGACACAGAACAAAAAAAACACGCATTTTACCTTTTGCACACATCACATTCACCATGGGATGTTTTTCCAGGACTGGATGAGCCAGCATAGTATTTAGATTGTTTAGTACTAAGATATATGTATACATGCTACATAGATTGTTACTATACTACTAAAACTAAAAAGAAAAGATACACTACATAGAAAGTTTCACAAAGCATTAAAACAATAAAGAATAAAGAAGCCAAACAAATAGAATTTTTATACAACGGAGCACGGCTTCTTTTTTTTTTTTTTGGATTGAAAGGAACACACACACACACACATATACACACAGCACACAACACACAACGCTGTGTGAGAATTTTTTTTTTTTTGTTTTTCTTTTTTCCTAACAACGACAACAAAATTCAAAAAACCCCTTTCTTTCTTCAAACCAACCACAGCAGATACACCCGTCAACCCACCTACCGTACACTACTACTACTGCTACTACTGCTACTACTGCTACTACTACTGCCACTCACTTGCAATAGAACCACGCCCAAATCTATCCTACATTGACAAGTTCAAAAACGCACCACTGGACAACAACAAATTGTAAAACTATTAACTCAACACTAATCCACGCTGGTATCTTATGCACATTTGACCTCCACAATACCATCCGTCCACTATAGAGAAATTGCCACATTTGCATATTGTTGACAAACCAGGTGAAGCAAGAACAAAGTAGATGGCAGGAAACAGTTAATATAATCAGACTATATTTGCAAAAAAAAAAAAAGTATCCTCCTACACCAGCCAACATATCTTAACCTACGCGCATAGAAATATACTCTTCATTAGGATACCCTTGATACGGAAGCTAAAATGAACTCAATACAGTCACCGCTGTCTCCTCAACAACAACAACATCTGCACCTGCAGCAACTACCACCAACACAGCCACATTTACCAGGAATAAATTCATTACCACCAATATCTGCCCACCACTACTCGTCTCATCGTCCTTTTGGTAGTTCCCTGCAACTGCCACCACAATCACAGCATTACCCTCAATCACAACGATCACAAATAAATGCTACACTTCCTCCTCCACCAATAATATCCTCACAGCAACATTATCCTTTACCTTCGCTAAGAGCACCACCACCACTACTCACTAGCAACGTTAGCAACAATAGCAACAACCACAACCATCATCACCTCCACCACAACTCTAGTCCCAACAGTTCCACCGCCAACGGCAGTGCTGGAGTATTATCGTCTTTCCCACAATTGACACCAACAATAACAAATGCCACTCATTCTACTATATCCACCATATCAACCATTTCTTCTTCTTCGTCAACAGAATCAGCTGCCCTGTCATCATCAAACAATACCAATGGCTCCAAACCTAAAAGTAAACGATCAAGTAAAGGAAGAGTTTTTCAGTGCACTGGATATCCTGGTTGTAATATGTCATTCACTCGTAGTGAGCATTTAGCAAGACACAAGAGAAAACACACCGGTGAACGACCATTTACGTGTCCGTATTGTTCCAAGAATTTCAGTAGATTGGATAATTTACGTCAACATAAACAAACAGTACATGCTTATGAGACATATTTAACCAAGGACAAGAGTGATAGTAAATTGTTGATTGAACGATCAAAATTGAAAAAGAAGATGAAGCAAAGTGAACAAAAAAAACAGCAACAGCATCAGCAACAGCAACAGCAACAACACGAGAGTGCAAATTTGCAACTGCTGCAACAACGACAACAGCAACCACAACAACTACAATTGCAATCACAATATACTTATGGACAACCATCACCTGTACCACCATCACAAAATCCAACATCTTCTTTCACTCCATCTCACTATGGGAATCAAGTATACATGCCAGGAAACTATCCTACACAAGGACAACATCAACAGCAGCAACCACTACAGGGACAGCCATTTTCTAGTCACGTGCCTATTCCAAGTGTATATAATGGACAGTATCTGGTACCTCTACAACAATCACAATCACAGCATAAACCATTACCTCCATTGCCTCATCAAGTGGATCAACAGCAGCAACCACAGCTACAAACTACATTACCTCAGATAAATAAAGACTCATATGAACAAGAGCAACAACAGCAGCAATCACAGTGTACTCCTACCGCCGGTAACGCCAATTCTTCATCCGATGAATTAAAAATACCGACTCATACATTTAAACCGAAAAAGAGACCACAGCCATTATCATTACACCACTCAACTTATGAAAGCGATGAAGATATTGATCTTGTCAATGGTGGTGGAACCATAAAACTGGCCCAATTACCAGCTCCAAGATCAGCCATGAGTGAAGTTGACCCACTGTCTGGTCAAGGAGGCGGTGCAACCAGTATCAGTGGATTGAACAATATTGGTACTAGTTTCCCACCACCCCCGAAATCAGCGTCATCTGTTGCATCGTCAACACCTCATTTAGTGAGTCCGTTATCGCCAATGTTTCATATGTCATTTGGATCAAATAGTAGGACGCCATTGTCAATGCAACAGCAACAGCAACAGCAACAGCAACAACAACAGCAACAACAACAGGGGTCATTGTCGATATCTTATCCAAGATCAACTTCATTGACTAATAATAGCAACGCGGTTAATGGTATGATGAAGTCTCCTTTGTCACAACAATTCCCCCTGACTTCAACACCAACAACCCAAACACATGATCTCAATAATAATAATAGTTTACCCTCAATTAAAAATTTGCCTATACCAGGCAACTTCCATTCGTCCAATGGTGGTGGACCCATGAATGTGAACAATGCAAGTGTTGGTGGTGGTGAAAGGAGAGACGTTAGAAATGTCAATGGACATAGCATAGGTAGTGTGGGGAGCTTAATCCATAATGAAGAAGAGAGTACCACTATAGCGTCTACGAGTAACAACAACGCTAATGTTACTGCGAGCACTTCCATGAACACAACAACTAGCGAAACTTTAGGCAAGAGTAATTGGTTGAAAGGTGTCTTGAATAACGATGAAAAGAGACAATGATCGAGGAAAGTGGGGATGTACTGGTTTTGTCATTAGGTACAACAAACATTTTCTTTACTTCGTTTTTTAATTGTATAATCGATGTATCAAAAACGTGTAACTTTATATCTTTCTTTTTCATCTTGCGCTTCTTTTTCTCTTTTGAGACCGATTAATCGGATATAAAATGTATAAATCCGACGAAGATAAAAAATAGTTGAGTCAAGAAAACTTGGCACGAGAGTAAGTGGTTAGCCCCCCCCTTTCTAATTGGGTTACATTCTATTGTTCCGTGCGTAATTATCGGTATATCCTCACGCCCACTTTGAAAATTGTATTTGTTTGTCTCTCCGCTTTTCTTCAATCCTCCCCATATAGAAACCTTGTGATAGTGTTGATCGGAATTACAAAACAGAACCAACGGGAGAAAATTATTGTTTAACAACCGTTTTTCAGTGCACGGCGATAAAATGAAAAAAATAAAAATAAAAATAAAATAAAAATGGAAAAATGAATACGGTTACATCTCTGAAATGCACTAATAATAGTATTTGTAAACGACTAAAGATACGATAATAAAAATATCATATGCCAAGAGAAATACGTCAGAGAGAGATCCAGTGGGATGAGCCTCAAAAGTGGTTGGTGGGAGGGGGGGGGACAATGGTTATGAGAATTTTAAAAACATGGAACTTAAATGCAGAGGACCAGTTAGTGTTTATTTAGCACCAACATTTATAGTGTTGGGGTCAATTTTTTCTGTGGGGTAATCGAAGAAAGGGGGGACGTACCCCGTACCCCGTACTCTGTACCCTGTACCCAATGTGTCAATCAGAAAGAGAAAAATTGGATTCTCAGTAAGATCCGACGATATGATTGAATGAATTTTTATGATCCTCAAGTGTGTGTGTGTGTATGTGACTGACTGAATAAACTCAAATAAAAGTCACACAAACTAGACAACAATGAAATAAATCATGTTCGCAAATGATAATAGTCATTACTATGGTGACAAGATTGCTCTCTCTCTCTCTCTTTCTACGCTGTCACCACTTAAAGAATAAACTTTGACTTCCTTTTCTCTTCATCAAGCTTCTCGTTCCACTCTAGTGGTGTCAAACTTTCATCAAACACCTTTTAGCACATCGCAACATCCCTGTCATTATTTTACCCGCGCGTTATAATAATATTATTTTTCATTTCTGGCCTGTTCCCGATTTATCCCATCGCGCCGATTTCCGATTTTATTAAATCCTCCCCCGAGATTCTAACCTTTTCTTTGAAAAAACATCACTACTTTTCCTTTTGAAGAGCTAGATATCTTCGCCATTAAACACGTTCACTAATCCCTCCCATCTCCCTCACCTATGGTTTCCACAAGAGAGTCACCGTTGTCGTCACCTCCGAAATCACCTTCGGATCAATTAAGCTTTTTACTGCCGCAACCAACGCTTGATGCCCATGCTGGAACTGATTACCAGGCCAAATTGCTTAATCGTGAGGAAATACTGGACGACGAAGATAGTATGGACTCTGAAGAAGAAGAAGACGACGGCGCCGAGGCAAATGGAGGTGCTGAAAACATCAATATACACAGTTATGATGCAATAAATGCCAACGGTAAACACAATGGTGGAGCCAGCAGTGTGAACAGCAATGACAATGAAGACCAAGTTCGTGAATATAATCCAGTTTCCGCAACCCATACACTAAGTCGACGTTTAACTAAATCAGATGCAGAATCCCTTGTTGGTGGTGATTCGATCAAAGATGTTCATGATGAATACGAAGCCGACAAGAATAGAGCCCACCCCACTGCTGACCCTGATCAGCCTACTGAAGATCAGGAAGTTAAAATTGGTGATCATACATTCACCGATAACAAGATGAAGCAATACAACCCCCAGCAAAAAGTGTTTTCATTTTCTTTACCATTTGGTGGTGGGTTTTCATCACTACGAGAAAACTTGACTAGGCATCTAAGTCTGTTGAAAAAGATTGATGTACCTTTTGTTGGACACGAGAATGACCACAAGATTGATGAAGAACTACATCGTAAAGTTGAACAACGATTACAACGCCAACAATCAATTAGCACTATTGACGAAGAAAACTATTTCAAGGGGTTCAAGGGGGTAGATGGTGGTAGATCAGAAGCCGTTAGACATGCAATAACATCCAACTTGACTGAGTTGATCCCACACAAGAACAAAAAGGAATTGGCTGATTACGAAACCATATATGATCGAATTGATGGAAATATTGTCATCATGGGAGGTTATAGAGGGTCCATTCTTCGAGATGCCAAGACTCATAAACGTGTGTGGATTCCATTGAAAGCTGGATTTAATTTACGCAAAATCAATCTTCTCTTGGGACCAAATAAGGAAGATGAGTTGAATGCCGAAGATAAAATCTATCCCGATGGAATACTATCTCATATTGGACCCATCGATATTTGTCGCAAACTTATCAAGAAACTAGATGCCAACCCAAAAGTCAATATGCAAGAGTTTGGCTACGATTGGCGTCTAAGTGGTGATTATGTGTCTCAAAAATTGGAGCGATTCCTAGCCAAGATTTATCAAGAAACTGGTAAACCCACATTGGTGATTGCACATTCCATGGGCGGATTAATGGTTCATGGGGCAGTACAAAGAAACCCCAAATTGTTTCGATCGGTTGTGTATGTGGGCTCTCCCAGTGAATGTTTAAACATTCTTGGTCCCATAAGATTTGGTGATTCGGTTTTGCTATCAGACAAGATCTTGACATTTGAAACTAATTTCATGATGAGATCGAGTTTCATCTTTTTACCACTAAGTGGGGAAACTTTTTATAATTACAAAACAAAGGAAAAATACAAGATTGATTTTTTCAATCCTGAATCTTGGATTGAGTATAATTTAAACCCCTTGGTTTCAGAAAAGAGGAAATTGGAAGCTGAAGCTAAATCCAAAAAGTTGAAGGATAAAGACAATCTGGTGGGGAGAACTTTGAGTATGTCAAGTCTTGGATCAACCAAATCTCCCTCGCCTCCTTCATCAGTCACTTCATCATCAACCTTTCCTAGTATCAACCTGATTAGTTCGAAATTTTCTAAAATGTATCGATCATCATCATTGAAAAAGAGCAAAACCAGTGCTGATTCAGCAGCATCAGTACCTATATCGTCGTCTTCATCGTCATCTACTCCTCCACCACCATCATCCAAAGGCACGACTGCTTCCGAACCTCAACCACCGGCAGCAACTACCTCGGTACCTGGCGTGGACTCCACTGGCAATCAATCAACACCACACCCGGACCACTATTCATTCACATTTGCTGAAGCATATCGCTACTTGAGTGAAACCCTCGAATCAACCAAGAAATATATACTTTCACTAGAACACGATCCCAAATTAGCTGCAGAGTACCCACCAATGGCCATAGTCTACGGCAACAAGATCCCCTCAGTACGAGGATCCTTGGTGCGTCTGAGACAAGATATAAAAGATGGAAATTATTACGAATTCTTTTATGGACACGGTGATGGAGTCATTCATCAAAAATGGCTCATGCCGGAGAAAAAGGGGTTTACATTTTATGATAAACATACAGGTACGGGAGAAATTGTCGGCAAGTTTGCTAGTGATGCCGCTCATGTTGGATTAATGACTGATTTCGATACCATGGGTAAAGCTTTAAATGCAGTGTTTGAAGCGGAGAAGTGTTGGGAACAAAAGAAACTAAAGCAAAAGAGAATGATGAACCAGAAACTAGATTAGAGCAAAAAAGTACATTGTAGATTAGAGGGGATTAAGTTTGTGCTGTAGTATTGTAAATAAAAAGTCATAAATATATTTTCGATAAAACTATTCAAAACAACTAGCTATCCTCCTTATACTGCTAATCTTGGTTGAAGGAATCTAATAGCATCGTTAATAGTCTTGTCTTTTTCTGGCAAAACGTTATTCCTTTGATCAAGCATGAACCCACTAAAGTACTCATCAACCTGTTTCAATCCATCCAAAGAATACTCAACCACTTGAGCCACATGGCTATCAGGTCTAACAACCAAGATAGCACCGGCTTGCTTATCAATACCAAAAGTCTTGTAGATGTCAATATCAGTTCCATCATATGCTTTACCAGCTCCACAGAAAATTCTCCAATAATCAGTACGTCCTTTGAAATCAGTAGATCTAGTAAATTGAGGGAAGTCATGGAACTCAATATCAAATCTCAGTGAAGCATGAATGGTGAGAATTTCAATAACTGAACTTGGGAATGCATTGACTGGTGTATAGCGTTTGATAAAACTGTCCTTGGCTTCAAGCACATCATTGAACTTGTTCAATGTATTCCAATTAGCCTTGTATTGATGGACATCACCGGGGAAAATCAACACTCTAAATCTACCATCCGAAGGCATCTTGTCAGCCAAATGCACCATCTTGTAATCAATGTGGCCCAAAACCAAATCACTAAACAATCTTCTTCCCACAGGGACATTGTTTGCCAATGGATTGAAATCCCCGTCGGCTTCTTCACCAGAGCGAGGTTTAGCACCTGTTTTCTTAACCATGATTGAATCTTGATAGTCACTAATCGTTCCACTAGCAAATTTGGCTCCTTGAACATAAACTTGATGGAACTCATCCAAATCAACACCACCAGCATCTTTGCTTCCCTCTAACTTTTCGGCATTGGGGATCATTGGCTTACCACTAAACAAACGGGAGAATTTATGATCGAAATTGATCAAATCATGAGCAACCTTTTTTCTCTCCAGTTGGTATGTTTGTAAAATATCCTGCTTAGCCAATCCTTTACAAACTAAGGCCAATTTGAAACCCAAGTTGTAAGTATCCTGCATTGACACATTCATACCTTGACCAGCTTTTGGTGAATGGGTGTGGCACGCATCACCTGAAATAAATACACGGTTGTTTCTGTGGAATCCAGTGGCAACACGCTGACCAATTTGGTAACCAGTAAACCAACTGATATCAGTAATATCCAAGTCAAATGGTTGGATGATCTCCTTGGCTTGCTTAATAATGGATTCAGGTGTAATTTTAGATCGATCGATTCTTCCCTTTGCCTTGGCTGCATTGACATCACTACCTTCACCATCTTCTCTAGCAACTTCCTTCAATTGAATGTAGAGACGACACAAGTCGTTCTCTCTAGGAATAACCATCATTGATCCACTTTCTCTTGAATGAACAGCACATCTACTTCTAATATCAGGAAAGTTGGTAATTGGAACCATATCGATGACCCCCCAAATAAAATCAGTTGTTTCTCCTTGCATTTCAATCTCCAATTGCTTTCTGACCCAACTGTGAGCACCATCAGAACCAAGCACATACTTGGCCTTGATAAGTTCAAAGTCTTCAACGTTACCATCGCTCACGTGGTCAGCATAAAATTTATCTTGATCACCTTCGAATGCTCTAAACAACCCATTTGAAATGTTTCCATATTGCTCTGGCTTGGCCAAGTCATCCGACAACCTCTTTACCAAAACTTCAACAGCATAATCTTGGTCACCCTTCATATTTTCATCAATTTTAATGGACAATGGCAAGTATGGACGCTCAACTTTGACTTTACCTTCAGAAAACTGATCAATAGAAGTATTGAGCCAATTTTCAATCTTACCCTGATGAATAACACATTCATGGAATCTCGAAATACCAGGAATGAAATCAGGAATACGTGATTTTCTAGCCAATACACCCTTTTCATTGGGGGACCAGAAACTCATTTCCATCATATGGTTAGCAGCTTTCCATGCCTTATCCAAAGTAACAAAGTCAAATGGATCTTCACTAAAAGATTGGAAAATCTCAAATGAACGACTTTGTAAGCCGTCAGCTTGGCCAGCAAAGATGTCTCCAGCACGTTTATCAATGATTCTACAAGGGATTCCACATCTTGCTAACCACAAAGCACACATCAATCCTGATGGACCAGCACCAATGATTAACACATCTGTTTTAGATTCTTTAATTGTTTGTTGTGAGGGCATGTTGTTTGTGAAGTTTGGTTTATTTGATGAAAAGAAGACAGTGGAACAGAGAGGGAGGTAGTGAATCCCATTGGTTTATATACGGCCATTGTTGTTGTTGTATTTCTCTGTGTTTGTATGTGTTAGTACATTGCAACCAATATAGTTAAAGTTGTTTCAAATCCGCAAAATGTGGGGGTGCATTATAGGCGCTATTTCCAAATTGATTTAGTTGAGAGTAGGAATTTCCCCTTTTTCTTTGACACGCTTCTCGGAAATTGATTAAATATTTTTTTTCTGTTCATCGGAGTTTTTGGTTTTTCCGATACACAAATAACGAAAAACCAGGATATACAAAATGAAATCATATTTCCATCTATTTTTGACTTGTATAATTTCCGACAAACTCAAATAGGTTTAACTTTATCAAAGAAGAATAAACGTTGTGACGGTTTCCCTTTTTTTTTTTTGACTTGGCCTGGTTTTCTTGTTTAAGGTTTTTCGAAATGTGGGGTTACCTGGTATTCCATTGATGACTAAAAGTATCACCACCCAGTGATTGAAACATATTCAAACTCTAAAGAAAAAAAAAAAATGGAAACTTTGGTCTTTCCAAAAAAACAAAGTTTCAACCAATTCTGAAGTTGCAATTATCAATACACACCCTCTGTCCCGCCTCATTTGTAAAAACTTAGTAAAAAAGAAGAAAAAGCTTTCATGTTACATCATCTAATCAAAAAAGGGATACAACAGGGCTACAAACCATAATCAGTCTTTTTTCACTCTCCTCTTCAACTCTTCACCGTCTGAAGGTGGTATGATCTCTGCAGCATGATACAATTCTGGCTCAATGTCTCCAATATAAGCTGTGTCACCAAATCCACCAATGATATACACACCATCAACTTTAAGTTTCACCCAATGTGACTTGTGCGGAGAAACAACTGATCCAGGAAGCCATAATGATGAATCTGGGTGTCTTTGAAGAAAGCATTTCTCCAACTTTATTCTGCGGGGGTCCAATGGATTAAAAAAATTCACATATTCCAACTTACCAGTCAATTGAACTCGTGGGGAGCCGGCATTAGATCCTTCACGTTTCCCAGGATAATTGGACGCAACTTTGTCCCAATCTGGATGGTCCCCATCTCTAATTGCAAAACTGAATGGCAGTCCTTTAATGATATTTTGATTAGCACCACCAACATCGATAACTAACCAATATGGATCACCATCTTCGTCGCAGTCGGCATAATATTCCATGTTGACAACGGGCAAATGCCTTGTTTTGCCATTTTCCAGTTTCCAGGTTTTAATTGTAGCTACATTTGCGAGTGATTCTCTATTAACCAACGTCCTTGCTACCGAGGCCCCTTCTTCATTTGTAGGTCCATCATTTTCGAGAATAATCACATCCTCAAAGGGCAATGCAACTGCAGTAAAAACAAAAGAACAAAGTAATAATAACCAATTCATGTCTGGTGGGGTGGTAATGGTAGCCAGTAATTGTATTCAATTGGCAGGGGGCAAGCGACAGGGGGCAAAAGGAGATAACTTGTGTTATCTCTCGATCGATAAATTGCCTTGAGAAAAAAAGAAACAAAGAGAAATAAGCAAATCACAGGTAAATTGTATACCCGATCGGCTTTCAGATGAATCAACAGAGTAGAAAGTAGATACTTTTACAACACTTTAGAAGGACGCGCATTGACAACTGTTAGCAAACACCCCTGCAGACTGCGCCATATTAGTTAATAAAGCAGAAGTAAATGCACAACCGAAGCCTCAGAATAAACAAACAAAAAAAGAAATGCGCAAACCCGGAATCGAACCGGGGGCCCAACGATGGCAACGTTGGATTTTACCACTAAACCATTTGCGCCTCTTGTTGAAGGTGTTGGAGGTTTGGTTTATAAGTACGGAGCTCTAGCCAAACCAGGCCCATCTAACATGTTTGGATTGACGATCTTACAATGTTGTATTTGTTTGGAAGTGTTTGTCATATGTGATCATGTACTTCTTGATTGAAGTCAGACCAAGACTTGACGATATGCGCATAATCATATATATTTGTGTATTGAATGATTGATCAATGATAGCGTCGTAAGTACGATCCATAACTTGATTATTCATTATTCTTCATTATTATGTTCTGGTTTTCCTTTTTCATTTTCCTTGTGGGAATGACCTATCCTTTATATATTGTTGTTGGCTGATAGCTCAATTCAACACGCCCGATAAGCGGGATCGTACCCCTAACAAAACAAATTATCTTTTTTGAAGTAGAGGTCTGTTTATTTTCACGTGATACATACTTGTTACTCACGTGTAAATCACTTTTTGAGCTTTGCGAAAACAAGAAAAGATCCGACAATTTCGTCTCCATTCAACACACACTATCCCAACACACGTTCAATGCTTGATCTAAACCCGCCACATGAACAATTGCTAGCAACTTATGGACTCAGAACTCCGCATCCCCAGGAACGTAAAGATGTACGCAGCATTGACCAATCGTATCCTGAAAACTTATCTGGACTCTCCATTGAAGAATCTTTTCAACTTATGAAATCGATACTTGCCTTGGACGATGTGGATTCAAACGAGTTGGATCCTACTAAAGGTCAGGATCTAGAAGATCCTTTAAAGGGACGTGGATCGAACATTGTGGCTGACTTGATGAAGAGAGGAATTATTTCTTCTCCAGATGATCCTCTGGTGAAAGATTACTTGATTAGTTCGCAAACATTCAAGCCTTACAAGTACCTAACGACCATTCACAAGGATACTCCATTGAATGTCTTGGATGATTCGCTACGCTTTTTGGACAAAAACATCCAGTCATATACAAGAGATTTGCAAAGCTCTCTTGATGCCAATATTACTCATGCTTTGAATGTTAAAGCCGAAATGGACGGCACTTTGCAAGCATTCAGTCAACTGAAAACAAAGCTGCAAGAGGATAAGGAGACTTCAAAATACTTTAATCCTCAGCGACATAGGTTGAACGTGTCTGATAACAATGGGAATGGTGATATATCATCAGAGCTTGAGCTGTCGTTGAACAATATGGCAACTACAACAACGTTGATGATAAAGCCTATAGTTGAAAACAAAGCTAAAGAAGACAGACTCAACATCATGTTGGAGTTCATTAAATCGAATGCGTTTTTGTTCAACATTCCGCGCAAACTAATCAATTCGCTTGCGACCAATGACAGTCACCAGTTTATCGATGATTACACTAGGTATGACCGTGAGAAACTACACGTGCTCAGAAAAATTGACAGTTCGTTTCAATTAGATGTCGATAAGCTCAGGCAATCAAGTGGTGGTACACAGGACGAAGCTGCCTTTGCAGATCTAAACAAAATCAGACTCCTGAAACTTACCATCATTGAAAAAGTGTTTCAAGAGATAGAAACAATTGCCAGTCAATTTAGAGACAAGACTTATCAAGAATTATCTTCGTTGGATCATGAGGCAAGTAGTACCCAAAGCTCAATCAGTGGAACTGGCTCGCGCAATAAAGACGACCAAAAGTTCATGTCATTGGTAGAAAATTTGTCCAAAATAGAAAGCGCTCGTGGTCTGACCAATCATTCTGATCCAATTGGTGTGTTTTTGAATAAGCAGATAGAGGTGTTGAAAACTGATTTTGAATATCAGGAAAAGAAGTTTGATACAAAGTTTGTTTTGATGCAGAAAAAATTGTTAGAATACGTAGCTTCTTTGAGGGCGGAAAGAAGGCAAGGATCTCATTTGAGTTATATTGCTGAGAAATACGATAGCTATAGAAATGAGATCAAGTTAGCTAAGAACAAGGAGGAGAAAATGTTGGCTATCGATGAAGCTTTTGAAAGTGGCGATGCCCTCGATATCAGTTTAGTCAATGAAACGTGGTTGGTGTTGGTCAACTTTATGAGCTATATGGAAACCATATTTATCAAGTTGGTTGAAAAATTTGCAAATAATTACAACAGTTATCATAAATTGAATGTTGACCCACTGGGGTCTATACGTGACAAGTTTCTTGATGCAATAAATGAGGCGGTGGATCTCTTGGTCAGGTTGTTTCAGTCAGAGACAAATAGTGAAGATAACAAAGAGGTCAACAATTTGGAATCGCGGCCCGCAAACTACAAGCAATTTGTTCCTTGCTATTCCAACTCCTTGTCCACGATTCACCAGTTGAGCACAATTCAAAAGAAAGTGAATCGTGTACTAACAAAGTTGGGCGTTGCCGTTACTACTATTGGTAATGTGAGCAAGTATGAAGATACAAACAAGCAGTTGAAGACTTTGAAAAGTGCCTCACTGCATATTAACCAAAAAATTTTGGAGGCTATTTGCTCCACTTGGATCAATGATTGCACGCAGTTTTATGATTTGGAAGATTGGAAAATTGAGGATAAATACAATGCAAAAGATGGATCTTGTACTAAATTGGTTAATGTAATTGAATATTATCAACTATACATGATTTCCAAGATTAGCAGAATTATTTTCCGTAAAGAGAAGGTGAATCAAGATCAGTTACAAGTTAATATTGTTGCCTCGTATCCTAGCAAACGAGTCCTCATGAGCATTGAAATACAGTTTATGAGAACGTTGAACATTATTGTGGACTCCTTTATGAAAAAGTACAACATTGATCGTCTTTCGTTATCGCAGGAAAAGAGTTCCACAATAGAAGTTTTCAAGATTCTCACCGTGAATAATTTGGATAAATTGTCACGAACAACATACCCGCTCTTGATTTTCCAATTTGATCAACGGTTTGGCAAAGATTTGTCGAAACAAAAGCTCAAACTATTTGCTGACATTGACAAGGCTAGCTTGACTATACTTGATGACATCTTGGCTAACGAAAAGGAGGTAATTTCCTCTACAACCAGCGAATTCTTTACTCACATCTCGGAAATTCAAAATGATGTGATAAACTTCTTGTCAATCGATGGATTTGTATTTGAAGTTTTGATGCATTTCGTCAAACTTGTGCATAAACTTAAGCCATTAACCAGTGGCGACATATTCATCACAATTATAAATGAATTACAATACAGCTTTTTAAAGAGCATTCAGGATGGGTTGAGAAGTGTCAATATACGCAACGTCTCGGTGTTGTATAACTTGAAATTGGATTGCAATTTTTTGCATAGTGTGTTTGAAGCGTCTAGAGGACTTCGGTTGAACGACTCCACATTCAGCTTGTTGCAGAACCTATTGGAGAATATTAGTGCCCAGATCAGCGAGTGTGGTGCTGCTCCTCGGAGAGGGGAACAATACAGCGATGCCTTGTTCAAAGATAAGTTGAAAGCGTACTTGAAATCCTCGAAAGCACAATTTGAATGTTTTTGAACTGATGCAGGTTATGGAAAATATCAAGCCGAATTGGAGAGCTCGCAATTGGCAATACATACAATGGGGAGATGACGTGCAGTATCGTGACCGATAACAAGCCAGGTGTAATAGTTTCTTGCGATCTACTTTTGGGTGTGTTGTTGGGAGCTCGCAGTATGATTCAATACAGTTACAAGTGGGATACTGAACTTGCGTTCTTGGGAAGGTAGTCTGGTAGATGAAGCTTCTTCCGCTGTTGCCTTAAGGTAATTTCGCCCTATAAAAATAGTGCATGTGGCAAACGTTGGCATCATGGTTGTGTAAAAACACGGGAAATTGCGTTATTTAGGGCCGTCGGTACTAGAGCCGATCTCAGCCTCTAGGTAATCGTCGAAAGATCCATTATATACGCGTTTATTCAAAACAAGTTGAATGTTGACTCATTAAGTGATGCTATTTGTACTCCGCCTTTGAATTGTAAGTGGGTCCATTGAACTAGTTTTATAAAGTGATTGAGCGAATTTAACTCTACTTG
Organism: Lodderomyces parapsilosis; assembly: GCF_000182765.1. Lineage (NCBI taxonomy): Eukaryota > Fungi > Ascomycota > Pichiomycetes > Serinales > Debaryomycetaceae > Lodderomyces > Lodderomyces parapsilosis. Next base: position 1,237,635 of record NW_023503281.1, on the reverse strand, counting down.
CCACAGTAATAACCTGATCAAAGGCTGTGTGTGTACGTTGGGGGCCCTAAAGTTTGAGGTGTGGTGAGAAACACCACATACTGTGTCTGTCGTGTTGTTTCGACGTTGATAAAGCATACATCCTGTAATTGCAGAATCGCCCACTCTTTGGTCGCAAAATTGCCCATTCTTTGGTTACGAAGCTACTGAGAAAGAATCAAAATTTCAAGACTACTTTCTGCAAGTACTTCTCTAGTGACTTCAAATATACTCCTCTAGTTATTAAAAATACAGGAGTTCAAATGAGAATGGAGGACTCTGAACCCTGTGATAAACTGTTGTAGTGATAGTAATGATGTTGATGATGATCAGAAGGAAAGAAAGAAAAAGGAAGAAATCAAGAACGTGTTTGAATTGAAAGAGGAGCAACTTTGAGGGGTTTTTACACTTTTGCAAATTTTTGGCTGCCAAAGATTTAGTGTGGGTATTATTTTTTTTATTATGCTGGAGTGATACCAACAACACACCTTATCAAACAGCTACACTGAAACATATATGCTTGTTATCATTGGTATAAAATGGGATCATATATGGTAATGACGAGAAAGCTACGTGGTCTTCAGATAGATGAGATCTTGTGTTTATTCCACAAGATCGTGATGTAGGCAAAGATTGAACAATTTTGAAACATAATATGCCTAATTAATATCACTCAAAATACTGTAAATAAACCAATAGCAACATCATCTATATAGTTTCAGCAAATTGCATTTCTAGGTTTGAAGCTAGGACGAAGGTTTTTAGGAAATCCAGAATATGCGAGAAGCACTTTTTGTGCACGTTATTATTGGGTGTGTTGGCAAATTCTATCTATGATTGGACTGAGCTTTTCCTAGTTCAATGGGCGATACGCGCAGATAGACTATTCGACAGTAGCTAGTGCTATTACTTTACATTCTTCGAAAGTAGTGATACCGACGATGGAGGTGAGTTGTCTGTGTGCATAGATGAATGTATACGAAAATATTCTCTTGAGCACTTAAGCTACCTGAAATGAAGGGTATTTGCAAACGCGGTTCTCGGTTCTCTGAATACCTCTTTAGCATTTTATGAATGCGACCATAATAAGCTTCTTGCGACGAAAAATAACTTGCTAGATCTAATGTGGCATTCACGAAACTCGTGGTTACATTAATAAACAGGCTTCTCAAGTAAAACACCAGAAGGAGACCTATCTTTGTCACCTTACTTTAGTAACTCATAAAAAGATATCTTTATGTAACCTCGCCAAAAACAAAACAAAAAAATCAAAGCCCGACGCGGGACTCGAACCCGCAACCTTGAGATTAAAAGTCTCACGCTCTAGCCGATTGAGCTAGCCAGGCAATTTTCAAAACTTTTTTTAGGAGAATAAGGTTTGTTGTCACATAGTTTTGTTTACTACTATGTTTCTGGCCAACCACCTATCACGGCAGTTCAGCAACTCCCATAGTCTCTCCGCTAGTTGATTAGACGATAGAATTCATAACGGTCAAATAAACACCTGGTGTTCAGCAATGGAACTCCGTTATTACTAAAAGGAGCTAAAAGGTAAAGTAGAAAAGATCGTCAGTGTTTATCATCCAGTCTAACGAAGCTTTATAGAGTTGCCGTTTATGGATTACTAACTAGGATAGAAAATAACGAACGAACGTTTGTACATGCCAACTAGCAATTTATCCTAAAGAAGGAATTGAGGATTGGGTTTGGTTCGCCTTTCAGTAGAGTGGCAAGAAAGATCGGGATTGTGTTCTTTGATTCCCTTAAGGGATATCTAAATACAAAAAGGATTTGGAATTTCTCTTGGAATGCAACTGAGGATTGTGTAGTCTTTAGTTTTAGTTAAGTCTAGCTAGTTACCTACAATACATCTTCGGTCAATTAAACCTAATTGTTGTATTACTCAAACACAACTCAAGAACTTCTACTGCGTTAACAGTTAGCGTCATCACTTACCTTAGATAATTATCTTCTACCTTACACTCACTCACTTGGGTATACAACGAATTTTGATTTTTTTTTTTTGAGAATTTATACTGTGCTTAAAACTTGTATATCATTGGCAACCCGAGTTGCTAAATATCTTCCTTTTCCTCTCGTAGATCCTTAGGTACTGTCAGTTTAGTACCTTCATTTCGCATAATATCGCTAATTTTACATCCCGACTACTTGGTAACAAAAATCCGTAGAGGGTTTTAATTTTTTTATTAGATTTCAAAAATTCACAAGATATTTTTGCGAAATATTAAGTCAAACCTCAAATCAATAAAGAGATGAAACGTTTAGAGGTATTTTCGTATATTGAATTTTAGAAATAGTTGAAAGCTCAAATTTACTAAGAATAAGTATGATCGACCTTTGATTGAGGGAATCTCCAATTCACCTATCAAGGGAAGGCAACTTGTTATCCTTTTGACTCTCGATAATTGCAAAGGAGTAGAAGAAACGCTTCTGCTCTTAAGGCTATGAATTCATGACGAAAGCGAGAGACTCTTTACAATCTGCGATACATCATCCAATGCGATATCTTGGTAGGGGATGTGCAATTACTGAAAACAAATTGCTGCAAATCTAAATCGTATTTAAGCTACCAAGTTTGTTCCAGTCAGTTTGCTACGCCCGCTGAATCTTGCAGATTTTACCAAAGGAATGACTGGCACAAGGAAGAGGGAGATTTGACATCACTTATTGAAGCAACTATCGTCACTATTCGTTTGAAAGTCTTACATACTTCCAAATGCTTGCCAACTCATGAGAACGTGGGGTAGATCGACAAGGAAAGTGACACACATGTAGACATTTACTTACTTCCTATAACGTGTATGTGCCGGCGAGACAAAGCACACATTATAGCTTCACGTCGACCAAAAACTGAAAACAACCTATATTGTGTTCGCAACAAATACACGCAGAACTAGATTGTTCACGTACAGATTGAAGCCTAACATGGTTTCACTTAGATGCCCCGGAAGTGACTCTTGCTGCAAATTCGACGAGTTTTTCGTTTGTGTTGCCTGTACTCGCCGGGTGCAGTGGGATGTGTACTTTGAGATCGGAGTCAGGAAAATCCTTTTTTATGCACGCAAAATCAAAACTCCGAGGGAGGATTTGTTGCTTACAAATAGAGTCATTCACATTCACATTGAGTATGTACTTTTGAGCCGACTTATATTCTCATTTTGAAACTGATTCCAATTTAAATTCATCCCATTCTATCCTATCTTAGTCTATCATATAATTTTGAAATTAGTTGTGACCGGGACATTAAACACCGAGAAGAGTGAGAGAAAAAATACAACAAACTGGTACAAAATTGTCATTAAAGAGAGAGAGAGAGAAAGAGAGCAGTAGCAGCTTTAGTAAATTTTTTTTCTTTTTCTCTCTGTTGCCAATCAAACTTTACAAAAACCAACAGAGAAAGACTTACATTCAGTGTATATACATCTAACCCATACACTACACATATTCACACTTACACCTACACTTACACTTACATACCACACACCCGCAATGTTGAGATCGTTTAAACCAACTTCTGTGCAACAAAAGTTTGCTCAATTTGTTAGATTTGCATCCACCAAGAAATATGACGTTGTTGTTATTGGTGGTGGTCCAGGTGGATACGTTGCTGCTATCAAAGCAGCGCAATTAGGTTTGGACACTGCCTGTATTGAAAAAAGAGGTGCCTTGGGTGGTACTTGTTTGAATGTTGGTTGTATCCCATCCAAATCATTATTGAACAATACTCACTTGTTGCATCAAGTTCAACACGAAGCAAAAGAAAGAGGTATTGCCATTGATGGTACCGTGGGTGTAGATTTTGCCAAGTTGATGGCAGCCAAAGAAAAATCCGTTAAGCAATTGACTGGTGGTGTCGAATCCTTGTTCAAAAAGAATAAAGTCGAGTATTTGAAAGGAACCGGATCATTTGTGGATGACAAAACTGTCAAGGTTCAACCAATTGATGAAAACGCAGAGCCAATTGAAGTTCAGGCAGACAATTTCATTGTTGCCACTGGTTCAGAACCAACTCCATTCCCAGGTATCGAAGTTGATGAGGAAAGAATTGTTACATCTACTGGTATCTTATCATTGAAAGAGATCCCAAAGAGATTAGCAATCATTGGTGGTGGTATTATTGGTTTGGAAATGGCTTCTGTGTACTCCAGATTGGGATCCAAGGTCACCGTTATTGAATTCTTACCAGCCATTGGAGCTGGTATGGATGCCGAAGTTGCCAAGACAACTCAAAAATTGTTATCCAAACAAGGTTTGGACTTCAAACTAGGCACCAAGGTCACAAAAGGTGAAAGGGATGGCGATGTTGTCAAGATTGAAGTTGAAGATGCCAAGTCTGGTAAAAAGGAGGACATTGAGGCTGATGTTTTGTTAGTGGCCATTGGTAGAAGACCATACACTGAAGGATTAAACTTGGAAGCTGCTGGTTTGGAAAAAGATAACAAAGGCAGATTAATCATTGATGATCAATTCAAGACCCAAAAGGACAACATTAGAGTTATTGGAGATGTCACATTTGGTCCTATGTTGGCCCACAAGGCCGAAGAAGAAGGTATTGCCGCAGCAGAAATCATCAAAAACGGCCACGGCCATGTCAACTACGCCAATATCCCATCCGTTATGTACACACACCCAGAAGTTGCATGGGTTGGATTGAACGAACAACAATTGAAAGATCAAGGAATCAAGTACACTGTTGGTAAGTTCCCATTCATTGCCAACTCCAGAGCTAAAACCAACTTGGACACAGATGGTTTTGTTAAGATCCTTGCTGATGCTGAAACTCAAAGGGTTTTGGGTGCTCATATTATTGGACCAAATGCCGGTGAAATGATTGCTGAAGCTGGTTTGGCATTGGAATACGGTGCTTCGGCTGAAGATATCGCAAGAACCTGTCATGCCCACCCTACATTATCTGAAGCTTTCAAAGAAGCTGCATTGGCTGCTTATGACAAACCAATCAATTTCTAAAGAGTATACAATAAAAATTTTTAACGTTCAATTTTATATACAATGGATTCTGATAAACCTCTCTATTAAAAACCTACTGGCTTCTCTGCTTTTTTTGGTAAAAGGGCCATGAACTTGTAGACTTTTCCCATTTGATCTTCATCGGTTAATCTTTTGTACGCGCCATATATCTTGTCTTGGATCTCATCGTTGTTGCTGTTTTGCTTCAATAATTGATCAATTCGGTAGCCTATGCCGATGTTATGAAGCCAATCTCCTTGATTGATGGGACCTTCAATAGAAACCACATTTTCCGCAAGACTCTTCAAATTAGTAAAGTCAACGTCAATGGATAAATCAACTTCCCCCGGTTTGTAGAATGGGGACACAAACTTGTGTTTGTAAATTCCTCGTAGAGAGTTTTCTGGAATCTGATCCACCACACCATAGTCAATGATCAAAGCCGCACCCAAGCCATTCACATTATCAATCAACTGAGCAATTTTCAAAGTATATAGCTCTGCATCTGGACAAATTTCAATGCGAGATTCAACGGGCAAGTCCTTGTACCTCTTGCTCAACTTTGGAATCATTGATGCAGGTGTTTCTTTTGGTGATATCGTCAAGTGAAATTGAGTGTCTAAAGTGGGGTCTTTTGGCGTCTCAGATGAGTCGTCGCTTTTCTCATTGCTTTCCAATTTGAGCTGTGTATTAAGGACTGTTGGGGTGTCTTCAACAACCAACTCACGCCAGCCCTCCTCCTTTTTGATGAATGACTTTATTGGCAATGCATCAAAGAACTCATGCGCAAGGGCATAATTTGCAAGCTTTTGCGACTCATTTTGTTTGATGTCTTTCTCAGTATCAACCCAAGTGATTACATTGCCCCATTTGGTAGTTGATCTATTAAACCCTTCTTCGGTAGTTTCCAATGCATACTCATCACTATTGCATAGAAGCTTATACTGCTCGAATCGTAATACTTTTGATGCCTCAATCAACACCACTTCGATATCAGGCTTGACATTGCTAGCTTTTCGAATAAATGTATTGAATGTCTTCATCACATCACTAATTAGTGTACCTTTACCAGGACCAAACTCAATAAATCTTATATTCTTTGGTTGATTTTGAGATTGCCAAATTGTATAGTACCAAATTCCAATCATTTCACCAAACACTGATGAGATTTCAGGGCTGGTAATGAAATCTCCAGTTTTTAAATTAAGAGGGTCTCGAGTAGTATAATACCCAAAATCAGGATGTGTCAAGCATTGTCTCATGTAAGAACTTAAAGTTATTGGTCCGGTCAACTTGATAGCCTGTCTGAAAAAGTCAGTCAAGTTTTTAATTGAGTCTTTGGATGCAGCTGGTCCTTGTTCGGGAAATTGGGGAAGTTTCCCAATATTTTCTCTCACATTGTGATCTCCTTTAATCTCTCCTTCCAACTTTGCAATTTGCTCTTTAATCACTCTTGCTGCTTCTTTGTACTCTTTCTCGCTGAATTTCCCAAAATAGAGACCGTCTTTATGTGGGGGAACTTTTGTTGATGATGCGTCTTTCAGCTGTGGATCAGAGTTTGATTTGAAAGTGTCATTGTCATTGTAACTTGAAGCGAGAGATCTTTGGGTAGTTCTAGTAAAGTTGGTGACACTCAGTTTACACAATTGCCTGAGCATGATGTGTGTTTGTTAGGTTTTTGGTAAAAAAAGCTATTGAGAAGGAACGAAGAAGATGGAACTTTAATCTTCCATCCTGGATAGAGCTACCACTCAAACGGTTTCTACACCATCCTTACTAAAAGAACCAAAAAACATAAGGGCATTTAGTTTCCTTGCCACAAGCATGTGTGACTCATGCAATTAAAATACAGATGCACCTTCTATCGCTCATGTGCGACCATGGATCTTGCTTGGAATTGTAGCCACACACACACACACACACACACACACACACACACACACACACAAAAGCGACAATCTTTGTTTGCATCAACGTGGAATGCGACGCTTTAAATCTAAATCGCGGCGCGAACACGAAAAACTTTGTCGATGCAGTTCATTGTCAAAAAGTACAATGCAGCCCAACGTTATGTCTTACTTGAATTTCCATAGAAGGAATCGTTCATTCCGATTCGATTGGATTAAGAATGAGTAGACACTAATTGATGTTATAGTTTTTCTAACATTGAAGGCACCCCCAAACAAACAAAAGAAAAAAAGAATTTGAAAAATTGAAAGAAAAAGGAAAACAAAAAAACAAAAACAAAAAAAAAAAAAACATAATCACAGACGATCTATAGAATCTCAAATCACACTTATTTCATTTTCTTATTACTCACACATACACTACCAAATTGCTAGTTAGACTACAGGAATAATCAGAAACATACCTTCTGTATACTACCGTCACTCCCCTGGATGTCATTTGCTGAGAATTTTTGGACCCAGGATTATAACCTGGGGTTTCAAATTCTATTTGGACAACTTTTCGAAGGCATACACGAAAATGACGACTTTATAAACTTATTCAGAAAAAGAATGGAGCTGGAGATGTTGTATGGAACCTCTCTCAAGTCCATATCAACAAACGCAAAGCCAAGTAGTAAACGTCAAGCCAACGACGATTACGCGTCAACAATCAAAAATGCATACTCGGAATTACACGACAATTTCAACAAACAAGGTCAATACCATTTGGATATTGCTGAGAACATAGAAACAATGGTTCTTGTTCCGTTTGAAAAATGGTGCAACGAACACGAACAACGGATTGGATACTCCACCTCGACTATCAATGCAAAATACAAGTCGCTAAAGTCTATGCAAAGTCAAGTGGATAAATTGCAAAACAGGTACTTTAACAAGTGCAGAATTTTGGAAGAGTTCAAAAGCCATTATTCTGAAAAGGAGTTGAACGAGGAGATGAGTGATTCTGAGTTTTATAGGAAAATTTCCGGGTCAAAAGCAGTTGAGTCTACTGATGACGACGGAGAAGAAGAAGAAGAAGAGGAAGAAAATGGTGCAGACACAAGTTTTGAGTTTACTCACACTGAGTTCAATGCCAAACAAATGGAAACTCTTTTGAAACAAATGTTAATTGGTATACCTCGAACAGATCATAAAGTTCCTATTCTAGGTACCTACCAAGACGTATCTACTGGAAGTTCCATCACACAATGGGTTCTCGACAATGTTCCTGAAATCGAAAAGAACTTGGAGAAAGCGGAGAGGTTTGGTCAAGATTTGATAAAGAATGAATTTATCAGAGTTGTTGGATCCATGGGCAAATCATTTATCAATTCTTCTCAATTTTTCTATCAGTGGAAACAAAAGGCTTTCGATGTTGCCCAAATCATCCCAAGTAACAACGATGGTGCTAACAACGGTTTCGCCAAAGGGTTTGGCACATTCAATTTTGATGATGTTAAAGAAGCAATTGGTGTAAGTGGTGTTGACTATACCGACAAAACTCAATACCCTAAATTGCTCAAAGAGGTCAAGTCTTTGGATGCTAGGTACTTTGAAAAAGTTAAAGAGCTTGATGTGTTGAGATGCGAGTTTGAAGAACTTGTTATGGACCACTTAACTTTCATGCAAAAGTGTGAATTGGATCGATTGAAAGCTATCAAGAAAGTTTCTTTTGATTTTATAGCTAGTTTCGCAAACAGGGTAAAGCAGTTGCAAATGGTTACGGATGAGTTGGTATTGTTGGAAGAAACAATCAATCCAGTTAGCGACTTGAAGTTTTTGATTGAAAATTATGCTACAGGCTATTTCAAACCTCATGTGACATTGTACGATAATTATTATGACTCAAATCTAAGACAAACCTTTGGTGTTGACTTGAGTGTCAAGTCTAGACTTGACAAAAAAGTGGTTCCTATTATTGTTCAATGTATCTTGAGCCACTTGGACCACACATATCCCGATTTGAAGAACGACGAGGAAAGGATCAATCTTTGGACCCAGCCAGTGCATTTGTCGAATGTTCACAAATTGAGATCACAACTCAATGACTTGTCTGATCCAAATAAAATTTCCGAGATCTTGGGCCAAAGTAATCCTGTTGTAATCACCAATGTGTTGAAATTGTACTTGATGGAATTACCAGACTCATTGATACCGCATAATTACTACGATGTAATCAAGTTGTTGTATCACAACTATCACGACCAATCGCAAAAAGATGCACGTATCAATGGTCTTCAAAACGTTTTATCAGAGCTTCCTAAATGCAACATAGCTACCCTCGACGCTTTGTTGACTCATCTCAAACGGTTAGTGCAAATAATTGGAGCTAAAGATAAGGAGGCCTCCAAGAATCTACAAAATGCCCTCTGCTTAGAGTTTGGCAAGTTGTTATTACGTCCAAAGACAAGTACACATTTCGATCTTTCGAAAAGCAGCTTCAACGACAAACATCCTGTCAATACCATGCAGGATCTACTTAAAAACAAGGAAACGATCTTCAATGAACTTAGGAGAAACAGCTCAAAAGCTAAATCGCACAGCGCTGCTAGCAGTCCTAATGTAAGCCGTACTGGATCCACCAAATCTCGTCAAGATCCACCTCTTGCTCCAAGTGAATCATTAGCAGCAAGATCCAAATCTCGTTTGGAATCAAGGTTGAAGAAAGCTGTGAAACATAGGGAAAACAGTTTGTCTAGTGAGAAACCAGAGAAAGCACACGAAACACAAGCACCATCTCAACAAAATGATACACAAGCAACATCTCAGCAAAATGCTTTTGACGATGCAGCACGGTCTGACCAAAGTAGCAAATCCGAATCGAGATCTCGTTCAAGTACTCCCCCACCTACACCTGCCAAGTCGCCAATGTCTTTGAAACGTTCAGTTTCACCAAAGAAGAAGAGATTATCGTCGATGTTATTGGATGATGCCGTAGATGCAACTCCAAAGACGCCATCCAAGAGTAAAAGCCAACTGGGTGATGAACCTGATCTGTACACGCCATCAAAGTCGGGCTCCAATGGAAGCTCTACAGTAAATAGCAAATGAGTTGACAAGTAGTATCCTTTTCAAGAAATACTTTCAATGTAGGTTAATCTATAAAAGTTTTGAGTGTTTGATATCATGCCTGAGACGATAAACAAACACAACCAACGCAAGTAAAACTATCATCAAGGGAATCAAAATCCATTTGATCAACTTATCAAAGGTTGAGTCTGACGGAGACACAACATGGGCTGATTTTTGACCCATTTGTTCACTCTGTTTTTTGTATTGATGTTGAACTTCTTTGTGTTCGCTCATTAACAAGTCAACTTTTTTCCCAATCTCCTCCATGCCGTAATGCTGCTCTCTGACTTCACCAATAACTTTGTGATTGAGATCTGACACCGCTTGAAGTAGCTGAGCATACTGTTGTACAAATGTCTCTTTCAAACCATTGATTGTGTCACGTGTCTCTTTGATAGCGTTGGTAATATCATTTTGAGACTGAGATAATGCACCACCAACCTGATCATTTTTAGTACCTTGAGAAGATGGGTTATAACTGTTCGGCAAGTCATTCACCAAGTACTCCAAATGGTTCAACTTATCAAGAATCAACAGAAAATCGTTATTTTGACTACCAATGTTTGAAATGTCCAGATTTTGAGCCCTTTCCATTTCTTCCCTATGCTTTCTTGCTCTTTCCATCAAGGACTCCCTAATTACTCTTGGTTTTACATGATCTTCGTCTTGAATTTGTTGCGATCCGTCAACGATCTTCTTGACATCTACCTTCAACTCGCCCTCAACCATTAATCCATGATCATCAAGAGCATCTTCAGTCAATTTATCCCATACCTTGATAGCCAAAATTTCGAAAGTTTCTTGAGATTGTGAGTTTGTGTTGCTAGTTACTCCCAATTTGAAGTTTTGATTTTGAGGCAACTTGATTTTGTCAGTTTTGAAACATAGGTTGTTATCTACTTGTACTTTGAACCACTTATCACTATAGGATATTCTCAATGTAAAAGGAACATCGCTTTCCAAATATCTAAATTGACAATCACCAATACTGACATCAAGCCCGTTGTCAACATTGTTGGTTCCATCGTTATTGAAAATTTTCAAACCTTGTATATCCACATTATTGATTGCAAATTTGAATCCATCGTACTGGTCCAAGCTTTGACTCTTTCTGTCATCCAAGAGCCATATATTCAATCCATTATCTGAAAATTGTATATCTTGTGATTTACCCGATGATCTAAATACAATTTCTGCTGTAAATTCTTTCGAAGGGATAAAAGACTTTGAGAAAAGCGCACCTTGCTTATTCATCAATAGTCTTCCTTGATCAAAGATAACACTGCTAGTTTCGTAGTTGGATATACGCGATATACTATCAATGGTTAACAAATTGGGTAATGATAATGATTCAAGAACTTGTTCAATACCTGGATTGTCTTGTTGGTTGATGTTCACATTCGGTATCGCCGCGGTCACAGAAATTGCATTCAATATGACATTCTTGAATACACGCATGTCTAGAGTTTCTTTGAGTTATATGTATTTTAGATCAACTAGATCACAACCTGTCAAAAAAAAAAATAAAAAAACTGTGAAAAATATCGTCGAATGGCTTCGACCGTGCGGCGCGTGTTGAATTGACTTTTTTTTTGACGTCATAATTTTACGACTACGCAGTTGCAACAATCATTTGGTGAGACAATCCAATAGTCGTCTACTAATAACGTTGAAGTGAGGCGGGGGTTGCTAGAGTTTGCGTCGATGTTTAGAAGATCTTCTGGTCATTTTTATATACAAGGACGGGTACTGCAGTACTAGTCAAGTCATTTTGTGAAGCCTATGGGGCAGATGCAACTCGAAAAGACTGATCTTAAAGGGGTGGGGACTTCACTACACTGAGGAATTTGATTAGTAATACAGCATTTTTTACTTTCAGAGCCACAAACATCGTCGTTTTCACAACATGCCTTATGAATCCTCACAAAGCTTTGATGAGTAGATTTTATACTTTCATTACACAAAATGAACAGGGGGTGGCCGTCTAAATAACTTCGTAAATGTACTCGCATAAAGTATGAATGGATCCATCACTGAGTATCGAGGAAATGAAAATAACTAGTTCTGTAGCTTATGCAGCAAGATTTATTGACGGTTGTGAGTTTCTACAGCTCTTTGAAATTTAAAACCTTTTTTTATCAAAGATGTTACTCGTAACATATCAAGTCAAAAGAAAAGGCAGTAAACAAAAGGGCACAACAAAGCACAAAATGTGCCAATTTTATTAAAAACGTTCGAGGAAAGTTTAATCCTTTCTGATGACTTTAGTTCACTAAGGCGTCTCCTCATGGTTTTAGAAACAGAGTTTATAGAAATGTTTGTGTTCATAGTTAGTGAACTAGTTAGTCATTTTGCAATCAACGTATGGCCAAAGCAGTTGCTCACAACAAAGATACAGTTCAACAAAACTGAAGAGGTTATCTGTAAGCTCTACATTCAACTCCAATGTGGTGCCATTGGCCCTAGATAAAGTGCAACCCGTACATTGTAGACCGCAGTTTTTGGTCGCATAGTTTACTACCTTGAAAGATGCTGTTTCTATACTGTCGCTTCGGACAAACGACATACTCTTTTGCCCCTTGAAGTGGTCTGTTGAACCATTTGTTGAAGCCTTTGAAGAAGATCTGAGCTACTCAACAATTTCAGTTACATGTTAGAGATAGATAACACAAAACTAAAACAATTCAAACCTTATTTTCTCTTTTTGCAGTCAATTATTACCCAAAGTGAATTTGCATTATGCACTTGTTAACAATAACTGTGGTTGTTGCTAAAACATAGACAAAGGGAGGACCAACACACTTATACGTTTCTTTTTTGGGCCACAAGGCTTCCCAATTTTGCTGTCTGTTTTGTAAACAAACCTAGGATCTTCATGTGATGTTGTAGACCATAATTTGAAATTGCCTCAGCTTTGAGTTTGGCCCCTTTTTCGAGGAAAAGCAAAGCAAATTAACGGTATATAAAGAGGTGAATTTCCCAACTACACTTACTCCTTTCTTATCATCTTCAATCGTCACATTCGCTCGCTAACAATCACTATGGTTTCAAAATCTATCTTCACCACCCTTTCACTCGCTGCCGTTGCTTTAGCTGAACCAATTTACAGTAACTCTTCTGTAATCCACACTCAAATTGTTGTCACTGATTACACCACGTACTGTCCAGAAGCAACCACACTTACCATTACCACCTGTTCTGATAATCGTTGTCTTCCAACGAGAATTACCGTTACTGAACCAACCACTGTGACAATTACTGATGAAGTTTTATGTTCCACCACTTCACCAATTCAACCACCACAAAGTTCAACTAATCACGAAACAGGTTCAATTATTACCGGTGAGGATACAAACACCCATAAGGGTACTGAGTCAACCGTGTATGTTCCAAGTACCACTGTTGTCACAATTACCACTTGCAGCAACCACAAGTGCCATCCAACTGAGGTTACTGTTACTACCTCAGCCACGTTGACCAGTGTTCCTGTTACTACACCAACCACTTCCTCAACCACTACACCAGCTACCACACCAGCTACCACACCAGCTACCACACCAGCTACCACACCAGCTACCACACCAGCTACCACACCAGCTACCACACCAGCTACCACACCAGCTACCACACCAGCTACCACACCAGCTACCACACCAGCTACCACACCAGCTACCACACCAGCTACCACACCAGCTACCACACCAGCTACCACACCAGCTACCACACCAGCTACCACACCAGCTACCACACCAGCTACCACACCAGCTACCACACCAGCTACCACACCAGCTACTACCCCAGCTACTACCAACACTCCAGGTGTGACTGTTATCCCAGACGTTACTGTGTTCCCCAACGTCACGCCAACTGGAACCCACACTGACGAAGGTCCTGTTTTCTTGTCAATTGACGAAGACACTCCAAGCACAGTCGCAGCAGCTTCCACTACTCCTGCAAGCAATGCGCCAGCACCACAAGCTCTTGTTGAATCCGATTCGTCATCAGCATCATCTTCGCCAACCGCCGTGTCACCAAGTATTGCTCCTCTTGCTGAAGGTGCTGCTGCTTCTCACAAGGTTAGTTCTTTCATGTTTGGGGCTGTTGCCATCGCTGTTGGTTTGTTTTAAATGGGCCTATAAGGCACTTTGTTGTGCCTGCTATCATTTTGCTTTTCAGTGTTTAAGCTTCGTATCTTCATATTCGGATTTTCGGTCTTCAACTTACAACCTCAAGTTTTCGGTTATATATACATTGTGTCTATTTCTAAAATACATCAAAGTTTCTACAGTTCTTGATTAAGCAAAAGCGTACCGTGCATTAGATGTGTTATTTCTTATTCAGTATACAAACTAGACATTTCTGGCCACACTCGTTTGTACATACTCATGGCCACTACATCCTGTGATGTCAATTTACCATCGAAATTAGCCTTGAAGTAACCATGGGTACCTAAACTCTCCTTAATAAATCCCAGTCGGCCCGACTTTGTAAAAAGTCCAATTGCTTTGAAATAGTTGATATCTTCAGGATTGAAAAACATATAACGAACAGTCACCACACGTTTGTGGATCTTGACTGGGTGACCAGTTAGTACAATACGTTCAGCAACAATACGAGTATGATCGCATCCCAAGTAAGAGCCTTTCCCAATGAATTGTATCGAGCCATTTTCGCCGGACTTGAAAAAAATAACTGGCGAATTGGTGAATAACGCCGGTGCTATGGCTGTGGCTATTGTCATCATTCCTGGATGTTGGAAATTTTCTTGTTTGTGTACATTGTTGCTATTATTTGAAGCTTGGTTGAATACTGGGTTTATAATCTGTCGACGGGGACCATACTGAACAACGATTGTATCTTTATTCTTAATCGGTGTTTCATAATCTTCCCAGTTTTCAAAAGAGAAATTCGTCACAGCTAACTTATGTTCATGCTCGAGTAAATCGTAAACCACAAATGGTTTAGAAGTGGTGTTGACCTGCTCGAGAATAAACTTAGGTGCTCTTATGAATAATTTGATACTGCTTCCAGGCTGTGCTTGAACATTTTTTATGAAATCTTTGTTAAGCTTGTTTCTAGTAGCTTTGAAATTTGCAACACGTAATAAACGATTCCAAATACTTGGTTTCTCCAAATCTTGCTCATCAACATCCCACTCACAATTTGCTAAAGATTTGACACCTCTATAACCCTTAAGCCTTTCTTTTGCCGACTCGTTAGGATGTAACTCAATCTCATCAGGGAATTCCAAGTCTTCGTGAGCAGCAGCATTGCGATACTCCTCCAATTGGCGTTGTTCTTCTTCCGGTGATAAATCAATGTGCATATCAGATTCAGCATACTCCGTGATTGTGTCATCCACAATTTCCTGATTATCATCCATAGCCTCTTCGGCATCCCCATCATTGTCTTCCAATTCTTCCAAATCGGATGCATCTTCGTCCAACACGTCATCGACAAACCACCTACTTTGATATTCAGAAGCTCCCTTAGGCACTTTTTTGTTCAATTTGCTCTTGCTTATTCCATCATCATTAAAATATAACTTACCTTCGGACCGAACGCCCAAATCATCATCTTCAAGGTCATCATACCACATATCGGCATCATCATCTTGTACTTCTTGAAAGTCAGGATTCAATTCGTCCAAAATGTCTTGACTTGCATCGGGCAAGTACGTTTGTTCAATAACATCGTCAATTTGCATTTCATTACGACTCTTTGCTGCGTTTTTGTTCAATTTTTCAATCTTGTCAACTTGAAAATCACCGTAACCTGGTATGTGCACCAACCTATTGACATTAAACCCAGCTCCACGGCAAGTTCCTTCAATGACTATACCTTCATACCCTTCGTCACTATAGAGTTTATCGGCAATTAACCATCCTCTTGAATCTCTCCACGTCACCAGTTGAGGAAACTTTTGACAAATGTACCTTAGACAGTTTGCATTATCAGAATCCAGTTCCAATGCATACAATTTATCTTCAGCGGGGAAAAAGTGTTTGAAAAATGATTGCAAAGATTGCTTAATGTCTAATTGAAGGTTTCTTTTGGGATACGCTGATACAACATTTGGCAACACCCCAACTACTGACCCAATACCTTGAGCTAATAACGCACGTAGTATTGTCTCTCCATAGCCTTGCTCAACTTCTTGCTTCGCCGATATTCCGAAAACTACGAAATCGGATACTTTAGCAGCATCTAGTATTTGCAATATATTTTCCTGATTTGGAAGTATAATCTTCAAGTTTGATTTGAATTTGCTAATGTTGATGTCGGTGACACTGGGGTACTCAAACTTAAACTTTTGTTCATCCTGGCTGAACAATTGATCTGCTATTCCAATTGGCGATAAATCATTAGTCAAACAAATGATGGTAATCACTTTTTGGGCACCAGAGTTTCCTTCAAATAACTTTTTTGTAAGCTTTGTTTCCAAGATTTTATGTTCCTTCAATTGCTTTGCCAAATTCTTTCTTGCTACTTTATTCAAAGGTTTTGAGGATGAACCCGAAGATGAGGTTTTCTCAACTTTACCCTTGAATTGATTCTTTAATTGTCCTTTGGTTGCATGTTTTGACTTGAATGGTTTATGGTCGTTCTTTAATGTGTTCCTATGTGAATTTCCGCCTTTTGCCATACCGTTGTAAATGCTATAGCTTTGTTTGGGATATGGGTGTTGGTGTTGTGAATAGTGAATGTGTTTCTGGGGACTGATGCGATGAGCTTCGGAACTACATCTTCGAATTTTAGATTTGTCCACGTGATAAAGTATTAGGGTTATAACCATAATATTATGTAATCAAAAAAGTCTACTATAGAAGTTACACAGAATTGATGGTTGAATTCTCACGCACTACACCAAAAAAACCCATAAGCAGAAAAATTTGGAATTTTCAGTGGTTTAACAGTTTTGAATATACATCAAACAACGTTAGATATGTATGTACAATAAGGAGATACCAGACACGTCGGATTGAACCATACAGTTGAAGGGGAAGTGAAAGCACAGGGGAGTCAGACTACACGCCAGGTGGAAAGATAGGGTCATATTTCTCTGTCAAGAAATGGCCCATCAATTATCCTCAAGTTTTGCCCTCGAGCTGGCTACAAACTAGCATGATTTGCAATAACATGCCCATGACGAGAATTTGAGTCTACAGTATCATCAGTAGAACTCCCATGCGTGTCATCTCACGGGCATGACATGCTCGTGGTGCCACGTCCAGCTAGAGAGCACCCAGCACCCCCTGAGCCCGTTTGTTTCAATCCATAATATTGTATTCTAAGTTCATCTTACTAACTCCATTTTCTTTTAGACATTAAACAAAATATGGCACACGAAAACGTTTGGTTCTCACACCCAAGAAACTTTGGTAAAGGTTCAAGACAATGTCGTCATTGTTCTTCCCACTCTGGTTTAATCAGAAAATACGGAATAGATTTGTGCCGTCAATGTTTTAGAGAAAAGGCTAACGACATTGGTTTCCACAAGTACAGATAAAGCAATCTTTGGAGAATATAACCATATTATGATCCATTCAGGGAGGGGTTCTTTCATTGAAGCTATTTGAAATGTTAGAAAATCACTGATGTTAAGGAGAGGAGGGTTATTCATGGAGAGTTCTTGATTATTTCATGTAATGTATAG
Source organism: Lodderomyces parapsilosis (assembly GCF_000182765.1). Classification (NCBI taxonomy): domain Eukaryota; kingdom Fungi; phylum Ascomycota; class Pichiomycetes; order Serinales; family Debaryomycetaceae; genus Lodderomyces; species Lodderomyces parapsilosis. The sequence goes on along the minus strand of NW_023503281.1, from coordinate 1,219,950 downwards.
GTAATAAAGAGAAGTATTAAAATTGACTTGGAAGTGCTTTGTAGGAGAGTAAATTTCTCTGAGACACTAGTAGATCGGAGTATTCATCAAGACGTCGAACGTTTTAAAAGAATCAATGCCTCCGTGATAGACTTCTACTACATCAATCGCCAACAATAAATCATGCAGAGATGCGATTACAATGCTAGGAAAAAATGTGCCCTTCAAATAAAATCGACATTCAAAACTCTCTAAGACGAATTTCAAACTTCCTAAAAAGGGGGTTTTCGTGGTCACTCTCGGGAGGTATTCTTTTTGTATTAAAAAAAATGGCAACGAGTATAACTTGGAAGCATTTACATTATCTCGTCGTGGCAAATTTCTCCCTTATATACTTTTTGATTAAAGAAGAAAGAAGAAAAAGGGAAAACAAATTGAAGTTAAAAAAATTATTGCTTGAAATGCGATGGTTTTGTTCTCATAGAAAAAAAAAAAGTTACATCAATTACATAGCTACCAAGTGAGTTTTTTTGGACATCCGTTTCTTTAACTAATGGTTTTCATGACTTGGTCAACATCGATTCTAAGTATTAATAGCGATCTGAGAATTCCAATCATTGTAACGAAGCTAGCCAATCCAACGGGAACCACAGCGAAAACGACGATATTGTAAAAATCGAAAAAACGTCTTGGTTTCTTGGCCCTCATTTGTGTGTAGTTTTTGACATTACTGCGACCAGCAGTACTAATGTGTCCATTGGAGGAGACACCATTTCTATGTGTCAAAGTGTTCCCATCTGTATTCACTTCATTTTCACCACCTCTTAATGGTTCCTGCGTCTGATGCTGCTTAATAGTATTATGATGCTCAAGTTGTAAATTCAGGGTGACAAAATTTTGGACAATGTATGTAAATGTCAAAATGCAGCTTATCAAGATCCAAATATGTAAACCATACTTGTAACCATCAGCACTAAATGTGCTAACCAAATACAACTCACATGTGATCATGATTGTCGACATGGACAACACCCGTACAATGGCAGCTGAGGTTGAATATGTAATGATCCATCTTACTAACAAAGAGTCAAGAATGGAGTAGGACAAATAAGCAGCCACAATACACCAAACGCCAGTGAGGAAATGTTCCATGCCTCGTGCAGTTGTAATCTTGTACGGGACTCCATTTGCATCTCCGTCCTGGTAAATACGTTTCCACGATTGGTACAATCCAATCAAAGGAGGGATTAAAGATATATCACGGCAGCATGCAAGTAAAAAGTGTTGTCTTGCATTAAGAAATTTCAACCCTAGTCTCTTGATGGACGTTTGTTTAAATTTGTTACGCAACGGCACACTTGTAGAAGATGGGGATGATGTCAATGAGCGATGCAGTGAATGGGAGTTTCCTAACTGGGGTTGCTGTTGTTGCTGCGGATGCTGATGCTGTTGTTGTTGCTGTTGCAACATATTCGGAGTCGTACATTGTGATGTCTCTACCGAGTCCAGAAGAAACATTGAGGAAGTTCTCGGTATCGGAAGTGAAGGGATGGGTGTATACAAATGTGAAGCAAGTTCTGGAGGTAATTCTCGTGCAGTAATGCGAGGATCCATTGAAACGAACTGAGATGGTTCAATATCTGGTTGTAAACATTGATTATTCTGATGCATTAGCTGCGATGTTTCATAAGTTGGAACAGGTTCTTCAGGGTCAAATTGTAATTCATCCAAAAAAGCACTATTTTGGGAAATGCTTATATATGAAGCCTGATGTCGTAGGCTTGAAGTATGGTGTTGGTGATTGTGATGATGGTGATGTGTATGTATTGCTGTGGCACCTTCGTTATACCCTCGTGGTGATAGGTCACTATTCAAAGATCTCAAGGCTGTAGTGGAGGACAGTCTTCCTGAACTTGTCCATTGCTGCAGTGAAAGCGAGGGCGAAGACTGATGTGAATGGTGTAGCAGTGGCTGTGGCAATGGAGATGTGTTTGATTCCTCCTGGTCTGTAGACATTGAGTAATCATCATCAATCTGATGGGATTCCAAATTACTACCAAATCTAGATCGAAGCGTAGAGCCAATGATCATTGTATGGAGGTAAAAAAGTAGAACGAATAATTGCGTAAAGTAGCCAGGTTTCTGAAAAGTGTAATCAGATGTGGTTTTGTTTTAGGTTTCGTACAAGTGTAGTCTTATTTGCTGTTGATACCAGTAACCTCTTCACTCAGCCCGTGTGTGTGTTCTCCCTTTTTTTTTTTCTTTTGTTCGTTTGTTCGCTAAATACAAACAAGTGGATCGTACACAAAACCCTTTGCTGAACCAGTAAGGCTTGCAAGTTCAATTGTTAGTGTGAAATAAGAGGCCTATATAACATCCAGCTTGAAGTACACAAGCATTTAATAGAAGCAGATTTGTGTATACGTACAAAAAGTTTCTTTGAAGACACATTGTGTGTCTCTATAATATCAATGTTAGATTGTTTTTTGGGGAGTGCGAAATACAACAAAAGCTTACTTCATTAGATGAGATTGTTGACGAGCAATGAACTGAGGATACACGCATGCTAATAAGAGATAGTTACAAAGTGTGAGAAACTCGCTCTCCTAAAGCTTCTTAGATGATGCGGTTGACAAAAAAACTACCTCCAGACTTCATTTTCTGGGATTCTCACAATTATGTAATCAGTTTAGCAATGTATCTCCTATCTTCCCAAATGCTATACACTAAAATGCAACTTCAGACGCACAAAAGGAATCTCCAACATAACTCAAACTTAGATTGCTTCCAATTGTTGACTGATTTCATCCAATTCAGCCTTAACTTCATTGTATTTCTCAGTCAATTCCTCTTGCTTCTTTTCAAGCTCTTCCTTTTCGCTTTCCAAACTGGCAACTTTTCTTTCCAATTGTTCAGCTTTAATATCTGTTTCTCTCAATTTTTCAGTAGTCTCCTTCAAGTTCTTGTCAGCTTCTTCCAATTCTTCTTCCAAAACTTGATTCTTTTTGGTATAGTTTTCATTGGAAGTTTTCAAAGAGTGTGATTCATCAGCAGTACTCTTGATTTCTTCAAGGTTAGTTTCCAACTTTTCAACTTGTTCCTCTAGAACTTGATTCTTTCTAGTGAGGGCTTGGATTTGGTTATCCTTTTCCAAACTTTCTTGTTCCAATTCCTTAATCCTTTCAGACAATTCATCAGACTTCTCTTGCCATTTTTCAGCATCCAATTTCAAATTATTGATTTTCTGCAATTAGAGTTAGTACTTGGTCTTTTATGGGATCTTTTGTAATTGACGAGAGGGTTCCAACGGATTAAAGTGCAAAACAATCATTCACCTGTATTGCTCGGAGAACATGATGATTTGATTACCCCCTCCCCTCCGTCCAAAAAAATTTCATTGGATCATGCGCGTCCTGATCTGGACATGTTTATATTGTCGACAAATCAATCTATCTCCAGATCGGGTGCAGCGCAGCAAACCAACTTGATACATAGATTTGAAGATTAAAGTCATCTGCATAATCCACCATTACATACCTCCTTAAGTTTATCCATTGTGTTGTGTCCCGATGTTAATTCAATTGGTAATGAAAATGCTAGAAAGGAAAAGGACAGATTGCCTTAATCATTTTTTTTGTTTATAAAAAATTGGTTGTGTGAGAATTTAAACGACATTCTTCAACAACAAATAATTTTTTTTTCACGTGTCAATGAATGTCGCTCTTAGTTTACACGACATTTAATAATAAAACGTCTCCTCGTCTAAAAAAATTGTTTCATTCACGAGCCCTGTGAAACAATGCCAACACTAAAACTATACAGTGCTATGGGGTGTGCAAGCAAGACACAATTGTATCTATAACGTATCTGCTTTATTTCTCTCAAACAACAAGTCTACAATGTACAGGTTCATTTGTGTTTATCGCACCAGATTGTACTGGCTAGTTATTGCAGTGCGAAGGTTAGGGGTACCCCATATGCCACTGTATTGAGCATACAACTGAAAACTCCCCAAGTCTTGGAAACGGAATATATCCTTTAGGTATCGCTTAGACTTGGAGCCCATTATTTTACAACCGCGATTGCCTTTAAAATTGTCTCGCTTTATATAATTTTATCATCCCCAATAGTGTGGAGTAATAGCTTTCGCAAATTGTTATAGGTGCTGCATTGAAGCTCCCCCAGTCGACGCTTGAAGCAGCACATCCATCTAGAGACTGCGTTGAAGAAATCTCCTCCACGCAAGCTTTCCATATGGATATGAAAACTATGAACAATTGCAAAAGTATGAGTGATTGGTAGCTTTTTCGTTGTTGCAAAGATCTGCAACTCCATGTATTATTTTATTTCTCTCTCTCAATTGAGATCTTTGAGCCAGCCATGTTTCACAAAAACTTCACTTAAACTTTATGTAGACGAAAACAGGTTAGACCCCTTTTCCTAATAAATGGAAATCAAGATGGATCTGAAGATGTTACTTTGGAAAAAAGAAAAAGAGGTCATTTGCTAGCTTTTGAGTCCATCTTATCATCGTTAAGTCTACCAGCTTAGTGTTATCGCAAAGCTCCCCAGTACTATATTAAGTGTGACTGCACCATTCACAAACATGACTTCCGTGATCCCACGGTCTTCGCACGCTTCAATCGTTACTGGATCATCAACTTTAGACCAATTTAATCAAGATAATCGCAATAGATACTCAACAAGCATAGGGACATCATATGGCCATAGCCGAGCCCATTCCAGAGCCGTGTCACAATCCAATCCCTTTGAAGTGATCTACTCAAGTCATGATCTAACTTTTGAGTCAACCGGTCAGCCATACTTAACAGTGTCAAGACAACCGCCCGCGCCTGCACCCTCAATTCCAAACTTGGGCCAACATTCACCTTGGCATAGCCGATCCAATTATGATCTTATAACAGAGAATATTGTGACTAGTAAGAAACCAATTAGTGAGATTTTGAACAACAGTAGTAGCAGCAGCAACAGTCGCGCCATCAATAACAACAACAACAACAACAACAACAATAATAATCACCCAGTGGTAACTGTTGTAGGGTCACCTGCATTAAATAGATCCGGCTCAACTATCTCACGACTGGCTACATTGAGAAATCGAAACAAGATAAAGCAAAGAAACAAAACAATCAAAAGGAAAGATCTACTCAAGGAGAAGCTAGAATCAAAACCAAGCACGGATGGGAAACAAAAGCATCGAACTGAAAAGACGTCATGGTTTAGCTGGCCTAAATTTTCATTCCCTGTTTTACGGAAACGTTCCTTAAAGTATCGGTCGGTCCACAATGGTCAAACTCCCAATTTCACCACTAGACATGAGTTTATGAATTTTATACAAATGAGTAACTACAACCAAATTGTTGGTTCTTCATTACCTCAAAGAATGAAAATGTGGAACTATACCCAGCCACTACACCCTCATCCATTACTACATTGGCATATCGAAGATTTTAGAGAAAAAGAGCCTGCTGTCAAACCTACCATTACTCATTCGCGTAAAGCCTCAGTAAGTGTTTTGGATATTTTGTATCAAAATTACAAAGCCAGGGCTTTTGAAGTGGCACAGAGAAGACACTACAAGAACCTAAGCGGGGTAGACTACATGAAAGTACCCCCGCCTTTTCAAAAATTGTACCCAGAAGATGCTGCACTTTTATCAAGGAGAGAAGTTCATCAGATCAATACTAAATTGTTGGTTGAAATATTGTTGCGAAGAACAGTGGCTGCGAAAATGGAACATAGATTAAAGCAAAACGGTGCTGGTATTGACAAAGTTGAACAGAGCTCCACACTGTCATTCTCGTCCTTGTCTTCTGCGTCTCCGCCATCGTCTAGCTCAAGTGGAAACTCGACAGGTAAACGTCACACAAAGGGTGGCGCGCATTCCAAACGACGCTCGAACTCCCCGGGCTCAGGAACTCATCATAATGACAATTTGGTCTTGCAAAATGAAGCCATATTCAAGGAAGCCATTTCAAAGTCGATTGATCATTCACCGAAAGATGTGAAAGAAAGGGCGATATTCAAGTCAGAACCCAAGCCTATCATGTCAAGCAATAAACTTGTAAATCAGTTTACGCTAGATCCAAAGACAAACATTCTTGCCAAGTTTATGAACGGTGGGACTCAGAATCGAACTGGAGGCGAGCACATTTATCACTTGGTTCCCCAACAGAACAAATCGCGCTCGACTTTGAGCTCCGACGATAAGACATTCGATTCATCTTCATCAGGTGATTACAACAACAACACTTTACCTAGAGAGAGAAGATCTTATTCATTCGGAGACTCGTTTTCGACGCAGTCAAGGGACAAAGTACGGAAATCAGAGAGTACTACAAACACGTCAATCTTGCACTACTTGGATCATTTGTCTCTGGAGGTTGGCTCAGTTTTGGAAGAATTAGAGCCGGATAGGAACGGCAGCGGAAGCACAACGGTGAGGCTCAAAGATTCATTGCCAAAAGTGCCCTCGACAATGAAGTTAGGATCTCGACATATTGTACCAAAAAATATCGTTGAGCCGGCCAGTATCATCGAGAAATTGAACGAGTATGATTTACTTGCAAAATGAAGCTTTTTATAGAAAATTATACTGATGGGTTGCATAGCAGTATGCAAAATAGGTAAGACCCTCTCTCTCTCTCTCTCTCTCTTAGTTTTATTGTCGCATTTTTTCTTTTTTGCTCACGCAAATCGCGCGACAATAAATTTATCAAAATCAACGGCGGTGAGAATTCATCACCAATACTTTCATTCACTCACAATTAAACATCAAATATGTCGGGCTCATTCGCACAACGCAGCTATAGAGAAAGTAGTTCTCAGAACACCCAGCAATCACCAAGCACGGCAACTATACCGCGAAGTTTGGAACATGCAGAGAGCGAGTCACACACCATATTCAGCCCTCGGAATCCCAACCCCTTAGAACAAGAAGTCTTGGGGGAGATCATTGCAGACGCATTAAATGAAGGATCTGACGGTGGTGTGACTGTAAATGCTGACATTTCTGATACGGTGGATAGAGACATTCAGGAAGGTCAAGAAATTATTGGGGATGAAGAGGATGAGGAACAACCATACCCAGAACAAAGGAGGTTGTCATTTTGGCCATACTTTATTGGCATTGTCAGAAAGAGTGCTATAAATTTAGTATTACCATTCATCAATGGTATGATGTTGGGATTTGGTGAGATTTTAGCGCACGAAATTGGATTTCATTACCATTGGCATGGAGCTAAAGTTGAACCTCCTAGACGTTTAGCTCAAAGAAAATTGCAAGAAGCTGGATCAAAGTATCTATGAGAATGGGGCTTGTATAGAATTTAGAATCTCATATTTTGTCTATTTGAAACACATTGTAAATTGAGGTGTTGCATGGTTCATATGCCGTTGTGTGAGGTGGTGTTGTCCCGCTACCGCGAGTGCTGCTACACACGTCGGGATTATCAGGAACTCTCCAATTCCGGGTATTGATCGTGGCGTGTTTTGCAACAAAGAGAGGAGAAAAAAAAACTCCGAGATGTGATACATTATTACATCCAACTTCTCAATCAATTCCAAGTATACCCACCCGTTGATCCACCGCAATATGTCAGGTAAACGTGTTGAGACCGATGCTTTTGGGGAAATTGAAGTCCCAGCCGACAAGTATTGGGGTGCACAAACTCAAAGATCATTAACTAATTTTGAAATTGGTGATATCAAAATGCCATTCCCTATAATCAAAGCATTCGGTATCCAAAAGAAAGCAGCAGCTATAGTCAACGAACAATTGGGGTTATTAGATTCCAAAAAATCCAAAGCCATTCAACAAGCTGCTGATGAAGTGATTGCAGGTAAATTGAATGATAATTTCCCTTTGGTGATTTTCCAAACTGGTTCAGGTACTCAATCGAACATGAATGCCAATGAGGTCATTTCCAATAGGGCCAATGAGATCTTGGGTGGTGAAAAGGGAACAAAGAAACCAGTTCACCCTAATGATGATTGCAATATGTCTCAATCATCAAATGATACATTCCCTACAGTTGCTTATATTGCCGCAGTGATCCACATTGAAGAACATTTGATCCCCAATTTGACTGATTTGAGAAATGCATTTCAAAAGAAAGTTGATGAGTTTAAGGATGTTATTAAAATCGGTAGAACACACTTGCAAGATGCGGTGCCATTGACTTTGGGACAAGAATTTTCAGGCTATGTGCAACAATTGGAGTTTGGTATAGAAAGGGTTAAACAAACGTTACCAAGATTATCGTTATTAGCCCAGGGTGGTACCGCTGTTGGTACTGGTTTGAATACTGTACGTGGGTTCGACGTTAAAATTGCTGAAGAAATCTCCAAACTCACTGGCTCCCAATTCAAAACTGCACCCAACAAGTTTGAAGCATTGGCAGCCCATGATGCTTGTGTTGAAGCATCAGGAGCTTTAAACACTTTAGCTACATCTTTGTACAAGATAGCCAACGACATTAGGTACTTAGGTTCAGGACCAAGATGCGGATACGGAGAATTGGCACTCCCTGAAAATGAACCTGGATCGTCCATTATGCCAGGGAAAGTCAACCCCACACAATGTGAAGCCATGACTATGGTTTGTGCCCAAGTTATGGGTAACAACACCACAATTACATTTGCTGGAGCATCAGGTCAATTTGAATTGAATGTGTTCAAACCTGTTATTGCCTACAATTTATTGAACTCAATCAGAATTTTGGGAGACGCATCCAGATCATTCAGAATTCATTGCGTTGAAGGCATTGTGGCCATTAAGGAGAAGATCGACAAATTCTTACATGAATCTTTGATGTTGGTCACTGCATTGAACCCAAAGATTGGTTACGATAACGCTTCCAAAGTAGCCAAGAATGCACACAAAAAGGGAATCACTTTGAAAGAATCGTGCTTGGAGTTGAAGATGTTGACCTCAGAAGAGTTTGACCAATGGGTTAGGCCAGAGAATATGATTGGACCAAAGGATATTTAGTAGTACAGTTCTGGATAATCTTAATGATATGAGCGATCGATTGGGTTTACTGTAGATATCCAATTTGCAGTCGAAACACGCCTTGACCAATTTTCATTCTTCCCTTTTTTTCTGGTTTGTGCTGTATCTCTCTTAAGCAGTAGTTTACCCGTGTAAAAATGACATTGCTAAGTATTACATCATCGAATGTGTGTGCCTGTGTGTGTGTGTGTGTGTGTGTGTGTGTGTGTGTGTGTGTGTGTGTGTGTGTGTGTGTGTGTATGTGTTATTATTTAGAAAACGCATGTATTGTTATGCTAATTGTGTTGTTTCACCGATGTTGTTGAGTTCTTCCGATACTAACAAATTTTGTTACACAATGACGCCACAGAAAAAGAAACGACAACTCAATTGATATGCAAAATGTAGCACAAAGATACATTTATTGAAATATGGAGTTTCACCGAACTAACTATTGCATAGAGATACACAATAAACTACTCATCTCCTTAAAGTCATCAAATTGAGATATAAATACACCGTATTTCCCTTCCAACTCACTCTGCTCTCTCATTCTTTACGACATTCATCAAATAAATTAATCACATATATTCAAGAATGACTGTTTCTCCATACCAATCACTCATCAAACCAGATACTGATGCCAACAGAGAGGTTCCAACTAAACCATTCAATTTGTCAAAAAACATAACTGAGAGATTTTCTCTAAAGGGTAAAGTCACTGTCATTACTGGTGGTGCAGGTGCTATTGGATCTGCAATTGCTGAAGGTTATGCTCAAGCTGGTGGTGACGTTGCCATTTTAGATCATGCTCATAGCGACAATGGTTTAAGTAAAAGATTGGCCACCGTTTATGGCATCAAATCCAAGTTTTACCAAATTGATGTCACTAATGCTGAACAAGTGAAGGAAGTTGTTGGCAATATTGAAGAGGAATTTGGAACAATTGATGTTTTTGTTGCCAATGCTGGTATTGCTTGGTACACTGGGTCCATTCTCAATGACGATTCAACTCCAGAAAACTGGAGAAAAGTGTTTGATGTCAATGTCAATGGGGTTTTCTATTGTGCTAAATATGCGGGACAAATTTTCAAAAAGAAAGGTTCTGGATCATTCATCATTACTGCTTCCATGTCAGCTCACATTAATAATGTACCAAACTATCAAACTGCTTACAACTCCGCAAAGGCTGCAGTAATGCATATGGCCAAAGGATTAGCTGTTGAATTCGCTGGATTTGCAAGAGTCAATTCAGTAAGTCCTGGTTACACAAATACATTGTTGTCTGCGCCAATACCGACTGAACAAAGAGCTAAGTGGTGGGGTCTCACGCCAATGGGAAGAGAAGCTGAAACCGATGAATTGGTTGGTGCTTACTTGTACTTGGCTAGTGATGCATCAAGCTTTACCAACGGTTCAGACATTAGAGTTGATGGTGGATATTGCTGTGTATAATAATAGAGCTTGTTTTCATGAAATAGGAGTTAAATATCAGGGTATACAATTTTGAGAAATGAACACTGTGGTTCACTCTGCTTCATGTTTGTAGTATATAAAAGACTTCTGCTTGAATAGGATAAGATAAGCTGACCCCTTTGATGGGAACATTATAAATCAATCATTAACATGGTAAATTGGTTCCGAAGGGAAGGATTACAATAACCACATTGTATACGCAATTCATTGACGTCGTTGATATCGCAACTTTTGTTGAATGAGAAGTAATTGTATCAGCGATTGTTCCTGTATGGATCGTTCAAGGTTGCGTTCATTGAATCAGGCAAAGCTCAGTCCAATCATAGATAGAACATCAGTATATACATTCCGACAAATATAAGTGTTGTGTTGTATGTATTTTTGATGACTGGAGGAGCATCTTTGAAGTCACTAGAGAAGTACTTACAGAGAGAGTTTGTAGATAAATACTACTGGCTGGCAGCACGTCATTGTTTATTCCCTTTCGCTAGCTTTGTATTGTATAAACCTATCCAAATTGATCCACGTCTCCTCCATTTTCACTTTGATATGCGGTTCCTTACTCTTGTCAATCTTTTTGTAAAACTCCTTGATTTTAGGCTCGAGATCCTTCAACGTGGTCAAGTAATTATGCTGCACAAATATAGGGTAATCGTATTCGAACTCCTTATCTCCAAAAATATCGTAGATTGCATTCAATGATTCAATGATCACTTCTAAGTTCCTTGTTTTTTGAGGCTCATTACATGCTGTTTTGATTGATCTTAACAAGAACTGTGATATCATAAAAGTGATTTCCATGTTTTTAGTTATTGGTGCAATTGATCCTAGAACCCCAACGGTATTCAAAAACTCATCTGAGTTATCTTCTGTTGCCTCTTCCTTTTGAAGAGCTTCTATAAAATCCTTAGTTAGGTCGTCAACGATTACACTTCCCAAGCTCTTGACGAGTGCCCAAAATATACCCATACATTCCATTCGAATTTTATAAGAATCCATGCTTTGTATAATACCACCTAATTGCATTGACTTATCATACCAAGCAACTGGGATAGGCTCACAACATAACATAAGCCAGCAAAAGTTATTGAGTGCGCCAATGATTTGACTGCTCAATTGTAAGACGTTTGCTTTCAACTCAAACTTGAAAAGCTCAATCAACATTGGTTCGATTTGTTCAAGTAGCACTTTTTGCATATCGGGTGATAAATGGACGGGCTCCTCGGGGTTCTCTTCGTTATCTGACATATACTCAAGGACAGAAGTAATGACACTCAAACTAACTTCAATAGTTGACAAGTCTCTCTTCGTTTCGATCTTGGTATCATTGTTTGAGGATAAATCTTTTTCTAACGTGTTGGCATCTTTCTTAATTGGCTCGTTTGCATTATTTGGATGGGCAATTGACTCAATGCGTTCCAGTAGTTTCTCCAAATTAATGCTCGTTGCAATATTAAAAATGTTTTGCAAAATCTCTCCCAAGACTTGTTGCTTATTAGTATGGGTAGATTCCAATACTTCGTAGTTATTAAACTTAATTCCTTCAATATAGACCTTTGCCAAGTTGCTGCTTGATTTATCAACATATGAAATCAACTTGTCCCAATGTGTGAATCTTTCCAATTTCTCAACAAATTCAATTGACTCAGTGGAAAATTCATAGATAAATTCCAACAATGCATCAAGCAACTTATTTGTAACTTTTAAACCACCATTTATGTGACCGTCAATGATCCTCAAAATAAAATCGAGAATTGGATCAATCTTGCTGAGAATAGACTCGTACATTGGATCATCTCCGCTAGCAAGAACCACGATCAAACTCAATATGTTTTCAGTGAAGTCATATAGTAGCTGTAATTTCGATTTATCCTTTTCGACATTTCCCTTCTCCTGTAAAAACTTGAATGACTCGTCGATTTTGTTCAATGCGCTCTCAATGCTTGTCCATATACCCTGTCTCCATAAATACTTTACGACATCGTACCCTTCTTCAATGCCCAAATTTCTCAAAAGACCAAAAGCCTCAACAACAATTTCATCGTTGAAATCATTTAGACAAGTTTGCATAACAACAGAAATCAATTTTTCTTTGAGAAGCAACTTTCTCATACGAGCATCTTCGGATAAAATGGTAATGGCACCAAGGGCCATTGATTTTTCATTTGGTATAGTAGAGTTGAGTTTGTTTATAAGGGGCAAAATTTTCGAGGTTCTGGTTGCTTCATCTTTCTTAGAGTCTTGTTGTGATTTAGATCCAATCGGATTCAACCTTGCCTTTTGATTCTTTCTTCCCTTTTTCAATTTGCCCATGACTTGGTAGACTCAGCTTGTATCAGTTTGGGCGATGGAATACTTTTTTTTTTTTTTTTCTCAAAACACTTGCGATGATGAGACGCAAAATGGCAAAAAGTTTGCAACCGTTCAATCAGGACTGGCGCCAATGAAAACCAAAGAAGATTATTGGTGTTTGCAACAACAGTTAAAGTGCATTAAATATTCATTAGCTAAAGAAACTTGTAACAACTATATAGAAAAAAGAAAACCGAAAGAACAAACTGCAACACAATAGCCATTGCAAACAGCTTGTGGAAACCACAAAAAAGAAGCCAGGAAAAACTTCCACACTGCTTTGAAACCAACCATAACAAGATAAAAGAAAAAGAAGACACCACTTGAACAATGCACTTTAAGTAGTTTCTCTAGCTCTCGATACTCAATAGACCACCTTAATCACAACAAGCTCAACGCTTCTTGATTTATATGTAATTGGTTTGTCATACAATTTCCAAATTGGAGAAGAAGCTTGTGAGTCCCAAAAAGTGGTTTTGTCATTCAATGCTAACAAAGGATATCCATTCACATACTTTATTGAGAACCCATTGGTATACAAAGCATCAGGTTGAACAGGATTATCAAATTGAAGCTGGTGATTAGCAACAATAGACCCAGTTCTTTCATGCGTGTCTTTCAAAACAGTATTTTTCAAAGTAAAGATGGGTAACCACGGTTGATACTTGATGGAATATGATTTTGGGTAGTACTTCGCAGCGGTGTAATTATCATCTTCTTCTTCTTCTTCAGCAGGGTCGTAACCACGCTTCCAATCGGCATGGCCAGTAGGTTCCGAATCATCCTCAGTAACTGGTTGAATAGTAAAAGTTTGGTGGTGACCACCCCAATGTGGTTTTGAGCCATGTTGATAATACTTGATGTGATCAAATTCAAGCTGACCATCTTCTTCTTGAAAAGTTAACCAAACTTGGCCATCAATTTTGACTCCCAAGGTGAACTTTTCTGTGTAATGAGGCTTTGAACGGTGTGGAACAACTGGAGTAATTGGGACTTGTTGTGGGTTGTGGCCTTCATTATCATCATCATCACCACCGCGTTTGATCAAACTTGATTGAGTAATAGCTAATAAACCAAAAGTGGCAAGTACAGAGGAAAACTTCATGTTATTGATAGCAAATTGTTGTTGTTTGTGCTTTGAGAGCATTAAGGTGGTACAATAAGGAGAAACTGAGCTGTTATTTATACCACGAGAGTGTGGCATTTGCGATGGCTCCATTTCTTGGTGAAGTTACTCATTTTTTCATGGTATGGCATGATTCCTAGTAATAGACACCAATGAGCCCCTCAATTTACTTCATGCACAGTATACTTGTTGCAAGCTGTTATCAAAATTAGCAAGCTTCATTTTTCTCATCATCATCTCTTGAAACCACACCTGAAACGCCACCACCACACTTCAACTCAAAAGAAGTCACACTGTGTTGGAATGTAAGTCAATGAGGGGGGGTATACTCTAGTTTGTTTCACGTATTCAGGATGGAAAAAATCTAATGTAGATGAATGATGCAATGTGTATCATCAAATTGCGAATTGTGAATTACTGTAAAATGGAACCAAGTAGCATAAATTTTTTGACAATGATCCATCATCATCATCATCATCAGACAACCTTCACAAATGCGTGATTATATAACGAGTGTGGCAAGACTAAATGAGTATAGTTTTCCCCTAAAAGACACAACACATTGCCAAGACAAAAAGTTTGACTAGCCATCTTCAAAAAGTTGACTAGCTTTCAAACATACTCAATAGCACAACTGTGGTCCACGAGCAAGCTTGGACCCGATCAAGTCTCATTGACAATGCATTCTCCATAGGTTGTTACATCTGTAGCTTGAAGTTTAGATGGGTACAAAGTCAGCAAATCAGCGACAAACTCATGTAATATTTATGAATAAAGTGAGCGGAGCCATTACTCTCGATTCACATACCCCATTACAGGTAACATTTATCAGTTGTTGAACTCTGTAGCGGCTCTTCGTTGGTATAGATCTGCATCCACATCAATGACTGGAACATCAAGCAAAATGTTGTAGCATTCTCTTGTTTAGACGAACAATACCAGAGTAACGAGGTCATACATACTTAACTCAACTCCTTCTATGAAGCACCCAATTGAGCTTGTTGAGCTTGATTAGAGGATTATTCATTATGTAATTGAATGTGGTAATTGGATGCGTGTACCAAATCCCAAAATCTTATGCTCAGATTAAGAAAACAAAAAAAAAGAAACCAATAAATTGTATGTTTCAATCACTTTGTTCACTCAAATTCAATCAATCAACAAATTAAACTGAAGAACACACTACCCATTTGCTTCCAAATATACTCACTAACACCTAAGGCTTGTTTTCAATAGACAACCATCAAGTATACACTCAACGCTACGTATCGACACGTTGCCTTTCAATAGAAGTGACTTTTTCTTCCCCCATATATATATTCAATTAGAGTTGCTTGGTTACATACCGACCCCATTACAACTACAATACAAACAACTTGAACCACATCACTCATGTTATCAACCAGACCAAAGTTTTTATATCTCACCAATAAGCAACTACAAACAATAAGCAAAAGACTTATATCCTCCACTTCCAAAACATCAGTCAATTCTTCCAAGTTACTTAATCTATCAAAGACATTTTTCAGATCACTTCCCAAGACTGAACAACAGCAATATCTGAAACAGGGCAAGAATGTGGCACTTGTATCTGGCATCATAATAGTTGGCTCGTATATTGCTTTCAATCAATCAAATTATTACAGCTTGGATACCTTGCCACTGCTGCCTCCATCATCTCAAGCAGTAGGAGGAACAAGTGCAATAACAGCAAATGCGACTGCTAGTTCATTTGCCAAACCTCCAAAATTGTTGGAGGACAAGAAGCTATTTTCCACTTCGACATCATCAATGCATCAAGAGAATAGTATCAGTCACCAACAGCACAAAGAAGGTATTTTCTTGCTAAACGATGAGCAGGTTGATACGAAATTACGTCAGTTTGAAGAAAGCTATTTCATCAATCGAGGTAAAGGGGTCATGAGGTATGATATCTGCCAATTGCCCTCAAACTCTCCCATTGAAGATGATAGAGCTGAAGAGATTATTCAAGTACCAATCTTGCAAGACAACAACATCAAAACCACCACTGATTGGCTCTTCTTTGGTGTGTTTGATGGGCATGGTGGCTGGACTACTAGTTCAAAGTTGAGAGATGAATTGATTAATTATGTGATTAATGAGTTGGGTACAATCTACAAGCCTGTTCAAGGAGAAGAGAATCTTAGATATGTGCCAAATAGTGCAACTATTGATCAAGCTATAAAAAATGGATTTCTAAAATTGGATCATGAAATTGTCAATAAAAATATTGAAAAATTACTCACTGATGGGAACAAAGCAAAAGCTGCTGAATTATTGATGCCTGCGTTATCTGGCTCCTGTGCATTGTTGTCATTCTACGACACGAACTCAAAAATGCTTAAAGTGGCTGTAACAGGAGATTCGAGAGCTATTTTGGGTTCTTTCAAGGATAATCATTGGACAGCTAGACAATTGAGTATTGATCAAACAGGCTCAAATCCAACGGAAGTGGCAAGAATCATCAGTGAACATCCAGATGAACCTAAAGTTATTCGTAATGGTCGAGTCTTGGGTAGTTTAGAACCAACCAGAGCATTTGGTGATTGTCGTTACAAACTCCCAGCTTCAATACAAGAACGTATATACAAGCAGTTTTTTGGCAAGCGATTACCCAATCACTTAACATCGCCGCCATATGTTACTGCTGAACCGGTGATAACCACAACCAAAATCAATCCTGACAACAATGATTTTTTGGTGATGGCCAGTGATGGATTGTATGAAATGTTAACCAATGAGGAGATTATTGGTTTAGTAGTCAAATGGATGGAAAGAGAAAAGATGGTCAAGCCACAAAAATCATTTTGGAATTTCTTTGGTAAAGTTGGTGAAAACAAATTACCAGAAGTGGAGGATATTACTATGGATAAGGCAAGCAAGAAACCTATTAGGAAATCAACTGGTGGTGGAAGCTTCTTGTTACAAGATAACAACGTGTCAACTCATTTAATTCGTAATGCGTTATCCAATGGTGGATCAAAGGAACAAACCTCAATGATTATATCGATTCCAAATCCTGTATCTAGAAGATATCGTGACGATTTGACGGTGACGGTTGTATTTTTTGGTAACAATATGAATGAGGCAAATGAAAATGGTACATTGGAGATTAATGCAAGTGCAACCGCTGGAGGTGCTGATGCTTCAAAGCCTAAATTATAGAGGAAAGGAAAGAGAGAGGGGGAAGAAACAAGGTTTGGATGACATGTTATATCAACTTTACCAATCGTGGAGTATCGTAATATTTATTACCTTTGTTTTGTTAATAGAATATAAATGTATGTGATTGATTTTTATTACAGACTTTGATACTTTTTACAGTTGGGTTATTCTTTGAATTTAACCGAGCATAAAATACATTATATTTTTGTCAATGGTACACGTTCTAGCAGATCCTGTGACTTATACATGTATCACTACGCTACCTTGTTTCGCCCCTCCCTCCCCTCCTTCTTCCCCCACATAAAGAAAAAGAAAAAAAATAAAAAATAAAATCCAATGGGAATCAAAGGGAAGATAATTTTTCAAAATCTACATAAAAATAACCCAACTTTTGATCTTTCCGTTCTATACATCCTGAGCCAGTGACCAACCTCCTTTACTACTACCTGATGTCAGAAGAAATCAAGAAACAAGATGATTTAGCATCAACCACTGTGCAAAACACCAGTAACACCGCTGGTGCTAGTACAAGTGCTGCTACCGATGATGCTCCTGCTGCTGCTACTGCTACTTCTTCTGCTACCAACCCTCAAGATAAACCAGAGGAAAAATCCAAGGCTGCTACTGGTGGAGATGACGTTGACGATTTAGATGACTTGTTGGATGATTTTGCCGACGATGTACTCAATAAACCACCAGGATCGACGGTCGACAATCAGTCGCAAAGTGGTGGCTCCACTTCCAGAAAGGATGGCAAGACAAATACTGCATCTGCCACTGATCCAATTAATGAAGATTTCCAAAACTCTGTTGCTGAGTTAATCAAGGATATGAAGATTGAAGATCCGGAAACGCAAAAACAATTTGAAACTTTGGTGCAACAATTTGAAACTGATCATCGATCGGAAGCAGAGTCTGGAGCTCAACAATCTGCCAATTTTGATTTTGTCATGAAGGAGACTATGGAAAGATTACGTAAATCTGGTGAAGATATTGACTCCAAGATTAAAAATGATTCTTCCGGTACTAATCCTGAAGATATTTTGACTCAGTTGCTTGCGGGCATGAATGAAAATGGATTGGGTGGCGGCGATATGGATATGAGTAAATTATTGATAGACATGTTGGAACAATTGAGCTCAAAAGAAGTATTGTATGAGCCAATCAAAGACTTAAACACCAAGTTCCCTCAATACTTAGAAGACAACAAGAACAAGTTGGATCAAGAACAATATTCAAATTATACCAAGCAGTATGAGATGACAAAAGATATTTTGAAAGTATTTGAAAGTGATGGTTATAGCGACTCAAATAAGGCACAACGAGATCAAATCAATGCCATGTTGGAAAGTTTACAAGAATTGGGTCAACCACCAGTAGAGTTGGTGGGTGACACTGGTGATTTCTTGCCTGGTTTTGGTGGCAATGGCAAAGATGGGCTTGATGGACTTGATTTTGATGGAAAGGATTTACCACCTGACTTGGAAAAGAATTTACAAGAAGGGTGTCAACAACAATAAACTTTCAAAAACACGCTACCCTTCATATAAAATTGTTTATATCGTAATTTCTATACACGTAATCCCGATCTATTTGCAAAATCATTGTAGTATTGTAACATATCACGAGTGATGCCACGTGAAATGCCTTGCAAAGCATGTTCGAAATGTCTATTTTCAACATGTTGTGCATTACGATCCTCCATAATTGCATTTAAACCAGCTTCTTGACACAACAAGGTAACTTCAGCACCTGAACAACCCTCGGTAAGTTTAGCATATTGACCCAAATCAACATCAACTAAATTAAACTTGCGACAACATTTGGTCAATATTTGCAATCTTGCTTCATAATCAGGTGGAGCGACATATATGTGACGATCCAACCGACCTGGTCTAAGTAATGCAGAATCTATTTCAGTTGGTTTATTGGTGGCACCAATAATGACAACACCCTTCAACTCTTCGACTCCATCAATCTCATTCAACAATGATGTCAAAACATTCTTTGATGCAGTAGTAGTGGTACCGCCGTCACCATCGCCATCTCGATTACTGGCAATAGCATCAATCTCATCCAAAAAAATGATGGATGGGGCAGCGGCTCGAGCTTTTCTGAAAATCTCCCGAATTGTACGTTCACTTTCACCAACATATTTGTTAAATATTTCTGGTCCTTTGATTGCCAAAAAATTTAGACCCGATTCTGTTGCTAGTGCTTTTGCCGTTAGAGTTTTGGAACAACCTGGTGGACCATACAATAAAACACCCTTTGGTGCATTGACGCCCAACTTGGCAAACGACGCTGATGCTTCTAGTGGTAGTTGAACTACCTCGACTAGTTTCTTTTTCAATTCCTCTTGTCCACCGATATCAGACCAGTATACTTTTGGCATTTCTAAAAATATCTCTCGCATAGCTGATGGCCTTATTTCCCCGAGCGCTTCGTATACGTCATCTAAGGTCACTGTGATCTCGTCCTGTGGTGTACCATTATCCAAACCTCTATTGATAGCTTTCATCACTGCCTCTCTACACAATGCAGTCAAGTCAGCACCAACGTAACCATGAGTCTTTGTCGCCACCGTGGCAATGTCCTCCTCGGTCAATACATATTTATTCTTGTTCATTTTATCAAATTGCTTTTGTAGAATATCTTGTCTCGCTTCAACGTCCGGTATGCCAATTTCAATCTCTTGATCAAATCGACCCGGTCTGCGCAATGCAATATCTATCGAATTTGGTCGATTGGTGGCTCCAACAACAACTATTCTTCCGCTATTATCCATCCCATCCATCATTGTAAGCAACGTGGCAACAACCCGACTCTCTGTCTCTCCAGAATCATCTGAATTACGAGACGGAACAAGCGAGTCAATTTCATCCATGAAAATAATTGATGGCTGGAATAGTGCTGCTTCTTCAAAAATCTCACGAATAGCATTTTCCGTCTCTCCCAAGTATTTTGATACAATCGATGGTCCATTAATGGTTAGTATATGCGCATTTATATCATTAGCTGCACATCGAAGAAGCATTGTCTTTCCTGTACCTGGTGGACCATAAAGCAATATACCTCGTGGTGGTGATATTCCAAAGTCTGAAAACAAAGTTGGGTTATGCAAGGGAAGTTCTATAGTGGACTTGAGTAGATTTGTCTGTTTTGCAAGTCCACCGACTTGCGAAAACGTTGGGGGGTGTGGTAAAAGTGGATATTTGGTGATTGAAGGTTGTGTTTCATTGCTCTTCTCTATAGTAGCTTGTGGTGTGTATATGTATGCAGGTGAAACTGTACGTAAAGGGTTCTCATCCTCTACAATAGTCAATTGCTTCATCTTTGCCTCTATACCACCTTGTATGTCAATGATTGTGAATCCACCTACTCCATTCTCCTCGACTGCCAAACCGGGGTAGATGAGCCCTATTTCTTCCAACAACGATTTTGGGTCCCCTTCTCCATTTACCGTCACTTCCAGAACATACTGTGGTTGCCCATTATGTCTCACTATGTTGACTCTATCTCCTAGTAGTAATCCACCAAGATGCCTGAAATTTTTGGACATTGTTATTACATTCCTCATTGGTATATCATCACTCGGTACAGCGATGGCAATGATACCTGGCTGGCCATTCAACTGACCAACATGAACAAAATCGTTTGGTTTCAACTCCAACGCTTCAAAAACTTCGCGACTTAGATATACATTGGCTATGGTTTTTGGTTTGGCGGTTGATGAGTGTGGTCGAACAATGAATGATTTTGGTATTTTTATCTTTTTAGATGCGGATTGTGGAGCGGGATCTAGTGATGGTGCCTGCTTCTTCTTGGTTGATGATTTAGATGACATTGTTCTCAGGTATTTCTCCCAGGTTGTTGTAAAATTTTGGGTGAAAATTCGATCCAATCTGATACTTTGAAATTTTGATGACAAAAACAGAAATTTTTTGGATGAGCTGCAAAATATTCATTGTAGCCACAACTAACCCATTCCATTCCTTTTTCTTGCGCAATACATTCACAGCATCCCACAATACGCTCCCCACAAGTTATCACTCACTCAAATGGAAACAACACTACTACTATGAGACTCAGCACTACCGCCTTACAAAACACTGCAATACGACTACTGCCGAACCGGCAAATCAGCACCTGGTTTCTACCGAAGTACAAACTGTTTAGTGAAATCTATCGCAAATTTAAACCTTCATTTTTGAATCACTACGCTTTCATAGATAATACCAAAACGGTACACTTTTCCAAGACTGAAAACCCGGGGCTTTTAGCGCAAAGAGATGGTCCAAATATACTCGATCAAATTTTAAAAGCATCATCGAGTGACTCTCGATACGAGCAACATGTAGAACCGTTGATTAACTACATTGATCCTGTAAAGTTGCTGAATGAAGAGCTCGCGTGCGTATCTAACGGACTCACCAACTTGGAGCTACGAGTTACAAATGAAGAAGGCAAGGTTGTATTTATTGAAACCGATCTCCTTCGACGGTTAGGCAAACAAGCCTATGCTCTTGCATTAATAAACCAGTTTAAAATTTTCCAAAACATGGGATACTTGTCAAACTCAGAGACAGATATAGACTCAGATATCACCTGGCTACTAGATAACAAAATCATTTTGGAGTTTATGAACTTGAATGGACTATCGAAATGTGTCTCGATGAACAGTGAACTATTGATCAATGAATATCTCAACAACACTGAATTCGAAGACAAAAAACGAGTTGTGCTCAATGCCACAACGATCGGAAGCTTTTACACTTTGATTGGGTTGACTCGTGTCAGACCTCGACCGGGGCTGCAAGACTTGATGAATAAAATAATCAATGGTAAACGAGGTGTGTTTAATATATTGAAGCAAAATGCTTGAAGGGTATTATGTACATAGAATAAAAGGTATTTATAGATATAGCGATGCACAAAACACAATGTCTCGTTTGATCTTTTCCTGTGCTTCAGCCATTTTCAAATGTAACTTTGAATCACCAATGATCAAGGCGGCATTCTTTACTTCACGACAAATTTCATCTAACCTTGTGATAACTCTGACAATTGTCCCTTCTGATTCAACACTGATGCCCATTATTTCATTGAAACTTAACCCGTTCGCCCACTCGTAAACAACATTGACTAAAGCAAATCGTTTACTTTCAACAAATTCCTCTTCCTCTGACGTTAGCGAAACCCGTTTCTCGATATATACTCGAAGCAACTTGTCAGCAATCTCATGTATTCTAGCTTTTCCCCTTTCCAATCTTGGAGTAATCAATGGTGGTTCCTCCTCTTGAGTTCTACCTTCATAAACAAAACACGACAAAAGCGCTACAATTTCAGCTGGCTCAAAATCACCGAGAAAGTTATCGAGAATCAACTCAGTAAGGA
Organism: Lodderomyces parapsilosis; assembly: GCF_000182765.1. Classification (NCBI taxonomy): domain Eukaryota; kingdom Fungi; phylum Ascomycota; class Pichiomycetes; order Serinales; family Debaryomycetaceae; genus Lodderomyces; species Lodderomyces parapsilosis. The sequence continues at coordinate 1,197,421 of NW_023503281.1, read as the reverse complement.
TCAACTCCCAGCCAGAGTTAATTTCACACGCAACTCTACCTTTCAAAACAACATTGTGTTTCTCATCGATGAATCCGAGGGTTTCAAGAACTTCTAATCTTTGTTCATAATCAGGCAAAAGATCCAAATTTTCATCTGAGATCAACCTCTCCAATCCTTCCAATTCCATTCGAAGAAGGTGCATCTCACGATATTCAGCATAATGCTGCTTGAAGTTTGAGCATGTGAAGGCTTGCAAGTCAGTAATCTTTGACAAAACATTATCCTTTTCAGTACACAAATCATGAAGGGATATTTGTTTGGTATTGTTGAAACTCATCTCGTCCAACTTGTTTTGGAACCAAAGAGCACTGTTGATTTCCTCTTCTGCTTGAACAACCGCTTCGCGTTTGTTTTCAATTATCGCACTCATTGAGCCCTTCAATGCGAGCCTGCTTATGAAATTGACATTTTCATATGGGACCGTTACCACTTTGAGACCGCCACCATATTTAATTTTGGTAAAGTTGTTGCGCAAATAAGTTTTGATTGGAATGTATGGCAACTTGTATTTTTCTTGTGTAGTTTCGTATTCCTTGCCATGGTTGAATGTGAGTAGGAAAATACTGTCATTAACGCTATCTGACTTTACAACAAATCCAAATCTCAATATAGATTCCTTATCTCGAAAGCAAACTAATCTTCCAATCTTCAACAATTGTGTCTTCAATATGGGGGATCTGTGAATATCGACAACGCATTGGCCATAAACATCCTCGTACTCAAACATGAGCTTACAAGTTTCTTCGACATTCTTCAAGTCACATTCGGCACACGATTTCAAAGTCAAACTGCTTAATGTGTTTGTAAGCACATCATGTCTCTTTTTGTTCTCTGGGAGTAACACCTGGGCGGAATTCTCACTAAAGGAGTGCTTTATCATCTCCTCTACTTTTAAAGCTTCGATCCTGAGCAAGTTCAAAATCATATTGTATGTCAATCTGAATTGTGATTGCAATTTGGTAGGCGTTCCTAAAGCCACTTCTTTGAAGTCAGTTGGAGATAATGCCTCATTGTAAGCCATGACTATGACAGTACCAGTGGCATCCAATCCTCTTCTACCAGCACGCCCAGACATTTGAGTAAACTCTCCCGGCAAAAGGTTTCTAAATCCTCTACCATCGTGTTTTCTCGTCGAACTAAACACAACTGTTCTAGTTGGTAAGTTCAATCCCATGGCAAATGTCTCAGTTGCAAACAAGACCTTTACCAATGTCTTGGCAAATAAAATTTCAATACATTCCTTAACAATTGGTAAAAGACCACCATGATGTACTGCTATACCTCGACTAAGCATTTCACGAATCTTTATAATTTGAGGCAATTCACGATCCTCTTTTTTCAATCTTCCCACAGCTCTATCAATAAACATGTGAATCTCTGATTTTTCCTTCGCAGTGCAAAAATCAACCCCGTGTAGAGAATCAGCATACATTTCACACTTTTTCTTTGAGAAAACGAAAATAACTGCTGGTAGTAAATTATTCAGTTTCATATAATGAACCAATTCCGGCCAGGTGTTTTTGTTTGGGCCATCTGTTCCAAACCTTTTAGGACCTGAAAAATTACCATAATTGTTGGCTGCGCCGCCTCGACCGCCACCACCACGACCGCCTCCTCTAGCACCACCTCTGCCCCTAGTGACTGCTCTGTTACCGCCTCTGGCTGTTCCGCCTGGTCCACCTCTACTTCCTGAACCCATTGTAGTTGAAGGAAGCTCCTTTTTGGAGTTTCCTGCTTCAAGCAAATTCTTGTGAGCCTTGAATTCATTTTCAAGAAACCTCCTACTTGAGTCAACAACTTTAAAGAGTTTATTCTTGGCTGATATGAAAATCTCCAACGGTACAGGTCTTTTCGGAGTTGAAATAACATAGATATCTTTTTGCTTAGTACGCCCAACCCAGTTGGCAAACTCAAACGTATTAGGAACAGTGGCCGATAATAAAATGTACTTGACATGATCTGGCAACATAATAATCACTTCTTCCCAAACCACACCTCGATCTATATCATTCACATAATGCACCTCATCAAAAATGACAAATTCGACATCTCTAATCAAATCAGCACCACGATACAACATTGAACGCAAAATCTCAGTAGTCATAATGAGACAATTGGCCTCTGGGTTAATTTGAACGTCACCAGTAATTAATCCAACGTCAATATCTTTGAAAGTTTCTTTGAAATCTCTAAACTTTTGGTTTGATAATGCTTTGATAGGGGATGTATAAATACATTTTGTCATGTTTCTTTTTGCCATTGCAATTGCGTACTCAGCAACAACGGTTTTACCTGCCGAAGTATGAGCTGCTACAAAAACAGAATCACCTTGTTCTAAATGAAACACAGCTTCTTTTTGAAAAGTGTCTAGCTCAAATGGCCATTTCCTGGCCATATTGGGCACCAATTCGTTAAAATCTTCTATCTTATGGTCCAAATCAACAACATGTGCCCAATCTCGCTTTTCAACCGGTCTCCTGTCGTCGTACTTGAATGATTTATAGTCGAAGGGGACTAATCCTTCTATTTCATTCGCATCAAACGGGAGTCTTGACTTTGATCCAGCTGATGCTGTTTCGCCATTTGTTCCATCTACTAAAAAATGCTCTTTAATGGATTCAGTGAAATCTCCTCCATTTTGATCCTCTTCCTCCTTGCTCAAATCCTCCAATTCTGCCAATCCCTTTGTTTCTCCGACATCCAAACCTCGCGAGAGCCCAGGTGGTATATCAAACAAACCATACTCATTTCTATGCAAATTGGAAGTAGCATCCTTCACCTCACGATCCATTGACGCCTGTTGTAATAATCCTCCAGGTTGAAAGGGTAAAAACCCAGTTTTTCCTCTTAGACTTTCACTTTTTGATGTGTAATCTCTATTGATACTCAAAGAGTTTGATGCATATGCGTTCACCGCATTCAAATCGACTTCCTCACGATATCCTGATATCTTACCCTCAATTCCCGATCTCTTGAATCTGATTTTCGTTCTGTTCAAACTGGATGGATTAATGACTAGTCTTTGAATCACTTTTTCCCTATCCACATCTGGTTTCGGTTGTACAAGATCGAGCAATTCCCAACTAAGTTCTGGAGATGGCTTCAAAAAGTCATCAATGAGTTGCTGATTTTTTTCTTCCTTGGTTGGTTTTGCAAACTCATACGTAGTTTCTTTATACGGATCAACACTCAATGGCGAATCCTTGTGTTCTGTGAGTTCCTCTATGAGCATTACTGATTGAAACTTTAAACCGGTCTTTTCACTGATTGATAGAATATCTCAGAACAAGACGAAATTTGTCAACTGCTATTGTGGCGACGCGCAGCAAAAGACGAAAAAAAAAAAAAAAAGAATCTTGTTTCTTTCACGAAATCATCAGACAGACGCATAGGACAAAACAGACAGACCAGACAAAACAGACAAAACAGAAAACCTTTTAATACCCTTTGCGTTGTTTGTATAACTACTTCAAAACTACTTTGAAACCACTTGAATCTTTTACTTTGTCCTTCATTTTTTGCTGCCACTATTTATTATTATTGTTTTTTTATCCCATACCCTGAACCCACAAAGTAAGTGAGATATGTCCCTTCGCAATATCAGATTACAAGAAGAGAGAAAACAATGGAGAAAAGACCATCCGTTTGGCTTTTTCGCTAGACCAATAAAAGGCGCAGATGGCTCTTTAGATTTGACTCAGTGGAGAGCTGGAATTCCAGGAAGAGCAGGCACGATATGGGAAGGCGGTGTTTACCCACTAAAATTAACCTTTCCTCCAGAGTATCCATCAAAACCACCCATAGTCAAGTTCCCGGCAAATTTTTACCATCCAAATGTGTATCCTAGTGGTACTGTTTGTTTAAGTATATTGAATGAATCTCAAGATTGGAAACCAGCAATCACTTTGAAGCAAATAGTGTTGGGTGTACAAGAATTATTAGACACGCCAAATCCAGACTCGCCTGCTCAAGAGCCTGCTTGGAAAGCTTTCAGCAAGGACCCGAAGTTATACGAAAAGAAAGTATTGGACCAAGCTAAACGTTTTCCGCCTTCGGTATAAGCTAGCGTATATTCTTTTTTTACGTGTGTATTTTTTAATGGGAATTGAAAGAAAGAAATTCGACAGAGCTATTGAGTCTTTACTCTTTTGCTCTAATAAAAGCATTATATTCCTTGTGTACTTATACCTCTAAACTACGTCACCACTATTTAATAAATCCCTACTTTTGAATATAGTCTCTCCCGACCTTGCTTCTCCTAGTTGTGATGTTCCCTTTTCTTTATATGTGCTGACGGCTGGTATATCGGCTTTGAGTCTAGAAACCAATGTAGAATATGCTCTCGGTTCCAACTTGATCAACGTATGCAAGGGAATAGACATCCATGGACTTTCCTCCTGTGGCACATTCATAAAGTAAGCATATAGACAACGCAATACAGCTTGATGAGTAATTATAAGAATATTCTCTTGACGCTCCAACTCCATGATTATAGGTTCTAATCTTATAACAATGTCCCGATAAGACTCTCCACCACGATATCTATATTCATATTTGTTGTCATCTCTAGCTTTAAAGTCCTCTGGGAACGTTTTTTCAATCTCCTCATATGTCATTCCATCACATTCACCCGCATCCAATTCATCCAATGCTTTCCACTGTAATTTTTTATATGGCAAAAACGAAGCAGTCTCTTGGGTACGTTTTAAAGTTGAAGTCCAAACTGTTAAATTGGTATGTTTGTGTTCCTCGCCTAGCGACTTGAGTACTAGCTCAGGCAATTTTTTAGCATATCTCCATCCACGTTCTGACAAATCAGCATCGCCCCCAATCTGACCAGTCAAGTTGAATTCTGACTCTCCATGTCTTGACAACCAAATGCTCCTTGGCTTTATATGCAAGTTCATGACATAGTACACAATTCGACTTTCCAAGTAGGTCTCAATTCGATTTAATATAATCTGAGCATTAACATTCACAAGCTTGACAAATGTTAAATCCGAATCTGTTGATGCATCCATTGTTTCATAAACTGATTCATAGTATTCAATTCTTTTAAGAAAATCCGTCATTGCAAAATCATTAGGCTTTGAGACGTAGTCAGGAGATGTGGTCTTGACATCCATAATATTCTGCAAAATGAGTTCCTTGTCATCACACCAACTTTCCAAAAACATAGGTTCAATATAATTTTCTCTGCATAGCTTTAAAATGCGATCTCTCCTTTCCCTTGTAGAGTTTGTAGCATCCAAGATCCCCACAACTCCATTCTCTTCAACAAACCAATTCATCATGTCTTTGATTGCTAAATCGATAGCTTGTTTTCTATAAGCCAAACCCTTTTCATTATTTGGATCGAAAAACTCGGCATCAATGGCAGCATCTTTAGCCACCTCTCGCCTGTAATTCCCAACATTGAAGCATTTGGATTTTATCGATAGCCACGACAAGTATCGAACTATCTTTTGCGATATAAGAGACTTACCACGAGCTGGTAAACCAACCATAACCACACAAACTCGAACATTTTCAACGTGGGATATAGAATACACTGGCATATTTCAATAAACTGTAGGAGGGGGGGAGGGAAGAAACGTTCAAAAAAAAAGATTTAGAACTCAAAAAAAAAAAAAATTTGTGGGGTGAAAGGTAAGTTTGGTTCTCTCAGTGTTAGGAGCCCTTTTCTTTCGGTGGAATTGGGGAGGGGAGGTTGCTATTGCGAGAAAAATCCTTCAGCTTGAATGTATAAATGGCGACTTCTATCTGCTTGACGAATTGTAGTCCATGAAAGTGGTTTATAGTTGAAAGATGGAAGAAGTTCTGTTGAATTGAAGAATATATGAATGATGGATTTGATGGGAGTGTTTTTTCTCTCTTTCTCTCTTTTTCTCACTCTCTCTCTCTTCCGGCATTGTCCTTATTACAAGCAAAGAGAGGAACGAAAAAAGAAAAAAACAGAACAAGAGAAAAAACGATGTCAGGTGATTAAATCACGTGAGTACTCCTCAAGGTAGGTTTAAAATCATGCACAAAAGAAAAATTTATAACCTAGAAGCTTTTTGCTTTTAACGGTAACCAAACTTATACAGACTAATTCAGATAACCTCACAGGGCTTTTCTTTTACTCCCATAATGAAGAGGTTCCTTTCAAGAACAAACAAGTCTGACAGTTCAGATTCGAATCAAGACACGGACGCTGCAGCAGGGCAAGACGATACCAAGTCGAGAACGTCATCATCGTTGAGACCCAGCAAGAGTAATATTTCACATGAATCGTATGACTCAGTGACAGAACTCAGACCCATGTTTGGTGAAGCAAAACAACTGTCCCTGCTGCTGCTGCTGCTGCTGCTGCTGCAACATAGACCATCCGAAGCTGGGTTTTTTGACACGGGGTTGAACCTTAATCCACTGATATTGGGTCCTAGCGACACTGCAACTGTGGGAGCATCTAGTAGTAGGCACTCAACAGTGCAAAGAGAGGGTAACTCACTATTTTCAAGTAAACAGTCCTTTTCGACAAAGCAGTCGTCTCATCAAAGTGCAAACTCCACCAAACGTTCATTTCAGTACAACTATAGTCAACCTTTGCAAATTCTCGACTTGGAAAAGACTGAAACTGGAGATGAGAGAAACTATCATGATCGTGTCTGTGATGAGCTTAAGAAATTGAGTCAAGATCTAGCATACATTGTGATGCAATACAACAATGCCACTGTAAATTTGTCAACAACAGTGGTCAACTGCATCGATTGTTTTAAAGAATTCAACAACAATATAAAGGAGAAACAGGAATCAGACATTAGCACTTACAACAACTTGAACTTGAGAATGATTGTCAAATATTATCTTCATTTTTATGACAACTTGTTGAAGGATGATGTTTATATCAAGTTGAAGTTACTACTAGTTAAACATTTCAATGATTTCGCATTACACTTTAGCGATAATTTGAATGACCTTAATGTGATGGTAAAACCTCGCAATTTCTCAGTAGGAGCAGACAGTGTAAGGGATTTCCCTAACGAAAAAGTAATTGTTCGAATCATGGACAGAATTGCCCAAACTAGTATTTCAATGCAGGAACAAAATGGGTCATTCATAGCCCCAATAATGAGAGGGGTTTCCACGCGATTGAGCATATTGTGTTTATATTTCGGATATCCCGACCCTCAAGATATGCATTACAAATTGACTCAAAGTATTCACGATTTGTATGAAGATATTCATGTTATGGTGATGAGAAATCACATTGAACTTGCTTCTACGTCGGTACTGAACCCGCCACAATTGCCAACCCAACACAAACCAATAGTGTCAAATGCTTTACATAAGTTTAAATTACCATTCAGAATACCCACGGATCCATTGGAACCTCCAATATCCATGTCCATTTCCACTGAAAATTCAAACCGAGTTTCAGGTACGTTGGGTGGGTATATTTATCCCAAGATTGATCTCAAAAAGCAACCACAACTCAAGAGTTATGCGTCTAGCAAATTTGCTATTTCGTGTGGTCACGTATGTTTGGATCCACAAGACGCCTCGCATTATTGCAACATTGCATCACCATCGGCATCTTTGATCTCATTGTATAAGCTGGCTCTTACTGCACAATATCAAAGGCAAGGTGGTCAATTCAATGAGAGCCATATTGCATATGGAACAATTTTGAATGAGTTAGAGGAGATGTTTCCTTTGAAAAAAATCAAGGTTCAAGAAAAGAATTCACCAGAACATTACGAAATGCGAAACTTGCCACAAGTCAGATTTGGACAGATTATATGGGGTGAACGTACATTGATAAACTTGTCCGAATCCCCCAATGAAATTAGTGGCTTGGTTGAACGTAAGCTATCTGATTTGGCAATCATCAAGGTCAATAAGCACTTGAAGTGCTCGTATAACTACTTGGGAGATGATGTACAATTCAACGAGTTTGATCCAGCACTTATAATGGATAACTTGTACGTTCGTAAAGTGCTCAATTTGAAACGGTTCGTGCCTAAAACAATCCACGAAAATGTAAACGAGGTTGACCTGAGTGTGTCAACATCTTCATTGTCCCAAGATGAAGATCAATGCTATAATGGCATTCCCGTGTTCAAATATGGATCAACAACAAAATACACCTGTGGTAACTTGAATGGAATCAAATTAGTTTACTGGCTCGATGGAGCCATGCATTCACTGGAGTTTATCGTCAATTCGATCGAACACAATTCTGCATTTGCTGGTGGTGGTGATAGTGGAAGCTGGGTGCTTTCAAAATTACAAGATTTGGATGCAACAGCCAATGGATTGGGTGTCTTGGGTATGTTGCACTCGTATGATGGTGAATATAAACAATTTGGGTTGTTTACACCAATGTGTGAAATTTTGAACCGATTGGAAGAAGTGACAAATATAAAGTGGGGTGTTGTTGGTTGTGAGCTGCAAGAGAAGGATGAAAAGATTGGTGGTGGAGGAAGCGATGGCTCGCAGATGGTACAAGATGTTGAGTAGATGAAAATTTTTAAAAAAGAAAAAGTTACATGCTGGCTCGTGTATTTAGATACTGGACTATTTATAATAAAGACGAAAACTTTGATCCATGTGTTATTGTTTGTGTCAAGTTGGAGGTTTCTAATCTCTTGCGCAAATGAAACTGAACTAGAATGAGAAATTGTAAAGAAAAAGAAAAAGTTTCAATACTTGCAAACCACATCCCTCACACCCTCTACCACTTTTCTTCACGATGTCTTCTAGCGGAGGTAAACTCGTGGTTGGCGGAGTTGCAATCATTGCTTCCTGGTGGTTCGGGGTTAATTTCTGGAAACCCCTCATACTGTATGTGAACTCATCCTCTCACACACACACACACCCTCAAATTCCTCAAATTTGAGCACATATGCGAATTAATAAACTAACTCAACACTTTAGAGAACAACTAGATAAAGATGGCAACTTAAAAGATAAATACAAGTCAGAAATACCCAAAGATGAAGTCACTTCATGGTCGGATTTGAAACAGAAATGGGCTGCTGTTGTTGATCCACAACTGAATTTTTCTAATCAAGATAAAGCCAGTTTGGAGGAATTAAAGGAACATTTACAAGAAAATAAACCTAGGGATCAATGAAAAAAAAAAAAAAGACATGTGTTGGAGGCTGCGTGAATCACTCGAGTATTTGCTGTACGTTTCGCTTCAAGGCTCGATGTAGTGACCTGCATGGATTCATTATGTATACAAATGTACATACGGTATTAGACAATGTCAAATCTACAAAGTATTTCTCATACAAGCACCCCAAACACTATTAAACTTAATAACCTTGTGTAGATTTAGCAACTAAATACTATGGAATATATATATATGTACGTTGAAAACAACAAAATGACTGTAAAATACAAAAGATGGTGGGAAGTATCAATAATAATAATAAATAATGTACATTTGAATCAAAAGGATATACAGATATTGTGAATATATCTCTTTTCCCTCAACGACTCGCAAACGCTTATTTCTTACCAGCAGCGGCAGCTTTTTCAGCAGCAACGGCAGCCATCTTGTTCAAAGCAGAACCGTACTTGAACCATTCAATTTGTTCGTCGTTATAAGTGTGTGACAATTCAGTTTCCCAAGCCTCACCATCCTTTGGATGAACTCTCATGATAACATTCTTACCTGGAGCCAATTCAGTCAAACCGAGCAAATCAATTTCATCGGTTGGGTTAATCTTGTCGTAATCAGCAACATTGGTAAAGTTCAATGGCAACAAACCTTGTTTCTTCAAGTTAGTTTCGTGAATACGAGCAAATGACTTGGTAATAATGGCAAAACCACCAAGGAATCTTGGTTCCAAAGCAGCGTGTTCTCTTGATGAACCTTCACCAAAGTTTTCATCACCAATAACAACCCATTTGTGACCGGAATCTCTCAAAGCGGCAGCAGTTTGTGGAACACCATCCCATTTACCAGTGTAGTGGTTCTTAACTTCATTAGCTTTACCATTTTCAGCATTGGTAGCACCAATCATATAGTTGTTGGAAATATTTTCCAAGTGACCACGGTATTTCAACCATGGACCAGCCATTGAAATATGATCAGTGGTGGTCTTACCAACAGCTTTGATCAAAATTGGTAATCTTTCAGCGTCTTTGCCATCCCATGGCTTGAATGGTTTCAATTTTTGCAATCTGTCTGAGGTTGGGGAAATAACAACATCAATCGAAGCTCTGTCTTGTGGTGGGGCTTGGTAAGTGTTTTCACCCTTGTCGTAACCCTTTGGTGGCAAACCAAGACCAGATGGTTCCTTCAATTTAAATTCCTTACCTTCAGAGTCAACCAAGTAATCAGTGATTGGGTTGAATCCCAAGTCACCAGTGATGGCGTAAGCAGTAGCCATTTCTGGAGAAGCAACGAAAGCGTGAGTGGCTGGGTTACCATCGTTTCTTGAGGTGAAGTTTCTGTTGAATGAAGAGACAATGGTGTTCTTTTCACCCTTTTTAACATCTTGTCTGTCCCATTGACCAATACATGGACCACAAGCATTAGCCAAAACAACACCACCGAAATCTTCAAAAGTCTTCAATTGACCATCTCTAGCAATGGTGGCTCTAACTTGTTCTGAACCTGGGGAAACAGTGTACAAGGTCTTTGCCTTCAAACCGTGAGCTTCAGCATCTTTAATGATAGAAGCAGCTCTTGACATATCTTCGTATGAAGAGTTGGTACATGAACCAATCAAACCAACTCTGACATCCAATGGCCAGTCGTTGGCGATAGCAGTTTCTCTCATCTTGGAGATTGGAGTGGCCAAATCTGGAGTAAATGGACCATTAACGTGTGGTTCCAAAGTGTTCAAGTCAATTTCGATAACTTGGTCATATTCACAACCGTCATCAGCTTTAAGGAAATCATTCTTGTATTGAGAAGCAAATTGGGCAATTTCAGATCTACCAGTAGCTTCCAAATAGTCATCCATAGATTTGTTGTATGGGAAAACAGAGGTGGTGGCACCAATTTCAGCACCCATATTACAAATGGTACCCATACCGGTACATGAAAAAGTCTCAACACCTGAACCGAAATATTCAACAATAGCACCAGTACCACCCTTGACGGTAGTAATACCAGCCAATTTCAAAATGATATCCTTTGGAGAGGTCCAACCACTCATTTTACCAGTCAATTTAACACCAATAATCTTTGGTGCCTTCAATTCCCAAGCAAGACCAGACATAACATCGACGGCATCAGCACCACCGACACCAATAGCCAATTGACCCAAACCACCAGCGTTTGGAGTGTGTGAATCGGTACCAATCAACAAAGCACCTGGGAAAGCATAGTTTTCCAAAACAATTTGATGGATAATACCTGAACCTGGTTTCCAGAAACCCAAGTTGTACTTGGCACAAGCAGAAGCTAAGAAATCGTAAACTTCCTTGTTCAAGTCAATGGCTCTAGCCAAATCCTTGGCACCACCAACTTGAGCTTGAATCAAATGGTCACAATGAACAGTTGATGGAGTAGCAACTTGAGGCAAGTTGGCAGACATAAATTGTAAAATAGCCATTTGAGCGGTAGCATCTTGACAAGCAACTCTATCTGGTCTCAATTTCAAGTATGATTTACCTCTTTCGATATCTTGTCCATGAGGATCATCCAAATGACCATACAAGACCTTCTCAGCATAAGTCAAAGGTCTGTTTAATCTAGCCTTGACAATTTCAACATTTTCCAAGTGTTTTTTGTAGTTAATGAAGGAATGATCTTCCAACAAGTTTTGGTGAACTTTAGAATCTCTGTTGATAGCAGAAGCTAAACCACGAATGGAAACAGAACGTGGGTTCGATGTTCTAATAGCTGTTCTTGAAGCAGACAACATATTAGATTAGTTTGAAATAATAAATATGTATGGTATAAAAAAGGAAGGGGAATATCAAATTGGAAAAATTTTTCTTAAAGATCTTTTAAACCTGTTTATATATATATATATATTTATGTGAATTGAATTGGAAACCAACAAACAATGGAAGGGAAAAAAAAGAATTAAAAAAAAAAAAAAACAGTTAAAAACCATCCCTCTCCTACACCATAAAATACTCTACAACTTTACAAATTTTAAGTACCCAATTGGTCCTCCCTAAAGCTACGTTACTACAGTACACTCTAATGGGATGGGTCTACAACTCTTTTTGTTGACGAAAGTTTTCTCTACAATAAACATACTCACTCTCTCCCTTTGTGAATGTGGGTTAAATTCTGAGAGCGTGACAAAAAAAAAAAAAAATGGAGAGTGGTTTTTGTGTCAAGAGAAAAAAAATAAACTATGTAGCATATGCATGATTTCGGTTCCGCTAATTGAAATTTATCGATGTTGTAGCCAATCAAATGTTGTAAATTTATAATACCCTTACTCGCGTTTGGTAATAAAGACACTACCACACCACCACGACAACACCTGTCTCGGTTAAATAGAATCCCCCAACATTATAAAGCCGATTCAAGTACAGTGAGTGTTATTTCGGCCTATTGAACATTTGTATAGAGGCGCAGGATCCATTGGTGTGTATCACATGTAAAGTGTCTTGTCTATACCACTATTCCATCTATATCGTTCGGCTAAATAACATTTGAAGAAAAACTCCGACAGAATATTTTTTTTTTTTTTTTCTTCTCTCTGTTCCTCTCCTCCCCCCAGATTTTCTCAAAACCAGTTTTTCTCTACATCTGACAATTTTTCTTTCAATTACCATTCATTTGATTGGATGTAATAGTATACCACAAAATCGATAATGCTTGTATAAAGTTTACTTTAGGTCCTTTCACTAAATAGCATACACATATAAAAAGCTGCTGATACTTTCTTATCGTTCTAAATTAAATATGGGGCAACATCTGCATGAAGCGATACGGTTTGATAAATGGATGCTACCTCTAATTTGCTAACCCTCGTGTTCTGTGCTTAAAGGTAGCAAAAATTAGGAGAATGAGATTTATCTTCGCATTTGTCGGTATATCGGGGGTTTGGGTAAATTGAGTTTTTTTTTTTTTGCACCCACGTCATTTCTTGTAGAATATATAGCAGATACGTAAACTTACACACAAGACTGAATGATTGAAAGGTTTTTAAGATGTATTGTTACATCCAGAAGGATCACACTCCCCCTGATATTCAAAAAAAGGAATAGATACGCCAAAGCTTATCGAAAAAAGAAAAAAAGTTTGAAGTAGAGCCCGACGCGGGACTCGAACCCGCAACCTTGAGATTAAAAGTCTCACGCTCTAGCCGATTGAGCTAGCCAGGCCAATTTTTTTCCAAAAGTTTTTGCATGGGCATGCACCGCTGACTCCCACGTCATGTGCATTTGTTGAAATTATCGCGATAGGGTACATTAAAAGTCCAGAAACCCACGTATTGCGTCCGTAAAATTGGTCCTTATGAGAAATGAGTTGCAACGGCTTAGGACGCTGTCTCAATTCAGGTTGATTGAGGAACATGCTGATGAGTGATGCTCTAAGCACATCAACTGAAGAAATTATTATCACCATAGCATTGGAAGTTTTGTTTCACATGGTTCATATTTTACAATACGGTTTATATGTATCTTGTTCATCCTTCAATATTCAATGCTTCGGTATAGAAACGTGCGCATTAATAAACTGAAAACCGTGAGTACTGCCCATGTAATCAAAAGTTTACTCCAGATTTTACGCAAAAATATATCACGAAGTTGTTCTAGACAAATATGCCACCGAGATGCCCCTACTCACACAGGCCAATCTTGGAAAAACTCAGTCACCTCTTAATTTCGAACACTCTTTTTCCCCAAGAAATGGCATTCCTTTTCATCAAGCTGGCGCCCGTGTAAACCTTGAAAAGCAGTATTTTTCATTCTATATCTCGAATAGAAAATCCACGTAGCTATCGTGATTCTGACCTCACTATTTTCCAAACGAGGCATTCTGAATTAATTTTGTCTTTAATAGATTGTTAGCAAGTATATCAAGACTGTCTTTTGCGCATCAAGTTGTGATATTTGATTGCAAAAAAGAGAAAAATTTCTCGGGAATTGACAACGGTAGCGCACAAACCTAAAGGATCGCGGATTAAAGACTCTCTCTTCTTTTTAGTTAACCGTATCGGATTTAAAAATTGAAGGGAGAGGTGATGATAAGACGGTGGGGAAGATAGATAACGACTAAAAAAAAATTGACATCTATTTCAAAACACTGGACTTCCGTTTAAGCTGCTTTTAACAGTTAAAGATGTAGGTGTTTTTGTATTCATACATGTCTGGCCCCACGCCTCTAAAGAGGTGATAATGATTACGTTACATGGACATTTCGTAAAGGCGATTGGCCCTGCGTTGTCTTTTTCTAGAAATCAATCAATCACTATCAACACGACGCATAATGTGCAGATGTATATCTATCAAGGAAAATGGTATGATTTTACATTTTGGTTTGCTTTCCTTTCTAATGTATTCTCTATGCACGTTGCATTTTGTTTGTGTGATCCGCCGTGTGCCGTGGAAAATTCTATTTGTTTTTGCTTTTTGGAGATCCCATACAATTTAAACTCTTTTCTCAGCAACAATTCTTCTTGATTTCCAACTTTGTTCACTATACAACTTACCTACCACCAAGGTCATTGGCATACTATAACCTATCCTCACGAGTAGCAACAAGGGAGATCAAAGACTACCTGATTACACGATCACGCACAGGGCTGTTAAAGAAATCAAATCACACACAAAAGAAAACTAACAACCCCTTCACAAAGGAAAAAAAAAAAAAAAAAAAAGGAAAAGGTTACCAGGGGGGATGCACTTGAGCAGTGCTTCATCATTTGCATTCACATTCACGAGAATGAATGTATTCAAGAAACCAATAATTCGTATCAGCAACAACAACAGCAACAATAGTAACAGCACTACATCGTCAAATAATAAGCTGCTTACGCCCAAAACACTGCGTGATGGTAAGTTGCCTACTTTACTTACAATCACACCACAACAGCAACGTGACAAGTTTGATGAACTAAACGAAATTGAATCAAATCGAATCATTGATGGATTGAATAACCCTACTGAATCCATTTGGGCCCTTACAGCAGCAATATCTAAAAGAAACAAGGATCGAAATCGATACAGCAATGTTATGCCCTGGAATGAGGCTAGGGTCAAACTACCAGTCAAGAATGAAACGACTTATTCCGATTATATTAATGCATCATACATAAAACTACAGATCAAAGGTGATACTTTGATTAATCGATACATTGCGTGCCAGGGACCATTGGATACAACAAGAAATCATTTTTGGTCAATGTGTTTTAATGAACTGGAGAAACAGGGCAACGATGTTATCATAATTGCCATGGTTACGCCACTTGAGGAACAAGGGATGGTTAAATGTGATAGATATTGGCCAGAGTTGGGTGAAACTTGGGGGTTTCAGCAAGAAAACCTTGAAGATGGTATTGCATTGGACGATTTAACAATCAAGAATGTGAATGAAACGTACGATGCTAACGAGGATTATTTGTTGACTGAGTTTGAACTCAAGTCAGGACTCAAGACCAAAAAAGTATATCATTTCTATTATTATAAATGGGCAGATGCCAAAGTACCACCATCAGTTGCACCTTTGGCTAATTTATCTCGCCACATAAACGAGATTAAGCAAACTAGTACTGAATCACAAAAAACTCAACCTATCCCCATAATTCATTGTTCTGCAGGTGTTGGAAGATCAGGTACTTTTATGGTTTACGATCATTTGTTTCGCGATAGAGACAAGTTTAAAGAAATTCTTGATACCAATCATACAAAGGATTTGATATACAAGGCAGTTTTCCAGTTGAGGACACAAAGAATGATGATGGTGCAAACTGTTTATCAGTATCAGTTCTTGTATGATGTGGCAAAGGGAGTTTACAGTGGGGATAATTGAACCTGTGGGATGGGGATAACGTCATGGAGGAGGGGAAAGAGGTAACGGATGAAAGATGCTGGCAAGTAGAACATACATATAGCTTTTAATACACTAATTACAAAATGGGAAAGGTAATAAAGATGTTGGGTTTTAAAAAATGCTCGATCTGGTGAGTGTGTGTGATCTTTGCTGCAAAATAAAAAAAAAAAAAAGAAGTCAACACCCTCTTGATGGGTTTCCGACACGAACATATAATAGACAGTAGATAAGCTTAAATGGGTGAGTCGGACTCTTTGGTGGAATCGTCCATGCAACAGATGCTATTGTCATCCGATATACTTCGATTCAAAATCACTCCGTCATTATTAGATCTCAAACAGGAGGGGAAACAACCACTTTCAATCGTGTTAACAACATCCACATTGTCCCAACTTCTTCAAAGCTTGATTGAAAGTGGGAGTCTAATACTCAGTACGGCAGATTCAAGTGCCAATTTGTTAATTGAGAAACATATGGGGTGTCCATATTGGAATCTAAACTTTACTGTGAGATATACCATTGATTTCTTACATTTACTACTCAAATTTCAGTTGCCAAGTCACTGTGCTATTATCCGATTGAGAGGGTCATTAACTCAAAGTTTCAAATTTGGTGGATGTTTCAGCAACGGAATCATAACCCTTCACCAACCAAATTTAACTGATGAGATTTTGCAATTGGTTGTATCTAGTGACAAGATGGAGACTATGATATATACACCGCAAATCACAACCCTAGATGAGATCTCCAATCTTGGCAAACACAAAATTGTACCTTTAGAAGGTCGAGATGTGTCTAATTTGATGTCACTGATTTCAACCACGTTATCATTTACTCGACGTGAAATTAAACAAATTTTGGGTCCTGGTGGTTCAAGATTGGATTCGATACGTATACAACTGAAATGTTGGATTCATATCGATCTGAATCCTTATGAACAGAGTGTGATTGAAAATATGAGGTTTGTTGGTAAAAAAAATCAAAGACAAGAGGTGACCATAAATGGGTTGAAGAAGAATGTTGATATCGCTGTTTATGAGATACACCAATGTGTGTTGGCTGATGAATCATTGTGATTGCAGATTGTCTATAAATATATATATATATATATATATATATATATATACGTAGTCGCATGTAAGTACCACATTGCCCTCCAGTAATGAGTTGTATGTGCCTCTTTCACTGCTTAAGAATAGTTGTGTCAAATGTTGGTTGGGTTGGTTGATTGGTTGCAAAAAGTATCATTCTGTTCTCTGGGTAGGTAATCCGGGTAACAAGGTACCCCGTGTATGTGTTTTATTGTATATATATGATTACATAATTGCTTATCTAATTCAATACCACTCCAATACTTCGACATACGACGCTACCACATTGAAAAAGGGAAAAGATGAAGATTTTCATTAATTTCTTTTTTGTGTAGTGTCTGTCTCTCTAAAAATTTTCACTCTGCTTCTTTTCATTGAAAAAGTTTTTCACATCTCCCTCTTTTTCCCTTTCTTCCTTCTTTCAACTAAATTTCCACCTTCCCTTCCCCCCCCTTCATAGTATAATTAACTAGTTTTTTTTACAATTATGGCTGACGGTGTTTTCCAAGGTGCTATTGGTATCGATTTAGGTACTACTTACTCATGTGTCGCTACATACGACTCTGCAGTTGAAATTATTGCCAATGAACAAGGTAACAGAGTCACTCCTTCTTTTGTCGCTTTTACTAGTGAAGAAAGATTGATTGGTGATGCTGCCAAGAATCAAGCTGCTTTGAACCCAAAAAACACTGTTTTTGATGCTAAGCGTTTAATTGGTAGAGCTTTTGATGATGAATCCGTTCAAAAGGATATCAAGTCATGGCCATTCAAGGTTATTGATGTCAATGGACAACCACAAATTGAGGTTGAATACTTGGATGAAACCAAGACTTTTTCCCCACAAGAAATCTCTTCAATGGTTTTGACCAAGATGAAGGAAATTGCTGAAGCTAAAATTGGTAAAAAGGTTGAAAAAGCCGTTATCACTGTCCCAGCTTACTTTAATGACGCTCAAAGACAAGCTACCAAGGATGCTGGTGCCATTGCTGGTTTGAACGTTTTGAGAATTATCAATGAACCAACTGCTGCTGCCATTGCCTATGGTTTGGGTGCTGGTAAATCCGAAAAGGAAAGACATGTTTTGATTTTCGATTTGGGTGGTGGTACTTTTGATGTTTCCTTGTTGAACATTACTGGTGGTGTTTTCACCGTTAAAGCCACTGCTGGTGATACTCACTTGGGTGGTCAAGATTTCGACACCAACTTGTTGGAACACTTCAAGAATGAATTTAAGAAAAAATCTGGTAAGGACATTTCCGGTGACGCTAGAGCTTTAAGAAGATTGAGAACTGCTTGTGAAAGAGCAAAGAGATCATTGTCTTCTGGTACTCAAACAACTGTTGAAATTGACTCTTTGTTTGATGGTGAAGATTTCTCCGCCAATATCACCAGAGCTAGATTCGAAGATATCAATGCTGCTTTGTTCAAGTCTACTTTGGAACCAGTTGAACAAGTTTTGAAGGATGCCAAGGTTAACAAGTCTCAAGTTGATGAAGTTGTCCTTGTTGGTGGTTCAACCAGAATTCCAAAAGTTCAAAAATTGTTGTCTGACTTCTTTGATGGTAAACAATTGGAAAAATCAATCAACCCTGATGAAGCTGTTGCTTATGGTGCTGCTGTTCAAGGTGCTATCTTGACTGGTCAATCTACTAATGATGAAACCAAGGACTTGTTGTTGTTGGATGTTATCCCATTGTCCCTTGGTGTTGCTATGCAAGGTAATGTCTTTGCTCCAGTTGTTCCAAGAAACACCACTGTTCCAACCATCAAGAGAAGAACTTTTACCACCGTTGCTGACCACCAAACCACCGTTCAATTCCCAGTTTACCAAGGTGAACGTGTCAATTGTACCGAAAACACCTTGTTGGGTGAATTTGACTTGAAGAACATCCCACCAATGCAAGCTGGTGAACCAGTTTTGGAAGCCATTTTCGAAGTTGATGCCAATGGTATCTTGAAGGTTACTGCCGTTGAAAAATCCACCGGTAGATCCGCCAACATCACCATCTCCAACTCTATTGGTAGATTATCAACTGAAGAAATTGAAAAGATGATCAATGATGCTGAAAAATTCAAATCTTCTGATGATGCTTTTGCCAAGAGACACGAACAAAAACAAAAATTGGAAGCTTATGTTGCTTCAGTTGAATCAACTGTCACCGACCCAGTCTTGAGTGCTAAATTGAAGAAATCTGCCAAGGACAAGATTGAAGCTGCTTTGTCTGATGCTTTGCAAACTTTGGAAATTGAAGACTCATCTGCTGATGATTATAGAAAAGCTGAATTGACTTTGAAGAGAGCTGTCACTAAAGGTATGGCCACTCGTTAAGTAGCCCAAGGAGAGAGACAGAGATAAAGAGCGAGTGGGTAAGAGAATGTAAGAGACAGGGAGTGCATATACGTTTATAATCTGTATAATTTTTCACGTTTCAAAAAAGAGAGAAAAGAAAAGAAATAGGTAAAAATACACAACGTTGTTGGAATACAGTATATCTGTGAAGTGTTGTAGCTCTAGTCTATTCATCGAGTATATAATTACCTAGTTTGTCCATTTTGAGGTTTTTGTCTCCGGCGGATAGAGCAGCTATGATTTTTTCATTTTCTTCCTCGTGTGCAGCATCGTTGTCACTAAATTGCACATCTTCCTCTTCATAGTAATCGCCCTCCTCATCGTCGTCGTCGTCGTCATCGTCTGCTTCCTCATCTTCTTCGTCATATGCCTCCTCGTCGTCATCTTCAAATTCAGATAATTCGTCAGTTTCATCAGCTGTGATTCTCATTCCCATCACCGCCTTCTCCAAATCCTTAACCTCCTGCTTACCAGTCCTTTTTTTCGCATATCCTGAAGCCTCAACCTCTACATCCAACAGTTTTTCTCTAATGACATCTCGTTTAAAGTTAGGATACGCATACTTGTAACCATCTCCATATCCATCAGTATCAAACATAGTCGAGTCATGTTGAGGATCATACTTGAATTTTTTCTTGAAAAAATCTCGAATACCTTGTACATCACGATCGAAATACGTCTTTGCATCTGGATGTTCAATAGATACACATTGCGGGAAATCAATAACGACAAAATCACTTGTCTTGTTTGACTCAGATGGGTCCCTGATTATAATGTTGAATTCATTGAAATCACAATGGATTAGTCCTGATTTAGCTAGCTTGACGATAAAACACATAAGATCGGAATACAATTTCTTGTAGTCTAATTTACCAATGTTACCAGTGTTTAACTGCTTCATTGGTATTCCTTTAATCCATTCCATCATTACACAATGTCTAGAGTAATCAAATGGTTGCGGAACATTGAACCCATTGTCGTAAAGTATCTGCATAAATTGATATTCCTTTGCCGCTGCTAATCGTGACAAGTACATCCAATTTGAAGTGTGTCTATTTTTCAAGTAATCACGGTTGTTTTTAACAGTCTTGAATGAAGTCCTACCAAGACGGTGGATTTTTAAAACTTTTTGCACACCTTGTGGATCACTAACTGAATAAATATCTGATTCTTTTCCAACACCAATGGTGGACCCGACTGAGTACAATGTATTTCGATTCAACATCGATTTTAAAGCGAGATAATCATATCCATTATACGTCAACCTAAACCCATCATATGTAGCATTTCGCAACCTAGCAACTAGTTTCAATTTAGCCAAGTCTCCAATCGCCCTTTGTGTACCTGATGGGGCTTTCATTCCTGATATCGAATGGATCATTTGGGTCGGAACTAACTCATGATTTCTTGAGCCTAATTCTACTGCTTGTAATACCCTGAAATCGTCGGAGGTTAAATACCTCATATGAGAAGTGTCCAACTTCATATTAATGTAATTCGTAAGGTGCTCGAGGGAGTTGTAGTGTCAATGAAGGAAAAAGCTCATCACGAATTTCCAGCGTCGCGAGAGAAAGAGAAACACAAAATAAAGTTGCAAATACAACCAACAACAAAAAACGTTTACATATATAAAAGAGATATTTAGTTGTAATGAAACACCGGTCAAGATATTACAAGCAGACAAAGAGTAGGGGTATAACCAAGCGATACAAAAGGCAAGATAAGTTCAAAGAGTTTGTCAACAAGGACGTACAATCACTCGAAACTAAATATGCCATCCATGGACAGCTGAATTTGAACTTTATCGACACTCAATTGACAACAGGATCGTATTCATGGGATAGAGTCACACCTAGTGGACTAACTCAACTGAAAAGCTCCAGAGCATTACGATCACTACGACACCTATCTGCTGAAACCATTGCCTCCCAAGCATCCAAATTATCACCCGAGTTGTTGGCAACTTTGCCCTGGTCCATTTGGAAAATTGTTTGGACAATGATCTTGGCTACAAACACAGATTCAATCCAAGTATACACATTGTTTCTTAAAAATTTTGGACATTTGCCCGATTTCAAAAGCCATAAAGCACACATTGTAGATGTTCGTGATGAAACTATTGCATTCACTCAAATTCCTCAAAATCGACTACATCGGGTTGAGAGTTTATTCTCCAACATATTGATTTCTGAAATGATTCACAATTTGGCTGAGTTGAAATCATTTGTTATTTGGGACATGTCTCAACAACAATCAAAAATGCCCAAGGAAGAATACTTTCTGATTTTCAATATCCCCAATTTGATTTGCGTCGATTTATCAAACCACGATGTTGATGACGTGTTTTTGCAACATTTGGGCTTCTGTATTGGTAATAGCACTAAGTTGAATCAATTGAGAATGATTAAATTATCAAATACAAAAGTGACACCTACAGGAGCGATGAAGTTTCTTGATGCGATTCTGTTTCAATCTTGCAAATTGAGTTATATACAACTCGATTTCAAGCTTGATCACAAACATTGGCAACTTATGGATTCAGGTAGAATGAGGATCGTTCAAACTATGCCAATGGGACTAAGCTTGAATGCGTTGACGAGGCTGGAGACGAGGCTGGGGACAACGCTGAGTCGGTCATGTTCACCAAATCAACTCGTTTCTAAAACCCCCATTCTCGACATATTCATAGCGAAAGAGCTATACAACTCACACAACATGGAAGAAGCTTGGAATCTACGAAACAGATCCCTAAAGAGTAACAAAAACAGAACAACTTTTGTTTACGAGAGATCAACATTCATCGATATGTCAAACATTTGGGAGCTGTATACTGATGAAGAGAAGCCTCAACGACAGAGAAAGGCAATCAAAACCAATGCCAGAGAGTTTTTCAGTATTTAATCAAGAATCGTTTCTTTTAATATTACAAAACTATACATTAGTCAAGATTTTCCTCGATTCAATAATGCCAATAATCCTTTACCTGGATTTTCCGATTGATCATTTAGGCCAATGGTTGATCGTGTAGATGTAGAAAGATTAAATTTAGGTTCCGCTAACTTGGAAGTACCAGAGTTACCTCCATTTGTGGCTTTATTTAGCTCTTGTGGTTGTTGAAACAGACCGGCACTTTGATAGTAAGACTGCTGTGAGTGTTGCGGACGCTGGTTTCGTTCAAAGTGATGGGTTTGTTGCTTGTTATGCATTGCAGCATGACCTTCAATATTTTCGTCATCACTATCAACATCAAAATTATTAAAGGTTTTGGGCAATGACTCTTCTTCAAATACATATTTGTCATTGAATGCATTAAAATTATCAAAATCTTCGAAATCCTCGAAATCTTCAAAATTGTCAAAATGATTCTCTTGTTGCTCTTGTGTAGGTGCATACACACGATTTTGGGTGACTTGTGCACTGTTTCCTCCTGCTTTATACATATCGCTCAAATTCAGTGACTTTTGCGCATCGTCGTTTCTTAGAATGTCGTTCAATGCATATGCATTTGTGGTGGATAATTCCGGTTGTTGCGATTGTTGTGATTGCTGCATTTGTTGCATTTGTTGCGGCTGTTGATACGGTTCGTTTTGAGAAAACCCCCAATTATCTGAAACCGGGGATGCAATTGTATTCGATAATGTAGCTTGATTGCTACCAACTTCTCTGTCAAATTTTTGTATACTGGCTAACGCATTTGGCGAGGTTATGCTTGGCCTCTTATCTTGACTGCTCCAAATATCCTGATTCATACTTCCTTTACCACCGTCGGATGGATTTCTTCCGAGTAAACTAAGTAACTTGTTTGCAGAAGTTGAAGATTGAATTTTGTGTTGTTGGGGTTGTTGCTGCTGCTGCTGTTGCTTCGAAGGCTTGCTTCCTAAAGGAGAAGGTTCGACACTTGATGTATCACGTGAATCGGTAATATTTGGTTTCTTGAGTAAACTAAGGAAATCCCTTGTCGGAGATACCACTCTAGGTGTGATATCATGATCGCGAGTCTCTTTGTTCAACACATCAGCAATCCCGCTTGCCTTCTTCCCCCCATCTTCAGAAGCCTTGGACGGTGTCTCTCTATGTAAAAAGCCTAGCAATTGTTGCGAAGCGGCACGATCAGTGGCGGGCTGTGTTTCGGGAAGTTTTGATCCATTTGCATCACCATTCCCTTTGAAAATTGCCACATTCTGGATTTGGTGAACGTCATTTGGCTCTACTGCACCGGATTCATCAGATTTTCCTGTAGTCTCCTTTTTAGGTCCTCCCAATAAGTTTAAAAGATCCTTTGAGTCTTGGTTATCCGATCTCTTGAGTAGCTTGATCTTTTGCCCAACGACTGGCTGACGATGATACGATGAGCGAATAGACTCTTCGATCTCGTTGGATGGTTGTTGTCGTGATAACTTGGATGCAGCCTTATCTTTAGGCGTGGACTTATTCAGTGTTGATCTGTCCAGTTGGGACTCTTTTTTATCTAGAATTGAAATTGGTCCATTGTTTGCAGGGCTTGCACTTCTTGAATGTGCCTTATTCTTCTCCACTTTGACTTCTTTTGCTTCCGCTGCCTCTTTTCTCTTGGGAAATACACTCATTAGCTGCTGGGCTCTTGACCTTATATTTCTAGAATCAGCACTACTCTTTCGTACTACACCCACATCCTCTTTCTTGGCCTCATTCTTGGTTGTCAAGATGGATAACAACTCTTTTGAATGCGTTATGGGCTTCGACAAGTTTTCAGGATTAGGTGGTAATTGCTGGTTATGTTGTTGGTGAGGGTGGAAAAATCCAGGTTGTGGAAAATGGGGAGCTTGCGCCATGCTGTTAGCCATCGGGTGCATGAAAAAAGGGGCATGGGGGTAATTGGCGCCTGTGAAAAATGGGATTTGGTTTTGAAGGTGTGGTGGAAGACGTACATTGACCATTGGGGTAATACCAGTTTGAGAAGTCTCGGCGTTTGTCGATTCCTGTGGAATGTCCTCTGTTCTTGATGCTGGTTTTGCACGTTGCAAAATGTTGAGCAATTCCCTTCCTGCATCCACATTCTCTTCGCATTTGTTTAATCCCATTAATTTCTTTAATTTGATCTCTGCCTGCTGCATGAGCTCCTCCTCACTCAACACTCCCTTGTTCTTACTGACCCATTTCATAACCGGCTTGATTATTGTTGCTACTATGAAAAAATTGTTCGGATTAGACTTGACCTTCTTTTGCACCGACTTGATGTCAAACCATTTGATCTGAGAAATCTCATACTTAGAAACTGGCTCAAAATGGGTGTCCTCCGACACATTCTTCACAAGAAAAATCTTGTAATTTTTACCTTTGATTGTCCTTTCAACATAATCATTCTTGTCTATCAATTCCGAACAATTGAACCCTATTTCTTCCTCGGCCTCTCTCACAGCACAATCGACATCACTTTCATCTTTAGATATCTTTCCTCTGGGGAATGACCATGCATTCGACTCTGTTCCTTTGACTAATAACACCTTTGTCAAATCCTTATTGAACAATGCAACTCCTCTTACGGGGATGGTGCTCTTGTATTTTCCAAACCTTGCTAATGCATCGGAAGGATCTCCCCATTTCCATATTAGAGGACATTTCTCCAAAAGTTTGGAAGCAAAAGTCTTCATTTTCATAGAAGGTAGACTAGGATCCAATTGGCGTACATAGTCCAAATAAAACCAGTGCGCCTCTTCCA
Source organism: Lodderomyces parapsilosis (assembly GCF_000182765.1). Lineage (NCBI taxonomy): Eukaryota > Fungi > Ascomycota > Pichiomycetes > Serinales > Debaryomycetaceae > Lodderomyces > Lodderomyces parapsilosis. The sequence continues at coordinate 1,172,273 of NW_023503281.1, read as the reverse complement.
CTTGGAAAAATACCCTCTCTATTGAAGACAAGTCTTCCTCTGGAACATTGACAACGAACCTCACCAAAAGGTCTTCAAGGACACGATCCAACAGCTGGTTTATCAAACCATCTCTTAGCTGTATAGACATGACAATATGTTAAAAAAATGCAAGATCTTTCTTCTTCTTATATAAGGCTCTCGAATGCGATGTGACGTAGATGATTTCAAGAAGGACTCCTCTTTGATCAGCAAAAAAAAACATTGGTTGGGAAAATTTTGTCAGTTGTTGATTATATCGCTCACACCGATTGTTTACTACCATCCAGAAAAAAGTGAGGATAAAGAGAGCAAATGTGTACACTCTTTGAGAGATTTTGTCCTTCACACACACACACACGCACACACCATGAGCGCAACCAGACTTGGGACGAGACCATTGAGTACGTCTTTGCGTTTCTTTCAACAAAAGTCACAACCGCGATTTGTGAATACGATTCAAGAAGTGTCAAAACCTGCGCAAGAGGACTCTTATGAAATAACGCGACCCATTGGGTTGACTAAACCGGTCTTGCTCAATCATAAATTGTCTGACACATACTCCTTTGCGAATATTGGACAGGAACTATTCGGAGCTCAAGCTAAAGAGAGGAGGCAAAAGAATCTCGACTACGACATCAAACACTCACCAATTTACGATATAAAGTCATTTCAGAATACGAAAGGTAAAATATTCAAGCCTCCAATTTCGTGGTTCAAGCAGGACAAGTCGCTATGCTTTCCTGACTTTATTGCGAAGACTTTGACAGGAAAGCTGAACAGTCTATACGATGTTCTTAACAAGAAGTACAGCATAGTGAGATTATATTCAACAGTAATAGGTGAGAAGTGCACAAATTCGTACTTTAAAGTTGGCGAAGAGGACTATTATACTACAGATTATGGAAAATTCATAGAAAAATTTCCCAATTTCCAAATTGTTGATGTCAATATGCCATCGAGTTGGCTCAAAGGATTTATCTTGAACTTGTCTTTATCCAATTTGAGAAAAATGATTTCACCTGAGCGTTATAAGAATTATTTCATATTGCCATTGCATATATTGCCTCCAGAGATTAGGGAGCAGTTACATTGCGACAATCAAACATCAGGTTATATCTACATCCTTGATCCTAATGGTAAGATCAGATGGGCAACTAGTGGCTACTCTACTCCGGATGATTTGCAATTGATGTGGAAAGTAGTTGGAGGATTGGAAAAGGAGGCAGCTCAGAGGAGAAGAAGATGAGGTCAATCATTGAACTCAAGGTATTTGTAAATAGGTTTTGGAGAGGTGGAGCCGCCCAAAAAAGAGGAAAGTTGAAAAGGTTAGCTTTTGCAAATACTGGTAATGTATAGAGATGACATGCTCCCTCTTCAATGGTAGAGAGTCTTTTGTAAAGAAATGTAAGGAGATTTAGTGATTGCAAATTCTCAAAAAGCACATGGTAGCTACCACCACATTAGAGAAAGCATTTAGAATTTGTTTTGAAAATTTGCTTTCACCCTACTTTTGATCCTCTTTACGACAACTCAATACGAATACAAAGAGTATGTTACAGCTATTCAATATGATGAATTTTTTTTTCAATTGGGAATCTCTCTGACAATCCTAAAACAGAAATGGAGAAAACCAATATAATTGATTTCTGAGTTGAACTTTAGTTTTTGGTTGAGCTAGTACTAACTTCATGTTAGGAATCGGGAATGCCATGATCATCTAGTAGTACTCAGGCATGTCCATAGTGGCGATACATTGGCCACTCGGGCATTACATTTAACTAAAGGACCGCTTGCATGTCGAATCGTGTTTCCAATAAGTGCTCATTATAAGGAAACAATCAACTCCAAGCTACTCTGGTTTCAACTTCAAGTCACACAAAGCAAACTTATGAGCTACCGTTGTAGCTCAAGTCGAGTGACAGATTTATCGTATCTCTGATATAGAAATACCGACTTTATCCTTTTCATTTATAAACTAGCAACAAGCTGACCTATATTTAGGGCTACAGCCCTGTAACACAGAAGTTACTGAAATGATTTTTGTGTAACGAATATTATCAGCGTGCTCTCTCACTCTCTCGTGGGAATTTTTTTTTTCAATTTTCAACCTAGAGACGATTCACACATTTGTTCTAGTTCTTCAACAACGTCAACTAAAAAGAACCACATCAAGATGTCTGCCCCAATCAACAAGGAGAAGTTAGAACAAGAACCAGAACAACAAATTCACAAGATCAGAATCACCTTAACCTCCACCAAGGTCAAGCAATTGGAGAATGTTTCTGCTAACATCATCAGAAACGCTTCTCAAAGCAACATTGTTAAGAAGGGACCTGTTAGAATGCCAACCAAGGTTTTGAAAATCACCACCAGAAAGGCTCCAAATGGTGAAGGTTCTAAGACTTGGGATGCTTATGAAATGAGAATCCACAAGAGAGTTATTGACTTGCAAGCTCCAGCTGCCACTGTCAAGAAGATTACTCAGATCACTATTGAACCAGGTGTAGATGTCGAAGTCACCATTGCTGCTTAAGAGTGCTTTTCGCCTCTGATGATTTGATCACGCTGTATTTATCGAGAGAAAGTGGAGTTTTAACTATTTTGTGAGAATCTTTAAGAGTGCATTTGCTATCTGGCCCTCTAGATGCGCCGTATACTAGCCATATACTGACGTTGTAGACGCATTATCAGCGTCTGATAGAAGTGTCTCATGTGAATGAATTTTGTTGTCTTTAATGAATATTGGGTTATCAAAACATCGGAAATTGGTTTTGTTTGAATACATAGCTGTACAATAATATTATAATGTCGCTAGTACAATTGTTGTAGATTGTTGCGGAGAGATGTTTAGTTGCCATTGAGGAATTGACCATCAGACTTAGCTACACACCCATTCCAATGAAATCTGTATAGCGAAAATACTCTCATCAGCTTTTAGAGACCTTCATCTCAAAACACAAACAACACAACACTTATATTGATCAGAGATTATATACTGGGAGAGAGTTGGGCTCTTTATCAATTTCATTGGGATATTAATTCAACATATGGGTGAATTAGAAGAATAGATTGAAGATCAAAATCTTGGGACTCAACAAGGGAAACTGGAGTTTTTCAGAAAATCAACAAGACAACTTGACATGCCTTCAACCATTGGGGGTCCTCTTAACCCAACAAATAGGGAAATTAAACTGTATCAAATCAGGAAAGTAAACAAAACGGAACCATCTAATTTGAAAGTGAGGGATAATCAAAATAAAAGACACAAGCTCAAAATGACGCTTGGAATTAAAATGCCTTTGAAAACTTGACTCATCGGGTAACCATCATGAATCTTCTATTGAGCTGCCTGGGTTTGAATGTTAGTCCTGCACAACAGAAATAACAGGACGTATCTCCTCAACTCAACAGCTAGAAGTTCTTTGTTAGCCATGGAATATGACAGTTATTAACGTACCAGTGTTGAAATCATTTGGACAAGTTTTTAATCACAAGTTCACTTCCTCCGTTTGTAAGATTCATCCCATTTAGAACCAAAACTCTTCCCTCCATTGAGTATATCTGACTACCATCAGCAAAGAAACCCTAGTTTCCACAAGACCCACTCAGCGGCTGTTTTCACATTCAGAATCAATGGGGCGTTGAGTCCAATCACTTCTCCAGGTGTTGCCCAGAAAGATGGAAAAAAAGCTTTCTGGGGAAATGTGTGGCCAAAAGCTTTCACCTCGTTGTGTTTGAGCTTGATGTGTTTGAGTTGGATGTGTTTCTTGGCAGAGTCTGTAGGAGTTTAAATGAGAATGGAGGACTCTGAACCCTGTGATAAACTGTTGTAGTGATAGTAATGATGTTGATGATGATCAGAAGGAAAGAAAGAAAAAGGAAGAAATCAAGAACGTGTTTGAATTGAAAGAGGAGCAACTTTGAGGGGTTTTTACACTTTTGCAAATTTTTGGCTGCCAAAGATTTAGTGTGGGTATTATTTTTTTTATTATGCTGGAGTGATACCAACAACACACCTTATCAAACAGCTACACTGAAACATATATGCTTGTTATCATTGGTATAAAATGGGATCATATATGGTAATGACGAGAAAGCTACGTGGTCTTCAGATAGATGAGATCTTGTGTTTATTCCACAAGATCGTGATGTAGGCAAAGATTGAACAATTTTGAAACATAATATGCCTAATTAATATCACTCAAAATACTGTAAATAAACCAATAGCAACATCATCTATATAGTTTCAGCAAATTGCATTTCTAGGTTTGAAGCTAGGACGAAGGTTTTTAGGAAATCCAGAATATGCGAGAAGCACTTTTTGTGCACGTTATTATTGGGTGCGTTGGCAAACTCTATCTATGATTGGACTGAGCTCTTCCTAGTTCAATGGGCGCAACCTTGAACAATCCATGTAGATAGACTATACGATAACGATAAGTGCCATTATGTTCAATTCACCGATAGTAGCGATATCGATAGCGAATATCGGTATCTCGCTTAGTCAAGTGTAACTGGTAGCAGAGATTACAGATTATTCTCGAGAGCCAGTTTGTGGCGAGTAAAGCTAAACACTACTTTATTCAGGAAAATCAGCACACTTACCTACGATCCAAAAAGGGAGTACAAGCATCTTCACCTTATGAGCTAACATATAACTCAAACCCGACTAAACACAAACACGATGAATTATCCCACCTTAACGTGTGGGTTGCAATCAGTCTTGGTACCGATGGCCCCCAATAACGCAAATGCATTTAATCCATGTTTCTATACAACTACGGTATCAATCTTTGCCACGTGTATTCTTTTATGGGGTGGAACTGTCTTTTGGCAACAGTGGAGAAAGCTTCATCAACCAGACTACCTGCTCAAGAATGTAGGTTCAGCACAGTTTGTTCGAGTTACGGCTGTACTGATTCAGGTTGTCTTATTTCTATATATCAGCAGCTTTGTTAGCATTCACGAGAGGTTAGCGGATCAAAAGATTGTTGCTTTTGGTTTGCTATCAGTTACAATGCTGTGTGTCATCTTGCCATTACATTTGTTGGAAACTGTGAGCTCTCCCATTCAGCTAGATATACTACTTGTTTTTTGGCCATGCTTTACAGTACTTGCTAGTGCACTATATTTTCAAGACAATTACACGAATTGGGTTATTATTCAACTGGTGAAATCGATTCTGATTATTGAGATCATCGTGGTGATAAACAGTATCAATATATTCGTGTTAGAATATTTCAAATGGCAGCCAAGTGAAGATATAATTCAGGAGTATAAAAGAGCTGGATACGAAGAGAAGTTAGAAGAGCCCAATATACTTCAACGTCTCACGTTCACTTGGATGAATAAATTAATCGTCAACTCCTACAAGAACAAGACTGTAACAAACACCGAGTTACCAAATACACCAAAAGAAATTTCAACAGTGTATTCTACCACCATTTTGGAAAAACATTGGCACAATGGGAGCTTGCTCACCAGTTTGCTCAACTCCTTTGGAGGTGGCCTCTTTGTGGCCTTTGGATACGAGCTAGCAGCTAGAGCACTTAACTTTACTAAGCCACAGTTGTTGAGATTTCTCATTTTATTTTTCACCATAAAGAACCCACCAATGTTACGAGGATCACTAATTTGCGTGGGGATATTTGCCAATACCGTGGCTCAAAATGCATTAAATAACAAGTACATGTTGAGAAATTTGGAAAACAGCTTAAATATTCGAAGCTCACTAACATCATTGGTTTATAAAAAAGCCTTGAAGCTTTCAAGCGAAGCAAGATTGAATAGCCCATCGGGTGACATAATAAACTTGATGTCTGTCGATATCAATAGAATATCGTCAGCAATGTTGAGTATCAGTACCTTGATTATAGCCCCCTTTGACATAATTTTGGGTTTGATTTCGTTGTGGCCATTATTAGGAGTGTCCACTTTTGCTGGTTTCATAGCTATTGTAGTGGCTTTGCCAATTAATGCTATACTAGTCAAGTACATCACGAACTGGAACCGAAAGCAAATGAAGTTGAAGGACGAGCGAACGGGGGTAATCAATGAAATCTTAACATCAATAAAAAGTATAAAATTGTTTGCGTGGGAGAAACCTATGTTGGCCAAATTATCGGAGGCTAGAAATGACCGCGAATTAAAGAACTTGGTCAAGGTCAGATTTTACAATCAAGTATCAAACTTTGTTTGGTCTTTGATACCTATATTGATGAACTTGCTTTGTTTTGGATCCTATGTTTTAACACAAAAGAAGCCATTAACCTCTGACATTGTTTTTCCTGCATTGAGTTTATTGAGTTTGGTCTCCAACCCTATCTTGGAATTTTCCGAGACAATCAACTCTTATATTGAGGGGAAAGTGGCGTTGAAAAGGGTGCGCAACTTTTTGGTTAATGAAGAACTCGATCCGAGCGCCATAAGCAAAATAAAAGATTCCAATGATTCCCATGAGAATGCAGTGGAGATAATCAATGCGTCGTTTTACTGGACTAGACCGAGATACGTTGACGATACGGAAGTCGAAGTAGTTGCTGATTCTCACGCGTTGAAAGATGTGAAGTTCCAAGCTTCTACAGGATCCTTGTCATGTATAATTGGAAAAGTCGGTAGTGGGAAAACCTCTTTATTATATGCACTTCTCGGTCAGATGGTTTGCATTAAGGGACAATTGCCAATCAAGCCAATGGTAAACGTTTATGGATCAGTCGCTTATTGTGCTCAGAGCCCTTGGATTATGAATGCCTCTGTCAAGGAAAACGTTTTGTTTGGATGCAAATTTGATCAAGAATTCTACAAGTTAACTATCGCCGCGTGTCAGTTAGAACAAGATTTGAAAATTTTGCCAGATGGAGACGAAACACAAGTTGGTGAAAAGGGTGTCAGTTTATCAGGTGGACAAAAGGCTAGGTTAGCTCTTGCAAGAGCAGTGTATGCTAGGGCGGACATTTACTTGTTGGATGATATCCTATCAGCAGTCGATTCACATGTGGGGAAGAAGATTATAGAACAAGTTCTTTCCAAAAACGGATTGCTAGGTTCAAGAACAATCATCTTGTGTACAAATCTGATTCTGGTATTGAAATATTCCGACAGCGTTACGATGATTGAAAAGGGACGCATAATCGAGTCAGTTCCATACCTGGAAGTTGATCAAAACCATCATCCTAAGATTTATAATTTGATCAAAAACTTTGGGAATGATACAAGTGAGAGTTCGTCAGCAACGCCACCACCACCTCCAGCATCAAGCGAAACTGATACTCTGGTCGTGGAAGGTGAGTTAGAAACACAGACATTAATGAAATTGGATAAATCACGACGTGCGAGTATTGAGTCATTCCACTGGGATCCTTTGCAAAAATTATTGCCAAATTTGAAATCGGGTTTGACGCAAGAAGAGAGTCAAAAGGGGAAAGTGAAGTGGGAAGTTTACATAGCATACATAAAAGCTTGTTCAATTGGAGGAATCCTCGTGTGGTTATGCTTCATAATCATGTCGAATCTTCTATCAATTGGAAGTAATTATTGGCTCAAACATTGGACAGAACAAAATTCCGAAGCTGGGGAAAATAAGGATATTTGGAACTTTCTTATAGTGTATGCCGCGTTGGGGGTAGGTGCCACTTTTATGACTGTTGGCCGGTCATTAATCATGAGGATGTGGCTTGGTATAAATGCATCTAAAAAAATACACAATCAGATGGCAAAGAGAGTTGTGGGGGCACCTATGGAGTTTTTCGAAAGGACCCCCGTGGGGAGAATTATGAATCGTTTCACCAATGACATAAATAGGATTGACGATGGAATTCCAGCTATATTCCTGGCATTTGTTTCACAAGTAAGTCGAACTATATTCACGCTAATAGTTGTTAGTCTCGCAATTCCTGCGTATTTTATCCTGATTTTAGTATTGGGTGCCATTTACGCTTATTACGAAGTTTATTACGTTGCTATTTCGAGAGAGTTGAAGAGGTTAGTAAGTGTTTCGAGGTCTCCAATTTATGGTCACTTGGGTGAAAGTTTAAACGGTCTTGACACCATTAGGGCTTATGGGCAAAATGACAGATTTGATTTCATCATGAATAAAGTTGTTGATTTCAACTTGAAATCTCAATATATGCTCACATCGATCAATAGGTGGTTATTTTTCAGATTACAAGTTGTGGGAGGATTAGCTGTGTTGTCGGCTTCAATTATGTTGATTTTAAGTGTTCGTACAGCACACCCCTTGACTTCATCCATGGCAGGGTTTTTGATGACTTATGCACTACAAGTGACAGGCTCTTTGAGGATTGTAGTGAGACAATCGGCGGAAGTTGAGACGAGCATTGTTGCAGTTGAGCGGTGTTTGGAGTACACGCAATTGCCAGTGGAGGAAGAAGAAAGTAAAAAAGTGTTCACCCCACCTATTGGCTGGTACAAACGTGGTGATATTCAGTTCACTGATTACTCTACAAGATACAGACAGAATCTTGACTTAGTCTTGAAGAGCATTCTGTTGACAGTTGCTGAAGGTGAGAAGGTAGGCGTTGTTGGTAGAACTGGAGCTGGCAAAAGTACACTTGCATTGGCTATTTTCAGAATCATCGAACCAGCGGAGGGAAACATTGAAATAAACAACATCAACACAAGTGCAATCTCCTTGTATGAGTTGAGGCACCGTTTGAGTATAATTCCACAAGATTCGCAATTATTCAAGGGGACAATAAGGCAAAATCTAGATCCCTTTGACTATTATACTGATGATGAGATTTGGAAAGCTTTAGAATTAGCTCATTTGAAAGCTCATGTTCTTCAGCTCAATAGCGATGATGTTCATAAAAACGATGGTAGTACCAACGATGGTAGTACCAACGATGCCTTGAAGCTCACTAATGACCAGCTATTTTGCAAAGTGCTTGAAGGCGGTTCCAACTTTTCAGCAGGTCAGAGACAGCTAATGTCACTCGCAAGAGTGTTGTTGAAGATGAATGATTCAAAGATTCTTGTTCTCGATGAAGCCACTGCAGCTGTTGATGTGGAGACAGACAAAATCATTCAAGAAACGATTCGTCAGGAGTTCAAAGACAAGACCATCATTACTATAGCACATAGGCTAGAGACAGTAATGGACAGTGACAAGATACTAGCATTAAACGATGGACAAGTTGCAGAGTTTGACACTCCAAGCCATCTTTTACTGGCCAAACGTGGGGTATTTTATAGCTTGTGTGAACAAGGAGGTTACATATAGGAACATAAACTAAATCATAGATAAATTTAGAAAGACTTTGTATTTGCTTCTCAACTATACGCAATGTCTTTGAAGCAAGAGAGAATAGTTATGTTGGTCAGCATCAGTAGAAGAATTTGTCCTTGCGGTATATCAATTACACAAAGACGGTACCAAAATCGGATTGAAATCTTCTCCTCAACAAAAAAAAAGAAAACCACTTTGCTCCGCTAAAAGTGGGAAAACAAAAACGACAAAAAAAAAAAAAAAGAGAAAGACAAAGTGTAGATTGGATAACTGCCAATCAGACTAATACCAAATAGGATTGAAAATCTTTTTACAAGCTAGCTTTTATACCTATCCCACTAATACATATTCAAGTACTCACACTTTCTTCATAATGGCCTCAACAGCACAACACGCTTCCAAGTTTACTCGTTTCTTAAACTCCGAAACTGGTCCTAAAACGGTGCATTTTTGGGCACCTGTCTTCAAATGGGCATTGGTCATTGCTGGTATAAATGATTTACAAAGGCCTGTTGAGAAATTAAGTGGTACCCAACAAATTGCTTTGTTTGCTACTGGTGCTATATGGACTAGATGGGCTGGTTTTGTTATCAAGCCTAGAAATCCCTTATTAGCTTCTGTCAATTTCTTCTTGGGTGCAGTTGCTGGTTACCAATTGGTTAGAATTGTTAATTACAGACGTGATTTGGGAGACTCACCAATGCAAGTATTCAAGTACATTATAGATGGTGATCCAACCAAGCAAAAAGAGCAAGCAGTACCTGTACCATCCATTGATAAAAAATAGAGCATTGCGGGAGAAGACTGAGGAGTCGCGTAATTTATGAAGATTTGTATAGATGCGGGTTTTATAAATGGTTTATACAAGAATTTCAATAATCAATGCAACATCTCTTCGTCGTCGTTGTCAGACTCCACTAATGGTTGAGTATTGGTACCTTCATTTTGATTACTTGGTTCTGTCTCGTTCGTATGCACCTCAGACTCATGACGATATACCACCTCTGATCTATCTATCTCACTCCTCTTCTTTTCTATGTTTTCCTCAAATTCCGATACAGCTCCGTCGTTTTCGGCTCTAGACAGTTTTTCAATGTTTATGGTGTCTCTTTCTTCATCCACATCATCCTCACTATCCATTGGCCCTTGATCAGCTTCTCCCTCGTCACCTTCACTTTCACTTTCACTTTCATCTTCTTCGTCATCGTCCTCCTCGTCTTTCGCTTTACTATCCTCTGCATTTGCCATTTCAACCGATTCAATCATTTGCTGTACCTTGATATCAAAAAACTCTTTCAATTGATTATCTCTTACTGTCCATGTCCTATTTTGTGTCTGAATTTTGTTCTTCATCAACATCAAAATTTCCAAATGCACTCTTTTCTCAACCCGTAGCCTAAACTCTATGTTGATTAAGCGTTGAATTATTGAAAAATCAGGGAAAAGAAGTTTACTTTCGTGACCAGGATTGAGTGAAAATAATTGTTCCAATTGCAAGTTCGTCGTACCATACAGTTTCCCTAGTTTCAACAATTTCTCATCACCGTAATTTTCCAAAGTCTTGATGCTTACTGTAAAGTCTGGTATTTTGATTGTTTTTGCCAAAGCTTCATAAGAATTGCTTGATTCGTTCAACTTTTGATTAACTTTGGCTATTTTACCCACGACTTGGTTGTAATTTGTAATATCCTCCTTGATAAATTGCAACCTAGTTTCACTTTCCCAGTCCTTGTATTCCTTATGCGATTTGTCCAATTTGAAAGAATCAACGATGTAGTTTCTTTTCTTTAATCTGATATCTAATGGGGTGAACGTACCTTCATTCTTCAACTGTTCTTTACTTAGATTCAAAAGGTCATGGGCTGACTTAAAAGTTTCAAGGTTTCTCTCAAGACTACTCACAAGTAGGTCTATTTTCTCAGATGGCTCGACTGAAGACATTACTCGTGTAGATATTTAGCCTTCGACGGTGATGAAACAGTATGATCAATATTGTTTTTTTTTTTTTACAACCAAATTCTATTCAAGAAATCACCTACACGTTTATAGCTTCGAAACACACAGACGAACCCTTTCACGTTTTACCAATGACCAATCAATTGGACTTGTCTGATTTGAGGACCCAGTTTCGAAATGCAGTACAACGATTGAATCGACTTTCCCTCTATCAATCTGCCAAATGGTGCGCAGAGGCATTGAATGGACTTTCCAAAGAACTAACTCTGGCAGGAATAGGGTCTACGCAACAATTAGACGAAGAGGGTTATGAAGACTTTGATAAAGTTCTACTAGCTCAGTCGTATTTTAACTGCAAGGAGTTTGATAGGACGACACAAGTCTTGGAAGGTTGCAAAAGTGGAGACGCAAAATTCTTACGCTTATATGCAACGTTGATATCTATTGACAAACGGTCTACTGAGGATAGCGACGGAGTGATTAATGTTGGATCAAATGATGTTAATGTTCTTGATGGAAGCGGAGTTAATCCTAATGATTATAACGATGCAACTAAAGTGGAAGGAAATCACAACATTGCCAATTCTAAATACACGAGAATACTCACAGAGTCGGAAGCATACTTGTCGGGGAAGGAAAATCCTTTCCTTTATTACCTTAATGGAGTTATTTATCGCAAGAGAAAGAAAATCCAAACAGCTCAGAAAAATTTGTATCAATCATTAGTACTTTTCCCATTCAATTGGTCATGTTGGCGAGAGTTGATAAATTCCTTTGTAACGTATGAAGAAGCACAGGGTTTCATTCAGAAAGTGAAGAAGAAAAACGAATCGTTTGCTAGCACAATCATGTTTCAAATTTTTGAAATGGTTGTGTTACAAGAATCACATCAAAGTCTGGGTAGGTTATTTGAATTGGTAAATCACTTGCTGAGTATTTTCCCTAACTTTACTTTTATAAAAGTTCAACAATTTTTAATTGCTTACCACAATTTGGACTATTATCAAGCAGAATCGATATTTGATCACATCTTGATAGAGGATCCTTCGAGGTTAGAAGACTTAGACACTTATTCAAATATGTTGTATGTTATGGAAAAGAAATCAAAATTGTCATATTTGGCGCAATATGCATCGCAAGTAGATAGATTTCGACCAGAAACTTGTTGTGTTTTGGCAAATTACTACTCGATGAAGAGCGAACATGAAAAGGCGATCATGTACTACAAGAGAGCATTAATATTGAACAAGGATTGCCTAAGTGCTTGGACATTAATGGGACATGAATTTGTTGAATTGAAAAACTCACACGCGGCTATTGAATCATATAGACGAGCTGTTGACACAAACCCAAAAGATTTCCGTGCTTGGTACGGATTAGGTCAAGCTTATGAAGTTTTGGATATGCATTTATATGCCCTCTATTATTACCAAAGAGCCACAAACTTACAGCCACTGGATAAACGAATGTGGCAAGCAATTGGTAATTGTTATGAAAAGATAGATCAGCTAGAGGATGCAATAAAATCGTTCGAAAAGGCACTAGCCATTGGCAGGATGACGTCTTCTGGAAATGCCGAATACCATCATGACAGTATTCTCACATCGGCTGACGCAAATTCACATGTACTCGAAGATCTGGACGAGTTGGTAGAACCCCATATATGCTACCGATTAGCCACAATTCTGGAAAAATTGGGAAATGCTGAAGATACGTTCAAGTACATGAGACTATGCTTTTCACAGGAAATCGAATGGGGTGTTAGTGATGAAACATCAAAAGCTAGGCTATGGCTTGCTAGAAAAGCTTTAGAGAGTGGTAAGTTATCAGAAGCTTATGAATTGGCTAAAGATTTGAATAATAGCAATATGCATGATGTGGAAGAAGCTAGAGCGATAGCGCGGGATGCACGAAACAGAATGAGAAAGTAAATACAATGCTTGTAATGAAACTGCTCTCTGCGATAGTGAGGTGTGAAAGGGATTGTGACCAAAAGGAGAAAAATTTACTTTGTTTGATTGCAGTCCTTGCGGGGTTATATCTACTTAATTTATACCAAAGTATCGATTTACAATAGTTTCAATTCTTAATGTTGTTATGTCCGCATGGGCTACTCAGCCTGTGTTCATGTCGCGGACTTTACAGCTTTGTGTAACACCTCCTCACGTGAAGTTCCCGAGGATGAAATCACTTTATGTGCATTTATAAAACAAGCAATTTCATCAATTCTCCAATTTTTTTAGTAACCAAAGCTCATCTACTAAAGATGACTTCGACAGATCCCATAACTTACGAGGTCATTGACAATGCTGCTGTGATAACCTTGAACAATCCCAAGAATCTAAACTCCCTTACCCTTCCTCAATATGACGAGCTTGCAAAATTTATATCGAAGGCAAATGACGAAAGGGATACGGTGATCACTATTCTTCAGTCCACTGGAAGAGCTTTTTCGGCAGGTGCTGATGCCAAGTTTGTTGGTAAACAAGACAACGAGCTCGAGACATGGTTGCGTTCATCACTTGCCATGCAAGTTCATTTAACTCAAACTATAATGAATCATAAAAAAATTTTGGCTGTTGCCTTGAATGGATTTGCTATTGGTTTATCAGCTGCTTTCGTCATGATGTGTGATTTGGTATACGTGCATGATGCTTCCAAAACGTTTTTGCTCGCTCCATTTCCCAACATTGGTATTGTTTCAGAAGGTGGTTCGTCAGCCACATTTCCTATGAGATTAGGTTGGTCAAAGGCAGCTGAAGCATTGCTTTTATCCAAACGTATAAGTGGTAAGGATATGATGAAACTGGGAGTGATCAACAAAGACTATGAAGGAAAATACAAATCAGCTGAAGAGTTCAATAAAGCAGTGTTGGATGATTTGCGTCAAGCAACAGAGAACTTGCATCCTGCCTCGATATTCGAAATGAAAGAGTTACTCAAGACCAACTTCAAGCCGATTGTTTCATATGCTAACTCACAAGAGAGCTACGTCGGTCTTACTAATTGGACCTCCGGAACTCCCATGGAAAGATTCAGAAAATTAACATCTGGAGAGTTGAAGCACAAAATGTGATTATTTAGTAATATATAGACGTTTAGTTGCAAAACTGACTTTAAACTTTCCCCTTGATTTGGCTTTTCCACTTTTCGGTCTTCTTAATGTAAATTTTGTGAAATGAAACACCGCTTTATCTTTATTGACGCACTGGTAGCTGGTATTGGTTACTTTTTATGAGAACTGAGTTGAACTAGCGTTGCCATTTTTAGTATTGTTGCCCTTGTTTTACGAAAGATCGCGATCATTATGAGTGATGAGTCGCCAAAAAACCATGATAAGACTTACGAGTGTGCTACGAAGACTTCGGAAAGCAGAAAGTTATCAAAAGTATACAATCGGGATCAAGACTTGAATAAGACCAACGTGCCATGATGCGGCAAAACCGATAGGGCACGATACACGCAGAACAGAATGAGAGAATAGAGATGTAATAAAGTCCGGGTTTAAACCAAGAGGGGTCTGTCTGCGAGTATGAGGTTCTGCGGGGGGGGGGGGGGGGGCTTTATCTATTGATTGTATATCAAAACATAAATTTAAAATACAATTTATTTTCTTGTAATTGTTGAAGCAATATCCGATTAGGTTATTAAACTCTGATATTCTCTTATCGAAATGCAAACTTTACAAATTTGTGTAATGTTTCCCCACGAAGATCTTTAGGCACCAGATGTCCTGCACTCATTAGTTGTAAAGGCCAGTATTATTTAAGGACATGCAACTCCATCACTTTTTCGATTTTCAATATCGCAAACCCGTTGGCGAAAAATGTCATACACAGGTCTCATCACCTACGAAGTCATTGGTAATGCCGTTGTCATAACCTTGAACAATCCCGAAAAATTAAATTCACTTACCCTGCATCAATATGATGAACTTGCACAGCTCATAGCGAAGGCAAACGATGAAAAGGACACTGTGGCCACAATTCTTCAGTCCACTGGAAGAGCTTTTTCAGCGGGCGCGGACACCAAGTCTGTTGGCAACCAAAGGAAGGAGCTCGAGATATGGTTGCGTTCATCACTTGCCATGCAAGTTCATTTGGTTCAATCGATTATGAATCATAAAAAAATTTTGGCTGTTGCCTTGAATGGATTTGCTATTGGATTGACAGCTACTATTGTCATGATGTGTGATTTGGTATACGTGCATGATGCTTCCAAAACGTTTTTGCTCGCTCCATTTTCCAACATTGGTATTGTTGCAGAAGGTGGTTCGTCAGCCACATTCCCTATGAGATTAGGTTGGTCAAAGGCAGCTGAAGCATTGCTTTTATCCAAACGTATAAGTGGTGAGGATATGATGAAACTGGGAGTGATCAACAAAGACTATGAAGGAAAATACAAATCAGCTGAAGAGTTCAATAAAGCAGTGTTGGATGATTTGCGTCAAGCAACAGAGAACTTGCATCCTGATGCAATATTTGGAATAAAGGAATTACTCAAGACCAATTTCAAACCAATGGTTGCATACGCTAACTCTCAAGAGAGCTACGTCGGTCTTGCTAATTGGATGTCTGGATACCCCATGGAAAGATTCAGGAAGTTGGCATCGGGGGAGTTGAGACACAAGATGTAGTTAAGTATAAATATACATATGGTTACAAAATTCTAACTAAAAACATCTTCCTGATATGCTTCTTCCTCGTTTCCAGCTTCCAATTGCGCAAAATTGGTGAAATGTATTGGTCGATGGACTGCATCATAAAACGACAAGGGAATATCAACTTTTAAATTGTACAAATCGTTTGAATTGAAGATAGCACCCATGAAAAAATAATTCCAAATTTCATCTTCAGGGACCATATACGTTCCAAGAATCTTGTCAGACATGATCAACTGGCTCTTTTTCGAAAATGACTTTTCAAAGCCTTCTGGAGAATCAGACATCATATCTTTGTTTGACTTACCCCATTCAAACCCTCTCTCTGATAATTCAAACGCTGCAAGCGTGACTGAGCCTGGAGTATAGGAAGCAGTCATATCAATAAATCTGGGATCATAGTGTTCAAACATTCTGCTTTGAGTAGTGATGTCATATGAAGTCATGTAATCAAAGTCCTGCGATTGACTATGGATCCAACCTAATAGTTCCAATCCCTCCTCTTTCAAATATCCCTCGTATTCTGGTTTTGATTTCGGGAATTGAATAGAATTAGTGCTTCCCAACTGAGGTACAAATACCAAACACTTTATTTCCTTTACCTCTGAATGACCCGAAGGTGACTTACCGTACAAGTATGCACCCACTTGAATTCTCAAATCCGACACTTGAATGAACTTTTGTAAAATGTTCTTTGGTATGACATAAGTGTAAGAGTCATCGTCGACAAACTCTTCGGAGGCAACGTAGATGTTCTTTGCTCTTTGATGTAAGTTGCTTGCAGCCAAAGCTCGGTTCCTCCACTCATTTTTAGATGAGAAAGTAGCTTGTTCGTAATTGGTCGTTGTCACAGTAACAATTTGTTCTCCGTGTATATTAGTCGAAATAGATTTCTGAGCAGTTATTTCTTTATTTTCCACCTGTCCACCACTCTTTTCGATTTCTGCAATCTCCTGCCGCCTAATAGTAGAGAATCTCACATCTTGACCCAATATCAAGTCTCTGATTTCAGATTGAGTTAATGACTGCACATCCAAATTGTATTTTTTCGAATACTCCTCGAGGATCAAATCTCTCAATTTGCTTTCAACTTCAATCCATTGCTCATCTGTCAATGATGGCCAAATGTGGTGGCTCTCAGTTATCACACCACTGTTTGACCATATAATCTGCTTGGTACCCTCAGAGTCAAATCCCAATGCTCTCAATATTAGAATAACTCGAGAAAATGCCGTGTATGGGGATATCCTCGTAAGCCAGTCATCATAAAAGTTGAAAAGAGCCATTTGGGGCTCGTTGGCTCTCAAAACTATATCGGACAACTTGTCGATTTTCATCACTGATGCAAATGGCAAGTGCAATTCAGAAGGTCGAATAGAAATATTTGGAAAATCCAACATGTGCACTTCTAGGGGATCCATCATTCCTTTCCTAGAAATAATGAGTTGCTTTGGTTGCTCTTCCCTTGGAAGCGATTTGATCAAAGCAGTAACCTCTTCGGCTGCTTTCCATTTAGCAAGTTGACTTAAACGCTTCTGTCCTGCCCAAACAGAAGTATGAATAATTCTCAAATATAATTGACCTGTTTTGGGGTTCAAAATAAAAACACATCCATTGATTGGTTTTGTTGCAAGATTTCCTTCAAAAGTCTTGTGAACGGTTACTCTGTACACGTTAGTGTCGTCAATAAACAATTGCGTCTCATTGTTGAACAATTCAGCATAGTTATTAGAATTCAAAAATGCTTCTTGCGGTTGAGCATGATATAACTGTAACCCTTTTCTAATTCTTTCTCTCAACACATACAAAGCTGGATTAGCCTTCATAATCTCTCTCATGGCATTATGGACCAAGGGTTTTAGACCAGGAAACCAGTTACCATAAACATCATACATGTTATACGCCAAATCGATGGCAATTATTATACCCGTGGGCGAAGGGTACGAACTTGTACCATCTGTGGTGTAATCAAGATACTTTGATCTTGCGTATCTTGAAATATCATGAGAATCATAATCTCCATACCGAAGCTGTACATCAATCCAAAACTTTTTTGCAGGTAGAATCATCTCATCATTCTTGTCATTGAGAAGGGATGGCTTGGAAACATTCCATTTGTATGTGCTTGTTAAAACAATATCAGCGGTTGATGAGTTCATCCTGTATGATTTACGTGGATGGATCGCCTGTTTCTCTACATTGTCAATTTGTAAAACTTCCAATTCTTTGTCAAGAACTTGACACAAATCCTGAACAACACTCTCGTGAATCTTCTGCCAAAGATGGGCACGAAAAATTTGAATCAATGAAATCTTCAAAGTCGGTATCTTACCATGAAGAAAAATACCAGTCAAATCCAACTGAACCAAGAACCCAACGTAAACGTTGGCTCTATTTATCGTAGGGGACCACCAAAGTGTAAAACGACGATTTGGTATTTGACTCAAACCAGACCTCTGGGCGTTGGTCAATTTCTTAAACTTTAATGAATCTTCAAACCCCGAGGCTTTTTCCCAAAACAAACCTTCCCAAGAATCAAACCCGGTGCCTTTAAATAATGTGTGTTCCAAAATTGTCTCTATACCTCCCAATGCTTGAATCACATCGGTTCTATAAGCATTGAGGTTCCACAATTTACCATCGTGATGACTATTTGTCCAAGCAAATGGGTTAAACCTACCAGTGCTGAAATGTTTAAACTCCCTACGGACTCGATGACCTTTATCATACACCAAAGTATGGCGATCTTTTTGAAATAGGGTGCTTATTCTAGGAATACCTCTGTCCCAATTTCCTTCCATGTCCTCAAAAGTTAATCGACGATTCTGCTGAAGCGCCTCTTCTCGTTTGATTGCATATTCTGCCCATACCCTTTGTGAATCTAAAAATTCATTCTCCCATGTTGTAATATACCTGAATATTGTCGGGATCATTTTTTCCTCTTGATGTGACATTCCAGCTTTGAAATGGGTAATTCCAGTATCAGTTTGCTTCGACCATCTCAAATCTGACTCGGGGATAAGAACATGCGAGGCACTGAGCATTCCTAAACCACCCAATTCCTTTGGAGTGTAGAATACAGCTGGTGGAAATCGAGTGGGCATTTTTGAGTTTAACCCCATTTTTACTCGATTTTGAATTTTGGTCTCACACTTTATCAATACTTCCAACAAAGATGGAGTCGCAATTGCGGCCTCTCTGAAATAGGTCACTAACGCAATCAATGCCGTGTTCCACTTTGCAGCAACTTTTGTAAATGTTGTTGAACCGGACGACATTAAAATCTGTCTAATCCTGTTGTTGAAGTTGTCGATAGCTTCTTGAGACACTTGCAAGTAAGCTTTGGCAGTTCTTTCCTTTGTAGTATGGTCCACCAAATCCCAAACATTTTCCTGTGATGATTTACTTTCCTTGGCGCGCATTTTCGGTATAATTCGAACTTCAAACCCACACATTTCAAACAACAAATTAGGATTATCACGAGAATACACAGATGCAAATGTATCTTCCCACTCAATGGTGGTGAGTGATTTTGGTATGCGTGACTTGATTTCCCAAAACACAGCTTTTCCAAGGTTCACATCGCGCCGTATCAATCTCATTCTAGAGTCCTTGGGCCAACAGCGATGGTTGTTATAGCCCACAGCATTGGAATAATTTGGATCGGGATTCTCTTTTAAGAAGTCATCAATCAACTCATCAACCTCATTATTATCAAACCGAAAAAACATGTGAATTTTATCCATATATCGTGAATACAACCTAATTGGAGAAGCACATTGAGCGGCAATATCTTGGTATTGGAGAAAATTGTTTGGATTTTGCGGCGGTCCGGCTAGCTCGGTTGCCCTTTCCAATCCAAGGATGAGCAAATCCACAATTAAACCATAATATTGATACACAAAGGACGAAAATTGAAGACCTCGAACAACACCATATTGGTTCACATAGTTCATGTCCTTGTATGTAAGGTTCACATTATTCTTGGCTGTGATGTAGTCGGCAATATTAGTATCCATTACCAACCTGAGAAGTCTATTAACCAATGTAAAGTCAATCTTGTCAGAAAAATGTGACAATTTCGTCTCCAACATCACATTGCATTCACCTTCAGATGTTTTCCAAACGTTGTGTAGATTATTGATACCTTGGCACCACTTGTAAACCATCAATGGTGGTATTTCGTCATCTGCGGGTTTGATCCAATTCGGAAACAATTTCCGTTTGTCTGCTTCATACCATAAATATTGATCCAAATAAGCGTCGGTGATTTTCTCAAGTGGGTCGACATTGTATGATGGCACTAAATGGCTGTAGAAATCCATCATGTCTAAACCAACTTCTTTAAAAATCCTCTGCGTGAGTAAATGCTTCTTCACCCTGACCAAGCATTCATGTGGGTTGTCGTAGGCCTCTTCAATCAAAGCCAACTCCTCTCGTTGCGCAGAATTCAATTTGGCATTAGCATTGAAATTTGCTTTCAAATTTTCCAAAGCCAAAGTCAACAACTTGGTGTCATGTTTGTAAGATATTGGCGGGAATGGGATGGGACTAAATTTCCTACTTTCCAACCAGCTAACAGTAGTTTGGAAAACATGTATGGCCTCATCTGGGGACACATAGGGTCCATTCTTCCCAAAATCAGTTTGTCTTTCCAGTTCCTTTTTAATCCATAACCTCGTCAATCGACCCAAGTTCTTCTTCGCAACAGTTTTTTCAACATGTGTCCCTTTTCTTATACGTTCACGATTGTAATGAGCAACGGAAATCCAACCATCCGCTTTAGCTTTGACATATCTTTCGATTATCTTCTCAATAGGTTCAGGCAATCCGGGTACCTTCCAAGGTATGTTGGCTTTCCAACAACGCCAAGCTTCACTCAAATGTTGAAGTATGGTTTTGGACTTACTCTGCTTCAACCCTTCCGGAATCATATCCAATATATCGTGCATCACTTGTGCTCTCAACTCCAAATCGTAATATGAGTCAACTCGCTGCTTGGTGATGGTTTTAGCAACATCGTTCTGTCTTCTACCTTCAAATTGTCTCGTAATCAAATTTCCTAGCCATCTCTCCAATAAAGGAATAGTACCACGCAAAAAAAATATCCAAACCTTCCATGCCGGTTGCCAGAACCCACATCCTGGACCCTTTCCAATAAGTTTGTTGAATCTGTGGTAAACTATATGTTTGAAATCCTTGCATTGTCGGATCTGGTGCATAACTTTATATTTGTATCGGTAAATCCCTGTCAAATGACCCAAGTGGTTCAACACGTAGTAGATGGCATCAGCCAATTGGTATGCATCCACATTGCCTAATCGAAATTGTATATGGCAATCAACAATAATTTTAATTGCTCTTAACAACTCCCTGATCAAGTGGAAAGCATTACCAAATCTTGACTTCTTCCTTTCCTTTGTAGTCAATGTCTTTGTGGGTTTCAAGTTGAAATTGTAGTCCAAATGTAAGTAAGTTAATCCACGTTTGTGTATCAATAAGTTCAACATGTTGAATCCTTGTCGACATACTTGCAAACCAACTTCTACCCAATCAATGCGTGTTTCCTGGAAATACTTGGTATTCCGTAAACTCTTTAGAAGATTCACCTTTTTGGTGGCTCTTGCTTTTTTAGCCTTGGAGGTTTTGAGCTCATTCAGTACATAATTTTTCAACAACTTTTGATAGGACACTCTCACCTTGAGTGGACTAGATCTTGGAGCGCGGTTTTTGTACCAAGATTTTGTTAAAGCAACGTCCTCGGCTCTTTTGGTTTTTCCACTGCGTACGTTGAAAGGATATGGTGCATACAACAAGTCAAGTGATGCTTTGAGATTTTGTGGCTCTTGTAATGATGAAGACTTCGAATCTTTTTGTGTGAAAAATGGTTTCACACCCACCGAAAAGTCCTCCCTCTTTTTCTTGCTGCCAAGATTTCTATTAATAACTGGGTTATAGTTTGTGTTGAACGTAAATGCTGATAAACCATCAGAGCTCTCTTGCTCGATTGATCCTTCTTGACAATCTGTGTTTGCTCGTATGGGTGCAAGTGATATTTTCCTCACAAAGGAGTTGTACAAATAGGGAAAGTCAACTCTGTATTCGGTTCGGATAGGACCCCTGACAATAATCCTATCTAGTGAATCGAATTCAGTATAGTCTTCATACTCAGCATTAACAACGCTCTCATTGAACAATGGTTCAAATTTAGGACCGCCAGGAACGCATATATTCAAGCTTTTGGCTGTGAATAGCTCTCGTTTATCAAATAAGTGGTGAGAATCTACCAACAACGGTTTCGAAATATTGTATAATTTGTCCATAGTGGTGGCATCTAGATTCCAAGTTCGGTATGAATCACCATTTACCACATCACTATCATCCACCAAAGGCTTTTCATCATAAAACCAATCTTTTAGATCATCCATTTGTTCAATTTGGCCAGATTTAATAGCAGCTGGTGGTTCGACATCTTCAAAGTTTTGCGTCCAATCCAAAAATTGCTCCTCGTCATCCAAAGGCGGAAACCTCATACGTTTGAAATGCTTCCTGTCTCTTTTCTCCCTCCTCATCATGTTCCAGGTCGCTGCCCACTGTGCAATGTATACAGGCTCTATAACTCGTGGAATTTCATTCACAAAGGTGATTGCACCCGTCCGATGATACAATACTTTCACCTCTTTTGCTTGTTCCCAAGGTTGTGGCATGTTCTCCAACAATTTTAGCAATGCGTGCGGTAGGTACTTCAATGCCCCCAAATGAGAGCGTTTGTCTGCATTTACATTTCGCAGACTCAAATCTGCATGATCAATCATTATTTTCCGCAAATGTTGAGGTGGCATTTCAGGCTTTGGCCCTGAGACTATAGTTCCTGTGGAGACTTTCTGTGAAGTTTTGAACCTAGGTTTCTGCATTTGATTCCATGTTCTTTTAGCTGTCTTAGATTTATCCTCATTTAGATCGGAATTTAACGAAACAACATTGGGTTTTGCAATATTTTCTGTTTTTGGAGGTGGGGGTGGTGGTGGCGGAAGTGGTACCGATGACGACTTGTGCTTGACTGTTCCTCTATTTGCTGTTATTGCTGGTGGTGGTGGTTTCTTTGGCACAGATTTTGTTGTAATTGGCTGCACTTTTTCTTGAGGCGATTTTGATAGTGGTGGAGGCGGCGGAGGTGGATCAACGTGCCTTTTTTTCGTCGTACTACGTCCATTCTTGGATTTGCCTCCCAGAGGAGGAGGAGGCGGTGGCGGTGGCGGTAGTTTGCGTCCCATATGGAATAATTGATTGATTGCAAGATGTTTACTTACGGTGATGCTTTTTTCTTTGAAATGCTGTGTGGTTGTAAAAAAAGATGTGATGACGCTACCCAAAACACTCAAGCAGGAGGGAGAGAGAGTACTTGAATTGATGCACCAGAAGGTTCAAGAGGGCATACTATTCTCACTTTATGTTTCTTGTATGCTATTTATCTCAGCAATGAGGCTTTCTCTTTGGTATGGGAACTTGAGTTGAGTTTCAACCTGTCTTCAAAAACAAAAAAGAGACAACTAAACTTTTAAAAATACGCCAAGTTTCACGTTCCTTGATACTCCTCCAATACATTAATTACGTCTCTCAGTTGTAGTTTGTTGAAGCTCTATGACCAATGGTAAAGTGCTGTTCCCTCAGAATAGGTGTATGGTTATGACTTGTTATTATCACATGACATCTAAGAAAAATTTCAAGCACTCTAGGGGCTGAACTAAACATACCAAAGAGAAGGGACACAATTTGGTAAAATGAAGAACAACTTCCTCACTTGAGTGAGCAGATGTTATGCCACAGTTTACACAATGTAGAGACCACTTGAATAGCAGGATATATTGAGTTATGACAAAGTTAGTTGGTGATCACACAAAGAGAAGCAAAAGGAAAAACCGAACAATGGAAATTAGTAAACAAAATATATAATACATCTTGCGTGTGAGTTTTATTTGACACGATAAAACTAGCAACTAAATATATCTTATAGAACATTCACCCCTTTTTAGAAACCTACTGTTTCAAAGTGAGACGTGATGTCGACCAACATAACAAACTCAACAATTTTAGACGAGGTCATAGACAATGACACCGATTTTTCATTCTTGAAACTCGTTCAATCAATTGTTGATGCCATTTGGGAGCAAAGTGGCCTGTCAGAAATGAACAACAATACGTGGTCCAGATTTGGTGCAATAACTTTTTATTGCTGTTCAGTATATGGCCTAGCTTGTTTGGTAATGGCATTGATATTAAATAGGACATTGGTCATGGCCTCAACCAATAGTATTCACAATCAGCAAATGGCCATTAATCGGCAACGGCAGATAAGTGGGAATAGAGGATTGATAGACGCATACAAACTGGCTGCAACTTTGAAAAAGCTTAGCATTTTGAGCTTTCGAGTGGGAATTGTCTTGGTTTTATTATATCAAATATATAATATCCTCGTCGTACTAAAATTGAACCAACATTTGGGGTTGGCTAATTCATCAAATATTAAATGGCTTTACAACCTTATTCCAGAAGCGCTTTTCACATATTCACCTGAACAATTTGCAAAAACAAAGTACATGAAAACACCGGAAAAACAAGTCATGATTGGACCCACGAGTGATATGTATTGGCCCATTTTCTTAACATTTTGTTTCCTGGCATTTATTGAAACTTTCATTGCTTGTATTCAAGGTAGAAAGCCCTTCACTGAGAGTGGTATCACGATTTTCGAACATTCTTTAGCATTTCAAGAATTTAGCAGTAATGGTGCTTTCTTCTTTAGTAATTCATACAGTTATAAGAGACCCACTGAGCAGATGTTGATCACATCGCTTTTCCTGGTATTGAATCATTTGAATATACATGTGGGGGCGATTTTAAACAATAACAAGTACAGGTTAATACCGCTGACTACACTTGGTTTGGGGTATTTGTTTTATTTTGTTACTGCAATTTGGAAAAAGAAGATATTTCAGTTCCCCATTATTTTGGTGTTGACATTCACTCCACAAGTGTTGATTTTATTTGTTATATTGGTCAGTTTAGCAATCTTGATCACTGCAATAGCTGTCAATGGTTTTAGATTTGAGGGATTGAATTATGCCAGCTTTTTCATTCATGAGGAGCAAATTCAAGATGAATCTGGAGAAAATGAAGCGGTTGAAGAGCAAGACATCAACTCGCTCTCAAACTTCAATATCAAATTGAGCGATGATTTTTATACGGCACTACTAAACTTGGGTGTTTTGGCAATTACTCTGGCTGGGAAATCCAGCTACATAAAGGAATTGAGTCTTGTTACTTTGGACAATGAAACATGGGTTGAGAGAAGTCTCTGGCAACAGGTCAGGCTGAGAGAGATATCAGATGCTAATGCAAACAGTTTATTGCGTGGGATAAAACAAAAGAGAGTGGGTTATTCCAACTTAATTGAGACACCAACCTCCAAGCTTGTAACACATGGCGATTTAACTTCAGATTCCAATCAATCCACTCGTGAAAATCCGTATCATACAAGGAGTATATTTAAAAGAAGATTTTTATATTTGAAGAGGATTGTTTTTGATTTTGTGCAGCTCATATATGGCATTGCTATTGGTAACTTTATATTGCAGTGGATCCCCAACTTATTTAGGAGGCTATTCAAGAGAGAAGCAAGAAGGTCTCGTGAAAACAGTCATAAAGGCCTTGCCAAACGTTCTGGTCCATCATCTGGCAGACAATTGCTTCAGCTAGATTATCTCACTGCCGAACAATTAGAACAAAATTATGCATCGATCCTTGCTGGTGAGGACTTGTCCAATATTGACAACTCGGAGGACTACATTGTTTCTGCTGAAGAATCAGATTATGAATCGGATGCTGAGGTGATAGATCTTACAATCAACCCGCAAACGAGAGGTTCCACTCAAATAAATTATAACGTTTCCAACTCGACACCGTTGCAAGAAATATTTGATGATGACGGATTAAAGGAATTTCTTGAAGTGTCGAGTGAAGACAATTTACAAATGGTACGTGATCATTTAAATTACGAAGGACGATTGACACGATCAAGGTATCGCAAAATGCATGCAAACAGTAATACGAACTTCAATTCAAAAGATGAAAGTGAAAAGCTTATTGAGTTGATTATTTCAAAAAGAAGCCAGGCTAATGGCGACACTGCCAATGAAAATCATAGATCAATGGAATGTGTCATTTGTCAAACAAACATGAGAGAGATTATCACTTGGCCATGTAAGTGTTTTGCCATTTGCGAATCTTGTCGATTGAGTTTAGTTAGTAAAGGCTTCGAAGGATGTGTTTGTTGCAGACGAGATGTTGAAGGTGTTTCCAAAATTTATCTTCCTTGATGAATAGTCTCGTTGGGGGGGATATATATCTAGGTTATTGTATTAAGATATAGATGAATGTCATGAAAAAGTTTGCGACACGACGCAAAGAAAAAAAACATTCGACACACACGACACGTTAGAAATTTTTTCTCTGTGCACAAAGAGAGAGAGAAGAATAAAAGGAAAAAAATTACCAACAAATTGATGAAGAATAGGGGAAAACATAAAAGATATCTGGAAACCAGATACACAAACAACAACTAGCAACAACAACTAGCAACAACAACAACAACAACAACAACAACAACAACAACAACAACAACAACAACAACAACAACAACAACTGCCCCTACATATTCTTCTTACCGTTCATTTACAGTCATACACTCGTTGAAAGAACTGTTCGTCAAGAGAAGAAAGAGAGAAAGAGAGAGAGATAGGTATACAAACTCATTCAAAGAATATCCTCGGTGCAGCGTTTATTTTCATGTATCAATAGCTTGAGAAGCTTACTACAACATTAGTTTTCTTCATTCATTATGACTTCACCCGTTTACGCCACCACAACAACGACCACCACGACCACGACTACTACCACCATAATCTCGAGCATTCTCTCGTCTTCACCATCTGGAGCAAGTTCTCAATCTTGGGAAATCATACAAAACACGATAGCCCAAAATGTATTGTATTTGTTAAACTTGTTGGAGGTCTTACCAGGTGGCCAAATTATAGTCCGGTACATTAAGTCATCATATCAAAATGATCCAGTGAGGTCGCTTTTTGAATACTGTTTGTTCATTTTTGCATTGACTTATTTCTTTACTTCCAAAAAGAAGGAGAATAAGTCCGAGTTTGTTAAATTCACCCCACGGGAGATTGACGAGCTTTGCGATGAATGGGTACCGGAAACTTTAGTTGAGCCCGTCACTGACTTGGAAGCTTGGAAGATCAAGGCAATTCCTGAGGTGAAAGGTTTCAATGGATCGCACATTGAACTTATCAACCCTTCGTTCAAAGAGATTTGTCATGATTCCCTGATTGTTAACCTTGTAAAGCAAGATTTCCTTGATTTGAATAGTAATGCAAATATCAAACAAGTTGCCAAGACAGAAATTCAATTTGCTGGTGTTGGTGCTTGTGGACCACCAAATTTTTATGGTACTCAAGATGTACACGTTAGATTGGAAGAAGACTTGGCTAGATATTTGGGAACTGATCAAGCTATCATTTATGGTCAAGATTTTGTCACTGCTAGTTCTGTTCTCCCTGCATATTTGAAAAGAGGTGATTTATGTGTTGTTGATAGAAACGTCAACCTTGCAATTCAAAAAGCGTTGATTGTGAGTCGTGTTGATCTTGAATGGTATGACCACAATGATATGGAGCATTTGGAACAAATTTTGACTCAATTGAAGCCTATATTAGATAAGCAAAAACCACTTAGAAGAAGATTTATCATCACTGAGGGGCTTTTTGCCAATACCGGAGACCTCGCTAATTTGCCCACCATTGTTGAGTTGAAAAACAAGTTTAAATATAGATTATTTTTAGATGAATCCTTGTCTATTGGAGTTTTAGGAAATACTGGTAAGGGTTTGACCGAGCATTATGGAATTTCTAGAGATGAAATTGCCATCACCATTGGATCAATGGCCAATTCATTTGCATCATCTGGTGGATTCTGTGTTGGTGTTGAACCAATGATTCATCATCAAAGAATATCATCAAACGCATACGTTTTCAGTGCTTCATTGCCTCCATATTCGGCCAAAGTCACGTCGCAAGCAATTAAAGAAATCAACATTGTTGAACCAAAGACTGGCAAGTCTAAACTTATGACGCAACTTCACCAAAGAACAATTTTTGCCCATGATGCACTTCTATCGAGTTTAAAGGATGTCCCCATGACCATTACTTCTGTGCCACAATCCCCCATGATCCACTTGGCATTCACTGAATTGTACAGATCACAATTGAACTTGCCGTTGTTGTATGGAAATTCAATTTTTGTAACCAAGGGGAAACCGGCCAAATTTTTAAATCCATTTGATGAATATTTAAACCTTGAAAGTTTCATGTTGCAAAAGATTATTGACTATGTATTGAAGCACGGCAAGATTTTATTGACAAGAAGTAAGCTTATCTTGGAGCACGAGGATTTACCAGTATTGCCACCTCAATTACTTGTCAATATTAATGCTGGTGTATCAGAGGAGGAGTTGCAGAGATTGGCAGAAGTATTACCGACAGCCATTGATGAAGTTGTCTCCACTGTTACCAATGAAGACGAACTTTTTGAGTTAACCAACGAACTCATCAACTATTGATTATTATTTATAATGTGGACACTAACCACTGAGATCAAAAGGTGATTAGTTTATACAATAAAACATAGATAAATAAAAATTTCATTAATAATAATACAACGCATAATTTTAGAACTGGTCTGTTGTAAGTCTGTAAAAGAGGCGAAAGAATATGAATGAGTGGCGGCGTCTACACACCGCAGTTGAAGAAGATGCTAAACAACGTAACTGTATTAGTTGGAATCCATAGTTTTACAAAACACAGACAAATTTGGTCGATTAATTGCGTGAAATCAACCACATGGTAGTCAATATACACTACACATGACGTTAAACCTCCCAAATGATTCATCATCTATCATTACCACTTGGAAATGGTGTGGCTCTTCGTGAAGGGACTACCTGTGGTTTCCAGACACAGGAAAAGTTTCAGGAGTTGAGAAATGAAGTGGTGTTTCTTGTGTGGGTGTGGGATTTGGTCTCAGGCAACAAATGCATGACGTGAATGTCTCGTTGCCAAAGCCCACTATACTGAATTCACAATGGCCTTTCACGGGGCTCAATCGGCTATCCGTGTGTGTGTTGTTGTTAGTGGGGTAGTGCCAGCACCATCCAAAGGCGGGTTGTGAAAAGTTAACACACGGACATTTTTCAATACGCCGACACAAAAATATGGCCGTTTGCACCCGGTGACAGCGGTCATTCAATTGTCAATTACACTTCGAAATGCATCCACAGTTCTGATTGATGAAAATGGAAATTGTGTGTTCAAAGTACGTTGATGGTGGTGTAATGTGGTATTATGTGCTTTGTTTGCTTCTCTTAACAAAAGGAGGACTATGTACACAGTTGTGGCTTTCTACACCACGGTCTCAATATTCGAAGCTGAAGTTATGGCGTGGTTTTGAACACATATGATGAAGATTGTACACCAGATTTTGCAACCAACTATACAACCAGGGTTTCACCACAGTCTTTAAGTAACCAAAAGAAATGCATACATCTTCAGCAATGGTGGTAGATCCACAGTTGAGTTGTACCATATATGCTACTGTATCTCCTCCGTGGCTGAACTCCTGTGTTCTTGTTAAATGATATAAATATTCCATCAATTTTCCCCCTTAGCCAATATATTTCCATTCTTCTCTTTTCATCATCATCATCCACTCAATCAACTACAATTTGCAATGAAGTTTACTTCTACATTAATCGCTGCTTTTGGTTTTACCGCCGTTGCTAATTCCAACTTGATCCAACGTGGTTACGATCACGACGATCAGCCAACACCAACCTACCATCCACCTTACCAACCAGGAGTTACTTCATTCCCCAATAAATTTGCATTGGGTGCCAAGATTGGTGATGACATCTACGTTGCTTTTGAATTGGATGATGGTCAACTTGAATATGGACCAAAAAAGTATACTGTTCCATGTGTTACTCCAACCCCAATTGTTGAGCCTTGTGATACTCCTACTCCAACTCCAACTCCAGATGAGCCATGTGAAGAACCAACTCCAGAACCAATTACCTACCCCCACCACCCTCACCCTCACAAGCCATGGAAACGTGATGGATTTGATTTTGATAATGATGATTCATGGTTGACTTTTGACTCTTCATATGGATACGATTGGTACACCTTGAAAAATTCTGTCTTGAGAGATTCTAAATACAGAATTGGAGAAATTGCTGCTAATCATCAATTACAATTTGACCTACCAGTTCAACCAGATGCATTGTTTTCCTCGGGATTTTCCATTGTTCATGATGATGGTTACTGGTTGTTAGCTTTGAATGGCAAGACTACATTTTGGGATTCTCCAGTTAATGATAATGGAATTTACAAAATTTACGATGCACCAATCAATCCAAAATCTAAAAAGATTGAACTAGTGGTTATTGTTCTTGTTTAACCTGACTAGGGCGGGTTTCCATTAGGTTAAAGAATTTTAGTGCGTGCTTTGTTCTTTATTGATTTATTTCAGCTGTTGTTTGCCTTTTTCTTTTTACATACGAGCAGTGTGGCTAATTCAATGCCTGGTTCTGGAAAATGGTTGGTGTTTTTGAAAATCAGTAGTGGAGGGAGTTATATTTGTTTATCTTTTTCGGTTTCACTTGGTGTTTGCTCCTTAGCTGATATCATTAGTTTTATTTCGGGAATTCTTTAGCCTTTTTCAATATACAACGCACTATAAATTGATAATAATGTAGTTGATTAATACATCCAAGTTTTATCATCAGTTCACAAAGTGTAAAAATTACTAGATCTATGTATTACCAATGTTTTACTGATATTATATGAGGCTCAATAGCTAACAAAAGCTTTTTCAATTCCAGTCGTGATATATTTTCCTTCAACAACAACAATTCCAACGGACTTTCACCATTCATGTATTTCAACAATTTATAAAACAAGGTAGTCAATTCAGACGTCAATTTACATTCCTCGAATATGATTTCATTGATCCACCGTCTTTCCAAAGTTGATGCTCTTCCAGGGTCCAAAATAATCGTGTCATCGTCCTCTAGTAAAGTAACTGATGACGAAGACTTGTTCAAATGATACTTCAATGAGTCCAAATTGGTTTTGTTTGATTTTGGCGCACTCAGGGAATCAACGACTGTTTTCGATACTGTTTTGGTACTGTTAGTGGCCAGGTTAGTATTATCGGTAGTGGCAACCTGCTTTGATGAGTTATCGGTTGCTTTTGTAGTCTTGTTATCAGCCACAAACTTGCTGGATTTACGCTTTGTCAAGTTTTCATTCTCAATATCTTCCTCAACTTTGATCTTGATCTTACGAGCAATTTTGAGCCAAATAAATGTCAATTGTTGAGTGGCGTAGCCAAATCGGTTCAACCACGCTAATGCACGCATATAACTATCGCGATGATCTCTAGATGGGATTGATGCGGCAAATTGTTGTGGTTTTCTAGATTTGGGAGACAACAACTTCAAAAAATGTGGTAATGATGGTAATGTGGGGAATTTCTTGTTGAATTCTGATATATCTTCATAGAGTCTAACTGTCAATGGAGCCATGGGGGATATGATGTATACTGATCGACTTGATAACGGTTGAATGATTCTGGCTTTTCGCCAATAGATCAAATGGAACGCAAACGATTTAATTTGACGAATGTCTAATTGAGGATACTGCGCTGATAATTTGAGTAGTGATTCAGTAGGTTCAATTGAACTAATAAAGTTGGCGAGAATGGATTCATTGGAGATTTTTAAATCTTTGATGATATTCTCTGGTTCGTCAAGCAATAGTAGTGCATAGTAGATCACCACTTCATCGGAATCATCGTCTTCTTGTGGGTATCTCAAAGTTTCATCCTTTTGTCCATATCGGGATGATTCGCCAACATTTATTAATCCAAAATTGTTTACAGTGTTGACAGTTGATGAAAGATATGATCCAGGAATGTATGGCACCGTTGCATCCGGGAGCGAATGGAATTCAGTTTTTAAAGGTATTTGAAAGGACTTTAATTTCCCATTAATCATCAAATTGGCAACCTTTGATGAACCTATACCAATGAAACAGTCGCGAATCAATTTACATAATGAAGAGTTTTCCGCTAACTTGTTCTCGTCATGAAGCTCTTCCCGAAGTGATATAATTCGTTTCACTTCCAGTCCAATGTAATCATGTTTCAACTGTGCACGTCGAAGAATCAATGATAACTTTGATATTACATGGTGAAACATTTCATCAATTCGATAATTGTTTTCCATCGTTGGTGGGTTCATTACAAACACCAAGTGAAACATATTCAAATTGCTTTTGCTGTCCTCAATTTCGATTTTGCCATCTGGAACATTATGTGATGGTTTCGTTTTCGGATCAAGTGGTTTACTATTTGACCTCGATCTGGTACCACCTTGGGTGGCATGTTTGCTATTGGAAATTGCTCTTGTTTTCCAGCCACCATCAATGCTCTTGTGTATAGGCAACCCTAGAAAAGTTTTCCCTTCTATCATCATTTCAAACCTTGCATTGCACATTGCTGCGGGTGGAGCCAACATTTCACATAGGTAAGAGGGGTCCATCCCCATTATATCATCGTTGACATTATCAAGTTTGTTTGGACTATTTGAGCTTAAACTGTGTTGACTACAAGCAACACTTACCTTTGAACTTGTTTGTTTTGAATTGGTGAAATCCAGTGTCCACGGTTTAGTTTTGTCTTGTCCTATCTCAATAGTCCCAGATTCAAGTCGCTGTTTTCTTCTATCATCCTGCTGGTCCAAGAACCTTTTGAGGTCTAATTTCGTGCCCATATAGTACTTCAAATCATCAACATCCCAAACTTTGGCATCAATTCCATATAGTTCCCTATCATCATCGCCGTTCTCGCCAGCCAAGTGGCTTATATTTTCATCATCCACGTCATCTTCGTCATCTCTATACTCATATAATTCATCATCTTCATCGTAATACTCCCCGACATCTTGATCGTCTATATTGTCGGTACTTTTCGTATTACCAATTGAATGCTCCTTCCCCTGATGAATACCATCGTGTTTCTCTCCATGGTTTAATCTCAAATCTGTTGGAAACTTGTATGCTAATTGAGGACCACTATGTGTTGATATCACAAGGAGAATTCCTAGTAAGCTAGGGTTAGGGAGGTTAAGGCTCATATGGCGGTTAATAGCTGAGAGGTTAACTTTTGGCTTTTAGAAATGGCTTGGTAGCGTAATCAAACTCGATTGAATGAGCAGATTCCTTGATCATTGATGCTCCGGGTCAGCAGAGTAGATATATAAGCCCACGGCAGACGGTTCAGAGGAGTGTGAGTGGGAGCTCATGTTGATTCTCACCCTTCCGGGTCGGGCAGATACATACTCATTAGAGTTGACTAAACTCGTCACTACAAGAGTAATCTTAGGTCATTGCCAATCACGGACTGGTGTAAATCAAGAAGCAAAAGTACTTCAAATCTCATTCGTATTTAAATACAAACTTTACAAGTTACCATAAATCTAGTTACGCCTCTTTGGCTTTACATCTTGTGTTTTCTCTCCTTACTGGCCAATTCAGCAAATCTTCTTTGTGGAACACCTTCAATCCATTTGTTGAAACCCTTGACAACTTCTTGTGAGTTGACTTGATTAACGACTGGGTCTCTTCCAATTTTCATCAACTTTTTGATTCCGAAGATCGAGTCTTCATGTAAAGAATCGACTGAATCTTGAATCAACTCATACACTGCCTTGTTGAAATCTTCTGTGCTCTTTGATTCGCCAGTAAAATGTTTGTTGATCAATCCATTTTGTTCACAATCATCACCCGGAATTCTCTTGGCTAACAACAATGCCTCTGAGGCTTTTGACCAACCCAATCTTCTAGCCAAAGTAATTGAAGTAGCACCTTCAGTGACTAAACCCAAGTTGGCAAATGGAGTCAAAATGTAGAATTTCTTCAAATCATTGACATAGATCAAATCACACAACAAAAGTAAAGCGGCTGATAATCCAATAACTGGACCATTAGCAGCAGCAACCAAAATCTTTGAATGGTCATTGAAAACATTAGTCAACCAGGTGTTTCTAGCAACAAAATTAGCTAACCAATGCTCGTGACTGAAATATACAGCAGCGTTTTTGCTCAAAGTCTGTTTGTCAGCAAAATCGGCACCGGCACTAAAAAATTTTCCAGTGGATTGTATAATAGTGGCCACTGTGCCTTCTTCTTTATCAGCTTCCTCGACAAATTTACCTAATTGCAAGTACTGAGCAGCACCCAAAGCATTCAACTTGGAAGGAATGTTGAAAGTTATGATGGCGCATTTACCTTTAACTTCGTAAGTGATGTTGTGTTCTTCTTGCATTGTGAATAGGGAATTGAATATAGATCTAGAAAGAGATATGTAATACGAAATAGAAGAAGAAGAATTGTTCTTTATCTTGATATATAACAAGCATTTATGACATTTTTTTTTTCCACTGGCTCAAATATTCTCCCCACCTCTATACAGTAATGTGTTTTTACTCCACATTTTATTAGCGCACAAGTCAAATCTATTTTTTTTTTTTTCGCATGCGCACTTCTTTTCCCCTCGATTAACCGAGGGACTGTAAATTGTAAAGGGAACGGATTTCTCAAGAACCCAGATGGAAAAATTTCAGCTTTCAAAACTTCGGTTGAGATTGAAATCGGAATTGAAAATGACCAACTAATTATCTGAAAGTAGTAAGTCCGAACTTTCATAAAAAAGGGGAAAAGTGTTTGAGATCAGAGAGAGGGGATTTTGTTTATACACGGATATGCATACAACTAAAATGCTAAGAAGGGTTATGTAACGATTGCTTCACCTTCGGAATAATACCAAGAGACTGCTCTCCACAGCTCCCAAGTTTCTTTTTGATTAGTGAGGAGATGGTCCTAGGTCCTTTATGCTCGTCCCTCCATTTCTGGCTTCAAAATAGATAGCAAACAATCTTGCGGAGATAATTTTGTGATAAAATTATGCAAAAAAAATGATTAACTCCGTTTTTGTGCTAATAAAGCTGCACATTGGCCGCCAAACAAATCCAATATTAGTATTAGAAGTAAGCTCAAGCAGTTCCAGTTGCTCTGAAGATTTTGGTAATGTCAAAACAACAGGGTTTTACCTCAAAATTTTCCGTAATGTTGTGTAATATAAAAGACTGTCAAAATTTTTTGACAAAAAATTGGGCGAATGGTCTAGTGGTATGATTCTTCGTTTGGGTATTCTCAAGCCTGAGCAATAAATTTCGAAGAGGCCCTGGGTTCGATTCCCAGTTCGCCCCAATTTTTTTTGATTCTTTTTGTTAATTTATCTTAATAACATAAAGGGCTTCTTATCTCCAAACAGCTTGCTCAATGCTTCCCTTTTTTTTTTTTACTCGTGGACTCACGGGCATGAGTTGAGATTGAGAGGGTTTGGCTTACCCATTGATTCTCTCTTCGATGCAAGTTTTGTTTGTTTTGAATTTTGAAGACGCGATCAAAATCAAGAACAAATGCCCCAAACATCATACTCTAAGAAGCCATAAGAAAAGATGTCAATAACACATACACGTACCACCCCTAGAGATGAGTTTGACGCTCTTACAAGTCACAAACTTACATCTATTACTACTTTGGAGCAACTAGCTCGTGAAACAACCAATGATTTGAGAAAACTTCGAAATACAAAACAAGTGCAAAGACAAGTGCTCAAAGCCATGTCCCTTGCATATATCGACCAACAAACAGAGGAGAAACTTCTACAGAAAATATCAGAAATGGAGAACAAGAAAGATTTGCTAACTTTTTATGATGGTCCTTCTGAATTGCTAACTAAGGAGATTGATGAGTTGAAATCAAATTGGAAAGAATTGGACAATTTGAAGAGTATCAAACAAGAAGAATTGAAATTGCTTGCTGATGATGTGAGTGAAAGGTATAGAAGTTGTGATAGGAGAAAAGCCGAGGTTGATAAACTAATAGAAGAAGGAGAACAACTCGAACGTGAGTTTGAGCAATTGATTAATGAAGATAATGAAGATAGAGAGCTATTTGAATTGGCAGTACAGGCGGATTCAATTGATTTAGACCCATCACAGATCAATAGTCAAGTTAAACAAGACGTGGATGAAGATTTGAAGCGTGTGACAGATGAAATAGATCAAAAGGGAAGTGAAATTGAAAACGAAAAAAATAACATTACAACAATTCAACAACTATTGCAAAGTAAGAAACGGCATTTGGCTAAGTTGCCTACAGACGACAATGCAAATGACCCTGTTAGAAATTTTTATTACTTTTTAATGAAGTTGAATGAATTATTGGAAATTTTGAAAGAGTAGCACTACAAGCTGTATGAATATAGGTCTATCGCGTGTAATGGATGCCATTCTAGCCCATACTGAACCCTTGCTGTACATATATCAGTTTGTAGAGTCACTATAGAGAAAAGGACTGACTGCACGTGAAAGAAAGGTAAATAGCCGAGGTGGTAGCAGTGGAGTAGAAACAGAGAAAAAATTAATTGTAGGTCTCACACAATTGTCAAAGCCATCGAAAGATTGTGTTCTCCACTTTTGTATTCATTTTGACCAAAAGATTCTTGTTTATCCCAAATGGTCGCTACAACAACAGCCACATCCACTATTACAAGTGATACCACCACCAGCAATAACAACAACGCTTTTGTCAATCAACCACTACCACCTCCATCTACTGAATATAAGGCCTTTTTTCCAAGTACTTCATCACTCGCTAATCAACACCATCAACTTTCAAAACAAGAGATCATTAATAATTTGATTGACCTAGCCAGACAAGAGCAAGCTAAAGGTAATACATCTATTACTTCAGATAAGTTAGATAAGCTTCAAGGTATCTTAGAGAGCAGCAGCAGCAACAACAACAAATCTCAATCACTTTCAAATAAGAGCTCATATAATTTTGACAAGTTTCAACTGTTTAAACAAATTCCTACTGATAAAGCCAAACCTAGAGCTAAACCAAAGTATCCCCCTTTTTTTGACAAATTTGATATTGACAAATCCGTGGAAAAGAAGGAGTCTTCAACAACATCATCATCACAAGTCTTGGAGAAAAAGTCAACTACCACATCCATCAAGAAGAGGCAAAGAGGTAGCAAATTTTTCAAAGCAAAGAAGTTTTCATTCAAACAATTGGAGTTTATGTTTATAAATTTCCTTGAAACTATAGCCAACCTTTTAGATAACTTGCATTTACTTTCAAACTTACCAATGTTTCCCCAAGCTCTTACCAGGTTGTTGAAACAAACGAATAAACTATGGGTATTGATTCTCGTGTTTTTAATAAGGAAAACCATATCCCAATTGTTAAATGTTATACGCAAGATTAGAAAAGTGCACACTGAGTTGAACATTGTCAACAATTCCCAGAAAAGTGAACTTTCCAAACCGGTCAATGAAGATATTAATCGTAAATACAACAAGATTTTGAAGGATTTGAAATTTGACAAGATGATGCTCATATTTGAATTAGTGGGAAATTTTCTTGATTTGGTTTTCAATCTCATTGAATTGAGTGAAATAAGTGTACCCAATTGGGTAATGAGTACATTAAATGTGGCTAGTATGGGAATGACCATCTATAGAATGAATAAGGATGATGAGTACATTGATGATGATATCACAGAGGATTTGATATGAATAGGGAAAGAGAGCGAGTATGTAGAGACAACTTGAGCAATTAATACTAGCATTTGCCTAATATGTGATTATACACACTATGGTAGAGATGGGATGGAGATATTTGCATGGTTTTGAAACACTGAAAATGGTAGCAACGCTTGAGATCTCTCACTTTCTGTTTTCTTCGTAACAAAAATTAAGAATGATGATTTCTTGGTTGTCAATTTTTTATAACCAAACTTGAAAACAAACAGACTGCTTCTTAGGTAATGATATCTACTGAGTCAAAACTACAAGATGAACAAGGGAAACTCAAGAAGATTAATGAGGAGATAGGACAATTAAAAGTGCAAGTGACTAGTTCGTATCTTCTGCCAATACTAGCGAAACAAGAACAGTTTCAGTTAATCCACATACACAACATCAACAACGATAATGATGCTTCAAAAGACTTACAAAACTTGTCTATCACACAATTGAATTCCAAATCAGAGACTATCAATCGACAGATTCAAGAATTGGAGAAATTAAACAATATCAAGACCAATATGGACGAGATTGAAAAATTGCTATCCAATTTAAATTTGTCTATAAATTCATTGCTTGATTTACAACATCTAAGTCATTTATTTAAACAAATTCAGGCTATTCCATCATTGAACTATATGATCTACAAGCAAGTGATCCGAAGAGTTGCATCATTGCATATTACATTTGTTGAACTTTTGAATAATTACTTGAATTTGATTGTTCCTGATGAATTTACCATACTTCATGGTTCCGTAATTGGTGATTTCAACCAATTCGTTATAAAGAATGGATACAACTTGAGTGTTTATGCTGAATATAAAACCAAATGGGATGAGCTAATCGATCGGATGTTTCATAGTCACGAAATAAAGTTAGTCTATAATGGTGGTGGTAGTAATAATGAAGAAGATGATGAACAATTGGAAATGAAGGAAGTGGAAGGAACGGACTTTATTTCATCATTAATCAACTTTGTTACTTTTATCAATAAGATCAATCATGCACAAATTAAGAATTATTTGAATTCGAAAATATCCAAATTAGTTGCTGGTCAATTGTTTCAAAATGTTGAAAAGATCATTCGTGATCAAGAGCAAATCAATCAATTGAATGCATTAATGATACTTTGTGAAGATAATGGTTGGAATTTTCTAAACAAGATTGAAGGAAGTGGGACAATGGAAGAACGGTTGAACAAGTTACATATAGATTGGATCATTGATGACTATGTTGGAAAAATAAAAACAGTTTTGAATACATCGTCGCATTTCACCGAGTTGAAGGAAGTTCAAGAAGAAGTAAGGGAGAAACGCGAGGATACCATAACGAATGATAATGACACTGATTGGAACGAGAGCTGGGACGACGGATGGGATGAGGAAGAAGAAGAGAATCAAGCAAATGATTCACCACAGTTGAAACAGCGAGAAGATTTGCAAAAACACGGTCAAGTTAAAATATCACAAATTCCACAACAGCTAGAGCTTTTATTCAAACAATACTCAAAATACTCCAAAGATATAAGCTATTTGGTATCTACCATCAAAGCGCTTTCCCTAGTTCAATATCCATCGTTGGCATCTTCATTTGTTATGTATAATGATTTTATAAAGCTAGCTCAAATCACTGGAGATAACTCACTAATTTCGTTCATTGATAGCAATTGGAATCAAATGACTTTGCAGTTTATTCAAGAATTGAAGACATTAATCTCTTCCTTAAATTTAGAGTCAGAAGTTGATATGGAAGATGAAATTTTGGACGATTACAATCTTAATCAATTGAGTTTGATTTACAAATGGTTTCAAACATTCTTTGAATCAAGACAATTTCGTCAAACCAATTTTGGTAAATTTCAGCAATTGATTACAGAGTTGGTTGATTTTGCCAATATGTGGTTAATACAATTGATATTTACAATTGATGACATTAGTGAAAATCAATGTTTATTGTACAGTCTCCTAATTGACAATTTAAACAATATAACTATTCCCATTTTGGGTGAAATTGGAGTATCCAAATCATCAATTGACTCATTCAATAAAGCAAATAATGTCAGGTTTCTATTGAATAACCATTTGAAAGATATAATTGATCGCTTTTATCAAGGTGAATTATTTGATTTAGCCACTGGTGAAATGGTTAATATGATCAGAAGTATTTTCATTCAAAGCGAAATCAGGGACAATTATATCAACGAAATCATTGAATTTAGGAATATGAGTTGAGAGACCATAGGCTAACATTAGAGTGACAAATCCTTTTTGAACTTGAATATACGTTCCCAAAGATTAAACAAAATCTAAAAATGTTTCCCAAGATTTCTATACAAAATGTATATTTCCTCTAACTCACAACTTTCCCACCATTAATCTTTTTACCAGTTTTTTGAATTACATTGTAAATTGTATCGTAATCCTTATCGGTTTCAACATCAACAGTTTGGTTCTCCAAGGAGACTTGATAGTTGGCAATTCCATCTTGTTTCTTTAATACTCGTTCAATAGCTCCAGAACATCCTGAACAGGACATGGTGACATCGAAATGATACTTGTGTGACATATTAGCTTATTATTGAATTGGACAACGTAGCTGTTGAATATATTTGCCTGCTATGAGATAAGTATGTTGGTCTATGACAATTGTTCTCTGATTATTAATGTTAGTAAGAAAGACAAACTGTGGATTAAAAAAAAAATTAAAAATATTTCCGTTTGCCAATGTCGCAAAATAAACATAAATTTTTGTAAACCGCGAAATTCTCGCAACTTTAAAAGAATTTTACGTCATTTGAGTATCGGAGAATTATCTGATTGGATCGGCCGTTGATAATTATTTCACTCAAATCAAGGTGGAGGTATATTGCTACTAGGCTGGGAGGATGAAGACGAGTAAGTACCAAATGACGTCACACCACCAACACCAGTAGCGGCTGCAGCGGAAGCAGCAGTTCTCTTCCTCCTTGACAAGATCCTCAAGAACTCACGCTTCACATAACTAGGATAATTTTCAATCTTTTTGATCAAATCATCAATAGTCAAATTCTTGCGATGAAGGTATTCATCGAAAACCAATGCAAGTTCAAACAAATCCAGTTCACCAGCATCACCACCAAGTAAATAAATCTCCTCTAGCTTTTTCCCCTTATGATTCTCATTCATTGTTGGTATAACTTCCTCCATCA
Organism: Lodderomyces parapsilosis; assembly: GCF_000182765.1. Classification (NCBI taxonomy): domain Eukaryota; kingdom Fungi; phylum Ascomycota; class Pichiomycetes; order Serinales; family Debaryomycetaceae; genus Lodderomyces; species Lodderomyces parapsilosis. Next base: position 1,131,355 of record NW_023503281.1, on the reverse strand, counting down.
AAGAAATGATTAATTTACGATTATTGTAAAGTTGCAAATCATTTGCAGTTTTGATCCAAGCTAATCCGTACTTTCCATTACGTTTTATAATCAATGTCCATTCTTCGAGTAGTTGAGTTATTGATTCAATGCCTTGATTCATAACGAATTTGGGGACAGAGTCATTGGTCTCGGGTAAGATTTCAAGTTTTTGACGTTTTGAGGCGGAGGAAGAAACTTGAGAAGAGCGAGGAAGATCATGTGTATCTTTAGGTTCTTGTGAGTCTCGATTAAGACCCCTTTTGAGTATAGATGTCATGGGTTTAGGTTCGGACTCGCTATAGTCGATGTCATCCTCCTCACTGGCAATAGATTCATACACGTTGTCGATTTGTGATTTTTCATCAACCATTTGCAACATTTGCTGAGAAGAAGAAACCACTAGATCCCTTCCGATTCCGTAACTGCCAGTGTTTTCTTTTACATCGCCCCCAACTTCACCACTGGAGTTTCCACCACCACGCGTGGTATCGATGATTTCCGATCTTGAACTATATGATTGAAACGAAGATTTCAATCTTGATTTGGGGGTTTGCAGTGAGGATGGTTTTTTCAACAAACTGGATAGTTCTCCACCACTTGGTTGTTCTGATGACAACAGCAGCAGCAGACCCGAGAGTACAGCAGTTGGATTGTTTGTAAAATGCAATTGAGGTAAACCTGAACTAACGGACAACCCTGATGTTGATGCACCAGATAAAGTGTCAGCCCCATTACCATTACCACTTCCACTTCCACTTCCAATAGTGCTCGAGCTACTGGCACCGTTTCCGTCGCCTCCAATCGCACTTGTATTTGTTCCTAGAGGACCACCTCTACCACTATTCCCACCACCGCTAGAACTACCCTGCGCTAATGAATCTGAATGTGACTTCGAAGTATAATCATTCAAGAAGTCTTTAACCACTTGAATATTTTCAACTTGTTTGGGAGTGTTTGCTGGATCGATTTCGATATTCAAATTATGCAAACGGTTTAATCGACTTAAAATCTCTTTTAATTTTTTGGCTGATATTGTCGGTGTATGAGCAATGACTTCTTTAACAAAGTATTGCTTGATTAGGTCTCCAGTTAAATAAAAATGTTGCAAACCTCTTTGTGAACAGAACAACGCATAGCGGTTAAATTCATTCGCATAGAGTTTTCTACTTTGATCAGACAAACCATCAAGGACAGTTGAGGATTTGTAGTATTGTTGTAGTTTGACAAGTAATGGATCATCTTCAGACCCCAAATCGTGTATGGCTTCCAGCTGACTCACCTGCAACTGCTGTAGTGTATCTGTGGCGTTGTCTGTGGCATCTAGAAACTTGTTTAGTGTAAGAACAATATCCCCTTCAGAAAATTCCAAGTCATAAGCCAAACAATTTAACTGGTGCAACTTGAGTAAGCTTGTTCTCGTATTTCTCAAACTGTATCTTCGATTGCTGCTTCCGCTATTCGCAGTACCCTTGCTGGTTTGAAAAGACAAGAATCTCGTTAGTATGTCATCATCAATCAAGAAATCCTTTTTACCCTTTCGTGCACAATACCTGATAAATCGCTTAATATCAGTGGCATACGATTTGAATGTATTGCCAGTGAGATTTGATAATATTTCTTGAGTTTTTGGGTTAGCGAGGATCTCTTGATCAAATTTGCGCAAAAGTGATTCTTCACTTTCTGAAAGTCGATGTTTGGAATTGCCACTTAGACCAAAAGATTTTGAGCTCGCACTGGTTACTGAGTCTGTGTTTAGTGTTAACACAATGGATGAAATTGAAGAAGAATCTCTATTTGCTTTGTCAGCCATTTGTGCCTTTAAATTGGATTCACAATCCACTGCCTCATCTTCAACCACTTGATTCTTCTCTTTTTTATGTCTGTCATCCTTGTTCTCTACCCCACTACGATCCTTATCCTCATCATCGTTACCAGGCTTCTCTTTTTGAGTCACTGAACCAATCATGTGCTGTATAAATTGTTCCCCTAATAGTTCATTTTGTTGTTGATCACCATAAACAATTTTATTCATAAAGTATAATTTATTCAATGGTGATCGAATACTACGAATTGTATTTTCAGTCAAATTGTGAGAAACAACAACACCCCTTTTTTTCACAGCTTCATTTGCAATCATTTCTTGAGCTAGTTGGGTCGTGACGTAAAAATTGCTTTGTCCCTTATTGGCACAGAATCTGATGTATCTTCTAATTTGGTACAAGTATTTATCCTTGGTTTCAATTTTCAATTTTTCAAGTGATGCTTGGACGTCTTTATTGGTCATGACTTCAGTTTCAAATTTATTTAGTAGAGTCTGTTCAGCTTCCGAGATGATGGGGTTTCGGAATGTGAATGATGTGGTAGGGAGCAATTGATTAGTTTTAGCATCTGGTTGGGCCAGTGATGTTGCAGTTGTTGCAGTTGCAGTTGTTGCAGTTGCAGTTGTTGCAGTTGCAGTTGCAGCAGTTGCAGTTGTTGTTTTTGCTGCTGCAGCTGTTGCAGCTACTGTTGTTACTGCTATAAGTGGTGCTGATACTTGATTCAAAGAAAGGCTTTCCAAATTTGTTTGGTGTTGGGGACAAGTAGTCTCAGTTTGCTTCTTGCATGGTTGTACACAAGAGCTGGACTGTGTCACATTCTCCAATTCTTGATCGGTTATAAAGTTGGAAGTTGGATCAGTTGAAGTGTTGCCACGATCTTCCTTGTCGAGATCATCCATATTTTAAACGTGTCAGATCTAGGATAAGATCTAGGATAATTTTATGCAAGGAAATGCAATATCAAAGAAAGAGGAAACAAAAACAAGAGATCAGGAAAAGATGAAAGTGGGATAATTCGAGCCATATATAGGGTAAGATTATTGTTGTCGAGTTATTTTGTTTTGCCACCAAGCAATAATAATAAAGGACGGTGGAATTCAATATTACCTTGGCTTTCATAGGGGAAGTGTCACAAGGAAGGTGAAAATACCAAATTATAATAAAGTTGAAGAGCTGCCCACTTCAACCGTCAATCCGCCCATGGTCTTTACCAAAATTGAAGTTTGGTTTTGTGATTTTAGTCCAAACTTATGAAAACTGAAGCAATAAACTTTGTGAATGTGAAAAGTCTTCAATGAAAGAAAAAGAAGGTCTTACCTCACAAGAGCTTCTAGTTGCCTTTGTCAAAGCAAGAAAAACCGCCTTAGAAAGGAATTCGAAGTGATTACTCAGTGTATGAATACACACATCAACGAATCGAACGCAAAAGCAATATATCGAGCGCCTCAATCTATCCAGCAAACATTCCAACAGTTCATACAAAAGCATTGAAGAGCCTCAATGCAAAACAGAGTACTCATTCGTCTTAGCAAACCAAAATGCATGTCAACAGAAGAAGGAAAACCTGTCAAATGAATATACGAACATTTTTGAATTAAAGTTGAAACCAATTTCTTTTCTTCGGCCGCAGGTCCCCGTTTCCTTGACATTGTTACATCAAATATACTCTCATCAAAAAATAATTAAGCTTTTTTGTGCTTTCCAAGTTGGTTGTATCTTGGCTTTCGAATATTAAAAACAATTTTATTTCAATTGTTTTTCATTTTGCAACAAGAAAATAAGCAACAAAGTCCTTTTTTTTTTTCTTCTGTTTGGCGGTTATTTCATTGACCATCACACAAAATGTACAAACGATATATATATATATCATACTCTAATAACTTTATATTTTATACATGTAGATAAACACCTATATGTACATGTCAATCCTTGTGTAAAAACAATCCACCATAATCCTATCCCAATCACCTCCTCTTGAAATCATCAGCAACAATGTTGGACTTTTCACACATTTCTCTAAATACACTACCATTTGAATTATACAAATTCCAAGGTGTGTCAAACTCTCTCACCGATCCTTTATCCATAACCAAAATCTTGTCATAATTGATTATTGTTTTTAAACGATGAGCAATACACAAAATAGTGCATTGTTTGAATTCTTCAGCAATGGTAGTTTGGATCTTGTCATCAGTTCCATAATCAACTGAGGAAGTAGCTTCATCAAGAATAATGATTTTGGCATTACGAACCAATGCTCGTGCAAATGAAATCAATTGTCGTTCACCAAGTGAAAAGTTTTCACCTTCATCTTCAACTGGTTGGTACAAGTGGAATTTGGGTAATTCAACTTCACAGTCCCCAGAGGTGATGGTGTCCTTGGATATGGATTTGGCTTTGGCAACTTCTTCTGCTGTTAAAACACCTGATCGACGAAGCGACTCCCACAAGACTTCATCTTCTTGCTCGCCAAATGGATCCAAGTTGGATCGAATAGTCCCATTAAACAAAACGGGATCTTGTGGGATAATTGATAAGTGTGATCGTAAATCTTTCAAACCGATGGTGGAAATATCAATATTATCAATGATTATTGACCCATTATCCAATTCGGAAATTCGATACAATGCGGTCATAATTGATGATTTACCAGCTCCAGTTCGACCACAGATGCCAATTTTCTCCATGGGTGAAATATTTAGTGAAAAATCTTTCAAAACCAAGGGTAATCCGGGTCTATACTTCATATTCACATGGGAAAACTCAACAGCCCCATACTGTGGCCAATCAGCCGGTGGTTTATTGGAATCAATAACATAAGGAGCTTCTTGATCAACTTTCAATGCATAGTGGATAATTCTTTCAGCTGAGTTCATGTCATTTTCAACAAGGGTAAATGTTCTCACTAAATTCAACAATTCATTGGCAACTTGCAATGTATAAGTCATCAATAACCCAACTGCTGCTGCATTGATTGAAAATACCCGATTCACACACAACAACGACACAATCAATACAATAATCTCAGCAAGGATATCCAATTGTATTCCCAACCACTTCTGATTAGCATTAACCACAAATGAAGCTTCATTTGCTTTGTTTAGTAACAAGTCTCCCAACTCGGTAAATCTTGGTTCATCCTTATAGGCTTTAATTGTATTCATTCCACTCAACACTTCATTGACATTGTTGTACACAAACGATCTCAAAATAGCTTCCAATCGTTTAACTTCTCGATTTGATGCTTGATAAAAATTGGCAATCAAGAAAAACATGATAAATATACCAGGTATAGCACAAGCAAACCATGGTAAGTAAATGATAATCAAAATGAAAACACCAATCATTTTGGCAATCGCTGTAAAAAAAAGACGCAAATTGTCGCTAATTTCATTATCCAACGCATCAGTATCTTTGGTGAAACGATTCAATATTCTTCCCATTGGTGTGGTGTCCATAAATGACATCGGTGCATGAAGAATTCTTTTTATTGCCATCAAATTCAAGTGTTTTGAAGACACTGTAGTCCCATGAATGAAAAACACAAATGTGTATGTTAAGAAAATAACCCACAAGATATTAAACATGACGTAAAATCCAATGTAAAACCCACTTGATTTACCTGGAAACTTTTGCGAAATCCAAAATGATAACCACGTGTTGGTGAAGATATCACAAAATGTGGCAATCGTTAGAAGAACAGCAAATATGGCAAAGAATCCCCAAGGGGTCAATTTTCCAGCACCATACTTCAAATACTTGTTGTAAACTTCAAACTTGATACTGTTTACAGCACGTTCTTCTTCAGTAATGATTTTACCCTTTGATGCATCCTTGTTGTGATTGTAATCCTTGTATTCGTCATCATCATAACCATCACTGTTGTCGCTATCAAATTTATAGTTTGTTCTCCGTCTTGTCAATTCTTGAGATGTGTCAGTAACTCCAGTCAGAAATGCTGGAACCAATTCAGTCTTTGTTTCCTTGTTTCCTAAGTCAATCTCCTCGATGATTTCTTCTTGCTCTAAATCTTCTTCAATATCTTCAAGTTTACTAAATTTCATCAATTGATTAAAGTCTCTATTTCTTTCGACCAATTCATCCATTTTACCCACATCAATAGATCCGTCCCCATTCAAGAATACAATCCGATCAGCTTGTCCAATCAAAGACAATTGATGTGTTGCCAACACTCTAGTCTTGTTACTCAAAAGACCCAAAAAGCAATTATTGAGGATATGTTTTCCAACTCTGGCATCAACAGCGCTCAAGACATCATCCATTAGAATTATCTCCTTATTGGCATAGACAGCACGTGCTAAATTGATTCTAGCTTTTTGACCACCTGATAGGGTGATTCCCTTTTCTCCAACCTCAGTGTGATCTCCACCTTCCAATGTATCTAAATCAATATTTAATGCGCACGAGTATATGACTTTATCGTAAAATTCCTGATCAAACGGTTTACCAAAGACAATGTTTTCTCTTATTGTGTTGTTTTGGATCCAGGGGGCACCACAAAGCAATAAAGCCCCATTAATATCAACTTCACCGGCATCACATGTCATGAATCCAGAAATGGCACTAAGTAATGATGATTTACCGGAACCAACTAATCCGGTTATGACAATGAATTCTCCCTTATTGATAGTGAGATTCAAGTTTTTCAAACCAACAAAGTTTGTACCCTCTTCTTCAACATCGGTTCTTTTTTGCTTATCTGTGTTGGGTTTTTGCAAAATACTTAATTCCATATCGTTCAGTGAAGTGGAGCTTGCAATGTTCGAGTCCTTCTTTCCCTTTTTCTTGAACTTCTTAAATATGCTCTTCCCTTTCTTCCCCTTCTCCCCCTTCTCCTCCTTCTTCTTCTTCTCTGCTTCTCCCTCTTCTTCCTCTTCTTCATCTTCAAATACATCCCAGCTAAAGCTAGCGTCCTTCAATGCAATGGCCTTTTTGTCTATCTCATCATTAAACACATGATACCCTTCAAAAGGCTTATCCTCACCAGCAGATAAAATAGCCCCAACCCGTTTAAACCCATTAATCATATCCGCAGTAGTAGCCAATGCTTGTGGTATAAAAAACACCATCAAACCTAAAATCTCAAACGTTGAAACAGACGAAAAGATTTTTGCAGGAGAACTAGTTGATCCTTGAATGGCATACAATATGACAAATGCAATCATGGAACAAATACCAGTCAACGTCATTGCCAATGAGAAAATGACATTTCTCAAAGTTTGAATCTTTAAAATCATATCAACTTCTTCACCACGGATTTTGCGAACATTTTCATGATATGGATGTTCCCACAGATAAAACTTGATCATTTTCAAATTGTTTAAAATCTCCTTCATGAAATTGACACGTTTATCAGTTATTTTGCTAACAGCATCTCTGTAAGCAAAAAGTTTTTTGGCACCAAATGAAATGCATCCCAAAAAGATGATGAAAATGACAATACCAATGACAGCAGAAACACGAATGTTGACTACTAATATGACAATTGCAATAGCAATGGGGACAGGTAAACACAACAACAATGGTTGAAACATACAAGCAATCTCCACTCGTGATAAGTCAGTAGTGATAATACTGGTCAATTTACTCTGAGGAAACTTATGACGCGATTCAGCATTGAATTTGAAAGCCTTGTTCAACACCGCCTTTGTTAATAAAGCTTTGACTAGTGCACCCATCAGTTGACCGATATACATGAAATGATTAAACATTAAATTACTGAAAAGCATCATAAACACAACTCCAAGAGAGTAACCAATTCCCTGACCAATGTTTGTATTCAACCCCAAACTTCTTCTTTCAACAAAATTGATCAACTCTTTAGTCAATAATGGGGAGCAAGCAATTCCACTCAAGGCAAAAATAGCAAGAATCAAACTAATCAAAATTTGACGTTTGAATGTGAGAAACAAGATGGATGCAATATTCATTGGCGATAAAACAAAATCTTGCAAATCCTCCTCGCGTGTTACTGTGGTAGTTTCAGGAGTTTCATCACGTTCTTTGCATTTATTGGCAATATGGTTAAGATGAGCACGTTCAGTTTCAAGTTGTAAATAAGTGACAAAGTAATTGTAAAAATGTTCCACCTTCATATCTTCAGTCAAGATCCATAAATCATTTGGCTGTAATGTTCTAGTATACCCAATTGTCATCAATGGTGAAACCCACCAAAAAAACACTCGGTACAAGATATTACTCGATTGTTCTGGATAAACTTTGCGTTCACTGTCATCTTTAGGTATAGGATAAAACTTTTTGCCAAAAAGAAACGTCAATATACGCTTCTGTGGCTTGTACAAGTCGTTACCAATCTCCAAACTTGAATCATCCATTGGTGGAAAGTGAATTTTTGATTAATCAATTTGTGTAAGTGTGGTTGTAATAGCAGCAATAGCAGTGGTAGGCTAGTAGATAAGGATGAGTTAAACGAGATCGATTGTCGCTCCTTATATATTGGGCTTTAATCTAGTGTGGCTATGGTTGTTGTTATTGTTGTTGTGTGATTATCGTTATTATTATTATGAATAAACAAATGAGTCAAAAAGTTGTTAGTGTGTGTGTATATGCCTGTGGCATACGGCTTCAAAAAATCGGTGTAGCACGGGATCAATATTGCTTTAACACATTGTACATATCGCTCTTTGGTATTGTTCTTCCTCTCCTTCTTCTTCTTCTTGTTCCTTTAGTGTAATATGTAATGTATGCGGTTTCATTTGCTAGTTTGTGGTTTGTGGTTGTAAGACTGAAACGGAATTTTTGCCACCCAAAATAATATCTTTTGTGCATGCATACACGTACATTATACTATATGTGTATGGTAGTATAAAAAGAGTTGTAGAGTGGTGGCGGTATGATAATACATGAAAGGTAGTGCACCAATGGTATGATCAGTATACATATTATAACTGTATTGAATAAAGCGGAAAGCAAAAGAATATTTGTGAATGAGGGGAAGTCGGTGTTTAGTCGATAGTTGTTCATATGTTCAAAAGTACGGAGTTTATTATTTCCTAATCCGACGTTCAACAATAGAAAATAACGGCATTAAAAAAAAGAACACAATAACTCATAATAACAATAGGAAGAAGCCAAGCCTCGCAAGTATTAATAGTAAAAGCAACTGGATTTTTTTGGTTTACCGACTCGTATCTCTTAACTTAATTGGAAGTTAGTACAAAGAACAAATTAAAATTTCAAGTACACCGACATATTCCGACCCTTACATATTTACAAGTCTCGGTGTATATCTCTTCCAAATTGCCGAGATGAATGCCCTTTTGGTAAACGGCGAAAAACAATGTAGCAAAAAGTCCCAATAGCTGCTCTTACATAAAAAACCAAAGAGCATTGTGTTAGGAAAAAGTTTATTCGGAACGGAACTAAAGCCATCATCATTCCGGCCCCCGAGATTTTTCTTCTCTCTATTTTCATCGACTTTGGCTCATATGCTAAACAAAGTAGCATATAGCAATTTATGTTTACCTAACTTTTATCACTTGACAGCTTCTATATAATATTAGACAAGGTGTTTATTTTTAGTACAACTTTACAGAGAGACTAAACTAGATAGGGCTTAAACACATACGTCATCGTATTAATCAAGATGCATCACTTTTTTACGTTTTAATTTGCGTTTTGAGTACTTGACTATTTAAAAGTCATTACCGGAAGTTAAACTCCAGATGAACTTGCTCACAAATATGGTTGAATAGCTATTATTAGAAGCTCAAAAACCTTATCCCTCTCTTGTTATTGTTTTTCTTATCTCCTAATGCTGGCACGAATCCTTGAATAAAGTACCAATCGGACGGAATAGGAAAAAAAATATGAATGATCAACAAAAAGTAAGAGACAACACGAATGCTCTTTATTCCTCCTCAGTTGTGAAATTACCTTGATTCGTTCCATCTTCAAAGCCAAAAGTTGGCTTGCCCTAACCACTAGCACAAAGAGAATAAACCTACGAAACGCAATTTTGTGCTTTCTCTACTTGGATTCACCACATTTCAACAACATTTTCACTGACTTGCATTGACCCACCAACTTGTTCAACCAACTTATCAAGGTCATTAATCTTCCAACTCTCCTTATTCAATTGACAAATGACTCTTAGTTTGTTTCTGACTTTTTTCAATTGTATTTCGAATTGTGCTACTGAATCTTCATCATTTATCATCAGTAGGCCATCGAGACAATTTTTCAATTGTTTTAAATGATTCCTTAATGTGGATTCAATGGAACCATATTCAGATATGTGGCTCTCCCAATCTTCCACAAGTCCTCGGATATACCCTACTATTAAAAATCTTTGAAATCCTGTTTGGTAGCCAAATTGCTTACCTTCGAGATACTGTTCTTTTGCAGATTGTTCGACTCCTTCTTGATACCCTATTTGATATTGTTCTTGTTCCAAGTTTAGTATTTCATCAGTCTCGATATCGATATCGATATCATTTGGTGAATCTGCCATTTGGGGAATGTGTAGGGGGAGTCTCAAAGATTTTCAAAGTTAACTTTTTTGCGATGCGCGGGAAATTTACAATCTTTTTGACTTTTCATCAAAGTACAAGATGAGTCTACGACATGATATAGGTGATCATGAAAATGAAGTGACCAGTCTTAATGGAAATGGGGCTTACGTTGAAGATGGAGATTACGACTCTTCAAGTGAAGGTTCCGTTCTTTCATCAGACGAAGAAAACAAGTTAGATACTTCCAACGTATTTGAAGGTGAAGATGATATGTTCGCCAGTGAAGACGAAGACAAATCACATCATGCACCTGTCCCTGATGATAGTGATGATGACGACATGTTTGCTAGCGATGGAAGCGACCACATCAACGGCACAAAGCGATCCAAACAGGTTAAATTTTCCAATGATACCCAAACTGTATATCTACAACCCACCACCAGTGACCTCTCTTTCACAAACGCAACCGAACTGGACTCCGAAAACGAAGAAACCACCAACGACTACTACATCAATGCTGAAAATTTTACCACCTCATCACAACAACGAACCCTGAAGAACAAGAAACAACCAAAGATCGAAGCATTCAATATGGATCAAGAAGAACGTGATGGTCATTTCGATAACGTGGGAAACTATATCGCTAATAAGTCAGAAGGAGATGTATCTGATGATCTGGATAAATTTCAAGATGAAGATTCGTGGGCTAGGAACTATACCAAATCAGATATCCGTAAAGCCAAACTAGCTCAAGCTAAACGAGTACAAGATGCCAGTGAACGACAAAGGACAACCACAAGTGTCAGTATAGATCCAATTGAAAGTACTCTAGCTTCTTTGATTGAGTTATTAGAACCGGTTGAAACTCCAATGGAAGCGTTGGCTCGACTAAATGCTCAACATAGAAAGAAGAACCCAACCAAAAAGAAAAAAAACAGGAGACAATTAAACAAGAACCAACTAGACTCATCAATTATCAAAGACTGCATATCTCAAATTACCAATTTTTGTTCAATATTGATCAATGAAAAGGGGATGGATGACGAGGAAGTATACGATACGACAAGAGAAGAATTTATGAGAAAATACCAATCTAAAACAGGACAAGAGTATAGGCATACAAAGTTGAAACGATCGAGAGAAAACGACAATGACATCTCAAGTGGCAATGGAATTTATCAACCTGAACACGAGCAAGTTTCCAACGAGGAAGTTTTCAAAGAGGACGATGAAGATTACGGTGAAAAAATATGGGAATTCAAATGGTTAAATGATGAAGCCAACATCATCAATGGTCCATTTTCCAGTTATGAAATGAATTACTGGAAACAAAATTATTTTGAAAACAACGTTGAAGTACGTAAAGTTGGTGACGGCGAATTCAAACATATACAAGAAATGTCCTTCAGCGAGGAATCGTAACTAATCATCACTATCACTATCACTATCACAAGAATGGGTTGCTGCATGGGCTTATGCGCTTATGCGCTTTTAAAGGACCCACAGCCTTTTTCCATCAATCATCATCCAAGAAATCAGCAATAGGGAAATCAATCGACTTGGCAATAGCTTCCGCCATATTCCAATCCAAATTACACTTCCATCGAATCCGAGCTGCCAAAATATCAGAATTATTGGTCTTGCTTAAAAATCCCAATGAATACAATGTGGCAATTTGTAAATTCAAATCGATATTTTTCGTCAATGTAAAATTGGCCTTTTCCAATTGTTTTTTATTTTCCAAATCAATAATTTCATCACCCAAATACAACAAATCATTCTTATCGGATTGATTCAATGTTTGTGAAGAATGTTGGTAAATCACTGATAATATGGCCAAGATTCGTTCTAAATCGACATAATTTGCTGTCAACATGCGTGAATCGATATCATCTCTAGTCAAGTGAGCAGATTCATTGGAGCCACCATTCAATTTTTGTCGTTTCATCTTTTTGGGACTGGCACGTTTTTTGTACTTGACTACTTTCACTTTGGAGTATTTGTGGAGGTCATTCCGTTGGTTTCCATATGATGCCAAGTATGCTGCTAAAAGAATGAATTTGGAATGATAGGGTAAATCTTGAACATTTCCAAGTCCAACTGGTTCTCCATAATCGTTGGTGGTGACACCACCATTGCCATTTTCTTGTCCTTCTTCTCTTTCCCCATCATCGTCACCATCGTGTAGCGTTTTGTAATCTGGCACTGACGAATTACTAATAATCTTATCATTAGTAAACAAATCAATATTATGTTTGAAAACTTTAACAATTTCGTAAATCGAAAACATCCCATTTTGAATAGGTTCAATAAATTTACCCCATAACTCAACCACTAAATGTTGCAACATAACCATATTGGAACCAGTGTACAGGTAATACAGATCAACAACAAATTTGACATACTGGTTATAAAACTCCCTCTTGGTTGACTCTGGAACATCATTTTCTTCACCATCATCTCGTGCCATACTGCTTGCTTGAAACTGACACAATCGTGCATTTTGCAAAATCTTCACCACTTGGTCTTCAGTATAGGGTTCAAACTCAATCAACGGGTTAGACAATGTCACCACTTGTCGAGGTATACCACTGCTAAACACAATAATCACTGATAAATTCTGCACCAATGTCGAACACTCTCTCATTTTACTAAAAGCGGCAATAAATTCAGTGCAATTGTCCAAACATTGATCAAAACGATCCAATACCAATACATGATGAGATTTGTATCTAGTTGCATGAAACAAAGTTTCCAATGATGATACAAAAGTGGAAAATTGATCGGAAATGGACAGGGTTAATGCCACTTCATCAGCCTTCAGTAATGTTGATTGTCCGTCTTCCTCATCATTACCATTGGCGTCACACCCATCCCTTCGTATCCTTGTGAAACATCTCTGTAGTAACATCTGTTTCGATACACATTCATCACATTTGATAAGTGTATGGTTCAATTGTATTGTTTTGAGAAATTCGGTCACCACGAGGGTTTTGCCAATTGGCTTGTACCCATTTATCAATACACATGGTGAAGATAAATTGGCATCTCTATTGATGAATGCATTGAGAGCACTAATTTCAAAATCTCGTTCTTTTATCTTCAATTTGAGGTGGCTAAGCTCTTCTGTAGTTAAACTCATGGGTGGTCAATACCGTTGCTTTGATAGTCGTGGTCTAATGTTTGTTGGAATGGTTTTTCTCTATTCGTGCTTCCGTTATTGTTATATTTTCAATTCTCTACGCGACACACTTGTATTACACAAAAAGATTTAGTCTATAATCTATACACCTCCTCTCTCCCCCCCTTTATATCATCTCCTCCAACACACCATTCAAAAGCTGCATATTGTAATACTTGCCAACATTGGCAAACACTTGCACCCACTTATCAACTTCAGCATGATTCACAGTTTCAACCCAATTACCAGAACACGTACAAAATAAATCCAAATTCCCTTGTCTTATAGAACCACATTTATCACATTGTAAATCTTGACTGTAAAAATCAGTAAGTATCTTCATCAACCTTGCAATGGTTTCTTCCTCCAACGCAATCTTGTTATATGGTCGATGACAAGCAGTACAATTCCAAACATTAATCTCTTCATCACGACATAAATCAACATCCCTAATATGATTACAATAATCACATATGACATGAGGTAGCCTCAATGATGTACTGGGATTGATGAAATTTGCTTGAGAACTGAATTCCTTAACATCAAATATTTGCAATAATTCCTTTTTCAATAATCGTACTTCGATATTCCTATTTTTAGATAAACTGAAAACAGCACAAATAAACTTGACTAATTCCAAAGCTGGATTTCTCATCTTTAAATATGATCCAGGTAAATTGGGGAACTCATACTCCTTTTTGAACTCAGGATTGATTATAGAATCAATTTGTTTGCGATACAATTTCTCAATTCTCTTTTGCAATGGTTTTCTGAAAATCTCAATAACCCCATTATCGAGATTATCAACTTCTTGTATTTCTTGAGTTTGCAACTTCTTTTGTCCATTCAAAATATGGAAAATCTGGGTCACTCTAGGGGTACCAAATTGTGTAGCACCGCCAGCACCAGCACCAGCACCAGCACCAGCACCAGCACCAGTCAAATTCTTGGCCTTATATTGAGACAATGCATCCAAAAAGATAAAGATCCAATCTTCAAATTCATTCTGGAAAACAATGGGGAGAAACTTTTTAATTTGCCAATTGTTCTCCACTACTAGCTCTTGTCTTTCTTCACGAGTGATTTCAATACAACCTCTTCCTCCATAATTAAACTCATCCATCCAAATCAAAATATCCCAGTACTTGACAATCTTCAAGTCAAGAAAATTGAAAAGCGGTTTAGATCTAGCTGCTTTCAAAATATATTGTCCATAAGCGAATGAATTCTCCACAGACACTTTTGAAGTTTGAATCAACATTTTCGTTCTATTGGCAAAAATAACCTGTGCCCCCATTCGCTTGAACTCGCTAACCAACTGCAATAATGCTTTCGAACTCAAATTGTGCACATGGTAATGTAATGAAGGATCGTACAAGAATGAATCCTTCTTTTGAACCCAAGTGATTAATGCACTCATGACAAAATCAGCATTGACGTTATTTCCAAGTGCATCATCCCACCAATCTTTGACCATACTTCTCAATAATGAGAGTGCTGGCGAAGAAAATGAGTCTTCTGCAAACGTTGAAGCTCCATGATTATTATCAAATTGGACCCCATCTTCAGCCAAATCGGTACCTTCAGCTTCATTAATCAAAGAACTGGTCAAAATTGTATTGATTGTTAATGTTCCAATCTCAACTTCCAAACAAGTGGTTTCGTAAACCTCAGAATTATTGATTGTGGGGAACTCCAACGATTCCAAGTTGAGTACACGATCCATTTCAAACCCACCATGATCAGGTAAAGGATTTGGTGACCACCAAAGCACAATATTGTTTTCAGTCAATCTTCTTGCGTATTCCACATCAATCAAGTAACCAACATTTTCAATTTGTAAATTACAAAGTGGTACTCGCCCATATTTCGACAATGCAATCAAATTCTTGATCCACGAAGCCAATGCAAAGTAGTGATTCATTACTCGTTTGGAAATCAAAACTTGCCATCCAATTGCTGGAAGTGTGAGTTCACTAATGGCCATTTTAATAGTGGGGAATTCAGCAACAGAGGTTAAAAGGGGTACAATCTTGGAAATGTACGGTGATTGGATAGCCAACAACGCCTTATTGCTTCGACTTTCGTGAATCTTTCCAATTGCTTGATTCACTTTCTTCAACAACTTCAATTTATCATGAAAATACAGTACATCAAATGCCATCTCATCTGGATAGTCAATAACACGTGACATTTTCTTTAATTTCTCCCGTTTATTCTCAAATACCTCACCATAGATTTTTGAAATATTGTTTGGTAATTCTTGGGCATTCGCAGTGGGTTTCAAAACAAACATTGCACATTGATTATCCCAAGATTTGAAAATGGTATAGTATTCATAACTATTGGTGACAATATGAAGAAGGTAAACCACATCCATATCAAATTTATTCAAATAGGCATCATTTTCAACTTTCAACAACTCCTTAGTGTTGAAGCCGTTTTTTAATCCTTTACCAAGAGCTCCAACTTTGGTGTCATCAAACTTGACGGTGTTTCCCAACTCAATTACCGCCCGCTCAATTGGTTCGACATTGGCTTCATAGATACCTAATATATTTGAGCTTTGAAACACGCTATCAACATCAGCAATTTGGTCTTGATAAATTGATTGGGGCATGGTAAATTTGTACAAATTCGTGGCGTCATGCGAATTGGGTAAAATGGCATTTGATTTTTCAATTTCACATCCAACAATGGATTGCTTTGCAGTGAGTGGACTTTTGAAGGAAGCATAAACCCTTTTTGGTACGTGGAAATTAAAAGTATGAATCTTTTCTCCAGCTGAAACATAAACTTTCAAATCTCCTGGTTTCATCGGATCTGGCTTGTATTCAAGTATTTCCCAATTGCTTCCAGCAATATTTTCTGCTTGCTTTCTCATCATGCCACCAACAGTTGATCTTTGAGCACTTTGCGCTTGAGAGCCGAAAAGTTTGCGTCTTCTTTCCCTACTTGAAGCTTGCATTGCCCATTTGGCTTTTTGAAATAGCAAGAATCCAACGTAATCTTTAGTCATGTCGGGACAAGTTCCATTCAAGATTGCCTGGTTTTTCTCCTCCTCTTCAGAATCATAAACCAAATTGGCCCTTCCAGCTTTTCTTTTCCTCAATTTGACTGAGCTCATTTTAGCCTTGACTGCTCCCGTATCAATTTCACCAAAGTCTTCAATATCCTGAACCTTGTTGTCATCCTTGGTTGCTGCATTGAAAAATTGTCCTATTGATTTTTGTTGTTTGGAGCTTTCTCTGTTTTCCACTCGTTTCCTCATCCAATCAGGGTGGGGTACTCTAGGAACTGGGTTTTTCACATTTTGCAAAGCAGCTGGGATGGTGATGATTTTTTGCACCACTGATGCCAACCTCTCATAGTAGTAACCCCAATCAATTACATCCCTGGGACTAAACTTGTTCAAAGATGGATCTTTGAGCCATTTCTTCATGAATATCTCCTTCTTCTCTGACGAAAAAATTGAAACTGGGATTGCTCTCTCAGTAACTGGAGCACCAATCGGCTTGGCACTGATAATGTACTTTGTTGCCAAACCAGCATCCTTGACCATATCTTCTCCCAAGAATTCACCCAATCGTCTTGCTGTTGTGATTGATGTTGATTTTTGATCCCCATATTCCGCCAAACTTTTGGACATACTTCGATTTTCACAAATAAGTTCAATGAGATCTTCATCTTCCAACATGCCACCTTTTGTGTCCAATACATCGAGCCAATTATTGGCCACAGTAGCCACTGCCTGATAACAAGATTCCAAGCTGTCACCTTCCAAAAACAATTTGAATATATCTGATTGGAAATTCTTGATCAATTGAAGCTCACCTCTTCTCTTCAATTCAAACCCCTTTAACTCTGCTAACGAGCCATCATCATTAAACACGGCATATCTTTTCTTTAACCCTTTACCTTCTTCTTTCGAAGTTGGCAAGATCATGGCTTTGTAAGGCCCATCCACTTCAAAGAAAATGGAGTTATCCGATCTGGTCTTGTATTTGAACGTTTCCGGATCAACTAAATCCTGATACTGATCATTAGTGAACCTTTCATGAACCAAGTAGTTCAACATTGAACAAGGATACTCCAAAAAGATCTTTTTCCCATCTTTACATTTCAAATTAAAGTTTTCGGGGAAGCTTTTGGGCAAAATACACCAAATACCATCAGTATCCAATTCCAATGGTCGTCCAATACGTTCAACCAACGCCCTGGCCATTTGAATGATTGTGGCACCAGTTAAACAAGTGACACCAGCCATTTCCATGGAGTACCACCTCGAACCTTTTCTCATGACATACCCATAAAATGAATTCAAAATGACTTTGTGAGCCAATTGCAAGGAGTCATACAATACCACCATTTTGTTTGCATCATCTCTTGCAGCTTTATCATTGCGATCAATTTTGTTTACTTTGCCCTTCCAAACTTTGGCCAAACCTTTAAACTCGTATCTTCTATCTCTAAAGCTTCTCACAGTATCAACATAGAATGGGTTTTCTCGCTGACAAATAATTGCCTCTCTAGTAACCACTTGACTTTGTTTGACTCTGTGATACACTTTCCTTGAGTAGTCACTAACTCTTTTCTTGATGGCCGAGGCCTGCTCAGCATACGAAAGTTCATCAAACGTTCTAGGTGGTAACCACGGCTTTAGACCGGGAAACTTTTCATTCTGTAATGTTCGTTTCATCATATTGTATTCATTCATTTCTGCAGGGTAGTATTCACCCCTCCATGACCAAGGAAGTCTCCTATCACAGTTCTTACCAGGTCGATTGAAATCACATGTAGCACAATCCTCCTCCGTTTTCATCGAGTCTGGTTGTAAACGATTGGAGGTCATAATGTTGGGGTACATGGAAGCAACATCCACGTGGTAAATTAATGGCACTTCTTTCCTCACTGGGTTATTCTTCATATCCAACAATGTCTCCTTGATCTCGTTATAAACTTCGTCGAAATTTTCAACATCTTCCATCTTTTTGTTGTTTTCAACTTCAATGCAAAATTTGATGGAGTTGTGCAAATTGCCCAACAATTCATCAATGGCAGTGGGATCTACTTTGAAATCAGTCTCAATATCACTGCGAAATACACCTGCTTCCAATGACTCAACATGACCACCAACATAGGTTTCCGACTCCAATAAATGTCCGTCATAAAACCGTTCAATTGGATCTGAATGTTTATTGGGCAACAAAATATTATTCTCATATGCTTGAACTGACAACAACATTTCACACAATGTACCTGTACCTTTACGCAACACTTCATCAGGGTTTAACGGAATAATGGTACACAATGAGAAAATGAATGGGTGAACGTACTTGTAATACAAGTAATAAGTTGCAACCGCATCGGAAACTGAATACTCCGACAATAGCTGGGGTTTTTCATAAGCATAAGGCGTCATCAACTCTGGATCCAATTCAGTTGGGTTGTAGCCCAATTTAGCAGTAGTGACCGCTTTCAAACCTTGCGACCCTTGAGGTAAGTAAGAGTCTCTTTTAACCCATCTAAAACAATCCATATGGACACAGTACTTTGATTTATATTCGCCTTCATTATCTTTGGCAAACCCAATTTCATTAAACATATCCAAGTCATGAAACCTGGCTCTATTTTCAACAAATGGCCAATCAAAAAAATCACCATTAAAAGTAGCAATGACTGTAGGCCTTGCATCTCGTATATGCTCAAAAAATCTCATCAATACATGCTTTTCATCCTGTTCGTTAAAGATTGTGAATAATCCAGGATATTCAGGTTTTGGTGTGTATTCGAAATCTTCAATATCTTCCGAGATAATCTCTCGATTAGTAATCAAGAACCCTTCGCCATCAATCATGTACGAAATCATCATTACTTGATCAATTTTGGCATCAGGGAATTTCAAGGGAGCCTTTGTGGTTTCAATATCAAATGCCAACACAACTGGATCAGGAAACACAACCTTCTCTTTATCCTCGACAATGTCCACTTTAGAATGTTTGGCATAAACGTAGTACCATTTTCCAACACGCACTTGTTTGTCAATGGATACTCTAACATGATAAGGTACATCATATTCCTTAATGTCACTGATTAGTTGTGAAGGATCAGAAGCATCAACTTCATTGGAAAAATTGAAAACATCTCTCGATTCCCGTTTCATTTGATTATCTTTGATAATTGGGGTAAGTAGTCTTCTTGCTGATAGTAAATCCTGAATATTATGGAATGTCAATTTAATCAAGTTCTTTTTCAATCCAAGCAAATGATTCGGTAGTGATAAGTCTTCCTTTGTGACTCGTCCAAAACTCTTGACATTGCAAATCTCGAGGTGTTTCCTCATCCATTCTTCAACTTCAGACTCGTGTCCAGGTGCAATTGTTTCAATAAAGAAATATGGATCGTATTGTAGTGTAGCTTTAAAACTTCCACCTTCTTCATCTAAAAAGTAATAGTCAACACCAGAATAACCGGTTAAATAACCATCACTCGGTATAGTAGTTGCATGCATATTGATCAACCATCCTTTGCGTGGTTTATTACCATCATTTTCACCATGTTCAAATCGGTCAAACCCCATTAATGAATCCATTTGATCTATTCTCGTGACTAGATCCTTTTTTTGAATTGAGTCTGTGAGCATGGGATTATTAGCTTTGTATGGGTCCTCTGGTTCCTGATGTTTTCGTGATCTATACTGACTAGTTTGGTATTTAGATCGTTTGTCATTTTTAACAAATCTAGCAGACGTGGATCCTTTGAAAGTAGGTTTTGATGAGGAGGACATAGTGTGGTTGCTCCAGTGGTGGTGGTGGTAGTAGTAGTAGTAGTAGTAGAAGCAGTAGGAGCAATAAGTATATGTTAATAAATAAATATAACACCCTTGATTGATTGATGGCAGTATCTGAGAATCAAAGTGTGGTCTTGTGTGCTGGGTTGATTCAATTGATAAAACTTTGCAACACCTCTTTAAAATGTGAGTGAGAGAGAAAGAAACATTGTTATGCTAAAAAAATAAGAAGAGTGAGAAAAATAAATAAATGGACGCGTTTCGTGTTGCTAAAGGAGGATGAAAAAAAAAAAAAAAAAATGAAAGAAAACAAAACCAACTTGAGTGTGCGAGACTTATACACCAAGGGTAATAATAACAGTGTACAGCACTTGTATGCTTATACACTTGATCCTGGATCTACTGCGCCTTGGGTTTGAGTTAATGTATCTTATAGTTGAATTCTATTCTTGCTTTAGTACATAATACAAAACATCTGTGCTTGCTCAATAAGCTGTGTTGAAAGTAGAGTTGATTAAGATGTAGCCTCTCAATTCAGGGTTGCATTGTATAGTGTAGCCTAAAAATAGTCTTGCAAGCACAGTTTGTTCCTTCCATTCAACCATCCTTCTATACAACGCTTCTATTTTTACTTGCTCATGTAAAGAAAAATCAACCCCTGAATAATGACAGCATAAACAAACAAGAATTGAATTCTCATCTTTCTTTGTTTACCAGTAACAACAGTATTGTTACCAACAGTATTTCCAGTATTTGTTGGTGGTAAAATGATGTACCGCAACAGTCTCATTAAAAACACTGATAAACAAAGAATAAAACCGACAACAATCAAGTAGTAAGCCCAACCCAAATATTGACCAATGGTATGTTTCAAACACAAGACAACAACAATGGAAACATACTTGTATCCTGAAAAACTAATGATATCATAAATCTTAATTTGAGAACAATTTAATAAATATAATCCAATCTTGAATATAGCTACATCCAATACTGCAAATGCCAATGTTTGCGATGCCAAGTAACCAAACAATTGTGGATGAAACTCTCCACTAAGTCCTTGGAAAGCTGCCCACAACAAGATGTAAGTAACAAATGACATTATTGGAATGTACAAATCAGGCGCATTAACGTCGTAAGCTGGTGGCAAGTATTGGCCCAGACCATTATCCTTGGCCAATACTCTAGTCCAATCTTTATGACGAAATGGGAATAATATAAGTAGAATCTTTTTCAATACATATGAATTACTAACTTGGAAATAGTACTTGATATCACCTGAAATTGACCCAAAGTTTTCTTGAATATATTGGTTTGATTGCTGAAAACCAGATCTAGCAAATTGAGAAGCTAGAGCAGCAGCAGGATCATTGAGGAAATTGCCAAATTGTGGTGGTGGTGGCTGTCCTGGCTGTCCTGGTTGTCCTGGCTGTCCCGAGTGCACATGTGGTTGTTGGAAATGTTGTTGCTGTTGTTGGTGTTGTTGTTGTTGATGTTGTTGTCCAGCTTGGGGAATTGGTTGGGTGTATTGTGGCTGTGGGTGGTGTAAATTGTTGTTCTGGTGTGGCTGATATGACTCAGCTGCATATCCATAGGGATTAGACATAATCTTCAATGAGTTGTGATATATATATATATATATATATATATATATATATATGTATGTATATACAGTAGTTGTCCCTACTTTTGATCTCTTTGAAATTATTTTCTCTGTTCTCTCTATTTAATTCTTTACATTTTGCTGTCAAGTAGTGTAGATTGCCCAATTTGGTAATATAGTACATATCTGCCACATGTATCTCTGGCGCTGTCTATAAAATTCCGCTGTTTTCCGAAATAAAATAAAAAATAAAAAATAAAAAATAAAAAAAATAAAAACAATAATAAAAAACGCTACCAATATCTTTTTTCAATGTCTAATGTGCCTTATTGAGATTGTTTTATTTTATTTTTATTTATAATTGCTGTGTGGCAAAGATTAAAATGAAGATGAGAAGAAGAAGAAGAAGAAAAAAAAAAATAAAAAAAAAAGAGAAAGAGAAAGAGAGAAAGAATCTAGACCAACATCAATCACAATACACAACAATAGAGAAACAAAAGTTATAAATCTTACTATTTGCATAGCCACTCCCCTCTTTTTGAAATAAAACTACAGATAGTAACAGATAACACATATACCCATCATCAGCTTTCCACTCCTCACTCCTCTCTCCTCACTCCTCCCTCCTCACTCATCACTACCCCCCCCCCCCCCCTTCCTTAACTTTTACTTCCTCAACTTCGTCCTCGGCTACTCCTTCCCACTTTGTTATATTTATACATAAAGATCCCTCCCTCCCTTTGAGATTGTGTTTTGAAGATCAATGTTTTGCCTTTTGAAAACGTTTCTAGTGAGCACGAGGGGGGAGGAAAAGGAGGAGAGATAGATACACAATTGAGAAAACGTAATCACCAAGCGCAATATGTATATGTATATACTCATCACACTAACCCCTAATTTGAGGCTGATAAATATGTTTTTCTTTGATACCAATTGTTTCACTTTATTATAAAGTTGCTAATCAAAACAATGTAACAGTTTTTATAACTATAAGTAATACTACTACTACTACTACTACTACTACTACTACTATTACTACTACTACTACAACTGTAACAACTAAAAACATAAAAAAATATTACATATTACACAAAGGAATTCCTTGGAATAATAATTTTAATAATTTTAAATTAAAATAGATTTATATTTTATATTTTATATATATCAAAAAAATATGTAATAACCAAAGTAGCAAAAAACAAAGATCAACCAACAATAAGCAAAAGCGATTGCTAATTCTTAACTCGTCAACAAATCACAATCAATTGTTGCTTACGTATATATATTTATTTATACATATATATATATATATATTTCCACTCATACACTATTCCCTCAATTTATTTGCACACCAACTCCAACGACACCATTTTTTGTTTAGATAGATCATCATGGTAGAAGGAAAAGTATTTGTCGTTTCGAATAGATTACCAGTCACCATCAAAAGAAAAGAAGATGGATCATACGACTACTCCATGTCATCAGGTGGACTAGTCACTGCATTACAAGGATTGAAAAAAACCACTGAATTCCAATGGTTAGGATGGCCCGGATTAGAAATACCTGAAGATGAACAAGCCAAAGTCAATAAGGACTTGATGAATAAGTTCAAGTGTACTGCCATTTTCCTTTCTGACACAATTGCCGATTTACACTATAATGGATTCAGTAATTCCATCTTGTGGCCATTGTTTCATTATCATCCTGGTGAAATGAATTTCGATGAAAATGCATGGGCAGCATATATCGAAGCCAACAAGAAATTTGCCGTGGAAATTTCAAAACAAGTTGAAGATAACGATATGGTTTGGGTACATGATTATCATTTGATGCTATTACCAGAAATGTTGCGACAAGAAATTGGCTCTCTGAAGAAAAACATTCGTATTGGGTTTTTCTTGCATACGCCATTCCCATCATCGGAAATTTATCGTATTTTACCAGTTAGAAAAGAAATTCTTGTTGGGGTTTTAAGTTGTGACTTGATTGGTTTCCACACTTATGACTATGCTCGTCATTTCTTGAGTTCAGTATCAAGAATCGTACCCAATGTCAAGACATTACCCAATGGAATCCTCTATGAAAACCGATCAATTAGTATTGGTGCTTTCCCCATTGGTATCGATGTTGATAATTTCACCGAAGGGCTCAAAAACCCCGAAGTTCAACAACGTATAACTCAATTGGAGAAAAAATTTGACGGCGTTAAAGTCATTGTTGGAGTTGATCGGTTGGATTATATAAAGGGGGTCCCACAAAAATTGCATGCTTTTGAAATTTTCTTGCAACAAAATCCTGAATGGATAGGTAAAGTTGTTCTTGTTCAAGTTGCAGTGCCACTGAGAGGCGATGTTGAAGAGTATCAAAGTTTAAGAGCAACAGTTAATGAATTGGTGGGGAGAATCAATGGTCAATTTGGCACGGTTGAATTTGTCCCCATTCACTATATGCATAAATCCATTCCTTTTAATGAGTTACTTTCATTATACAATATCAGTGATGTATGTTTAGTTAGTTCAACCAGAGATGGAATGAACTTGGTGTCGTATGAATACATTGCATGTCAACAACAACGTAAGGGGGCGTTGATTTTGTCGGAATTTGCTGGTGCGGCTCAATGTTTGTCGGGGGCAATTGTGGTTAATCCATGGAACACTGAAGATTTAAGTGATGCCATAAAGGAAAGTTTGACATTACCACTGGAGAAGAAGGCGTTCAATTTTACGAAAATGTTTGATTATATTTCCAAATATACTTCTGGTTATTGGGGAGAGTCATTTGTTAAGGAATTGTATAAATGCAATGCTGATGTGAAACCAGTAGATGCAAAAGAAGAAAGGAAACGCGGTGACTGAATAAAAGCCTATATACGTTTAATACCTACTTACTTTGTGCAAAAAGTTGAAATAAATTAGAATTGAAATAAAATGGAAAGAATGGTTAATTGACCATTAATCAATCAATCAATCAATCAATCAATCAAGATACTCGTGACTCAAATGAAGCACATTTTCTTCAGACAATGGCAAATACTTTTGCTGTTCCTGATCGTGTCCTTGCTCTTGTTTCTGTTCCTGCTCCTGCTCCTGCTCCTGTTCCAGCTGTTGTAGCTGCTGCTGCTGCTGCTGCTGCTGATGCTGCCTCAGCCTATCGTGTTTCTCCTTGGCCTCTTCAACCTGTTTTCTATTATAACCCTTCACCAAAGTGTTCTCATGGGGCACATTAATCACTTGAGGTCGTATACCCAATGTTCTCAATAACCCACTAGTATTCAAAAACGTACTAGGCATACTAGTTGTAGTCTTTTGTGATTGTGGTTGAAGTATTTTACTTTCGGTATAAAGTGTCGATTGCGGTAGATTATTAATCTTGTGGAAAAAAGGCTGCTTATTCAGATGTAACCCTGGTTCCTCACCTTCCCCTTCTCCATCTTCTTCTTCTTCTTCTTCCACTTGCCCTTGTCTTTGTTTCCGTTGGCGTCTTTTCTTACGACGTGTTCTTCTCGATCGAGTTCCCAAGTTCTCCTTTTCCGATCCATCGTCCTCATCATCCATGCCAACTTCTTGCTTATAATGACTAACATCATTTTCAAAGTTCTTGGCTGAATCGAATGCAGTTCTCAAGTATGGTAATTCTTCAGTAATGGATGACTTGTACATGCCATTACTACTGCTCAATTCATAATCGTAAAAGCTTCTACTGTCTCTTTGTGATGCTCCAGTTGCTCCAGTTGCTCCAGTTGCTCCTGCGCCACCTCTTGCTGATTTTAATTGGGTAATTGATCTAACCATTGGCAAATGTCCTTGGAATGCCGTGGATGAAGTCATGGAATATTCGGAGAATGTATCTTCAAGTCCATGAGAATCTTTACCCGATGTAGAAGAGGAATCTTCATCAAAGCCAAATTGCAAATCCGATTTGGGAGTTGATTCAGTGGGGTGATACTGCTGTGGGGTATGCTGTTGATGGTTTTGGTGGTGTCGCTGCTGTTGATGCTGGTGCAGCTGGTGCTGTAGTTGCTGTTCTAGCTCTTTGTCATGTTCTTTAATCCTCCTATCGATCATCTTTTCCATCTTATACTTTTCAAACATCTTTTCCAAATCATTAATCACGGCAAGACATTCGTATTTGGAGTCAAAGTCATTAGCCAAGATCGCGTCATTCAATTGTTTCAACAAGGTAACAATAAACGTCTTGTAATAGCTCACAGTGTCATCATCACCATCGTCTTCACTATCGCTATCGCTATCGCTATCACTACTTCTATCATCGTAATGCATCAACTCCAAATCTCGTCCAATCAAAATCAATTTCGCTTTTGAGTACGAAATCGACAATTGCTCAACAATCTCATCTTTTAATTTAATAACTCGCAACAACAACGACGTCAACATCGTTCCTTCGTCAGAGATCAAATCCAGCACCGATAACGTCCTCGATGACTTACTAACCAAATCAATATCAGCAGCAATCTTGACAATCTTGTAATTCAACTCACTGCACGCTTGCATCACCTTATCAGCAACGCCAGTATTGAAAATCTTGATTTTATCATCAACATTGGCAAAATGAGTGTTGGAATTATAATCTAGTGATAAAAATTCCCAACTTTTGAACTTGAGTTGAATCTTGTCCAATGTTTGCAAGATTATATACGTTGTTGAACACAACTTGTTTAATCGACGTTCGGAAATTTCGTGTATGAGATTTACAATCTGGCTTGATTTGGTCTCGTCTTTGTTCAAATTGGGATCCCTGACTAGGGATAGTATGGGGTCTTTGAAATTGGCAATGTCTGTCATTTTAGCCTATACGTCTGGGTTAATTGTTTATTTTTGATTGGGTGAATAAATATTGAAAATGCTAAAAGGAAAGAGTAATGGTCCTGCTTGCGGGGTGGGTGGAGCGTTTGTAGGTGGTATATCTATCGTTCGATAGAATGGGGTTGAAGCTATAATTGAGAAGCTAAGTTGCTGGATAAATCAGGTGGTAATTATTTGCGTTGAGTATCTTGTTTTGTATAATGGAGGTTTGTGAATGGAAAAAGTTATAAGTTCTGAATATGTTGTTATGCAATGGATGAATATAAGGTACCTGTGTACAGTTGAGTAATGAGCTCTATAAAGACATGTATATAATGCTGAATGGGGTTATATGCAAAGTGACAGCTAAGTTGGCCCGATATTCTTATTCTATTTCATCAGATGGTTACAAGAACATCATGATGATATTTTCTCGCTTTTTTCTCCGACATTCAAATTACACGACACACAGACAGTCAAAAAAAAAAAAAAAAAAAAAATCAGTCCACCTTTATCCAAAAAACTATATATAACCACATAGCTTTAGACAACATAGACGCGTAGAACCCCTTTTCATGTCAGTGGAAATGGAGTAGGGTAGGTACCCCACAGCCCACCGTTAGCTCGAATTCACAACTTGCTCTCATACAAGAGAATACATTGCATTATGTCATAGAAGGAATGTCGCGAAGCAATTGAATTACTCGTTATTATTACACCCCTACAAAATGAGATCCCTCTGAACATAGCTTCATGATAGAAAAGTCGAAGAGACTCTATTGTGGTAGCAGGAGGTGCGGCTAAACTACGGTTTCTTAGATTATAGTATAAATATCTCGGGTATAAATTGGCTATTTTTTTTTTTTCGGCTTGAAAAAAGAATCGCCATTGAATATACAACTAAGCTTGAGCTCTATGCACTTGCCACATCCTTCGTTCAAAGGCACCAATGTCTGTCTACACTTATCTCTACCTAATTCCGACCCTTGTCCATAATCACATATACATAATCGTTGTATCATTATATTACCCTATCATCACATTTATAACCCAACTTATCGTCTAATGTAATCCTTTTTCCTTTTCAATCTTGAAAATCATATCACTATACCAATCGTCTAGACTTTTACCAGGATGTAAAGCCACTATAATCAATGTCATGTTATCTAGCCCAATACCAGTATAGTTATTAGCCATGGTTAAACTGTCATTTAAAATATATTCAACAATCTTATTCAATTTCCATCCTAGTACCAATTTGTCTCGGATTAATTTGATTAATTGATCGTTTTTGAAACAGTCCCATATTCCATCACAGGCAATGACAATGAATTCGGGTGTTTGTAATTCATTCATGTCAAATATAAGAATTTCTGGTTCAACAGTTACTTGAAATAATTCTGGTGGAATGTGTATGTATTCATGATCCGATATCTGTAGCGATGGTGGTGACAGGTTACTAGTATTATTACTCAAGGACAGCTTGCTATTATTGTTGTTGTTGTTGTTGTTGTTGTTGTTGCTACTACTCTTGTTACTACCACTACTGCCCAGTTTCAGATTCAGTTGCTCTTGCTGGCCCTTTTTATACATTTCGGTAATATTGTCAAGGATATACTTGTTCAATGTAGATGTAAGATACGGAGTCTTGAATTTAAAATCTCCAACTGCTCGACTCAATGCCAACACTTCATTAACTCGATTGTTAATCACATACCCATTACTATTCTCTATGCGTACTCTTTCTCCAATCACACTTGGCTTTTGGTCAAATGATAACGTCTTGGAATTGCCTTCATTGGTGGATATTATACATCGTGAATCGCCAGTGTTTGCCACATATATCTTGTTGTTGAAAATTGCCACCACGACACTAGTTGATCCACAATTGATATAGCTTTGTGAATTGGACAAATCGTGATCCATCTTAAAAAATGAATCTTTCAAAATCTTGAGAACTTGTTGATTGCTAGAAACTTTTCCGCTGCTACTGCTGTTATAACGACTTGCGTCTTGTAGATGTATGAGTCGTTTGAAAATATACTTTGTCAAATGATTTGACAAGTACTCTGCACATTGTTGTCCTCCGTGCCCATCAAATACTCCAAACACGGCAACAGTTTCATCCTCATTAATTTTAGCATCATGCGCGTCTTCCATACTCATACGATACCCTTGCATAGATCCAATACAATAGGAAAGTCTCGTATATACCTTATAATCGAGATTCTTGTCCTCAATCGGATGTGAAAGTAAGTGTCCCATAACCCGTGTTTCTTTATAGTAGTGGTGATATTTGTTCTAAATTGAATTGAATAAGTGTCCAGTTCAGGGTGTAATTGAAACGGTTTAAAATCAATGAAGATCCCCTTATTCTCTGTACTAATTTTTTTTGGATTGGTTCTCTTTTTGGTTTTTTTTTTGTTGGTTCTAACCATTGAAAAGTTGGGCTGTGAGTATGGAGACTTTGCATAGTGCAACTAATGCCAGAGGTATAGGCTCTTCATGAGTTACCAAAAGTAATAGACTTAGTAGTCTAGGGAAGCTATACTGAAGTCAATGTAGAAGGTGTGCGACCTTATTACTCAAACTGTTCAATAATTCCCCCCAAAACCCACACTTTAAAAAAACCGCAACCATAGGAGCTACCAAGTTCAGTTGAAAAAAAAAAGGTAGCAAATAAAAAAATGTCTCATCGGCGACACAATTGTTGTGTCATAGCGAAAATGTCGTCGTGTACAAATTTAGATAACCCCCTAAGGTGTGTGTCCTAATTAGGAAGTTTCTGTTCCGCCACTTAAGCAGTCGTCGAAGCTTCTTTATTGTAACTTTCATTTTTTTTTTTTGCTTCGGTCAAAAGTTGAAAAGAGTGGGGAAAAAAAAAAAAAACATAGTCGAAAGCAAAGTTAAATCTGTTTATCAGCACTTGCCCAACTTCCAACCAGAAAGGACACTCCGGCAACAACAACATGATGATACCCATAATCAATAAAAACTCCATTTGTGGAGATAAAAATTACAAGCCACCAACTGCATTCCCCATTGGTCCGTTCAAAAGATACAAACATAACCCCATAATGAAACCCGATCCCGATGTTGAATTTGAGAGTGCATATTTGTACAATGCTACAGCAATTGTCATTGATGATCATGTAGTAATGTTGTACCGAGCTCAAAATAAAGCCAAGTTATCATCTGTAGGAATTGCTTGGTCTTCTGATGGGGTTAATTTCCATAAACACAAGAAACCAATAATAACTGCCACTGAACCTTATGAAGAAGGTGGTGGAGTTGAAGATCCTCGAATTGTCAGGGATCCGGAACTGAAGTTGTTCATTGTTACCTATACGGCTTTTGACTTACATACAGCTCGATTATGTGTTGCAACCAGTGAAGATTTGTTTCATTGGACCAAACTCGGTCCTATTGTGCCACCCACTTGGAAAGATATCGCTGTCACCAGTAATGGAAACAGAATTATCCGTAAAGATTGGCTGAAGTCAGGGGCTATTTTCAATGAGAAGAGTAAAGATGGGAAATATTATATGATTTGGGGAGATTGTCAATTACATTTAGCTGAATCCAAGGACTTGATACATTGGAAGTTGACTAGTAATTCAATCAATCATAATGTCTTTGCCAAGCAAGTTTTACATCGTGAAAATAAGTTGATTGAAAGTGGTCCTGCCCCAATCAAGATGGCTGGTTCTAACAATCAATGGATATTCATTTACAATGCTGCAACTACTGGTGGATACGACTTAGCCCCAGAGACGTATACTGTTAATTCCATGTTGATTGATTATGATAACATCAAGCAGGGCCCATTGGCTAGATTGGAGCATCCTATGTTGAAACCACAACTGCTGAATGAAGTGGAAGGACAGGTAAACAAAGTGGTGTTTTGTGAGGGAATTGTGCAGTTCAAGGGACATTGGTTTTTGTATTATGGACAAGGGGACTCTGAATTGGGAGTGGCAATAGCTAAAGTGACTTAGATTAGAGAAGATATAGTTTGTATTTTGTAGTTAAACAGTCTATTTTGTGTGCAGAGAAGCATGTAATAAACTCGTTTAAATCCAGCCCTTTGCGCGGTTAATGGGTTTGTTTCCTCACTCTCCGTCACAAGCAAAGAGTCTGTTCTCATATTGTTGTGTCCTTGTAAGGTCAAAGTGGTGATTTTCTATTCAAAGGTTTTATACAATAGTACACTACTTGTTTCGAGTTTCACAAAATATTTTGTCTCACAAACAACCAAAGAGATTCCCCCTGAGACACTCCAGATTCACGTTCTTCCTTTCACCACATGCTCTACATGTGTTATGCAACAGAAGAAACATGAGTCAGAATTCCACAAGGACTTCCATGGGCCTGCTGACAGTAAAACTTTGAAACGATTGCAAAGTCTAGCGATACAAGATGACAAAGTGTTGGAGAGTTATGAAGGGCAAATCAACACAATATTCAAGATGGCATCTGTCTTGCAAAGCGGACAGGAAAAGTCAACACAGGTGGCTGATGAACTATATAGTAAGCTACGAGATGATATTCCAAAACCATCGGTGAGCACAATCACAGCTTTAGCGATCCAATTGAACAAGTTGAAAATATTAGACACTAAGCTTCGACTTGACTCTATCGACTTTGCGAAATCCCAAGCGGTAAAAAAGGTTGATAGTTTGAAGATCAAGAGTGAGGAAATACAAAAGGAGATTGATTCAATCCGGTTAAGGTTGTTAAACAAGGAGACTGAATTGATAAAGGCTTACTCAAACAAATCAGACCAGTTGATCAAGGAGATTGACGACTTTCAATTGACCAAAATTGCACAAGTGGAGCGCCAAGCTCAGAAGATCCAATTTCAGCATTTTCGAATCCTATTGGAAGTTGCTTTGCAAAAAAGAGACAATAAAAAGTTATTTCTCCATCATCAGCCAATTTTGATTTTAGATGAGTTTCTTGGTTATAATCTTTCAGCAATCAATCAGTTTCTCGAACGACTTGTTGTTTTGCAAAATCAACTTTCGCGACTATTTGACATCCACCTACCACACTCGCGCACATTGACAAAGTATCTACCTGATACCAAATTTTATGACCTTTTGAAAAGAAAAGAAGTGATGATTACGGGACAAAAAGAATCCATGATCGATGATAATGATGATGACAGAGAACAAAAAGAGACTACACCCATGGGTATAGACAATGTTTCTGAAAAAGTGATCAAGTTGGGCGATGCTTACCAGCTTCCGTTATCTTCGAAAACGTTAAATTTTCAACGCCGTGCGGCAAGATTGACGTCGCCTATTGAGCCTGTTGAGCTCAATAGTATACCAGTATTCAGACAAAACAGTACGAGCTCGTCAACCACTAGAAAGATCACCATTCCGCACCGAATAATTAACAAACCTTTTAACAAGCTATCAATAAAAGATTTTCTCGAATTTATGGTGGTGATTGTGAAAATAGTTGCCAATTTCCAAGTATTATTGGCAACTTTGGTAATTGACACATCAGAGTTTACGATTGAAGATTGGTGCAATTTTGAGAAAATATTGGACAAACTCGCAAATGTTGAAGAGTCGGAAATCGCCACTTTGAACTCTATTCCATCTGGCTCGAAATTCAATCTAACGTCCAATTCCCATGATTTGTTACAACAAGTGTACAAGTCAATTGTAAAATCCACGTATGCTCAAAAGCATCACAACAAGGCTCTTGCTTTTCAAACATTGAATTTCAACAACTTGTTTTTGAACGAGTCAAAGACAAGCCGTGGTGATGATTGGGATTTGATTAGTGAAATATTGTAATAGTCATGTACTAAAAGTCGTATACATTTAGTAGTCCTTATATTTGTATTGGTGTGTGGATGCAAGCCAAATTTCTCTCTCTTTTCTTTATTCGCAATCGAAAGTTTCACCAAAACAGAAATCTCGACATAGCGCCAGCCTCTCTCTTATCGTCAAGCGCTTTATCAATTCGACCCGCCTTCCAATATTAAACAAAAAAGCAATACCACAAGGCCCGTCTTCTAGAAGGATTCCATAAAGATGTCACTTTCAGATAAAGAGTTGTACGAATTGAATAAAAAAGCCGTCACTGAGGGTTTCAAAATTAAGCCTAGGATTAACTACAACACAGTTGGCGGTGTTAATGGTCCGTTAGTCATTGTTGACAATGTCAAGTTCCCACGTTTTAACGAAATTGTCAATTTGACATTACCTGATGGATCAGTTAGACAAGGTCAAGTTTTGGAAATTAGAGGTTCTAAAGCCATTGTTCAAGTTTTTGAAGGTACTTCAGGAATCGATGTGAAAAAGACTAGAGTTGAATTTACCGGTGAAAACTTGAAAATCCCCGTTAGTGAAGATATGTTGGGTAGAATCTTTGATGGATCGGGTAGACCTATAGATAAAGGTCCCAAAATTTTTGCCGAAGAGTATTTGGATATTAATGGATCACCAATTAATCCATATGCTCGTATTTACCCTGAAGAAATGATTAGTACTGGTATTTCTGCTATCGACACGATGAATTCCATTGCCAGAGGACAAAAGATTCCCATCTTTTCAGCCTCGGGTTTACCACATAATGAAATTGCTGCCCAAATTTGTAGACAAGCAGGTTTGGTTCGTCCAACTAAAGATGTCCATGATGGTCACGAAGAAAACTTCTCCATTGTGTTTGCAGCAATGGGTGTCAATTTGGAAACCTCGAGATTTTTCAAACAAGATTTCGAAGAAAATGGATCATTAGAGAGAACATCATTGTTTTTGAACTTGGCCAATGATCCTACAATTGAAAGAATCATTACTCCAAGATTGGCATTGACTACTGCTGAATATTTGGCTTATCAAACTGAAAGACACGTGTTGACCATTTTGACCGATATGTCATCTTATGCTGATGCTTTGAGAGAAGTGTCTGCTGCTAGAGAAGAAGTGCCTGGTAGAAGAGGTTACCCTGGTTATATGTATACCGATTTGTCAACCATTTACGAAAGAGCTGGTAGAGTTGAAGGGAGAAACGGATCCATCACCCAAGTTCCTATTTTGACAATGCCTAACGATGATATCACCCATCCAATTCCAGATTTGACTGGTTATATTACTGAAGGTCAAATTTTCGTTGATAGACAATTACACAATAGAGCTATTTACCCACCAATCAATGTGTTGCCATCATTGTCACGTTTGATGAAATCCGCCATTGGTGAAGGAAGAACTAGAAAAGATCATGGTGATGTCTCCAACCAATTGTATGCCAAGTATGCCATTGGTAAGGATGCCGCTGCTATGAAGGCTGTTGTCGGTGAAGAAGCATTGTCAACTGAAGATAAATTGTCGTTGGAGTTTTTGGAAAAGTTTGAAAAGAATTTCATCAACCAGGGTGCTTATGAAAATAGAACAATTATTGAATCTTTAGACCTTGCTTGGTCGTTATTGAGAATCTATCCTAGAGAGTTGTTGAACAGAATCAGTCCAAAGATTTTGGACGAGTATTACGGTAGAGATAGAGGCGATGATGATGATGATGATGATGAAGATGAAGATGAAGATAAAGACGATGACGATGACGACAATAAGAAAAGAGATACTTTGATTGATGCTTGATTGTGAATCGGTGTTCTAATGCAGATTATCTTTTCGTTGAACTAAATCTACAAAACAATAAATATAAAGCTCTTTAAATGCAGATCATGCGTTTGACTCTTGCTTTTTCAAATTACCAATGTAATTGATGGCTGAACCAGCTTTAAAGAATTCAACTTGATCTTTTGACATTGTATGTTTGGCACCAATTTCAAATTCAGATCCATCTCTTTTGGTAACTTTTAATCGCAATGTTCCCCCGTTATTTCCATCCTTGGCAATCATATCTTTCAAATCAATGGTGGTGATCAAATCTCCCGCCAGTATCTTATCGTAATCTTCTTCATTGGCAAAAGTCAATGGCAACATACCTTGCTTTTTTAAGTTTGTTTCATGAATTCTAGCAAACGATTTCACCAAAATTACCGAACCACCAAGAAATCTTGGTGATAAAGCAGCATGTTCTCTTGCTGATCCTTCACCATAATTGTGTTCAGCAACAACAACCCAAGGCCTCTTGTCTGCTTTCCATTTCATCATCAATTCTGGAATACCATATGAATCACCATTCAAATCGTATGCTTTATTGACCTCACCAGTTTCTTTATTTACAGCACCAATTAGAGTATTGTAGGAAATGTTTTCCAAGTGTCCCTTATATTTCAACCATGCACCGGCAGCGGATATATGATCAGTAGTACACTTCCCTTCCACTTTTAATAATACATTAGTTGACAACTCTTCACAATTCCAAGGTTCGAAAGGTTCTAATAATTGCAATCTATCTGAAGTTGGGCTAACAGAAACAGGAACTTCTGGTTTGGGTTGTGGATTTGGTTCAGGGTAAAATTCTGATCTACCCTTGATGAATCCTTTATCGGGCAAATCAACACCTTCTGGTGGCTGAAACCTAAATTCAGTGCCATTTTCCAATCTAATGGCATCAGTGATTGGATTGAAGTTGATGTCACCTGAATAAATCATTGCTGTAACCATATCTGGCGATGTCAAAAAATTCATGGTATTTCTATTTCCATCATTTCTAGCTCTGAAATTCCTATTGAAACTGGTAAATATAGCATTAAAATCCGTAGATGTCTTAGGAACATCAACTCTGTCCCATTGACCAATACAGGGACCACAAGCATTCGCCAAAACAATGGCACCATTCTTTTCAAATGTGCTTATAAGCCCATCCCTTTCAATTGTAGCTCTAATCTGTTCCGAGCCTGGTGTAACAAAGAATGGTATCTTTGGCTTCAATCCTGCTGCTTCTGCTTGTTTGATAATAGATACAGCTCTTGACATGTCTTGGTAAGATGAGTTGGTACAAGACCCAATCAATCCAGCCGACACAGTTGCTGGCCAACCTTCCTTTTGTGCAGTTTCTCCAAACTTGGAGATCGGTGTTGATAAATCCGGTGTAAATGGACCATTTACATGTGGTTCCAATTCAGAAAGGTTGATTTCAATAACCTTGTCATACTCAGCACCTTCATCAGCTTGCAAGAACTTGACCTCCTTGTTGACGGCATCTGCTGCATTCGCTACAGGTTCTCTTTTTGTTTCAATCAAGTACCTCCTATGGGCATCTTGGTATGGGAAGATGGAAGTGGTAGCACCAATTTCAGCACCCATATTGGTTATCGTGGCCATACCAGTACATGACAAATTAGCAACTCCATCGCCAAAGTATTCAACAATGTA
Source organism: Lodderomyces parapsilosis (assembly GCF_000182765.1). Lineage (NCBI taxonomy): Eukaryota > Fungi > Ascomycota > Pichiomycetes > Serinales > Debaryomycetaceae > Lodderomyces > Lodderomyces parapsilosis. The sequence continues at coordinate 1,095,341 of NW_023503281.1, read as the reverse complement.
ACCGGTACCTCCTCTAACAGTCAATATACCTGCCAAAGTGGTAATGACATCTTTGGGTGAGGTCCATCCCGACATTTTACCAGTTAATTTGACACCCAAGACTTTTGGAGCTTTCAACTCCCATGGCGTTCCGGTTAATGCATCAACAGCATCGGCACCACCGACACCGATGGCAATAGCACCGAGACCACCGGCATTTGGTGTGTGTGAGTCGGTACCCAACATCATCAACCCAGGAGCTGAGAAATTCTCCAACACAATTTGATGAATAATACCTGATCCTGGTCCCCAAAACTGAATACCGTATTTTTCACCACAACTTTGCAAGAAATCAAATACTTCTTTATTAGTTGCAATGGACTTTGTCAAATCAGTAGAAGCACCATCTTTACCCACAATCAAGTGGTCACAATGTATAGATGCTGGTACTGCGGTTGAGTTCATACCACAAGTCATGAATTGTAGCAATGCCATTTGAGCAGATGCATCCTGCATTGCAACTCGATCAGGATTCAATTTCAAATATTCTTTACCTCTGATATCGAAAACATTTGATGAAGTGAGACTTTCCTCGGGATTGCATAAATGAGAATACAAGATCTTTTCAGCAAGAGTCAACGGCTGGTTATTGATTATTTTTTTAACGGTGGCAAGTTTATCAACTAATTTGGAATATGGTGGGGTTCTCGATTCGTACTCTGGAGGAACTGGGTAGCTGAATCCCTGCGTAGCGAAACATCTTCTGTATAATTGGGATAAAACCGTATTACCCTGTCTTGTAGTTCTAGCTCTTAGCATAGGTGGAGGGGGGAATGTAGGTGTTGTGTAAAAAATAGAGTGAATTAAATAAAATAGTTGTGTATGGACCAATGGATTTAATCTGATTACTTTTTTGATATCTTTGATATATGTTTGAAAAATTGCAAAAAAAAAAAAAAAAAAAAAAATTTTCTCTTTGTCTTATGACTCAGATTAGGAATCAATTTGCCGCGTTTTACTCAATATGGATTGTTATGTTGCAATAGAAAATTATTTCAATGATACCGGCTCATGTATATTACAGAGAGTAGAAAAGAAAATTGGAAGATACTGAATTTTACTGAACATCAAGAGATACAAGCTTCAGAACTCTGTTACAAGCCTCTAGCTATTCCAACAAGCGGTGTTATGGAAAGATTATTTATTTAGAAATAGCTAGAGAAAAATGATCTATTTGAGACGTCCTATAGATTTACTGAGCTTATAGAAAATTCTCGGGCTATTATAGTACGTCCCTTCTTATTGATTCCATGCCATGGGTGAGATATTTCAGGTATACCTTTTGAATCACCTCCATCAAAAGTGCATCTATTGCGTTATATTTCCAATCACAAACCTCTCCATGCTCTACTGACCCATCCGCAATCGCGTATATTATCATCTTTAGCATCAATCTTGAAATTGGTCTTTGGATCATCGTATTTTTCCGAAATACCTTCGCCTGCTGGTTTCGATATACAGACATATCTCCCATCAGGCAAAAAACACCTTAATTGGGACGACGGGTATGGGCAGGGACAGAATTTAGGTGCATCAACGCAAATTCCGGTATCGGGGCACAAATATTTGTTGCATTGTGTGTTGAGCATCAAATTCTCATAATCTTGTGGGTTTTTGACACCTTGAGCATGTTGTGATCCTCCACCAAATTGATGATTAATGAAATCAAATAGATTCGCTGACGTGAGAGTGATAAGCAATAGTAGTGTAACTAAATGAAACATTGTTATGGATTCTTGTAGCAAAATTTGATGAGTGTATTTCTCTTATATTTTGATAACACGTCAAAGATTTTTCACCTCTTTCTCATGATGATAGCGCTACCGGTTACTGGAAACTACAAAAGACATTAAATCTCTTTCACTGGCCCGTGAAAGTTAGATTGATAAATAAATTTATGATTTCTCGGTCATCGCAGTGCTGGTAGATGAAAGAAAACACCCAGATCACTGTGACATCAAAGTTATAAAGCAAAAGAGAAAAGAGCATGGAAGAGATGTAAAAAAAAAAAGCGGGGCGAACTGGGAATCGAACCCAGGGCCTCTTCGAAATTTATTGCTCAGGCTTGAGAATACCCAAACGAAGAATCATACCACTAGACCATTCGCCCGAATTATGCCTTGTATTAGTGGACTGAACTCTGAATACAGATCTCTAGTGAGTCCTGACTCAAACTAGTGTGCTTGGACTGACAAGTCTTTGTCACGGAAGGGTCCGTAGAATTTAGATCTTACAATGTCGTATTTGTTTGGGGACATTTGTCATATGTGTTCATGTACTTCTTGATTGAAGTCAGACCAAGACTTGATGATATGTGCATAATCTTATATACTTGTGTGTATTGAATGTTTGATCAGTGATAGTGTCGTAAGTACAATCCATAATTTGATTATTCATTATTCTTCATTATTATGTTCTGATTTCCCTTTTTCCTTTTTCTTGTCGGAATGTCCAATTCTTTGCATATTGTTGCTGGCTGGTAACTCAATGCAACACGCCTTATTGCATGTAATTTAATTCCTAAATAAGAAATCCAATGTAAAGACGAGCAGGGTCATACCCCTAACACTTTGATTCGACTTCCAGAACAATGCATGATGCTAAAATAAAAAAATAAATTGAAATACTCAGTTGAAGACGACAATAAGCAGTTGTGTAGGTCTATGGATACACTGTTGATTAATCAGTATCTGTGTAAGCTATTTTAGCATATTTGAGCGGACAAAAAAATGTCAGGGTAAATCTTAAAGTTGGGTAATTTTGCACCATTTTGGTGCAAAAAATCCAGCTTTGAAAAAGAAAAGCTTAGCTCGACTAGCCTTCAATAATGCAAGACTACCTTCATGAGAAACAACAATCTGAATTGAGATGTATCTGACCCAGAAATTGTACATCGTATTAAGAGGTTATTTCCCAAAACTAATTTCAAAGTGGCTGCAAAACGTTCAAAGTACATATATAAAGAGTCCCCAAAAATCCTCTGCACACCCGAAATTGTATATATTCCACCTTGGAGTAGTCATTTATGACCTCTCCAAATTCAAGCAGTAGCAGCTACCGAGAGGAAAAAAATTGACAAGAGTAATTCCTTTTCTCGACTTTATAAGACAATGTCGGATATTATCCTTTACGTTCCAAGCCCGTGGTAAAACACCGATTTTTGTATAAACCTACCAGAAGCTTTAACGCCATTTTTCTAGATCACACAGCCTCCATCTATCAACTTCAAGTGTGATTTATAACTTGCCCAGATGAAGAACCTCAAACCAGTGCTACCAAAACGGAGAATAAATCTCTCGCGACCAAAGAAAAATATTTCAAGAATCGAGCTTTATAAACTTATATCCATCATCAATAAGTAAGTGCATCCAACATCATGAGCAACGAGGCCAAACGAACGGCGTCAGATGTACAGCAAAACGAAGCTGGTGTACCAAGAGCTAACGTCCAGAGCCCACCTCTGTCCGCACCTTCGCAATCGCAAGTTCAACGTCCAGCCCAACAACAACAGCAACAACAACAACAACAAGTTAGAAGCAACCAACCCCAGTACTCACAAGCCGACTTGAATCGAATAGTTCTTGATTACCTAAACAAAAAGGGTTACCACAGAACAGAATCGATGCTTCGATTAGAGAGCACAAACACACCAACCCCTGCTGTAGCTCAGGCTACTCCAGCTACTGCCGAATTAGCCTCACCTGATGAATTAGTCGTCAATGTGGAGGACATATCAAACAAAAATGACAAAGAGTTACAAGAGCTCAAGGAGAAACAATCAAAAGTGGAGCGTGAGCTTCAAGAGGCAAGGGATCGTGAGCTGAGATTGGCCAAAGAAGCCGATCTAAGACAATTGAAGGCATTGGAAGCTAAAACTAGAGTTGAGAACGATCCTGATACATATTTTATAGCGTACTCAATGCTCAGGAAGTGGGTCGAGTCTTCATTGGATTTGTACAAGCCAGAATTGGCCAGAGTGTTGTATCCATTGTTTATGCATTGTTTTTTGGATTTAATTACGAAAGGGTATGATGTTAAAGCAAAGCAATTCTTTGACAAGTACAAGTCGGATCACTTGATTTTACATGGTGTTGAAGTGAGGAAATTTGCAGGGTTATCGTTACCTGAACATATACAAGAGAATGAAGTGGCAGTAGCGTATAGAAAACACAGGTACAGAATATTGGTTTCAAAGACTTCACTCAACTTGTTGTTGTATTTTCTTCATGAAAACGAGGCTGTTGGTGGTGCAATCTTGATTCGTATGATTAATCAATACTTAGATCCAGTCATTTCAAAAAGTAGACCTGACAAGATTGACCAAGAAGGTGAAGCTAATCCAGAGGAGGGTATATCTGAATACTTGGCCAACACAAATGAATTGGAAAAATTCAATAGTGAAAAGGAGGTGAAGCTAGGAAAAATGCCATTGGACACTGAAGTCAGTAAAGAAGTTGAGGCGGAGTTAAAGATTAAGGATGAAAAAATAGCACCAGTGAATGGCAAAACTCTCAGTGAAGAGTTCCAAGAATTGACCAAACCCGATGCAGACTCACCAGCAAAGGATTCATTGCCATTACCCATGAAGGACGCAACTGACATCAGAAAGATGATTTTACAAGTTGAAGACTCAAGGTCCAAGATAAAATTGGGAGCAATCCAAGCTAGTGCACCTTCAGTTTGTATGTATACCTTCCACAATACAAACAATGAAATGACATGTGTTGCTTTTAACGAGGACTCGACGCTTGTTGCTGCTGGTTTTCAAGGCAGTTACGTGAGAATATGGAGCTTAGACGGCAAACCTCTTGAGTCTTCACTTAAAAAAGATCGCAAAAACCATCAGTTACCGGAAAATTCGAGAAAATTGATCGGACACAGTGGACCCATATACGGAATCTCATTTTCTCCAGATAACAAATTCCTCCTCACGTGTTCTGAAGATAAGACAATACGTCTTTGGTCTTTGGATACATACACCGCATTGGTATCATATAAAGGTCACAATCAACCCGTTTGGGACGTCAAGTTTTCTCCATTAGGACATTACTTTGCAACAGCTTCACATGATCAAACCGCAAGATTGTGGGCGACTGACCATATATACCCATTGAGGATATTTGCTGGACATATCAACGACGTTGATTGTGTGGAGTTCCACCCAAACTCAAATTATGTGTTTACTGGCTCTAGTGATCGGACATGCAGAATGTGGGATGTTCACACTGGTCATTGTGTTAGGATATTCATGGGCCATACCAATGCCATTAACTGCCTCGCTGTGTCGCCTGATGGCAGGTGGCTTGCCAGTGCTGGAGAAGACAATGTGATCAACTTGTGGGACATTGGCACCGGTCGAAGACTAAAGACAATGAAAGGCCATGGTAGATCCTCAATTTATTCCTTGTCCTTTTCGCGCGATGGTACAGTCTTGGTTAGTGGCTCTGGTGACAATAGCGCGAGAGTGTGGGATGTTAAGAAAAATACCAATGATGCAGGACCTGAACCCGAAGCGTTTGTTGCTACAGCTAATGGGGAAGGCGGAGAAGAGAAGAACCAACAACAGCAACAACAGCAACAACAGCAGCAGCAACAGCTAAACAGGAGAGATGTGATTGCAAGCAGCGACCACATGACTGCTTTTTTCACAAAAAAGACGCCAGTGTTCAAAGTTCATTTTACCAGAAGAAATCTTTGTTTGGCTGCAGGTCCATTCCAGGGGTAAAAAAAAAAAAAATTAAAATCGTGGAGAAAGTATCAGGTGTGGTTTACATTGTACTATAGTGAAGTTTGATAATGTACGATTATGTGTAAAAATTTCTCTTTCTCTCTTTTTCTTTTGTTTTTTGGTCCTGACTTTCCCATAACAAACTTCTTGGCAAGCATGTAAGGGGGTAAATTGTTTGACAACAACTGGTCTCAATTGGCTTCAATGAAGTTACGTCACCACAATTGTATCTTACAACGTTGAGAGGTTGCTTTACTTTTCAATACTCGCCACGACTCAAAGCAATCATTCCACATTCCACGTGCTCAATTTGTTTCGTTTTGTTTGTGTTGCTATGAAATTTTCACTGCAAAAAAGGTTAAAAAAAATCGAAAAAGTGGAAAATGTGTGATTGCCATTTACACTAAAGTTCATAGAAACAGCAAATATTGTAACTGCTGTATTTCATTCTCAAGTCATTTTGGGGGCACGTTTTTAAATGACGTGAGGCTGACACAAATTCCAGCAGCAATACACGACAACTCTATTCGAGGTGTCTCCTATTTCAATTAATTCGATGCGATTCTCTCCTCAAACAAAGAAAGACTTATCAGACACAGCCCCTATTACTTCTTTTCTACTCATAACCATGCTCTAATCGTTGAAGGATAGCTCAATTAAGACATTGTAAACAACTGAAAAACCAAAATTTTGTGATTTTGGTTTGGAAGGTATCACAAAACCGTAATACTATATTTAGCTTATAGGGCAGCCCATATATAAAAATAACTCATACAAAGTTATATTTTTAGACTTTTAGCACAATTGAGTCTCAGAGGTGTTATCATGGAACATTTACCAAATGAAGTGGCTTTAATGTACATTATCAAAGAGTTTCTAAGCCTTTTTTTGTTTTCCGTAGTAGCTGAATTGCAATTTACGAAAGGCGTTTTGAGGGATTTTCTTTGGGGGCTGTGGATGGAAGCAAATGAAACACAAGAGCGGACGGCTCTTCACGAATTTGCAATGAAATTATTTATAGCAATCTTTCGCAATTCATGTTTGTGAAAAATACACAATTGAAATAAATCTCGAGTGGATATTTACCTATAAATATCGACTCAATTTCCTTCGTTGGCATTTCAATTCTTCTCAAACAAATTATAACCAATTCATCACCATGAAATTCTCAACTACTTTGTTCGCTTTATTATCTGTTGCCGCCACAACTTACGCCGCTGACTCATCAAGCGGAGGTATTGCTGCTAAAGCTACCTCAAAGGTCTCATCTGCTATTTCAAGTGGAACCGATAGTGCTGCTTCAAAAGCATCATCTGCCGTCTCAAGTGGTACCGGAAGTGCTGCTTCAAAAGCTTCATCAGCTGTTCTTGGGGGTTCATCAGGATCAAGTGCCAGTGCTGCTTCTAAATCAGGATCTTCAAGCTTCTCATCTGCTTCATCATCAAAATCGTCTTCAGGAGACGCAAATGCTGTTGGAGTTGCTGGTATTGGTGCTGGTTCATTAGCTGCTGTTGCTGGTTTATTGTTGTTGTAAGATAGAAAGTCTTTGCTACATTTGTTTATTTTCCATAGCTTTTTACTAAATCGCAGTGATCTAATTTCTGAGCGTTTTGCCAATTGCTGCTCTAGAACTTTGGACTCCTATCATGTAGTAGTGTTGAGCTTAGTCAATTCTACCATTGTCTTGTCGTAAATAGAGGCTTTCTGTGTGTCATAATTGTCCTGACACACTAATACGAGACGCCACTAAAGGCGCAATTCTCTTAGTAATTGACCGATTTTAACTATGCAGCTAAACAACAACTCTAGAACTTACAGTTCCAATATCATAACCACTCCTTTTATGGCAAAGGTAGTTCTGCAAACTTTTTAAAGATAAACTCTTATGAAGAGACCCGTATAGTGTCCTGAAAAGAGGCTTAGTAGTAGTGACACATTTGCCATGTGTGTCGGGGCCATTCACCTTACGTCGTGTTTCTCATGACAACCACAGAACGATTGATATCTCCCTTCGGGTCGTGACCTTAACCCATAAACGGCACCACCAAAAATAGATTGTCCATTCTATTTAATTTACTTCCTTTTGGCTTGAATGTTTAGCATGGAAATAACAATAGCGTCGAAATACTACACTTTGAACGAAGCATAAATAAACTCTAATCTCTCTTTATCAAAAACGGGGACCTATATCATTAACTTCGACTTTGGGCGACGTTTTCAAGTTGATCACTAATTTGAACACAGCATGTAAATTCTGTTCTCAAGTGGAATTGGTTACCAACATCATATTATAATTTGCAGGTTTTAGATTTCCCGTTGAACCTCTGAATTTCTCCCCATTATCCATCCTTAAAAACTTGTTCCTGTTTTCATTCGATTGTTGCAAAATTGATTTGAAATGTTCCCATACTTTCTACCTTGTCGCTGTTTAATGCTAATTGCCAGATTTTCTTTGTCCACAGTACAGTAGATTGGTCACGCTCTGGGCTATGTGTTCTTCAAGCCAACCACTAATTTTTCATCTCAGCAGCTCACCACCTAGTTAGTCCGGCCATGGATTCCGCCACAGCCAATTCTGATTTCCCGGTTCTACTCCTCTCCTTGGGTTCATACTGTGTCAGATTTTGAACTTCTACTGAACTTTTACTGAACTTTATACGTGAATCCAATGTTGTATGTTACACTCATGCACCCCAGCATCAGTCTTTGCCTACTTCAGAGATCGCCATACTAATCACAATAGTTTCATATGACCTTGCCTTTACCAAACATAGCCACCTCAATTATAGGGGTTTAAAAAGCGGATATAACTGTATACTGTTTTGAATTCTTTGTTAGGAAATTAGCAGATCCTATTGTTCTTTTTAGTGAATTTCCTAATTAGGAAGTAATGATCAAGACAAAATAAAAAAAAAAATTTCGGGTTCCAATTGTGTTACTATAAAAACAGATCATCTTTCCTTCTCCACAATTCTGATCCAATCGGTCATCAACGTATTATACATAAAACAGGGCTCACATATTAATTTGGCCTCATTACTACCACTTTTCGTTTTCATCAAATTTCAATTTTCAAAAGATTGCACCATAGATTTTTTTTTGAGTGAGTATACATTATCACAGTTATAATATATCAGAAACCAGATTATAAATTACACCCCCGCAAAATTCAAAACTCAGAACATCTACAAATCACAAACTATAAATCCCAAATTATAGATCACAATGAAGCTTTCACTCACATTACTCACATCGCTTGCCGCTGTTATGTCATCTGTTCGTGCCGCAGATCAATCGGATGTTCAGTTTTTAACTGCATTGGTTGGTGACTACCAAGATCATAAAACCGAGTACATAAGGTTTTTTGGAACGGCTAATGATGTTCCTGGTGCATTATCAACTTTGGCCACTCAAGTTTTAACATACACGGATACCTCATACACAACATTACTAGATGATAATAATTTGGATATAGGGCAGTTGGAGAGTTATGCTACGAACATACCTTGGTACACGAGAATAGAAGCTGCAGCCGGTGGCAGTGGTGGCTCAGGGGATTCTGGTGATTCAACTACATCAGGCGGTGGCGATAATAATAACGACAGTACATCTCAATCAAACGAAAGCACTACCTCAAACACTTCGGCGTCAGAAGATACGGGAGAGCCTTCAGTAGCATCAACAACGTCGTATGATCCACAAAACACAGTTGATTCCTCTAAAGCAGCAGTTGCCGCAGCTAAATCAGCTTCGAAAGCGGAAGCAGCCACTCAATCGGGATTAGCCCCAAGAGCTGTTGCTCCTGTTGGTGCAATAATTGGAGGGTTAGTTGTGGCTCTTTTCTAAAGAATGCCAACATTTGGAAAAGAAGACAGTAAAGGGAAAACAGGGGCTACTCTGAAACAAAAAACTCAAATTAATATGTGATACCCTGAGGTTATCGTTGATTGATGTAGCAGTAAATAGTATTCTATAGCGTTATAAATCTTTGCCGATTAGGCAGTTATTAAGAGTTCCAAGTACTTTAAATTCCACAAGAAATTATCTTGACAGTCACTAGGAACAGACAGGGAATTTGATTCATCATAAATATCTTCCTTGACGTGACTTACTAATTGTAGAATGTTTCGGCTCAATAACTTTAGCCCATACTCAAACTCTTGATTCATGATGATTGATCCCTGACTTGTTAATACTCTTTCATTATTAATGTCCTTTGAATCAAAATGTAATGGAAATTTATATGGGGGGGTCAAGTTTGGAGGATTCTTACCAGCAATCGGGTAGACCTTAGTACTATCGATGATGTAGCTCTGATTACCGAAAAGAGCCATTTTGTATAAAAGCGGCGTCTCTGTTAGATTGGATAGAACAGATAGTAGTTGAACAATAAGCGATAGGCAAGCATTGACTTGAGAAATTGTAGACTCATGCCATTGAGATTCAGTGTCAAACTCCGGCTCATAGTAGTAGTTCTTTAAACCACTTGCATTATAGTAGCAGATTTTTTTCAACATTTTCAAATTATGGGGAAATTCAAAGCCAAGGATCGAGAATTGAGTTGAGGAAACATCACGAATAGGAAATACCTCATATACACGCGACACGTAATCTCTCAAAATTCTCTTAATTTCCCTTTTAACGTCGTCCCTATTTTTTTTCAAATATTCAATCTCATGTGCATAAATTTCAAACTTATCTGTTATTAACTCTTTCACATTGTCAGCTCGTGATAACAATTCCTCTGCATCCTGAATCTTTTGTTGAGCATTAAAGACTTGTCTTTTTAAAGCTTCGTTCCCCGCTCTCAATTTCTTGATATCTTCTTCCAATATATCGCATCTGTAGTTTAATTGTCCCACAAGCACCGGAATGTTGTTGACATTATAAAAGTCAATGTCTTTGATGTACCTTTTAATTTGTTGTTGCAACTTTCTTTTCGACACATCGAGCTCCCTTTTTGATTTGGTAATGTTGTTGATGGATCGTAGCTGATCAAAAGTGTACGAATTCATTGGTTTCACAAAAGGTTCCTGGTGTAATTGCTGATCAAGAGCCAGACCACAAGATACAAGCATATCCGGAAAAGTATACCAGCTATCCTTCAACTTCACACAAAAAGAATTCTCCTTAAACATGTCAAAAGCGTCATCTTCCACCAATATGCTCTCCTTCTTTAGCTTATTTAAATCCACTTTATATGTACAAAAGAGAGTCCATTGACTTTCACGTTTCGACCAGAGTTTGATAATACACTTGTGGATCTGCAAAGGAACATTGGCTAATTGGATTGTAAATTGAGGATCTGCATCCGCGTACGATACGTCGCTGACATACAAAACAGTGTCAGACTTTATTTTATGAATTGTGATCAACGTGTCCATTATTCGCTCTTCGGCAAATTTTACCAACTTTCGAGAGTCATCGTATTCATTCTCTAAAGCATCAGAAATAGTCGGTATCGCAGCGAGTGTACTTCGCCTTCTTCCATATCGCTTGTGGGGATTCAAATGTTCGAGCTCGTCACTTTGTTGATTGTGTAAATTGAAGAACCTAATTGATCTCAAATCTGATATTCTCCTGTTTCTTTGTACAAAATGACGAGGTGGCACCTTCCTGTCCCCAGTACGTCGACTTTCTCCATTCATTTAACAAAATTAATCTGTTGACTCGTAGTTCAATGAGTAGACGTTATCAACTCCAGACCACATACTCTTTAAATCCGTTCACGTCAAAACAAAATGAAAACTTGAAAAAAAATAAAAAAAAAAAAAAATCACACACATCCACACGTAATATCACAACCCCATTACCGAAGAGCATAATACACCACTCATCGCGACAGTTGAAGACGTCATCTCATCGATATAGTAATTGCGGAATCTTCCACTAGCGCTGTCATACTATTCGAATAGGACGAATCATACTAAAGTGCCTTCCAAAACTTCAGATGCAAATTTAAACTGAAATTCACCAGCTTGTTGTTCATCATGTCAGAAAAGAGAGGCTTTGGATTGAAGTTATCGTCCATATTCAACCAGGGCCATGGATCACCCAATGATAAAAAATCGCAAGGACATTCAACGCGAGCTATATCTCCGACTCCTTCTCCTAAGCCAAAACCGCTTAGTAAACCCCACTTGAACAATCATCGTTCTTCATCAGCTACCTTAAACGCCCCACTACATTCATACAATCAAGGGGCGGCACACTCATTACACTCAAAATCATCCACCAGTACATTGCGAGCAAACGCACCCCCAAGTACTCAACACCCCACGCTTGCGGCATCTCAAACGCACCACCCAGAGATCAATACCACGCAACAAGCATTTGAAGTAACACAGGGGAACAGCTCCGCGACATATGACCGACATACGAGAGAAGCATTTCCGCACACGCCACAACGCCTGTCTCAGCCTCAGCGACAAGAAGGGTTGAAACCGAGCTTACTCCCATCCAACTCACTCTATCCTGCAACCAGCACCAATTCCGCAAGCCCTAAACCGCTGCCTTTGAGACGAAAACCACCCAGTGATTTGGACTCCTTTGACTTTGGGGTTAATGACCAGAAATCAGATAGGACAAATGAAAGTGTAAGATCTTTATCTCAAACACCAAAGTCAAGACTGGACAAACTGGGAACCGGGATAACAGCGGATATTATTGGTGACTTGGAGTCAGAAATAGATCATTTCTTACGGCTTGATAATTCGGATAGCAGTGATATCAGATATGCACCAAGCGATAGTCGGTCTTTTAGCGATAGTGTTTATTTCGATCGTGCTTATGATGAATCGCACTCTGATGATGTACAAGAATTGAATTTGAACAGATCAAAGGCTTTCGATCAGATTGGAGAGTCAGTGGAAGGTGGTATCCTGCTGTCTCAACAAACTCCTTACCCGGTTGATTCCTTTTTAGGCTCACCATCTGTATCACCTCCTCAAACACCAGCAGAGTCTTTGGAGAATTCTCCACAAATTATTCAGAATTACATGATGGATACTCGTGTTTTAGAGCAAATCAACCCATTTGAGACAACTTTGAACCAACAACTACCTGAACAACCAATTACTTTTATTGCTCCTGCGTCTTCAAAGTCATCTGTTTACTCCTCCACATCCCCAACAAGACACAGGACTGATTACGAATCGTTCACTAATCCATCTTCATCCGAAACAATGGCTGCATCTGCCGCATCTCAGAGTGTCAGATCCCCGATTTCGAGATCTTCAACAAATACTTCGAGAGTTCCCTCGTCCAGTGTCCCGTTCCAATCACCGACACACTCAATTCATCAGCAACATCAAACTCCTAATCGTATTCAAGCAATGCAGACTGTTCATCCATCTCCTCAACCACGTCAACCACCACAACCACCACAACCACCACAACCACCTTTGCAACATACTTTAACTGACAATTCTGGATTTTCCTTTTCTCACGCCAACTCGATGAAAAGTTACAATACCCTGAATACACATCGCAACTTTCACCGCAATTCGAGCTCCGTGGGTTCCATCAAGAGCTCAAATTCGTATAAAAATGTCAATCTTGCTAGTTTGAAACGCTCCTTGAGCTTGAAACCAGGCGAAGGTGAGAGATCAAATTATGTATTAGCAATTAGAAGGAGTGCAGGGACCGCTTTTAATGAACTGGGTCCTTTACGGTGGAAACTCCCTGTTGGAATACTACCTATAGACAAACTGGCAACAAAGGAAAACTCAAACGGAAAGTACAAACGACTTGCTGGAGGACTCAGTGGTCAAAATTCTCGTAAAAAGACTAGCGGAGTGGAGTTGAAACATGGTCACTTGAAGCCAAGGCTTTTGGCAGCAGAAATTGATGAAGGTGATGATAGCTTTGCTGGTATTGGCCTCGCGAGAACTACCACAGCGAATAACCCATCGGTTGCTAATACTTTTAGTTCTCGCAACCAATCTGTGAGTACAAAGGCTTCGCGCGAGAATTCGTTGAAGCGAACCACTACCGATGGTTCAGTACTCACAGGCGACACACAAAGTGTTGTTAGCAGTACTACAGAAAGTACAAAAGGTAACCCCATTGATGCCAGCCTTCACAGGACAAGTTCAATTGTGTCAAGTGAATCGTCCGGCAGTCTATCGGACAAGATCAGTGGTTATTACCAACATCGTGGTTACAAGTATGGTGATATTGATGAAGAATCAGAAGACAAGAGTAGTGCTGAAAGTCCAGGTACACTGAATAATGATGGGTCCAATCTCAATGGGTTCAATACTAATGATTCCTACACAAAGCAGGAAAAATATGATGATTATGAAGAGCAAGAACGTCCGAAATTGGTTCTTGCCAATCCCGACTATGACAGTGATGAGTGAATACGTGTGTATGTAAAAAGAAAATGAATAGAAACTATACATATATATAATGTTTAGAATGATGGGAGATGGTACATACAAAATTCTTGGTAGTGTGTTTGTGTTCAAAAATGAAGCACAAATAATTTTTTTAAACCTTTTCTCTTTTTTTTTTTTATTTTTTTCACCGTCGAAAAACCAACACGTCAATACACACAACGACACATCAAACATATCAAACAAAATCAAAAAAATATTTGTACTTGAATTGGACACACAGATTGAACTTGTCTGACTATCCTACATTCACACTCACTTGCCGCATCAATTGAAACTAACCACGTTATTGCGTAATGAGTGAAAGTGGCTTTACATTGATTTATGAGCCAAATACGGCAAGCAAAGTGTCGGTAAACGAATACAAAAACTTGTTGGAAAAGGGAAAAGATGACGTTAAAATTGATACAATGAAGAAAATTATAGTCACTATACTCAATGGTGATCCATTACCGGATCTTTTGATGCACATAATCAGGTTTGTTATGCCATCAAAGAGCAAAGAATTGAAGAGATTGTTGTATCATTATTGGGAGGTTTGTCCCAAACTTGATAGTTCTGGTAAAATGAGACACGAAATGATTCTTGTTTGTAATGCTATACAACGTGATTTGCAACACCCAAATGAATATATCAGGGGTATTACATTGAGGTATTTGACCAAATTGAAGGAGCCTGAGTTGTTGGAGACTTTAGTTCCCAACGTTCGTCAATGTCTTGAACATAGACACGCCTATGTGCGTAAGAATGCAGTCTTTGCACTTTGGTCAATTCACAAAGTTAGCGATCATTTGTGCCCCGATGTCGACGAATTGATTTATCGCTTTTTGTATGATGAAAATGATTCTGTTTGCAAAAGAAATGCATTTGTGTGTCTAGGTGATTTAAACAGAAATGCCGCTTTGCAATACATTCAGGACAACATTAGTGTTATTGATTCATTAGACCCATTGTTGCAATTGAGTTTTATTGAGTTTTTCAAAAAGGACTCATTGTTGAACCCAGCTTTGAAACAGCAATACGCCCAATTGGTTACTGAAATGGTTGAAAGCTCGTCCAATGTTGTTATGTATGAAGCTGCTAATGCCCTTACTAGTTTGAGCTCGAATTCAACATCTATTCTATTGGCTGGAAGCAAGTTTGTTGAGTTGGCTAATAAAGAAGCAGACAACAACGTGAAGATCATCACGTTGGAGAGAATCAAAGAGTTGAATAAACAGCACCCTGGAGTTTTGCAAGATTTATCTTTAGAGATATTAAGAGTGTTATCTGCCCAAGATGTGGCTGTGAGGAAGAAAGCGTTGGACGTTACTCTTGAATTTATCACCTCGAGAAACGTTGAAGATGTTGTTAAATTGTTGAAGAAAGAATTGCAGGCTACTAGTTCATCAAATGATGATAAGAATGTCGAGTACAGACAACTATTGATCAATGCTATTCATCAGTTGGCTATCAAATTTGTGGAAGTTGCAGCAAACGTTATTGACTTGTTGTTGGACACTATTGCTGATTTAAACTCAACGTCGGCTTACGAAGTCATCACATTTGTGAAGGAAGTTGTTGAGAAATTCCCAAATTTGAGAGATTCTATAATCAAGAGACTCATTCAGACATTGCCAAACGTCAAGAGCGGGAAGGTGTTTAGAGGCGCATTTTGGGTAATTGGTGAGTACGCTCTAGACGAGCATTTGATTCAGGATGCATGGAAGTACATCAGATCAAGTATTGGCGAAGTACCAATTGTGGCTAGTGAGTTGAAGGGAAAAACACCAGCAAATACAGAGGGAGGTGATGATGGACAAGAACACCCACATAAGAAGAAGGGACCAGTTGTTTTACCAGATGGTACGTACGCCACCGAGTCTGCGTTGACGGCCGATGTCAACAGCAATGGATTCGAAGACGAGAAAAAGGCACCAATAAGAAAACAATTGCTTGCCGGAGATTTTTATCTCGGAGCTGTTTTGTCGTCCACCCTTGTTAAATTAATACTCCGTTTGCGCAAGTTGAACACACAAGAAAAAATTTTGAATGCTTTGAAAGCGGAGGCACTCTTAATCATGGTATCGATATTGAGATTAGGTGAAAGTTCATTGGTTAAGAAAAAGATTGACGAAGATTCTGCTGACAGAGTTTTTTCCTACATTCGAATTTTGAATGATGAAGAGGATGTTGAGGAAATAACTACAAGTTTTCTTGATGATACCAAGGATGCATTTAAAGCACAAATCACTGATGTTGAAACTAAGAAGGCGGAGGAAGAGGCCAGAGACTTGCACGCCAATGCTGATCAAGTGGACGATGCGATTGCATTTAGACAACTTGACAAGGACAACAAGTCGGGCAATAAGGCGGTTGATGATCTCGCGGTAGCTTCAGGAAGCGACTTGAAAAAGGAAAATTTGTCGTCCAGATTGAACCAGATTTTGCAGCTAACTGGATTCTCCGATCCAATATATGCAGAAGCTTTTGTCAAGGTCCATCAATACGATGTTGTCTTGGATGTTCTTTTGGTTAATCAGACAACAACAACTTTGCGAAACCTTTCAGTAGAATTTGCTACATTGGGTGATTTGAAAGTTGTCGATAAGCCAACTACGACAAACATTGGGCCCCATGGCTTTTACAAAATTCAAACTACAATCAAGGTTACTTCAGCGGACACTGGTGTGATTTTTGGAAACATTGTTTACGATGGTCAACACTCTGATGAGTCTACCATTGTTATTTTGAATGATGTACATGTTGACATTATGGACTACATCAAACCAGCTGTATGCTCCGAAAGCCAATTCCGTAAGATGTGGAATGAGTTTGAATGGGAGAATAAGATCACCATCAAGTCACCAATAGACTCCTTGAAGAACTACCTAGATGAGTTGATGAAGGGAACCAATATGGAATGCTTAACTCCTGGAGCTGTTATTGGAGAAGAATGTCAGTTCCTATCGGCTAATTTGTACTCGAGATCGACATTTGGCGAGGACGCGTTGGCCAACTTGTGTATTGAGAAACAAAGCGATGGACCAATCATTGGTCATGTTAGAATAAGATCAAAGGGCCAAGGATTGGCATTGAGTTTAGGTGATAGAGTTGCATCGATATCACGGAAAGGTAAAAATGCTGTTGTTACCCGAGTTTAAAAATCTATGTATACAGTATCTCGAAAAAAAAAAAGAAAGGCTTCTCCATTTATCATATAATCTCGTATCACAGCGTTGGAGTCAAGTATTGTAACAAATTATTTTTCGCTCTGGCCCTGATGTCCAAGTTGACCTTCGGGTGCAGCTTCAAAGCTGGATCTAAATGTATACCAAACATTGGCTCTAGTTTTATGAGGCTAGTATCTACATTCCACCTTCTTTCAAGACATTCGAGGAAAAAGTTAAACATTGATGACAAATCTCCTTGAATGAAGACATCATAAACGCCATTGTTAAAGTCGTATGTGAACAGTTTAGCGGCGTCAATGTACTTTATACCTTGCAAACACTCTGAATTTGTCAATAGTAGGTGCGCCTTATACGTAGATGATTTCAATGTAAAGACGTCCATTTGTAAGTTGTTGATCTTTGCACTGAGTAGAAATACTAGAAAAACAGCGGCCTTGGAGATGTTAACCATTTTTCCATACACAGTGATCAAAACGTCAATGCATCCTGATGGGCCCTCTGTGGTAATGAAGTCATCTATTTCAAACTTTTCGGTGAGAATGCTCTTCATTGTTGGTATATCTAGTAAGGCATTTTCTGAACAACTGACAATGAGCGTGATGTGTGATACATCCTCGTTTGTGGCGATGGACCCGCGACGTTGTAGCCTTGATAGAAACAGTAGTACCTTTGCCTCATCGACCGAACTTTTTGGAACTTCCTTTTTAATCGATTCATTGGTAAGAGTAAGCTCAACTACCTTGTGGGTTTGCGTCGGGATGTAGCTTGAGGACGCTGACGATGGTGGTGCTGAGTGGGAGCTATAAGATGGTCGAGACAATCGAGATGCTCTTTTTCGTTTCTTTTCTTGTTTGTTGTTTTGGTCGGGCGCCATCATTACGATGATGTAACTGACTGTCACTTCAATTGGAGCGTTCCTATGGAAACGAACCTGTTTGATAAAGCTCAATTGATGACGTGAATAATAATTTGAAAATATGACACTGCAAGCGACACTGAAATTCGATGAAAAAGAAATGAAAAAATAAAAAAATTTCCCAATGTTTGATGAGGCATCGCTCAGTCAGTATCAGCTTTTTCTAATCGCTTTAACCTGATTCATATTCTTTGTACAAAGGAGAACATTCAAAAATGGGAAGTAAAAAGGAAGGAAAGGTCAAAGAAATTAAGGTCAAAGAACCTAAAGTAAAAGAATCTAAAGACAAACCAGAAGAGACGATATCGATTGAGGACAACTATGAGAAAAGGATGGCTGCAATCTTACCATTCGCTAAACCATTGGCATCTAAGAAGTTAAACAAGAAAATATTGAAAACCGTCAAGAAGGCATCCAAGGCAAAACATGTGAAAAGGGGTGTGAAAGAAGTCGTCAAAGCTTTGAGAAAGGGGGAGAAGGGTCTTGTAATTATTGCTGGTGACATCAGTCCCGCCGATGTCATATCACATATCCCAGTCTTGTGTGAGGACAACGCTGTTCTCTATGTGTTTGTACCTTCCAAAGAGGATTTGGGAAGTGCTGGTGCCACCAAAAGGCCAACGTCTTGTGTGATGATTGTTCCTGGCGGTGGAAAGAGCAAAAAGAACGCAGACAAGGTTGATGAGTATAGAGAAGGATATGATGAGATTGTAAAGGAGATTAAGACCTCGGAATAAAGTTGATGATGGGCTGGTGAATGGTGGATTATTGTACATTAGTTTGTCAAGTGAATTGGATACTAGATTTCAATACCAAGAAAAAGAAAATAATTCGTTTCGAATTTACGTAGATATTATGTAAAGTTCCTCATCACGGGATGAACAGACTGCAACTTTTCAACTTTATCTTGTCTTGTAAAGATTTCAGTGACCGGGAACGATACTTTCTCAAAAAGCGCGTCTTCCCCAAATCGAACATTATTTCTGAAAGTAAGCACACCAACATACACACCTATCTCGACTCTACTAATGTCGAACAAAGAACAAGCATTTGATGATCTGCAAGATTCGCTTACAGCCATTGATTACATCAATAAACAAGAGGAATTGGAGAGGGAGGCAAGAACCTTGATGCCATTTGATCCTAATGAATGCACCTATGAGTTAGGTGAATTGAGACAACAAGTGTATGCCTGCTTGACATGTTCCAAATTGAACGACAATCAACCGATTGGAGTTTGTTACTCATGCTCAATCCAATGCCACTCGAAACATGAATTGGTGGAGCTATTCACTAAACGGTCCTTTTTATGCGATTGTGGGACTACAAGGATGGCAAAGACTCCTAATGGGGCGTGCAATTTGAGAAGGGCAGATCGGAACAGTGTAGGTTCACTGTCAGGGTTAGGCAGCCGACTGTCGAGTCATGTTGAACTTCCAGCGGAAGACATACCAAGTAACTCAAATGTTTATAATCAAAACTTTCATGGTAATTTCTGTGGTTGCAAACAACCTTACGATCCAGCAAACGAGACAGGCAATATGTTGCAATGCTATTTCGGATATGTATGTGGCGAAGATTGGTTCCATGATAGATGTATTATGGGATTGCAGCCAGATGCTCAGCTGAAAAAGCAGCTCTATGCAGTAGTACAAGGCACCGAAAACGAAGCTTCTCACGCGGAGGAGATTTCACTGGGTGATGACGAATCAGACGAAGAGGACTACTCGGGTACCACAGATAAACTAAAGTACTTTCCCCGTTTGAAATTATTTGATGAATTCATTTGTTGGCAATGTGTTTCCAAATTTCATGATATTTTTGTACAATTGGACCAAAAGATTCCTGGTGTCATAATGGAGAAACTACCCCGCTACACCGGGGTTGGGAGTGATGAAGAGTGGAAGAAATTGAAGGAAAAGGAAGATGAACCCAAAGTGAAACGAACAAAGATAGAAGGTGAACATAACATCACCGACGTTGGCCAGTACTCAATATTCTTATGCAAACATTTTAGACGAAAGTTGACTGAAAATATACCTAAACTCGATCATGAATCGAGATTGTACCAATTTTTTCAAAACCATCTGTATCTTTATGAAGAAGACCCTGTTTATAAACCACCCGAGGATCCTTCAGAAGACACATGGTCAACAACCCTGTCGAATCCAGACATGTCTGCTTTAGATGTCATCCAAAATTTACCCCGCGATCAAGCAATTGAAGGTATTCAAGCATATAATACTATAAAAGCTAAACTTCGTGACTTTTTCAAACCTTTTGCAGAGCAGGGTAAGATTGTTACCGAGGATGAGGTCAAGAGTTTTTTTGGAGAAATGACGGCAAAGGACAAATCGAATTAAGCCCCTCTACGACAATTACACCCAAGTCAAATTTTAATTCTATTTTTTCAAATTTTACTATATATACAAGGTTGATTCAATTCACTGTTTCTTTTCCTTCTTTTTCTGTTCCCTCTTGGCAAACTCTTCTTTCCAAATAGCGTTACCTTCTTCCTTGCTGACATTGAACAAGTGTTCAAAAACTTCTCCATACCATTCAACAGGGATATAAGTAACACCCTCTTTAACTTCATCAGGAATTTCCTCCAACTGATACTCACAATCCTTAGGGAAAATGATCTTTGTATATCCAGCTCTCTTTGCACCCAAGGTTTTTTCTCTTAATCCACCAATAGCTAATACCCTTCCAGTCAAGGTAATCTCACCAGTCATTGCAGTATCGTTAGGTAATGCTTTATTCAAGGCTAAGGAAATCAATGATGAAGTGAATGCAATACCAGCTGATGGACCGTCCTTAGGAATGGCACCACCAGGACAATGTACATGAATATTTGCTGCTTCAAAAAACTTATTTTCTGGATACTTGTTAACCATGAATTGCTTTGCGAATGAATAAGCAATTGATGCCGATTCCTTCATGACGTCTTTCAAAGAACCAGTGACATGCAAACCACCACTTCCAACATCGGAGGCGATTGAATCGGTCAAAATAGATTCAATATAAAGTGCATCACCATCACCTGAAGTGTTGTAGGCTAATCCAGTTGCCACACCAGGTTTCAATTGTTCATAAATTCTATCCTTGGTGTAAATTTCCGGTCCAATAAAATCCTTCAAATTTTCAGGGGTGACTTCTATCTTGATTCCTTCTGGCAAAGCCAATTTAACAATCTCTTCTTTTGCTTCTTCTTCATTGGCTTTCTGCTCCTTCGGCTTCTCTTCTGGGTTGTTTGCATCATGGGCTTCAGGGGTGCCCGTGGTAGCTACAACTTGTTCTAGCTTACCTTCAGAAGTAACTATTTCTTCAGAATGGGGACCCTTAGTAGCAGTTGAATCAGCATTCTTTTCTGAAACCGACTCAGTTGCATTTGTGACAATTTCTTCAGACTCATCCACCTCAGGTTGGTTCTCCTCCACTTGCTCAACAATCTTCATCGAGGCCTTACTGAAAATCCTATTAATCAAAGATTTCACGTGTCTCAAACCACTTTCACGACAATACTTATCGATCAATCTCGAAATTGTTTCTCTAGGAATGATCACATGTCCCTCTTCCAATCCCACTTTTTTGCAAGCATCAGGAATCAAATGTCTAGTTGCAATTTCAATCTTTTCATGCTTAGTGTAACCATTTACTTCAATTATTTCCATACGATCGCGCAAAGGTGCGGGAATATTACCCAAGTAGTTTGCCGTACAAACAAATAACACTTTCGACAAATCAACCTTAACCTCAATGAAGTTATCAACAAATGAATTGTTTTGTTCGGGGTCTAGAATCTCCAAAAATGCTCTAGCGGCACCTCCATGTGAAGTCGTATCCAATTTATCAATTTCATCAATCAACATCAACGGGTTGGAGGTCTTCGCCTGAGCTAAAGCAGAAATTATTCTACCCGGAATAGATGCAACATAAGTCCTTCTGTGACCCTTAACATCGTGAACATCTTGAACACCACCAACAGCAATCCTAGTGTATTTTCTATTCAAGGACTCAGCAATGGATTTAGCAATTGAGGTCTTACCGGTACCTGGAGGTCCCGCTAAACACAATATCTTACCATTGACGTTACCAGAAACTTTACCCACGGAAATAAACTCTAGGATTCTATCTTTCACATCCTTCAAACCATAATGGTCTCTATCCAAAATTTTTCTAGCCTTTTTCACATTGAAAGAGTCCTTCGAGTAGATACCAAAGGGTATTGATGTAAGCCAGTCAAGATATCTTTCAATAACGTTCAGTTCCATATCGCTTTGAGTTCCTAACCTTGCTCTTTCTGTTTTGTAAGCTTCTAGGGCCTCCTCTGGCATTTTCAAGTGCTTAATTCGTTCATCGAATTTGGCTGCTTTTGAGTTCTCACCTATCCCAGCCGCCTTGAGTAATTCTTTAGTATATTCCTTGATCAACATTTGAGCGTACTGTTTCTCAGTTCTTTCCCTCATATTTATGTGCGCTTTGCGTTTAATCTCATCAGCATCTACTTCAACCTTTAGCAACTCAAGAGTCTTTTCCAATCTTTTCTGCACATCCAAACTATCCATTATCTCTTGTATTTGTTTGGCATCACCACATACAGACCCACCAACATAATCGGCAAGCATCGACGGGTTGTTAAGCACCTTTCTACCGCTTTCAGCTGCTAATGGGTTCGGTGAGAATCCAGCACACAAACTTTTAATACTTTCAACCAAGGCCTGTATCTCAACGTCATTTTTCTCAAATGGTACATCTTCAACTGGTTGAACCGCAGCATACGAAATTCCATACTTTTTGAGGTACGCCGTTGGGAAATTGTCATGTTGTTGCTCAATATTTTCACTCTTTACTTTTGGCGTACTCAAATCAACCAACTTTACTCTTCTATGAGGATACGCTAATATATGCACATGAGTTGAGTCCAATGGTGTGACTTTTGCAATTTGACACAAAGTACCTATTTCATGAACAAATTCTTTATTCTTGATAACATCAATATGGGCGTCAGGGTCGTTTGGATCGCGTACATGGAAAAGGACAAAGTAAGGTTCCTTCGTTTCCACGACTTCTTGTAAACATCTAATCACTTCAGGATCAGTGACTGTGATTGTACAATATCTACCAGGCAAGCATGGACGATCCTTCATCGGTATGGCTAGAAATGGTGTGTACAACCCTGTTTTAGTATTCACTAATGGCTTGTCTCCTTTTGAGCCGTTATCACCACCATCACCATTATTATTGTCAATGCTGTTGTTGCCCCCATCGTTAATGCTTGAGATGCCACTACCACTTGAAGAGACCGGTGAGTTTGGATCTATGCTCTCCTTGATCTCCGCTGACTTATCCGTGATATCCTTCTTTTCATCTTTCTTCTCATCCTTTTTATCTATATCCTTCTTTTCTCGATCCTTTTTGTCTGAATCTGTTGGTACTTTTTCAGATTTATTAGGCGATTTCTTTTCCTTCGGTGTCAGATCGGATTTATCGAACTTGTCGAGTAACAACGTAGAATCAAATAACTCAGGATGAGAGAACGGATTAGGATACGCTACCGACGGGAATGGAGTACTCGGAAGAGACCTCGATGATACTGGATGAGGTGGTGATGATGTCGCCGTGGAGGCGAATCGAGTCGTATTTGTGACAATGCGAGATCGCAGTATGCATGACTTGTTTCTTATGTGAAAAGTTCTACCACACTTGTTCAACTTCAACATCTTTGCGAATGAGTTTCTCCCCTATACTATAGCCTTTCTTGAGTAACTGATGTAAACTTTTCTTTCTGCAAAATCTCGTCTCGTTTGATTAATGGAGAATATTTGCCATCAAAGTAGGTTGGAGTAAAGTGTTTCAAGCATAACAAAATTTTTTTTTCTTAGTAAGCTCGCGCAAGTATACAATCTAAAAAGCGAAACCTAGGCACGACACTATGACATCCTTAATTCGAACTCATGATGATATTTTGTGCATGTTGATCTATATAAATATACAATATCGTTCATTCAATCGATTGTGAAAACGTTCCGTCGTTTCTTTGGGGGTCCAAGATCCGATATTTGCTCATCAGTATCCAACTTCCTCTTCAATGGACTACTCGAAGTATCAGGAGCTCCATCGTTATCCTCAAAATGTGCGTCCTCGTACTTTGCAAGTGTGTTTAAATTGTCATCGTCCGCGTCAGCGAACGCCATCTTTAGCGACCCATTTTTCACCGGCTCCAAATCGTCAAGACCTAGATTCTTTCTTTTTCTCACTTTCTTAATCTTTCTTTCAACTTTGACTGGAGAGCCGGAATGGTGCAAAGCGTTGTTGCCATTCCTCCCTGATTGTTCAACCGATTCACTTTTTTCGTCGCTGGTTGCAGTAGAGTCAGTGCTGCGAAGTACTCTTCGTCTCCTATTAGGGGTGAATTCAGGAGATGGACTTCGCCTGCGAGCTAGGTAATCATCGTTGTCGCCCTCAATATCGAAATTTTCCATAAACTTTGTTGGCGACCGCCATTTCGAGCTTCCCGTCGGTGAAGAAGTTGCTTTTGGTATCGCTAAGTCGTCATCAGCTAACAAGAGCGAGTCGTGTGATCGTATATCTTTAGTCGGGGATATTGATGCGGCAGATTTCATCAAGTTGCTAACAAGTTTGGTCTCAGGTACTTTTTTAATTGGTGTAAGTAGCTCATCGTCAAATATAGTGGGGAACGCATGACGAAATGTACCGGACTTACTTGCACTTGAACTAAACTTTTCTGGACTAAAAATAGAACGATGATTTGGGAGTACCCTCTTTCTTGTTGGGAAAAGACACGAACTTGAGGAAGAAGTGTCAGAATTTAACTTCTTTATTTGCGCTTTTAATCGTTCATTCTCTTGCTTTAACGATTGGAGTTTGGCGTCATGTAGTTTCAGTTTAGTAGAAAACTCTTGTTTCAACTTGTTGAGCTCTATCTCATACTCCTTCGTCAGTGATTCTTCGACATCCGCTTTCCGAGGGCTTCCTTTTGTCAGTTTCTTGGATCGCGTTACATCTCCTTGTTGTAGAATCGCTAGTTGAAATATGCACAACTTTATAGCATTCTTTCTCTCCTGGTCCTCTTGTATCAAGTTGGAAATCTTCTCTCGTAGCTCGTAGTGTTTGGCGAGTAATCTTGAATCCACCATTGTTTTGACTTGGGGCTCTTTTGTTGATATTAGGTAGGAGTGTCCAGAAAACATTGTTGTTTACGCTTTGCGACAGGATAACGCGCTACCAGAAGTACCATAATTTGAATACACTCATCTCAACTACTATCCACACATCCGATTACAAAATTATCAAACGGCACAGGACTTGACGAATGAACATAACAGAATCCAACAAGAAAGAGCTAAACAAACTGAATGTATTTGAAGCATGTAATGGCGATTATCATGAGCTGCGACGTATAAATCGAAGATACATTCTACAGAATGATAATTCACATAAACTTATTCACAAAAGAAAGGGCCTAGAGCTAGTAATTGACAAAGATGCGAATGACTTGGATAAAGTGTTCTGGGCGAAAGGAAGAACCATCCCTCCGGATGAGATTTTAGATATGATGAAACCCGGCAAGTTGAAGATACCATTTACTGACCCTAAAGACTCCAGTGGAGCGAAGTTACTACCGTCGTCGGAGTTGTTGAAATCCATTCACTACTTTGTATCTAAGAAGTATACAAGAGATTTGAACACAAGGTCAGAAATACTCAAGTATGTAGAGTTTATGGATGAAACAGCGTTACTTGGCATGGGCATGATGCTTGAAAGCTGGGTTGACGAACTTGTCACAGAGGACACCAGCAGAATGTTTCTACAGAAACTTGAAGACTCTCCAGATAGTGAGAGCTCAAAACCTGAGGTTGAAGTTGTAATCTCAGAGGAATCTTTCAGTGAATCAGAGCCTGAATCAGAACAAAAAGAATGATACACAAGAACCACACAGGGTGGGCTATTAACCAGAGAAGAATTATTTTAAATTGTTACATTCTACTAGTTAAATCCTATGTCCTACTTCTCAGTCTCTGCTCCTTCCGCACTTTCTCCTTTCAGTGACACTGGCTCAATTATATTTTGCTCACACACTTCTGGCTCAATCGATGGGGTCATATTTTCTGCTCTTGCCTTCTTAGCAGCCTCTACTTTCTCTTGATAGATCCTTTCTTTACCCTCATCCTTTGCATTAGTCTCAATATCAAAAACACGATAAAGCAACTCGTGGGTATCCTTTTTACTCACCATCAAATTGACATTCGATCTTCCCTTCCAAAGAGGCAAAAACAAGTCTTCTAAACCATCACCACGCTTGACAGTCAAAAATAAACAACCTTCCTCCAAACCATCCAACTTTTTGGAAAACTCCTCGTCTAAACTGGACTGCTTCAAGTCTTCCACTTTGGGGAAAGCATTGACAAACAAATATTTCAAGAGTTCCAAATTACATGTCAAGTGTCTTTTTGTTCCAATAAAATGCTCAATTGTGTGCAAAGCTTCAGTTTGAACTCTCCATGGACAAATTCCGACATCATTCCTTTGGGCAACAAATAACTTGATACCACCATGTACCAACTTCAACTTTTGATCGTCCGCGGTAAGAATTTCTTTGATTATGGGGGAGACATAATATATCGTTCTCAAAGGTTCACCAGTTGCATTTCTCACTAGAGCACAGTCATCGGAAAAAGCATTTGAGAAATCATAAAATGGATAGCACTTTGCCAACTCTTCGTTGTTGGGATCAAGAAAAACAAATGGCTCCTCATTTGCATCTCGAGGTAATCGCAGTTTCTTTTCCACTGGTTTTGATGCAGCTGCAACAGGGACATGCTCCTCGGAATTCTCTCCCACACTGGGATCAGAGTTCTCCTCTTTTTTCTCACTCGATAATTCGGTCTTTTGTCTTTTCGCCTCTTGCTCTTCCTCATCGGACTCCTCAGCTTGCCTCTTGTTTGTTTCTGGATCGTTCTTCTCAAACACGGTAATAAAAAACCCACCTGTGTTTTGCAAATGAGGATAAACCCTTACACATTTGTCCAAACCAAAGGCTTCCTCCTCTTCCTTCGTTGGCGGGAATAACGAATCAACTAGTCCATCTTCCCCCTTTTCCTTGAGCTTCATGTCTTTTCCGAAAACTGGCCAAGTAGAAATACCAGGACGTCTTTTCAAACCAGGAAGTTCATTTGATACATCAACAAGTTTTATCTTGTCTCCCCACTCTCTCAATGCTTCAGCAACGACAGCCTCATTTTCAATTGGCGATAATGAACAAGTTGAATAGACAAGCCTTCCACCTTTTTTCAACAATTGCAATCCTCTGTTCAAAATCTTGTACTGTAACGGATGCAATCCAATTGCGTTACCTGTTCTAAAATCTTTCCAAATGTTAATATTTTTCCTCATTGTACCATCACCAGAACAAGGTACATCACAAAGTATTCTGTCAAATTTCAAGTACTCTTTATGACCATTCAACCTGAGGCGAGGAAACAATTGAGCGTCATGGTTGACGACTAGAAAATTTGGTGAGTTTAATCGCTTAACTTGATGAACTAACATATGACTTCTTTTGTAATCCGAATCATTTGCCAATACGAATCCCGTAGGCAATTGTTTCTCATCGTTAGCATGCAAAGCCTCAACTAATTGGGCAGTCTTTGACCCAGGTGCAGCACACATATCTAACACATAATGCTCAGGTTTAACATCCATAAGCAAAGGCGGTATCATAGAAACTGCCTCTTGTCGACTGATGTTACCCACTTCTGTTTCCACAACCAAGAATCTCTGTGTTTTGGCGAAATCTTTCTGCTTCTTGATAACTTGTTTACTAACATCTATTTGCCAACCTAATTTGTCAGGATAAAATTCAATGTTTTTAGGGGTCAAGTCCACTCCTTCATATTCCTTTCCTCGTAAGTTGTTATAGTGCCTATCGATGAAAATATTTCTAATTTCCTCTGCATGCTTTCTGCTTCCTGTAATTCTGAAAGTCATTGGAAGGTTTGATTGACAAGCCTTTTTGAAGTCACTCCACTCATTGTCGGGAATGATATTCATCGCTTTGTAGTACTCTTCCCATACTTCATTTTCTCTGACTACTTCCTTCCATGTTGGATTGTCATTGCCAGTGTTTTGTCTGGTGAAGTTTTTCCCTTTGTTGTTTCTTCTGGAGTTTCTCTTTGGCATTATAAGGTTGTTTCTTGAGAAGGATGCAAGTCTATTTAACATGCAATTGATCTCAAAATATATCGTTTATAGTGAAAAATTTATTTCAATTTTTTTTTTTTCGTGATGAGAAAGCATTATGCCATATGAGAAGGAAGTTACAATTCCGACACTTGGTGGTTAGACAATACTGGCATGGTAGCCAATTGGAAGATGAGTATGATGCTCTTCGTTTGCGCTATATAGGTTTGGGAAGAGAATTCTTTCAGCTCCTTTAACTGAGCAAATCAGAGTTAGTGCTTGAAACGATGTTGCATAATAAGTTATTCTCGGCGTGCTACGATACATCTATCGTGGGATATAACCAAGTACTATATCGCCAAAGCATATTTATCAAGACCGTTCAACCAAAACAAGTGGTGTTCTATAATTATCGTACACGTCTTTGTATTTGTTTCAAGAGATAAAGAGTTCTTGTGTCACAAAACTAAATTTTACGCACATGCAAGAGATCAGTGCAATTTTTAATTCATTAGCTGGTTGTGTACGTTGGGGGTATTCGTGGCTGTAAAATACTTTCATCGCAATGGAATGAAAAGCATAGAGTATATCCAAGGAATACAACAAAGGCGTGGATAATTGTTGACAATTATAATCGCCATATTTTAAAGTTTATTGTTTCAAATTATGAAACAAGTTGCAAAAAAAAATATTTATGAAGCATTGAAGTATGAATGACACACGGTTTGGATATTATAGCTATGACGCATCCTGTTCCTTGTTTCATCTGAATGCCGTGTCTGTCCGTTGAGTGAGCTTTATAAGCACGGCCCATTGTAACGATGCTTCATTTTCATCAGGCAATCTGTACTTTCTTCGCTCCGTATTTTGACAAACATGAGTACAACTTCAGTCAAAACCAAAGAGACATTTTACAAAATGGTTAGAGGGCAGCCACAAGAGCCACTGCGCAAAGTTGTGTTTAACATTTCGCAAAATTTCAAGGTTCTCAAAATTATAGGCGAAGGTGCATACGGGATAGTCGCTTTGGTGGTTCATTTACCAACGAATACCAAAGTAGCAATTAAAAAGATTGAGCCATTTGAGCGTCCGTTATTTTGTTTGAGAACCTTACGCGAGATAAAGTTGTTGCAAAAGTTCAACTCACATGAAAATATCATCAAATTATACGATGTTCAAAGACCAACAAACTATAGTTCATTCAATGAGGTGTATTTGATACAGGAATATATGCCAGGGGATTTGCATCAAATTATTCAGACCCATGCATTGAGTGATCAGCATGTTCAGTTTTTCATTTACCAAATAGTTAAGGGTTTAAAATTAATTCACAGTGCCAATGTTATTCATCGAGATTTGAAACCATCAAACATCTTGGTTAATGAAAATTGTGACTTGAAGATTTGTGATTTTGGATTGGCTAGACTTGATTCCGTTGGAATGCGTACAAACAAGATTTCGTTATTGACTGAATATGTGGCTACTAGATGGTATCGTGCACCTGAAATTATGCTAAATGCATCTCATTACTCAACGGCAATCGATATGTGGTCAGTTGGGTGCATATTGTTTGAGTTGTTGACGTATAAGGCAGTGTTCCCAGGATCGGACTACATCAATCAACTAACTTTGATATTTGAATTGTTAGGCACACCATCGGAAGAGGACTTAGGGGCCATTAAATCCAAGAGGGCAAGAGAGTTTATCAAGTCATTACCGGTCAGGTCCAAAATCAATTTCTACAATTTCTGTACAAATCATCCATGTCGGCGAATCAGGCACCAAAATCGAAACTTGGAAGTGAACCCACTAGCTATAGATTTATTGGAAAAATTGATGGTGTTTGATCCAAGCAAAAGATTGACGACAAAAGAGGCTTTGAAACATCCATATTTGAGTAGCTATCATGATCCATTGGATGAACCGGTTACATCGCCAATTCCAGTGGAAGAATTTGCTTTTGACATTGAAAAGAAAGATTTGAATATTGAAGATCTCAAGAGATTGATTTACAATCAAATTATGTCAGCTAAGAAAGTAACGAATTAAGTTTTCGTAAAAATTTTCAGTTCAACGTTTGCAATTTATATAGTCTGGATTACCTTTTTTCAACAGTGAAGAAATACAAAAATACATATCCCAATGCCAAAAAGATAGTAGTTAAACCTCCCAAGAACGAAATATCACTCCAGAATGCACCAACATTGAATCCAAAAGTGCTTAAAATCACCGCTCCTGGGACTTCAATGGATAAACCATACTTTTTCTCTCTCAATATCAAATCCTTAACCTCGTTTATAGTCAACGCTTCGTAAGCATAATGAAACACCGAAATCCATTCTAACCATTTTATCTGCACATTCAAGTCTTCGCTATTGATAAACAATCCAGCAAACAACAACGACAATAATAATAACAAAACACCTACCATGGTGGAAGTTCCAGGTTCCTTCACTAATATTCCGACAATCAACATTTCCACTGCAACTACAACGTTGAACAAAACCAATACCAAAATTGACTTCAAGAACGCATTGTGCTCCATTGTCAAGCCAACAAGCGGATAGGCAATACTGATTAGCAAAATTGGTGGCAACACCCTCAATGGGATGATGTCGCAGAAAATCTTGCTAATGTAGTAACTCAATGGATTGTAGTAGTTATTTGCTCTCTCACGAACGAATATGATCCTCTCAGTTGAAAATGAATGTAATCCGGTAAGTGCGCTGAATCCAAAAAACGCCAAAAGGAAAAAGAAAAATCCCAATCTGTTTTGGAATCCACTGATATCGTTTTTAACATCATAGTACAAGTATCCACAAAACAAGCCTACCAATAGGGACAACACATAATGCGCCAATAATAGTCTTGGGTTCCTGTAAAGGTTCTTGAATGTTCTCGAGGAGAGGATGAGAATCTGTCCAACAATAGTTGCTTTTTTGATGTCATGACGATTTAAATCAAGCTCCTTTGGATTTTCCTTACCTTCGTTGATCTCTGTTTGCAATTCTGCTGCTAAAGAAGAGTCAACAAACAACGTGTGAAGTTTATTTCGCAATCGTAAAAGAGTCTCCTCTTCCCCACTTGGTGTAACCCGACGCCCAATGACGTCGGTGCTATACTCGTCACGATGAACAGCAAAATGTTCCCATTCTCTGGTTGTATCGATTTGACTTGAACTTCTGTTTTTTAAAAACTCAGAATGAACATCATCATCGATTCCAGAGGATGACGAAGCAACAACACTAGAATCTGCATTGGATACTTTGACAATTTTGTTGTGATCAACAGTAATATCAATCAAATAATCTGCGATGTTGTACCCCAAGGGGCATTTGTACCCATTCTTTGTAAAAAAATCATTTGCTTTTATCATGTCACCCGAGAAAATCAAATCAC
The DNA here is from genome assembly GCF_000182765.1 of Lodderomyces parapsilosis. Lineage (NCBI taxonomy): Eukaryota > Fungi > Ascomycota > Pichiomycetes > Serinales > Debaryomycetaceae > Lodderomyces > Lodderomyces parapsilosis. The sequence continues at coordinate 1,063,484 of NW_023503281.1, read as the reverse complement.
CTTCACTAAGTAATATCAACTTGTCAAACAAGGATACAATGTTACTTCTGGGTTGATGGATTGTAAACACAATAGTTCGTTCATAATCTCTCGAGAGTTTGACCAAGCAGTCAACAACGTTTCTAGCATTGTAGGAATCTAAGCCAGATGTAGGTTCATCCAAGAACAAAATAGATGGTGAAGTAACCAACTCACACGCAATAGAGACTCTTCTCTTCTCGCCTCCAGAAATGCCCCTCTTGAAACTAGAGCCAATAACTCGATCCTTGATGCCAATAATACGCAACTCATTAAGCACTTCCAAAACTCTCGCCTGCTTTTGTTCAAAAGTCATGTCTCTTGGTAATCTCAACAATGCACTATTCAAAACGGTTTCGTAAACAGTTAATGTAGGAATCAAGTGGTCCTCTTGGTCAACAAATCCGACAATTTCCTTGTAGTGTTTGTGGTCAATAGTATTTCCATTGACATATATATTACCTGAGATTTTACCATCCTTGTTTTTCCCAGCAAGAATGTCCAATAAGGTAGTTTTACCAGCTCCGGAACCTCCCATTATGGCCAAACACTCCCTTGGCTTTACCAACCCAAAAATATTATTCAATACCTGAGTATTGTTTTCTCCCACGGTATAACTAATATTCTCAAAGGAAAGTGTTGTTGGTTCAAAATTTTGATTCATCATGACAGTTGAATCAGTTGGAAGTGGGTCATAGCCATCACTCTTTTTGAACAAGGCTGATTCGTTGACATTCCTGACAACAGTAACAACAAACAAAACACACACCAACAACACCCCAATAATCAGAAATATATTACCCAAAGTGAGTCTTGGATTATCCGGTTGGTTGTACCCAGGAATTTCACTTTTGTGCACACATTCACCCGATTTGCATTGTAGAGTAATGTACGGATCTCCAAATACGCTTTGTATAAGATCATTCATGCTTGGTTCTGAAAATCTGCATGTTTTTTTAGCCACATCGCATGTGAAATCACCCGGTCCTTTTATAGTTTCAGTAAGAAATTCCGATATATCGATGGAACCAGCCTCCCCACACAACATTCTATCAGGTAAACACTTGCAAGCCACTTTTTCACAATTGTAGTGGGTAGTGTTTTGAGCTAAGTCGTAATCCAAAATACACTTGTTCAAGTCACAGTAAAATGACTCCTTTTGATCAATCCAAAATTGGAAATTACAATTCTCTGATGTTTTGTTGCAAGAAAATGTAGCTTGTGGAATTTTGCCCTTGAGTATAGCCAAGATCTTAGCATTAGTTACATTGCACATTTGATGAAAGTTGTTTACAATAATCCCTTCCTTGTAACAAGTTCCCTTGACACCTTCAGGCATAAATGAGTCGCAAACGTCGTCACGTTCACATAAGTTACAATTGATACCTGACCAACCTGACTTACACTCACATACATCCTTTTTCCTAGTCGGCCTCTTGTTGTTTCCGTCAGCTAAGGACCCACATAGTGGCTCAGAACAGTCTAGTCCACCATATCCTGGTTGACATTCACACATACCTGTGAATGTATTGCATTGGGAAAATTGGGTACATTCAAAGTTTGGTAAGTTACAATTGAAACACGGAGGACAGTCCTTGTTTGGTTTTCCTTTATCCGAAGTATCCTGAGCGAGCACATTTGAGAATACATCCGGGCTTAACTCAAACCTTTCAATTAGTCCTCGGTTTTTGATTTTGGACAATGACCTTTTCAAGTCTTCCGAGTTGTCAAGTTTCAACGGTGTCACTAGATTGAACAACACAAGTGTAGCACAAAAAGGTGAAAGTCTCATCTTGAGTGCAGTTGATTCAAAATTCTCTAAGTGTAAGTTCTGAAGATGGTAAGTGGGATAGTCTTTGCTGGAGCCGCTGAAACTGCACGATTGCTTTGTTTCCAAATTACACCGCCCAAACTCTCACATTCTTACTCTTTTTTTTTTTTGCCAGTGAGATTGTATTACACAAAAACCTTGGGTTTAATCTTTTGAAGTTCGTTCAAGACAAAATACATTACAGCTGGCATTGACCACTACCCATTCAAAAGATGTCAAAGGTTGCAAAAAACCGCAAAACTTACTATGCCTCTAAGTTCAGAAAACTACTACACACCAAATTGAACTCATCGAAAAGCCCCGATTTGGGAGGCGAGTTTCTGCTAAATCGAGACAACAGTGATTTAATGGTTCATCTACTTTACATTTCATTCATTAATGATCTCATGACCAAATCCAGAAAGAACAGCACAGGTCCTGGAGACGAGGGAGAAATCACGGAGCAAAGGATAGAAGGTGTGACACAGGAGGTGTTGGAAAAGTACAAGGTGTGAAGCATTTTAATCTATCTATCTAAAAGACTGTGTTAGGATCTCTTAATGTCTCAACCATATCAATGGCGGCTTTAGGATCCCTCTTGTTATATACAAACAAGCCTTGTAATTGAGCAGTGCTAACATTGTGCAAGTTGAGCTTCCTGTATTTTTTGAGAAACTCTTCACATAGCTCCTCCTCATTTTCATAGAATCTAAGAAACATTCGTTTAACTTGATATTCTGTAGCATTCCCAATCAATACCTTGAAATCAACACGACCGGGTCTCATTAATGCTGGATCTAAACGTTCAGGGTGATTGGTTGTCATGAATGTTATACACTCTTCAGCGCTGGCAACACCATCCAACGCATTCAATAGTCCAGAAAACGTTACCCCACTGGTGTAACCTTGTTCAGTAGATTGTTCTCTTTTGTTGAATGCTGCATCGACATCTTCAAGCAATAGAATGGATCGATTTGGTATATGGTTCATGAGGTGGTTCAACCGATCATCCGTCAATGTATTTTCAGAGATATTCAAAATGCAAATGTTGTAATCTAACTCCCCAGCAAGAGCTTGAATGAAAGAAGTCTTTCCACTCCCCGGAGGTCCGTACAATAGATAGCCTCTTCTATAGGGTATACCTCTTTTGTGGTACCATTCGCCACTTGTCAAAAAGTCCTTGACATCTTCCACAACACTTTCTGCAATTCCTTTGTCCAATATAACTGAACCTAATAATCTCTTTGACCTTGGTTGACCAAAAGGTCTCCATTCTGGCCCCCAAGAGGTGAAAATGACTGTCTTTCCTTCGCGAGCTTTCAAGGCCATGTTTTTTGCCTCATAAAGTAAGTCATTGAACAAATTCCGATCTCGGTATAGCGTTGTGAGTGTAACAGTTTCAAAAGGAGTTCCACTGGTCATATCTAACAACTTTCCCGACCGCTCACGATTCACAAGAATGAAAGCCCCTTTGTATCTGAGAAGGTGTTTTCCAGGTCCAGGTACTAATGAAAACTTTGTGGTGATTGCCCCATTATCATGGGTAATAACATTAGTCTCCACGGAGAGATGTCGTGAGGTTCTATACTTGTGTTTGGACATCCATTCTAAAAACCACAAGTATGATTTGTCTTTTGAAGGAATTTCCAAGTCGACAAGCATTTGGCGATATAAGAACCCCGAACTTTTCACTATACCCAGTCTGGCCAAAGCCAAACCTGTTCCCAAGAGCATTAACCCCCCACCTGCTGCAAAGTATGGATTATTCATCACCACCTCTTTGAAACCAACAGACATCATCCCCAGAATACTCCCATCTGAGGCATTTCGTATCTTTTCGAAATCTATGGCTTGCGGTTGTTGCGACATGGAACAATGTCTTTAAAAGGCGATGTATGTGTTGGGTGTGTTTGGCTCTGAAAAATTTATCCCGCGAAATTCAGATTCATGGTGACACCGAATCGTCGTTGCTTCTGAGTGGGAACGAATTGCTACACAAGATCTTACAACTGATCTAATCGTATCCTTGACTACACAAAATATACAATCCGCTAACGAGATAGACGAATGAGAGAGAAGTCATCGTCAACTACAAGTACAAATACACCATCAGGTATTATAATGGAAACGTCAGATACTGGAGACTCTCCGCCAACAAATCAATCAAGTTGTTCAATTGTGGATCAGTCCCGAGATCGAAATCCTTTCAGAAAGTCGCCACTGACCAATCCATTTGGAAAAGCGGCCGACCAGTTGGGGCATCCTCAATCTGATCTCCCCCAGTACAATGATCTTAAACAGAACGGGACCGAGACAAAAACGGATATTGCTGATACAGAGCTTACCAAATATCCATTCAAAACAATAAACAGAATACTTGATGATTTAAAATGGACTATCCCTGCCAAAGAGAAACTAGAGACTAGCTTGTTGAATAGTAAACCAATCGCGTATGCATTTCCATTGAGCCAACTTGTCAACTCGAGTCACTTCAACTTTCAGACATTGATTTTGAATGAGTTTGTGGACTACTGCAAATCGGTAGAGGAGAGGGTTAACGAAGAAACCAACCAAACTGTTTGTATCATTCGTGGTATTTTGACAAGCAGAGATCGCCAATGTTTCCACTTCCGGTTGGTGTTCCTTGAAGACACGCCAACGTTTACCACGGCAAACTTTGTTGACAAGCATCAGTGGCACGCCATCCCCTCAGAATCAGTATCAACGTTTGATCTAAAACTATTGTTGGCTAACTATCCAGAACTGGATAGCATCATAGATGATGCATATTTCAAGAGCTCCAACTCACCCCAAAACAAGTTACTCAGGTTAACCGTTTTCAGACCCGAATTTACTAATGAGGACTTGGATCTGCTCACGAACGAAGCCATCATCAAGAGCAGGTATTTATCCACTTTTGACCGTCACCCAGGATTTACTGCCGACTTAGTGCCTTCAGCCGTGAATTGTATAAACATGTTGGTCAAGGTTTTGAGAGGACCCATTGAGTATAAGCAGACTCCGCAACGAACAATCAGTTTGAAGAATACAAACATGGAAACGGTTCTTGACACCGACTTTTTACTTAAAAAGCTTTCCTTCAGTTTGAATCAGGAGCAAGATGCAGTTGTGCCTCCTGCACTTTCCGAGTCTCCAGCTTTGGAAGAATCATTTGTAAGAAAAATTCTCGAGTTGATTTATATTGGAAGAAGTTTATTCGCCGAAAAGAACGATTTTCGATTGAACTACTCATTTTCAGATAACATGTCTAGAGTGTTTGGTATTGTGGCAGAGTTTGATAAAGCAGCTAGCATTTCCAATTACAACAACAATCCAACGAATCGGTACCCCGCCTTCATCACATTAAGTGCATCCACTTATTTTCAGGAAGAGCTACTTGTCAAATGTTTCGAACTTTCTGTACAATCTGATCCTATCAATAAATTGCACTACGTTGATGCTTTGAAAGAGGTGAGTAATTTTGTTGCGGTTTCGTCGCGAGTTAATAAATTAAACACCTATTTAAAGAAACTTTCGCAGAATGGACAATTTGTCGGCTTCAAGGACTATATCGCCTCATTGCAAATATTGGGTGTTGATATTGATCCCAATATATCGGTGGATTTGATTGACGATGAGGTCATCATTGCCATGTACAAAGACCAGTGCTCGAGTGATCCAAAAAACTACCAATACTTCAACAATCATTTGAAAGTAGTCGCGTGTGCCAAAGACTCTCCAAGATTAAAGGAGTTTGTTGCAAACGAAGTGATACCTATGCATTTGGCCTTGCTAGAACTTCAAGTCGAAGAAATCACAGAGGATGATGTTGTTGTGACTGCTTATGAGTTTAAAGCTGACGATCTATTACAGCAAAATGGGTTTAATGCGGAAGCTGACGAGATAATATTCTTGAACAGAGCATTAGCATCCGTGGCCATCAATAGGAGGAGTTATATTTTGTTAAATTATTTGGAAACGAAACTTCCAGAGTATGTCAAGTTTACCGCTATGGATAAAATAACAGTTCCTAAAGCCTATGAGTTTCTTGAAGCTAATGGAAAGACTTCTGAGTTTGAAATTATCAACACTTTTCAAAATAAGGCGTTGTTGAATAATGTGGACATTCGTGAATTGAGATACGCATTCAAGACAATTGCTGAATTCCGGAAATCAGAGATTTTGTTGAATTTCATTAAAACGGGAAAGATTGACTCATCATTATTACCGGCGGAGAATTGGCCGGCTGGGTTGGACAATATTGGAAACACCTGTTACTTAAATTCATTGTTGCAGTATTACTTTTGTATCAAACCATTGCGAGATTTGGTTTTGAATTTTGACGAGGATGATTTTGATTTGGAAGCGTTTTCGACATCGAGAAAGATTGGAGGACGGAAAGTTGAGCCTCTGGAAATACAACGTTCTAATCAGTTTATCTACCAATTGAAAAGACTATTCGAGCAAATGATTTCAACCGATAAAAGGTGTGTTCAACCAAGCAAGGAGTTGGCATACTTGTCATTTTTGCCAATGTCTCAACCAGTTACCTTTAAAGAGAATAAAACGAAGCAGGACGCAGATGAGCCTGGAGGGATGGCAGAAGAACCAAGAGAAGTTTTAGAAGAGTATGGAGAGGTTGCGGATGAAGACGGAGATATCCAGATTGATGAACGTGCTATCAACAACGAGATTGTTAAAGTAGATGAAGGTGCAGACAATAGAGAAGTTGCGAAAGTTGATGAAAGCGCCGACGTCAGCATGATTGAAAAGGGGGACGACCCCACCAAAAAGGAGGGCGACGGGATAATCGATGATGATGCAAAATCAAGCATTGAAACCGAAGAAGTCAAGGTTGAATCGCGCATGGTTGAAGACCTGGTTAGTGCTGATAAATTTATCGAAGATATTGAGACCCCAGAATATACTACATCGATTGTTTCGGAAACCGACCTGAACTCAAAGCTTTTGGCGATTTCGACAGATGAAATTGAAAGCACAATCGAAATAGGTCGGCAACAAGATGTCACTGAATGTATTGAGAATGTGATTTTCCAAATTGAACTGGCTTTACCTCCCACTTATTTGGACAATGACGGCGAACAATATGATTTGATAAAGAAGTTGTTTTATGGGAAAACGAAGCAAACTATACAGCCATTGGACTCAACCGATGAGAAGACGTCACAGGCAAGAATATTGACTGAGCGTTTCAACAGTTTGATTATCAATGTTAGTGATCATCCAAAAAGCATTTATGATGCATTGGACAATTATTTTAATGAGGATACAGTGAAGCTTGAGGAAGGGTTGGCGAAGAAATCCATCACTATTACCGAGCTACCACAAATTATGCAATTCCATGTACAGCGAGTCATGTTTGATAGGGAAAAGTTGATGGCGTACAAGAGTATTGAGCCGATTCCATTCAGTGATAGGATATATCTTGATCGATACTTGGATACTGAAGACGAAGTGATTTTGGCCAAGCGAGCCGAAGTGTTTCAATGGAAGAAAGAGCTAGCTGAGATGAGTAGTAAAAAAGATGAAATATTGTCCATCGATGAAGACTCATCAATGAATATAATTGACATTTTGGTTACGACAAAGTCATTTTTGGAAAAGAAAGTACGTGATGATGATAAACTTTCGGTGGAACAAGCAACAGTTCAAGTGATATCCGATCAAATAACAAAGCTCAAAACACAAGTTGAGGAGATTGATTCGAAAATTGTTGAAATTCAACAACAAATCAATACGCAATTTGACGATTACATGCAAGTTGGTTACTCGATTTTTGCAATTTTCATTCATCGTGGGGAAGCAAGTTACGGTCATTATTGGATATACATCAAAGACCCTCACAATCATAATGTTTTCAGAAAATACAATGATGAATTGGTTACTGAAGTTCCCGACTCGGAGGTGTTCAATTTTCTAAAGGAAAACACAGCCACTCCTTACTATATTGTTTACGTCAAGAATGATTTGGAAAAGGATTACATTAACCCATTAAATAGAGTAATTAGCTGTAACGAGTGCTAATTAAAATTTAGATTGAAAACTATAAAATTAAACGAAAGGTAAATAAGTTTGTGTACATTATTCCGAACGTTTGCGTTTGAAGTTTGAGCTGGGATTAAACAAATTCATTGTCAATTCATTCACACTGGGTAGTCTTGGAGCACCACTAATTAATGGATCAGAGTTTCTTTTCCTGCATGGTGATTTGACGTTTGGCGATAGAGTGCATGGTTCTTGTATTTCACCTGGTAGTGAATTTGTTCGTTGTGTCTCTGTCAATACAAGAGACGGTATTCTCGAGTCCAATGATACTTGTTGTTGATGTTTATGTAGATAGTATTCCCTGTGAGCTATTGTTGTACCCAATGGACTATACGACTTTGAATCTGCTCGTTGTCTAATCATAGATGGGTTGAATTTGGGTTTGTACTGTGGGTAATACGTGGACAACGACGATGCTTTGTCAGCTTGTGGAGCGGCAATAGGATCGCTGGGTACCTTATGCAATAATTGTCTCGCGGTCCTTGACTCTTTAAACTTTTGATATTCGGCATCGAATTCTGTACCTTTTTCAACAATGTCAACCAACGTGTCGAAATCAGCAGACACTTCAAAATATTTCCTCTTCCAAAATTCGGTTTCATCAGTTACCGTCTCTGTGGTTTCCGTAGCCTTACGTTCAAATGAAAACTGAGTGGTGATTGGTGGCCGTTGATGGATATAATCTGCTGGAGTACCTTGAAGTGCATGTGGTAATGGCAAGGTAGATTCTGGCCCCCTTGGGTTAAAAATTTGTGAGTTCATAGGCGGTTGTCTCGGGGTCAATGGTGATTTCAACTTTGGAGCCAGTCTGTCAACTTGTTGAGTTTGTAAGTGTAATGTTGGTGGCAATACTGGCCCCTCAGTAGGGTACAGTAGAGTTTGAGTTGGTTGGTATGGGTACAAGGGATATCCATTTCTTGAAGGTTGTGATGGACTAGGTGTTGTGTATTGTGAATTGAATTGAGGTGTCACATTCTCGGGATTTCTTGCCGGATATTCACCAGGATGGGGAATTGATTTCAAATCAACAACTTCTTTATGTACATTGACAGTTTTGGAACTTCTTCTTTTTATGTGTTTTAACGATTCGATATCTCCCTTTCTGAAATGATTTTGTGAATGACGAAATTCCCACCTTGAAGAATCTTTGTTATCAGAAGAACCAGTTGAGGTGCCATCACTAACCTTGTGAAACCCATACATGTTCAATTGCCTGATAAATGAGGATACATTTGTGTGCTTAAAATATTGAGCAAGAACTTTGCAAAACTTTTCACCAGGGAAAACATAAAACGAGCTTGCGTCTGGTGCCCATTTTATCAAATGAGAAATAGAGTCATTGCTCAACATGTCATACAATTTGTGAATAAAGACAACTTGCGGCTTCCCAGATGTTGTTGTTGAGCCGATATCAGAGTTACGAACCAATTCAGCAATCTTTTGCTCCCTTGCAAAGGGGCTGTCGGTAAGCAACTCATTAATTGAACCTGTTCTCAACATACTTGATTGTAATTGAGGTGGTTTGGGGAAATTGAAAGCAGTAGATGAATCAGCAACCGATGATAACGTGCTGATTGATGAAGTTGACGACCAAGTCGAAAGTATAGTGGATTCGCTAGGGGTATGAAGCACTTTAGACATCTGTGTTTTATGGGATAATTACCTGGGGATATGAATTTCTTTAACTGAATTAGAAACTTATCTCAGGTTTAAATAAAATTTCAAATGTGTGTGTGTGTGTGTGTGTGATTTGCGTATAGTCACAGGCGATAAATTTCGATGCGGAAATGTGACTTGAACTCGATTGCTGCAAAATCTCTTAAATACTTCTATGGTTCTTTTTCTTTTTTTCTCTTGACAGAATAGAATGGAATGTCGACACAAAATGTAATGGAAGGTTCACGAGCTTGAGGTGGGTGTAGTACTAAGTTTTTGACACTTGCGATAGTGGTTATATGAGCTTCCAGTTTAATGTGCTTGGAGTACCTTTGTCAATGACCAGGTTTTGCCTGTTTCTCTAATTTCGATGCCTATATCAAATAGTAGTGTGTTCGCGTACGCAACAATGTATGCACGCTTCTATACGTAATTTTGCTGTTTGTGGCGTAAAAGCGGCAAATGTGAAACACTTTTTGTATGGAAGACTTTGTTTTAGTTTTCTTTTTGCTTCTGAGAATGTCAACTGGACTGGGTTCTTCTGCGTCTCGGTTAAAAAAGCGACTACCAGTGGTGATATTGGATAAACTTTGAAGCCGGTCGCCTAATATCTCAGGTTAAACTTTCCTCTCTTTTTGAAAGTTTCAGTTATAATCGAAGTTTTGGTAGATGAAACGGGATCGACGCTGATTTGAAGAAAATTTCTTTTTCTTTAAATGTGCTAGCCAATATGGGGTTTGTCAACAATTGAATCTCCAGGAAGCAATCTTATCTCAATAACTTCTTTTGTCTTGTATATGGCAACAAAAATGGCACCTGATTTGCACCCCGTATCAAAAAAATACCGCACCGGAAAAAAATATAAACAGGCTCCAGACTCGGTTGTTAAAATTAGATGCACCAACTCAAAGAAATTTAAACTGTACGTCTAAATAGCTAGAGTGAATCTGCAAAGAATGTCTAATGCGATAAGATGGCAAATATTTTTGTCAGCAATCTTATGAGTCTTGCACAGGCGGGCGTCTCGAGTGGAACTGAAAAACAATAGGTTTTAAGCAGTAATGCGTCTTTGCGAAGGGTGTATATTTCCGTCGATTGTGAGACAAAGAAATAAAATAACAGCTATAGTTGGTTTCTATGAAATAGGAGAAGGTGTATTGTTATCAACACGTGACGGTATGAAGTGAGATGGATTAATGTGATGATGCTTTATGTGTGATGTGCTGAAAAACAAGTGAAATTGATGTAACGCAGGTTGTTGTACTGGTCAGCAAGATGAAATAATGGTGGTGAAATATGTAATAGCTATATATAAAGTTCACCTATTCTCTTGTCTCCTTGGGTAGATTATGTCTGGGTATTTATATTTCTGGAATGTCAAAAGTTTAGAGTGACACTAGAATAAAAAGAAGCTCAAAAGTACAGAAATAGGGACGCTTGTGGTTTCTTTTGCCTAAGTTCCACATAGTCAGTTGTCATTACGATCTGAATTTGAAATTGGATAAGAATATACGGGATTTGTGCCCGAGGGGAGGATTGTGGGATTTTCTTTTCTTTTGTGTAAAGCAATCGTCTCTATTACGAAGAGAAGAAAAAGAAACAAAAAGGGAGGCGATAGTAAAAACGATTCTGGGTGATGCATATCCAATACGAACAGCCCCCTCCCTCTGACTCCAATATCATCAAACAAAACACAACACAACACAGAAAGAAACCAAAAAAAGGTGAAGAGGGCAAACATTTGTGTTAAACTATCGTCTTTGTATTTCTGTTTCATTTGAGTTGTTGGTAGTTAAAGTAGGAGCTTTTGTGTATCAAAGCGTGTTACTACACAACTGGAATGAAGTATCACAAAACCTTATTTTCGATAAAAAACCTTGTTAGTACTGCGTGTAATTAAAGTTTTCATTCAACACAAAATGGCAATTTTACAAATGCAGAAAGTCACACAAGTTTTTAACATTTCTATTGACCCTCAGTGGTACGTATTCCTCCATTCAGTAAGGTTGTAGCTGTAACGATGATGCAATTGGAAGTCCTTGCTTTCTTTTCTTTTTTTGTCTACTTTCTTTTGCTTCACTCAAAGAACAATGACAATGCTAGTAGAATCGCCCCCGTCACATATATCACCTTTCTAGAGAAGAACGTCATTTGGAAAAACCCGTGTCTAACAAAAGCAATGTAAACAACAAGGTGAATTTGTTTATGAGCACATTTCCTGTTGTGATTTTCGTAAATGCGTCATTACTTCAACAGATGAGATCCTCCACATTTCCTATTTTTTGGGTTAGCATCGTACTATGAAAATTTCAGGGAGAGGGGGGGAAAGGAAGGCTGCGCAAGACTGCTTAATTTGAATTTGCAATTCGCGAAATGTCACGTAGCTATTTTATTGAATGAGGAGTTTTGTTTCTGCCATGTAATAGAAATTTCTATTCTGAGGGAACAGACGCCAAGGAATGGCGGGAATAATCATTGTCAGATTTGCTAGAAATGTTGAGCCCATGGGTAGGGTTTCTATTTCGGAAAAAGACTGACACACAAAGCAATGGAACAGAAGAGTAATACAAGGTGGATCATCTTCCAAATAAAACGATTTCGGGTCGGGTTACGCCTTTGCTGTCACAATAACCAACTTTTGTGTGTGTTCAAAGCCACAAAACACAGCCTTGTAACACTCTCACACGGATCTATACGTTTGGTGTCAGAGTATTATGAGATCCTTACTCTACAAATGTTAAGACGTAGTACAGGGCGGGTCTCGTAATGATACCTAATGGTGGTGAATGATTGTAGTGTCCTTTATGTCTCAGGGAGACGAACATAACAAGATAAATGACCATCACTACTGAAAATCATCCAGTGCAGGGCATACCCTCTTTCCTACCTCAAAAGGATTACAATTTTTTAATAGGGCATTGCTCAAGCAGATGGCTTTCCGATTCAGGGATCTGCTCAGACTTTTCCCATCAGTTTTTGTGCAACTTCTCTTATTTTTGACCTTTTTTTTTACCTTGGCAACGATCAATGGATCTCATATTTACAATACCCATTTTTATCTCCGGCGCAGAGTTGATTAAGTTACAATCCGCACCTCTCACCCCTCATCCCTCTCCCTACAATGGCCTCTTCTTTTTCTTTCACTTGTGAGTGAAATGACGAAAGAATTAAGGTTTAAAATTGAAACTGATGAATAGAATAGAGCAATCGAAGGTGATAATAACAATTGCTTCTAAGTACTTCTAGTCAAAAGCAAAGGAAGGAGAACACAACATATCCTTTTGTGCGGCAAAAGGTTTTACTTTTGGTGGATACTGTAATGTAGCATTTTAGACTTTCTTTTTGTTTTTTAATTAAACTTTTTAGTTTGAGATCTTTAGATTTTTAGATTTCGTAAAACGAAACCTTTTACAAAACATATCACCCCTTACAAGTGTTGGAAACCAAGAAGCCAGAGGGGAAGCGTGGGGATATGACATGTAAACATTTTGTTTATTTAAGCCACTTCGTCACAAACTTGTTAGTCAAGTCGCTAGACGATAGATCCTATCTCCCCAACAGAGGCATCTTTGCACACAAAAAAAAAAAGGCCACAATGTTCTTCTGGTGAATGTCCTGTTCCCAACAAATCGAATAATAAATCTACTAAGAATTGGGTAGCTGCACGATTTCGGCAAACACTGTGGCTTTTTCGCCGTTCTCCCCCCCATTGTCCCCCTTGACCAGTAATTGCTTGCTACGATATACTCATGACAATCAAATTAAATATTATTTTTTTTAATAAGATATTGGCGCCGTATATGCCAGATGCTTTGAAATAGCCGGTGAGTCTATGGAAACTTAAGTAAGCTTACAGGTAACCAGATGCCTTAACATTTGGTTAGCTCTTTTTTCGAAGTAGCTATATACACACTCCTAATAGTACAGCCTCTCCCAATTGATACCCCTATTATCTTGTATTGTATAATGAGCAAATATCGTACCATTTTTTGGTAAATTGCTACCTCATAGGAAAACGTTTGATTTGGTAACGGCAAACAACACAAAAGAAAACAGATATGAGTTTTCTTTTTTGTGCTTCTTGTAACTGTCTGCATCGTCTAAAATTGGCTCAGCTACATCTTTGTGAGCCGATAAAGCGTTGTCATCTAGCATAGAAAAGCCACAGTATTGTCATTGCATTGAGCAAAAGACTCATAAAGTTACTGCTTTTTTGAATATTTAGTGAAAAGATATAATTGGCTCACGATAAGGTTTCAGAATGTAAATAAACAGGCTCTACAAACTAAACCTTACACAACGAAGAAATCAAATTTTCTTTTGAAGGGGCAACCAATAATCTTCCAAACCGCACAACGGGGTAATAAAAAGAAAATCAGCGCAAAACTGTTGACCAAATTCCGGCTAATGGAGGCTAAAAACGGGGGGGAGGAGAGACCCTGTTTAACTAAAGGATTTTAACACAAGTAACTTCCTAGGACGGGAGTATAATGGGCTAACAAATTGTTTGCCCTTCATATCATTGCGAATTACACACAAAGCAAACGTGGAAGTAGTTGGTGTGTGTTGTAGCCATCGTTTTAGTGTTTGCACAGATACGACAACCACAAAACGAATTATAATAATCCCGTACAGAGAGCGCAAGTGGTAAACTTTAGCCGAGTAGAATTAGATCATTTTTGCTTGCAGATTGTCAGGGCTATGTAAAAGAAGCTTGCACAATCGTACAAGAGAAGAAGCTGCCACCTTACTCGATGGGCTAAATCTGTCCGTTTTTTAGTAGACACGGAACTAAAGGTGACTCAAAAGCAACGAATACCACGTGCAATAACAAAATTGAGGAGAAATTTGATAGTCGTGGTTTTGCTCTCGCTTCTTTTGTTTCAAGTTGCAACCACAATCAGACAACCTTAAGCCGTGCTTAAAGTCTTTTCAAAGGGAGACTTCGTTTCACATTCAACGTAAACAAAATTGGTTAGGAGCACTTGGATCCGAAGCGTACCTGTAACTGAGTCTCTACCTTGTTTACCCAACAACATACCCAGCTATTGTGTCCGGTTTTAATGCATCTGTGATGAGATCATTACTTTTGTTTGTGCAATTTTTGGTGACACCTCGACTCCCTTTTGTGCAACTTGGCCAAAAGCCGTATTAGACCAGTCTCAGGTGTCATTCGTGTGTGGGGGAGAGCGGCAGAGATTGTGTTTGATTCACAATCTTATTTGACAGTAGACCCGAATTCGAAACTTACGGAATTCAGTGAATGTTGAGATTAAGGAAATTGAGTATGTTTGCTTTGAACAAAGTCTTTCAAGCTTATTTGTCTGTTATTTTACGAGGTGGTCGCCTTCTTTAAACACAACAAATGAGCATCGCTGTGTTTTCTCATTCAAAAACATTTGACAGGAAGCTTGATCACCAGGGCTGCTTGAATGTGCATATGATTTGTAAGTGTTGCAATTCAAAATGAAGCAAATTTGGTTCCAAAATAGAAACAAAAAGTTTCCCAAGAAATAGTTTACGACCACGATCAGATAGAGAATGAGTAAACAAGGTAAGAGCAGTTCCGATTCCGACAAGGGTCACCCTTGATTGATCATCAAAGAAACAACTAGTGTTGACACATATACGTTTCATTTGCATTGGAATGAATAGATGTTTTAGAGTCATCCCTTACAACATCTCTGGACAAACAATCAATTGAAACGGTACCCCTCTCTAACATTTTTTTGAGATTTCGGATCATTTATGATGGTGGGTGGGATGTATCAGATAATTACGTTTTAATCCCCTGTGCATACAAAATTGATCCGTTTCTGTGAGCTTCAATTGGATTTGTTTAGGACCAAGTGCATATACGTAAGTAGAGAGAAAGGGGTAGCATAAATCGTGTTGGCTAAGAGGATGAAAAACTTGAAAAGAGATGGACGCAATGTGCAAGTTTGCAACAAGAAGTACCGTTTAACGTACTGAATCTTTAAGAGCAACAGGGACTATCTTGCGGGACCAGACACGACGTATCATGCCCTCGAACGAATGTAATCTAACTCGTACATGCCAGAACCAAACCTCTTTTTTTATATGAAGCTCACATGCCAAAAAAGAAGTTTGCTATGTTTTAGCTATTGTTCTACAAATTTAGAGCTCATAACCAGAATGAAAATTTCAAATGTTGAGAGATCGAAAAAAAAAAAAAACCAAGCCCCTCATTGTGAGCGTCATACCAACCCGCTAAGGTATCCGCAACACTGCGCCATTACTCACATTACAAAGCACAGGAAACAACATTTTCAAAGAGGGAGGGAGGTTTGTGCATTTGTTGCGTGATAGATGGATGACTTCCATCGGCTGTAAAAAGAGAAAAAAGGAAAAACTTGAAGCAAAAATATCGCGAATGTCGTCGGCTACTAAAACAAAATAGTTTTCCGAAGTTTCTTGGAACAACGAGAGCAATTGAAACAAAACTGATCTGCGATAACAACTTGATGCATGGTGGTGGCGATAGTAGTTTCGAATGTACATCAACGCATCGTTATCATAAACACTTGTGGCAATGCAATGCAGTTAAGTCCCATTTTGGTGGAAAAAATTAACTAAGTCCGATGATTACTGTATTTGGACAAATTCCCGATTTGTTTTGTGCCATTTACCGGCATTTGAAGAAAAAAATAGAGCGGAATTTCATCCAAGAAAAAAAGTATCCTCCAGAGAAAAAGCAATTGAGTTGGTTTAGATGCAAGACTTTTTTTATTTTTCTGTCAGAGAAACTTGTGTGGTTTGAGTGGGTGGCAAATGAAACATTTGGATTACGATTTGGCCATGATCACGCTCTCTTTGATTTTTATTTTTTATTTCTGATTTTCACTCAAGCGCGTCTGTTGTGTGTCGCATTGATTTTATTACCAGTGTCTGAGTACTGTTAGGTTGTCATGAAATAAGTGTTACATAATTAAAAGTCGTGACACTGTTTTTTTTTTTTACGTCATGACTAATTTTATTTTTTTTTTTCTATAACGACACGACACTGTTTCAGTGAGTGTAATATTTCTTTTCCTACAAAAGAATTCTTCTGTGCTTTATGTGTTGGTTAACACATGATACAAAGTATCCCTGTGTTGAGAGGTGGTTATTGATGATGCTAAAAAGAATGGAGGGGTTATAAAAAAGGAGTTTGTGCATCCGAAAAATGAAGAGAGCTTATCCGGTTTAGTACGCGATGACTTCCGTAAAAAGCGGATGAGGTTGCAAAATTTTTGATGGATGTACTTGGTGGGGCAGGAGGAGGAGGAGGAGGAGGAGGAGGAGGAGGAGTAGAAGGAATGAGTTGAACGATTAATTTGTTCTCTTTTGAAAAATGTCTCAGATTAAAAATAGAAAAATAAATAAAGAAAGAATGTCGTACCGGAAAAAAAATATAAATTGACTGCGAAAATTTCAGTTTTCATTCATCAAACGTATTACAAACTGTTTACTACGTATATAATAGTGGCAATTTTGTAACATCTAAAATGGAAATATCGTACGAGTTTATAATCTGCCTTTGGGTAGTGATTAGTTAGTATACATTACTGAGGTAGAAGTTTGCTATAATGATGTATATGGCTATTGATTTTCTAAGAATGGCCGTTCGTCGTAAATGTAATATGTATGTATAGTTTCATAAGTGACAATGCATGACATTTCCGAATGCATTTATTGGTATTTTTTTGGTTTTTTTTTTTCTTTTCTTGATTTGATTTAAACAATCGATGTTACACAAAGAATCATCGAAAAGGGAATGTTTTCCTTCTTGTGAATGGCGTTTTATACTTTATCAAAGTCATTACCCATTAATCCCACCAGCGAGTGAAACGATATTTTAATTTAGTTGCAAAAAGTAAATGCGGTTTTAATACAATTGAGCCACACACCTGCAACCCAAGAATTTCAACAACATTCAATTTCTACTGGTAATTGAATAATACTATTGTGGTATTAATCGAAAAATTCAACACCCACAGTCATTTACAGAGAGTCGACTGATTCAAAAAGGCAGTAGTTTTACTTGCATGTGTTGGTTGCCTTTTCAAAACTTAGTAGGTTTTAATTTAAAACCTTAAAATCGTAATTCACAAACTAAAAATAATATCACATCTGCAAAGATAATAGGAATGAAAAGAAACAAGCTTTTCTTCGTTCACTTTGAAACTTCCTTGACCTTAATACATTAAGCACATAGAACTTCAAAAAATCTTAGCAGGCTGCTATGGAAAGGGGCAGAGGGTGGAGCTAGACATTGACAATAATGGGTATGTAGTAGAAATGTAAAGAGAATGACCTAAGTTGCTTTTGCATCCTTCAACAAGATGTCACATGACTTGCATGTTTTGTACATTACGCACTACCTAAATATGAACAGTTTTGATTTTTTTCCCTTCTTCTCTTTGGCTACAACATTGGTTAGGCACAAATTGTTGTATCGTTGCAAAGTTTAGTAGGAATATGTAATAAATGCAGAGTTTGATGTAAATCGAAAACTGGTGGCGAAGTCACAGTCACACGTTGACTGTATATAAGTTCATATTGCCTCTGCTCGTATGCTCACACGGATTGGACATACAGACTCAAGTGGCGTTCAAGGTGTACATTATGCTGATGATGCTTTGATGTAGTAGATAGTTGTGAGTTTGGTTCGACTGAGTTCTAGCCAATTCGTTTATTTGTATATGCATTAGTAATACCTCCAGAGATCTGTGAGCAATGATGATTGATGATGATGCAGATGGCAATGATGATGGTTGTAAATACTACTAAACAAGTTGTGTGTTTTGTACTACTACAGTGTGATGACATAGCACTAAAATATTATTGCGTGGTTTGGCTGTCTAAGGCAAAATAGATGACTGTGAGGTGAATGCATATAGTTTCTTTTTTTATTTTTTTATTTTTCTTTTCTTATATGCATGGTCTCTTAAATAATTGTTGTTGCATTTTGTTCACTTTACGGGTAATAAAGGCATCATCGATACTATTATGGTATTTAATTTTTTCTTTTAGGTCGGGGAAATGTATATTACTAAGGATATAACACAAAGGCAAGGTGCGTATATCAAGCCAAAAGAAAAAATGGAAAAAAAAGAAATATTAACGAGCGACTTTTTCAAGGAGAGGGAGAGGGAGAGAGAGAGACATTTTTTGTTCGATAAATCATCAATCACACTATTATTTTTAATAATACTTATATAAAAACATCGTCTCTTTTTTTTTTTTTTATATTTATTTTTTATTCCAATTTCAACTTCAATCAACAAAATTTTTTTTTTTTTATATATCACTCAACTTTCAAACATATTCAACACTTTTTTATAAACTAAACCAAACGCACTATACTACAACCTCATCCTTCATATTAACAGTACTACAAGGAAACAACAACATACAGCATACAATGTACTCTGAAGACAACTCACACCACCAAAAGCAACCACAACCACAACAACATCAATCACACCAAGGGCAACAAGGACAATCACACCACCAGCAGGAGCAACATCAACAACAACAGCAGCAGCAGCAACTGCACCTGCACCAACATCACCAACACCACCACCACCACCACCACCACCACCACAGCCACACACACACCTCACAGCTGCTGCAACATCATGGTGGTACCAGTATCAACTCAGCACCAACACTAGCTACTCCTACGGCATTGCCACCTTTTACCACCTCATCTACTTCTACTTTACATCACAACACGCCATCATTGATATCAGAAGACCAAGCTCAATTTAGACAAGTTTGCTTTAACCCGTCATCAACAGCTGCACAAGCAGCAACGGCAACAACATCATCTTCAACAGGTAGTAATTTCCACACAACAGCTCCAATGATGCCCAACTCACCACCATCTACACCGTTTGCACCCGAACAAAAGAAACAGCAAGAACCATCATCCACCAATAGTCAAAAGAGACTATCGTCATCATCATCAGACTCTAGTAAACGTCTCAGACTTGAAAATGGACATCACGCTACCAACACCTCCACAACTACCGATACCAGTAACAACACAACAACAACAACAACAACAACAGTACACACACCTAAACCAGCAACTATAACTAAAACACCTAAATTTATACGCAAATTTAGGTCAAGATCATTACCCATCATCAACTATAGTAATCCAAACTCGGCATTTTTTCCTCATTATCGTAAAAAACACAACAATGTGTTTTTGCAAACCAACCCTTCAATCACCCCAACGACAACAACTACAGAAGAAAATGTACAACCATCATCATCATCATCTTCTTCTTCTTCTTCCACTGTGCCACCTTTGCCACCCATCAATCTCCAATCGCTTAAGGAAATTGACTTGCATGAAATTCTTAAAAATCCTCAACTACGTCATGATATTCTATTTGATCCACAATTGCAATTTAGACCCAATTTGGATGGCGAAAGAGGCAAACGTAAGAAATCAATAATAGACAAGTATTGGATGGAAGTACAAAAGGAATGCCAACAGTTTTTTGTACCAAACATTGACCTTAAGACGATAAAGATTAATCGTTTACCTATATTGTTTTCTACATTGAGAGACATATTGTTGTCTCTCTTACCAACAAAGGATCGTCAACAAGTTTCCGAGATTATGGATATCGACTTACTAGTACAACAATTGCGTCATGGTAGTTTTGATTTTGTTGAAATGAGTAAATGGTTGGGTGATGTTTTCAAACTGCACTGTGCACCAATGAGAGATCAATGGGTACTGGAAATGAGTGCTAAATTTATTGATGCCGCCAAGTACAACAGTGTTGGGTTTCTTGTAGGTGGATTAAGAATGATTTTTCAAATTTTAGAAGCAATGAAGTTGGATGTGGCAAACCATCAAATTAGGATTCTAAGACCAGTTTTGATTGAAACCGCTGTCGATTTTGAACGTGATTATTTCCAAACCTTGATCAGTCATCAAAAAATAAACATTAATGACTCATTAAATTGGTTTTACAAAAAGTTTGTGAAGAAGACTGCTGATGTCGATTATAGTGACTTGCAAGTTAATGAAGTCACTTTGAAACCCATTTTCATTGGCTCAATTATTGATTTGTTATCATGTCGCCAAATGGCTACTGAATTTCCATCGACATTGACATTTGATCATACTAGATTAGTACTTTTACGTGCAGATGTACGTCAATTGGTTTGTGTTCAATTGTGTGTTGTTTTGTATAAGCAATTAGTGGTTAATGCCAGGGCCAGTACGCAATTGTTGTCACCAGCAAACATTGCTAAAGTTCAACAAGAAGTGTTGGCAATTGTAACCGATGATAATGGCAACATCAAGTGGACCAAGAATATTCAATCAATTGCTTTACAATTGGTTAAGAATGTGGTATCAAGCAATACAAAGGACTTGCCTCAGAATTTGATAGAGTTTAGTCACAACTGGTTGGTCAAACATATTCAACCGAATTCAGAAGTGTATGGGTTAATGGAGGTGAAGATTTTCAAGGAGTTGATGACTGAGATTATGGTGCTTGTAGCAGATGACAACAAGCCCAACGAAGCTTTATCGTCATCATCATCTTCCAACACGGAAATGAAAAACATTGCCCAACGAATTGCAACCTTGGTCAATTTCCATTGGAGTGTGTTTGGCTCGTACTACTTGGACCATATCCAATTGCAGTACCCCAAGTTACAAATGAGACAACAAGAGGAGAAAAGAAGATTACAAGAAGCAGCCGCAGCTGCAGCTGCAAGGACTCAACAACAAGATGACAATGACACTGTCATGTCGATTGTCGTTGATGATGAGGGTGATGGTAGTGGTGATGCTGCTGCCACTACAACCACTACTCCTGCACAACAACATAGTCAAGCAAGAGCACCTGAACATCGCAATGGAAGCACAAGTACTGGGTCGGCCACTGCCAGTAGCAATGGCGGCGATAACAACAATTTGGACAACAAGAACAGCAACACGTCTGCTCCATTGAGTATGTTATCGTAAAGATATCATGTGATAATTCTCAAATAATTTTTTTTTTTGTTCGTTTTTTTATTTCATAGAATAAAGTTTAGTTTTTAGGGTATTTTTATAAAATGAGAAAATAGGTCAATCAGTAAACACATTGTAATAGAAGCAATCCCTCTAAAAATGAGTCTGATGAGTCTGATAGTCGCACTTGTGTCATCACCAATTGTCTACACGTTCCAAGCTATCCATTTCCTAATATCAAACTTACTCATCCAACCATTAAGTTATGCTTTCTTCATATGTGTGTACACCCCATTCATCAAGATTCCATTTATAATCCCCGCACGGTATTTTTTAGAACTAGACAACGATGCAAACACTCACTTGATTACATCATTAACGGGTGCTCAGCACCAACCAGCATACTATATCAGGGTGATCCTGGTGGTGTACTCAATCGTATTTGGCAAACGAGGGTTGAATCAGGACCAAATTGAACGGTTTATTGCTCAACTTGTATTGTTTATATCCACCACTTTTCATTTCATCTTGACGGCAATATACATTGGTGTGTTTAGCGGTGTGGTGTTGGGCACAGTTTTCACATTCATTTCATGGATGTTTACCCTATCTGCTGAAACTGAAGCTAGTATCACAATGGGATTACAACGTAAAGTTGATAGTATTTTATCATTTGTGCCTAGCAAGAGTACATTATCTCGGTTGAAGTTTAGATTATGGGGTGGCAAGGGCAAAACGGTGCTGGTGGATAATACGGCAATGGTTGTTGCATCGTCTTCACCACCACTGACCGCGGGGTCAAGCTGGAGCTCTAATGCTCCTCAAGTGTATCCGAAAGTGAAACTGGAAGGCCCATTTTATCAACCATATCTGTCTCGCTTTGATGATTATGATGACTATGATGAACAACAAGCGTACTTGAGTCAAGAGCTACATAAGAATAACAGCAAGATGGATACCAGATTGAAGCAGGAACCGAGGTATGAAATGGAACTGATTGTTGAGGAGGAGTCCAATGGCAGTGACAGTACAGAGATTGTTGAATACCAAGGTGGTTCCAATGCCGATAGTGGGTCTGCTGGGTCTACTGAAGAAGTGTACATTTATCCTACTCCAAGTACTGATCATGAATTGTCAACCGATCGAAGTGGGTTACGACATCGCATCAAACAAGAACGATCACGGACTGCAGCTACAACTACAGCTACTACACCAAGTGATAGCGAACAGAGCAATACTGCATCCCAGGTTGAAGACGGATCCAATGAAGATAGTGGCGATGCTGATATCGAAGAAGCAGCAAGCGGTGGGGACATCAGCAGTGCGGTTGAAGAAGTGTCCACAACTGATGCAAGCCAAGACACAAGTGAAGAAGAAAATAATGCAAATGAGGAAGCTAGTGTCACCAATATGACTCGTGTAAGTGGTGATGATTTCATCAAGAGTTATCAAATTGACGAGCCTGTTATTGATCTGTTGAACGAACTGGAGTCCCAGGAGTCGTAGGGGGCGTAGGTTTAGGGTTGTATGAAATGAGATGACGTTCAATTTAGGAATTTGATTGAAAAGTAGTAATGGTATGGATGTATATTGCCCTTTCGAATTAGTTGATGACATTTGACTCAAACAAAAGATACGAAATAATCTACATTTAAACAAGCAAAACTCGATATGAGCAAATGCCAAGTTTTAGATATTCTTGAATGATTCTGTAAACGGGGTTAAGTATCGGTTGAAGCCATTGAATTTGGATATTGGTATAGTTTTGATTGTTGAGAAGGCAAATGTTCATAGTTTTTGAGAGTTTAGAAATCGCTGGTGTGAAAGGTGCGTTTGTGATTGGTGAATTGGTTGCAATAAAGGAAGTAGAAGAGAGAAGTGTTCTGGACAAAGCTAAAGGGATGTCTTGAAGAATAAATTTTGTGAAGGAATGATATTTCCGTGAACATGTAAGGCTTAGAAAGCTTCCCAGAAGTTTAATGGTTACAAAAAACTAGGAGAATCCGATGCACCCAATATTTTTGAAACCATAGGCGGTGAAATGAAGCGTGATAGTACTGAAAACCTTCTACAATCCACTTCAAATACTATAATATTGAATCCTATATAAGTCCTGAGAAAATCTCGAATACAACCACATAAACGGCACCGAACAATAAGGTCCATGGTATCACCTTTTTGCACCTTTTCCAATATCGCAATTTCTTATTTTCGTCTACCATTGGTGGAGGAAAATCGTTGGTCGCAGTAGGGGTAATAATTTCTCTTGTAATTTCATCCTTGTCCTCACTTGATTGGCGAGTCGCTATTTTTGCACGCGGTAAAGCTGTCATCATGAGTAAATTGCCCATGTCTTCAAGTATTTGCCTGTAGTGTCCAACTCCCTGAATACCAATATTTGCATTTAGATCCCTTTTGAAAAGATGGTACACAAGTTGAAATTTGGTTCTAATGACAAGTAACTCTTTCTGCATCCATACCTCTTGATCGGCCTCAATTTGTTGACGTTCTACATCATTCGATGCTTTGGTTGTCTCCTGCATAAATTATTACTAAACCTATTGAACCGCCAAGTATCATGAATGCACCACAGGTGCCAAATATGTTCTTTTGGCGCCCACCGATTGAGGAGTTGATGAATTTCTCAAACACCGCGGTTGCATTCAATGAAGGATTAATCTCCAATGCAATGCCCATAGTTACACTATATTATCTGTAAAAACTGTAGTGTCAATCTCGGTGGGTACTGTTTCAAAAAAGAAAAAGGGTGAAGTGGATGAAATTTAGTGGTATGCTCTAAAATCAGGGATATCGTTGACACTGGATGCTTTTGTTTTTGTGCAAAGCCCTCTTCTGGGGACAGTTGCAATGGCTTGCCGTTTAGGGAAACTTGTATAGTTGCGTCTTTTTGATATGGCGACATCTTGATCTTGCCATCTCTAAAACCTGAAAGATTTAAGAAGCCTAATCAGCTCTGAATTGTATACTGTTTTGCAGTATTATTTCCTTCCTGATCAGTGAATATACTCTTTTTGGCATAGCTTGCGTAGTGCTTGGTATCCATTTAAGGAGTATTTACTAACCATCATAGTCTGGATTCAACGGCTATCGTTCAGGCTGCTCATGCCAGGTGCATTGCAGCCATCTACCAATGCTGAATTTATTATCTCCTTTGGACACATTCTCGAGTGAAATAAATGACATCAACTCTATTAGTCGTCTCGTTCCTCTTTATGCTCATATTTGACAACTCTGGCTTGCTCATTTGATGCATGAATTTTCTCTTCAACTTTAGGATTTTTGGCAGCATAGCACTCAACTTCTCCTAATTTACTTTCATCTTCTTGATTCGTGAGGTTTCGAAGTATCTAAGTAGTGCTGATTTGCATCTGGCCAACACATGATTGTCTCGGGCGCAGACTACTCTTATCGGACGAGGAGGACGAGTACATACTCGGGGACGGTAAAAAAAAGTTGTTTGGGCGGTGAGGTAATTATTTTTTCCACGTGACTCCTCCTCGCTTTGTTTTCTTTGTTTGCCAATCTTACTATGGGACTCATGTTAACACACCTGCAAATATGAGAGAGGGTGGGCTACACACGGCACTTTTAAATTTCTTGATCTCATAGTTTGGGGGTTATGCTTTTTTCAGCGGTCATAGTGATCATTCCAGCCAATGATATAGACTAAAGCTTTCATTCGCTAGATCCTTGTTAATTGATGAGAATTTTATAGATCAGGAGTTATTTGACCGTGTTCACGCTTTAGTTCGGAAACCCAACCATTTTCGAAATCTCTTGAGGCAGATTCGTTGTCCCTTGTTTGGGTACATTACCGAAAATGGTACTATATCATACCCATTATGAACACAGTTTAAAACAACAAAATCCTCGAATACATGAGTATCCCAATTGTGTGCCTCATGTTTACTTTTTTGGGCCCTGTACGATGCTTTGTCAATTTTCATTTGTATATAACATTGACGCTGTCGACGACAAAGTAAATTTGGTATCAAGCCAATATCCAACCCGTCAAAACGTATGCTGAAATGCGCAACGAATGGCATAATGCATATCAACCGGTAAACGTTTATGAGCTTTGTGTTAGATCCAGAGTACTGTAGCGAAAACAATCTTACACGAGCAAGTTCTATCACACGTTCTACCCGATGAGCCGAAAGCATTGTGGTATCGTTGTCTTCCAGCCATTTATCTTCGATTGCATTATTCATTTGATTTTCATCCCTTAAATACATTCGTAAAACCCTTGGGGCAGGTGTCAAATAAACTATGGACCACATGTCCTCTGCGGTCATTCGTAAGTACTCTTTGACCGATAAATTCAACTCAATAGTGTGAACGTTTATGAATGCACGTCTCCAGAACCAGTCTGCCTCCTCGAATATTATCTGGAAAATCTTTCCGTAGATAAGGTTGAACAAGCCCGGTTTGAGAATGAAATCCGACTTGGGGGGAAATGAAATTTGCAACTCCCTGAACGGTTCCAGGCCTCTTAATGAATAATACGGCAGCACCAAATACCGACGCAGATGCTCATCACCAGTCCAGATTTGCAACACCGTTTGGATGAAGTAGTAATAGACAGCTAAATGCTTAACAACTCCAAAGTCAAAAAAAATATACTTTTTGTAAAATTCTGCATCAATGGTGTCTTCCGTTGTGACGTATATCGACTTCTCAAGCTTTCTGGCAAAGACCAACATCGTCCGCCGAACGTCTGACCAGAGAATATTGACTTCTCTGGGGTTTGAGTTTACGCCAATTGCACTCTTCGAAAGACTGGCTTTCTTGTATATGTCTGTGCCGTATGCCACTTCCACCAAGAGCTCAAACATATCTATCTGAGGTAGCAGATTCATGCATTTGCATATTACATCTATAGGCCAAGCTAAAAGGTTTTCCTTTACCGGGATTGCTTTCAAGAGCACCTCAACCGGTAGATCAAAAAGTTGCATTGAATGGTGGGAAAAGCTAATGGTGGTGAATCTGTTTTGCGTTTTGATGGGTGCGAAAATATTACTTTGACAATGTAGTTTCAGCAGTAATATTTTTTAGGAAAGCATTAGCTTCTAATTGGACTTTCATGGTTGGTGAAAGCTAGCCCACCCACAGTCATAATGTATAGATTCAGTAAAAATTTTGTTTTAGTAGACGTGGTTAAGATCAACTGTGCTTTTTAACCATTATAATAATTTACTTTGAAGTTGATAAATAACGACCAAAACAAGAAAAGAAACCACACAACCACCGGAGTTTGCTCTTCGACAACGCTTTTTCTCTCTAATGTCTTGTCTCCATCGGCGGAGACGATTTTACTTTTATGGTAGCGGGAGCTTCTAAGCAGCTTCTGGAAAAACTGGGACCCCTTTCTTTTGGAATTTTGCTGGAAGTCAGTATGATCAGGATACTCTCAGAACTGTTTCCTTCTACGTAGTCGCGACTCCGAACTTATCCCAAGCAGATTAACAGTGTAAATATCCATTCAAGTCTTATAAATCGTTCATCAATGTTCACTTGTTGATGGTATCACTCCTCAAAGGGCCGTCAACTTAAGCAGAACTAATCAAAGTTAAACTTGGTGACACAAAACACATATATTGCAACACAGATTTTGACATGAAGTGAAACCAACATTGGAGTCATAAAAGTAAACATGTCGAGAGAAGTAACCCAATTATTGTATATAGCGACACGTTATATGTGTGTGTATATCTCCAAGGGTTCCCTCACCCAATTGCTGGTCTCACACCTCCCTAAAGGAGTTTTGTTTTTGCCAACGTCAACAATGTGTTGATCCCTAGCTTCCATGTTGATAAGTGCTAGATATAACTACAACCAGAAATATAATATTGTATATGGGAGTCTTAATATCAACAAGCAATGTCTTTCGTTCTTTTTCTCTGTTTCTCTACACAGTTGCATCTAGTTTCGTTCAGCACAAGGTGTTAGCTCTCAGCTAACAACTACTTTTGAGTCTGATCTATTCCTCTCGTGTATGGGACTTGCAATGGTCCCGGTACAGCCAGAAAAAAATGAGAGTAAAGAACAACTAGATTGTTGCGCATAGGCTTCAAGAAGTCTATAGCAGCTAACAGTATCTGTACTCGTGATGAACAGTTGCACTGACCGTTCACCTTCCACTCCCGATTTGGCCGAGGCTCGGATGTAAGTTCAGCTAAGCTTTCTCAATTGAAGCCGAACGACATCTTTTGTTTCAATTAGCATTTCCACTATCAGAACGAATTCAATGCACGGTGTTGCATAGCTGTGGATGCATATTACTTTCCTCTGTCAGAGTTTACATTGATTAACTCCTTGCACCATCAACCGAGGTTTAGTGTTTGCTGTAAAATTTGAATAAGTCCTTTCTTCGGGTTAAACCACGTGGGAAACTCATGCAATCCAAAGACAAAGAGTTGTCTTTAAGAAACAATAGATTAGCAAAATTAAACGGTTGTCAATTGATGTCACAGGACTTATTACTCTAAAACAAAGAGGCTTTTGAATAATTAAAGAGCTTTGCATTTTCAATTGCGTAGAAGACCATTATACTTCTTAGAGCAAAGGTCACCTCCTCCATGTGGTCAATTTTAGAATTCCTATTGTTTATTTTGCAATTTTGCATTTTGTGTCAACGGCGCACGTTGTCTTGCAACTGCCATATTTTTCTTTTTTTACTGTCAAACGACGCCAAAGAAAATCCACTGTACAAATTATTTTTCAATGGGATGATCGTGATGCTGGGTTGAATCATCATCCTCCCTTCCTCATCAAGCCTATACGTTTGTTGAATTGTAGCCATGTAAAATCTGTCACGTAGCAAGGAAACTAGAGCCACACAGCTCAATACGTATGAAACTTTTCAAAGACAATTTTTCTCGGTACAAAGAAAAATAATGAAAAAAAACCAAAACATATCGGAACAAACAATAATGTGATTACGTATAACAAATGACAATCAAATTTGGGCCCAGTAAGCTTGTTGGTGGCACATATAGCTGACCTCGTCATATAGGGGATGTCATCAATGACAACATTGCTGTAAACCCATCGAATTTGAGTCCACCTGTTTGCCAACCTTCGACGCCAACCTTTGTTGTTAGAGATTTCGAATTCAATTAGATTACCCAATGCATGATGAAATGCCAAAGTTGCACACTGTCCCCCCTTTCAACACAAAATCATAGATCACAATGGGGTCCAATTTTCTCACCCAATATAACATATCCACAAGAAAGCCAAAAATTGACCCCATTGTTCTCGATGCAAGGCAAAACTTTGGGCATCTGTAATATCATGTGCGTAGGTGATCTATATATTTGTGGGCTATATATATTGTCTCACATCTGCACTGTTATGTGTTTGATTGAATACTTGCCAGTGAGCTTTACAATAATTTGATTGCAAAATGATGTTGTTGACCTACATTGTGGCTTTTTTAACCACAACTGTTTTGGCAGCTCCCTTGAAGAAAAAAAGCACCGACCTCAGCGCACTCGACCATGTTGATTTGTTCTACGGTACTGAGAATGGTGGAAACATGTTTCCTGGGGCTACTCGTCCATTCGGAATGGCCAAGATTGGTGTTGATGTGTTGGATTCGAACTTTGGTAATGCTTATTCTGGTTATGCTCCCGGCGGGGTGATTACTGGTATTTCGATGATGCATGAGAGTGGAACTGGTGGTGCTCCAGAGTATGGTGTCGTTGCCCAATTACCCATTACGAAAAATTTCAACTCGCAAGAGCAAGTTTCGTTGACGAGATCGCAGAAGGACACTGCGCACGTTGGATACTATGCAGTAAACACCAGTAATGTTGATATTGAAGTCACTGCCGGGGAACGGTTTGGTATTTTGAAATACAATTACAAAAACATTAGTGAGACATCAAATGCTCAAATTCTCGTCAATGTTTCGCATCATCTCACTGCACCGGATAGACCATGGTGGACGCAATACTTTGTCAATGGATCCATT
The DNA here is from genome assembly GCF_000182765.1 of Lodderomyces parapsilosis. NCBI lineage: Eukaryota > Fungi > Ascomycota > Pichiomycetes > Serinales > Debaryomycetaceae > Lodderomyces > Lodderomyces parapsilosis. Next base: position 1,033,940 of record NW_023503281.1, on the reverse strand, counting down.
GACGCTACTACAAAAGGTTACACAGGAGTGTCGACTTTTAGAGGTGGTTGGGGTGATCAATCTGCTTGGAACATTTATTTTTGTTGCAATTTCTCCCAAGCAGCTGATTCTGTGTCATCATTTGATAAAAATGGTGTTACCAAGGATCAAACGTCGACATCATCCACTGTCGAAGACGATTCTTTTGGCTTGATTTTCAACTTTGGCCAAGACCAAGAGGTTGTATCTCGCATTGGAATTTCTCACATCTCGGAAAAGCAAGCTTGTTCAAATATCAATTACCAGCAAGACTTTGGAGCCTTGTTAGACGAAACAAGAGGCGTTTGGGCCAATGAGTTGTTTGATACAATTGAATTGGAGGGTGATAGTGAAACCATAGACAAATTTTACACCAATTTGTATGGCACCCACTTGATCCCCACAAACAAGACTGGAGAGAATCCAAATTGGCAAACAGCTGGCACATACTACGATGATTTTTTCACCATTTGGGATTCTTTCCGCTGCTTGAACCCCATGTTGAATGTCATCAATCCAGTAAGAGGGTCCGAAATTGTGCAATCATTGGTTAACATCTACAAGAATGAAGGGTGGACGCCGGATGGTAGATCAGCTAACCAAAATGGAAGAGTTCAAGGTGGCACAAATTCTGACATAGTTATGGGTGACGCAGCCGTCAAGGGAATAAAAAATATTGATTGGGCAGCTGCGTACTCTGCAATGCAGCACAATGCGGAGACCACTCCGCCTTATTGGTATGATCTGTTTGCTCCTGACGCATCTACGAAACAAGGCAGAGGTGCACTTCCTGACTGGTTAAAGTATGGATACATCACCAGAAAGTATACCCGGTCGGTGAGTCGTACAGTTGAGTACGCTTACGACGACTTTGCCTTGTCACAAGTTGCAAAGAAGTTGGGGAATCAAGATGATTATGAAAAGTATTTGTCCAGGGCTGCCAATTGGCAACGAATTTGGAACAAAGACGCTTCTGCTGATGGGTACAGCTACACTGGGTTTCTTCAACCGCGTAATGCTGATGGGACATTCAACTCAACCAACTATGATCCGTTTTCTTGTGGTGGCTGCTACTGGGGCGATGACGAGTATGAAGGAAAACCGGTTGAATATGTGTTTGCTGTGCCTCATGATATTGAAACTTTGATTTCATTAATTGGCGATAATGATACATTTGTGCAACGGATCAATGATTTGTACCCTTTGCACGGAAAGAAAGTGGCCGATGTTGGTAATGAGCCTAGTTTTCTCACTCCATTCTTGTTCAACTATGTTAATCAGCAATACAGGTCAGTGGAATTGGTCAACTACATTTTAACCAATGATTTCAAACTGGGAAGTCAAGGGTTGCCGGGCAACTCTGATGGAGGAGCAATGCAAGCGTGGGTTATATTCAGTATGATTGGATTGTATCCAGTTGCTGGAACCACAACTTATTTGATCACTTCACCATCATTGAACAATATTAAGTTGAAGTTGGACAATGGTGCCACTTTTGAAGTTAGAGCCAACAACTTGTCAAACGAAAACATCTATGTGCAAAGCTTGAAAGTAAATGGTCAAGATTGGAAACAAAACTGGGTCGACCATGATACTTTGTTTGGTGGAAAAGGTGGTTCAATTGAGTTTGAATTGGGAAGTGATGCCAAAGTTTGGGAGTCAGGCCCAGCTCCACCAAGTGCTGGACATTACACTGCCTCCAATTAGAGTTTTATATAGACGATAAAAATCCTAGAGTTTGATTATTTTATTGTAGTTTTCACACGTCTAACTCACATCCATTGATCCAACATCGAACAGTAACAAAGTTTAGCAATTTCTTAATTTTGGATTTGATTGAGTAAAAATCTGTTGCCGAAACATCTTCACTTCGTCGTAGCACCAATCTATCCATTAGGTGCTTTATCAGTTCTGATTTAGTAACGTACATGTTGAGTGGTATGTTAGAAAGGTCAATTTCCGGTTTGAATACATAAACAAGTGGTAGTGCCACAGTGAATTGATTCATGCGCGTTATAGTTGAAGAAGGATGCAAAAAATTACATTAAAATTCAATGGACATTATTTTGTGAAAATGCGACACAAAGAGCAGTGAAACATCAATGCGACATACTTGATGCGACAATATAGAGTAGACAGCTTTAGATATGTGGACGGATGTGTATGGGTATTCTCTCTTTTTTTTTGACTCTCCAGCTTATTTGGGAGCATGAATACGATTGCAAATTTAATGCACAAAAGTGATAGCTCAGTCTTCAAGGTGGTTGAAAATCGAGATATAGCATACCTTATGATAACCGAAGTGAGATACGAACGTGTAGAGAAACAAAGAGAAGGATCAGAAGTTATAGCTTCATCTTATATATAATAAAATATATCTACTTTTACCTGTATGTATCACTCGCCCTCCTCTAGGAGAGGGACCTTTTTTTATAAAATGCATCCACACCTAGGATATTGCTTTCATCTTGTAGTCAATAAATAAACTGTCTCCTCGGCTATTTTAGTACTATTATTGTGCTGGTACGTTTTGTTACTGCACGTGACCTGATCCTTGTATCAAATGACTTTTTATACTGTTTCTATATATATGTTCCTAAGACTCCAAAGAATAGTCTTTATATTTATTTATAGGAGATAATCTACCTTTTTTATCCTCGACTTAAGCTTGTTCAATATTATCGAGTTCTTGTTGGATCTGCGCAAAATTTTGATTATCATCACGTTTGTTAGCCTCAATTTGGTGTCCTTCATTAGCTAAAGCATCAGCAACAAAATCCTTAATCTCATTCTCAAGCTTCTTGTCCAAAATAGCTTCAATTCTGGAATCCAATGTGGTGCTCAATTCATCAAATTTTGCTAGCAACAAAGTCAAAGGATCAGTGGATAAAGAGATTGACTCCGTGGCTGCGAAATTTCCTCTTGATTTAAGATACTAGTGGTTTGGTGTAGAAAAACAGTTGGTAATATGAAATAGTTTAATAAGAACTTAAACATTTCAATTGGTGGTTAATACAAAACTATAATAAGGTTTTATTGTGTTGTTTACTCCTGATATTGTGACACTCTAGTGAGCTCTTATTAACTCCTGGATACTAGATAATATCACAGTAGAAGAGTACTAGTTTTAAAAAGTCACTTGATACAAAGATTGAGTCACGTGTTGTTGAAGAAACGTGTAATAATAAAAAGTACCAACACAACACTATATTGCGCATTTGCGCTACCCAGAAGATTGTTGTCTCTAAATCAAACTACTCTTTATTTGTCGCACATCTCAGTGACGTAATCAGTTTTGAAGGAAACTAGTATTCGTACGAGTTTCATTGGGAACCAATGGTATAATATCTCCAAGACTTATATATTATGCACTTTTCCAGGTCACGTTGCGCCCTTCCAAGAAATGCAGTAGTGATTGTGTAACTGTTTCTTTAAATAGAAAAGAGAGCTGGAATTGATTTTGATCACAGAACAGAGTCAAATAGGGGACTGTTTCGTAGCTGTTGGGTTCTAGACCGTGGCTATGCTAGAGTCAGTAGTGTAATGACTCTCTTTAAGTGGTTTTTTTTTTTATCATGTTTAGTGCTCCAATTTAGGTAACTATAGATAGTCACGAATGCTATAAGCCCTACTTCATTGGCGCAAAAACCATTACAAACCTTTCCATAATTAGAAGCTCCGTGTGCCGAGTTTCCTCACTGTACAGCTCCTTATGTATGAGCCCTAGGTTACTTGTACATGATGCCTTTCACTAACACATGCCTTCCTCCTATTTTTTTTTGTCTTTGTCATGCCATTGATGAAGGCTTAGTACATGCGCTTTTCCTTCCTTCTTCAATACTTTCGCTTTCGCTATTTTAGGAAATACAATTGAGAAGAAGGGAAATAAAAAAAGAATACAAAGTAATGAGAGAGTGTGTGTTTGTCGTTGATTTGTGTTACAATGAAGATCAAATGACAAAAGAAAAATGCTATACACTGTTTGTGTGTGAGTGAAAGCCAAGAAACTTACTCCAAACAGTGTTTATACAGCCTGTCTTTTGTACTTTTGTATCATCCATTAAGAGTAGAGAGATGATCTCTCATTTGTTTGATGGTTACTCTCATCCTTTGTTTGTATTTTTTTGTTTTACTAATGGTATTACTAACAAAACATAATGTGTGTGTGTGTGTGTGTTTGTGTGTGTGTTTAGGTGCACATATATATATATAGTACAATTCATTCTTATTAACTATGAGGGATTTTCTTTATGTTTTTCTTTTTTTTTCTATTCAATTTTATTACTGTTTCTATTACTGTACAGTTACTACAAAACGTACTACTGCGACTGTCAAGGAAATATATTTTTTCGTCTTCTTGTTCTGTTTTTTTTTTTTTTTTTTTTTTTTACAACCAAACAGAAAAAAAAAATATTAACAGACAACTCATAGACAGACAGACAGACAGACAGCCAGACAGAGAGATATTCTAATAGATTCCTTAGACAAGACTACTACTACTACTACTACTACTCATACATATATACACAGTTATAAACCATCCGACTGGGAACACCACACAATAACAACAACAACAACAACCACCACCTCAGCAACAACAACCACTCCCCCCACTAATATGGTAGACTCACCAAAACCAGGTAAACTTTCAAAGTTGGGTAAATTGTTTGGCAAATCACAAACCAGCTTACCCACAATGCTGCAGCAATCAGTTGTTAGTAAACCAAAACTGCCATCGCCTACAAGAGAAGTGTCAACTAAGTCTGGTTTGTCCAACGCCCCTGTTGAAAAGTCAAAGGATTCGATGCCACAATCCACTAAGTCATCAATAATATCGCCACCACTACCACCAGCTTCTGTTGCTGTTGCATCACCAAAACCTACTTCAAATGATGAGGATTTCATACTATCTCAAGTTGAAAACGATGACGTCTCACCATTGCGACAGATTAAACAACCTCAACCACAACAACCTCACAAGTCATCACCTTTGGCTCAACATGCTCAACCACCACCACCACCATCACTCAACCAATCAAACAACTCTTCACCCAAATTGGCAAGAACTAGATCGCAGTCTCCTGTAAATGGGTCAGCTTCTAATACCACTTCGCCCATGCTGATATCGTCTTTGGACAACAAATTGAAAAAACACACGATTTCATCATCAGCACTCCCACCTGCTGCTGCTTCGAGTGCACAATCTGGAGAAAGACACACATCTGTTTCATCCATCCCATCAAGTAGACCATCACCAAATGTGTCTCGCTCGTCATCAAGAAAGGTTGCTCTGCTGATTAAACAAGCAGCATCATCTGCATCATCAAGTGCACAACTTTCAAAGACCAAAAACGACTCAACAACTTCGCTAAACTCATTGGCACACCAAGCTCAACAACAACCTCCACAATTACCAAGATTTGTCATGCTAGAGAATGGTAACCATGAGCATCATTTGCGATCAGCCAAACGTCATGAAAAGTTGTCAAATATGTTGAAGGATTTGTTGGGAGCGAAAAAGTTGCGAGATGAGGCTAAAAGTGCTGTACCTGAATTGGTGGGAGCTATGCAATCATCAACTTCTCAATTGCAACAACAACAATCTGGTGCCAATGCTGCTAAGCCACCTACTTTGTTTGCTGGATTGGTTACGCAAGTAAAGAACCACACCAGTCCATACCATCAACCGGGTACTGCTGATGTAAATAATACTGACAAAGGACCAAATGTCGAGGCTGGTCCTGATTGTCGTTCATTTGTTGAAAAGTATGGAAGATGTCAAGAGGTGATTGGACGTGGTTCTTTTGGTGTTGTGCGTATTTCTCACAAGAAGCTAGAACCTGCTACTGCAAGTACTGCCACTCCAGGAACTAATGGACAAGAGAAGCTTTACGCAGTCAAGGAGTTTAAAAAGAAGCCTAATGAAAATGAAAAAAAGTATAATAGGCGATTGACATCAGAGTTTTGCATTTCTTCATCACTTAAACACTTGAATATTATTGACACATTGGACCTACTTAAGGATGCCAAGGGTGATTACTGTGAGGTGATGGAATTTTGCACTGGTGGTGATTTATACACATTGATTATTGCCCTGGGTAAACTAGAGTATGCAGAAGCTGACTGTTTTTTCAAGCAATTGATTAGAGGAGTCAATTACATGCACGACATGGGTGTTGCCCATCGGGACTTGAAACCAGAGAATCTACTATTGACGCAAAATGGTGTTTTAAAGATTACTGATTTTGGAAACTCTGAATGTTTCAAGATGGCCTGGGAGGAAGAAGTTCAGTTTTCCGATGGTATTTGCGGATCGTCGCCGTATATTGCACCTGAGGAATTTACCCAAGAACTGTTTGATCCTCGTTGTGTTGACATTTGGGCATGTGGTGTGATCTACATGGCCATGAGAACTGGCCGTCAGTTGTGGAAATTGGCTGATCCCACAAAGGATGAGTTTTTTGAAGAGTATCTTGTTAAAAGGAAAGAAGCTACCGGTTACGAGCCTATTGAGAGTTTGAAGCGTGCTCGTTGTAGGAATGTCATTTATTCTATCTTGGATCCCAAACCAGAGAGAAGAATAACTGGTAAACAAATTTTGAATAGTGAATGGGGCAGAGAGATTAAAGTTTGCGATGCGGGAGAGGGAGTCACTCATGATTCGTGATCCGATGCAGGAAGTATTCATTTTGAAGAAGGAATTTATGTAGAATGTAATACACACTAAAATTGTGTCGGGAATTTCTATTTCTGACATCACCAGATCCATTCGAATATTAGTAGTACGCGTGTGTTTTTTTTGTAGTGAGGCGGAAAAAGAGCCAAAAAAACAAAATACAAAAAACAAAAAGAGAAACCCTGTTTTTTTTGTGTTTATGTTTTGTTCGTCAAAGTTTTTTACAGTTGTGTTCCTTTCATAAAGTCGATAACAATTCTGTGCTAGTTGGAAAGAGCTAACTATTCTAAGCCTAAGTCACTCAACTGACTGAATCAACCCACCAAACACTGGACAAAGTCTTTCTTTTTATCTTTCTTCTTCGAAATCTTGCATCACCCAGCATTCGATACAGATCTGACATATATTCACATATATTACATCATGGTTGAGTTATCAGATTACCAACGACAAGAAAAAGTAGGAGAAGGTACTTATGGTGTCGTTTATAAGGCCCTCGACACCAAGCACAACAATAGGGTAGTAGCACTCAAGAAAATCAGACTTGAATCGGAAGATGAAGGTGTTCCATCTACTGCCATTCGAGAGATTTCCCTTTTGAAAGAAATGAAAAACGACAACATTGTTCGTCTTTATGACATTATCCATTCCGATTCTCACAAATTGTACTTGGTGTTTGAATTTTTGGATTTAGATTTGAAGAAATATATGGAATCAATCCCACCTCAATCAAATACGGGTTTAGAGCCACAAATGGTTAAACGATTCATGAATCAATTGATTCGAGGAATCAAGCATTGCCATGCTCATCGTGTCTTGCATCGAGATTTAAAACCGCAGAATTTGTTGATTGATAAAGAAGGAAATTTGAAATTGGCTGATTTTGGATTAGCTAGAGCGTTTGGGGTTCCATTAAGGGCGTATACTCACGAAGTGGTTACACTATGGTACAGAGCACCAGAGATTTTGCTTGGTGGGAAACAATACTCTACTGGAGTAGATATGTGGTCAGTGGGGTGCATTTTTGCGGAAATGTGTAATAGGAAACCATTGTTCCCAGGAGATTCAGAAATTGATGAAATTTTCCGTATTTTTAGAATATTGGGTACTCCCAATGAAACTATTTGGCCTGATGTCAATTACTTGCCCGATTTCAAACCGGGGTTCCCTCAATGGAAGAAACGCGATTTGAAAGAATTTGTCCCCAGTTTAGATGCCAATGGTATTGACTTGTTGGAACAAATGTTGGTTTATGATCCAAGCAAGAGGATTAGTGCTAAACGTGCATTGGTGCATCCTTATTTCCGTGACGATGGTAATGATCCGCTGCTGAATCATGATATATTTGGACAAAATGGGGTAGCTGCTCATGGTGGTGCTGGCGGGGCTAATTTTGGTATGGAGAGGAGATTAGACGATGGTGTTGTTACTGGAGAAGATGTGAGCTTTTCACGATCGGTAAACATGGGTTAAATAAAAGTAGAATTGCTATATATGTAGTGTTCTAGCTCAACTTGGATCGACAAAAATTGTGCAACTTGTTGTAGAAATAAAGTAAAAGAATAAGCAAAATATATCGAATCTTGACTGGCTCGTCATCTGAAGTGTCATCTTCAGTGGGAGTTTGTGGTGGAGTTACTGATGAAGTTTCCCTCTCTCGGGATGTAAAATCTTGCGATTCTTTATAATAAGGACTAGCGGGACTATGTGGATGCGCATATTGTGATGGCAAATGTTGCCACGATCCCTCTCTCGAAATTCTATAAGGCTCCATATCTTCATTAATGAGTACTTCCAGAGCATCATCATCTGAATCAAATTCGAAGGCTGTAGGTCGCTGCACTACCAGAGTGTTGGCCTTGAGAGCAGGGGCGTTTTGTAAAGGTACACCACCACCACGTCGTTTATGCTGCAACGGTGAGCAGTTAGGCAGGTCGTGATATGATGCACCTCGTTGCTGGTGAAGTGCGGCGCGCAACAGCAGTCCACTCAAAGTCTTGATTGGTGGTAGCTTATCTGAAATTGGTATTACTTCACAACAATCACTAAATGAAACTACACGTTTCACTTTGGTGTTTAATTTGCGATTCTCGGTAATCGTTTTCACTTCCGTTTGTATGTGCTTAATTCGACTGAGCATGAAATCAGAGCCGTGATTTAGCATATTCATTCTTTGTGAAGCGTGAAAGTTTCTCAACTTGAGCTTATCCAATTGGTCTTTTATACGGAAAAACGAATTGTCCACCTGCTGATGGAGATGCGCCACTTCATCAATAACTTGTCGCAAGGTTTGCCTAGTCTTGTAATCAATGACTATGTCTTTGCGAAGTGTACCATCCAAGTAGTGATCAATATAGCCTAGACCAACCACATCATCAACCACATCATCAACCACATCATCAACCACATCATCAACCACATCATCACCGCCACCAGATGATGCGGTTAAGTCGTGTGGCTGTTCCACCAATGGTGTTGGGATTGGCATCATTAGCAGTTGCTGCAGCGTATATTGTAGTTCCATCAACGACGAAGTTTCATCAGAATCGGCACCTTCATCTAAATCATCATGAGAAATTTCTCCATCGCTTACATCAGGCAATGATTCCGGCAGGTGCATTGCTATCTCCTCATGTGACAGAATTGCTTTCAAATTATCCATTTCCGAATCGGTCTTGTTTTGCAATAATTGACGTAAAATGTCCCATGTTTCTGATTTGGATAAAGTTTGCTTATCTTTGCATTCTTCAATGAGCTTTGCGCTCAATTGAGGGAAACTTGTCTCATCCAGTTGTTGCAAATCATGGTCACCACCCCTTTGTACCTTGATCAATTTTTGTGCCAATTTCATCAAGTCTTGAGTGGGGTTATATGAAGTCTCTTGCATGGTTGAATTCCATATTTGTTCAAATACTGGGGACAAATGATCAATCTTTTGTTTGAGCGGTGCCATTTCTGGACTTGAAGGTAAATAGTCCATCATGTGCAAATACAAAGGATTCTGAATTGTGGCTAATTCTCAAAAACAATAGATCAAAATATTCTACTGCTGATGGATTTGCGTGCAGATTTATAAAATTTGAAAGAGTTGCGGAGACGTTGTTTTGCCCCCTTGTTAGCTGTAACAACGTATCCGACGTAGTAGTGGGCTCTGAATACCTTATATGGAGCGTTTGACTTGTTGTGTAAATCTGTTATTTTTTTTTTGTCTCCTTTCAATAAAAAAGGATCTTCATTTTAAAATCAAAACGTTTGTTTTTGTAACCGAAAAGATTTAACCTTAAAATCCCTCTCTCTTTGTATATATTTTGGTGACAAGGGCACGCACAGTTTTACCGCATTAGGAAATGTGATTGCAAAAATACCAAAATAACAACTTGAGAGTAAAGCACACGTACACATATGGATGAGAGGAAGAAGCCACATTGAATGCGTTGTGGTTACACTTTGTCAATATACGTTGCATGTTGATGTTTTTGGTCCTTCTATAGTAACCCCATGCTTCAGATAAGAATGCTACAGCAAGCAATGGTGTTCTAGAATCTCTTTAACTCAAAGTACGTATCATTCAGTGCAGGCATTGTTTCTTGGACTCTTCGCATTTTTTCAAAAAAATCATAAATGGATCCGCCTTAAAAATTTGTTTATGCACTTGATAGAAACGTTTTTGGACGAGCCTCGGCATGACCTTTGTCATAATGAAGATGTCGCAAAAACATTATTGCGACAATGTTTTTCAAAGAAAAGAAAAAACTAAAAACAAAAAAAAAAAAAAAAAAAGACTTTGTGATTACTGTCAACCAACTTCATCCACATTGCATATAACACATCATGTCATACGACTCTTATAGAGGCTCTGCTGGAGGAAGGGGAGGCGATTCCAATAGAGGTAGTGGCTATCGCGATGACTACCACAGCTCGAGTAATTCTTATCGAGGCGGCTATAGAGGTCGAGGTGGTGGCAGAGGAGGAAGAGGACTACCGTATCGTGGTGGTCGTGGAAGCTATAATGGAGGCTACAACTCGCAGTACTATGGCAGTCCCCATAGAGGTCGTGGCGGAGGACATTACAATAAATTTAACAGTTTCAGCGGACATGACGATAGAAGCAGAGGCAGTTCATATTCTGAGAATGAAGAACGAGAAGAGGGGCAATCTCCTCAATCTATGGAAAATAGACAAGGAAGTGTCGAGTATGATGAAGATGATGGTGGTGGACTCCTAGGGCCAGATGCATCTTATGGACGTGGTGGTCGTCGAGGGGGTCGTGGGGGTGGTCGTGGTGGTGATGTTTACAGAGGGGGATCTTTCCGAGGTAGTGGCTACAAAAGTCGAAACGGAAGCATACATCATCTGGGTGAGTTTTACAGGTCTGGCGGTGTAGTGGATAAAAGCTCTCGTCATTACAAGGACTTCCTACATGATACAAAATTAAAAGAGTTTCAAAACCCGTGGATAAACATCATGGGAATAACAGATGAAGCACAACAAGCAAGTTTAGAGGCTAACTACAATGAGCAAACCGCTACTGATGAAACTATTCGGGAACTACAAAGGAAAAAGATGAAATTGGAAATGGCAATCTCGAGTTTGGAGAAACATGCGGCTAGAGAAGAATTGCACGTGCAGCTAACAACAGAGAAATTGGACGAATTTGTGTATATGTAATGGTAATGGGAATTTTGTATTTCCTTATTGTATCCTTGTAAAAACTTGCTCTGTGTATACTCTCCCTATCCGCGTTTGAACTCGATTCTCGAATCTGCTCAACAAAAAAAAAAAATCGAAAACCAAGAATTTACAAGGACAACCCATAACCCAAAGCTTCTTCTTATTCACCATGTCAATAATAGAAGAACTATTCCAATCGCTTCCTAATAACCCAATTGTATACTACACATTGGTGTTTGCCTTACTAGTTGGTGTTTTCAAGTTAACCACTTTTGTTCTCAAATTTGGTTCCTTACTTTTTGACATTTTTGTCGTACCTCCCGTCGATTTCGTTAAGTATGGTGCACACAGTGGCAAATGGGCAGTTGTCACCGGTGCTTCTGACGGAATTGGGAAGGAGTTTGCTTTGCAGTTGGCTAAACGTGGATTGGCTATTGTGTTGGTGTCAAGAACGAAATCAAAATTGGAGGCTGTGGCTGAAGAAATTACTGCCAAATACAAGGTTGACACTAGAATTGTTCCATTTGATGCGGCACTGGATGATGACTCTAACTACTTGGAGTTGGAAAAGACGGTTTATGACTTACCAATTACTGTTTTGATCAACAATGTTGGACAATCTCACTCCATCCCAGTTCCATTCTTGGAAACTGATGCTACTGAGTTGAGAAACATCATAACCATTAACAACACAGCTACGTTGAGAATCACTCAAGTTATTGCGCCAATTATTGCTGCTACTGTTGAAAAATCACGTGGCGCAACTAGAGGTCTTATTTTGACAATGGGTTCTTTTGGTGGATTGTTGCCCACCCCTTATTTGGCTGTTTACTCTGGCTCCAAAGCCTTTTTACAACAATGGTCAAATGCATTGGCTGGAGAATTAAACCCTGAAGGTATTGATGTTGAGTTGGTCATTTCATATTTGGTAACCTCAGCGATGTCCAAGATTAGACGTTCATCATTGACAATTCCGAATGCAAAAGACTTTGTTGCTTCTGCATTGAAAGGAGTTGGTCGCAGAGGTGGTGCCCAAGAGAGGTTTGCTACTACTACACCATACTGGGCACACGCTTTAATGCATTTTGGAATTGATAATACCGTTGGTGTTTATTCCAAGATCGCCAACAAGATTAACCTCAACATGCACAAATCAATTAGACAGAGGGCTTTAAGGAAGAAGGCAAAGACTGCTGCTGCTGCTGGTGCTACTATTAGTGCTGAAAAGAATGATTAGTCTTGAATGGATGTATATATCCGAGATCACGTGTAGAGATAAGGAACATTCTAGAAATGAGATGAATCTTCTCGATTATCGCACAATGAAGAGAAAAAAAATGTGTAGTGTAAAAAAGTTGGTAGCAAATGTTGAACAAAACTGATTCCATGACATTCACCAGATTTTCAAAAAATTGAAAATTAATTGCTATTTTTGTATAGTAATCGATACTTTTTCTTTCGGTCTATAAGTACTTATCCTAATCTCAATTGATTTTCCCATTGGGTTATACAGTCGTCAACAATCATGGTTAAGGATACAAAGCTATACAATTTACTCGGCGTTGAGCCAACTGCTAATGAAGCAGAGATTAAAAAAGGATACAGAAAACAAGCATTGAAATACCATCCTGATAAACCAACTGGAGATACTGAAAAGTTCAAGGAGATTTCCGAAGCATTTGATATTTTGTCCAATCCCGACAAGAGAGAAGTGTATGATCAATACGGTCTAGAAGCAGCAAGAGGTAATGCGCCAGCTGCTGACCCTGGCAATCCATTCGGAGGAGCGGGTGGTGGTGCTGGTGGCTTCAACTTTGGTGGTGGAAGTGGTGGTGGTTTCAGGTCCTCAGGTGGAGGTTTCTCTCAAGCCGATGCATTCAACATCTTTTCACAAATGGGTGGTTTTGGTATGGGAGATGATGGTTTCACTTTTAGTCTGAGTGGTTTCGGTGGTGGTGCTGGTGGGTCTCCATTTGGTGGTGGCGCTGGCGGTTTCAGATCAGCTGGTGGTGGTATGCCAGGTGGATTTGGTGGTCGCCAGCAGCAAAGACCAGAACCAGATACTGTATCAATACAACTACCAGTATCCTTGGAAGACTTGTATAAAGGTGCTACTAAAAAGATGAAGATTACTAGAAAAGATGCCAATGGAACCAGAGAACAAAAAGTATTGGAAGTTAATATAAAACCAGGCTGGAAGTCAGGTACAAAGATCAATTTCGCCAACGAAGGTGACTACCAACCAGAATGTGGTGCCAGACAAACTATACAATTTGTTATACAAGAGAAACCCAACCCCATCTTCAAGAGGGATGGAAACGATATAAAGATGAATGTTCATTTATCATTCAAGGAATCACTTTGTGGGTTTGAAAAGGATGTTACCACTTTGGACGGAAGAAGGATTTCATTAAGTAGATCCAGTCCCGTTCAACCAAACTCAACCACAAACTACCCAGGTTTGGGAATGCCAATAAGTAAAAGTCCTGGTCAAAAAGGTGATTTGGAAATCACATACAAGGTCGACTATCCATCATCATTAACCCCAGCACAAAAGCAAGCTATTTTGGACAACTTCTGAGAGCCGTTGCTGCTTGTTATGTAACGTATAGAGAGTAATGCATATAATTCTAAAGACTCTTGCTTTTTGTTTTGTATAGAATTTACTGGTGCGCGAAAACCAAAAGTTCATTACACTACTAGTGACCATAACATGTCCGTGATACTAGCTTCGGCTGGGTATGATCATACCATTAGATTCTGGGACGCCCTTACTGGTGTGTGCTCAAGAACAATTCAACATACCGACTCTCAAGTCAATCGATTAGAGATTACCTCCGATAAGCGATACCTCGCAGCAGCAGGAAACTTGTATGTGAGATTATACGACATACGGCAAGGTGGAGCTATTGGGAACACATCAGTTCAGAATAATAATGCCGGGTCATCAAATAGCAACAACCCAAACAACAACCCAGTCATGACCTTCGAAGGGCACAGCACAAATGTCACGTCATTAGCATTTCAAGCCGACAACAAATGGATGGTGACATCAAGTGAAGATGGAACTGTGAAAGTATGGGACGTGAGATCGCCGTCCGTGCAACGAAACTATAAACATAATTGCCCCGTAAATGAAGTTGTTATACACCCAAATCAAGGTGAGTTGATCAGTTGTGATCAAGACGGTAATATAAGAGTATGGGACCTTGGTGAAAATCAATGTACGCATCATTTGATCCCTGAAGATGATGTACCAATAAACTCACTAAGTGTTGCCAGCGATGGATCAATGCTTGTTGCTGGAAACAACAAGGGTAACTGCTATGTTTGGAGTATGCTGAATCAAAAGGATCTCACTTCGTTGACACCGGTGACAAAATTTCGATCACATCTGAAGTACATCACTCGAGTGTTGTTGAGCACAGATATGAAACATTTGGCGACCTGTTCAGCAGACCACACAGCAAGAATATGGTCAACAGAACAGAATTTCGCTTTGGAAACCACATTACAAGGGCATCAGAGATGGGTTTGGGATTGTGCATTTAGTGCCGATAGCGCATATCTAGTTACTGCATGCTCCGACCATTACGTGAGGTTGTGGGATCTTTCCAACAGTGAGACCGTAAGGCAGTACAATGGACATCACAAGGGAGCTGTATGTGTAGCATTAAATGATGTATAGAAAAAGCAAAACTTATGTAAACAAAGTGAAAAAAGAAAAGAAACGACGTGGCCCCATTTGTCTCACATGTAGTCATCAGAATCAAAAGTATGAAACAAGGTGACTTGCTCTTGCCTTGCATTGAATATGAGGAAACGGGTCTTTGTGATAAATATGTTGGCATTGGCATAACTAAACAATCTCTCCAAGCAAGAATGAATACTTCTCTTCGACTTGGTGGGATGGTAACCTTGACGAAGTTGCAACAACTTTTCCTCCACGTATTGAGTTTCAAATTTGCACTTGACATGTTTGTAAAAGAAATATGCACATCGGGCAAGTAGTTCCATTGACTCTTCAAATGTACCAAAAAAAGTATCAACCTGCTCCTCCACTAACACAGCCATCAAATTCTCAATTCGTTGTGCCAACTCCATAAACAAACACTCGTCAAAAAACAATTGGCTGCTTAAATCAGCAGGGAACTTGACTG
Organism: Lodderomyces parapsilosis; assembly: GCF_000182765.1. Classification (NCBI taxonomy): domain Eukaryota; kingdom Fungi; phylum Ascomycota; class Pichiomycetes; order Serinales; family Debaryomycetaceae; genus Lodderomyces; species Lodderomyces parapsilosis. Next base: position 1,018,415 of record NW_023503281.1, on the reverse strand, counting down.
CAAAAAGAACTCGTGCATAATACTTCAACCCCTCCAACCCAGTGTCAAAGTCAGTACACTCACATGCATCATTACTGATCTTTTGGACAATCACATTGAATGGAAAAGTATACAATGCAAATACTTTAGTTGTCATCACCTCATCAATCAATCGTTTGATAAATGAAACTCGGGTGGGGACAATTTGAAAAGTTTCAAGTGTATCAACTAATAATCTAACCAACGCAGGTGCTCCATTTCTCTCAATCAACCCAGCAAATTCTTTTAACAATAAGCTAAAATAACCGTCATCATTGATATTGTAGTTTGATTTTGGAATGAGGATAATTGCAATGAGGAAATTTCGAATTTGAATTTGCCGTGTGTACACATCCAAGTCAAACGGATGAAAGCATTTTGAACAGGATTGTTCCTTCAAGATGGTATTTGGTGTGGTTAGAGTAGCATTTAAACTAGATGACTTGATTTGTTTCAAACATTCGTTGCACTGCATGGTGAAAAACACATCTTGTTTCATTAAACACAACTGACATTGACAATGAAAGTGGTACTTTGTGAGTAACTTGTATGCACGGATTTCAACTGGAGCACCGACGTTGATGTAGTTGACAGTGATTTCCTCATTGGCTTGGATTGGTAAACTGTTAACCACTGAGTACTGTTCATAACCCGATTCAATTTGCAAACAGTTTGGCAAACAACTGTGATTCAAAATAGCAAATTGAGGATCCAAGAATATACCAACACGTTCATGATGGTGATTCATCAATACTGATTGGTTAACCATTACGACATTGACTAAATTTTCCAAAAATTTCCAATTACTCTTTGCCATTTTAATTTGACCCTTTTTGAAAAATTCCATAGCTAAGGAGTACTCTTTGAAATAGGAATGAAACAAGTCAATCATTTGAGCTTTTATTGAGTCCCTCGCATTTCTCAACTCACTAGCAAGACGAATCTGTCGTTGGTGAGTACACAAGTTATTGACTTTGCTGGCAAATTCACTATCCTCTAAATAGTTGAACATGACTAAGAATGTCAATAAAATGATTCTGTTGGTCTCCTTATTGGTCTTAGTGTTGATGATCATGGACTGGAAAATCTCTTGATATTTTGTAATGTACACTGGTGGAGTGTCATTGTAGTCATCAAAAAGAACAGCAATAGTCGTAACATCCATAATGTGTGAACCAATTGTAAAATCAACGTTAGCAACGACACGTCTCTCCCCTGGAATAAGATCTTTACCAACAACCCTCATTCTCTCATTGGATACAGTATCGTAGAATTCCCGCTTACAACTTTCATCACTAGGAAACATATAAACATCCTGGATTAATTTGATAGCCAACCTAAATTTCCAATATTCCGGGCTATCTTTGTTCTTTGAAGTTTCCATTTGAATTTTGGCAATATTAAATTTGTCTAGGGTACTGAGCTGTGACATGATTATGGGAGAAGTGGAGTTTTTTGCAACCAAAAACTTAACTTGGGGGTGGTACTTTTATTGATGGAAACAAAAATGGTATCTAAATGAAACTTTGAAGTGTTTGACATTAGTTGCAATGTTAGTTGCTGTATAGAAGTGTGGAAACTTTAGTTACTTAGTTATGCTGATATATAGGGGTGTTTGTAATGCTGGAGTATGTTTTAAGAACACTCTTCTTTTTTGTGCATCAAATTTTGCAAACCATTTGAATTTTCCTTGATGTAACATTTTTGCACCAGTCGCAAAAGGGCAGCCATAGTCAAACAGCCAGCATCGATTAAGTCAACACAAAAGCCGTGTGGGACTCTCAATTTCCAAGCAAGCTACTGGCAGCCCCTTCACGGCCTCTGAATCTTGATAGAATCACCCTCACAGCATCACATAATCCTAAACCAACCATGAAAAAAGTTATTGAAAGGGGTTTAAAAGTCCACCCCAAAGCATGCTCATTTATTACTCTATACAGTCCGTGTGAAAAAGATTCTTTATAATACGCTCCACCTACCCTAACAAGTCAATGGATGTTTCACAACTTAAATCGTACTCCTCTTCAGCTTGACCCCCAGTGGCTCCACTAGTCTGCCCTTGGTGACTCTCTTCATCTTTTTGTGGCTCATCAGTTCTGTCCCCCAGTTTTGGTTCTTGGCCTTCAGTTGTATATGTCATTAGCTCATCCTGGAAAAATCCACCCACCTCCATTATCCACGCCAAATATTCATCAACCCAACACCTCACTATCCACCATGCTCCAAATCCGTCGCCACTTTTAAGACTTATTTCTCGAAGAATGGACGTCAACAAGTTTGAGGATAGTAGCAAAAACATTCGAGGACTGACAGTGGGGAATTGTGATGGTAATCCACCAACAAAATTGGCATATGTTTGCATGAGTGAACTGTTTTCATCTGAAGGAGTTTCAACTATTTTGACAACCTCTTCACTTAATATGAAAATTAAAGTATTCAAGTTGGATTCATCGGCGCAAGGAACATCTCTTGAAACCATCTCAGTAAAGTTTAGCTTTTGCCAATCTTGCAACATAACTTGTTTTTCAGTATCGTCATTCAATATCCTAGATGCAGTGGATCCAGTTTCAATGACCTTGATTAAACGATTGAGTAAATTGACAAAGTGTTTGGCCATTTTTAATTTCATTGTAATGAAAGTTTTCGAATTTCGTGAGTTGATAATGGAATTAGCTAACGTACGTGTATAGTTTGATGCAATTGTCTTCAACTGATTGATATTTTCCTGAGGCATCAAATATTGCATATGCAATTTGCTCAACATTCGTACCATTTTTTTGTACATGAGCAAATCACATTGCTGCACCCACTCAATCACTGAGTCAGCGGTGTACAACTTGGAAACGGGAGACGATAATATGCTGTTAAAATTGTTGAATGTTGAAAATAGTCGTTTTAGTTGCATGAATCGAAGTGACTCAAATATTGTATTGACATGAACTTTGTACAAGGAGGATAATGTATCAGCGATATCGCGGTCAGTGTCTTTTGGTAGGTATGAATATATGGGTGGTAGTTCTATTGGTGTATATGGATACGACTTGGTGGCTACTGATTCCAGCCCCAAGAGCTTGAATAAATCGGGTACGTACTTCATATGCGACACCAGTGGTAGCTGATCCGAAGTGGGGAACGAGGAGAGCACTGATGGTGAATTGATAGCGCTGTAAGTCGGTGTTTCCCCTCCAAATGTTGATCTTGGTGATTCTTCATACGAGACTGATGAAGTTGTTGACAATGGGGACTGAGCAGCAGAGACTGCGCCGATTCCAGGGCGAACTGGAGATTGCAATTGTAACAGCGTGGCAAAATCTGATCCCAATGATTGTCCTCTGTGATGAGATCGCTGTTGTTGCTGCTGCTGCTGTTTCTGAATCAACTGCAGTTGCATACTTTGCTCACCTTTCAATCGAATTCCACAATAATGATATTTCAGTTGTCCTCTCATTCCCAACCTTCGCGTTGTTATTGTTGGATATAAAATTCTCACCAATTTACCAAAACTGGCAGGAGACAAAGGCGATAGACTATTGTCAGCGCAAATTTGGACATACCTGGCATATATTCTGTTACGAGGTATAACTGCGGTTGGTGAAACCTCACACGATGTCAATAGCCACACCATTCCAAAAACCAGTCGTTGTGTTTCTTTTGTATTTTGGGGCTTTTCTGTCGTTGCTAATGGCGAGGAAGTTGGAAACGTAGCAGATGATCCTTCCTGTGATGTCAATCTCGAACTTGACGATAAGCTGGAAGTGTCATACTCCAGTTCTTTTATTCTTCTTGCCAACTCAGCCAATGGTATGTTTACTTTTGCATGTGCCATACTTTTTAATTCATCCTCGTATGCAGTGGAGTGTAAAACAGATGAGATGGAGGAGTTATTTCTTTTGTGCCTTTTGACATTTAATGGTGGTTGAGGTGGCCCCTTTTGCGCATTCTCTTGTAGTGTATCATACTGTAGTTGTGATGCTATATGTGGTTGCAGTGTGTACAGAGATGAGGTAGTTGTCTGGCTGAATCTACTTTGCTGACTCGACTCATCAAGTGGGTTACCTGTTGATGACAGGCTTGGAACCGGCTCGTATTGTGATTCCAGACTCAGTGCCATTTGTGAAGTTGGATGGTGTGATTCTCCTTGTTGCAACGGTCGCAGGTACTGATGTTGTGGTGGTTGAGGCGGCGGACCTAAAGAAGCGCCATAAGTAGTAGGTTGTTTTGTAAATGCAATGTTACTGTGCTGGTCAGTAACTCTATAATTAGGAAATCGTTGTGATTGAGGCATGCTTAAGTTGATGCTTTCTTGTGTCATATATGCAGGGTGTGAAGAAGCACCGTAATATTGCCCTGGTGGTTGTGACGAAGGAGGTATGCGTTGCGATTGAACATAGGTGGGAGGGTTCAATGGTTGCATATAATGTTGTTCGGGAATTTGTTCTTGAAAGTACTCAGGTTGGGCTTGCAAGGGTGGAAATGTAGTTGGTTGTTGTTGGTATTGCTGATGAGTTGTTGATAATTCCAGATCTGCGGAAGAGAAGTCTTGCAAGGATCCCTGCTGAGGTAGTACATGTTGATATTGTTGAAGAGGTTGCTGTTGCTGTTGCTGTTGCGCTTGCTGTTGCTGTTGCTGTTGCTGTTGCTGTTGCTGTTGCTGTTGCTGTTGCTGTTGCTGTTGCTGTTGCTGTGATTGGGGTAGCTGAGATGACCTTTGTTGGGATGAATAGTGGTCAAGGTTCATATAATCATCAGCTTTTTGGGTCTTGAATGCAATGGGTATCTATGATCTACTAACGTATGCAACAAATGAAACAGTGAAATTGAAGGGTTCTATGTAACAGGTAACCGGGAAACAGAATTAAATGTAACTCACAACGAAGAATGAGCAATAAAAACGAATGCAAAAGGTGTGCAAAGATTGTTGTTGGGTGGTGTTCTTGGTCTTGGTAATGGTAGGGGAGATTGTCAAGTGGTGAAATGTTACCACTATCTTAATAGGCGTAGGATCTGTTGTATGTTAATGAGTTTAGTCTTTTGTTGATAGGAGCAGTTTTGATGTTGAGTAAAAAATAACAATTGTGGTAAGATCTAGGAGTGAATATTATAATATAAATGAGCACGTTACAATATTATTATTTTTGTTGTGTTGTTCCGATAGGGAAAGATCTTGAAGGGGTTGAGTTGGTTTTATACCTGATCTGGTTAAAAATAAAATTAGCAGATCAAATCAAGCTTGAAATTGAAAAATTGAAAAAAAAAAATAAAAAAATAAAAATAAAAAATAAAAATAAAAAATAAAAATGGAAAAACAACTCCATACACAATTAGTTTTGTCATGATACACATCACTATTCAACGAAATGCGCTTCTAAACGAAATTAGACTTATGCTCAATGAACCTCATAGGCATTAGTTCAGAAGCATAATCGTATAAAGATAAATATTTACGTAAGATTAGTCATGGCGTATGACTAAACACAGGCAAACTCTAACATTTGATAGAAAAGTGGGCTCATTTTGCAGTGTCAATTGAGTAAATTCGCATGACGAAAATCGTATTCATCTTCTCGAAGCGGAACACCACAGCCTTGCGATTGGCCATATCCCCGTCTCATCAGTGAGGAGAGACAAAAAGGTCTCACAATGTATTGGAGGTAGGTTATAAAATTGTCCGCATAACTATCGGAACTGCCCTAGTACGTAGTAATAGAAATCAGAACTTACTATCGTATCATGGAAATCATTGATAACGTTTCTTCTCTATGTCAAGTTGAGTGAGGAAATGCACCCTTTTCAGATTGCATCGACCAAAGCTCATACGTCAACCCAAGCACAGCCAATTTTTTGTTCCTAACTTCCTCCATTTTCGCTTCGATCTCGTGCGAACCTTCGCTGCCTTGTTGGAGCGACAGATACATTAGACCTCTCCTTATTTTGAGCCTCACACATCTCATCTCAAGAAAAAAAAAAAAAAAAAAAAACTAAGTTCATCTTACAACCAACCTTTACTCCATTTACAGTACCCAGCACCTCCTTTTAGAAATGGCCATCCTCAACTCCAACCCAGAGATTCTATTACGTAAACGTAAAAATGCTGATCGTAAAAGATTAGAGAAACAGGAGCAAATCAAGGAAAAAATCGCTGCTTCCAAGAAGGCCAAATTACAACAAAAGAATAAATTCATTAGAGCAGAAACTTTACTAAGTAATCACAAGTCCAATGAAATTGAACGCAAGAGGATCAAGAAGGTGTCGAAAAAGATCAATAATAGTAATTTGCCAACTTCAATAAGCAACAGTGGAACTACCACCAATAACGAAGTTCAAGATCAAGGAGAATACAAGTTATTATTTGTCATCAGAATACCTAACCATACAAAGGGACTAAAAATCCCCAAAAAGGCATACCAAATCTTGCAAGTGTTGAAGTTGATTGAATCTAATACCGGTGTATTTGTTAAAGCTAATGAATCGACCATCAAATTATTAGGATTAATTGCCCCATACGTCATCATTGGACAACCATCAATTTCATCAATACGTAAACTATTTCAAAAAAGAGCTCGTATAATGGTTGACGAAACCGATGCCGAAACTGGCGAGATTCAATCAAAGGTGGTTAAATTGGACAATAATCAAGTAGTTGAAGACAAATTTGAAGAATTGGGGCTTATTTGCATTGAAGATTTGATTTATGAATTGATAAATTTGAGCGACAATTTTATTGCCATCACTTCATGGTTGTTGCCGTTTAAATTGAATGCGCCGGTTAATGGATGGGGACCACAAGCTAAATTGGCGAGATTGCAATATGCAAACGATCATAAAGTGGAAGTGTCATTGGCTCAAGATTACAAGTTGAAGGAAGTTGAAGATTTTGATTCTATTATTGATCAGCAAAATTAGTGTTGCTTTGAAAGAAATATATGGGAGTTTTTCCTTAGAGACTTTAAGTATATGAAGCTGTATGTACACAATTTAGCGCATAGATGTAATTTGCATAGGGGAGGTGGTAATGCACTGTAGTGTTGCGCTAATCTTGAAATCAGTGTGTTGTTAAAGTGGAAACAAACTTTGCGTGTAAAAGCTTCAAGGAGTACATTTGTGGGACGGAAACGCGGGATACATTCCATACATTTCTACTTGCCTTCTCGTCGGGACGCCTCCTTGCCTTATCTCTATCTACACTACAGATCGACTAAAAGATCAACCCTGGTGACCTGTATTGCAATAAGATCTCCAAAAAGAAAATTCTACAATGCAATCGTCGATCTTTTTGCTGTATAGGGGACATACAGAGGAATAAAATGCAATGTAGAACTTGTTAAACACAAGGGCAGTTCTATGCAAACCATATCTTACTTATTCATATCCAGTCTCTGATCGGCAATCCTTTCGAATATAAATTAACCTGTATAGAAGGACGCATTTAGTATTATCTTTTAGCCATTGCTACATTGAAATCAAAATAGCACTTCAAGCTTCTTATTGTTAAGATAGTGACGTCAACTTTCGAGAACAAAGGGCTTATCACGGTTGGGTAAATCCGTTATTTTTGTTGGTTGCAATGAATGGAAAAAGAGTTTGATTTTGTTTTCGCCAATTCTTTCCTACGATGCTATAAAGGAAAAGCGCATAACCATGATCCACTCTGTTCATGGTAATGTTAGGTGATTCAACTCATATCCGCGGTTAAGTCACTTCTTCGAAAAAGCTAGAGTCATGGATAGTAGATGATGATAATTTGCAATCGTTGAAAAGCTTATTAGGCTACTTTCGACCGGAAGATACAAAACAATCACTGGAGTTGCGATTAACTTATTCATCCAAGCTTTCATGTGATCTCCGCTGGCATGTGATTCTCAACTCCGGAAAAGAAATCGGTGTGCCAAATTTCTATCTCTCTGACGCTTTTGAGTATCCCCGGCTATATGAGGTCAAAAGTATGAACTTTGATATTCACGTATATACTAATTGCACTTGGGATAGGGAAAAAAGAAGTAGAAACAATGAGGGGTAAATTCATGTCATTTCGGAAAGGTTTTTTGCGAAATCGAACAAAAAAAGTACTAAAATTCGAAATGCAAAAAAGCAACCGAGGCGGGCAAACGCATGTGCCAACATCGTTGTGGTTGGTACATCAAGGTGAGCACAAAACTGTGCGAAGATTTAATTTGTGGCGAAAACCAAGCCAAACAATAACTAGTTGTGGTTATTTTCTCTCGAAGAAGACGAAGAAGAAAGTCGAGTAGGATGTTACGGCGAAAACACAAAGAACAAGTTTGGAATCTGTCAATAAAAGATAAAAAAATATTCCGGAACTTACTTTTGTGTGAATTTTATGGTTTCAATACCGTGTGGAAGAGTAAACATTGGTAAAAGTAGTTGTTTCAACATTTTGAAATTTTCTTTGCTTCAAAATTCAAGTGAAATTTGTTGTCATTCAAAGGCACTCCTAAACTCTCTAAAAATTGCCCAGAAGGTAGTCTCTTGTTCCCCCGCTCATGTGCTTGGTTTGTTACGTCAACAACTCTAAATTGAAGTCTTATGTAAGGAGTTAACGAGTTTAAAAAAGTATAAAGTTGAAAAAGCAAAGGACTTCGTTTGTGCATAGAGGTTACATTGGAAAACAACCATTTGGCTCAAGAAAGAAAAAAAAAGAGAAAAACACACACATCCAATTATGATCATAAGCAAAAAAAGCATTAACGATATCTTGCTTAAATCGCATCCACTCAGAGTACCAGAGGATCAAGAGCGGAGCGTATTTTTCGCACTCCGTTCGCTTCGTATTCTTCTATACGTCTAAGCATGAAGCGACAGGGCCCACGCCTTTGTCAACTTCTTGGCAAGCTCAACTACGAACAGCATGTTTTGATAAAAACTTCCTCTAATACGCAGAGTTTAGGGAGTTGCGAACCACGAGAAACAACGGAATTGTCAAAGGCTAAAACTTTCGTCCGGAAGTTAAAAACTACAAACAATCAAACCTCTTCTCATTAATACTTTCTATTTTTGTTTTTTATTTTTTTTTTTTTGGTTTCAAAAGCTTTTGTTCCGTCCCTATTGTCTTCGCTTGTGCAATTTCAGAAATTCCGCTTCCATTCTGGTTACATTCTTGTTCATTGCTCCCGGAAATGGCGAAAACAGTTGCACATTTAGAAAAATAAACAACCAGTTCAAGAATAATCTGAAATTAATACAATGTTGAGATTGGCACATTCCATTCGCTTCGCTCTACTGCTGCGCAATGGCACCCATTGTGTGTATAGAGCGTTATAGATTTTGCGTAGGTTGCCGATTTTTCCAGTAGTCCCAGTGGTCCCGCATCCGAATCATCCACTCAATCGCGGTTAAAATGCAACATCCAAACGCATTATTGTTATTGTGTTTTTATCTCTCATGCACCAGCCTCAAAAATTGAGAGGTATGGTAGTGTATCCCGTACCAAATTTAGCTTTATCCTTTTTTTGTTTTTTGGTTTTAACTACACAAAAAAGCAACTCGAATGAGCGCAAGAGCATATTGAAAAGGTTCTTTTTTTTCGGCTTCAGCCGCTAGTGAACAGGGAGACTTCTAAAAGTTGCAGGAAATAATACAGCTGCTTACCTTTGGGGGGGGGGGGGGGGCAAAACATTTGTATCCAGAAGAAGAAAGTGATTTTTTCGAAGCTTCAGCCCTCGGTAGGAGTTACCTTTTTGTGTGTCTAAAATTTCTGCGCAACTTTACACAACTATGGAGTTTGGCCACTTGTTACACAAACATAGCTACTCTACCAAAAATTGATTATCTGTGCTTCTTGTAATTCTTGTTTTTTTATTTCTATTATAATTGAGTTCTTTGTGTGAAGTTCTGCGATAAAGATATTTTGTTGGGTTTAGTCTTGTTCGATTGGACAAGGTAAGGTTTTTATTTGGTACACTTTATGTAGGTATAGTTGGATACCAATAATTGGGACTTTTCTTTCTATTGCAACTTCAGTCATTCACAACTAGAAAACGGCAAATCAAAGAATGAGGGATTATATGTGTGCGGATTTAAGGTTTTCTAGTTAGCTTTATTTATCATGAGTTAGCCAAAACCTAGTCTCTTTTTTTTGGCTATTTTACTTTACTTTAGCCACTTGTGCATAAATAAAATTCTCAGAAGAAATTAGAACTAATGGGAATATGTAGAACATCATGCAAAAAGTCCAGTTGATAAACGTGAACTACCATATCGTAAAAAAGCGATATAGAGCTCGAAAAGTGAAAGTTACGATTCAGCATCGTAAATGTTTAGGTCGTTGCTTTGGATACACTAGCATAAACTCATAACTGGTGAGCTCGAAAATGCACACTTTTAAAGTAAACACTAAATCCATTCAAAAATAATATTCTTAAAATTTGGTTAAATAACCGTAATTACATAGTATCGCACTGTGTAACACCATTCTCTTGTGTGAATAGAGAGAAGTACGATGGATACGTACGTAGTCTCTCGGTGGTAGTGTAAATAGAGCCAAAACTAAACCTTTTTAATCTAAAATTACATTTTGTGCAACACTTGTTTTCCTCACATAATCCTGGCAAACGTATGCAAATGTAACAAGCAAAGCACACATAACTTGTGATATTGTGTATCTCTTTCTCTTTTGTTGCTTCGTTTTTTTGTTTTTTTTTAGGGAAAAATATAACACACTCAGCTTATTTTATCATCTGATTTTGAAGAAGACTCAGATGGTAACATGGTGATGGAATGCACTGGAAGACCCGTCAAAAGTTAACCACTGTTTTTTTATGGCTTCTATTGTTTTAATTTGTCTCAACTCTGTCTCTGGTTTGTAGTCTTTTTGGATCTTTCTGCATGTTATCTTACAGTATAATTGGACACTGCTTACTGTGTGTAAGTGTGTGTGTTTGGTACCACCGTAAGATGCGCCCATCAAGAGTCACATTGTTATCACAACGCACGCCCTCATTAACTAACCTCTAGGCGGACCAAGTCGCCTCTTCAAATCACTCACCACCACTGTGAACCCCCACCTGTAACTGTACTCAGCGTTTTCCTGTTTGGGGTGGTTGCATTACAGGTCTAGACCCTTGCTTCGATTCTACCAAATAAAACCTCAGACCAAGGATTATGTGTGACTAAGAACCGCCGGATGTCTTGGAAATTGATACGTTTGAACTTTTTATTGTTGTTGTAGCCGCCTTTCTTGAAAGTTGCTTTTTGATTTCAGCGGGGCAGTTTTCCCGTTGGATGCAAACTTTAGAATATATGCTCATATGCTCTTTCTTGCTTTTGTTTTTTGTCACACATGCTCCTCCAATCTTGTGGCAGTTGCTGATCGAAGTAAGGGAGGATGAGAGAGAAGGAATGTTTCCAGTCGATCCGTGTTTCAACATATACGTTTGGAAGTCTTGCATCCTTTTGTATCTCCCCTATTTGAATATGTACTTATTGGTACTTGTAAGACATTCTTTGTCTATGAACAATAATAAGAGTCTCTACAGAATAGCTCTTTTGGTGAAAAAGCAAATATAATAATTGATACTTTTGTGTTCAATTTTATGCTTTTTGTTTTTGTTGCAATGAAATATCCCATTGTACATAAAGTCTAAAAAAACAATAAAACCAAGACAAATAAAAATAAAGCAACAAGTATGAGCCTTTTTCAATTACATACAAACGCACAATATATGCATTTACTTGAGATACTGTATAGTACTCTCTTTGACCAAACATCACACAATGCAAGTCAAACATCAACAAGAATAGAATGCTCTCTCCCCAAGGAAAACCTCGCTTTTCTTTTTCTTTCTCTTTCTCTTTCTCGCCCCTACTTTTTGTGTTACAAGAACTATAACCCTACCTAAATATTATATTTTTTTTTATTTTATTTTATTATTTTGTTTATATAAATACCCACAACATCTTGGTACCTTTTTGTTTACATGTTTTTACATATATTGTCCCCCTTTATCTTTTCTCATATCACATTTATACAAACTATAACTACATAAACACTCATAGAAGAAAAAGCGGGATCTCCAGTTTCCAGTTTAAATACTTTTTTTTTGCAATTTGATTTATATTTTCATTTTTTTTCTTGTTGATTCCCTAGACTCAAGTCAAGAACCCTCGTGGTCACTAAAACTCCTAACACATATACTAAGGGAATTCACAGATCTGAAACTGTACGAATTCATCGATTTTATTCCGATTAACTTACTCATAAAGAGGGACGTCTCAATCTGAATCAGACGCTTTGTTCACAGTATCAACTATATTATCACTTGAGTCATTTCCCGCCCCAAATTTATTCCGAAAATGGCAGGCTTGTTAGATCTATTGAATGCTGATGAAATACTCAATAGGCAACAGCAACAACGAGAAAAACAAACTCGTGGGCAAGAAGACTCGCAAGCACATCATCAACAAGATCTTCATACTGTCAGCCACAATCACTGTTTCGGATCGGCTCAATATCACGATCAGAAATCTCCTAGAGCTTTTATTACACCGCCACCCACATACTCGTGGAAAGGCAATTCAACTGCTAATTTTACAGATCCATTATCGAGTATCAAGTCGGAAAATCAACTTGCCTCTTCAATGTCTTCTATAAATTCATCACCTATCGAACTTGAAAGGAATATGTCTATGGTTATTAAACAAGAGCTGACAAGGGATGTCAATACGGCTTTTTCTTCAGTATCACCACAACAACCATGTTCACCTTCAAAGTTGTCAGTTACCGAAACAGGATTGTTGAGCTCTTTTACCCCCAAGAGTGTCGCTGCCAACAAGTCGGCATTACCCTCCGATTCACACAAACCACTTTTTCAATTACGTGACAAGATCCCCAAATCCAAAATCAATAAGCGTATTCTTGCCAATAAACGATTTGTCAAGTTTGCCATACGACGTAAGTACTCCACCAAGAAAAAGATTAGTGACACTCGTCAACTGAAGTTGCATATCAAGTCATTAAAAGCAGGTATCAAGATCAAGTTGACAAAATGTGATGACTTGTTTAGTTTATATCACTGTTTAATACCATTCACTGATGAACGAAAGATTTACAGTTTGTTTAAGGATGACACAGCTATTAGAGAGTATAACGAGACAGTTGCTGAGTACGCCAATACAAGTGATATCAAACTGCAAAGTAACAACAACATGAACAAGTGTCTTGTCTCAAAAGGCCTACAACTAATTGATAATAATGTGGTTGACTTAACTGAGTATTCCAACAAAATTATTAAATCATTTACTAGTGAACTGAACCAATCTACACCAACGTTTAATTCACTAGATACTGCAGTAAATACACTTTTCAACTCCAAAGAGTTTACCTTGGTTCGTATAACAAGATCAACAACCGATGATATTCATGGATCATCGATTTTGAAATTGGAAACTGCAACGCCTGGTGATTACACATTGATTGATGATGAAGAAAACTCGGATGAAATGTTACATTCACTTGGAAATCAAGGTGAAGTTCCCAACAATTTGTTTTTCAAAAAGATTATTGCTAGACCACGGTACAAGAGTAATATGAAGATTTATTTCATCCCTTGTGATCGAGTTAATTATTCATTGTACACGGATTGTCGTTCATTTGAACGTGATTTGTTTAATGGTATTTTGCAAGTTGCATTTGAAGATTTGGAGCAATGTCTTTGTCATGGCATAAAGGGGTTGGACAAGGTTGATGCTGATGATGTGAGTGGAGTTAAGCGAGTTTTTGGGTTTGCGAGAAATGTGTATTGTACGTTTCCTGTGGAGGATGCTTTGAAGAGGTTTAAGCTCAGTTTAATTGAGAGTTTGAAAAGTGGAATGGAGGAAGAAATGGGCGAAGATGATGTAGTTGAAGAAGCCAACGACTTGGTCAGAGATATTCCTACTTTTCACGGTATCACAACACCACAAACTCAAACATTGCCACCACCTCAAGTTGAGTCACCATTAGGCATAAATCCTATTCAGAATCAAACCACCCCACAACAACTGCAACAACTGCAACAGCAGCGGCAACAGCAGCGGCAACAACAACACGCATTCAACAGTTTGCAATCACCGCAGTATCCAGTTCCATCTTCAATTCCACAACCACCATTTGCATCCCGATCGTTTTCATTTGATGGTCATTTTGGTGGCAAAACTCTTCAACCACATCATTCATGGCCCCAAGCAGATTCCAAAAAACAATCACCTGTAGCATTTGTCAATAATAGTGTGTCTCCTCGTCAACAGGGACTAAGCTACCCTCCACCACCCGCAATTGCACCAACAACAAAGTTTTCATCTATTGACGTTCCACGTCGCTTACTGTTACCACAACAACCATTGAGACTGCTCGCTGCACCCGTCCACAATGAGTATGTACAATTGCCCCCATTGGTTACATTACCACAAACACCAAGAACTTCAATAATCAAGGAAGATCATCTTACATTCTCGCCAGTGGCCTTGCAGCAAAGTCCACCAACACAATCGTATTATAGCTCACGTATATTGCCTCCATTAAACACTATGTCTACAATGCCAATGCCAAGAGGTCAATATTTCCATTTCCAGCCAAGACTGTGATTTTTTGATTCCCATACCACTTCATTTCTGAGTTTATTCATTGCATTTTCCAGCCCCATTATGTGATTTACTACTTCAGTTCTTCGGATGGTTTGTTGTACTTCATAGGATAGATGTTGAAGAGCGTATTCATTTTGCATAGCCGTTGCATTCTATCACTATTCGGACAATTGTTTGTAATTTGTTATACTCCCATGTCCATGTGTGTGTATAAAGTGTGTAATAACTTCAATTTACGAGCCAAGTCTAGACCTTTATGCAGAAAAATATCACTTTCCTAATTGGGAAGTGTACTGCGGTACGGATGCATTTTTCTGGCTTAACTATGGTGATCCCTTGAGAAAATGAATATTTCAAAGAAATATTCTGCATGTGTGACTGTGCGCGACCTTTATTCACATGAGTGTACACAAAGTTTATAAAATACAATAGGCATTTGTTTAGACCAATATCACAAAGATTGGTTATTTTAAAGAGTTTGCGCATTATGCACCTTACAGATAAAAGAAAACCTCAACAATAACCAAAGCTCAGTTTTGCGAGTCCTTTTACTTGTTGGGTTTCACACAACGAAAAGTTGTAAGGGAGTGCTTATTTTTACACCCTTGTCGACGATCTCCGTCTAATATTGTTACGATAAAGCATGGAAATGTCTCACACCTGATAAGAATGTTCTTAGCTGGAACAAGCGAGGCTAAAACATTCTGATTTTAATAGTATCTCTGTATTCGCAAATGCATTCTTGTCCCTATTTTCAAATTGAACGTATCCCCCTCTACAAGTGCTAACAGACAATTCCCCCCCCTTACGCCATGTAACTCTCTCCGAAATCTATTATAAGTTATGTATTGCCAAGAGTAGCTACGACAATCTTTTGCGATCAACCAAAAGGACCAAAAAAATGGAACAATAGTAGTACTATAGCCACTACACAAAGTTGTCATTCTCAAATTTTGACTTAGGTTATGAGCTCATTAGAAAAGAAAAAGGATTCACGGAGTAAGCTGGCTTTGTGTAGTTTTTGCATTTGTTGGGGAAATCCAAGGGCATACGGTGATCCTGTGTGTAGCTGCCCACAAAGAGAATCCATTGATAAGAATTCTCGTAATGTGTCTCGAAGTGGGGAAGTACATTACACCGCAGATTTTATACTGGACAAACGTGTCCAGGTTCTTTAAGGCGTCATGTTTCCATTCAAAAGTTCTAGCTTCGATATTACCAATCCGCCAATCGTCCGCCTTGAAATCATACATAAACGTTTGGCAAATTTACGGGATCGAGATCTTTGTTAAATCACAAAGCCTCCAAAAAGGATCTGAAGGATTCTACTTGATTAAGTCATCAAAAAATTGTTCATTTTAGAAACAAATAGAAACACTGTCCTGAAAACCATTCTGTACACGATTCTCTACACTGTCGTACCCCTCTTCCCCTAAACCTTCAATGCGACTTGTTCTTCAGTAATGTACTTTTCAAATGGTTTCAAAGCCTCAGCTACATCTTGCTTGACAAACTTCTCAGTTTGTTGAGGAGCTCTACCAACAAATGTGCTTGGATTCAACAAATCATCCAAATCTCCCCAGATTGGTTTGAAATATTCTGTGTTTCTCACACGTTCAATCAAGTCATTATCGCCACCTTCTTGTTTAACTACTGCGGAAGCTTGATGAGACAACACTCTAATTTCTTCATGGCAATCTTGCCTTGATCCACCTTTTTCAACCATAGCCATAATGATATTTTCAGTAGCCATAAATGGTAATTCTGAATTGATTCTACGCTCAATGACTTTTGGATACACAACCAATCCGGATGTGATATTCAACATGGTTGATAACAAGATATCAACAGTCAAAAATGCTGAAGGTAAACTGATTCTTCTAATTGCTGAATCGTCCAAAGTTCTTTCAAACCATTGAACTGAAGCAGTCTGAACTGCATCACTGAACAATCCACCCAAGTGTCTGGCCAATGAACAAACACGTTCACATCTCATTGGATTACGCTTGTAAGCCATGGCACTGGATCCAATTTGTGATTTTTCAAATGGTTCCTCAATTTCTTTCAAGTTGGCCAATAATCGAACATCAGTTGCAAATTTATGAGCAGTGGCACCAAAACTAGCTAATGGTGCCAATACATCAATATCAATCTTACGTGAGTAAGTTTGTCCAGTGACTGGGTAAACAGTATTGAAACCCAACAATTCAACAACACGTTTGTCCAATTTTTCAACTTTTTCATGGTCACCATGAAACAATGACAAGAACGAAGCTTGTGTACCAGTGGTACCTTTAACACCTCTCAATCCAATATCATTTCTAGCTCTGACAAAGTTTCTTAAATCCCACAACAATTCCTGTAACCACAAAGTAGCTCTTTTACCAACAGTAGTCAATTGAGCTGGTTGGAAATGAGTCCATCCCAAAACTGGCAAATCCTTGTATTCCAAAGCAAACTTGCTCAATCTGTCAATAACATTAACCAATTTAGGAATTAAAATATCATAAGCATCTCTTAAAAAGATCAAATCAGCATTATCAGTAACAAAACACGAAGTTGCGCCCAAATGAATAATACCAGCGGCAGCAGGGCAAGTTTCACCGAATATGTGAACATGAGCCATAACATCATGACGCACTTTACTTTCTTCAACAGCAGCATCTTGAATTTCCTTGTCAGTGATGGTCAAATGCTTCGACATTTGCTCAATTGCTTCATCGGTGATCATATCCAAGCCAACTTCTTTTTCAGCTTTGGCCAAGTTCAACCATAATTTACGCCACGTGGAGAATCTATTCCTGAGGGAAAAAATAGCAGACATCTCTTCAGATGCGTATCTTGATGACAAGGGAGTAGCATATTTGTCGTATTCGGAAGTCATTGTGATTCTTGTGTATCTGTTTGTCGTGGTGGGTAGCTGAAAAGAAGAAGTGGAAATCAATTCACCTTAAGATGATTTCCTTTAGGAATTTTTTCAAAGTTTAGTTTTGTTGCATGTTTTCTGCATCGCTTTTTTTCTGTTGCATTTTTTTCTCAAATTAAACTGCAAATTAAAAATCTGACTCTGATTCAAACTTCGAGATAACATAGCCCGGTATAAATGCTGCTGTTTGTAAGCCCATGGGGAAGTAGAAGACTGGCAGACCGAATTGCAATAAGCTCCTGTATTTGAAAGCTGAACTTACCCTTTTTACCTTCACCTCAAATTGAAACCAATGCAACCTGTTCTATTGAAGTTTAGAAAACGCCCCGGAGCAGTGGCATTTAGTTCGCATCAATTGTATGTCCTATTAGCATTGGCAAAGTGGTAAATGCTCGACCTAAATGATGCAGCAAAGTTGTTAAACCAAAAAACAAAAAAAAAAAGTGACGCCATAATATCTAGCGACCGCCTTTAGCGTGAACACCTCAAGTTTGGGTACAGTCCTCTCAAATCGAGCAAGCGCCCAAAATTGCGTTTGTGTTGACACATAGTCAGAGAATCCCTTGCATTGGTGAGCAGATACGCCTTTCCCCTTATGACCTCAACCGCAACCGTTTACACAAACAACTCCAATCACATACACTCAAAAGGAATCAGTCCACCTTTTTGTATCACATTGTATCTTATCGATCCACTACTTATTATCATTTTTTGGTCCACTTAGTTGTTTGGCATTCATTTTTAAATTTTCTTCCATCGGAACATGCAGAAAAAAATGAAATTCTCTTCCAACGGAACATTTTATAAACTCCCCAGATTGTATCAAAAACTGAAAAATTTCACCCCATTCCCCACATAACTCCTTCTCTATGAGCCAACCTTCAGAAGAATTTGCCTCTGTCTCACCCGTTCAATCGGAGATAGTAGTAGACACCGAGTTGACCCAGTCAAAGAAACGCCGAGTTACGAAATCACCCGATACTGCATCATCTTCAGCACACGAAACAAGAAAATTAGCTCAAGCGTCAAGGACTCTTCGGGCTTGCGAATTATGCCGGAAACAAAAGACCCGTTGTTTTAGATCTCCTGAATACCCCACGTCATGTTTACGATGCCGATTTCTAAGCAAGACTTGTTCGTTCAAGTTGGAAGAACAGGAGTCATCAGAGACACCACATCCAGTCACCAATAATGACAATGACCTGAAACTTGATTTGATTTTGGGAAAAGTTAATGAGTTGTTGCACATTGTGAAAAATAGTCATGTGGGTAATAACGCACCAGGTGGTGAGGAGCAATTGATAAACAATGATGCTCGTTTATTACTAGAAACAGCCAGCTCGATGCAAAATCCTCATCATCATGTCAATTCCAACACTTTATTGAATGTTGAGATCTTGGAACAGTCCATACCCGAATTTCAAAGTGCTACTCAGAGTTTGGTAATATCACCATTTTCGATTATAAAGAATCAAATGAGGAATGAGCATTGTCCAACTCCTATTCAAAATTTATATCAAACAGGAAACAATTCAACTATAACAAGACCGAGTAACATCATTGAATTGGGAATAATGACAGAAGAAGAAGTGGTTAATGTGGTTGGCAACTTTAGAAGAAATTATGGTCGTTGGGTGTCATTCCCCAACACTTTGTCTACGGAGCAATTGGTCAAGGACCTTCAACTGAAATCACCACTACTTTTAACCACTTGTTGTTGTATCAGTTACCGCTATTCTGCTAATACGGACAGAGACAATCAACAACGAATCATCCAATTAGTGAAGGTGCTCATCAAAGAACTTAATCATAATTTTACCAGATTCACATCATTCACCAATAATGATTATGGCTTGGTTGAATTTTTCCAAAGTCTTGCCGTGTTGAGTTTATATGCAGTGTCAATATCATCAGTCGTGACCGGTATAGATCATGGTGATCCTGAGTTGGTTGGGTTCAACTTGGACCCTTGGCAGTTGTCAAGTATTGGTATCACCACTTTTCTCACTAAATCAACATTCCAATTATTCAAGACAAAGAGAAACACTACTGATGATGGGTATGAAACATTGACAATACTACGTATATACAATCACTTGTGTTTGGTGCACCTCATCAATTGCATTTTCTCGGGGAGAATTTGTATCTTGGATGATGCGAGAATTCGTTATTGTACATCGGCATTGACATTGTTCAATGCCACCAATTTCGATGGCCGCATGGTCGCGGAGATCAATATTCTTCATATAACTTATAAATATCTTCAAAGGAATGACGATGTTAATACACCGCAAAGTTTATATGATTTCCATTTCAATGATGTCATTAAAGAAGTTCAAAATTGGTTTCAGAATTGGGATTATTTAATTCAACAACCAGCATTGCAATTTGCCGAGTTCAACTACCATTTTTGTTCAATTTTGATCCATCTTGCCTATAGTTTTGAAAAATTGCAACTGGCAGGCAATGGTGGTGGTGAGGGTGACTTGAATGTATTTCTTCAACAAAATATTTTGGATCCAATTTTGAAGCAGTGTCAGCAGCAAAATTTGCTAGCAATGTATCAGCATACAAGGGCAGTCCTCGATCATGTGAAGCAAATCACCAGTGAGTCATACTTTGCTTACTTGTCAGATCAAATTCACTTTTGCTTCTATTTTAGTGGGGTACTTTTATCTAGAATTATACACGTTGCTATGACTAGTAACCTATCTCATATTGAAGAGTTCAAGGACATTAATACCAAAAGGGGACTAACTCGCCAGTTGCAGCCCATTGTCAATTTGACGAAAAAAATTGATGGTTTTTTATCAACTTCTGATCCAATTATACTAGCAAAGTATAATGCAGGTTTGAGACATTGCATTGATGAAGTATTAAATACCTAGCTATACTACTTTAGATGCCCTTTGTAATTTCCCTCCATGTAGTCTATATGTACAAATGCTCTTTCGACCATGGGCAAACTTTCAATACTATACTGTAACGCTTCAGCGATATCGTGACAATCTTTAAAACTCAAATCAAACTTGTCGTTAGCAAACACGAGATCAACTTCAACATTCAAATTATCGCCAACATGGTATATTTTTAATGCAGTGATTCGTTTAATTGGCTCAGCAAATCGACAACAAAGATACAACACAACCTTGTACTCCAAAGGATCAGCTACTGCACCAGTGAGATTGCTTATATGTTGAAAAGCTGTTTTGCCCCAATTGAAAATGATGTACATTGACAATAGCAAAGCTCCCAATGGATCAAACCACCAAATACTAAAGACGTGACCAAGCCAGGGCATTAACAATGAGACTGTATTGAACACTATATCAGTCATGGCATCCTGCGCAAGAGCCTGAACTGACGACGATTGACTTTTCGAACACCAAATCCAACATCCCAATTTAGCGACAATTGTTATAACCATAATCAAAATTGCATCAAATCCAATGGTTGCTGGAACTTTTTGTTCAGGTGTACTGAAAAAAAGCCTTCTGAACGATTCTTGCCCAACTTGAAAAAATGAAATTATGATAATGATTGAGAAAATGAGCACTCCCAAGGGCTCCAATCTTGATCTTCCAACTGGGTAAGAATGTTGCACTTTCCAGTTATTCTGTGCTGCCAATCGATTGACAACATAGATGATGAAAGTCGATAAAAAATCCAAGACCGAATCAACCAATGATGCCACCACAGAAAGAGAATTTGTAAGCAATGTTACAGCTATTTTGCCCACAAGAAGCAAGATATTGACGAGGAAATTAACCAAAATAGCTGTCAATACTTGAGTGTTATTTTCCTCTTCATTGTAACCTAGAAATTTAGATCCATCATTGGCAACATTACCTGGAACATCGTAAAACCGGGAAAACTTAGATAACGACGCGTCATTTCCTCGCTCCATATCCGGACCTTGCAATGAATCGTAACTCTTTTTCCCATTTACTAAAGTTTCCTTGTCGCCATTTTTTACACTCACAGGGCTTGCTGGCTCTTCTGTTTCTTCAATATTATCCAACAAAACTCCACGAAATGATTCTCCACTGCCATAATTACTCAACATATTGTAATGGATTTTGCCAGCATCAAGAAAGTTATCAATTTCTTGGAACTTGGTAATCAAGTAATTTTGCTCTTCATAGTAGGCTCTAACTTCTTTGTTCTTGATTTTCTGTACATCATCTCTATAATGTGCATACCAATTGCACAATGGCTTTGCATTCCCAATTAATCTTAGTGGTCTTAGGCTACTGACAAGCTCCACGAGATTTCTTCCTCTAGACTCATTGAAAAGGCTTTCATGCAAAGATGTGGTACTCTCATCATGTGCTTGGTAAAATAAAGGTTGTGATGCTTGCACATTATTCAAATTACTTGGGTTATAGCCATCAGTAGCAGAATTTGGATTGGTTACTGAGTGATGACTGGATAACAACCTATGGAAAAGGGGTCTATCTGGTCTCATTTTCATATAATCGCTAGCTGAGAATGACAGACGCCTCCTGGGGCAACCAAACTCCTCAAACTCGGTGTAGTCAGATTGCATTAAACTGTTAAGAGCGTTGCCTGACCTTGAGCGGGAGGAAAAATTGGGTGACCTCAGTCTTTCTCTAAACCTGTTTGGTGATGCTGCCGATGCAAGTGCTGGTGTTGAGTATTGAGCATGACGCAAGTGGTTAGGTAAATTGTTATGGCTAATTGGTGAACGCTTGTTAGTCAGTATGCCATCTCGATTGTTGACAATGAGAGGTTGTATTTCGTCGTCGGAATAGTCTTTGGTACCCATAGTCGGTTGTGTGTGGTAGTATAGATGCGTGATGATAAGCTTCCAGTGTATGTTTGTTTAGATGCGCAGATTAGATATACAATTGATATGCATAAATGGACCCTAAACCTGAAAGAAAAAAATTGCAACCAAATAAACACAATTGAAATTTAGGATAATTAGTATTTGAGTAACAAAATGGAGTGATTTTGATATGATCAAGTGGTGTGAAGCATCAAAAGGACCCCTTTTTCCTTTTTCGAGTTTCTTTTCGTAGTGAAACCATTATTATAATTCCAGTTTATGACGGAGTTGCGAGCACCTTACAATCACCCAATGAGAAGATCGTTTACTGCAATTTACTGAATTATCCACACGCGAAGAGTATTTTGTGATTGAATAGTTCAATTTGCTTATCACACTAATTGGTGTTTTTAATCTCTCATAACTTGATGTTAGCTATTTACCCGGCACAATATCAGTAACAGAGGAGGAGAGAAACAATTTGAAATTTTTATTTTTCATTGGAAAAAAATTTTCTCAGATGATATACTTACCAACCTTTTTCTTCAGCAGAAGTTCATTTAAGTCAATAATGCCACGAATGGTAGGACGACCTTTGTGTCGTCACTAACACCGTGTCTTAATTGGTATGTCAATATCAATGTCTTTCCAAGGGGAATCACTTTATTGTGATTTTTCTCCTCCTTCTTTCAATGCACTTTTCAACATGATTAAACTCAATGATATAACTTTTTATAACTGAGGATGTACATGCAGGACATATTGTTAAGGAATTCTTCGTTTATGATTGTGATTGACTGTATGGAACTGGAAATGTGGATGGTGGTTATTTGGTTCAGTTGTGCTAACTTTACATTTTAGTATGTTTTCATATCACCACCTAAAAGAATCCCCCAAAATGATATTTTGAATATGATGAATATGTTTCCTACATTTTTTCTGTCCGGTGACTCGTGATCCAATGGATAAATTTACATGCATCACCATCTGACTTTTACAAAGTATCTTTTCCTTTGGAATTCTTTAAGTTGTGTTGACCTAGAGGGAAGTCAACATTTTACTAACTAATTATCAAAAAAGGGTATGTTTCGACTTTTGTCTTGTGGAAATGTCATTCATTATGATGAAAAGTATATGTTATCAGTTCTGCTTCTGAACCAAATAATCTGAAGATACCAACTTTACCAAAGCTCTAGAATTACTCTGATTATGAATGACATTCACCATATTTGCCGAGTGATTTTTACTAACTAATCTATTAGAGTTTATAGAACAAATGCAAATGATATATTCTTCAATTCAACTGTCGTAGTGTTTCAACTTCAACTCTCGTAGCGTTTCAACTTCAACTCTATACATTGAATACAACTACTTTACCATCAATACCCGAAGTTGAAACTTGTCCATTAGCAAAGTTTTTAATGCTGACAATTGTGTTTTGATGAATTGTGGTTAAAGCTTTAGCTGCCTTTCCATGCCCACCACTTGGCTTACCAGCTCTTCCTTTCAAGTCCATTTGCTTAAACATATTCAAAGCTTGGTGAGAAGAAATTTCCTCGTCATCGTCATCACCATTAACTTTTGGTGGCTCTTTAGTTAAATCTTTTTGCTCTTCAATTTGGTAAGCTTCTTGCCAATTTTGCTCGTCACCTTTAAATACAACCAAATTACAATTGAAACCACCAACAACAATTGAATTGTCTGAAGACCAAACTACGGACCTAAATGGTAAATAATTTGTCTTGACATTCAATATTGATTTCGGCTCAAGTCCCTCACCTTGTGGGTAAACGACTCCAATTGAAGAATCATGAGACACCCAAGCTAATGCATTTCCATTGGGACTAAACTTAACGCTATGCACCCATGCGTTTGTTTCATTTGTGAAATCACCACACAATGTTTGAAAGGGCAATTTTGAGCCCCATACACTAGGCTCTGGCTTAGAATCAATTCCCTTGATGTAACCACTAAACACTCTAATATGACCATCGGTTGATCCACTGGCTAACAAAACACCATTTGGGTGCCAGTCGATGGTGGTGATGGTTGACTTGATTGGCTTTTTCAAATGTTTTGAAACCCACCAATCATTCTCTTGTTCGTAATAACAAACAGCAATCACCCTATCACCAGATCCAACAGCAAATTTTTGTCCATCTGGAGACCACCTACAAACAGTTGCGGCTCTGTTTATACGTAACAATACCAAAGTTGGTTTAAATTCCCCATTTTCGTATTCCCAAACCGAAGCATTTCTATCTTGAGAACAAGTCAAAATTCTAGATCCATCAGGTGAGATATCAACTGAGGTGACAGTTTTATCATGGTCACGTAATTCGGCAACCAATTTGGGCTTGGCTGATAAGTTGCTTGGGTTGACTTTGTAAATTTCCACCAAGTTTTCTTTGGTGATTGCTAAAATGGTACGGTCTGGTGAAAAAACATGGTCCTTGATGGGTAAATGGCCCAATTGATAAATAGCTGGAACTTTCGACATCACAATTGTAGATCAGTGTAGTAGTTCAGGAGTAACTCTCAACCAAACTTGAAGAAGAAATGTTGGACAAAATGGGGCAAATTTTGACAGTTGCCGAAAAGAAAAAAAAAAAATGCTGAAATTGGAGCCGACATTGGAGAGCTACGTCATCAAGAGATCTCGAAACTGTTACAACTAGCAAGAAAGCTATATACTTATACATGTAACACCTTTCAAGCCCTAATCATCTTGATGCTCTTGTTCTTGCTTAACCTTGACAAACTCTCTAACCTTTTCCCATCTTCTTTGGAAAGTTGGGTTTTTGATTTTAACCATTTCACCATCCAATCTATCGACAACTGTGGAAAACAAATTTCCAGTTTCTTTATTGTACAATATTCTCAACCAATAAAAGATTAAAAACAAAGTCAATTGAAAACCACTAGCGTTTCTAAAAAACAATGTTCTTATAACCAAGTAGAAAATAAGAAACAATTCATCGTATGCGATCCATGATGAGATTGTTGACGCATGTTTGAGAAAGGCACTCACATCCTTCACTTTGCTCAAGTGTAGAATGCTCAACAAAAAGTATGGCAAGATTTTAAACACTGATCTGAATGTAAAGCACCAAACTATAGTCAAGATCAAGTATTGGAAATTTTCATGACTTAATAATGTAGCCACTGGTGGTAAAAAATGTAATCCAAACTTGTGACTAAATGTGGAGGTCAATGCCACCGCTGAGCCAAGCAACGCTAATCTATAACAAATAGAATTAATATAGTAGACATTGGGCAACCAAAATACTTGAAAAAAGAATGAAATGGTGCCAAATACCACAGATGTGATGTGGCCAGCAAGCCATACTTTATATTTCATAGCATTCGTATCAGGCTGAGCTCTAACCAATTTCTTTTTGAACTTGTGATGTTTATCATTTGGGGTCTTGTTTGTTGGTGTGTCGGGCTTCGCTTGTTGTGGTGTTGAATCTTGTGTTTGATGTTGGTCGTGAGTACCAATTGACCCGTTTAGTTGGGATTCGGTGGTAGTAGCAGACATTGTGGGGAGAGGTGCCAGGTCTATAAAGTGATTGGGTATGTCACTACTTGCAAAAACAGCAATGCAAATGAAATTACCAAAACGTAAAAATGAAATTAGAATGAAATTAGTTTGTATGCAGGATTGTTACCAAGTCTTTCTCTTTTAGTTATGTCGACCTAAGTTCTCTCGTCTCTAGGTCGAAATGTAATCTACTCCGACCGAGATAGAGAGTACCTCCTATTGACGCACACAAAACGCGAGTCAAAATATGTGGAAACTGTAAACAAATACGCAACTTTTCAAAGCTCATATACAACAGACTCCAAAATATGGACATTGACTACACGACAAAGCCGAATCTCACTGAACTAGAAGCATCGGTGCTCATAGAGTATCAAAATATCAATGACACATTGATTCAACTAAATCAAAGGCTAAAAAGTCTCACAAATAAAGATGAGGTGGACGGGGGTGAAAGTATCAGACTGGTTGAAACATTGAGACAAATGGAAACAAAGCTACTGCTCATATACACCTTCTTTAGAGGTGCTGTTTATACACTATATGCTGATGTGGGTGAAGGCATGGAAGAGGATGGTGACACCCAGGTGGAAAGTGAAGAAGAAGTGGGCGACGATAATGATGCAGAGGAGTACGGCAAGGGTGCAAACGAACTACTGAGTATTTCTGATACTTGAAACGATACAGTTTATTTAAACTATATGATCTTATACAGGGTATCATCATAGACCAATTCAATGTCAGTGATGATGACGCCACGATTGATCAACAAATGATCAAAATCAATAGTACCAATATACTTTATCTTTCCCTGCTTGTTTGCTGACTTGTCAGTGACAACATATTCGCTTTGAAATTTCACCGCGTAGTCTCTATTTGGATTCAATGGCACTTTTTCTTTGCTTTGATGTACTTCGTGCACCTTGCCACTGGATTTTTCGTGTATCTTTGTCTCTGCATTGGAGCCGATCCTGGCCATGCCCAACCCAATTGGTGATAACGTGTCATCCTTGATGGAATTCCAATTTATAGTTTTAATTGCCCACCTGAAACCAAGACTGTTGCTCTTTTCATTCAAACTCGAGCTCTGGGTGATATTCATTTGCATTCCTGAAACACTGGGATGCAGCAATTCAATCCAAATGTTGAATTTTGAGTTATCCAAAGTGAGGTTCAAAGGTAGTCCAAATATTGCCCGTATTTTGTTATTTGAAGAAAGTTTTTCAAGAACGGCATACTTTATATTGTGCAGTTGCAATTCATGACAGTACTCTTCAACATCAGATTTGCTCCCGTTGCTGTTGTTGCTGTTGTTTTGTATCATTTCTGTAGTCAAGTAACTGTAATACCCCAAATCGATATAACGCAACCCTTCAGGGTAATTCAATGTCTTTTTCCATAGAATGTTTGAGTTAAACCATAGCGGCAAAAAGATTAACTTTTCGATGTTTGTCTCTTTGGAATGATTCAACTCATCCCTGATTTTAAAGTATTGTATAGTGGCGTATAGCATCATCGATAAACTCGATGACGTGGCTATAAGTATCAAAATCGTTCGAAAGGGTAGTCTTTTCCCGCCAAGAGATGAACCTTTAACTCCATTGCGATTCATATGTACTGCATTTTTAACTATTGTATCGTAATTTGCGTTGTTGAAATGACGGCGAAAGAGTGTAGTGTGTTTAAACTGCCTAGCAGGAAAAAATGTAAGCCTTGCAGGTAGCATGGCCCTTTTGATTGGCCTTGAAAGGAGAACATTACTAATCTTCTTGACGCTCATTGGTATTTGGGTTTTTTTGGCAACCGTAACGTGTTAAAATGTACAGAAGAACGTAATGTGGTAACTCGTACAGAAGAACGTGATTCCTTAGAGTGTGCGAAAAGAAAAGCCGCACAGATCATCATTCAAGCGTCTCTATCTATTGTCTACAACCTATCTAGTCTTCTAAACTCGCCCAGTCTATTTTCTTGCTTTCAAACTCTTCGAGCATCTTGAGCAACTCTTGTTTCTCCTTCTCTTCTTTCTCCTTGGCTGCTTGCTCATCTATGGAATCCAGCTTTTTGGAAAAGTGCCCACTTCCTCTCGTCAGTAGATTGGCCGGTTGCTTCCGTATATCTTTATTCGTGCTCTTTCGATTCTTTGCTCTAGGTGAACTTGCTTCTGGTATTTTGTGTTTAGCATCTTTGAAACTCATACTGTCCAATCTTTCTGCCAATGACTTACCCCGCGTGGGTTTTTGTTTAAAGCGCTGTTGCGTTTGCTCTTCCACCTCTTCCTCTTCCCAAACAGTAGCATCATCTGCATCTGCTTCTTCTCTTCTAGGGTCAATTGTAATCCTAGAAGCCAAAGATTGCGCAGCTTTAGTCGTAGGACCCTTGGCGTACAATTTATCAGAAACAACTGTTTCTACATCAGACTCCTCTACATGCCTAACCCCTGGAGCTTGGTGCACTTCCTGGTCCGTGGCAGGCTTCTCATGTATAGTGTGCTTGTTACCTCGTTTGTTTGGATGTCGTTTGCGATGGTCCTTATCTTGATGAAAGTTTGTTTCGTGGGGTCTACCACCAGTCCTTTTGACATGAGATCTACCACCACCACCATGATTGAAAGAGCTCTTCTCCTGTCTACCTCCTCCCACATGTGCCCTACTATTGTCTTTTTGGCCGTCACCACTGCTTGCCCATTGACTCTCTAATTTCGATGTCAGTGTTATAGGTTTGTTCCATTTACTATCCAACTTCTTCTCTAACTTTTCCTTGGAATCATTTGGTTTTTCCCCGCTGGTTTCTTCGGCTGCCCATATCGAAACCAATCCCATTTTTCTGGGTGATCAGATTAATTTGTTTGATTGTATCTCCGAAATCTTAGTCACTGATGACTTTATTTTTTTGTCTAGATTTTGCGATCGATGCTGGGCACAACAGAAAATAAAAAATAGACCACTACTCAGTATGTGGATTTCAAGCGATTGAAACCAGAGCGATAGCTGGGCCATAGTTGCCGTACTGAGAAGAGCTGCAAACAGCATGAAAGATCCTCTCTTCTCAATTACGACAACTTTCCTAATCCTTCAGTCAACTATAAGCATTTGCGATACACTCACTTTTGGTTTTGTAACTTCATTGTGAGACGGCTGTAACGGCTTGCGTAGTGAAGTTGTGATTGGATTCCCACAAGAGTATAGCAATTGAAGTGTGTGAAGTTTTGCTGTTTACAAATCACCGGATATAGCGCGATCGATAAAGGTTATCTCCATGGAGGACACTTGCATTCAACCAACTTTGCACGGTTGGGTAAAACAGTGGTGACTTCCATCGCGTAGACGCTTCTACTTCCCAATACGAATAGGTGCATACACGTAACAACGCAGCATCCTACCTAGTGCCCAAAAAATGCAATTCTGTCATCCGAAAAAAGTGACGCTTACTAAAAAAACCGTAATGCGCTTTATCCGCAATCGCCCTCACTTTTCAAGTGCTACACAAAAAATTGCATATGGAAATCTAGACAATAATTTCCAACAATTTAAATATTCATTTGCTATTCCCTTTTTCCACTTTCATTACTCTCTTCATTTTCTTTTTGAACTCACAACTCAATTAGACTCAATTGAATACGTTAACAATGTCATCATTTAAATTAGCTTCAGACTTGCCAGCTTGGAAAGAATTGGAACAACTCTACAAGAAAGAAGGTGAAAAATTCGATGTTAGAGCAGCATTTGCCAAAGATCCAAAAAGATTTGATGAATTTTCCCGCATTTTCACCAACTACGATGACTCAAAGATTCTTTTTGACTTTTCTAAAAACTTGATCAATCAGGAAATTCTTGACAAATTGATTCAATTGGCCAAGGAGGCTGGTGTGGAAAAATTGAGAGATGAGATGTTTGCCGGTGATCACATCAACACCACTGAAGATAGAGCAGTTTACCACGTTGCCTTGAGAAATGTCAAGAAACACAAAATGCCAGTTGACGGTAAGGACACAACTCAAGAAGTTTGGGACGTTTTGAACCACATGAAAGAATTTTCCGACCAAGTTAGAGATGGAGAATGGAAAGGTTACACCGGAAAAGCCATTACTGACGTGGTCAACATTGGTATTGGAGGTTCAGACCTTGGTCCAGTTATGGTTACTGAAGCTTTGAAATATTACAGCAAGCCAGGTTTGAATGCTCACTTTGTGTCAAACATTGATGGAACTGATATCGCTGAAGTGTTGAAAAAAGTTAACCCAGAAACAACATTGTTTTTGATTGCTTCAAAGACATTTACTACTGCTGAAACAATCACCAATGCCACTTCTGCAAAGAAATGGTTTTTGGAACACGCCAAAGATACCAAATACATTGCTCAACATTTTGCAGCTTTGTCCACAAATGAAAAGGAGGTCATCAAATTCGGAATTGATCCCAAGAATATGTTCGGCTTTGAAAGCTGGGTCGGTGGACGTTACTCGGTTTGGTCTGCCATTGGTTTATCAGTCGCCATCTACATAGGGTTTGACAACTTTGAAAAGTTTTTAGCTGGTGCTGAAGCTGTTGATGAGCATTTCTTGAAAACTCCATTGGAAAATAACATCCCAGTACTTGGTGGTTTGATTTCTGTTTGGTACAACAACTTCTTCAATGCCCAAACTCACTTGGTTGTGCCTTATGATCAATACTTACACAGATTCCCAGCCTATTTGCAGCAGTTGTCTATGGAATCAAATGGTAAGTCTGTCACCAGAGCCAATGTTTTCACAAACTATCAAACTGGTACCATCTTGTTTGGTGAACCTGCTACCAATGCTCAGCACTCGTTTTTCCAATTGGTCCATCAAGGTACCAAATTGATTCCAGCTGATTTTATTTTGGCTGCTCAATCCCACAACCCTATTGAAAACAACAAGCACCAAAAGATGTTGGCATCAAACTTTTTCGCCCAATCAGAAGCTTTGTTGAAAGGAAAGAGTGAAGAGCAAGTTAAGGCTGAAGGTACTACTGGAGGTTTGATTCCACACAAGGAATTTAGTGGTAACAGACCCACCACTTCCATCTTGGCTCAAAAGATTACACCAGCTGCATTGGGAGCATTGATTGCTTATTATGAACATGTCACATTCACTGAAGGTGCCATTTGGAACATCAACTCGTTTGACCAATGGGGTGTTGAGTTGGGTAAAGTTTTGGCCAAGGTCATTGGAACCGAGTTGGAGGATAAGAAATCAGTTGGTTCTCATGATCCATCTACCAACGGTTTGATCAATACTTTCAAACAATGGGAGTAGTTAAGTAGTCAAGTAGTCTAAATAACAGTTTGTGTTTTGATAAGGGTATAGCTTTGGTAGCGGCGATGACGTAAAAGACATTTTTTTGAGAAAAATCATTGCAGACCTTTAAATATAAGCTAACGACAAAACGCCATGCTGTCTGAATTTGAAGCTGACGGACCTCAACTGGACGAAGAGTTGGACTATCCGCTCAGGATTGTTTTAGTCACAGATGAACCTAAGTCAAAAGAGTCGGAAATGGAAGAAATACTTGTGGACACGATATCAAGTTTTAAATTGATGCATGCATTTTTTGATGCATTCGATGAGGCAGTAGCAATACCGAATGAGGGGCATATAAAATATGAAGTCGGTAGTGATGGCTTAGTTGTTATTATAGTTGACGACACGAAGTTGAAAGACAGTGTGGTAAAGTTTGTTGAAGAATATGATCTGAAGTTGAAGGAAAAGGAAGAGAAGGAGG
The DNA here is from genome assembly GCF_000182765.1 of Lodderomyces parapsilosis. Lineage (NCBI taxonomy): Eukaryota > Fungi > Ascomycota > Pichiomycetes > Serinales > Debaryomycetaceae > Lodderomyces > Lodderomyces parapsilosis. Next base: position 986,817 of record NW_023503281.1, on the reverse strand, counting down.
AAAGAAGGGAAGAAGAAGAACTTCAGTCCAAAAAGAAGAAGAGCAAGTCAAATGCTTAGATAGATTCTGATGCAATCGACTATATAATGAGAGTCAAGCAACAACTCATATATGGGTGGGAACAATAATGTAATTAGATAAGTACTGGCAATTTAATGATAGAGACTACACTTAACCGAGCAATGCATCATGTTTACAGAACATTAACTCTCTATAATATGGGAAGTATAAGACTAGCAGAGTACTAGTGGATGACAAGTGTACTGCAACAACTTTGTAGACTCAAAAGTGCGACTGAGAATTTCTGTTGACAGAAAATCAACAATCAAAGAAACCACCAAGTGTGTTCTTCAGCAAATCAATCTGGATACAATGGCCACAGAAGATTGGAGAAAGATAGACATTGATGCATTAGAGCCGGAATACCATTTGTCGGCAGCCGAGCTCGTTCCTGACCTACCACAAGTGTCCCAATCGCAAATATCATCGGTGGCGCAACAAGTGAGGTCGCAATTATCATCCGGTCAATTCCAACAAGCACTTGAATTAGCTTTGGACAATGCACCTTATATCGCTGATCTGCCTCAAACTAAGGAAATGCACGCCAAGACAGTATTTGAGATCTTGTGTTCAATAAAAAACAACAACAATGTATCAGAATTGGGACAATTTGTCAAGAGTTTGAATCAAGAGCAACAGGATACTCTCATCAAGTATTTGTACAAGAGCATGTCTGAACCATATGGGCAAAAGCAAGGAGGGTTGTTGTTGAATTGGTTTGAAAAGACTGTTGAAATTACTGGCGTAGGTGCAATCGCTAGATACATGACTGATCGGAGGACTGTATAGAAGAACTTCTTGTGATAGGAATTAGTTATATTACCGAAAAAGTTATAAAAATACAAAAGGATTATAAATGTTTCAAGCTTTAATTGACTTTAAAGGCGATGATTTATTAGAGCCACTCTTTTTCTTGATTTTGCTCGATGAAAGCGGCACCGAATTGAATTGGTTTGATGGTTGTAGGACATTCTTTGTAGGGGTATGTTTGTTTGGCGTAGAGCTTCTCGACTTTTGCTTCTCTAATTTGTAAGACTTTTTAGGGGACTTTTTCTCAGACGACTTGTTTTCATTGTTTTCGTTGTTGTGGTTGTTGCTGTTGTTCACGTTTGTTTGATCAGCTTGGTTGAGGTTTATTGTGGATTCAACAACTGAGTCGTTGTAAATCTCATTAGGATTGAACCCAAAAGGTGAGGACCGTTCACTGAACAAGTGACCATTGTAGTCATCGCTTAATCCGAGTTTGGTTGGAGATGATCTTAATTTCTTTATCTCAGCGTCTTTCTCAGCAATTACCAATTCGTGTGACTTTTTCAAATCTGAAATCTTGTTTTTGTAGTGTTCTTGCTTTCTAGCGAATCGCTCATGCAATTGTTTATACTGTTCTTTGGAGTCATTGAGCTCCATTTCCAATTGTGTTGCAGCTTCAATTTTAGTTTTCAATTGTTGGGTCTTGGAGGCTAACTTGTTGGTCAAATCCTCCTTTTCATTCAGTTCTTTCGACAAGCTTGACTCAGCGTTGGCTAGATCAAATTCAAGGGTTTGTTGTTTGGCAATTGCAGCTTCGAGATCAAATCTCAATTGACTATTCAAAGAGGATTCTTTCTCCAACTTTTGCGATAAAGCTTTGAGTTGGTTCTTTGTTTCTGATAGTTCAGATTCCAACTCACCAGCCCTTCCATTGTTAGTGTCTACTGCTGACGCAATTTGCTTTTGCAATTCCTCATTTGCTAATTTGAGTTCATTCACTTTACCCTCCAACACTTTCTTCTCATCTTGCAATTGATGCACCTGTTGGGTGAGATTAGTTTCCGTTGTGTGTAAGTAATCGATCTTGATCTGTTTCGCAGAAATGTCTGCCTTCATCTTTGACAACTGCGAAGCGGCAGACTCACTTTCAAATTGATGGGTTTCCTTCAATTGTGACACCTCTTGTTCTACTTGGTGCAACCTTTCAATCTCCGCATCCTTTTCCACAATCAAGGCTGACAACTTTGACACCTCATTTGAAACTTCATTGTTGCCTAGAGTTGCTTCCTCCAAGGACAACTTCAGGTCTCTCAATTCCCTCTCAAGAACCTCATTCCTTTTGACAAGTTCATCCTTTGTATTTTGCAACTCGATGACCTGACTTTCCTTCTGAACCAGCAAACTTTTTTGCGAGTCAATCTCTTCACGAAGTTGTGTCATGTCAAAACTATTGCTGGCAAGTAATTTCTTATTTTCATCAAGTTCAAAATTCAACATTCTGACTCGTTCTATCAACTTACGTCCTTCTTCCTTCAGCAACTCCACCTCATTTTCGAGATTTGTTTTGAGCAGCTTGAGTTCTGATAACGCATTTTTACTAACCTCTAACTCTTTTTGCAAATTGGTGAGATCGACTTGGTGTCTATCAGCTTCCTCTTTGTGTGTGCTTATTACTTGCACATAATCGGCTTCCTCTTGCTTAACCTGGTTCAACTCTTGGACAAGTTTGGAATTTTCCTCTTGTATGGCAGCAATCATCTCTTGTTTGTCGGCATTCACCTGTGCAAGCAAGTCCAATCTTGATCTCAAGTTTTGGTATGAGTTGACCATTTGATTAGTTTCTTGCTTGAAGCAGCCAATTTCAGTTTTAATGTCAGCGATGGATTCCGCGTACTTTTGTCTAGAAATTATTTGGTCCTTCTTCAAAGACTCGATAATCTTTGCCTCCTTACTTGGACCTCTAGTGGGGACCGGCGGTTTCCGGATTGCATACTTCCTATCCACAACCCGAGTAGGTCTAACCGGTTGCGTAAGCCTTACTGAGCCAACCTTCTTTGCCACTTTTGGGGGACTACCTTTGATCGAAGACACGGTAGGCAAAGTATAACTGGGTACTCGGGAACTTTTCTCCACTGCGGTGGTGGACAATTTAAATGTCTTCACAATCTCAGCAATATTGGTCAATGTTGACTTGATTAAGGACACATCACCATTTGGGTCCAAGTTAAGCACCACTTTTAAATCCCTGTTTTTAAAGATGTAATTTGTAACCACATTATGAGATCTAATGTCTTTTTGTTTGTTTACCATTTGTTGAGTAATCGATGACATGTTCGTGTTTGCAAAAATGTTTGAGCTAAGCTTGGAATTCTTTTCATTACCCATCAAGTCAACAAACGTGGTTCTAAAGTTGTGGTAAAAGAATGTGATTACAAGACACGATCTAGATGAATTGGGATTGAACTCGGTGGCTTTGCTCGACCTTTGTTTGAAGATTTCCTTAATCATCTCACTGCTTGCCTTTCTCCTTTTCAATTTATTTTCAAAGTTGTTCAATAAGCTAAATGGAACCTTTGCCGGGTTATTATCCAACAAGTCAATCAAGAATTTATTATTGGCAATTTCAAATGAAGAAACGAAAACTGGTTCACTATCAAATGACTTCAATTTTGCATTCACCAACTGTCTCATCATGGTTGTCTTGCCTCCTCCAGTTGGTCCCATCAACACAATACAAGAGTTGTGTGAGTTGACCAAGTCCGGGTATTGAGTTTCCGATGGCTGATAGATTTGCTCGAAATCGTATTTGGAATCATTGAACTCAATTGACTTCTCTGAGATAACAGCAAAGCGTGGATCGTAGTGTTGGTCACCGGATTGAGGGCCCTTTATCTTGAGGTATAATGGGACCGACATTTGGTGGTTTAAATATGAAGGTAGGTAAATGATATGAGGAAATCAAAATGTAAACAAAAAAAAAAGGCGAAATGTAAACAAATGATCTTCTGTTTGTGCGTAGGTAGCGCCTCGTGTAAAGTTGGTAGCGTATGCTACAATGTACATATTATTGTTACATTTTTGCACAGGCACAACGATACCACTTCACAGTTGTTCCTTTAGAAGTACAGCCGTTTGTGATGTTCATCCCTATGCGCAGAACGTGGAGAAATGTGACTATGCAAGTTTCTTTTTCTTCTCATTCAATTAGTTTATTCTGATACCTCTCAATGGGGTATTTTGGGCAGTACCAAGAAAAGTGAAGTTGAGACATTTTTTTTTTTCTTCCTTTTGCAACATGTTTTGCGAATTAATGCTAATTCCGAGTTGAGAGAGAGTGGAGCTATATAATAAAGGTTCTCTGGGGGGTAAGATCTAGGGTAATTTGAAAACCCAGAATTAATCACAGATGATGAAACTCCTGCCAAGACAGAAAAGGTTGGCATAATAAAATAAAATGAAGTTCAGGGTTGACATCTTTCTGATATAATAGAATGAAGTCAAAATCAAACATAATATGCCTACTGATATTATGTAGCTCCATTATCGATAAGTACTGGTGTGGGGCTCAAGCTGGAAACAACATGTATCCAATTGAGAACTTTGCAAAAGAATAAGCTATGTGAATCCACTAAAAAGTTTAATTTTTTGTATTTCCGAAAGCAGATTGCGGGGGAGAGCGACCAAAAAGAACAAAATCTGTTATCATGCAAATCGTCCCATTTTCAGGCAAAACAAGGTTTGGGGGTAATATATTTAGTGGGGGGACTTTACTAGCTGACACGCATTACGCCAAAAGTTACTTAACTAATTGTTTTCGACATGTTTTGTCGGATATATATTGGTATATAAAACTTGGCTAGTCACAGATTGCAATAGTTTGTTTGGATATATATTTACCCCTTAGATCTTGCAGCACTACTCCACAAACGCAACTACAGATAACAATAGGTTAGATCTCGTTAGACGAAATTTACCTTCTCAAACGTCTGTTGCAAATTACGGTTTCAAAATGCTTCTGCACCCCTCTCGGTAGATGATACTCCACTACATATATAAATATAGAGGCTGGTGTCCATTCTTACCAAAGATTCTTCTTTTATCAACTCAACATTCAATGACTTCTTCAAATACACCCTCTATAGATCATGAAAAAGGTCCGATGGATGACCAGGTGGAAAAGATTTCCACTCATGGGTCACATCCAGCTTCTATATCTGAAGAACACAAGCAATATCTTATTGCAAAACATGGAACCTATGAATTGGATCCACTCCCATCCATGAGTGATGACGATCCATTGAACTGGCCAGATAGTTTCAAATTCTTACAGTTGGGGATGGTGGCTTTCCATGGGTTTATGGGGACTTTTATGGCGTCAGGTATAGTTCCATCATTCGGTAAATACTCAGAAATATTGGACAAGCCTGTGCCTAGGGTCTCATACTTGACTTCAGCCCAAATTGTGCTCATTGGTACATTTCCAATGTTTTGGGTGCCAGTTATGCAAAGATACGGTAAAAGGTTGCTTTTGATTATATCAGTATTGGGAACCATGGCATTCTCCATTGGTGCTGTGTTCAGTACTGATTACGGCACCTTGATGGCAATGAGATGTTTGCTGGCGGTGTTTGTCTCTCCCGGTTTGGCAGTTGGTGGGGCAATTGTAAAAGAAACTACATTTAGTCACCAAAGAGGTTCAAGAAGTGGAGTTTGGGCTATATCTGTCAACTTGGGAACCATGTTTGGTGCTTTCCTTATGGGTTTTGTTGCTGAATACCAAAATCCAAAATACGTTCATGTTGTGTTTGCTTGTACCATGTTTGTATTAGCTGTCTGTTACTTGTTCCTTGGTAAAGAAACTTCGTATAACCCAGCTGATTTGTCAAGAAATGAAACTAACAGATTCAAACAATTACGCTTCAAAGCCATCTTCCCAGAGAACAAAATCACCATTTTTAAATTTCTTGAACCACTAATGTTTCTCTTGAAACCAAGAGTATTTATTCCTGCATTTGGTTACACCATGATGTTTATGCATGGTAATATTGCCATGAATGTTGAAATCCCCCAGGTTATGGTGCACAAATTTGAATTGGGGCCACAAGCATTGGGTTTGCAATTTCTTTCATTTGTTATTGGTACTGTTATTGGTGAAGTTGGTGGTTACTTGTCGGACAGATTGGTGCAATGGGGTCATAAAAATAACAAAGGTCCAAGTTTTAGATTATGGGTTACCCATCCAGGCTACATCACTTGCATTGTTGGTTTGATTGTCTTTGGTGTTCAAATACAAAACATTGACCACTACAATGTGACTCCATTGATTGGATGTGCAATTGCTGCTTTTGGTTTGCAAATTGGTACATCACCAATTATCGCTTATTGTATTGATCTGGATCACACTAAAGCAGTACAAATCAGTTTGTTTGTAACATTTCTCAGACAATTGTTTGCCTTTATTGGGCCATTTTATTACCCCAAAATGTTTGATAATTTAGGTTTTGCCGAAGCATATGGTATAATGGCAATGTTGGTTGGGGTCTTGGGATGGATTCTTACAAGTTGTTTACAATTTTGGGAGCAGAGGCATGGCAGATAGAATTTGTATAGTGAAATTTGCAACTATTTGCATGTAAATACACACAAAATTTTGTTGAGAGAGAGTTGCTGTGACTACTTGATACAGCGGTCCTAGTGGTTGAGTTCCAACTAAGCTCGCAGTGTTATGTGGTGCAACTGTCAAATATTATCTATCCCCTCAGAACTCTTAAGGAGTTTGTTGCTGCAAATGGGCACGTGTGCGGAAAAAGGTCATCGACTTGTGAAAAAGAAAAAAGTTTCTTTTCTTTTCCATGACGGTACGTTTACTCGTCGTAAAAAAGATCTTCTCTTTGAAAAGAAAGTACACAGTCTCTGCAACAGTAGCGTAGAGAAAGATTCCCAATAGAAGTGCACGGTATTGGTTGAGCTGCTTGCTACCACAACGACTTGTAGGAAGAATAAGAAAGAGTGTTTGTGCCAGTGAAAAAGGTGTGACATCGTGCCTAGATGTGTTCTTTGATTATGTGTCATCGTTTTGCGATATGTCGTGTCCTTTTGCTCAAAATATCAAAAGATTTGGTCGAAAAGAAATAAAAGAAAAAGAAGTTGAACAAAAAATTTTTTTTTTCGTTTTGCACAAAACGTTTAGCTTTGGGGTTCTCTGTACTTCGAGCCAACTAAACAACAAACTACAAGCGTGCTATCGAACGCTTTAGACCCTAGAGAAGAGCTTTTCATTAAGACTCTTCCTGAAAAAGTATGAGCAACACCTATTACTGGCCTGTCCAGGCTCAACATCAATATACAACAGATCCGTGGCACCAACACTTTGCCCACGAACCATTCCCTGTTTCCCAGCCTTACTATCCACAATCATACTTCCAACCACGACAGATTCCTTATCACGAACAAGTACCACTTCCTCAATTACAACAACTACAACAACCACAACAACTGCAACAACCACATCAACTACAACAATCACCAAACTTACTATCACGATTTGTCTACACGAGCACCAAACACAACATTGAACATATATTAACAGCAACAAACTTATCTAAATCAACGGTACTCGTTGGACTCGTGTACATCCTGAGGTATGGTTTCAATGTTAGTTTTGTAAAGGTTGTTGTGGCTCTTATGTTGGCCAACAAGTTTAACGACGACAACACATTCACAAACAAGTCTTGGAGTGATGCTTCCGGAATACCAGTGGAGGTTTTAAACAGAGAAGAGAAAGTCTGGCTCGAAGACATTAAGTGGAGTTTGCTTGTTAATGAAAGTGACATTTGGGCATTAGAACAATATTGGGAAAGTTGGATTAGAAATTATTATTATATGGTTTAAATTTTATAACTTTGTTTTTTTTCGGTGATAGTCGTTGAATGAATTTGATTCTTTGAATAAGTTATAAAAGTAGTTGAATCGTTATTGACCCTAATGCTGTTTCGATTGGATCAATGGCGAGGGGTTTATTTTTGCTCTTTTAAACTGATGTATTTTTTAGGTTTGTTTCATGAATTTGAATCAAGTTGTTTGCCAGCGGAAGGCATTTGCAAATGAGGATCACTTGGAGCGGAGGTTTGTCAGGTGCTCTATAGTTCTCCATGTTCGGGCTGAGTAATACTAATGTAACTTGAAAATTTTTCACTGTGGAATAATCCAGGAGCTGATTATTTTGTAAAATTGGCTTTCTGGCGCAATCGTCAAAGTTTATTTAGTATTGATTGGCAACTTGTCCGAGTGGTTAAGGAGAAAGATTAGAAATCTTTTGGGCTTTGCCCGCGCAGGTTCGAGTCCTGCAGTTGTCGTTATTTTTTTCAATCTTTTTTGCAACCTCCAAAAGTAAAAAGGAGAAGGCAAAAAGACTTGAAACTAGTTTACACCACACCATTGAGTATTGAATAACCTACTTAATATATTAGCTGAGTATGTATCAAGCCTTTTTCTTCCAAGTATTGCATGTACTCTTTCCACAATTTGTCACCTTTCTTTAAACAATTGACATCACCAATCATTATTAAACCATACTTGGCTCTGGTGAGTGCCACGTTTAATCTCCTTTCATCTTTGAGGAACCCAATTGTACCTTGGTTGTTTGATCGAACACATGACATTATCATGAAATCTTTTTCCCTTCCTTGAAATGCATCAATTGAAGCAATCATTATGCCAGATACTATGTGAATACTAACTGGTTTGGAATCATTGGTAATATCATCAATATCAACTTCGACTTGCAATTCTTCATTTGTCGGGTTAATAATGTCATCTTTCACCAATACAGATGATATCAAATCACGTTGACCAGAGTAAGGCGTCACAACTCCAATATTTTCTCTATGAATTCCTTTTTCAATCAACAATGATCTCAAGACTTGTTGAATATATGAAACCTCATCTCGATTGGTATATGTGTAACCTCGATCCTCACGTAGGAAATTGCGTACCGATTGTTCTCTCGCATTTCCATTGGTGTTCCAAAAGAACACTGGGTTTTCGGGAATTCCTTCCATTTTCCTTGAATCAGCAGTGATCCCGTTTTTCACTTTACCATTATAGAACCTGGTTCTGGGGAACTCACTGATTGCTGGATGCATTCTATACTGAATGTCCAACATGTGAGGTGATACGTATGATCCATTGAGCAAAACCCTTTCAAATAATGACGTTGACAAATTCGGGATCAATGAAAAACAACTCAATTGTCGTTGATCACCCACAAACACAAACTTTTCAACACCAGGGACTGCTAATGGAATCAACGTACTTGGCTCTGATGACTGAGTCGCCTCGTCCATAATCACAACGGGACATTTTGCAAGTGATTTCAATTGTGGCCCACCAGCCACAACAGTGGTTGTGAGAATAACTTTCGCTTGAGCCACTTGCTCTTTCGTGATTTGAAATTTTTCAAGAGCAAACTGTTTATAAGCGTTACTGCTGACACTTGTGCCACGTCTCATATCATTCTGCACTTGTTGATGCTTCATTGACATTGCATCGAATATTTTGTGGTGAAGACAAATGCTGGCCAATGGGTGGTCTCTATTATATTCCCTCTCCTTGCTCGTTGCGGCTATCCTCAAAATCAGCTTCCCATGCTTTGGCAACAACTTTTCAGCGATGTTGTCAATTGCTATATTTGATGCCGCAACCACAAGAACCGGAAACGTGTTCAATGCTTCAAGCAATTGAATAATCGTTTCGTATATTGCTGAAGTTTTACCAGTTCCGGGAGGGCCCTGAACCACGCTGATCTTGTTATTCAAAACTGATTGGATAGCTGCCTTTTGTGAATCGTTCAAATTGGAAGAAAAATTAACTCTATTGTTGAATGTGATTTGCTTGATTGGTTCTTTTCCCAATAACATCTTGATAAAGCTTGGATTTGCAAGGTTGTCCATTGCGTTGAGGATTCTACTGACTGGAATTGATGCTGGCAAAAGCTTCAAATGTTGCGCATGAACTGTTTTCGGTAACGGCTGGTTATTCCATTTGTAAAGGACAATCACCATCTCCACATGACTAACCTTGGACGTTTTCCGATTTTTCCCAGTTTTGACACTGTCAACAGTGGCCACTTTACCGTACCAAGGGATCTCATCATTCAAGATCAAAAACATTGCTTGATCTTTTTGGAATGGATCTTTCTTTAAACTTTTGAAAGTATCGGATAAGAACCTGTTCATAATTTCTGGTTTCATTGGAATACTCACCTTGAATTGGTTGTTTTTCTTGTCCTGATCCTGAAACCACTCAATAATCAAGTCCTGAGGCTCAATTATGTTCAGCACATTGGTGAGTTGATCTTCCAAAAAGACATTGAAACTCATTTCACGGAAATACTCGTCAATGGTGTCATAGGAAAGCTTGGGCTTTGGTGAAGGATGGTATTTAGTAATATATGGAGGTAACACCAACTCAGACAGCGGTGCGGGAGAGTTCTGACGACTGGGGGTCTTTTCCTTACGAACGGGACTTTTGAGGTCATTCATGTGGGTGTTTGACTCTTTCTTGGGTGCGACCTTGGAATTCCTTGGATTGTGGGTAGTCTCTTTTTTGAGGTTTGTTTGCTTCGAGCCTTGAGACTTCGAAGATGTCCCCACTTTTGGACTACCATTTTTAGATACAGTTTTCTCAACCTTATTTGTTTTTGATGACATCTTTGAATTAATAGTAGATAGATTGTCGGCATTCGAATTTGCTTTTGACGCCGGCTTGGAATTACTTTGTCCCTTTCCGTTAGCATTGCCCTTTCCATTACCCTTTACATTATCTTGTCCCTTTCCTTTGCCACTGCCCTTTCCATCACCCTTCGTATCCTTTGAGTTAACTGCTTTCAGGTCTCCCACATTACCAACCATTTTTCTGAAACCTTTCGCCTTCTTGGCTTCTTTTCCATTTGGTGGCTTCCCTGAGCTATCACCAATACTACCAGCTCCAATAGCTTTGACTGTCGATCCCGACTTTACATCACTGGCAAACTTTTTTGACTCTTGATAATGTTGTCGTCTTGATTCGGCTTCTGGATCCTCCTTTTTAACTCTTCTGGATCTCCCAACGGACCTTCCACGACCACCTTTTCTCCCGCCTCTACTCCCACCTCTTCTCCCGTCCTTTTTTCCAAAAGACTTACTTTTAACAAGCACCTCCTTTAATCCTAAAAGCTCAGTCAAGAATTTGTCATCATTTTCACTGACAAAGGTAATGTTTGGAGATTCATACTTTGGCAAACACTGTTTACAGCTTACTATCTGCCCATTGGGGGTATTTGCAACGTATAGATCATCATCTGCTCCGCATGACGCACACAGGATATCTCTAAACTTGATGTACTGGGCTAATTTTCCGAATAAGGCACCATTTGATAACGTATACTTTGCTGTCGGCTCTTCACCACTATCCTTGGTCGTGCTGTCCAAGCACTGCTGACACATCAAGGCCATATCATTGAGCCCGTAACGCAAGATGGCTAGTTGGTGAATATTAGAATCTGCACACTCTTCACATTCCAAAATCTCATCTAGAGGCAAAAGCTTTACTGACTTGTGTCTTGTGGTTGACAAATGTTTCTGTGCATCGTTTGGATTTTCAAACGCCCCCGAACATGTCTCGCAAAAGTATTCACTAATTGGATTTATTTGCATTTAAGATGAGGGTTACTCTGAAGATGTTGGTGGTTTACTCTAAATTTTTCACTGAGATATTGCAAACAAAAAAGCATTTCAAGAAGGCACAAATTACACAAAGGCGGCGATTTTACCCACTACGGCTTCAATCGAGCGCCCTTTACAAAAGCTAGCTTCGTAGATACAAACCATTATACGCTCTATATGCTGGATAAATAGTTACTATATCTGTAGTGTTTGGCTGAGACAGGGTCATCACTGCAATATTTCAAGCCTGAAGTATGCCCTTGCAACAAGTGCCTCTGGAACTTTCGACATTTACCAAAATTATTTTCCACAACGCACACTAGACGTCAACACTTCCCAAAACAATCCAGTCTTGAACTTCGCCTTCACATAAAACCAACTTGAAAACCCCACTATCCCATCCAAGGCCATGGTTGTGTAGGTTTCCGGCATCAACATCTTCAATGCCAAGATAGTCGCTGATTCTCGTTTTGATTGTTAGCCACAATGCATTGTCAATGGGCCAAATATTGCTATATACTAGGGATATATGTGGCTCGTACTCTTTCTCTGCCCATTCGACCGCCTTGTACCTGGCCCGTCTTTGAATTTCAGTGGTATCAAATTCCTTAATTGTAGTTTGTGACAATTCCCTGCTATGCTTTCTCAGAGGTCTTCGCCGTACTGTATTTCCATGATTATCAGTGGTGTACAATTGTGGGTTCTGCTTTTGATTCTCTGCTTCAATGTCAGCTGGCGCTATGACAAATAATTCTCTCATAATTTGCGCAAACAGAATCAAATTGGGATCCTTAACCACTTCAAAATATAGCTTTTGAAAGTACTTCCTTTGACTGTTAACATTTCCTATAGTCACAAGCTTGGCATGATTTTTGGGTAACGATTGCAAAGCCACAGCACAAGCTGACAAAACTTTATCAACGTCATCCTTTGTTTTCGACGGATCATCGAGATTGATGCTGACATTGGTGGTAATGGTTATATGTGGTTCAAACTTGGGTGGCAGTCCAGGAAACAATGTGTTTATGGAACTACTCAATGTTGTCAATTTATCATGGATTTGAGAGTTTTGTCTCGGACAAAACCATAATGCAACACCTAATCCTTGAAGTGTTAGTTAGCAGAGGTCTCAGGTTACATCGAGTGTTAGTGGTACACATACCCATGGCGACTTGATCCTTCAGAGAGGTCTGGACTTTATTCGACACAAAATTTTAATGCAACCTAAATTTAGTCTCTATAAAAAAAAGGAATTATTGTTATTCTAAATCAAAATCTAATATTTGCTACTTAATACGTCGGCACCCTCAATTGCAGCAGAATCAACAAACCAACTAATTTCGGTTCCAGATGTGATGTCGGTAACCAACTTGGAAGGTAACTTACTTTCAGAATCGTTAAAGATTTCTTTCAAAATAGGTGCTTTTCCTGACCCTTGAGCTACAAATGCGATTGCAGTTGCACTCTCCAAGACTGGGAATGTAATTGTGATTCTTCTTGGAGGTGGTTTTGGTGAGTCATTTATATAGGAAACTAACTGGGCCCTTTCGTGGAGAAGTTTATGCCCTGGGAATAACGAACAAGTGTGTCCATCCGGACCACATCCCAACAATATGACATCCAACTTGTGAGGTAAATGAGCAGCATATCTCTTGGCAATTTCTTTATCCTTTTCAATATCGGCACCTTCTATTTGTCCGTTGTTACCTGTTAATAGCGATTCATCTATAGTGTATATTTTTGGTTTTGTTGAAGAAGCAAGATTCGAAAGAACCATTTCATTGAAAAGGCCATAATTGGAGTCCTCGTGATTCAATGGAACAAGTCTTTCATCGCTGAAATACACCTCCCATTTGTCCCATTGCACTTCTGCACCTATGTCCTTATTATCAATCAATGCCTCTTTCAAAACTTTACCTAGGGAGCCTCCTGAAATTGCAATTTTAAATGATCCGTTTGCTTTAATAGCTTCATTCTGATGTTTAACAATGTACTTTCCAACGGCGTTTGCAAGATCAGCCTGCTCGGCATAGGAATAAACTTCGGCGGTCATTTTGATAATGTATGTTTCTAAAAGAGATGCGATTTTACAGAGAAGCAATTTTACATTTGACGGATTATTTATCACCAACAACTTTTTTTTTCTCCGACAGCTTTTTAACACAAAAACTGAATCCTCTAGTCTAAATAATGGGAATACTCGGCACTATCCTTTATCTTGTTGTTCATAAATTTTTCCAATTTGTTGGCATTCTTGAAATACGTTGTAGACTCACTGTTATAAGATCGACAGTTTTTGAAAATCAACCTTGCATCGTACAAAAATTGGTCAAATGATTCATATTTATCGTTTTCCAATTTCAGTTCCATTGTAGATAAATCCATGGGCTCTTTAATGACATCATAATAGTCTGGAACTTCATCCTTGTTGACAGGAACAGCAAATGGCCAAGCAGAAGGATGGTTTTGCATTTCTGAAAAAAGTGTAACCATGAAATTGTAATGCGGGCCCCTTTTTGGCTTTTGCGCTAACTTATCCATCTCCTCCAGCCATCCCGCTTCGGCCAACCCGGGTATATCCTTATAATCAAGTGTCACATTTTTGTTTGTTTTGAATATTTGGAGCCCCGGTCGCACAATATTAGACTTTGACCGCAGCCTGATTTTCCTTTCAATTGCCGCTTTTTGTAAAAGAAGTATCTTTCCCAGGTCAAGATATCTAAGGATCGACGGGAGCATCGAACATTGCATTAAAGTTCCACCTTCATAATCCTTAATGTAGCCCATCCACACCGACTTATCAAGCGTGATCTCTTTCGTGAAACCTTGCTTTTTAAAGTAACCAATGGCATAATTGTCAGCATAAGTTAAAAAATACTTGATCGGTGATGTTGCTCTAACATAGTCTTTTAAATGATTCATCAAATGGGCACCATAACCGCGAACTTGCTCAGTGGAGGAGATTGCACAAAACACAATCTCAGCAAATTCTCTATTATTGAAAGGTCTGTATGTTATACCACCGACTACTGTGAGCGGCTTTCGTACAACAGCCATGGACAAGTGTGAACGATCGTAAACTAATCGCGAAATATATTCACGTGGCATTTTTGGCAACTGCTTTTGGAAAATGTTTTTGAGACCTGTCAAAACTATTAGACTGTCCTTTGTATTGTCGTTGTTCACCACTCTAAACTCAATCTTGCCTTCTTTTTCCTCAATAACTGAGGGTCGCTCTTTGAATGTGTAGATTTCTCCATCAAAATTAAAGTTCGTTATTCGTTTTCGCTCTTCTTCTGCCTCGTCATCATCATCATCATCATCATCATCGTCATCGTCATCGTCATCGCCGTCGCCATCATCATCGTTGTCCTCACCAGCGCCATCGTCATCATCATTCGACTGTTCATTGTCGTTAGCATCCTCTACTTTAACTTCATCGTTCTTCGCTGTCTCGGCTACTTTCTTATCCACAACAGGTGTCGTCTCCTTTGACTCTAGCTTTATCTTTTTATTCAATGGTGTGTCATCTTCACTCTCATCATCTTCCACCTTTATAGTTCTTTTTCTATCAACCATGTCTGAATAAAGTTGATTGTTGATATATACAATTGTCGAAAAATCAAAAACAGAAACACTTGTTTATATGCACTCTTAACGCAAAATGCGCTCCCCATTTGAGATGACATAAAAAAAAAAGAAGAGAAAAGGAATCATTATTCAGCAATAAGCTATATATTCTTCTCATCAATCATGTCAAATTACACCCAATTAACTCCAAGTGATACAGCTTCTGGCCCTGTTGCAACTGTCCTTTGTTGCAACTGTGGTGTTCCTATGGACGGTTCACAGGGGCTTGTTATGTGTTATGATTGTATAAAGTTGAACGTTGATATAACTGAAGGTATCCCCAGGGAGGCAAATGTTTCGTTCTGCAGAAATTGTGAGAGATTTTTACAACCTCCAGGGCAGTGGATTAGAGCTCAACTTGAATCAAGAGAGCTTCTTGCACTCTGTCTCAGACGTTTGAAAGGTTTGAACAAGGTAAGATTGGTGGATGCATCATTTATTTGGACAGAACCACATTCACGAAGAATTAGAGTTAAACTCACTGTTCAAGGTGAAGCCATGGCCAATACTATAGTCCAGCAGACATTTGAAGTTGAATATGTTGTCATTGCAATGCAGTGTCCCGACTGTGCAAAGTCATACACTACAAACACATGGAGGGCGACCGTTCAAATAAGGCAAAAAGTTCCTCATAAAAGGACATTTTTGTACTTGGAGCAATTGATTTTAAAACACAATGCTCATATGGACACAGTTTCAATTCAAGAGACCAAGGATGGATTGGATTTCTTTTACGCACAAAAGAATCATGCAGCAAAAATGGTTGACTTTTTGACTTCGGTTGCACCTGTGAAAGTGAAAAAATCCGAGGAGCTTGTTAGTACTGATATACACTCGGGCTCTTCCAGTTACAAATTTTCCTTCTCCATTGAAATCGCCCCGATTTGTCGTGACGATTTGGTGGTATTACCAAAGAAATTGGCACACTCGATGGGAAATATTTCACGGTTGGTATTATGTAACAAAGTTAATAATGCCATGCAATTTGTTGATTTCAGTACGTTGCAAACAGCCGACCTATCGTCTCAAGTGTATTGGAGATCACCATTCCCTTCCTTATTAGATGCAACCCAACTAGTCGAGTTTATTGTTTTGGATGTTGAGCCCACTGGTGACATCAAAGGAAAATACGTTTTGGCGGATATTGAAGTTAGCCGAGCCAGTGACTTCGGGTCTAATGACCAAACGTTTTATGTGAGGTCGCATTTGGGCGCTATTTTGCATCCCGGAGATTCGTGTCTTGGATATTATTTAACAAACTCAAATTTGAATTCCGAGCTTTGGGATACATTGGATACTGATAATACACCAGAGGTGGTTATAGTCAAGAAGCACTATGCAAGAAAATCAAAGAAATCAAAGAATAGAAAGTGGAAGTTGAAGAGAATGGCTAAGGAACACAACGATATTATCGCAAATGATGATTCAAGACAAGCCAGACAAGAACAAGAAAAGGCCGAAAGAGACTATGAATTGTTCTTGCAAGAATTGGAAGAAGATGAAGAATTGAGACAAACAATCAATATGTATAAAGCTGATGAAGGGCAACCGCAAAAGAACGATGACGACATTGATGAAGAAGATGAAGACGATGCTCCAAGAATTGCCATTGACGAGTTGCTTGATGAACTTGATGAAATGACATTACAAGATACGCCGATGAATGAATAGGTGGAGTAAATAAATAGTGTGGTTTTTTGTAGCGCGCAATTTAATGTTGATTAGAGATTTACCCTTAAAGGTTTCGTTTCCTTCCGTGACGTCCATATGCCACATCCAAAATATTCACCAACTCAGTCGTTTGTAGACTCTTCCTTCTTTACGAAATTAGCTGAGCTAAAGCTAGATAAGTTCAAGTTAGATTCATCAAGTCAGCTAATATGTGGCTTCCAATTGAAAGCTCAACATTTAAACAAATTTAATGACACTCCGATCGTGCATTTAGAGGATGACAGTTTTGCCAGTGAAGTGCCAGCTAGAGAGGACAGCTTAACAATCAAAGGAGAATTGATTAATGTCAACACCATTGAGGAGTACAAGGAAAAGAATAAACAAGAGCTATTGAAGGATTGGGGGCAACAACTAAAGGAGAAAATATTAAAGGCAAAGACATTTGATGTTGAAACCTTCAACTATTTCTATGTATGGAGCTACTCGGATTTGAAAAAATACAAGTTTTATTATTGGATGGCATTCCCAATATTGGGTAGTGAATGGACCCTCGAAGGAGAAGAACAAGTGAATCCAGAGACAAACGAATTGCTCAAACAAAATGCCGTATCCACGAGTGGTCAATTCCTTCAACTTGATAATGGTAAACTCTTTGACACAGCTGATGTCGAGAAATCTCATACGTTTGTATATTACGATTCTTGTGTCACCTTGGAGCACAAACCTTCGATTCAGGTTAAGAACTATCTATACTACCTAGCTCAACAAGGTTTTCGAAAGATTGACTTGGTGGTGTATAGAAAAGAAGGTTCATTCAAGTGGACTCTTTCTCTTTCGACAGTTCCGGACCCGCTCAAAGTCACTGGGTGGGAACGTACCAGTCAGGGGAAATTGAGTCCCAAAATAGCCGATTTGGGCTTGTTGATTGATCCATTGGAACTTGCAAACCAAGCAGTTGAATTGAATCTAAAGTTGATGAAATGGAGGATTGCACCGCAGCTAGATCTTGATATCATAAAAAAGCAAAAAATCCTACTCTTAGGAGCTGGAACATTGGGGAGTTACGTGGGGAGGACGTTGCTAGGTTGGGGGTTCAAAGACATAACATTTGTTGACAATGGACGTGTTTCCTACTCAAATCCTGTACGACAGCTGCTTTTCAATTTCAAAGATTGCTTCAGCGACAATGGTCAAGGAGAATTAAAAGCTCAAAAAGCTGCCGATAACCTAAAAACCGTATACCCAGGCGTTTCCGCAAAGGGTGTACGTTTGGAAGTGCCCATGATTGGGCATCCTGTTACTGATGAAGAAAAGCAGAGGGCCTCCTATGAGCTTTTGGACACTTTGATCTCACAGAATGATGTGATCTTTTTATTGATGGATTCCAGAGAGTCAAGGTGGCTTCCCACTGTTATTGGAGCTGCCAAAGACAAGATTGTGATTAATGCAGCATTAGGGTTTGATAGTTACTTGGTCATGAGACACGGTAGTCCCTCGCAACTGAAAGCAGATCGTCTAGGCTGCTACTTTTGCAATGATGTTGTCGCACCAGATGACAGTCTAAGTGATCGTACCTTAGATCAAATGTGTACCGTAACACGACCTGGCGGAGCATTGATGGCGTCCTCCTTGGCAGTAGAGTTGTTAGTGTCAATTTTGCAACAACCTGAAAAACATAGAGCAAGACATGGCGATGTCACAACTTTTGGGGCTATACCGCATCAGATACGGGGGTTTTTACACAACTTTTCACAAGCTAGTTTGTATGCACCTGGATATGTACATTGTTCTGCTTGTTCCGAAAAAGTTGTAACCGAGTACAATGACCACAAATGGGAATTTGTAAAGAGGTGCCTCAATGAGCAAGGATACTTGGAGGAGCTTTGTGGGTTGAAAAAGGTGCAAGAAGAAGCAGAGTTGGCGATTGCAGCTATGAATATTCTGGATGTTGAAGATGATGAAGATCTGGAATGGATTGAATAGCGTTTGATTTTGTGTAATGAGTAAACTGTGTATTGTACGCGAGAAGAACAAAATTAGAAAAATCAAAACATTCAAACAACTGTAAACAAAGTAAAGAGAGATTCCTTCATACCAACAACCGTATGAATCAGTATACTCCTTCACAAATTAACCGACTACAAGAGGGTCCAAGAATTTTTGAATTTAATCAAAGGAATCAAAAAAATCAAGAAGGAGTTTCTTTTTCATCACTTGACCCTCATTCAAGTCAGGACTTCACAATGTATAAACAACAAGAAAAATCATCCAGTCCTCAACCAACTTATGATGCTGTACAATTAATGGAGTTTGATTTGGATAACGCTGATCCGTGTGGTACTCAAATGTCATGTATTGTGTCTGAACTTCCATTGGTGCAAAAGTTACCGGCTCCTTTGCTTCTGGAAATCGATGATATAAATATACAACAGGCATTGATAATTAAAGATATATTATTCGCTCTCTTAGGATACGAAGGTCACTACATTCAATATGGCAAAACATATAATAAGTCTTCGAAAAGTGCCAAAATTCGAGGAATTGACTTCAAAATTGCAAAAAATTTGGATGTCAGTTTGAAAACAGTCACCAAAAGGATAATACGAATTGGTAAGCATTTTAGTGGATTAAATTCATTCATTGAATACTATAATGATGCGGCTTATGGGAAATTGGTGCAAGCCTTTTGTCACAGCATAGCTGAATTCTTTAAGCTGTACATCGACGTGCTCGTTTCTTTAGAGCGTGAATTTCAATACAATTCCACATTCAACATAAATGCACTCGAGCAAGTTCTCTACCAAGAAATAGCCAACAAGATGTCCCACATGTACTCCATTGCCATAGAGATACATCAATTGAATGAAGAGAGATGCAGCCTACCGAAAGAGGAGTCGACCACCACAAAACTACATCGTCTAGAAACAGACATGTATACAGAGAAAATGAGAGTTTGTAAAGGTGGGCTTGTTTTAAAGATTATTCAAGAAAGAATCTCCGCTTTCAAAGGCGATGCTATATCATACAGCTTCTTGTCTGCACTTTATGATGAAGTGAGTGTTGACTATGTACAGATGTTGAACCACTGGCTTGCTGAAGGATCCATTGAGGATCCATTCGACGAGTTTATGATCCAGGTTGCCAAAATACCCAAGGGACTACAGTCCTTTTTCCAAACGAGAAGTGATTTTTATTGGAATGAGCTATTTTTGTTTAAAGAGGATGGGTTACTTGATCAATTCCTTGACACAAAAATTCAAAACAAGATTATAAACACGGGAAAATTTTTGAGCATGTTTAAAACGTGTACTAACTTGCATGATTTTCAATACTTGGGTGAAACTTTGGAGTGTGTAAAAAGTCTCAATGCTCCAGATTTGGAGCTCAAGATTGATTTATTCTTTGCTCGAGCAAACAAGATGCTATTGAAACTATTGTTTGAAGGTTACCGGTTCCCCAGGTTGGTGGAAGCGTTTCAAACACTTTTCTTGTTTGATAAATCTTTCACTATAGATTCATTTATTGATGACGCATTTCAAGATTTGAAACGAAACAAGTATAGAATATCAACACTGAAAATTCTGAGACAATATGACGAGCATGTAACATCATCGTTGGATTCAGAAAGAAAGAGCAACCCATTTGCTGTCAGTGTGGTAGAACTTAGCCAGCGATTTACAATCACGATTGAAAATTTCTTTAAAGCCACAGAGGAATTGATGGCAAGAAAGGAGTCAGATCTAACACATTATGATCTTCGAGAATTGCTTAAAGAGCACAATAGTACTGGGGAACTAAGGAACGAGGATGAGGAGGGTCTCGAAAAGAGGCTGAGTGATAGCGTTGAGGATATCACGTTTTTGAGTGTGGATTTGACTGTTCCACTACAATTCCCACTAAATTTTGTCTTGAATAGACAAATATCATACCAATATGAAACCTTGTTCAAGTTTTTATTTATGCTAAAATTTGTAACCAAACAGATCGAAAACAATTGGCAAGATATCAATACGTCCAGAATATGGACAGAAATGTCGTTTCCTCAAAGAATACAGAAATGGATCTTGAGATGCAGGATGTTGCAATCACGGATCTTAACATTTGTGACTCATGTACAATCCTATGTAATGTACGATGTGATTGAGAGTAACTACGACCAGATTCATCATATGTTGAATGAGTACATGGACCAGTTATCTAGTGCAAACATGGGCTCGGATGTTACTAGTAAAGAGGAGCAAGCACTCAACAATAAACTACTGAGCAACTATGGAATGAATTCCATATTTGATAAAAGGATCAATTCACGCAAGACAACAACAACTGATGCAAGTTTATCAGTCAATGATTTGAAAGTAAAGTTAGAGACATATACAACTGTTGCACTTAGCGACTCCTTGCTAACTCGTCCCGAGACGTTACTGTGTGTCAAGGAAATGTTTTATTTTATTATCCTGTTTCAATCTTACACTATCCAAATGAAGAAAATGTTGGTACTTGTTCATCCTGAGTTGTTTGAAACATTTTCGAAAGAGTTTCCGGGAAAGTTCAATAAACCGATGGATGGTGAGCTGGTGCAAAAACGGCTTGACTACATGGATGAAAGTTTTCTCCTTCGTTATCAAAAATTCGGGGAGCTACTTGCATACTTTCTTTCTACGATTAAACGAGTTGGCGAGAAGGAGAATAGAAAATTGCTCGAGTTGAGTGATAGATTGGAGCTGTGTTTCCCTGAATGATTGAGTGCATTGAAAATTCTAAATGATATATATCTTAGCTCATCAAGGTATCTTCATCCGTAGCTTGTTCATTCAAAACCTTTATAATTGCGTCCGTTTTCTCGTCACTGTATATTTTAAACCCTTCTGATTCTGTAACACTGGCCAATTGTGCATTTTTGCAATCCAATTTTTCTTCCATAACTTGTTTCAAAATCTTCAACGCCAACAACTCTGCATCTTTCAAACTCAAACTCTTGTGGTATTCATTGTTCAACTCAGCTTGAGCACCTTCACTTCCAGAGCCGATTGCCTTGGCATCGTATCTGTAAAAGGTTCCCGATGGCTCGGCATGGTATAATTGAGGACCTTTTTCCTTATCAAATCCTGCAATCAATAAAGCAACACCAAACGGTCTCGACATCAATCTCTTTTCACCATCGGCACCTTCCCCAAACCTCAATGACAAATCGCAAACACTTTGGGTTAAGCTTTCAACACCAATGTTTTCATCATAATACAAATTGTGTGTCAAACTGGATACACGAGCGTGATCAATCAACGATCTAGCATCTGCAGTCAATCCACTCATGGCACATCCTATATGATGATCTATTTCGACAATCTTTTCAATAGACGAAGATTCAAGTAGAGATGAGGTGACACGTTTTTCAACTCCTAATATGACACCTTCACTGGTCTGGATACCAATTGCAGTTGATCCTAATTTAATGGCCTCGAGAGAATATTCAACTTGGAAAAGTCTTCCTTCTGGTGAAAAGGTGGATACACCTCTATCGTATTCACTTCGAGTTAAGAACATGTCTTTGGGTAAGGGATGTAATTGTTTTTTGTTGGCAATTGGTTTATGGAAATGGATGGTAACTACTCAATTGTGTTGGTGGCGATAATTCGCTTTGAATTTTTTATGTCTCTTTTTTTCACGCTACACACTACCAACAGAACCGATTCCAAAGCTACGACATAATCAAAAATTATTCCTTCTGTTTCTTGTTTTATTCATTCTCTATATATGGACACATCTCTCCTTCACTCTAAGCCTTCTTTGGGACCAATTCTACAATCTTTTCAGCAGCTGGATCCAAGTCTTCAAAGGCATACAATTTCAAACCAGAATTTTCAATCAATTCCTTAGCTTCAGCCATGTTGGTACCTTGTAATCTAACAACAACTGGGATATCCAAGTTGAAGTTCTTCGTTGCGGCAATCAAACCCTTGGCAACGTAGTCACATCTAACAATACCACCAAAGATATTTACAAGAATACCATTGACGTTTTTGTCAGACAAAATCAATTCAAAAGCTTTCTCGATGGTTTCTGGAGTAGCAGTACCACCACAGTCCAAGAAATTGGCTGGTTCACCACCGTACAACTTGATGATATCCATAGTAGCCATAGCCAAACCAGCACCGTTGACAATGTTGGCAATGTTACCGTCCAATTTGATAAAGTTCAAACCATATTTACTTGCTTCGGCTTCTTGTGGGTCTTCTTGAGTTGGGTCTCTCCATGAAAAGACTTCTTGTTGACGGAAAGCGGCATTATCGTCGAAACCCAATTTGGCATCCATAGCCAAAACTTTGTGGTCTGGGGTTTCTGACAATGGGTTGATTTCAACTTGGGTACAGTCACGGTCAATAAAACACTTGTACAATCCTTGGATAGTCTTGGCAGCTTCTGGAATGGCATCCTTTGTGAATCCCAACAGGGATGCAATTTCGGTAGCCAATTTATCGGAAACACCTTCTTCCAATGGAACTGGGAAGGTCTTGATTGCGGATGGATCCTTAGCGGCAACACCTTCAATGTCCATACCACCTTGAGAAGAAGCAACAATAACTGGGGTTTGCTTAGCTCTGTCCATCAAAATAGCAACGTATGCTTCAGATTGAGCGTCTCTTCTCTCAACAATATAGACAGCAGTGACTTCTTTACCTTTGGCACCGGTTTGCTTAGTGATCAATTTGTGACCCAACATTTGACTAGCCAAATCTTTAGCTTCTTCTGGTGATGAGATCAACTTGACACCACCTTGTAAACCAGAGTCAAAGTGGCCTTTACCACGACCTCCGGTCAATGCTTGTGCCTTGATGACCAATTCATCAGTTCCCAATTTTTTGGCAGCATCAAATGCACCCTCGGCAGTTGTTGCAGGATAACCTCTTGGAATTGGAACACCGTATTCGCTCAATAAAGCAGCAGAACGGTATTCATGTAACGACAAGAATCTTTTTTGTTGGGCAATTGACTAAAAAGAAAAAGCATTTTGTTAGTATTTTATGAAATCCCGGAACATATCGCATATCGGTTGGAAGAAGGACGAAAAAAAAAAAAAAAAATTCGCCAATATTTGAAAGCTCGGCATTAAAAGGGTCAACGTGGACAAGCAAGAAGCTATTGATACTCTCAAAGAAGCTCCGTTCTTGTAAGGGGCATGGAATTAACATCTAATGGGAAATTGTAGTTGCAATCATGATGTAAAAAAAGACCCCCCTTCCACTTTGTATACCCCTCTTCCCGATTCAACTTTGATAGCAAATGCAATTGGACTGATTTATCTTCAACCGTAGCTGAACAAGTAGACTCAATTGGTGATAACATACCCTTGAAAAACGAGCAATAGATCTTGACAACATTGTGAATGATTGGTAATCCTGACTTATAGAATAGATATATATATATATATGATCAGTTTTTGATGAAAAGACAAAACTTGTTTAAAAGACGTTCAACAATTTTTTTTGTTTTTTTTTCTTTCTTCAATTTCCGAGAAAGAACAAAATTCTGGCTGAAATTGGTTGTTGGGAGCGTTTTCTATTTTCTGTCTGTCTCTATTTTTGTGTTGCCCCTCTTTTGTTGATTTCAATCTTGAGCAAGAGACACCTAACCCAACTAATCAAATCACGAAGGATGGATAATAGATTGACACCTTGAGAGCTCTATAGTTGTAATCTGACTAAACTAAAACCCGCTCAATTTCTTGTGCTCAGCGAGTGGTAAAAGCAATACGTGCGAATGAATTGACATGATTCCTCCAAGAAAGAGAGTCACACTTTGAATCATCGGATCTGCAACAGGCACATCTGCAACAGGTACATCAAGACTCATCTGCAGCAACTCAGTATTAACTGCAAGTGAGAAGCCACCAAATGTTTTCATGTCTGCAAGCATGCCAAAAGTGCATGAATCCTGCATATACACCAAACTCATCAGACGAAAAATTGTGCCTGGTTTTTGAAAAACATTGACCCTTCCCCTTAGAACCATTGCGACCAGACCCCACGAATGCATATGCCGAAACATTCAAGAATAAAGCCAGTATATGACCTGGACTCGTCTGAGGATGAAGCATACTATCAACAGCTGAGTGTTCCAAACCGCTCAAGAAAACACAAGGATCTTCATCAAGAGGATGATGAGTTGGCCACCATCTCTTTTGGTACATTACGTGATGCCCAATCAAAATTACAGAATGAAAAGGTTAGTCGAAAGAATGAAATCGATTCCGACGGGTTTTTTGAGGAATCGGATTCAGATTCTGGCCCAGAAGAAACCAACACAAACTCTCATAAAAAGAGAAGCAAACATGCCCCAGCCGAAGCATCAAGTAAGAAACCAGTGTCCAGAATCAGAGACATTCAGGGTCTACCTTCAAGAAAACTGCAAACTTTACATACTGATATACGATTTGATGCCGCTTATGGAAAAGCAGACATAACCCAAACTAGAAAGAACTATGCCTTTTTAGATGAGTATCGAAAGCAAGAGATTCAAAATATGGAACAAATTTTAAAAGACAAGAAATCAAAGTTGGATGAGGACCAAAAGGAGGAAATCAAACTAAAGCTTCAATCGTTGAAATCAAGAATGGACACGTTAAAGAATCATGACTTGGAAACACAAATTTTAAAAGAATACAAGAAGAAGCAATATCTAGATGTCAAAGAGGGCAAATCGAGCCAGCCATACTTTTTAAAGCGTGGTGACAAGAGAAAGATTCTACAGAAAGCCAAATACGATAGCATGAAACCTAAACAAAGAGAGAAGGCCATGGAAAGAAAGAGAAAGAAGAGATTAGGAAAGGAGTTCAGGCAATTGGAGTTCAGATCTCGTAATGTATAGGGATTGTATAGCTTAAGAACTGTTTTTATTGTCGGGTGTGGTAAAGAAAACATATAAAATCTATAAGGCAAAGATTGACTTTGAAAGTTTGTTGAAAACCAAAATTAAAACATTTGAAGAAAACTATTGACAAGTGATTAATCGAGTGCAATTATTGACAGCACTTTGAAAAATTCAATACAAATTTTTGCATTAATCTACTGATTTCTTCTTGTTCTCGTGGGCAAGCCAATCCTCATAACTACCAACGTAGTTTCCTCTCTTTTTGTATCCAAATGTATTGGCCAATTCTTCAGCTGCAGTAGATCTAACACCTCCAAGACAATAAAATACCAACTCTTTGTTCTTGTCTGGTTTATCAAACCCAAAGTTATCAAGGAAATCATCTTCAGACAAGTCCAAAGCACCTGGACTACTCTTGAATGGAAGATTGATTGCTCCCGGGATATGGCCATCGTCATATTCAACTGGTTCTCTAACGTCAACCAAAACTGAATCAGGGTGTTTTTTTGGATTAGCAGCAATGTCTTTAACGTCATCGTATTTGTATAATTTGGCCTCTGGAGATTCTGTCAAGACGCTATAAGATCTGACATTTGTCTTGATGGAGTTGTATATGGCAGGCTTAGTAGTGTTGAATATGGTTGGCACGGTAAAGTGACGAAATGGTTGGGTCAATGCAAATGATGCTGACTGTTTTGCAAAAGCATTTCTGACGATTGGGTGAAATTGTTTGGATAATCTTGTGAGGGACATGATAATGTTTGGTATTCCTTAGGGATTCAAGTCTGATGAAAAATTAAAGTTGGGTCACTAGGTGGCAATTCAGCAATGGGATCAAATACTTTAATGGGTGTTTTCAAGGGAGTGTGTTCTTCCTGACTTTTGAT
The DNA here is from genome assembly GCF_000182765.1 of Lodderomyces parapsilosis. NCBI lineage: Eukaryota > Fungi > Ascomycota > Pichiomycetes > Serinales > Debaryomycetaceae > Lodderomyces > Lodderomyces parapsilosis. Next base: position 960,251 of record NW_023503281.1, on the reverse strand, counting down.
TGATGACTTATCGCAATGTTTATCTTTGTTTATTGGATGAATGATAAAAATTGATGATTCAATTTTCTTTCACAGTTGGTTGAAGTTTTTTTTCTCGCACTTTGAAGCTGAGAGAGTCTTTCAGGATCACAATATCATTCTACTTGACTCACGCTTTACTACTCTCTACTCAGCCCAATACTTCAACTCTGTATATGATCTACTTTCTTACTCTACAAATCAAAGAAAACATAGATATACGTGTTGAACTATACTTGGCTAACATCTATCAATAAAAAAAAAGAAAACATCAATTCATAACATTCGTTAAAACTAGGTTGAAAAAGTTTTAATTTTGAAAAAAATTCTCCAAAAACATGGGGATCAACTAAATGCACTAAAACAATCCATCAATCTCGCCTTCTTCATTGACTTCAACATTCATGAAACCACAGTGGGTTGGTAAACCAGGAATGGTTTGAATTTCAGCCGCTAAAGCGTACAAGTAACCAGCTCCAATTGATGCTTTAACATCTCTAATGGGAAACTTGAATCCAGTTGGTACACCTTTCAAGTTTGCATCATGTGATAATGAGTATTGAGTTTTCGCAATACAAATTGGCAATTTACCAAATCCTTGCTTTGTGTACAAATCAATCTTCTTTTGCGCCTCGGGCAAGAATTCCACTTCACCAGCTCCGTACATCTCTTTAGCAATGGTTGATATTTTATCTTCAATCGATGGTTCAGTACCGTAAAGGAAATGGAAATTCTTCTCTTGTCTATTGGCAGCTTCGATAACTCCCTTGGCCAAATCAACAGCACCCTTTCCACCTTCTTCCCAGTGGTTGGAGACAATTGCATCAACAGCACCAGCTTTCAAAGCCTCCTCTTTGATCACTTCATGTTCCTTGTCGGAATCGGATGACATCTTGTTGATAGCAACAACAACTGGTAAACCATATGACTTGGCATTCTCAATATGCTTAGCCAAGTTTGAGCAACCAGCTCTTAATAACTCAACATTTTCTTGGGTGTATTCTGGAGCCAATGGTGCACCTGCTTTAACTTCCGGACCACCACCATGGACTTTCAATGCACGGACAGTGGCAACAATAACAATGACATCGGGAGCTAAGCCACTTGATCTACATTTGATGTTGATAAATCTTTCTCCACCCATTGTGAAATCAAAACCAGCTTCAGTAACAACATATCCTTCCTGTTCCTTTTTCTCTTCTGGAGTCAAATCGCTTGAGGTACCAGCCAATTTCAATGCCATTTTATCTGCTAAAATGGATGAAGCACCAATGGATATATTGGCGAATGGACCAGCATGAACGAAAACAGGAGTACCTTCCAATGTTTGCATGATATTTGGCTTGATAGCATCTTTCAATAATGCAGTCAAGGCACCGGCACATCCAATGTCCTCGCATGTTACCGGAATTCCTTGTTTTGAAGTACCAATAACCATTTTTCCTAATCTTTCCCTCATATCTTCTAAAGAGTTAGCCAATGCCAATATAGCCATACATTCAGAAGCAACGGTAATGTCAAAACCAGTAGCTCTGGTGAATCCTTTCTCTGTTGGTGCTTGACCTACTGTAATACCTCTCAAGAACCTATCATTACAATCAACAACCCTCTTCCAGGTGATCGACTCTGGATCAATGTCCAATCTGGCAAATGCAGTTATTTCTTCTGGATTCAAGTCATTTGGATCGGTCTTGTTGATCCCCAATTTCTCCAACCTTCTCAACATGGATTTAGTAAATGTTCTCTTGCCTTTCTTTTCTGGAACCAACCTTCTATACAATGGACCATCTTTTTGAGTAGCTTCGTGAAACATTCTCGTATCTATAGCAGCTGCCAACAAGTTGTTTGCCATGGTAATGGCGTGAATATCACCAGTGACATGCATATTGAATTCATCCATGGGAATAACCTGTGAATAACCTCCACCAGCAGCACCTCCTTTAATACCAAATGTGGGACCCATTGATGGTTGTCTGACATTAGCAAATACGTTTTTGTTCAAATGCGCACCCAAAGCTTGTGCTAAACCTACTGTTGTGGTTGATTTACCTTCACCCAATGGGGTTGGTGTAATCCCAGTAACAAGAACGTATTTACCATTCTTTTTATTTTGCAATCTTTTCAATATATCCAAAGAAACTTTTGCTTTGGTAAATCCAAACGGTTCCAATTCAGCATCCAAAATACCGGCTTCTTCTGCAACTTGTGTTATACGCTTTGGCTGTTGAGCACGAGAGATTTCAAAGTCTGAAGGGACTGGTTTTTTCAAATCCAACTTTAAAGGGTTGGTGAATTTTGGAGTCTCGTTATTGGCCTTGTAATGTCTCTTGGCTGCAATAACCACGTTATCTAACAAACAGGCAACAGTCATTGGACCAACTCCTCCAGGTACTGGTGTAATCAATTGAACTTTCTCTTTGGCAGTTTCATATTCAACGTCACCAACCATTCTTTGACCACTTTTTTTAGTACTGTCGGGGATGAAATTTGTGCCTACGTCAATGACAACTGAATTTGGTTTCAACCATTCGCCCTTGACATATTGTGGTTGGCCAATTGCAGCTACAACAATGTCTGCTTCGCCCAAAAAATTCTTCACTTGTTCGATAGGAGTTCTTGAGTGAACGACAGTGACACTAGCATTGGCTTTAGTGAGTAAATTGGCAACTGGTTTACCAACAATGTCGGACCTTCCCAATACAACAGCAGTTTTGCCTTCAACATCAACACCAGACACTTCCAACAAATGCATTATTCCCTTTGGTGTGCAAGGCAAAAATTTGGGCTCTCCACCTTTTTTGGATAATTCTCCAACATTGAAAGGACCAAAACCATCAACATCCTTGTCTGATAAAACCGCGTCAGTAACTTTTGACTCATCGATGTGATCGGGTAATGGTAATTGAACCAAAATTCCATCCACTTCCAAGGAATTATTCAATTTCGCAACTTCATTCAACAATTCAAACTCAGTGATGCTCTCTGGCAATTTTATGATTTCGCAGCCAATGTTTGCTTCTTCGGCAGCCTTTAATTTCATTTTGACGTAGGTTGATGAATCAGGTCTGTCTCCAACTTGAATTATAGACAAGTTGGGTTTGAAGTCGGGATGTTTCAACTGGAATTGAGCAACTTCATCGTGTATCTTTGTACGAAGATCTAAAGCAATGGACTTGCCGTCTAAAATCTGAGCAACCATGGCAACGTTTGTTGGAAAATGAGAGAAATGTTGGAAAAGAATAAACAAATGATCAAAGATGAACTCTGTTTGAAATTATTGTCTTATTAAAATTTTCATTCTGAAAAAACCCATGGAGCCGTTTGCGCGCCTATCGTTAACCATTAAAGACGAAATAATTCGCACAAAAATGGAAAGAAAAAATTACTTTTATTGTAGTTTTTTCTTATTGTGGAAATTTGATCGGTGGTTTTTGACTCCGATTTGGCTCGCATAATGCATAGAGCTTAAAGTTGGGCCCGGTTAATTAGAGTGATGGAAAGGAGGTGACCGAAACAGGACACATCTAGTCTAAGGTTGTTTATACAGAAGTAAACCGTGGGGAGGGGGGAGGGGGGCAAGACACACTCAATCAATCCACACTAAATTGTTCAATACATTCTATAGGTATGCACTTCACTGGGTATCGCTTGTTTATGGCATTGAGAATCGTTCCAGGTCCCAAATTGAGTACAGTGTTCACGCCAGATGCTGACAACTTGTTCATTGATTTAATCCATTGAACTGGCTCGTAATTGGCATTCAATGTTTTCTCAACTGTTGACATTGCGTCAGTCGAAACTTCTCCATCGAGGTTGGAAATGATTGGTATCTTTTGAGGTCTGATTTTGCCCTTCACTGTTGATTTCAACTCTGGAACGATTTCCTTTAACATCGTATTATGGAAAGGGATGGATACTGGTAACTTTTCTGCTTTCAACAACATCCTTTTGTCTTGCTTTCTCAAAACTCCAACAAATATATCAAGCTTATCGAGTTCACCTGAGATCACCACTTGGTATTTTGAGTTTACATTTCCTAAAACGTTGTGCTCAGTTGCAAGATCAATTACCTCATTCACATGTTCGGGTCTTATTATCAACGCAATCATTCCAAACTGCTTGTGTGACTTACGAACCATCTCTTCCATCAATCTACCTCTTTCCCTGACTATCTTCACTGCCGTCAGTAGATCAAAAACACCGCTTAATGTCAATGCTGTGTACTCTCCAAGCGAGTGTCCAAGGAGAAACTGTGTATTCTTCAACAAATCGACATCGTAAACCTTTTCAAAAGCTTTGAGGGTAACGTAAGTGGAAGCAAGGATCGCCGGTTGAGCATTCGATGTCCGCTGTAGCCAATTACGTGTTTCTTCTTCACTCACATTTCTTTGAAATAGATGTTGGGAGAAGTTGTAACCCAATGCAAAGTCAACTTCCTCCAAGTACGGCTGGAATAAGTGACGATACCTTTTATTTTCCTCAAGCAACCCATTTCGTATTATACCTTGGCCGGGACATGTGATAGCATACTTTTTGATATTGTTCAACAACTGTTGGTTCATGATTAAGCAGCAGGGATTTGAATCTTTCGGGTGGCTACAATTTTCTGGCCAGTGAGCCTTTTGCGCGAAAAGCACATCTCAATACACATTTTACAAACTCATTCGACATTAGGTAAACGAAAGCGTTTGGAGCTCCAAAAAAAGAGAAGCAGAATCAGTGGAGGGGTTGTAGTACCGCCCCCAATGCTCAATAATAGTATACACTGTACTCAGTTTACTCAGTTTACTCAGTTTACTCAGTTTACTCAGTTTACTCAGTTTACTCAGTTTGCTCAGTTTGCTTGTCGTGCCCCAAAAACACAATGTAATTTCACGGCCCTATACAATACATTGGGACGTGACGTGGATTTGGGTATACTCGGAATGAAGGAAAAGAACGGGAGCATCACTTGCTACCCGAAACTTTTCCAAATACTTTTTAACTGTGAGAGGGGGAGAGAGAGAGAGAAAGAGAGACGCGATCACTATAAAAGCTTAATTATTTTTTTCGCGTTTTCGTTGTTGTTGTTTACGTTTATTTTCGTTTCCTTTGTTTCTCTCTCCACATCAAATATAATCATTGGTGTGCGTGTGTGTGTGTGTGTGTGTGTGTGTGAATAAGTGCGTGTGTGCGTCTCCTTTGCTTTTGCTCTGCCCTAAATTTCAAATAGTTTGTCGCGCTGGACACGTAGTCACGCCACGAGCAAGTAAACGAAAATTATTGTTTTCTCGCATTACACGCAGGGAGTCGTTTAGATTTTTTTTTGCTTTCGTCTTTGGAGCGAGAAAAATATCTTTAAAACCTCGTCAATTTCCTCCTTTCGACGAAACGGGGAGGAAAAAAAAAGTCTCTCGCCCTCTCTTTTCTACTACCCCCCCTCGTTTCTCCCACTAACACGGTACTACCAATAGGTCGAAGAGACATACATACAATTAGTACACAACCAAAGGATCAAAGGACCAAAGCAACCGATTGTCAAACAACCAATTGTCAAGAAATATTTACATTGAAAGCAATTACTACAAACAAGCAATGTCTGAGTTGAAAGCTAGTAAGGACGCGTTGATTGCATCCCTTTTCGAATTGTCAAAAGCTGCTCAAGAGGCTGCTAATAGCGCTGTTGACTTTTATAAAGTTGCTACTGGAGGCAACGAGGATATCACATCAGAACAATTACAAGGCATCCAAGAGGCAATGAAGCTTGCCGTTGATACTACTCATGGTGTCAAGCACAACTTGGATGGTGCGGCCAATGGCGATAAGAAAAAGAGAAAAGTGGAAAGGGATCCAAATGCACCAAAGAAGCCATTGACGATGTTTTTCGCTTTCAGTTTCCATTTGCGCAAGATGATTGCCGAGGAGAGAAAGAAGAAAGGATTGCCCAACCTCGGTGCAATTGATTTGAACCAATTGGTCAAGGACCGTTGGGACAATATCTCCGATGAGGAGAAAGCCAAATGGAAGCACAAATACGAAGAGGAAATGAAACTTTACAATGTCGAAAAGGCCAAATATGAACAAAGCTTGAAGGATGGGACAAACTACAAGCGTCCAGAACATCCATACGCTAGTGGATATGAAGAGACTGAAACGCCCGTGATTGAAGAAGTTGTTGAAGAGGAAGAGGCGGATGTTCCAGCACCAACCTTATCTCAAGAAGAGTTGAAAAAGAAGAAAAGAAAACAAGAAAAGAAAGAGAAGAAGAAGAAGTTGGCAGCTAGCTCCCCATGAGAGAACCCAAAGAACAATCAAGTATGTTTCAGTATTTTTCAGTATTTTCCCCCCTTTTTTTCTTCCTTTATGTATTAGTCGTCTATATTTCAATGTAATAATAATAATAATAAGCAAAGCAAGTTGTTACAAACCTTTTTTTCACTTTTTCTTCATCTTTTGCTTATCAATATGAGCTCTCAATACCTTTTGTCTATCACGAAGAGATAACTTTTGTTTCCCTTGAACTGCCTTTTTATGAATCATCATGACAAAATTCTTCTTTCTAGCTTTTTCTTTATTTGTAGTGGAATGAGGTGCATCACGCTTACCCTTTCTAGATCCAAACTTGCCACGATCCTCTTTCCCTTCCTTGGCTTGGGCAATCCTCTCTTCTCTCAATTGCTTGTATTTGACTTTGCCCACTAATGAAGTGGAGTCTACCGCGTCTTCATTGGTAATGCCCATCAATTTGGCCACACCAGCTTCGGTTCTCAACTCCTCCAACTTGGCAAAATCAGCAGGGGTAAGAATTCGACTCGAAAGGATTTCATTCATGGCAGAAGCATTGTTTGTGGATGCGCCAGCAGAGCTGTCCTCGAGTTTGGCCCTCTTGGTCGGCCTCTCATCATCATCACCGCCTTCAGTAGAATCTTCGTCTACTTCTTCTTTCTCCTCGTCGGACGACAATTCTAAATCTGAAACATCATCTTCTTTTCCTTTACTAGCCTCATCTTCACTATCAGAAATATCGATCTCCTTATCAGATTCAACCAGGATCCATTCCCCTTCAACATCACTTCCATCTTCCTCCTCGTCAACTTCCCAATTAGCATCCTCCTCTTCGTTATCAGCATTTGTTTGTCCTTGCTCTTGTTTCCATTTGGCCAATAACTCCAATCCTGGAATAGACGTGACGTTATTCTCCACACCATATTGTGGTTTCGATTTGCCCTTGTCTCCTTTTTGCAATTCCATGCTTGCAACTTTACCCCTATCCTTCCTGGCCAACATTTCCGGTGCCACTTCTCTATACAATGAAATCAATGATCTTGCAGCCATCATCACCGCTTTTGATTTCGATCCCTTATACTCGACCAAATCTTGCAACAATGGAGCTTCAATTGCCAAAGGAGCACGGGATAGTATTTCTCTGATTGTATTGATTCCCGCCGATGCAACTTCAGCAGCAACACCATCACTGACAAATTCGTCGGCAATTTTACGCACCACTAGTTCGATATTTTCTGGAGGAACCAAATCATGTGAAGCTTGAGCCGATGCTGCCATAATTTGGGTCACGTTTCTTTGCTTTGGGGTGAGATACTTTAAAAAGAATGAGTAGATACCCAACACAATCAACTTGTGAGTACCAATCAATCTTGATACCAAGTTCATAAACAAAATCTTTTGATCCAAGTCAAACTTGTTTGAGTTTTTTGAACTCAAATGATTATCAAACAATTGCTCAGCAAAACCTTGAGGATCACGTAAAAGATGTATTGCTGAAAAGTTTAAATAGGTGGCCGAATGCTTGGTGCTATTTTTCTTTTTTATTTGTTTCACCGCCTGTTCCAATTTTTTCCCTCTTTTCGATGATTTCTTGTTCACCTCCATCTTGTGCTTTAATGCACCCATATCAAACCCTTCTTCATCGCTTGAGTCCTCAAAGTTCTCCTCTCTTTCTTTATCGGCACCAAGAAAGAACCTTGCCCCAGCAATGGCGACTTTAACATCGGGATGCAACGCTGCTTGTGTCATGATCTCAACTGCTCTTGAATCATCCCAAATACCTCTTCTCCACAATTCTCTCGTCAATTTAGTGGCCCATAAACCTTGAGCATCCTTTTGTTCAAGCAAATTGAAGAGCAAAGCTTGTGTAGATCTGTTTAGTCGTTGGTTTTTGGCTCCTGTATTGACAGACTTCAATAGTGAAATCAATGTAGAATAAATCTGACGTCTCATTTGCTTTACATGTTGGCCAGCTTGGACCTGGCCAGATGCGTATGCTGTCAACAATGGAAAAATAGTCTGTATCAAACTTTCCGCAGTGATAATATCCTTATTTCTCAACATTGTTAAACATTGTATAATCTTTTCTCTCAACTCCGGTGCCAAATCGCGATGGTTATCAAGCAAGATAGTTTTCAATTCTTTGGGGAAATTCTTTGTTTCTTTAGGGTAGCAGTTACAAACTGCCGATAAGAATCCGACAAGTTCAATAAACTCGGTGGTTGAGTTTGAATCAGCTCCTGTGGGATTCTCCAAGTACAAGTCTCTCAAGGATTCATAATGCGATAACTGTTGTAGAAACTCCTCATGGTATGATTCAGGATCTCTTCTGACAACATTCTGCAATAATATAATGTTGGTTGGAAGTATAGCCGCTCTTCTTTGTTTCCCCATGATGATAATGATGCTGCTGTGTAAAGAAGAACGATTGCAAAGGTTTTTCTCAAATTTGTGCGATGAGGGAAATTTTGAAAAGAGATTAAAAAATAAAATGGGTTGACACAAAAGCACGGCATACACTTTCCAATTCATAATTCTATAACAATATATCTACCTCAAAACTTTTCACCAAATAGCCCTTGCAAAGACTCGTAATTGATTTTCCTCGACACCGATGTTTTTGAGAAATACATTTTTGCACTATCACCGGCACTTTTGGGTGCTCCATCTTCATCCAAAATTATATCTCCAATCTCTTTTTGAATCTCAGGTGGCACCGACGACCGTTGTCTTTTTCGACGATTGGCACCAGAGGTTGCAGAGGTGTTTCCCGTAAGCTCGTCAGCTTCTTGTTTCAACCGCTTGCGTTCTTGTTCTACCATGTAGTCATGGTTGAGACCTGTCCAAATTCTTTCCTTCATGGCCACTTCTTCAGGTGTCATTTGACTCTCCTCTACGACTGCATCATCATCGTCTGAGTTCAATTCGGTTTCAGACGAAACAAGCTTAAGCACATCCTCAGTGGTTGGTAAGTTCTTAACCAAGTTTCTTGGCCAGTTCATGTTCCAAATTCGATCTAAATCATCCTCCTCGATTTTCTCCTTGGCTAACTCGTGTGGGGTTTTGTATAGCGATTGTTCTAATTTGTTTCGCTTGGACTTTAAAATTCTCTCTATTTGTTCATTGATCAACTCTTTGTTGATTGTAATGTCACTCATTATCGTATTCATGAGTATTTGCTTTTGCTGTTCATCTTTGGAAAGATCACCTAGATATTGAATTTTTTCATCCTCTGTCATACTTTCCAAGTCATTGAAAGTTTCCTGTTGCCGCCTTTGTAAAGTGCGTGCTATTCTCAATTCGTTTTTCCGATTTTTTTCAAATGAAGGTGGATTGGCACTTTCAACCTCTTCATCATCACGGAAACTTTTCACCGACAACTGCGCGGCCTTGGTTTTTTTGAATTCGTTCAACCTTCTTTGTAATGTTTCTTGTCCGACATGTGATATTGCCACAATTTCTGAATGACTTCTTCTAAAATTATTCATTCTCGCAGCAAGCAAAACACATGCACCTGCAACACCTGCTGGCCGCCTTCCTTCATGGATCCAGTCTGCTGACATTCTTTGAGCAAGTTTTGTTGCATCTCTAGCAACTTTTGTCGCTTTCTCCTTGAAATCCAACTTTTCGACAAAATGTTGTATAAATAAAGAAGGGTCTGCCAATGGCAACGAGGTTATGTGTAAAGCTTTCACCATTTTCAAAAATGTGGCACCCAAAGAGTACACCGAGATCTGCAATCTCGAACTGAAATCGATCAACATATGCGGTGTCTTTTCCTTACGACACGCTACATAAAGGCATGTGGCTAAGACGTTATTTGAACGTCTTCCTTGGACAAAGTTCATAGTCAACGCAAGTTTAAACCATTCCCCGGCAGCTTCGGCAATGAAGTCTGGAATCCTTAAAGCCGCTGCTATTCTCCTAATCTTTCGTTTCCCATTGGTTATTGTTTGTTCTCTACTTTCCATTGCATTCTGTCTTCCACCTGCAAAAGTTGCCCTTGCCTGATCCGCTCCAACCATAGCACCCTGGACCATGGCTGCACCACTAGAAGATTCACCAAACTGGACCTCAGAAACAATAGGGTTCTCTTCGAGAACAGTACCACATCGAAGACATGACACATCGCCTGCTGCTGTGTATCTATTAACGTCAAACTGTGTGTGTCCACAGTTGACACATTTTTGTTGTTTTTGCACCCTCACACTCATTTCGAAAGACAATAGCTATGCCTGGTCAAAAACTTAGTATTTATTGGGGTATAACGATTTGTTTATGGTTTAAGAAAGGAATCTCCTTCACCAAGAAGAAGAAAGAAAAAAATTAGTGCAAAAGCTTCCTTGGGGGTGTTTGTGTTATAAACGACATCAGCAATGGCAGGTGAAAACATAGCAGATAGCACATCCGATGATACGAGTGAGATTGAAGTAAGGCCCTATAGCCAGGTAGATACTGGTACGTCGAGCGGCTCTCAAAGGGTTGGCTTGGACTCATCTCAACCTACCTCACGTAGGCTGCTCACGCGTGCCACCACAATTGACGACGAGGAAAATGCTCGTGTTCTGCCACATTTCCCATACCCACTTGTTATGAAAGTAGTCAGTTCAGAACCTAGAGATGTTCTACAATCAGAGAGGACTTTTCTTACGTTCACTCGGTTTGCAACAGCATTGTTCTTCACGGCTTTAGGGATAATCTTGAATTTCAAGTTTGATACTTCTGGCGATGACGCTGCTAAATCGCCAGATGAAGAGGATCAAAAACACAATTTTAATCATACAAAGTTTTCAGTGGCTGTTTCGTATATTTTGTTGGTGTTGTCGCTATTTGTGTTAGTAGTCAGTGGATCGAGTTATTACATTACAATCAATCGATATGCACAACACAAGATTGCTACTTATAACTTCAATAATCTACCTACAGCTGCGTGCATCACTGGTGTAATTATCACATTGATTGTGATTAATGTGACGCTAATTGTTGAAGGATTTTTAGAAACGAAATAGATGCCTGTTTATTTATTAAATTTGGACTTTTTCAGTTTCTTGGACTGACTAGGCTCTTCTTTTGAATGTTTCCGTTTGTTGATCTTTCTCCTTTCTCCAAACCCTTCTTTGTCCATTTCCAGCATTGATTCTCTCTTGGCGGTTGTCATTGCACCCAATGAATCTTTGATAACCTTGTCATCATTGATCTCTTCCAACAATTCCATTTTCTTGTTAATTCTCTCCTCGATGCTCTGAATCCGCTCTATATCTTTCTCGCTAATGATGCTTATCGCGTCACCTTTTCTACCAGCTCTTGCTGTTCTACCAACCCTGTGAATGAAATCATCAGGATCGGCTGGTATATCGAAGTTCACCACAAGTTCCACAGTGGGGATGTCTAAACCTCTTGAAGCGACATCAGTGGCAATTAGAATCCTTGCGGCACCAGCTTTGAATCTATGTAGCGAGTTTGTTCTCTCGGATTGAGGCATTTCCGAATGTAATGATGCCACTCTAAAATCCAATTTTCTCAATGCTCGTCTCAAAACTTCAGCAGTGATTGTCCTGTTGACAAATACAACCGCGGTGGATTCTTTGTATTTGGGTAAAAGTAAAATGCTATGTAGATAGGCCTCTTTCACGTATGAGGGCACAAACACGTACTCAATCAGTAAAGTCGACGGAATGGCAACCTTGTCAACTGTGTCCACTTCATGCATAAATACTGGGAGTTTCCCCGCTGAACGAGGCTTTTCCTTCAATGCTTTAACTGAATCGGTTATAGTGGCTGTGAATAGCAACGTCTGTCTTCTGTCACTACTGGGTAATACTGAAAAACACCTTTCCAAATCACTACTAAAACTATTGCTCAATAAGCGATCTGCTTCATCCAAAACCAAGTATCGCACTCTTCTTAATCCACTAATAGTCTCTTCACCGCTGTTCAAAATATGATCAGCCAATCTCCCTGGCGTGGCGATAACGAAATGTGGTTTCTTTTGCAATTCCAAAGCCTGCTTGACAAAATCCTCACCTCCAACCACAACACAAACTTTTATATTCATTTGTGCTCCTAAAGCGGTATACTGCTCTGCGATTTGCAACGCCAATTCCCTAGTTGGGGTGAGCACTAGTCCAAATATGCCGTAGGGATCTTCTGACCATTGTGTTAACATAGGTGCTGCAAACGCAATAGTTTTACCGGAACCAGTCTTGGCTCCTCCAATACAATCTTGACCTTTGAGTATAGCCGGTATACATGCGGCTTGAATCGATGTAGGTTTGTGGATTTTCATTGCTACTAGTGATTCACTGAGCCATCTTGCGACTCCGAGATCTTGAAACGGTTGTGATGACATGGGGTATGATGCTGTGGTTAGAGATGATCATCGCATATGAAAAAGATACGCAAAAAAAAAGAACAAACGAAAAGTTTGTTTTAGAAAATCAGGCTTTTGCGAAAAATGGATCCATAGGGCTTTCATCAGCACCCAACTATTAATAGAGCATAGTATTGTCAGTGATTGAGTTGTTGACTTGCTAGCGGAGATACAAATATGAACCTGTCGTTACACACAATGTTGGTCAGGCTGTCGCGTCGATCGATCTTCACATCCTCAAATATACGAAATACTTTTCAATCACCAGTTTCATCATTTGCACCCAACTATGCATTTCACGACACGTTTCCTGACACTTCAGGTAAAGATGTGGTTTCACAGACTATAGTCAATCCAGCTGATGAAACACAGGTGATCAAAATATCCCAAATACTTGACCACCAGACAACTTCAACAACGAAACGCAACGCACCCAAACCAAGAAATATCGTCAGTATAGCAGACTACTTTTCGGGCAATTCTCATCATTTACACCACGTATTTTACTCAAACCTAATACATGCAAAGACCAAAAAAGCAGCAAAAGTGGAAAATAAGAAATTCATTGATTTGAAAATTATAAAACTAACTAGTGGGTCTGGAGGTAATGGGGCAGTTTCATTTTTCCGTGATAACCTAACAACTGCTGGTCCTCCTGATGGTGGTGATGGTGGAAGTGGTGGAAATATATATATAAACGTTGTTGACCGAAACTTAAACTCATTGCACTATTTGCAAAAAAGATATGTTGCTAAACTGGGTTCTCCGGGTAAAGGCGGCCAATTGGACGGTAAAAACGGTGACGATGTGATTATTGATATTCCATTGGGAACCGTAATTCGATGGATACCTGATCCAACGATATTCAAAAAACACATATCCAGAAAGGAGGGAGATTCTTTAAGAAATGTGTATATGGAACTTGATTTGGATATTGGTTATAATAAAAACAATGTTCAATTGAAACGTTATGGATATAATCCAGGTCAAGGGTGGATTTTCAAAGAACACGACGAAGAGTATTACCAACTGCGAGACTTTTTTCAAGAATTGAATGATAAAGTCACAAAGTATGATGAAGAAGTTGAATTTGAAGAGCACCAACAAGATCAGTTCCCCATTCTCGGAATGGATTGTGATAAGGTTACCACAAAGCCTTTACTTCTTTTACACGGAGGTAAAGGAGGATTGGGAAACATGCATTTCCTAACATCAAGTGTACGTAATCCGCGGTTTTGTAAAATTGGACGACCGGGAATCACGGCTCATTTCTTACTTGAATTGAAGCTCATTGCTGATTTAGGGTTAGTTGGATTGCCCAATGCTGGGAAATCAAGTTTACTACGCGCTATATCTCGAGCCAAGCCTAGAGTTGGACATTGGGAATTCACAACATTACAACCAACAATAGGTACTATTCAGCATCGCATTGATTCGGACCCATTCACGGTTGCTGATATTCCAGGAATAATCAAAGGTGCATCAGAAAATAAAGGTATGGGACTAGATTTCCTTCGTCATATTGAACGCTCAGGCGGATTGGCTTTCGTTGTTTCGTTGGAATCTACTGATCCAGTTAAAGATTTGCAAACATTGACTAATGAAGTGGGTGTCAAACGGATGAAGGACAAAAAAGTATTGGTGGTAGCAACAAAAGCAGATTTGAGTAACAAAGGAGAAAACTATCAAGCATTGAAACAATTTATTGAAGCGGAGCACAAGTCATGGAAAATTGCTCCAGTTTGTGCTCCTAGAGGAGAAAACATTGATCGATGTTTGGAGTTGATGAGCGAAGTTGCTCGCAAAAAGTGACCAAAATATAACAATGTAAATAGACGACCATGACGATAGGTTTAAGGCTAATGAATCGATGTGTAAGTTTGTCCACCGCAATATTACCAAGAATTCATTTTTGTAGTCAAGTTTAATCAATCATAAGCCACAATTTAATATAGTGCACCCGCCCCAATTTAAGCGAAAGAACATTTTAACCCATATTGCATAATATGTCAAAACTTAACAAACGAAAACAAAACCTAGAGCCGAGTTATAGTCGATGTGTGATATTGTATAGCCTTTGGCAAAGCATACACAACTGACGTTGTTTTAAAGTTGTTGTAAGGTGATGATATTGCAAAAAGTCGACACCAACCCAAAAGTTGTGCTTTTACGTAGCAAGCGTCCACTGTGTATTGGTAAAGTAGAATGGGTCACATAACAGGAACTTACAAACAATAGCAATTTAGCAATATAGAGCCGCAATTTCTACTATTGATATTATCACGGAGTTCCAGACTCTAATTTCCGTTTTCCAATCGTAATTTTATTTCATTTTACGATACTTTGTGGCGTATTAAAAAAAAAAAAAAAAAGGTTTTAAATGTTCAAATGGGGTTTTTATTATCCATGCATTGGAAGCAACAACTGCAGCGTCTAGATCCACGCATCGGAACTCAGTGCATTCCTTGGCATAAGTGGGCAGTATATTCTCTACCTCCAGTAGATTTTAGAATGTGAATTGTCTCATAAGCCACATCCGAGCCACTTTTTATACACATTGGTGAAACCGTGGAGTGGGGATTTTGGGGTTTGGAAAAAGCAACTTGTGTTCTTTTCCCTCTGCTTCCCATGAATTGAAGGGAAATATTATTACACAAACAATGCAAAAATGAGCCGAGTTATTATAGAATTTTTCTCAACAAAATATGTTTTGTTGGAGAGTCTTTTTCTATTGTTCTTGTCAAATTTTTTCTTTTTCGTTTTTGTATTCGTTGTGGAAAATTACAAAAATATTTTGCAGATGGCATTTTGTTTTTCTTTTTTGTTTTTTTGTTTTTTCTAGAAATGGAAGGAAAGAAGCAATTGTACTTTTTGCATTGTTTAGATGGTTTCTAGTACATGTTATTTGGTTTTCGATGGTTACTTTGCCACGGTTACACAAACCAGCACCTGCCGCCTTTATGAAAGTGTTCGTGGCTGGAATAGGTGCAAGCTACTAGAAGGCGGATAAGCTAGCAAAAACCCAAGTCAAATTCGAGTGGAGAGGACAGCATTTTGGGACCCGGAAATCCGTGAAAGTTGTGCTTTACATTTGGAATGCAGCGAGAACAAGTTTTCTCTGTAGTTTTTACCTCCTCAATCCACACTAGTGTGATCTGCTTTGGAACTATCTAAGCACAATAGGTTTCAAGTAATTCCTACTGCAATGCTTTACATAAGTTACCGTCAGTAAAAGATTATTAATATGCAGAGGGTAACTTCACTCCAAGGCGGGGCGTCATCAAAAAGTTACAATAAAGACCCTTTTTTGTGCTCCTAATGGAAAGAAATGAATATATATGCAGTACACACTAATTCTAAAAAGTTTATAGTCTTTTCCATAGTCTATTTTAATAAGGCACACATGCTTTAACAATTCACAAAACCACTTCCAACAATAAACGAAAGTTTAATGTTGGAAGAAGAAGATGAAGTAAGTGGAATTGTGTTTTTTGTATAAAACGAAAGCATTATTCGTTAAATTAAAAATTTCATTTCCTTTATCTTTTATATGAATGTTTGTTTGATTCACCGACTTCAATCATATGAGGTTTTAACATTCACTAAAACAGACAAATATCTTACCATTAGCATATCCATCAAACAGGAGTAAGAATTGCCCAAACAAATATTGCTCCGCCTTGTGCTTTCCTTTAACAATCGTGTCTAATAACAGCTTCATTTAACATCTTGCATCCACAATATGAATCCTGTCGGTTCTTCTTCTTCTTCACCACTGCTGATATCATTACCAAATACTCCATCCAAATCCTTGGCAAACAGTTGGCACAGCACATCAGACTACTTTTCAATCAAGCCCCAATTATCACTAGAGATCAATACTTTACAAGATCTACTGTCAAACAAAAGCAATCGTGGCAGCCATAATGGCCACGAAGCTGACTCAGAACAAGAAGCAGATAATGATGATGATGATGACGATGCGGAAAGCGTTGACGTGAGTGACGTGATGGAAACTTTTGATAATATTTCAATACAAGGTGAAGACGACGTGTACTATAGTCCTATAACGCCATTTGATAGCTCAGCCATACCGTCCAAGTCAAACTCCCTAATAAGAAAGAGCTCGATCTTACGCCCCAGTGCTCGGGATATACAACAAGTGGAGTCAATAATTGAATCCATTGAAGCAAAAGAACAAACACAATTAACCATAAAATCTGAATCAGCATCGTCAAAGTTCCACTTGTCGATGCCAAATTTAAATCCATACAAGTTTCTTATAGTTGACGACAACATAATCAATCTCAAAATACTTAACCGTATTTTACTCAAACTATATCCTAAAGCTGCCATAATTCAGATACTGGATTCAACGAAAGTTGAACAGATTGTTTCTGAACAATCATTTGATTCCATCTTTATTGACATTGAAATGCCACATGTGTCAGGAATAGATATTGCACAATTTGTACGCAAGGACCCACAATTTGATACCACTAGTTTAATTGCAGTGACAACAAGAAATACTCCTCAAGATTTACAATTGTTTAAACAAGTTGGTATTGATTATACTTTTGGCAAGCCTTTAAACTATAAATTGGACTTTATGGCAGAGACAATTGATGGAATCATGATGCTGAGGAAAAATCACACCAATCCACAAAGTAGGAATCTATCTACTTCATCTAAAGCTACGTGCTCAACTGCAGCAACTGTATCTACTGCTACAACTGCAACCACAGCAACAACAACGGTTGATTTTATGGATTTAACTGCTGTACATTCAGTTAGTTCCATTTCATCTACTGACTCTTATACCCTTTTCGAATCTAAGAAAGAGGTCACTCATGGACTATTAGTCGATTAGTTTGATTGATGATTGTTGCTTTGCTATTCAAGACATCTTTGATTGCATCTGATCAAGATGATCCAACTTTCGATTCTTTCCATTTTACATTCAGCTTTTTTCATTACTTCAATTGTTGCATATTGTTTATTTTTACGTTTCATTTCATGACATTTTGATGATTTCCAGAGTATTATTATTTATTTGATGACTTTATTTTACGAAGGGGGAGGGATATAATATAGGAGGGTTTTAATTTTATAGAAGTTTCACGCATTTATTATAAGCTTTTCATACGCTAGATAATATAAAAGGGACTGCCATAATAGTAAATAATTAGTTATTTTCTTCTTCACCCTGGCAGCTGCCATCGGTATATGAAAGTTTAACTCCGTCCTTTTTATTAATACTTGTCACAAAGTTAGAATTCCAAGTCGATGCCATTTAAGCGCAACGCATAGAAGAGCTAGTCTGTTTGTATCCACTTTTTTCTTTGTGTGCTCTTCACTTTTTGAGATTTGCTCTATTGAGGCGGGATCGACGTTTACCTCTTCTGATTTACGAAATCGTCGTGTAAGTTGTTCACAAATCCTTAAGGAAAACCCCCATGCCAAGCAAAGTCAGAAGAGCTCCACAATTGTGGATGATCTGTAACTTTAACACGTGGGTGTATTGAAAACCTGACAATCTGGCTCGAAAACGGCCAAATAAGAAGTGTGTCTCTTGTATGAAGAGGTCGTGTTTGTTACATGAAGAGGAGAGGTCGTGCTTTTTTGAAAAGGAAAAATTTTCATTGTTTAAGTTACACATGTTACTTCTTTTTGTGCAACAAACTCGAAAAAAAGACAGGATATGCCCGCCTTAGATCACTAGGTGATGTCGAAAACATTGCGTCGGGGTCAAATGTTTACCGAAGCCGCGGAAAGGAAAGCCGCCGAACCCGATATATTTATGAAGATACAGGGACCTTAAACAAAGCAGGATCATATTGTTCACAACTTATATGCTCAACTGTTGAAAATTCAACAATGGTGAACATTGCAAATTGGGGTGTATTGATCAAGCATGGCGTATGCATCATGCGCATAATAAACTCAGTACAATAATTTCGAAACGAATACTCCACAAGACACTGAAAATTTTCGTATGCTACTGTATTTGTTTCGTATCCAGGGATGTGATGTGTACTACACCCAAGGAGGAAGTAGACCATCTGTAGTCAAACCAGCGTCGTTGATGTATAAGTGCAGCTGAGTTGGAAGAGAGAACTCTTTCACCGTTTATATCTAATTGTGAAAAGATAACCCTCTCCCTCAGCTTATGTACCTCTTTCAAAATGGATTAGTTAGTACCACTCATCAATGGATTTCTCTTGACCCTTGATTATTCATCGTTCATCACGAACACTGTCTTTACTTCAACTCACATGCCTCCTTTTGCAATGAACTCGAAGTGACACAAAAACCGAGAAACGTGGATCTCCGCAATTGGCAATTTCGTCAATTAAAAATCCCCTTGCAAAAATTCGTTAATTCCTTTGCAAACTACTCTTCCTCAAACGAAAGAAACACAACCATAATGGCAACATTATACACAGCAGAAACAGGTAATGGAAGAAAACCATTGATTTTGGTTAAGCTACTTAATGCACCCATCAAAATCCATCTTTTCGAGTGGCCATCAAAGGAAATCAAAAGTGAACAGTATTTGAAGTTGAATCCCAATGGATTGGTGCCAACTTTTGTCGATGGAGAAGTGGGAAGCATTTTTGAAAGTAATGCCATTTTGGAATACATTGCTGCAAAATATGATAAAGAAGGTAAATTCAGTTACAAAGAGCATGAAGACCTTAAATTGTACTGGCACCAAAAAGAATGGCTATACTTCCAAGCATCTCAATTTGCAGCTCATACTTTGTCCAGAGGTATTTACTATAATCAAATGAACCCCAATGACGAATTTACTAAGGAGAATGTGTTGCACAACTTCTCTAAGTTGTATGACGTCATGGAAGATCAATTGGCCAAAAATGAGTCCGGTTGGTTGATTGGCGACAAGTTTACCATCGTCGATATTGCTTTTGCAACTGGTAATCATAGACGTATTGAAGTGTTCGCAGGTACTGATTATGAAATCAGTGATTTTGATAAAAAGTATCCAAAAGTTGTGAAATGGTATGAGAATGTTTTGGCAGTTGATGGAGTCAAAGATGTACTTAAGTGAATAGCGTCGTAATGTTAAAATTGTTTTGTATCAGTTTGAATGTTATAAGCAACGTCACACTGATCACGTTACTTTTATTGCAGGGATGGTGGGAAAATTTCGGCCTAAAAATAGAATCAAAACCAACGTAATCTATCTCTTTTTCTTCTACAACACTTCTAATTCAATGAGTAACGAACAAGCGTACTACGGTAGAGGCTTCAAGAAGTCAATAGCTGATACCCACTCATGGAGAACAGTTGATAATTCCTCCAAATTCATCACATCAGTACTTGAACCCAATTTCAAAGTGTTAGATGTAGGCAGTGGTCCCGGATCTATCACCATTGATTTGGCCAAGAATTATCTCACCGCTGGTGGCTCAGTTATTGGAGTGGAGCCAACACAGGAGTTGATTGATACAGCAAACAATTTGAAAGATTCAACAGAGCCTCAACTAAACAATGTCGAATTCCAAATTGGATCTATTTACGAGTTACCATTTGAGGACAATACTTTTGATTTAGTACATTCGCATCAAGTGGTTATCCATTTACAGGATCCAGTGAAAGGATTAAAGGAACTAGCTAGGGTAACAAAACCGGGAGGCTATGTTGCCGTGAAAGATGCCGATTTGGATGCAATTATCGTATCTCCAGAGAAGTACTCAATCTTGAAGGATTACTATGTTCAAAAAGCCAAGAATGCAATCTCTACAGATACAAAAGCTGGTAGGACATTGAGAGAAAAGGCTATCAAAGCAGGATATGAACCAGAGAATATCACCACTACCCAATCTTATTGGTTGTTAGCTGACGATCATCTGAGTAAAAAACAGTGGGCAGAACTAGCTATAAATAGAATCAAGACTGGTGGGGAAATCTTGTTCACGAAAGATGCTAAGAAAAATGAGGAAATGTGCAACGAGGCAATTGCAAAATGGCAAGAGTGGGTTGACGATAATTCGTCATTATTCAACATCTCCCACTTTGAAATTGTATATAAGAAGCCAGTAGACAAGTGAAAATGAAACTTTTTTTTTTCTTTTTTGTTTTTGAAAGCCGCGCCTAGAACTTGATTTTCAACTTCCAAAGCAGCAACAACAGCAGACGCTAATGACTGATGTTTCACCATCGTCCAAGAAAGTAGACGATTTTCTATCTAGTCTATCGCTTTTATCTCAGGAAAGAATTAAGGAGGATCGTCAAAGACAGAGAAATTTGCAGCATGATATTGACGAATTAAGATCCCGCCTGCATAGCTCCTCGCCAATAAAGGGCGAGAGCAACTACATGTCGTCTAGCAACAGATCTCTGTATCAAATTTCGGTACCCGATCTTAAATTCAATAGGTCAAGACTTTCACAGGAAGACGATTTTGCACCTCCCTTGCCGAGAAGGCGAGATGTACAAGAGGAGGATGAACCACCTGCTTTACCTCGAAGGGCAAGAGTAGAAGAAGAAGAAACAGCACCAAGATTACCAACTCGAAAGCACCAAGACTCCATTGGATTATTACAGCCAGTGGCGAGAAAGGAAGCACCAGCGAAGCCGATGAAGCCAAAGCCAGTCACTACTAAATATGATAAGCGGCAGCTCCCCTCGTCAAATGATGTTGAGCCAAGTGGACATAGATCATTTCGAGATATAGAAAGTTTGATCAGGTCGGGAAAGGCTAGTACAAAAACTTTAGAGAGTGCATCAGCTGAGTTGCCAGATCCCAAACCAAAACCCACCAAGCCTGCATGGCTCTCCTCGTCAGTGAAACCAGTATCCAACACAAAACAAGCACCTTCCTCGTCAGACGTCACACCCGCTAAGCCAAAGCCAACTAGCTGGATAGATAGCGCCGTCAGCAAATCACCTGAATCAAAACCAAAGACAAATATCCCCCTTGTGAAGCCAACTAAACCAAAGCATTTGGAGCTACACCAAGAGCTGAAACCTAATGAACCCGAACCGGAATTTATGACCCAATTTCAGAAGTTAAAGAAGGAGAAGAAGCAACCATCTAATGATGAGATTCGGAAAACTCCCCCTGTGGTTAAACCCAAACCTATGATGAGGTCCATGAATGAGCCACCAGCTGAATTTCAAGCAAAATTTAATTCCATCACTAAGCCGTCACCAATTAAACCAACAGCAAAGACAATAAACTACGAAGAAAAAGATTCACTCGAACTCAGATCAAAGTTGAAGAAAATGACGCCTGTTAAACCAGAAAAGCCAAAATTCAAATCCTCTACATATGAGCAAAAGGATAGCGAAGAGTTGCGAATGCAATTGGAGAAGATGACCAAGAAGAAGCCTCCAAAGAAACCATTAAAGAGAGCGGCAACTGAAGAGCTCAAACCCAGTGTTACTGAATTATCCAAAGATGAAACAGTTTCTACAACTATGCGTAGTCCAGAAGATTTATCTTTTGAACATAAATTGGGTGCACTATTATCCCAAGGACCTACATTGACTAAAGCGCTGACATTTCCTCAACCTAAATCGTTAACGCCAAAGAGTAAAGTCCAGGAGTCTAGTGGTGAGACTTTGACACATGCTACAAAGAGTAGACCCAAAGGTCCAAGACGTAAGTTACCTAAAAACTTGCAGATTCCTAGTGGTGTTAAAGGTGGGAATGAGCTCACAAGCAAGGAAAAAGACTCAGCAGAACAAGAGAAGAGACAATCCGAACCCGAAGAGGATCGTTCTACGCCAGTAGTTAAGAAACCACCTCCTATCAAGCTGAAACCAAAGGAAATCAAAGTAAAGCCTAGAGTGATTAGTGGTGAGTTGTTTATTTAGCACTGTATGTACTTTGAATATTTAATTCCAATTGTCCAATTCTTCCAATATTTTATCTGTTAAAATTTTCACTGTTTTGTAAAACAAGTTTGTATGATTAGTCTTGTCCTTTATGGCTCGAAAATGTGAAAGCAAACTATCGCGTAGAACCAATTGACGCTGTGCCGTCCTCATTTCCTCGCTCGATGGTGCTTTCATCTCGATGTCGACTTGGTCGTTGTCGTTGTCATTGTTACTATTCAAAAGCTCATCCGAATCGTTATCCTTGTCAACATCGTCGTTGAATATCGACGAGAAATGGTAATCTAATGTACACGAAAAATATTCTTCGCCATTACCATTACCATTACCATTACCACCTTCAGTCTGTGTTTGTGATGTTTTGTTCAATTCTTGCTTCCAATACTCTACATCATCTTTCGTTTCTATTGAATCTAAGATCAGCATTGATACTAGCAAATTGATGAAAAGCTTACTATTCTCATCTTTTGTTTCTTGGAAAGTGTACAGTTCCCGGATCAAATAGTGTATTGTGTCTCGCTTGTTGTGCAAAAGTAAGTCAAATTGGTCGAAATTGGAAGAATATTTGACCTTTTCCCAGACATTAGAAACATCCTCAACCCCCTTTCCACGATAATGAATCACCTTTCTGATTCTGTAATCATCGACCAATTTTAATACATCATTGCCACAGATATTCAATATAGCGTAGGACATGGGGTTCGTGGATTGGCCAATGTTGGGCTTTACTAACTCCAACATCACTTCCTTGTACAATTCTGTGTCCGTGCTATCCCTTGCCATCCATTTCACAAGACAAGAAATAACGGGAAAGAGGAATGGTTGAGACAAATAATCAAGTCCATTACTCAAAATCGCATTGTTGATCTTGCCCAACTTTCTTGCCACAATTGCTTGTTTGTAAATAACTGGCATCAATTTATAAATCTGCTTGATACTCAAGCTTTTCATTAATTCGTCTGAAAGTCCATCATTTGAATCGTCAAAAAGTGCATTAATCCATTCAGTGACCAAATTGTTGTAGTTTCCAATAATTGTCAAATCATCTTCATCCTTCTCCAAAGGTGTATTATTGGTGAGATTGTCACCCAAACGGTAGAAAAAATTATTCACAAACCCCACGGAATAAGAATTGATTTCTATTTTGGACAAGTCGATTTGGAAAACTTCAATAATCAAAAGTATACTAAGCACACAAACACTGCAATATGAGTAAACGTCCTGGAAGTCATCATCCAGTCCAGTGGTGAATGTCTCAAAATCAACATAGTCTATCAAAATATGTAATAGGGACATATTTGTATGAAACAATATGATGTTGATCATCTCGATGTTACTCATGAGAGCAAGCAATATTCGATTCAATTTCTCCAATTGCTTTGTCCGTATAAATTCCCTCATACTATCCAATACAGTTTCGGTCACCTTCTCTTGTGAGCCCCTTTTTGACAACTCGGCAATGTAATCGACTAGTCCACTTTCATCAAATGAAGTCAACTCAGGGTCTGTATTTAACAAATCACGTAATCTCTTTAGATCAGGTTCTGGCTTGGGTACTAACAACTGTTTTATTTGATCAGGTACGGCCAATTGGTCACTTCCCACGTGTAACTCCGCCAATATTTGTGGTACTTTTGTCAGAATAAAATTTTTCACATTAAACAAATGAAACCCCTCGACATCAAAAGGAAACAGTTGCATTAACACCTGGGCAATATGCTCGTTCGCTTGGTTTACAACACAAGTTTTGAAGTGGCGTATGAACTTGCTGGTATCGTTGTAAAGTTGTAATTTGTTAAAGTCACGAGTTATCTGGTAAATCCAAAGTTTTCGCTTGATTTCGAGATAAGTATCGAGTTTGTTAGTCACATCAAGTGACACGCCAACCTCTGGTGTGCTTTCAAAGCTCTCGGATTCTATCAAGTTTAATTCTGCCAAATGATTCAATTGTTCTGGTGTTAGTACACCTCTCGTTGTTTGTTGCAAGTTGTATCCAGTTTTTTTAATCAATTTAAATAATTCAACAAAATCAGCAGAGTCTGTTTCCTTCATAAGACCGAGCAAATGAATCATTTCATTGACAATATCTGTTGAAGACGTGTGATTGTTCAAGTATTCAAACACGTATTTCGTAAACTCGTGATACACATAATCCCGATGGTTAAATTCCCGTCTGACCTCCTGCAAAAATCTCACCTGGATACCCTCTTCAGCTTTGCTCAAATTGGACCAAAACATGTGGCAATTGGATTGTGAGCTTACAGCCCAATCCACGAAAAGATGTATTTGTTCATCAGTCAACGATGAGTGAAATATCTGTTGGATGTCGTCATCTGTGTTTGGCGTACATAATGTCAGTAGTAGTATAAAAGATTTTTGAGGTAACTTTTTACCAATCGCCTCCTGGAGTAAGTCTAGGAGATTATGCATAGCAGAATGAAGAGCTCTATGCTGTACTATGGATTGTGGCCACACTAATAAATGATTTCCGCTTAACAGCGAAACAATGAGAAATATGGAAAATTGCGAGCCTCGCGACCGAACTTTCATTTCCTGCACACAATAGAGGGAAGTCCAAAAGTAGTAGAGGATTATAAACGGATACAACCTTTGAATATACGAAATAATATTTGATATTTGACTCTATTTAATCGAATGCCATTTGCTTTTTGATTTCAGCAATTGCCCTACCTGGGTTCAACCCTTTAGGACAGGTTCTAGCACAGTTCATAATAGTGTGACATCTATACAACGACATGGAATTTTGCAACATTGCCTTTCTCTTGGCACCAGCTTGATCTCTGGAATCAATTAACCATCTGTAAGCTTGCATCAACACGGCTGGGCCAAGGTATTGTTGTTGGTTCCACCAGTATGAAGGACACGAAGTTGAACAACAAGCACACAAAATACATTCGTATAAACCATCCAACTTGGCTCTATCAGCAATGCTTTGCAAGTTCTCCCTACCATCAGCTGGTTGGTCCTCTCTTTGCAAGTATGGCTCAATAGACTTGTATTGTTTGTAGAAATGTGTTAAATCTGGTACCAAGTCTCTGACAACAAACATGTGAGGCAAGGGATAAATCTTGGTATCTTTTGAAGTATCTGTATCTATACGACACAAGCAAGCTAAAGTATTTCTACCACCAATGTTCATGGCACATGACCCACAAATACCTTCACGGCAAGATCTTCTAAAAGTAAGGGTGGCATCCTCTTCGTTTTTGATTTTCAAAAGAGCATCCAAAACCATGGGACCACACTTGTTCAAATCAACTTCGTACTCCTTCATCTTGGGTTGTACTTCTGGAGTATCGGGGTTCCATCTATAAATTTGAAATTTCTTGAGTCTTGGGGTTTTTTCCTCAGCAACGGTGGCTAAACCTCTAACTGATCTACGAAGACAGGATCTGAACATGATATGACGGGTGAATAAATAATAGTATGACTATGGGAACAAGTAGGTCCTTGAAGTTTTCAAAAGGTAGGTTGAAGTTTTCGTTTTTTCCTATTTTTTTTCTTCTTTAGTTTGTCTTTATTAGTGTGTGCACTTTAGTGTGCGTAAAGTTCCGGGTCATACAAAAAAAAATAAAAAATAAAAGTGAGTGTAAGAGTGTTACAAATTCCTGTTTTTCTATTGGCTGTTGAATACACGCGCATACAAATGATGTGGTATAAATGTATGAATCAAGTACATACTATGTGGGCCACAGATTATAGGGAGAATACTGCGAATGAATTATCTTTGATTGACAACATTCTGTCTTGTCATGGCTCTTTGCGGGGTGGTGTATTCCTTTGTCATCGGTCAAGGACAATCCCCACAGTAAAAGCTGACAGGAGAAAATCTGGGGTAGTAAAATTAAAGCGTTATGAATGACTCAACTGTACACACAAATTAAACAAGATACAATGGCACATCTGCTCACGCTTTGAGTGTTTATGTGGACAATGTTTGAGAATCGCTGCACGGAAGCAGGGTATTCAAACTAGATGATCACATTTTGCAAGAAGTGAAAATCTCTCTCAAGTGAGCATTAGAATTGAGTTATACAAATGACCGGGAATGTACCAAAGCAAGTATTTATGAATGAAAAGCCAGCACATCCTCTTCTTGGGTAAAAACTGTGGTCCGTTGAGCTATTTAATGCTCTGAACCATTTGTAAACAACCCGTGCTGTGCGATAGATTTGCTTTTTTACTAGGCCGCCAGACGATGTCTTGTAGAGCCCATCTGTAAGAGTCTAACCCGTGGATTTGAGGCCGATCTCTCGTTCGCTTTGTATAGGGTGCAATTGAAAGGAGCCAAAAATTAGTAGCTTTTTGCAGCCTACTACCAAAAAAGCAGTCCTAATATGTCAATAATAGACTATGTATATATTTAAACCCAAAGAGTCCCTTCCGTTTTGACTTTGTGAAGTTTATATCAGTTAACCTTCTGAAGAATCGCACCAGCAATCAACAACCAATAGGCTGTTTGCACAAAGTTGGTGCAAAAAAAGTACCACTCATCGAAAATTATCTGATACGAAACATCTCAATACATTTAAATCATCCTCGAAAGTTGGACAAGCACCAGCTGAGCTATCTGATTGAGAGAGAGCAGCAGTGAATGCAAGATTGTTAACTTTAATTATTGATGCAAAACTTCACTCCTGATAACTAGTCATACGTATTTCACGTGTAAGACACGTGAATGTAAACCAACTGATTTCTAGAGAAGCAAAACTTTTCAACAAATCGAGCCAGTAGCTCAATTGAGTTCCTATAATTCAGTGGTTTAGAATGCCAGATTGCAAATCTGTTTGTCCCTGGTTCGAATCCGGGTAGGAACTTTCTTTTTTTTTATCTATTTTATAATTCGCCCTTACCAAGATATAAAGTACAAGTCTAGTCTCAAATCATTATATGGGCAGGGGGGAGGATATTCACAACGCGTTAACAGTGAGTCCGAATTACACCACTCACATACCTTAGTCAATTTTTTTAACCAGATCTTGGATGAAACTGGGTAGCGCTCCATCATCTCATCTTGCAACTAAAAAAAAAAAATTGAAAAACTCCAAAACCACATCGCCTAAAGGGAATCCACATTAAGTCATAATGGGGAAGACATCTAAGCAGACCAAAAAGTTTCAAAACAAGCACTTGAAGCATACGATACAGCATCGTAAGAAGGCTCAAGATTTCAAAAAGAAAGCATCTATGAGGAAGGGGAAGGGGAAAGCGAAAGGGAATGAGGAACCATATGAAGAACCATCAAAGAATGGCTCCAGTTTAGGGGACATGTCGGTTGATGAATTCTTTGCTGGAGGTTTCGAAATGCCAGAAGGAATGGAAAAGAGTAAGAAGAAGTTGGAAGAATCGGATGATGAAGCCTCACTGTCAGATGAGTCTTCAGAAGATGAGGAGAATATGAAAAAGAATCTTGAAAATTTGGAGGAACAAGATCCTGAATTTTACAAATACTTGAAAGAAAATGATAATCAATTATTAGATTTTGAAGGAGTTAACCCATTGGAGGCCATGAGCGATGATGATGATGATGGTGATGATGAAGACGAGGAGCAAGACGAAGATGAAGAGGATGAAACCAAGAGTAAAAGCAACAAGTCACTTACGTCCACAAAGGATCCAACGAATAAGGTGGAGATTACTACTCAACTTGTGGACAAATGGAGCAAGCAGTTGGAAAAACCCACACCAAAAATCATTAGAAACATCATTATTGCTTTTAAAGCTGCTGTGAATATAAACAACGGAGAAGACTACAAATACTCTGTAGTTGACCCCAAAGCATTCACTGAATTGATGTTGATGGTTTTAAAGAAAGTTCCAATGGCCGTGCAAAAGATTGTAAAATACAAGACTAAGCAAGGAGTTAGAACTATTCCACAAAACGCTCAAGCTAGTCAAATTGGTTCAATTTTGAAAACACACGCCAGTTCGTATATCACTTTGCTCAAGGATATCACCAATACCGAGACTGCAGCTATTATTTTAGCTTCACTCTATGAAGTTATGCCTTATTATTTGTCGCATCGTCGTTTGTTGAAGCAAATCATAACTGCTGTTGCAAATGTATGGGCCAGCTCTAATGAAACTGATACCCAAATCGCTTCGTTTGCCTTCATCAACAATATTGTAAGAGAGTACCCAAAATCAATTTTGGAAACAGTGTTGAAGATTTCCTACTCATCTTTTTTGCAACATTGTAGAAAAACCAACTCACACACTATTTCAAGAATAAATTTTTGCAAAAATTCTTTGGCTGAGTTGTTCAGTGTCGATGAGACCATTGGGTACCAGATTGGGTTTGAGTATGTCAGACAACTAGCAATACATTTGAGGAATAGTGTAAATGGGAAAGGTGGGTTTGTGACCATATACAACTGGCAGTATTGTCACTCACTTGATTTCTGGTCAAGAGTTTTGTCGCTTTGCAAGGAAGACTCAACGTTGAGACAATTGATTTACCCATTGGTACAGGTAACATTAGGTGCGATCAGGTTGAACCCAACTGCTCAATTCTTCCCCTTACGATTCTACTTGATAAGGTCGCTTTTAAGATTATCCAAAACTGGCGTGTACATACCGTTGTTTCCATTATTGTATGAAATCTTGTCATCCACAGCCATCACTAAATCACCAAAACCTTCCGCATTGCAAATTGTCGATTTCGAACACAATATCAAAGTAAATCAAGCTTACTTGGGAACCAAAGTGTACCAGGATGGCTTGTGTGAGCAATTTATCGAATTGAATTCAGAATTTTTTGGATTGTATGCTAAAAGTATTGCTTTCCCTGAATTAATCACTCCGGCTGTTCTTGGATTGAAGAGATTTACTAAAAAATCAAAAAATGTCAAGTTCAACAAACAATTGAATCAGTTGATCGAGAAGCTTAATGCAAATGCTCAGTTAATTTCACGCAAGAGGTCCAATGTTGAATTTGGTCCAAGTGACAAGCGTGAAGTAAAGGATTTCCTCAATGACTTGAGTTGGGAGAAAACTCCTCTTGGACAGTACATTGTTGTTCAAAGACAACAAAAGGAAGAAAGACTTAGGTTGTTTAAAGAGGCCCAAGAGGAGGAAGAAAGGGCAAAGGAGCAGAAGAAAAAACAAGAGGAAGAAGAAGACGAGGGAGAGTATATAGAAGACGAAGAGGAGGAGTTGAACGATGAGGATATGCTGGATTAGCCGAGATCAATCAAAGGTCAGATGGCTAGTCAAAGAGGGAAGACTACAGTCACCAAAGATATGGATCAGATAACAGTTACATAAATAATAACAAAGCTGTCTCATTTAGGGATCTATTGGTATGAAATTCCCCACGATACAACTTGGGATGTTATACCTATCTCTCCTTATTGTGAAACTAAAACAACAACTTTTTCTTTTTATACCATCTTTTGTTCTCAAATTGCAACTAGTTAAAACTGCCTTTTGTCCCTTATCGAAAGCAATAGCTCCGTATTTTTCCCAAAAATTTACAGCACTCTCTTCGCTCATCAATTCATATATGGCCAACTTACCATCTTTCAAGTCATCCGTGGTGACCCCCACCAAGGAGGCAAATTCTTTATTACCACGATAAATCTCACCAGTTCTCCTCCACAAACAAGCGGGTATCGCCATAGAGGTAAACACACGATCGTAATCAAGCAACATCCTTTCAAAGCTTTCCTCAACCAAAACCAAGTCAACATCCTTTAATGTTCTCGCTATGGCACGAAATGCCGGTCGAAAAATTGATAACGGTTTCAAAATTCTTTGCCGACTAGAGATATTCATGTAGTTGTCCATGTATCTTTGTAACCGTGCATACCCCTTGGCATAATTATAAGGCTGCAACAAGCCAGCTTCTAACTTTGCTTTAATCACCTGTTTCAATCTTTCCTCAGGAGATATTTCAGTTGTTGGATCGGCTGCCGTAAGAAAAAATTTATCTCTTGCAGAGTCAGATATCACTGGCTGAGCATCTTTGGCTTGTGTTTCCAGCAGCAGCGGCGCCTGCGTTTCCCTTGGAGATTTGGGGGCATTCTCTTCAGCAACAGGTTGTTGGACAATTTCTTCAGGAAATGTTTGGTTGAATAAATTATTTGGGGAGAACGCCATGGTGTTGCCCCAGAAGGCATGATTAGGGTCATCATTGAGTGCACCGTTAACCAACTCCGGATCATCAATGATGGAAAGAAAATCATTCAAAGAGCTAAACTCACTACCTGCATGCTCCGAGTAGAATAATGGTTCCTGATTGTATGCCAATGTTTGTGACAAGACTGAATTTTTCAATGTCTTCTGCTGACCGGGATTGACTTGTATTGGAGGAGGCAATGGAGTTGAGTCTTGGGCTGTTGGAGCTGGAGCTGGGGATTGCTCTTTTGGTGTTTCCGTATTCCTCAAAGCGGCAGCTTTCCTCCGCTGTCTGGAGTTGGATGGTTCGTCATAACACAAGTGTCCGATTCCTCTCTTGATACATCGTTGGCAAGGTCTCGATTCATCACATATCATATGTGAACGCCGGCAATAAACACATGCTATTTCCAACTTTTTCTTCCTCTTTCTTCGTTCCTGCTTTTCAGGTTCCGTTTTCACCTCTATATTATCGTTTGTAACCTCCATATGGCGATGCTTGTGTTGCTTACAAGGAGAAGTGTTTTGAAAGGTCAAGAAACAAAACCAAAAAAAAAATACAAAAAATAAATGCTTTACGAAAAATGGAGTCATTAAATCTAGGTTCATTTTAGACATCAATATTAAGGATCGTGATAAATAGAAAGAACCGCTCATAAGTATGGTACAGAAGCACTCAATCGGTAGAAGTGAAAAGTATGGACCTCAAAACTACAAGAATGAAGCACGACCATACCTGAACTACATCGTTTTCACCTTTTTACCATAAACATATACTTTGTCATTTGTTTCATACTGAATCAATACTGGTACTGAGTTGTGGCCCATTGTGGTTAGAGTTGTAACAGTTCAAGATCGCCAGCGGTCTTGATATTAAAAAAGGTCTTTGGAACAGTCCTTGACTACTCATACTCCTGTAATTGAACGGACGTTGCACATCTTCTACCTCTCTGCTACTTCCTTCGGTAACACCACTTTCAATGTCCGTACTACCATAGGATACCTCATGACCGGTAAGAAGATTGTCTGTGAAAATTGTGCTATTACACAACGGACAAGTTCTTTTGAAATTAATCAACCATCTGGAAAGGCATTTTTGATGATACATGTGTTTACACTCCAAAACCAAAACTCTGGACATCAAAGGTTCGTATTTTTCCAAACATATGGAGCATTTGAATGCTCTAAAGTAATCATCCGGGGAGTTCAAAACTCTGAATTTTTGATGCATAGCACATTTGGCAAACGAAGTAGAATTGACGAGCACACCCTCATCCATCAGACGGACACACTTCTCAAAATCAGATTCTAGTATCAATTGCTCATCGCTGTATACGTAGACCGGCAAGTTGTTCACTAATTGTGTGTTGCGCTTGTTCATCTGCTTTCTTCTCACTCTTTGCCCACACAAGATCATGCAATAGATGAGGATGATCAACAATGGAGGCGACAAAACAATAGACAACAATACGTTCATCCAATCGCCAATTGGTGCCGTGCTCATTTGCAAAACTATGTCACCCGCCTCCAATGATTGGAGGAGCTTGCCATCTTCGAACGTGATAAACACAATTGGAATCCTCAAAGAACCGTCTTGATTAAAAGTGTTTGAGTACATCGTTACCAACCCCCTGTAGGGCTCATTATTTGCAATAAGAATGGCTTTTGGCTTTGCATTTGAGTCAACTATGTTCAAGACTTTACTAACAAAGTTACATTCTCCCCTAGAAACAACAAGAATCTTATTTTGATCATTCTTATTTACCGTCACATTGGAACATGCATTCTCTGATAATATCTTGTACTGATTGCTTAGTTTCCCACTCAATATTGCACTAAACGATGCATATCTGCCAATAAATTTGTGAGTGGTGAGGTTACCGTCCTTTGTGGTATTGAACTCAAACATCGCATCAATAGGAAACAAAGAATTGAAAACGCTATCGAAAGGATATCCCGGTTCACCTCCTTCAAATTGAGTGGGATTCGTAGAGGGACCCATAATAGTGGTGAACATCCTAGTTGAGCTCAATCTTTGTTTAAATTCTAGTATGGAATTTCGTGTTAAAAACAAGGTGGATTTGAAATCGAGTTGGTTCCCATACCCACAGTCAATCCAAAACACGAATAAGATTAACAACAATGAAATGGCCACAGTACGTGGTGGAATATGGAAACGCACCATATGTACAGCCAACTATGGGGTGACAGAATGGTTGTTTAACGGTAGCGGGCAGATATAGAGTTACACAGTGATTTAGTTCCCATTTTATTTTGTATTTTTTATTCCTTACTGATTTTGTGGCAATCATGTTATCTCACGTCAAAAAATAAAGAGCTTTCCCCGGATCCCCCATGCTCTACAATGACAAACGATAATAAAACATGCAAAACTTTTTATGACCTTTATACACATATATCTAAAAAACATCCCCTAATCTCAACCGCGGTGCAATATTCATCGAAAGTAATTCTTGGAACAATAATTTAGCTGCATAAGGAATTGTCATTTTTATAATGTTTTCGGCGCTTTTGCATGTCGTACACCACGAGTTGTAACCCATCAACCCACATTTGTTACAAACATCAACCTCAAAAGCATCTGAAGATATCATCAATCTTTCTAGAAGAAGCTGGGAAGCACCATAAGCGATAACACAATCTCTCTCCATTTCTCCCAATCTTAAACCACCATCTCTGGATCTACCTTCAGTTGGCTGTCTTGTCAACACGGCCCTTGGGCCCCTTGCTCTGGCATGCATCTTGTCCAACACCATGTGCTTCAATTTTTGGTAATAAATGGGACCAAAGAATATGTATGCTTGTAAACACTCTCCTGTGATCCCCGAGTACAACATATCCTTACCAGAATATGAAAACCCCTTTTCAACAAGGATTTTCGACATCTCCTCCAATTTTGATCCACCAAAACATGTACCGTACTCTAATGATCCATTCAATACACCAGCCTTTCCTGATATCAATTCAATCATCTTACCAACAGTCATACGAGATGGGAAACCATGTGGGTTCATAATGATATCCGGGGATATTCCGTCATCATTGAATGGTAAATCCTCTTGTTGCACAATAATTCCGCAAACACCTTTCTGCCCATGTCTTGATGAGAATTTATCTCCCAACTCTGGTCTTCTAGTTTGTCGAAGTAATACCTTGATCAATGCTTGGTCATTGTCGCTAACCGACATCATGACCTGATCAACATAGGAAGGCTCTGGCCCTTTGTAGAATAATGGAGCTTCTCGATGATTTTCCACTTGCTGAGGTTGCCCCAAGCTCGAGTCACCAGAGTTTGTGGGAACACATTTGTTGGCATACACTTGCCCATTTTCGATTCTACTACCAACCTCACCTAGACCGTCTGGGCCCAAGGCCCGATGTGGGAAAATGGGCTCATCATTTTCATCCACCCTCATACCGGACAAGATATCTTTAGTATGGTTTGGGTATTTTTTCAATTGCACGGTGTTTTTTCTAACAACTTGACATCTTCCAAATCCTCTGTCCAAAGAGGACTTGTTAAGCACCAAAGCATCTTCAATATCGTAGCCTGAGTAGGACATAACCGCAACAGTAGCATTTTGACCGGCTGGTAGTTTATCGTAGTTGATAAGTTCAATGGTTTTGGTTTTAACCATTGGTTGTTGTGGATAAACCATAAAGTAAAGCAAAGTATCAATCCTCCTAAACTGGTTGTAAGCAATAGCACCTATAGCTTGTTTACCCATCGCACATTGATAAGTATTTCTTGGCGATTGGTTGTGGTGTGGATAAGGAATCAAACCGGCGACAGCCCCAAGCACAGTGAATGGCTCAATCTCCAAGTGGGTCACTGTGGCATTAGGATTTTCACCAATGTCCTTTTCATACAACGCAATCAATGAGTCGTTTTCCTCATTCACATCAAGATACTCAACCAATCCCTCTTTCAAAAAGTCATCGAATTCCCACTCACCATTCAACAATTTAGTCAAATGCTTTGCTTCTACTTTAGATTTGTTGTTCTCCACAATAATCAAAGGCCGACAAATTCTTCCACCATCCGTAGCAATATGAACAGCTTGTTGGTGTGAATTAGTATAAATACTCACAAAGGCAGAAACTTTTCCAGCCCTTCTTAATCGGCGGAAATCAGTTACAAACTTCACTGGAAACCTAGTAGTGCCTAGCAAAGTACCATTGAGATAAATCCCAAAGTTTCCCTCAACGTGCAATGTAGCTGAGTCTAATCCCAAAATTGATTCACAACCAAGAGCTGTACACAACTTCTTGATGGGATTTTCTTCATCGTCGGTGGTGATATGAGTCATCAATGCTAAATTTTTGACCAAACCACAAGCCTCACCTTCAGGCGTATCAGCTGTACAAAGCATTCCAAACTGAGATGGCTGCAATGCACGAGGACCCGATACTTTTCTCGACTTTTCAAACTGTGATGAAATACGAGTCATCATCCCCAAAGCTGATATGTATGACAATCTGGATAAAACATGAGTGACACCTGCTCTTTCCATCTTGAAACGTTTCAAAGACCAATTACCCGTGGAAATTGCTCTATTGAGACCCATGGTAATGTTGTTGGAGTGAATGTTTATTGACAAGAGGGCATCAAACTCAGACGTACGGCTAGGTTTCTTTAAAATTTTGTCAATATTTGCTTTAAAGTCCGAGTTGAATTTTTTGAACAAATCCTCGAAAAGTAAGGACATTAGCTGTCCAGCAAGTTCCAACCTTTTGTTACCAACATAATCACGATCATCTACCATTTTGGGATTGTGCATGGCCATAATAACACGTCTCGCCATAACTGCCATATACAAAGCCTTTTCCCTAAATTGCAAGTCAACAACTGTCAAATGCGCAATTATGGTAGTTGCAATGGCCTCTATACCTTCTTGTAGTTGGGATAATTTGGGTGCACCAGCTCTCCTAATGGTCTTTACCCTCTTTCCCAAATAAAGTAGGGCTTGTTGCTGAGTAAACACCTCTAGTTTCGCAGCTTCCTCAAAATTGACCACAAATAAATCTTGGTAGTTGGAGTTGGACCCGCAAACAAGTTGTAAAATTTCCAAATCCGAGGTGACCCCCGCTGCCTTTAAAACAATCACAATAGGAATATCTTCACTG
The DNA here is from genome assembly GCF_000182765.1 of Lodderomyces parapsilosis. Taxonomy (NCBI): domain Eukaryota; kingdom Fungi; phylum Ascomycota; class Pichiomycetes; order Serinales; family Debaryomycetaceae; genus Lodderomyces; species Lodderomyces parapsilosis. Next base: position 924,445 of record NW_023503281.1, on the reverse strand, counting down.
ATGGAGTTGTGTTTGAGGTAGATTTTGTCGTTCTTGGTTATCACATATGTTTTTGATTTACGCTCATGAGTGGAAGACGTTACGGAAGCTTGAACTATACCCTTCTTCTCATCGGCTTCAACAATGATTCTATTCTTTGATAATTGTTCCTGCACCAAGATAACCTTTTCGGTACCATTGACTATAAAATATCCCCCTGGGTCGAGAGGACATTCATCAACTTGGGCCATCATTTTGTCATCCATTCCATCCAACATACATTTATTTGATCTCAACATTATCGGCATTCTCCCAATTTCCAAGTCGTAATGCCTTATGATTTTTCTCCCTCTTGTATATTCAACGTCGACATAGATTGGAGCACTATAGGTCAAATCTCGTAGCCTACATTCGTGAGGTGGTAATATCACTTCCTTGGTACCTGGTGGTGACGTAGACTTGTGGCCGACTCTTATGTCAATGTACTTTACATAGAAATCAGGATCCACATCAGACAACACTAGTGAATTTGCTTTCAAGATCTTTTTCAAGTCAACATCAACAAAGTAGTTGAAAGAATCTAGATGTTGTTTGACCAAACCCTTGATTTTTAAAAATGCAGGCAACAAATTCCACTTATCCTCAGCGGTATTAATTTCGTCAGTTAAGCGTTTACCTTTGTATTCGGGTTTGAAGAGTTCGTTGAATGCATCATCTGTAACACTCTTTGACTTTCTTGCCATGTTTTATGGGTTATAGTTAGCTGGAAAGAAGGAAGAATAATTTTTCTTTTCTGATCTCATCCCAACATCGTATAAAGAGAATACACGCTACCACTCATTCCAAACTTTCAATTAGTTTTAATGCACCCATCAGCATCAGCATCAGCATCAGCATCACCATCAAATGTCGTCGAACTTGTTCAAAAGCACAGTCAATGAGTATCTAGAGGACCTTCCCAAGCCAGTACAGCTGAAGTTGTACGAGGCACCTGCAACGTGTCTATCAATTTATCGACTCCTATCTCCCATAGCACAGTTTTATATAATGACAATGATTTTCAATGAGAAGCCCATGCCCATGAGGGATTTGACCAAGTGGTGTAAGCCACTGGCTAAGAGGATGGAGTTTGATGCATTAAAGCGTTTGGAGCTGTTACACTTGATTGAGTACGATAGTAAAGGAACCAATGTTCGATTGAATACAATTTTTCGTTCCAACTTTCGAGACTGCCTCACGGGCTCCCAGGATCCAAACGCTTTTGGAAGTATTAGTACCGATGACGATGCCGATAAAATTGAAACATCTTTTTTAGACAAGTTTGCGTCGCATGAGTGGGAAAATATTTTACATTTTATGGTAGGGACAGAGGGGACACCAACACCATCACGATCGGTCTTGAGCTTGTTAAAATTGGGTGGTCTCATGGAGGGAGAATCAGAATTGACTATAACAAATACTGGATTTCAGTTTCTCTTACAGGATGTAAATGCACAAATATGGACTTTGCTTCTACAATACCTAAATTTAACTTCGGAACTGAATATGAATCCCGTGGATGTGTTGAACTTTATTTTCATTCTTGGTTGTTTGGAATTGGGAAAAAGTTACTCAGTATTAAGTTTGAGTGAGACGCAGGTGAGTATGCTTGCTGATTTAAAGGATCTTGGACTAATATATCAAAAATCAAAGACTTCAAGTAGATTTTACCCCACCAGATTGGCAACAACGCTTACGTCAGACTCATCGGCGTTGAAAACTCCGTCTATGGCTGTTGAGCAAGCATTGGAAGAAAGTGAGGGTCAAATGATGACATCCACGAGCCGCGAATCTATCATTATTGAAACAAATTTCAAAATTTACGCATACACCAATTCCCCCTTGGAAATTGCAATTCTCAACTTGTTTGTTCAAATGAAAACAAGATTTTCTAATATGGTATGTGGTCAAATTACCCGAGAATCTATTAGAAATGCTCTTTATAATGGAATAACCTCAGATCAAATCATCAAATTCTTGGAAACACATGCTCATCCGCAAATGAAAGCGTTGGCGAAGGAGAAGTTGGACAAAAAGGTGGAGTTTGATGCCAGTCATAATATTAATACAGCTGGTGGTGCCCCACAAAGCAAAACTGATGGAACAATATCACAACATAAATTGGAGGTGATCCCACCAAACGTTGTTGATCAAATTAAACTTTGGCAATTGGAACTTGATAGGATACAAACAGTTGAAGGATACTTGTTTAAGGATTTTGCTAATCAACAGGAATACGATATGCTATCGAATTATGCTACAGAATTAGGAGTGTTGGTATGGGGAGATAAGGCTAAGCGAAAATTCTTTGTTACAAAGGATGGTATGGCGCAAGTTGCAGACTTTGCCAATCGAAAATTAAGGGGGTAAGGCATTGGTGCACCTTTTATTCTATATACAGCTATCTACATTCTAGAAAAAGAATTTAACCAGAACAGGATTCACAGTTGTTAGCATATCTTATATCGCAAGCCACTGGCGTGGTGTCATGAATATCATAAACCTCCGAATTCGGAGTTGCATAAGCAGACACTTTCCTGCTGCTCCTCCTTTGACTACCTTCAATATACTTCTTTCTCTTCAAACTCTTTTGAACTTGTTGATGCTCGGCTGAGGCCACTTCTTCCTTATCAACAGTGAATTGGATGGCTCTCGCAGCAGCTTGTGTTCGTAAGTAATACATGCCCGTTTTCAAACCTTTTTCCCAGGCATGAAAATGACAGCTGGTGAGTTTACCTATGGTTGGATTCAGCATATAAATATTCATGCTTTGCAGTTGGTCGATGAACTTTCCTCTATCTGCAGCCATATCTATGATATCCTTTTGTTTCAACTCCCAAACTGTTCGGTAAAGTTTTCTAATATCCCCAGGTATCACTGGTATATTTTGGATTGATCCACCATCTTGAATGATTTTGCTCCTTAATGCTGAATTCCAAATTCCCAAATCCACCAAATCCCTTATGAGATACTTGTTCACCACTTGAAATTCGCCTGATATCACTCGACGAGTATACAAGTTGGAGGTGTATGGTTCGAAACACTCATTGAACCCTAAGATTTGAGATGTTGAAGCAGTAGGCATGGGAGCTACTAAAAGTGAGTTTCTCAACCCATGACTCCTCACATTATCTTTTAACTGATCCCAGTCATCATAGAATTCTGGTTTTTGATTCCACATATCAAATTGCAAAATGTCTTGCGAAGCTGGAGATCCAGCAAAGGTTGAGTAAGGACCCTCAAGTATAGATAATTCAAGTGAGGCCTCTACAGCAGCATGATAGATGGTTTCAAAGATTTGCGAATTGAGTTTTTTAGCCTCTAGAGAGTCAAATGGTAACCTCAATTCGAGAAATAAATCAGCTAGACCTTGTACGCCTATAGCTATTGGTCGATTCTTTTTGTTTGATCTTTCCGCTGAGTTTACCGGGTAGCGTGTAACATCAATCACCTTGTTCAAATTCCTTGTGACGACTTTAGTCACAGAGTGCAATTTGTCGAAATCAAACTCAATGCTATCTTCTGTGGATTGAAGAAAAGAAGGGAGACCCAATGATGCCAAATTGCAAACAGCGGTTTCACTTGGAGAAGAATATTCAACAATTTCACAGCACAAGTTTGACGATTTAATTGTGCCTAGATTCGACTGATTGGTTTTCTGATTGCATGCATCTTTGTACAACATGTAGGGTCCACCCGTTTCAGTTTGTGACTCCAAAATCGCAAGCCAAAGTTTCTGAGCCTTTATTGTGGCAGACGCCAATCCTTGTGCTTCGTATTTCTCATACAACTCAATAAATTCACTTCCATATACATCACTCAACCCCGGCGCTACATCGGGAGAAAACAAAGACCAATCACCGCCGGACTTTACTCTTTGCATAAACAAATCAGGAATCCACAACCCATAAAACAAATCCCTCGTACGAAACTCTTCGTTCCCATGATTCTTTCTCATGTTTAAAATCTCAAACACATCGGCATGCCAAGGCTCCAAGTAGATAGCGAAAGCTCCTGGTCTTTTGCCTCCACCTTGGTCAACATATCGGGCAGTGTTGTTGAATACTCGTAACATGGGAACTACTCCACCTGCTCTTCCATTGGTGCTGGCTATATGCGAGCCTTGGGCCCTAATATTGTGAATATGAATTCCAATACCGCCAGAAGCTTTAGAAATTAACGCCGCTTCATGAAGCGTTTGATAGATCCCATCAATTGAATCATCCTTCATTGCTAACAAAAAGCAGGATGAAAGGTAGTTGTACGCGCATCCGGCATTATATAGTGTTGGCAGTGCATGGATGAAGTATTTTTGGGACATTAGTACGTATGTTTCCTCAACCGCTTGTATGTCATCTTGGTGAATTTCTATAGCCACTCTGAGAAACATGTATTCTGGAGTTTCAGCTATTTTGTTGCCAGTTCTCCAAAGATATGAGTTTTCCAAAGTCTTGATTCCAAAATAAGCCAACTCAATCTTTTCCGTTTTCTTTATAATTCCGTCAAACTCTTCTCTGTGTTTCATAACAATCTCATAAAAATTGTCCGACATTTGGGAATATGGCTCTCCTCGCGAGTTTGTGGTATCCTTCAATCGTTGTATGTTTTCACTGAATCTGTATGGTACTTGCAACTGTAAAAGGTGTGAAACCATTCGTCCAGCAAGTATAGCATAATCAGGGTGATGTATCACCCTACTCGCTATTACCTCAGAAGCAAAGTTGTAAATTTCATGAATCGTAATTTTATCAGGTAGGCCAGCTAGTATCGAAGTCACAATATCATCGAGTTTGATGTAGGACGTGTCAAGCCCGTGGCAAAACCTTAAAACCAATTTCATGAGGTACTCCTCATCTATATCTTCGATAATTGTTGCTGTATCGACTGTCATGTGGTACACCAGTGAATCTCGAGCCGCGTACATACTGCGAGAGTGGCTCTTAACTCACGAAAGCAAACTTTCATCTCAAAAGAAGATAGTAAAAATTTAAGACAGAAAAAAGAAATGTATCACATAACACAAATAGAGAGAGAGAGAGTCACAATATCAAACTGCATTTCATTTCCCTATCCAATTAGGCAACTAAAGACATCAAAAGTTGACACCTATTCTTTACTCATACACTAGATCATAATCTAGCTTTAAGATCCTGTACAAATCTTTCATGGTAAACTCCATGGAAAACTCTGGTTCCGTTTCACTTTCTTTGTGTAAATTATCTACAATTTCACCATCATCAGATACGACAAAACCGAGTTCAGCAAGTTGCTCCATCACTGCTGACTTGCTCTCATTGGAGATTGCCTGCAATTCCTCTGAAATCCTTTCCCATAGAGCTTCTTTTTCTTCCAACTCTTTTTGCTTTTTCTTTTCCCATTGCTGTCTTTGCCATTCTTGAAATCCACCCATTTTTTGAATTGCAATTGATCTCTCATTGAAAACGTAATTGGATGCAAGCTGTGCTACTGTACGCCAGTACTCAATCAATTTTTGAATTTTGTCACCATCTTTAACATACTTGGTTGCCTTCATTAAAGTATCCTTCTTCAACTTGTAAACACGCAACTGCTTATCTAAATTAGTTTCATATGCTTGAATAGGACTCGTAACAGTCCTCTTTTCCTCTACAATTGTAAGTATATACTCTGAATACAAGTGAAACTGTCTACACATACGTGTCAACCTTTTGGTGTGCATTATTATGTGTTGCAAAAAGTAAAAAAAAATGAGAGGGGGAATTTGATACATTATTACAAAAGTGCATGATAAACAGAATGATAAGATATCGTGTTTATACCTACACCATATCGTCAAATCTCCCGTTAAATGCATTTTGTAACCACAGTAGTAGCTTACCATAAACGAGGGTGTTTGCATTATTGTAATCAATATTGTGATCACTATCAGGGAAAATCTGCAAATCATAATTCTTGACACTTGCAGAATTGAGCTTATCCATCAACCACATGGTATTTTGTAAATGCACATTGTCATCAGCAGATCCATGCATAATGAGAAATCGGTGAATATTTTTGAAATTCTCCACATCTTGAACTCTTGCATACTTTTTATAATTCGGATTCTCACTTGGTTGATTCATATATCTCTCTGTGTATATGGAGTTATAGAATAACCAATTTGTCACAGGAGCAATGACCACTCCATATTTAAATACTCGTCCATTGTCGTATTCCAAAGTTTTCAAAGTAGTAAATCCACCATAAGACCATCCCCACAAACCAACCCGATTCTTGTTGATAAAATCATTTGCCAGCATATACTCAGAGGTAATTAACTTGACATCTCTAGGCTCCCAATAACCAATTTTATTACTAGCAAAGGCTTGAAACTGCCAGTCATTTCCTCCTGTTCCACGTGGATCAATCACTAGCACTACTGCATTCAAAGCTGCACTAGCTATCTTTAAAAAATCAATGTCGAATTTTTTCAACACATTCTGTGAGCCTGGACCACCGTATGCATGGACCAAAAGGGGATGCTTTTTCTTTGGATCGAAGTTTGGAGGTAAAATCTCCTTCACGCTAAGCGCTATATTGTACTTGAGAATTTTGATTTGCCGGTGAATCACCGTAGGGAAGTTGAATTTTTGAAACTGTTTTTGGGAAACTTCGAAATGGTTGACCATTGGATATTGGAGAATTGCCTTTTTCAAAGTTGTTACATCGTATAATGAATCATGTAATCCGGCCATATCGATTAGTCTTTGCCACGGTTGATCTGGTCCTTCATACTGAAGATTTAAAAATCTTCCATTTTGCGAGAATGAGGCAACGTAATATCCATCGACATCCAAGCTTGTGATTTCAATATACGTATCTTTTGCTAGATCGTAACCAATTAAGTGAGAGTCCATAGCACTTCTTTTATTAGTGAGAAAGTAGAGATAATTCTCGACTTCATCGTAGATCCCTTCATTAATTGCCTGATATTCCTTCAATACCCTCAGTGGTTGAATATCACTCGCCTTGTCAAATATTGCTAGATAGTTTTTCCCATCCACAACGTAATTATCCACGTAGGGACCATTTAAGCTTGTAATAGGCTTCATTTTTCCAACCCAGCCTCCGTACAAATCAGTCACATTCACCGAACCTAATAACAGCAAATTTGACGAGGCTGGAGTGTACAATTTTTTGGATAAAATTTTGCTTGTTCTGTCAGTTTCCTTCACTAAAAAGTTTTCATTGTCAATCCAGCTAGCTTGGTACACCACAAAATCTCTACCTAAACCCTCGTCTTTGTCCAGAATAGTTTCAAGTTTTTGCTCGTCAACATGGTACACATGAAGCGATACTGTAGGATTTCGAGTTCCAGGCTTGGGATATAAAAGTGAACTTTCGACTGGATACTGGTCCACTAATTGATATCTTTTCTCATTCGATTGGTCGTATTGCATTCCCACCTCAGTGTTTTGCTTGACGTAGTAATCGATATTGACATTCTTCACTTCAGTGTCATTGATTTTTGTGAAAACGAGATGCTTTGAGTTGGGCGACCACCAAATCATGCGATCCGTTGCAACCACTTCCTCCTCATAAATCCAATCGGGTTTACCATTGAATATATAGCGTGATCCATCCGTGGTGATTTGCTGTACTTTGTTATTTGATAAGTTTTGGATGTACAAGTTGTGCTCAAATGCGAATACAACGGATTTACCATCCGGAGCAAATTCAACAAAATGCAACTTCTCTAAAGCAGTAGCCAGCAATTTCGAGTTGCTATCTTGGGTATCGCTTTCACGAGGAGGTTGGATTGGTATGTATGTTGAAAGTTGAGGATTGTAAATCCAATACAAAGCAAACGACAGATGTCTCCATTGTTTTAAAGTATCAGTTTTGATAAGATGAAAATTATTGAGTTGATCAATAGGAGTAGTGGGGTTCAAAGTAATCTCCTCTATATTGAAGAAATTGTTCTGATAGGCAAATTTCTTTGTCGGTAGAAATACTGCTTCGTAGTCGCCATTAGCCTGCCTAATTAAAAACGAATGCAGAGTCGATGTCAAATAAAGTCCTCTATGTTTATTCTTTGGCAACTGTTTTGCATTCAACCAGTGAACTTCTTCCTCATAAGTTAAATAATCTCCATTTCTCCATCCGTCAAATGTTATATTTTTGAGATGTGGATCATACTTTGCCAAAGTAATGTTTCTGTCTCCCAAATGGACGTTCGTCTGCCATTTGGTATTTGATATTAGCTGCGAAGGACTTTGTTGAGAATACGCCACAATTCCAACTATCCATAAAAGCAAACAAACTACTCCAAAAATCAGGCAATACTTTAAAGGAAAACCTTGTTTTCGATACCTTCGTAAAATGGATTGATAAAATGGATCATTATTGAAATCGTCTTTTGTTTCACCTGTCCTTAATGCACAACTTTCAATATCTTCCAAAAATTCTGATGATCGAGAATCAGTCGACGACTTGGAGGGTGATCCCTCTTGGGATGCATCTCCAACAGCGCCGTCCAATGTAGATTGTCGATGACTTTGATCCACCATTTCGTATTGTTCTATACGGTCACTTGAATTGAGTTTGGCGTACATATTTCGGTTTATAGGCGTCGACTGAGTAGCATGTAGTAACTCTTTTTGAGTCGGTTGAAAATTGAGTAGTCCTAAATCGCTTCAAACGAAATGAAATAATTATCGAAGGCGTAATCACAGTAAAGGAGTATCACGTTTGGACGTTAGTGTTGCATAGATATTTCCTACTTTTTGTTTTTCTTATTTCTCCTGTTTAGTCTTAGTGACATTTGCATACAAAAGAACCTAAAATCGCCTATTACGTACTGTGATAACGAGTAGTGATGCTAACCAACCAGACGAACACTCCTTCACTTCTTTCAACAGCTCGAATAGTCGGTTTCTTGTGTATCAAACCATCTCCTTTGGTCACCCAAAAAGGAAAGTTCAATGTCGCATCTTGCGACGTAACATTTACAATAGGGTCACAAAATCTCAAGGGTCAGTTTACAAACTGGAAGTATCATGATTTCCTATGCTTCCTATACAATAGATACATGGCTATAATGTAGAGCTCTAGGCCTTTTCGTGGAATTTCCTGAAAAAGTCCATACATGCAGTGAATACAACTAACAATATACCCCCACCTGGACCCAATCTCAAAACTTTTGGAATAAAACCTTTATACAATGCACCGAATCCTTCTTCCTTGTAAACCATGGCCAATGAAGGATAGGTCCATCTGTATCTCGAAGAGCCAGCTTGAATTCTAGACTTGACGACATCGAATGGCGTGTTCAAAATTGTACCAAAAGTACCTCCAATTGTACCAGATGTCAAATCAAACAAGATCTTTTGTGTGTTATCCTTTGGTTTTGGCATCAATGACTTGACTTGATGGATACATCCGAAATAACCTGCATTCCACCAAATGTGTCTCCACATTGTCAGCTCAAGACCTTTGTACAAACCCAAGACACCATTCTTTTGGATAATATCTTTAATCACCTCGCCCATACCATTGAACTTGGTAGTTTTGTCTTGTAATCTAATCTTGACCAATTCAAATGGAACAACAACAAATGACTCAGTGGCACCAGCAGTAGCACCTGTAAGAATAGCTAATGGTTGAGTCATGGACGAAACACCGAAAAAGTTCTTGTAAAATTTACCCCATTCGTCATTTGCAGCAAATTTTGTTGCCCTCTTTGGTGCTTCCATCAAAATAGGAGCAGTAATACCTTTATACAAGCGCGAAAAGCCTTCCTCTCTAACAATTGTTTTAAAACAGTTGATGGTACCTTTAGTCGCGTTTGTGGAGTCCAATTGTTGTCTGGTTTTGACAACATCTAAAGGGTACATAACAAGAATCTCAGAAACTCCTGCAATAGCTCCAGCTGCAAACTGGTATATGAATGGTAATGGTGATGGTTCAGCCATGATTACTCTAACAAAAAGTGGGTTGGTGGTGGTGGTAGTACAAAGTAAAACAATCTATTTCCTTGGGGTTTGTGAAAAGATTTATAACAAATTCACAAAACAGCTGAATGAATCAATGACTTTAACTAGTATTGGAAAAGTCAGTAGTTTATCACTAGTTGTGAAAGTAGCAGTATAGAATAGTTTTTCAATTGAAGAATGAGAATAAAAAAAGGAAAAAATTGTGGGTGAATTGTATCTACAATTTTCAGTTGATAAAAAAGTTGAATTTTCGTGGTGAACAAGAGAGACAATGGAAAAAACATACACCTACATACACTCATATTTTTGTGAAGTGTAGGAATCAGTCAGCCGATAAATTTTTGAGAAATTAAAAGAGAGGTTAACTAACCAACTAGGGACACACAAATTTGAATTGAAATGAGTTAATGTATACTTGCCACAGAGAAAGCGGGGTGTAGTTCCTACCTCTTCCCTAACATAATCCTCCCTCTTTGGGCAAAATCGATTTTAGTTTGGAATAATGTTGACATGTAGATTCAAAAATGCCTCAACACTTTGATACGATTTAAGATCTACCCGTCTCTGTTCCTAACTACACTAAAAATTGACAACTTTTCGTACCCCACTTCACCATATCACGTGATCATCGGCACCTTTTCAATTGAGCTGTTGCTGTAATAACTAAGAGGTTTATGTAAAAATATTCGGGCATTACACGCTTTTAACGATCCCAGAGTGTGTCTACAGAGGCGGTATTTTGGCATCATGACAACTTTGTGTCTATTCTCTCGCAATCAAATCTGTTTCTGGTTTCACACGCTCTTGCGGCGATAAAATTTTTCTTCACCATCGCAAAAAAAAAAAAAAAACTTCAGGAAACCTCTTCTTTTTCTTCTTCTTCTTCTTCTTCTTCTTTGTGCGGCAGCCAAAGCTTTAACCGTGTTGCTTGTCTGTTCTTTTTATATCCTTACGAGTTGGCGAGCGTCAAGCTTTTGGCGAGATTAAAATTTTACACAAGCGATCATCTTAACGCCCTTTCGTTAAGTTCGTATTTAAACGAATTTAGTGAGGGCTGGTAGATCAAACATTTTGTATTACGAGAGCTAGGGATGGTTTTTCTCTATTTTTCACTACAACCACAAACCTCTTACTAATGCCAACGAAAAATTAATGGCTAGACCTGCTATGATTGCCATCTTTTGTCGTTTGTTGAAAACTGTGTCGTCAATCAAAAGGAATACGACCGATATAACTCCAAGAAAAACACCGAGACAGAATCCAAGTAGTAAATCCTCATTGACTCTTGTCTCGTCTGTATCCAATGGGGTCTGAGGCGGTACTTGATCAGCTGTTTCGGGTCCTGCCAGGGCGGTGTTGCTTGTTATAGCTTCTTGATCAGTCGCATCGTTATTCGACGTCGACTCAATCCATCGTTCCTCCAATTGCCGCAAATTCCTTTGCCTCGTTTCGTCTTCTTCCAAGTCAGCTATTTCACTGCTCGCACCACCCGCAGAATCATGTCCGTAAATCTGATAAAATTGCTGCCTTAAATCATTGACATCTTCTCTGGAAAAGCCTTGCTGTAATAAACGATCAAAACCTATTACATTGGGAGTGGTTGTAACTTCTTGCGGCTTGTTGTCTAATTTATTTTCGTCTTCAAGTTGCTTCCTTGTTAACTCCTCACTCACAACACAATGAATGTATATCAAGTCATTTTCTGATAAAGCTGCCAACCGTGGCTTAAAAACTTCCTTTGCTAAATCAGTCTTTTCGTTCAAAACTCTTCCATTGTAAATCAATTTCAAACGCTTAGTTGAGCATTGTGGCAATTTACTCCTGATTGTCGATTTCAACCATGTTGTGCTGATCAACTTGTTGACGTCGTCCTTATCAAAGTTTATGCTAATCGGTATTGACAAGTCAGGAATCTGTTCCGTTGATGATAGGGCATTGGTGAATCTTATAACTAGCACGAGTCTCATTGTGAAGATCTTCCTTGAGGAGTATGGGTGTGCTGTGGATGTGCAGTGTAATCTTAATTTTTGTTTGTCTTTGTTGTCTCGCAGTTGCTTTTCTTACGTTCTCCGGCAAAATGTAAAACCAAGTTTTGGATTCCATACCTTGTAAAGATGGAGATACAATTACGCATGAGATGCCTAATAATGGAGGACCCGACTCCTCTCCTACAACGTGCATGCCTACAGGGAAAACGATCAACCAAAGGCATTAGATTCACATCTTTGGAAAAAGGAAGGCAAAATATCATCTGCAAGTGATTTCAGAAGCTCAATGATACTAGCCCATAAATTTTCTTTCTACTGTTCCATTCTTTACCTCTACATACACATCCCAACAACGTAAGGCCTTCTTATTGATGCTGGAGATAAAGTGCGATTTAGTCGGATTTAAAAAAGAAAATATTCGGGTTTTGTTGCGGCCAAAAAAATCACACTCTTCGCAACAACCAACATCTAAACAACTTTGCCACCCCATCTAGCAACAATGTCAGCGGCTTCATCTGATATCAACAGCACAGTATCGAAAGTCAAGGGATCAGTTGATGATCAATCAGTAACTGATCAAGAATCAGGGTTGAGATACGCTGCATATGCCAACAGATTTAGAACCATATTGTTGGCATCTCACAGATACGTGGCCTACACTTCAGATATAGGTGAATCATTTAGACCAGTGGCACATCCATATTTGGTCAAGACTGGGTACGCTGTGTCTTGGCTCTATATTATTGGAGATGTTTCGTATGCGTCTTGGATCACGAAGATGAAGAGTGAGGGAAGATACATTCCAGGTTTAAAGCCTTGGAATAAGCAACCCCAACCAGATTTGGTTGCAGCTGAAACATTCAAGCAAACTCATAGCTTAGTTGATTCCGATTGGAGATTGAGTGCTTTGAAGCGAGGAATATTTCAAAGTGTTGCTTCGATGGGATTGCCAGCGTTCACCATTCACAGTGCTGTTCGTTACTCATCATACATTTTCAAAAACTCAGGAAATAAGACATTGAAAACCTATGGTCCCGTAGCCATCGGATTGGGAATTGTACCCTTGTTGCCTTATGTTTTTGACGAACCAGTTGAACATGTTGTTGACTGGGTGTTTGACAAGGGTGAAAAATTGTACGTTAGGGAGAAACTAACCTAACTTTCGATTAGAACTACTTAGACTTAGAGTATAGACATAGAAATTAACAAACCAATGTATTAGATGAACTTCCGAGAAAGTGTTCTCCCTCGATTATGCGGCAGGACCTTTGTTGATGAAAATGATAAAAAAAAAGTATGCAGCATGCAGCCCTCACCATAGGTACCCCGCTATCTCTTTGATGAATTTATGTGCCCACATTTTTTGCAAGTTTTGGCATCAATATTTGAATCAAAGGCAACAATGGCTTCTTTGATTTGGGTTCCCAAATCAGTCAAATAAAAGTCCTTGTGATATACAACATCTTCACAATTGCTACAATACCATCTGATTGCATCATTAACACTCTCTGGACGATCTTGCTCGACAACTATCCCAATGGTATCCTTGTAACGACAAGGGTTATGAGGGGTGTTGGGTGGCAATAAAAATGAGTCACCTTCGTGAATTAAAATGTCTCTGAACTTCCCGTCATCAACGACTTTCAAGCACATGGTTCCTTTGTATTGATAAAAATACTCTGGTGTTTGATTAATATGGTAATCACTTCTTTCATTGGGTCCGCCAACAATCATCACTGTGAAACCACCCCTATGCAAGCAAAAGTTGTTAACTGGTGGCTTCAACTTATCCTCATTCTCCTCTACCCACTTATGAATGTTTATTGGTGAAGGCAACATTTAAACAATGGTTATACTCTTAGAGGGCTAACGTCGAATGACACATTGAGTTTGGAAATTCTTGGAAATCACGAGAATCGGTTTGCCGATCCGAAGTGGGTCTCAAGGAAAATTTATCATTTACTGCTACCACTTAAAACTAATAATTGTGAGTTCATGAGATGGACCTAATCCAAAATTATACTTCAGATTCGGACAGCCAAGAAGAAGAAGAAGAAGGGCTTGTAAGCGCACACACATTGAAGAGAATAGGGGAGCTACATCTGTTGCAATCTCAACCATTACCGACACCACCTCCTATTCAAATATTCCTGCAACAATACCAAAACATGCACTCGGCGTCGAAAGTGTCGGCAATATTTACATCGATGCCGTGGACTCCTTCAGTTACGGCCCTATCTCAGCTCGAAAAAGCCGTGAACTATGTCGTCTCACAAATTCCTGCATTGTCACAGAACTACAAATTTGTTGCACCAAATAAGGACCCTTTTCGAGTGGAGAAGCATCATATAACGATTTTCCCCACCTTGCACATGAAGGAAGAGTACGAGTCACAGTATACTAGCCTCATGCGCGAGAGATTGAATAGCATAAAGCCTCCAGCCAATTTGATCTACAAGGCCGACTTGGCCAAGAATCAGTCGCCTCTTTTGAAGCTTCTCGATAACTCAAAACCATCAATTCGTCTATCATTTCAAAGTACGATGTCTATTTGTAAGAGTCCATTGAAAGACTCATTGTTTTGCACAATTGAAATCAATCAAACTCCCGACTCGTTAAGCTATTTTAATAATTTAATAGAGGGTTGCAAAACATCAGCCGAAAAATCAAATGCCCAGGTGCAATTTCCTGAGTTATTGAATGACCCTATGCACGTGTCAGTTGCAACGGGATATGTCATTAGAAAAAGCATGTCAGTTGGAGAGGTTGACAAAATCAATCAGCACGTCACCGCCTTAGACATTAGCCAATTCACAAAAGATATACCTATAGTTGTTAATGAGTTAACGATACGAAATATGTATCAAATGACTTCAACATCACTACCGCTAATATAGGAAAGCCTTAATAGCTGTTGTACGAAGATTTAACGTAAATTGTATAGAGAATTTGTGTTGTGACATGTGATCCAGAACTTTTCTCCCATTTGTAGAAGCAAAAAAAAGAAAAGAACTCACCAAATAACCGAACTAGCCTGACCGAACAAAAAGCCACTTTTCCTTTAAATCGAACTGCAAAAAAAAAAGAAGAACACTAGAGGCACCGCATACCAATCCCACATTCCATAGCTTGATTGAACATGTCAAAGAAATATCAAAAGGATATAGAGAAGCAGTTATTGGATGTCGTCAACAGTAGGGGTAACGACAACAGATGCGGTGAATGTGGCGCAGAGTACCCAACATGGGCATCATACAATTTAGGAATATTTCTTTGTGGAAGATGTGCTTCGGTTCACAGACGTGTTCTCGGCCCTCCTCATTATAAAATATCAAAAGTTAAATCTTTAACCTTGGATAAGTGGTCACAACAACAAGTGGACAATTTGCGTAGAGTGGGAAATGCTCGAGCCAAGAAAAGATGGAACCCCAAGAGAATTCCTTTCCCCTTTGATGGTGATGATGACATTGCCGCAGTTGAACAATATATAAGAGACAAATATATCTTGGGCAAATTTCGTGATGACGATGTGGACCCGTCTGAGTTTGACGATGACAGAATGAGCAAATATAGCAACGATGACAGTCACTCTCGACGCTCGGCAAGACTGAGGTCAAACAGTACTAGAAGTATACAACAGTTACCCAAGTTGACACATCGAAAATTGACAACATATGAATATAGTCAATATCAAGCTCAACAAAATCAAATGCGCACCTTTGGGTACCAAGATAGAGACGCAGCATTGGAAAGTTTATTGTTAGCTAATGGGGACGTTGAGTTGGCTATAGATATTTACAAACAAGATGCTAAAATCAATCCGGGAAAAGAAGAAATAGCCCCGGGATTACCAAGTAGACCACGTCCATCTACCACTCAAGCACAGTCAACGACATCAACGGGTGCTGTGTCGTCTACTTCAGATTGGTGGAGTAATCCTGGGTCTACAGCTGGATCAACAACAGTGTCATCAATGCCAACAGGGATACAAGCAGCAACTCCCCAAATTTACCAATATACCGATCCAGTAACTGGTCAAGTGTCTTACGTCGATTCAAATGGTCAAGAATACTTGGATCCAAATAACCCACAACACCAACAACAATTAATGGGCATGACCAACCCGCAATTAATTGCCCAACAAACCAACAAACAAGGTATCATGTCTTTGTACAACCAACCAACAACGATGTCACCACAGTCTCAAGGGGTACAGCAGCAGACACAGCTGTACTTTCCTCAACAAAATGGTTTGATGCAGCCATCACAGACGGGATTGAGTCAACCTGGATTCGGCTTTGCGCAACAGCCTCAACAGCCTCCTCAACAGCAATTCACTGGTTTTGGCCAACCTGGTCAACCTCAGTTCACCGGGTTTGGGCAACAACAACAGACTGGATTTTACAACCAACAGGGCTATCGCTGAAAAAGCAAAGGCTATGTATTTTGAGGATAGGATTTATCTACTTGTAAAATATTTGACTGTCAAAGTTACTTAGAATTAAAAATGTATCGTCTAGCTGCCTGTACCGTGGCATAATCTACAACCTAGCCTTCTCTTTCAAATCATCACACAAGCAAAGTCCAACATGTCTTGCTACACTCATTGTCGTCACCATGGGGTTGACTCCTGAGGCAGTTGGCATACAACTAGCATCTGCGATGTAAATGTTGGACGCCTCAAAGAGCTTACCTTTGGTGTCACAAGCACCATATTTAGGACCTTTACCAGACATTCTGCAGCTCGACATTTGATGAGCAGAACCATATGGGACTCCATAACTGTCAAGCGGTGTTTTGGCAACTTTTTCTCTCCATTCAACATAGTCTCTATCGGTTATGGAACGTTTATCTTTTGAAACCTTTGACTCGAAGACTGGAATCGACGACTGAGGACTCAAAATCCTCTCAGCGCCTTCAATGTAAAGAATATCTGCCGTCACAAGTAGTCCTTGTAAAAGAACATTTCTGTCAAATTTGTTGACACTGTAATCAATGTACAACGATTCAGGTCTTTGTGGATCACCTGCCACTGAGCCATTCGAGGTATCACGAGCTATTACTATCATTCCAAACAATTGATTGTATTTCAATAAGTCCTTTCTGATCTCATCACTTCCTCTCCATGGCAAAAGTGCAGCTTGAATAAATGGAGCGTTCAATATAGTTTCAATTTTAGCACCATGTGCTTTTCCATCCAAATCATCAATTTGAGTGCAAACAGCTGTCATAATCGAATTTTTATGGTGATCTGCTTGAACCTCGGAGCCAAAATCGCCAAACACAGTGATCGCAGGATGCAACTTTAAATTTTTACCAATGTGTTTGTTTTTGAATCCAGAATTTTGCAAAACAACCGGGGTATTTAATGAGCCGCCCGCGACTACGAACTTTTTAGGACCAGAGATCTTGAACTTTCTACCAGTTGCTTGATCCTGACATAAGAGACTAGTTGCGACCCCGTCTCTGTGCAAGGTTTGAAGTACTCTTACCTGATCCATAAACTTCGAACCAGTTGCAGCAGCCGCACGAAACCAGTTAACAGCCGAGCCTTGTTTGATACCATGTTTACAACCTAAGTAACAAAATCCGCACTGATGAGCGGGATGCCCGCCCGAGTTTTGGTTGATTTCTTTAGCAGAATAGCCCAATGTGTCACAACCACTCATGATCACTTGGTTGCCAAACGAGTGTTTAATTCCTTTTGTAGATGCACCCATTTGTTTAAAAACGTATTCTTGACACTTGTCGTAGGAATCAGTTGCTGCGAAATTTAATCCGTATTCATCATACCACTCTTTTCTAACTTTAAACGGGGTTTTGAAACTGGCAGACCAATTGACAGTCGTTCCTCCTCCAAAATTGGACCCTGCTAATATTGAAATTTGCAGATTGGTGGATGCCAATGTACCCAGGGATTGATAAAGTGCCTTTAATCCTTCATTGTCGGTGAAATTGAATTCTGACGGTGAGTAGTACTTTCCCTTCTCCAAGACTAAGCTCTTGTAACCGTCATTTGCCAAAGTATGCGCCACTACTCCAGCACCAGCACCAGAGCCAATTATAACAACATCAATATCTGTCAAGTACAATTCCGCCCCTTCGAATTCGGGTTTTTGCAACATGACATACTTGAATGGATCAGGCTTGAAGCCTTTATATGCTTCTTCACGCAACTCTTTTCCAGGGTAATGGATAGCTTTGTAATGCAACTCATTACCTAAGATTACTAATGTATTGAGTGTCAAAGCAAGTACTGTTTTGAATAATGCTCGTTTGGCAAACACAGGAGAGTCCCTCAACGAAGCCATCAATTGCTCACGCTGCTCCACAGACATGTCCTTTGCTAAAGTCCATGAATTTGTCAAAAGTGGGGCGAATATTTTCGAATCCAAAATGTTCATCAAGGTGATAAATTTACCTGTTGCTTCAGTAGTATTGTTGTTTATTATATATAAAAGCTTCTCCTTGAATCCAGGGATTTGCGAGGGTTTGTTGAAAGTCGTAGCATATTCTTCAATTTCTGCTACTGTTAAAGAGTCACCAACGATTTCCTTGATTAGGGCAACGGGAGCATCGTGAATCACTCCATCTGAAAGGGCAGCAAATAAATCGATATGTCTCTGTTCCGCAAGAGGCGGTGCCGTTGAGGTCATGATTGCTCGAGTGGATGAACTTGTCAAATGTTCCACATGTAGATGAAAGTCGTAGCTGCTATTGCCTTATATATAAAAGTTTCAACAAAGTAGTGGGGAAGGAAATATTTATGGTTTCAACATTGTTATTAACTCCGCATGTGATACGAGATCCTACTCCACAAATTTCATCTCTTTTTCTTTTCTCGGAAATTCACTTTACGGAGATAAGGTGTATTTTGTGTTTGTTCTTTCAGTCTCAATGGTCAGAGTAAACTTCTACTAGTCGATGTAAAGTAATATTTGCTAAATAATGTATCATTCATAATACATTTAAAATAGTAATTGGTGAGTTTAGAACCTGGCCTTTGTCTTCAAATCATCACACAAGCCAAGTGCAACGTGCCTAGCAATAGCCATTGTAGAAATCATTGGATTAGCACCGGAAGCAGTTGGCATACAACTAGCATCTGCGATGTAAATGTTGGATGCCTCAAAGAGCTTACCTTTGGTGTCACAAGCACCATATTTAGGACCTTTACCAGACATTCTGCAGCTCGACATTTGATGAGCAGAACCATACGGAGTTCCATAACTATCAAATGGGATCTTGGCAACCTTTTCTCTCCATTCAACATAATCTTTGTCAGTGATGGATCTCTTGTCCTTTGGAATCTTTGATTCAAAGATTGGAACCCAAGGTTGAGGACTTAAAATTCTTTGAGCACCTTCAATATACAACATGTCCGAGGTAACAAGGAACGCTTGCAAAAGGGCGTTTCTATCGTACTTGCTGACGTTGTAGTCAATGTATAATGCTTCAGGTCTCTTTGGATCAGCCGAAACCGAACCAGTGGAAGTATCACGAGTAATTAACAACATTGCGCACATGTGGTTGTATCGCAACAAATCTTTCCTAGCTTCGTCACTTCCTCTCCAAGGTAAAAGTGCAGCTTGAATAAATGGAGTGTTTAATATGGTTTCAATCTTGGCACCGTGAGCTTTTCCATCCAAATCGTCAACTTGAGTACAAACCGAAGTCATAATTGAGTTATCAAAGTGGTCAGCCTCAACGTCTTGACCAAAATCACCAAACACAGTGGTGACAGGGTGTAATGTCAAGTTTTTACCAATGTGTTTGTTTTTGAATCCAGAATTTTGTAAAACAACCGGAGTGTTTAATGAACCACCAGCAACCACAAACTTCTTAGGACCGGTGATTTTGAATTTTCTTCCAGTGACTTCATCTTGACACAAGAGACCTACAGCAACTCCTTTTTTGTGCAAAATCTGAAGCACTCTTACCTGATCCATGAATTTGGAGCCATTTGCGGCTGCATCTCTGAACCAATTGACTGAAGAGCCTTGTTTGATACCATGCTTACAGCCAATATGACAGAATCCACATGAGTGACCCGGGTGGCCACCTGAGTTTTGTTCAATGGCTTTGCTAGCGTAGCCCAATTTTTTACCACCTTCAATAACTATTTCGTTAGCCAAAGAGTGTTTAATTCCTTCGGTTGAGGCACCCATTTGTTTCCACACGTAATCTTGACACTTGTCGTAAGAGTCCGTGGCAGCAAAGTCTAATCCGTAATCATCATACCATTCTTTTCTCACTTTAAATGGAGTCCTCAAACATGCAGACCAATTCACTGTAGTTCCTCCACCAAAAGTGGAGCCAGCCAAGACAAAAATCTCATTATTGGTTGAAGTGAGCAATCCGTGACCTTGAAAGAGGGTCTCAAGACCTTCTTTATCAGTAAAGTTGAATTCTGATGGTGAAAAGTACTTTCCTTTCTCCAAAACCAAACTCTTGTAACCGTCGTTGGCCAAAGTGTGAGCAACAACACCGGCGCCCGCACCAGATCCAATGATTATGACATCAATGTCAGTCAAGTGCAACTCTGCATCTTCAAATTCTGGTTTGGGCAACATATCATATCTAAATGGGTCAGCTTGGAAACCTTCGTATGGCTTGTCTTTCAATTCTTTACCTGGGTAGCGGATGGCTTGGTAATGTAATTCATCACCCAATATCGCCATAGTATTCAATGTTAAAGCATGTACCAATCTGAATAATCTTCTCTTGGCTGGAATAGGTGAGTCACGCCAAGATGCCATCAATTCCTCACGTTCTTTTAAAGTCATATGTTTGACCAATTTCATGGAATTGGTTAAAGTTGGTGCAATTATTCTTGAATCCAATGCTGACATCAAGATAATGAACAAACGTGATGCTTCTGTGGTGTTGTTATTAACGGCAAACAAGATTCTTTCCTCAAACTCGGGGATCTCGGATGGTCTGCTAAAGGTTTCAGCATACTCTTCGCATTCCTCTTCTGTCAAATGGTCACCAACCACTTCTTTGATCAAGGCAGGAGAAGTGTCGTGAAGGATTCCATCAGCGAGGGCAGCAAATATTTTTACATGCTTTGGTTCCGCAACATCTGGTAAAAACGAAGCCATGATAACGTAGTTGGGTTCTAGTTGGTGTGCTGGTAGTAGTGTTGGTTAAGAGTTAGATGTTTGTATCTTTGATAAGTATTGAGGGGGAAATCAAATAATTGGTATATCTTTCAACAAGGAAAACGTGGGGTAAATATTTGAATTGTAGTAACATCGAATAACAATAAATTTGGTCAACTGGTGTGATTTTATACGTTCCTATAGTATGCGTCGCTTTAATTTTCCGCACTTTTTTTTTTTATTCTTTTTTCTTTTTTCACATTCTCTTTTTCTTTTTCTACCCCCGCTTCAATTACTTGTTAATTTTCAACAATGGAACCCCTGTAAGAAAGAAGGAAAACAATATCGGATAATTTTATTGACGGATATCATGTGATATATTGTTTATACTCATCAATAGCCAAATGCGAAAATGGCAGCACAATATCATTGAGATTCTATGTGACTGGCTTTTCCTGCTGTAGTAGCAGTTATATGAACCAAAGCAAGACGCCGTTTAATCTTTCACATGCAGATGTATTTGCAACCACGGATACGCAATATGCAAATCAATTTCCTTTTTTTTTTCCTGTGCTTGTGTGAGCGGAGTTTAAAAAAAAAATGGTATGACAATAGACTAGTACAAAATCAGTTGATTTCATTTATTGGTTAACAGTATTGCAGTTTGATCAACATCGTGTTGTAGAAAGCTTTAAATGGGACATTATAGTAAGGGGACTTTAGCCCTTCCAAACTAGGTAAGAAAATTCTCTCTTTGAATTTGACATGTGCATTATTTAGTTGACACAAAATTGGTACATATAATTCAATTTGCGTTTTGGTGGAGATAAAAATGTATCGTATGACTTTGTTGCGAACACCACGATATCCTCGGTACGCATATTGAGAAATAATGGATTGGGATAGCGTTCAGGACTATGACTAGCCTAAGGACGATACTTGGATTTGCTTCATTATATGAAAGGAGGAAATTCTAACATAGTGATGAATAAAGAATTGTATTTAAATTTTGTGTAACTTGGCTGGGCTCCTTTAATTTGCTTGTGAGATACAACTTTACCATCTTGTTTAAAGTCAAAATTTGCAAGCAAAAAGGGAGCCAGATTCACTTTTATCAGTAAATTCACTTTTCTTACTGCAGAGGCGGAAATTCGAATGTTTTGTGTCAAACCTCGACACAGCTTCTCTTTAAATCCGCTCCGTGCATATCAAACCGGCTTTAATGCATACTCATCCAAATCTAAAGGTATGCCCATCTCTTTTTTCAATTCTGACTTTTGAAGACCAGACTGTTCAGATAACCATGTAAGCATTGTTTCAATCAGATCGGACAAGAACTCGATGCCCTCTTTCAATTTTTCCAATCGTTGATACTGTTGAAGTTGCTTATTTTGCTCCGTTAATTGATAAATCTCAACACGCAAAATTTCTAGATCTCTTAATTGATTTTCCCTTTCAGGGCACACATCAGCACTTCTTTCAATACGTATTATTTCCAATTCTCGTTGCAATTGTTCACGAAGCTTTCTTTTCGTTTCCAAGTTGTGCTCCAAGTGCTTCACCTTGTTGATTCTGTTCTTCGTGTTTGTGTACGGAAAAGACCAGTACAAGTTAGTTGTTCCACTCTTTTCTTGTTGTATCATCCCTTCATCTACCAAATTGGACACCAACTCTTTGACTTGCATTCCAGGAATCTTGCACTCTTTGCTAGCTTTTTGTTCAATTTCCTTCAAAGTGTAAAAGTCATGGGTTGATTGAAACCAGCTACGTAATAGCTCAAGTTTCTCTTCGTGTGATACTGTCTTCTTTGGGGCCATAGCTTTGGTGTGGGCAGAAAGAAGAGGAGGGTGCTGCAAAAAAATTATGCTTTTGGCAACACGAATGAAAACAGAGAAGTTGTATAGAAATAATAAAGAGAAATGCAGCAAGCATTTTCCATTGTTCCAAAGGATACAAAATGAACTTCTGTTTCTTCAAGAGATACTACGTGAGCGTTTCTTCTCACGTGTGAATTGGAGCAACGCTGGAATAGCTTTCTTCTAAACATTTTCTAAAATCAATTGCCAAGTGCAGTTGCATACATTGAAAGTAGAGACACTATGACGCATCAATATTCATCTATAGTAAATTCGTTTGTTGCCCTAGATGCCTCATCAGCAAGTCTTTACGAATACTTGGTCTACTCTCCCACATCATACAAGACACTATCCTCGCTCAAAAAATACCTGAGATTCTTGTGGTCCTTGTCTTCTCCCGCAGCAATCCCAGCAAATCCCAATGGACCACGGTCACATTCACTGCAAATCAATAATCGTTCTACATCTATTTTTTCCTTTTGCTGCTGTTGCTGTTGCTTATCTTCATCGCCAATATTGCCAATAGTGCCAACTACTACTGGTTCCGGTAACACTTTCGAAGGTTTACTCACACCTATATTGTCGAAATCCCAAACGTCATTGATGCGATAAAATGCGGTTGTTGATGTGTTGAGTGTTGGACTTGAATTGTTTGAATCTGTAGTGATACAATGGGGGGCTTCTTTAAGAGTTACTGACGGTATACTCAGTGAATAGACGATAATACGTGCGTGACAATTTGCAAAGGGACATCGGAGTATTAGTGTTTTTGAGGAAATGTACTGTGCTAGCTCTATTTCATTTCGAGACTTGAGGGGCATCCTGTGTTGATTCAATGATGACAATTGCAAAATTGTTTGCTTCGAATTTATTCTTTTCTGCCCAATTTTTTTTTTCCTAATAGAACGCAAGAGAAGCAATTGATTGCCACGATCAGATCATCAACATTAAGGACATTGAAAACTATTACAGTTCAATGACATAAATAAAAAGGAGATCTGCCATTTTCAACGAAAATCTTCTAGCTTTTATGGCTAAGTTTTGCTCGAAGTGGCAAGTCAAAGTGGTGTACAACGAATGTGAGCAATCCCACTCAATTGAAGCGTCCAGTCACGCATAGTTGTCACCATATTACCCTACCTCGTTGCATCACTCGCTAGAGTTGAACTACTTCTTCTCGTCAAATGTCTTGCAGGGAAGTTGCTGCAATTCAATGCAATGTGCAATAATATTTCCGCAATGGGCGAAAATGTAAACAAAAGAAAATTGGAGCTCATAAAATTCAATCTTGCACAATCAAAGATAAATCACGAAGCAAGTTTGAACTTGTTAACAGAAGAAACACAAGAACCACCGAGGACTTGAAACATTGTGGGATTGGCTATAGAATTTTGACTGTCGAAATTACATCACCCCACCCGTCATCATTTCCACACAGTTAAATCTAATCTTTTCCAATGTCAAGAGCCAATAAGAATTGGAATAGTCTATATTCTTACAACCAAGGGTTTGTCTACCTACATTTGAAAAACAATGATTTACTAAAACTACGATTCAATTTGAATGGGCTGTTTACTGAGGAGAATAATTTGCAAAATAATCAACAAGTTACTACTTTGACCCCACCACCAAACAATTCGACATTGTTTATATTGAATGATGAACTTTATGGACTTAAAAAGAGCGATTCAAGTCAGGACAGTGACATATGTGGTGACGGAAGCTTTGCCATTGTGAAATATAGCAACGAATCCTGGGACAATGAAGTTGAATTGGATTTTGACAAAGTGGCTGACTCTTCATTTTATCAATATTCTACAGTCTTGACCAACAGTGATACTTCAGATTTACTATACATATATGGTGGATTATGTGGAAAAACCAATGAAGCGACAAACAGATTGGTATCGGTCAATGTAACCTCTGGTCAAGTTAGCAATATCACCACTTCAACGAAACCGCAACCATTTTATGGAGCTGCAAATATTATTGCGCCAAATGTCCAGTCACAATTGATTATAGGTGGTGAGCTGAATAGTGGATGGTTGAACATGTATCAGCTAGCGACATGGGACTTTAATTCCGGTTGGTCTTTTAAACCAGTTGATAAAATGGATGACATTACAATCAACACGCGCACTTTTCCATTGACCCTTCCATTATTTGAGCCATTTGCACAAACCGATAGCATTTCCAATGATTTTCACATTGATCAGGTGTTGATGATTGGGGGTGATCTCAATGGTGAAGAAAGTACACCAAAGTATGCCAAATTGCAAATGAATACGAATGATTGGAAATGGAATGCCACAGAAGCAGATGGGTTTCAATTAGACGAAGTTTTGGGTGCCGCTACTATATTTTCGACATTGGTCGTGATTAACTCGACCACAAATTTAAACGATAAACGTATGGTTAGTCAAGAATACCAAGTCAATTTATACGACGTCGATACATTTGAACCTGTGGACAATGTCAAAGAAAACACAAAACCATTGAATATAACAAGTGATACCCACTCAAGCTCCAAATCCAACAATAAAGAAAAGATTATTTTGGGAACGGTACTACCGATCTTTTTTGTATCTTTAATCACGGGAGTTCTTGTATTTTTCTACATGTATAAAAGGAGGAAATCAAAATCACAAGAAGAGAACCCCGCTTATAATGAAATTGACTATAAATTTGATTATGTTGATCCACCAGCTTCGTTTTCTGCTGGTAACCATCATCTATTACCACTATATTTGCACGATGATGACTCGAACTCAACATTGAGCGGTGCTGCATCAATTGATTCATGGATGAAAAAGAGGCAAGATTTTGATAGAGGTAGACTAAGAAACAGTTATCTTGCTTCAAATGAAACTCTAAACACTGTTGATGATGAAGAGAGTCATGCTGGTGATGAAAATCAGGAGCAAGATGAGGCAATAACAAGGTCAACGACGATGCTGGAAGTAAAAAGCTTGCGACCTAGCTTGGATCCAAATAATCCCTTTGTACACAAATCCGTGCGTAACTTACGCAAATCGTTCAGCTTTTCCCAAACTCCACCAACGAGTCCGGTAATGAAGAATAAAGAACAAACGAAGTTTAAGAGTAAGCGGTTGACCAAGTCAGAGCAATTAATGGGAAGCGATTTGATTGACGATGAGGTAGTTACGGAAGTTGCCAAAACTGCCTCGAGACTACACAATGGCGCTAACTTCGATGCCAAATCGATTGACGATGATATGGATGTACAAGTATTGGTTAGCAGTAAAAGAAGATCGATTTTGAAAATCATGAACCCGGATACTGCCAGCGGTGATACTGACTCAAGTAGTTATCAGACTGAGCTGTTGTTGCAAAATGATAATATTGACGGAGAAACTACTAATGAGATTGATATAGATCGTCCACAAGAAAGAGATACCATTCTCAGACAAAGGATTCCATCGGGATCAAAGGAATGAGGTAAAAGGTGAGCTTAGTAATAAAGAGGGCTACTGTTGTGTGCTTTGTCATGTATTGATTATGTAATTTTCATGTAATATAAATGGATTGCTTACCTACCTCTTCGACTTTGAAAAGCATTCTAGATTAGCAACATGGCCATAAAGGGGTATATCCACCTATACAGATGCAAAGATTGTGGTTTGCAAACCATCGTCAGACATTATTATTATGTGTGTGTGTTGGCATAAGCCTCTTTCCCATTTATTTGGAATGATCTGTCGATACTGCATATAAAGGGCACTACTGCGCTATGTATACTCTTTATGAATCGGCTATTCTGGAACTGGTAAAAAATTAGACAATATACGGGACTTATGACCGAAGTGGCATTGCAATAGACGTGTGAACTGTAAGCGTGAAAAGATGTTTCGGCGATACTCGGTGATAATAACTAAGCATGTAGAAAGAGGTGTTTTAGACTACATTCTTTTTTTAGAGTATTGAGCAGTATTTGGAAAGGAAACTGCTGTAATGCAGATTCGCGTGACAAGAAAGGACACTACTTAACGAACAAAGTTTGTTTAGCTATATAAAGTTGCGTATACCTGAGTAAGGAGGTTAGATGCCATGGGCAATGTAGTCTTGTATTGGTTGGTATGAGTAAGTGAATAAGCAAGTAAGTTTCTTAGTAAGTTAGTAGTAAAGTATTTAGTCAAAAAGTATATTTTAGTACCTCTCTATGGATGATTGTATGATTTTATAATTACTACTACTACGCACACACAATACAATTAAATATTTTCTTAAAGCAAAGGGAAAGGGAAAGTCATAGGAACAACCAAGATTGTCAAACACAAACAGCACTGAAAACACACTTCCCCGTCCAATCTAATCAAAACAACCGTATATTCTTCCTTCCGCAGTCCTTTAGCATCATTGTCCTTTGTAATACGCTTCTGATTAGCAGGGTTGCCCCTTATACCACATAGCCAGAAAGATCCACCTCATCAGCTACGGCTTTCCCTTACCACCCACCAATTTCACTCAACACTCCCTTTTCTGCTATGGATCTAAATCAGGATATGGATCAGTTGGCGTCTGAGTTTTACGCCGACCTTTCTACCAAAGCTAATGTTGACACTAATCAGAAGGCTGCTTTTGTAGATGACTTTGTCATTACACCTGATTCTGGTAATCAAAACCAAAGTTTTGCTCCGCAAAATTATCGTCAAACGGATGATGACTATGCCCAGTTATATTCACTGTATTCAAAGCCAACTACTAATTTCAATACCAATGGTTTCCAACAGGACAGTTTAGGTGACGCAACTTTGGCGGAGTTTCAATTGAATGATATCAATTTTGATTTCCTTTTGAAAACACAACAACAGCTTCCACAGCAACTATCTTCACAGCAACAGCAACAGCAGCAAGTACCGCAGATACAGGAAAACCTACTATCGAATAATGATAGTGATACTCAGCTTTTGAACTCCGGACTAGGGTCTGATTCGTCACGACAACATGGACAACCTTACAATCAGCTACAACACCAACAAGATGAATTTGATGGTAGCGGGAACACCAAGGTTGGCCCAAAGGGCATGCCTGGAGCATTTCTTCAACAAGGGGACAATATGGAGCTTGATGATTCGCCTCCATTCACCATCGAACTGGATCTCTATTTTGACCAAGGTCCAGATAATAACTCAATCATCACCAGTAACAACATGCTACCTCATCACGATAATAGATCTTCTATCATTAGTCATAGCAATATCACTGGCCATCACAATAACCACTTGAAGAGCCCCGTGCAACCAAGCGAGTTCAACATTAGCCCGTTTGATGATGCATCAAGAGTTTCATCTGTTCAAAATATACAATACATGGGGAATAACAATTTTGATGGAAATAAGGCAATCAATAGACGCAGCTTTGTTGACAACGAGAGTCAACTATTCAAGGGGAGATTAAGAAATGGGTCTATAGATTCCTATTACGCTGCCAATGTGATCAACCAACATTTGCATCCACAATTACATCAGCAACAGCAACAGCAACAACAACAGCAGCAGCAATCACTCCAACAGTTTCAGTATCAACAACAAGCTCATGCACAGAACAATTCGTCTTCGTTCCAGGAGATGTCACCAATTACAACAACCACTTCCAATACACACTCTGTATCTTCATTACACTCGACACAGCCATCTTTTTTCTCAGCACAACAATTCTTTACCAGAAATTCTTTGGATCAACAACTGCTGTCATTGAATGGACCATCCCTGGATATATTTGGAAGACCTTCGTTGGATAGCCAGCGGTCGCAACAACAGCAACAACGTAATGCGAGATACACTAGTTTCACCAATTCTATCTCCAATATGATTCCGTTTATGGGTGATCGGAGTCAGTCGCAAAGGTCACCTCCTGGTAACTCAACACAACCAGTTATGAGCAATAATGCTACACCTAATCAGCCACGACACTTAATTCGGTCAATATTCAAGTCCAACTCAGCTTTGAACTCGAGTCAGAATCAAGTAGCAGATGATGTTGATGACAAGATGGATAACAATGATGATGTGAATATGGATGAAATATCGAACCAATTTTTGAGCTCAGCCGTAGACAACTCAAATTTGACAATAGGTTCAGAGCTTGAACCTGAGTTTGAATTACCTAAGAAACAAAAGACATCTAAACGAAGTTTGTTTACGAGATTCAAGTCATCTAAGCAAGATGAAGTTGAAAGCAGTCCTAAAATTGGTGAAAAAGAGCCTTTACTACAAGAAAGTGAGAGTTTGGATACAACAAATGTTGGTTCTGGACAAGCGTCAAGTGGAACACCGTCATTTATGACTGGTGGTCCTATCAATTTGGAAAACACCACTTCTGAATCCTCACAAAATATTGCTGAGCCTGATTATGCGGCATTGTTTGAAAATGTAGGTAAAAGAAAGGCAATTGGATCAAACTATAGAAAACCGAAACGCGAAAAGTCAAAAGAGGACCAATCGCAAATGCCACAACAATCCAACAATGCACCAGCGACGTCGTCCTTGTTTTTTGGCAAAAACAGTCAAAGGGGCAGAGGTGCTAGCAGCAACAATTCGATTGCTGATAGTACTAGTGTAACCAATATCAGTGTCAATTCCTCCAACGCATCATCATCTTTAGCTGGCCAGAGCTTGGTTTTGAATGAGAACGATGACCAGGCAGAGTCTTCTACGTCTACAATGCCACCACCACCAAATCCAGCACCGCCGCAATCTACGTCAACATTGGCAACTGCATCCAAGCGTATTTTGGGATCCAAGATTATGCTGAAAAATAGCAAAAAATCGTCATCGAAAATTACCAAGAAGGATAAGGAAAAGGACAACGATAATGATCGTGATATAATCCCACTCGACGAAGAGCCAATCATTGCATCGTTGGACACACCGGTGGCAACAATGATTTCCAAAGGAGTTGAAGTTGACGTTGATTTAGCATCATTGGATTTACCACCCGACACCAAGATTTTTCCCACAGCAATTATCAATTCCAAGAATCGAACACGCGGTAGAAAAGAAAACAAGGAGGCTGATTTGAATGATGAATCCAAGATTTATTTGTGCAATTATTGTTCAAGGCGGTTTAAACGACATGAGCATTTAAAGCGTCATTTTCGATCTTTGCATACTTTTGAAAAACCATTTGATTGTCCCAAATGTAATAAGAAGTTTAGTCGGTCGGATAATCTTCAGCAACATTTGAAAATTCATAATGCTAGCGATAATGGTGTTGTTAAGGAGGAAGAGGAGGAAGAGGCTCAAATAGTTGATGATATCTAGGTGGCAGAAAAAGTGATGGCACGAGGGGGTTTTATGTACGTTGACTATGCAAAATATATTGAAAAGGAATGTAGCTGTACTTGAAGGATGAAGTTGGAGATTGTGACAAGTGCAATGATGCAAATGGGTGATTTACCTTACACTTGAGAAAAAGTACAAAATGAATTAAACGGAATACACACAAAGGAACCAAAAGGTAAAACAAAAGTAAAAACAAATAAACTAGGACGACCCACAGGTATAAGAAACATCCGGCATAATGCTAATCATACCCCTTTTTCAGAATTAGCTCTTCACTCCACTTTGCACTTCAAGTAAATCAGTAAACAATTTCCTCTGTACACGTTTATCATCAACGCCAACAATATCATCCCCATTAAAACTTTTTTTATTTAGTTTCGATGTTGATGGTTTATTAACCATGCCCTTTACCCCACCAACACAGATATTTCTCTCTTGATGCTTTTTCATGGCATCAACTCTAACAAACTCCTTCCCACAAGCACATTTACTCAATTTCGATTCACTGTGGCCCTTTAAATGTCGATTCAAGTCATGTTGTCTCACAAATCGTTTACCACAAAACTGACATGCAAATGGCCGATCACTTAGGTGAGTTTGAACATGTGATCGAACATTGTATCTGCGAGTGAATATTTTGCCGCAGTTTTTGAAAGTGCACACAAACATCTTATCCTTGGTTGGGCCTGTCCAGTAATTGTCAATGGCACCCGGTGGGAGTAATGAGGTTTTCTTAATTCGGTTACGTGGTGAAGAATCCTTGAGTTGTTTTTTGAGGGAGTTTTTCAGGTTGGGGCTGATTAGGGGGCTCCATTCTAAAGATGGCTGTTGTTGAAAAGTTTTGGATTTGACGGGGGTGGACAAATAGGTGTTGTTGCGAAGTGGGGTGATTTGAGCAATGGTGGCATTAGGATCAGGACTGGCGTCAGTTTGTTGGGCAGGGGTTGGTGTAGGTGGTGGTGGCTGTTGTTGTTGAGAGGCTCTGCTAGAAGCTGGCTTGTCTGGAGATGTATAGTACCGTATTGGTGATGAGTTAATAGTTGAAAACGGAGACGAGTTTAGGTAGTTGATGTTGCGCGAAGGGCTTATTGTTGATTGTCTAGTAGTGGTGGTGGACCCCGTTGTGGCTGAAGGCTGAGATGATGGATTAAATTTTTGACTCAATTGTTGCAATTGTTGTTGTTGCATTTGTATTTGGTCAAGAGTCAATTTATTTGGTGATTCTTCATCACCTTCATTGAGTTGCTCTTCCTCTTGAATATGATGCAATGGGGTCGATAAAGGCAAGTCCAGGTGGCGCTGTTGTTGTTGTTGTTGTTGTTGTTGCTGCTGCTGCTGCTGTTGCTCTCGATTGTAGTACATTGGCGTGTAGAAATTGACATTGGAATTTTTTAAACTTGGATGTAAGGGTGACACATCCTGCTGTTGTTGACTATGCTGAAACAAACTGGTGGTGGATCTCCCTGGTGATGGAGATTGAGGTTCTGGCGATGATTGCCAATTGGGTGAATCATTGGAGTTGGAAAGTGTTGGCGGAGAGGGTGGTGGTAAAAAAGTATTGAATAGGAGATTATTGACAAGTTCATTTGTTTGTTGTGATTGCAATTGTTGTTCAACTGAGCTTGGAGGGTGTTGCTTTTCTGGCAATGCCACTTGTGTCATTGCTGGTGACATCAACTGTTCTTGTTGTTGTCGCTGCTGCTGCTGCTGCTGCTGTTGCTGCTGTTGCTGTTGTTGTTGATTTGATTGGTAGGTGTTTTGACTATTGGTTGACGTGACCTGATAAGTGGGCTCTCGTACAGGTAATGGAACATATTGCATATCTGAATCCATTTGTTCATCATTCACCTGCTGTAGTAAATCCGTTTCTTCCAATAACGGCTCAAAATCATCAACATATTCGAATGGCAATTTCGGTTGCAAAAACGCATCACTCATGAAACTATTTTTTTGTTGTTGTTGTTGCTGATGCTGCACGTACTGTAATGATTGCAAATATTTAGCTGAATAAGAATTGACAATCTTGTTTGTTTCATTTTGACGAAACTGAAACTTGTTGGTTTTATTTTGTAATGGTGAAGGAGACATTTGTTGCTCGAGTTTATTTTGTTTTGATCTTGGTGCAGGTGGTGGTGGGAACTTGTACGATTTAGGACTTTGATTAGTGACCACATAGTCATTTTGTTTTGTAGTTCGTGGTTGAGTGGCGCTAATTTGATGTGGATGATTAAAGTTTGGATTTTGAGTTTGATAATATTGTTGTGATTTGGTTGGGGTGGAGATTTGTTTAATTGGTGACAGTTGTGCCAATCGGTGGGTTACAAAATCATCATCGTCGTCACTTGGGTTTTTATCGAAATTGAAATTTAGGATATCTTGACTGGGGGTGTTTTTCTTGACCAGCTTGTTCATTTGGCTCTGAGGCGATGGTGCTTGATCCGCTGGCTTAGCGGTATCATTTTGTTGCTGCTGCTGCTGTTGTTGTTGTTGAACATTACCACTGGGGTTCAACAAGTCACTGGGACTGATGTTTCTCCAATCAATAGATTTACCAAATAATTGCTGATTAGGTTTGTAAAATTCACTAGGTTGAATAGTTCCACCACCAAGTGACCAGTCTCTGGTATGATCAATAAACCCAAATATTGCAGTACCACTCATTTGTCTACTATGAGTTTTAGACTTGTGTCTTGAATGATGGCTATATGAAGCTGATGCAGATGCAGATGCGGAAGGGGCAGGATTGACATTACCTCCTATTGTTCCTTTGTTGTTGTTGTTCATGGCAAATCCACTAGGAACATCTAAATCCTGCAATCCATTAAGTGTTTCATTAATCAAGTAGTCAATATCGTTGTCGTTGTTGTTGTTGGAAGGATTGGTGGTGGTGGTGGCTGCCGTGGGGTTGTTGTTGTTGTTGTTGTTGTTATTGTTGTTATTATTATTGAAATCCAGAGGTAACCAAAATTGATCAAAATTGTCGACATTGAATTGTAGATCCAGTCTCAAGGTTTCCCCTTCATCTCCAAACATGATGTATTTCTCCATGGTTGTTGGATGTTTTAGGAATGGAGGTAGTGAGCGACAAAGTATTTGTTGTGATGGATCAAGCGGGTATTGAAATATTAACAGTCTTTAGGGCTGATTAGTTATGGGATAGGTGGTTATGAAGTTGAATGGGAATAGTAAATGTGGTATGAAGTGGAAGAAGAAGGTAGTTGTTGCAGGTATAAAATAAAAGAAGTTAATCAATAAGTGATGTTTGAAAATGTTTCTTTCTTTTGCTATTCCTCGTGGTTGCATCCGATTCACAAAAATCAAATGGAGTTAATGAAGAAGAAGTAGTAGAAGTTATAGAAGAAAGGCAATAATAAAAAAACATTGGTAATTTGTATACTTAATTGAGAAACAAAAACAATAAAAAAAAAAAAAAAATTGATGCAAAACCCAAAAAGTCACAAACATTTTTCTTTTGCAATCAACTTGCCTAATTAGGACAGAATGTAAACAAAAAGAAAACTATAAACTACTGATTTTGTGGTGATTTGTGATGCCTACACAAGCATATATACTTTGATTTATAACTAACATCATCATCATATCACCAACTAACTAGCTAAGCTGTACCCATGGTGCAATATGCACTGGCTCTCGTACGATTGATTGAATATGAGACGGCAGCTATAATTCTTACAAAGAAAAAAAGGCAGTGGAAACGAATTTGAAAATATATAAAGGAAAATGGCAGTAAAGAACAATTTCGGTAAAGGTACAACTTCAATTTAGGGGTAAAGTGAGAGGGGGGAGGGGAGGCGGAGGCAACATGTCATATTATAAAAACCTGTAGTTTTAAGCAACTTGATAATAATGCTCGGTAACCCCAACGGCTGTTTTAAATGAAAAATTTTTTGAATTAAAATGATTGCGAGAGAAATGGACAGTGTAAAAAAGTTGCGTCACACTCACCTAAACTACATTACTCAATCTCTCAAACACATCATACCTTCTACTCTTTGTTTGTTTGCTTATTTTAATTCTTTGTAAGATTTTAAATATATATATATATCCATCTTAGTTCCTCTTTATTCTAAAAGCAACATCTTTCTTGGATCTTCAATCAATTCTTTAATTGTCTTTAAAAACGTAACTGCTTCTCTACCATCCAAAACTCTATGATCATAGGTCAAAGCCAAATACATCATTGGTCTAGACACGATTTGACCATTGACAGTAACTGGTCTTTGCTTTACACCATGCAATCCCAACACTGCGGTTTGAGGCATATTGATGATTGGGGTACCATAAAGTGATCCAAATACACCTCCATTGGAAATGGTAAATGTACCACCAACCATATCTTCCAAGGCCAATTTACCATCTCTGGCTTTTTTACCCAAGGCAGCAATTTCCTTTTCAATGCCCAAAATTGATCTTGATTCGGCATTACGAACAATTGGAGTAACTAAACCCTTTGGTGTTGCGACGGCAATTGAAATATCAGTATAGTCTCTAAACACCAAAGTGTCATTATTTTCAATGGCTGCATTAACAGCTGGAATATCTTTGGCAGCTAAACAAGCAGCTTTTGAAAAGGCACCCATAAAACCTAATTTAACACCAGTTTTTTCTAAAAATTCATCCTTGTACAATTTTCTCATTTCCATTAAATTGGACATGTCAACTTCATTGAATGTGGTTAATGAAGCAGCAGTGTTTTGTGATTCCTTAAGACGTTCAGCAATTCTTAATCTCATTCTATTCATCTTGACTCTTTCTTCATTTCTGGAAAAGTTGGTAAAAGTTGGGGCATCGGAAGATGAGGAAGAAGAGCTAGAAGAGCTTTCTTGTTTCTTTGGTGAGGACTCCTTTTTTGGTGGGGCTGGTTTTGATTCCTCCTTTTTTGGTTCAGGCTTTGATTCTTCCTTCTTTGGTTCCTCTTTGGACTCTTCATCTTTCTTTGGTTCCTCTTCCTTCTTTGGCTCTTCTTCCTTTTTGGCAGCGCCACCTTCAGGAGCATCACCTTCTTCAATTTCAGCAATTTCTTGTCCAACTTCAACAGTAGCTTCAACATCAACTAAAAACTTGGTGATGGTACCACTAACTGGTGCATTAACCTCAACATCAATCTTGTCAGTTTCAATAGTAGCAATAGTTTCGTCAACATTTACAAAATCACCAACTTCTTTATTGAAAGCAGCCAATGTACCTTCAGTAATGGATTCGGCCATGTCTGGGACTTTAACTTTAGAGGATGCATATCTGACTGAACCTAAAGATAAGGAAGCAAACTTGTTGATGGAGTTTTTGTTGTTGTTGGTTTGGGTAATTGATTGATTGTGAAGCGATCTAGTTGCTTGAACAGCTGAAATTTTCAAACTGGTTGTTGTTGTTGTGGTGGCAACATTTGACTTGAGTGCTCTCTGAACGGTTCTTTTTAAACTTGAATTAACTCCTCTTGATAACATGATGAAGACAAAAATGCTTATAAAAGTCTATAAGTTGTAACTGGAATATGTAATTGAGGTTTAAAATTATTTCGTTGAGGGAAATTAAGTCGTGGGGAGAAGAAGAAAAAAAAAAAAAAAAATTTTGTTGCTAAAAACGAAATTTGTATAAGAATTATTTTATTGGTGACAAAAGAAAGATGCATCGTCGTTTCGGTTAATAAACAAAAACGAAAAAACGAAAACTCCGGGAGGTCATCGGAGTGCATTTTGTAACCGACATAGGATTGACAGACAGTAGAAAAAGGATATGCGTCTACTCAGAGATGACTACGAGATTAGTAATGCGATGTGAGTCATCATTACTAAACTCTAGCAGGTTATCAAGATGCAAGTGTCTTGCTTCTCTAGAGTGGAATAAGATGTTTAAATATGAGCCTTACCCGGTGTTTCAAGGACACACTCAATTTTATTTTTTATTTTTTATTTTTGTCTCCGAGAGTCTCGGTTACTTTGGCACAATTTACAATCCCGGGTGACTCAGGAGACAAAAAGAATATTAATAACTCCGAGCAATTCTTAAGTGGTTTTTGGGTTGCAAATGACAGGAGCGTACTAAACCGAATGTGTTGTTATCTTTGTATAGAGTGTAATTGGTGGTTTTGATGAGAAACTGGACAACCAGTTCGGATTTATGTAGTTTGCTGTATCTCATTCGTTATAGATACTTTTTTGATGAAATACGATGCCAAAATTTTGACAAAAAAAATGAATTTAAAAATTAAAAAGCATTCAGTGTTCGAAGACGTGGCTTGTTCGAAGAGGATATTGCTCTTGTTTGGAAACCTTATACAGGTACTAAGTTTCAGTCAAGATACAAAGTGAACTCGAATTTCCTGTAAATCAGGTTAATTGGAGCCTACTGAGTAGCTGAAGCCACGACTGAAACAGTATGTTCTTTTAACCAGCTTCACTTCCATATATATATACCTTTAAGTACTTTGACATTTCTAGGACTATTAAAGTACACACTGATGAATTTCCAACAAATGTGAATTCGAAACTAAGAGTGAGTGAGGGTGTGTGGCTAATTACTAAAAGAATGTTGGTGTTATTATTGGACACGGAAATTTTAAAAAAGAGCAATACACATCTAAAAGTGAATTAAATGCTGCTGTTGTTTGATATTCTGCAATGCTTTTTTAAATAACAAAAATGATTTTCAAGACGTACTAGCAGGTGTTGTAGATTTTCATATTTTTGGTTGGTTGGTTGGTTGGAGAGAGGGCGGGGGTGCAAATAATTACTGAAATCGGTAAAAAAGGTTTCTTCAGAAGTCAGAGAGCCAAAAAAAAAAATAAGTAATTAGACATATGCTAAAACCTATATGTGCAAGTGAATATATATATATATATATATATATGGCATGTATGTTGTGTAATGTCGGTACTATAACCACATAACCATTTTTGACATTTGGTATATAACCGTAAGGCTGGTTAAGCAACACACAAAAACGGAGATACGACAGAGCAAGGTCTAATTTGAAGGAGGAATTAGAGGTAAGATCGGAGAAATAGAGCGAGAAATGAAACTGAAGATTATTTTCAATGCGACTGAGGATGTCAATATCTCTAGTTTAGAGAAGGGACGAACCATGCACGAGACGAGTTGTATGTATAAGCACAAGCTTTTCTTTTGCTTTCTTTTCCTCATTCAAACGGTTGTAGAGGTTTCATGTATGTTTTGGTTAGAGTTGTATAGTAAGTATATGATGTTAAAGGAAGGAGTGGAGATATTTGGGCAACAAGACTCGAGCAACACTACTAGCAAGTCAATACATTTGCTATTGTTGTGTGTGTACCGACTGAGAACCGAGGAATGTGATTGTAGAGTGAAAGATAGGGGGTGTAAAACGTATATCAAACTATTTCAAAGTAAAACAAGTAAAACAAGTAAAACAAGAAAAGTAACAAAGGAATTTTGTGGAGAAATGAGGGGTAAAAAAGAAATTGAGCTGCAAGCAAACGTTTTTTATTATCGAAAACTTGCAAACTTTTGTAGTTTGTTTGGATTTTTTGTGTTTCAAAAGTACAGAACAATTACACAAACGCAAACATGCCGAGTTGCACTGAACTAAAATAAAATTACGGAGTAAAAAACCTACGTACATATAGTTACATATAAAACAGCTACTGAAATGCGGAGTAAATAGCACAAAAAGCAATCAATAGAAATCCTACGAGATGAGATCATTGTCATCAAATCAAATCAAATCAAATCAAATCAAATCAAATCAAATTAAATTAGTAGGTTGTTTCTTTTGTTTTCTTTTTGTTTGTCAGTAGCATAGAAGAGCAAACACTGTTATGTAGAAGTGAAAGAAGATGAAGAAGCTGCTACGTCATTTGATGTGGTTGAAGTTGTCAAGTAGTATTTACGATACTACGTCATTGGAGTACACAATTGATTACATGCATATAAATCCATGTATATATATATATATATATATATGGTATGGTAGTTAGTAAATGAAGTACTAGAGTCCATTTCTAAACTGATACTTTAAAAGTCAGATGAACTTAATCTAGATTTGAGAGGTTGTACCTTTTAAACTAAACGCATCTCCACCATATTTTAATTACCACCTTCTTTTCCGCCCCCCCCCCTATCTTCTAGAAACCAACTTTGAAAACTAGTAAGATGTATATCCACTTAAAGAGTAGTTACAGAAGTTTTGTATCGTAGTTGTAGTGTTATAATTCAATTTGGTGGGGAGGGAGAGGGGGGTGTGTGTGTGTGTGTGTGTGAATAAAATTTCTATTAAAAACTAAATAAAGTGAAATGAATGACCTTAAAAGTTTTGATTTCTATAAGCATAACAGCTCATACGTTTTATTAGACACGCCTAAAAAAAACTACTCCGCATGCTGTGTACAATATTGTTATTACAGTCAAACCGTTTTCTACCTTTCTTTTCAAAAACAAAAAAAAAAAAACCTTATTCTGATATGCAATGTGATAACCATCTTACGTTGGGCAGCAAATCTGAAAAATTGCGTTCTTTCTTTTTTCATAATAACCATACAAAGTAACCAAAATATTCGTCACGGTTATCTCTCTATCTATCTATCTATCTATATATATATATATTTTTTTTTTTTTTAGAAAAAAGAAACAGACTAGTAGAACTGAATGTGTAAGACCGTGTATGGAATAGCGATGGATCTTTGGATATACATCTTCTTATTGGGTAATGTTTGTTAAAACACATACCTTTCCTCTTTAAACTTTAACACATAGAGTCTTCATCTTCACAGTTCGCTATAGTATAATCATAATAGTAATAAAAATAATATTAGTACTATTATTGTTCTTAGTATTATTATTCCCAGTGCCGTATTTAAGCTTTTGTGCAGTTGAGTTGTCGTAGTTTTAGGAGTAGTAGTAGTAGTAGTGTAATTGTGTTCAAAACTAATATTGGAAACCACACAATAAAGACAAAAGTGTGTAAACAAAGAAGAGGGGGGGGGGTGTAAATTAAGTTAAGTAAATCTTTTTCAAGCTATTGTTTCTGAGAAAACAATTGTTAAACTATGCATTGGTCTAAAAAACTTGTAAATTATAAACTACTTTAATACGACACACACCCAAAACACACAAACATGCATAATCAACCCTCATTAAACAAGGATTTTGCCCCTCTCGATTGCACGTAGCTATACTATCGTCACCACTATTTGTCATTTGTTATTTGTCATTTGTCATCTATTGTTACTACTATTACGTAGTAATTTTTAATACTTTATAGTAAAAAAAATAAAATATAACACGGAGTACGTATTACAATGTGCTTTTACTTTTTTTAGTCAAAATCACACAAAATGCAACAAGCTATCTAATCGGTATACTTTTGGTTTTTGTTTTTTTTTGTGGATTACAAATTAAAAAAAAAAAAAAAAAAAATTTAAAGGTAGACTGATGTTTTGTGTAATACATTAAACAATAGTAGCATTACTATTACGTAATTACTTACTTCATTATACATCACTACTATTACTCTTTGTTCATTACGTAATATCAACCAGGAAAATCCACAATTCTTATCTCTATCTCAAGTATGTGCAACTATATATACTACTGTATATCTCTCTATCAACTAAAAGATATGTGCTTACTATCTACCAACTATACTTTTCTACCAAGACTATTGTATTTATAGACATATTACTACTACTATTACTACTACTACTAGTACTACTACTACTACTACTACCACAATGAACGACTATTATCAGATACCCAATAGTAACAGTAACAACAACAACAACAACAACAACGACAGAATAGCTGCAACTGCACCAACTACACCATGCATTACATCAAATCGTTTTTATCTACCTTATAACAACAACCATACTCATTGTGTATCACAACAACAACAACATCAACAACAACAAGATGAAGTAGAACAACACAATATTCCTTCACTTCATGACTTGATACACAACTCAACAACAACCTTGGATAAACAAACAACTGGTACCCAAGACAATGACAGTAGCAATACCGACAACACCAATACCACTTCCACTAACTCCAAGATAACACTCCATTCCTTCAACAACTACTTGGCATCGATACATTGTCAAGAAAACTTACAATTTATCATTGAACTCAATAAATTCATGACATCCTCCTCATCCTCCTCATCCTCATCCAAGAGCACTTCATCATTAAGCCAATGGCAACAGATTTACTCCAAGTTTTTAATTGCTGAATCCGAATGGGAAGTTAATTTACCTAGTCGCCTAAGTTCAAATTTACATTTTGCTCAATACCCCAATGAATCCACCCTACACAATTGTAAACTGTACATTATTAATGAACTTTTACAAAATTTGTATCACGAATATTTGAAAACTGTAACCAAGAATAAATGTGGATTATATAGAAGGAGATCAGTGGCAATGGGTTCATTACCAATGAGGAGGAATAACAGTGATTGCATGGAAAGCAACAATACTACAACTACAGAGTTTACTTCAAACATTTTACTGCCCGGAAAACATACAAGACCAACTATAGATACAACAACAGTTATTGAACAACAATGTCCTTTAACTCCACCTTATTCACCACCACCACAACTACATTTACAACAGAAGCAACAGCAACAGCAACAGCAACCATCACCACCACAACCACAACCACCACCACCACAACAACAACAACAACATCATCATCATCATCAACAAAAACAACACCCTCCATATACAGTACTGTCACCAGTTGTACTGCAATGCTTACAAGTACCAACTTCTGCTACCCTGTCTTCAAACACTCGACCACAGCGAAGCTCACTGTTGGGCCGCCATATTTCATTCTTTGGCAAAAAAAGCAAGAGACGTCACAGTGATAATAATATTAAAGCCGCCAA
This sequence comes from Lodderomyces parapsilosis, assembly GCF_000182765.1. Classification (NCBI taxonomy): domain Eukaryota; kingdom Fungi; phylum Ascomycota; class Pichiomycetes; order Serinales; family Debaryomycetaceae; genus Lodderomyces; species Lodderomyces parapsilosis. The sequence goes on along the minus strand of NW_023503281.1, from coordinate 883,338 downwards.
CAATACCCATAAACATCATGATCATCATAAACATGAAGACGACCACCACCGTCACAACACTACTACTCACAAGCACAACCACAACAAGAGTATCAAACACAAATCATCTTCGGCGTTGATTGATGGATATGACTACTACTCCATCCCAGTTGTTGATTACGATATAGACCACAATAGTATCATTTCATCAACATCAGAATCATCTTGTGCCAATTCAATTTCAACTTCATCTTCTTCATCATCTCCACCACCACCCCCACTCCCACCACACACTTCCAGATCACGTACACCTTCAGTATGTTCCAATTTAGTATCTGACGCATTATCCTCGTCGTCTTCAGTAGCATCAACAAAACTGTCTACTGTTGTGGTGACAGATACAGCCCAGAAAGAGATGAATGATACACCACCTTCATCAAGAAACAACTCAAGTAGTTCTAAATCTGGATCATCTCATTATTTAAAAAACCACAATGCCACTACGCCCACAACAATGGTTACTACTAGTCCTATTACCCCCACTAGTGCCGGTGGTAATAGTATACACAAGATTGTTGATAATTCAAAGAGTTATTTCAGCAAGATGAAGAAGTTCAAGTTTAGGAGAAATAGTCATGATGATGATGATGGTGATAATGATCGTGATGCTGATGGCGACAATGGAGACGATGAAGAGTAGCAGTAACAGCAAAAACACTGGCTTTGGGTTTTCAGTTCTTTCCCATTGTTTTTTTTTTTTTTTTCCTTGGTACATTTTTAATCTTCTTCAAAAGGTTTAATTATAGGTTATCATGTTATAGAGAAATACATCATCACAACAACAGGCCCTACACAAGTAGATTATGTTTTTCCTCTCTTTACAATTGTACCGTAACCCTATCCTCTTTGTTAAATGTCTTTCCACATTGTAAATCGTTGATATCTCTAGTTACCCAACACTGATGTTCAGGGGTATCAACCACAACCAACATCTTGAACGACTTTATTACATTTAACCCAACATAATGCAATTTCTTGCCTTTAAACTTGTACCAAATGCGCTTCAATTCAGGAACGACAACGAAACTCGGTCGGATATAAAATTGAGCCACTTCACCAGGGTTTATAGCACAACTAAACAATAATGTGTTTAACTTTGACATGCCAACGCGCTTACCTATGGCTAAACTGGTGCCTATTGAAAAGTAAATTGGTGGGATTCCAATACTTGCTTCGCCGATTTGGTCTAGTGTTTGTTCAATTGTTATGGTGATGTACCGGCTCAAGTATCCGCCGCTACCATGAATCAGTTCGAGGCACGATGTGATGGGGATCCATGAGTGGTGGAGCTGTGGTGGTGGTGGAGGAGGAGGAGAAAAAGGAGGAGAAGGCAAAAGGGAAGGGGGTGGATCGGAATTGGTGTTGCGGTTTTTGACCGTGATTAACGTCCAGTAGTTGAGTTTATGATCGTATTGGAGTGAGCTTTGACTTGATTTGATATAGATTATATTACTGGTGTTTGATAGTTTTGTAATGTGGGTCGAGGATTGTAGTGCTTCGAGGGTAGAGATGGCATATATATGTGGGCGTAGTGGTGGTGATGCTGGCGATGCTGGCGATGCTGGCGATGCCGGGTGTGTTCTGAAGAATGATGTAGTTAGATTGGCAGCTGGTGATGGTGTCATTGTTGTTGCATCCAAGTCTGACCATGCAATGTCTTGAAATTGGCCATGTATATTGCAAAAAGAGAGACCGAGAAGATAAAGGATTAGGATATATTGTAACATTTAGAGAAGAAGAAGACATGGAGTACGAGATGACACAAGTGTACTTTATTGACAATTTCTTGGTATATGTTATGCAACTGGTAGCAGACAGAGGTATTCCCACCTGTTTTTGTGAGCGATGGTCCAAAAATAAATTATCAATATGTGGACCACATATGGTTGTGAGTGTTTCGGGTTAGTGTTGGTCTGTAAGGATGTATACAAAAGTACGACGCAGTCGCAAGTGGCTGAAAATCGATGCAGTGTGTACAAGTTCCGTAGTAAAATAATGTTTATACAATGTAGTGCACTAAATTCATAATAGTATAGATTGTTCTAGTACGTTCTCGGAGTGTCTGGAATTATCTAGAACATTATGTTCTAACATAATTTATTATTGCGCATGCAATGCACATATACCAAAACTATGCTACACTACACAAAAATAATAAAGTCATTAGTATAACCACATGACTCTGGACATTGCTCTAACTCTTGTTATGGAATTTCCATTGGAATCTGACAATAACCATATAAACTATATATATAAATACAGACTCATTCCGCCTAATCCTTCAACAGAATTATATTTCACTTTTCTTTTCCACTATACATACTACTCAAAACTACTCAATTGAAAGATGGACGAAACTCAATATACTGATAATGCTTTACGCATTATTCAAAACGCAACCAACTTGTGTAAAGAAAATGCCAATACTCAATTGGTTCCCTTGCATTTACTTGCTGCATTCATCCCTACTGATGACACTGAAGGAACATCACCATATTTACAAACATTGATTCAGAAAGCAAGGTATGAATGGCCTGTTTTTGAACGAACCGTAAACAAGCATTTGGTTAGATTACCAAGTCAAAATCCACCACCTGATGATGTTAGGCCTAGTTATCAATTGGGTCAAGTTTTACAAAATGCCGCCAAGATTGAAAAACAACAAAAGGATTATTACATTGCCCAAGACCATTTGTTATTGGCGCTTTTGGAAGATCAATCAATCAAGGATATCTTTAAAGAAGCTGGTATCAAACCCGATGCCATAAAGACTCAAGCATTGGAGTTGCGTGGTGACCAAAGAATTGATTCAAGACAAGCTGACTCTTCTAGCAGCTATGAATTTTTAAACAAGTATTGTGAAGATTTCACGGAAAAGGCTAGAGAAGGTAGAATTGATCCTGTTATTGGAAGAGAAGAAGAGATTAGACGTGTGATTAGAGTTCTCGCAAGAAGATCGAAATCAAATTCAGTACTTGTGGGAGATGCCGGTGTCGGTAAAACTTCTATTGTCGAAGGTGTTGCTCAAAGAATTGTTGATGGTGATGTGCCCAATGTTTTGTCCAATGCAAGATTGTTTTCATTGGATATGGGTGCATTGACCGCTGGTGCTAAATACAAGGGTGAATTTGAAGAAAGATTGAAAGGTGTATTGAATGATATTTCCAAATCCAAAGAGTTTATCATTTTGTTTATTGATGAAATTCACACTGTAATGGGTGACGGTAAATCCGATGCTGCAAATCTTTTGAAACCAATGTTGGCAAGAGGTGAATTGCATTGTATTGGAGCTACTACTTTTGCTGAGTACCGTAAATTTATTGCTAAAGATGGTGCTTTTGATCGAAGATTTCAAAAGATTGATGTCCCCGCGGCAACCGTTAATGAAACCATTGCTATATTGAGAGGTTTACAACCAAGATATGAAATCCACCATGGGGTTAGAATCTTGGATAGTGCATTGGTTACTGCTGCCCAATTGGCTTCAAGGTACTTGACTTACCGAGCATTGCCTGATTCAGCAGTTGATTTAGTTGATGAAAGTGCTGCTGCTGTTGCCGTTGCTAGAGATTCCAAGCCGGAAGAGTTGGATACTCTTGAACGTGAATTACATTTGGTTGAAGTTGAAATCAATGCATTGGAAAGAGATAAAGATGCTGATTCTAATTCCAAGGAAAGATTAGAAGCGGCTAGAAAGAAACAAGCTAGTATTGAAGAGAAAATGGGTCCATTGAGAGAACGATTCAACCAAGAACGTGCTGGACACGATTTGCTTATTGCTGCAAAGAGGAAATTGGATGAATTGGAAGTTAAAGCCCAAGATGCTGAAAGAAGACATGATACCGCCACTGCTGCTGATTTGAGATATTTTGCCATTCCTGACGTTGAAAAACAAATTGAAGAATTAGAGGTTAGAGTTGCTGAAGAAGAAGCTTCTAATTTGGATAGTTTATTGAAAAACGCTGTTGGTCCTGATCAAATTTGTGAAACTGCTGCTAGATTAACTGGTATCCCAGTCCAAAAATTAAGTCAAGCTGAAAATGCTAAATTGATCAATTTAGAATCTGAATTGTCGAGTGTTGTTGTTGGACAATCAGAAGCAGTTAAAGCGGTTTCCAATGCCATCAGATTGAGAAGATCAGGATTATCCAATCCTAACCAACCACCATCATTTTTGTTCCTTGGTCTTTCAGGATCTGGTAAAACTGAATTGGCCAAGAAATTAGCTGGCTTTTTGTTTGCTGATGAAAAAGCCTTGATTAGAATTGATTGTTCTGAATTGGATAAATGGTCTACTTCCAAGCTTCTTGGATCAAATGCTGGATTCGTTGGTTATGGTGAGGGAAACATTCTTGCTGAACCATTGATTAGAAGACCTTATTCAGTTGTCTTGTTTGATGAAGTTGAAAAAGCAGCACCCGAAGTATTGACGATTTTGTTGCAAATTTTGGATGATGGAAGAATCACTGATGGTGAAGGTAAATTGGTCAATTGCTCCAATGCCATTTTCATCATGACATCAAACTTGGGTGCTCAATACATTAGTGAATCAAAGGGAAGCAAAATTGATGCTTCTACAAAAGAACACGTTATGGGTGCTGTTCGTGCCCACTTCAGACCAGAATTTTTGAATCGTATCTCCAACATTGTCATATTTAACCGTCTTTCGCGTAAAGCCATTGCCAAGATTGTTCACATTAGACTCAATGAATTGACAAAGAGATTTGAAGATAATGGCAAGAGAATCACTTTGCATTTGGATGATGATGCCATGAATTATCTAATCAAGAATGGGTGGTCAGCTGATTTGGGAGCCAGACCTTTGAATCGATTGATTCAAAATGAAATTTTAAACAAGTTGGCTATATACATCTTGAAGGGACAAGTTAAAGATAAGGAAACGGTTAATATTGTTGTTGGTGAAAAGGGGTTGGAAGTTGTGCCTAACCATGAGGCTGAAGATGAAGATATGAATGATGTTAATGATTGGCAAGACAGTGAGGATGAAGATGATGATGAAAAAGAAGAGCTAGATTAAGATGGTGTGGAGTTGATTATATATAGTGTACATTAGATAAAAAAGGAATAAAAAAAAGAGACAATAATTTGCAAAATTTAGTTTTGATTGTATAATCTAACTCATTTCTAATAAGGAATACCATTGGTGATTCTTTGAAACTCGTCATACCCTTTGGTGTAGAAACTCTCCATTGATTTTTTGATCAATTTGCGGAAGTAAACCGCAGCTTCTTTATCACTTTTACCAGGAACAAACCTCAGACGTAAATTCTTGATCGTGGTGTCTTTAAAACAAGGTAATCCCGATTCCAACATTGGTACAACTGTTCGCACAATCAATTCCATATATGGACGACAGGCCAAGTATCCCTTGATACACAACTCTTCAAACCATTTGAAAGCTTGTGTATCGTCGCTTCCACCCAACACCATAACCATTTCATGAGTCAATTTAAATGGAGCTGCTTCAAACTTGACTCCACCAGGAACAATATCAAAACAGAACCCGAAATCAATGTGCAAAATGTGTCCTTGATCATCATACATAATGTTACCATTGTGTCTATCTTTAAACTGTAATAAATAGGAAATGATTGAATATGCAGCTAAGGATTTGACTAAATTGTTTCTTGCTTTTTGAAACTCAATTGACTTTTGTGGTCCAAATTTAGTAATGTAGTACTCAAATAATCCATTAACTGCCTCTCTACCCAACATATCTCTCGAATTAGCGTTAGGTAACACATCAATCACACCACATCCTGGTGCAGTGGCAGTGACTCGGTACGGATAAACGTAAAGGTCCAATCCAGCATCACTCCAAATGGTTCTAAACATGGAAATCAACTGCAATGCCAACACATCTTGTCTACAATCATCACCAACTTTGAAAATGGCACTTTGCCATTTTTCAATTTCAACTTGTTGTGGCTTACCATGTTCATCATAATCGGTCAACTCCTTCTTGATTTTGAAAGTTGCCATAAATGGAGCCTTTGCATGTGATTGCAATGGCTTACCTGACTTACGATTGATATCAACAAGAACACCGTCTGGGTTTGACGGCAAGTATACGCCTGGCTCAACTTTAATCAATGCCATCTCCTCATCAATCTTGGCCTTCTTCTCCGCTTTGGATTTCTTGATATATGGTTTTAATTTACCCGAAATATCAGTAACTTCATTGAAAAACCCAAATTCCTTGTGATAAAATTGTAAATCTTTATCACTCAATTCCTTCAACATATGTTCTTGAATTCTATCCAAAACAGGTTTCAAATCATCGGGCTCGGTAGAATCATCATCTTTGTAACTATTTGCCAACATATTCCAAATGATTTGATGAGCAAATAATTGTGATACTTTGGCAGTCTCAATGATAAAACGCTCAACATACCCCTTGGCATCATGACGCAATGACTGGACAATTTGTGGCACATAGAAAAATGTCAAATTAACATCATGTGTTTCCAATGATCTCATGGTATATTGCAAAATGTATGGATTAGCACCAAATGGAGGTAAAAACAAAGTGATGGCATCGATTGGGGCCACTGGCGACCAAAACAACAATTGATGCGATGGCATATGAACACCCAAGTTGATACCAATGAAAAATTGAACGGCATCGGGGTAAGGGATAGCTGCAAGTGGATTCTTGATAATCAATTGTTGTATCAAATCGTCATGAGCTTTGCTCTTATACCTCATAGCTAAATTAATCGCCAAAATTGGATCAATCTCATATGCACGTGTAATTTGAGTACTAGACACTTGATGTGATGATCCAATAATAGAACCCGATGTATCAGTTGGGTTCAACGACGTTAACCAAACGTTAAACTTGTATACTTCATCATCAAGAAATTGCAAGAAAATAGTTCGCTTCATTTCAATATCCTTCAGACGAAACACTGACACTGCACCAGCCATTCTTGCAACTTCATTCATTACAATTGCTTCACTCTTGAATTTCAACTTGTTGGCAGAAAATGGGTAAACAAATCTTTGTCTGAACCAAGTCAATGCTCCATCGAAAATCAATTCGGTTAAGTACTTGCAAATTCTTGATCCCAACTTCAAATGCACTTGTAATACTTCAAATGCAAATCTAACCAATTCAAATCGAACCAATCTTGAAAGTGGATGATAGCTAGCAAATTTCAAATTCTTCAATCCAACTTCAACAAATCGAGTAAACAACTTTAATAAATGATCACTTTGGTTTAATGTAGCTTCGAAATTGCTGGAGAATAAACGAACTAATTCCAAATGAGGCTCAAAACTTCTTTGTGCATTTTCAGCCAATCTCAAATCAGTAGATCGATTACTTGGTGCATACTCCATTTTATCAAATTCAGGATGAACAATATCGAGTTCTTGTGAAAATAACCCTTTTCTTAACTCAATTGATTCTTCCCACTTTTGGGCCAACTCACTAAGTAACAACATGCTCAACTTTGGTTTATCCTTCATAACAGCAAACCAAACGCCACTAGCAGGGATCATCACCAGCGGCTCAAACAAGATGAATGGTATTTCAACCATGTACCTCACCAATTCAGCATTGTTGATATCAGACAACAAAGTCAATCCGGCAATTTCTGTCAACAAATTCATAATCTCGTCATGAGATGGATTTTCTGTAAACTCATTAAACAATCTCAGTTTGATATTGTATACCTTTTCTCTAATGGCCTTGAATGCAAAATCGGATTCCTCGTCAGTTCTCAATGGTAATTTATTCATAAATTGGGAAACAAAATTTGATCTCCAATTTAATTGCGACACAATTGAAGGTGTAGTATCCAAAGCAGAAATATTGGCATATGTAATGGCTTGGATGTCACGATCATGCGATGAAATAGTTCCCGACATTTTCAACGCAAAGGAAAGCCCAAATTGAATTGGAGCTTCATACTGCAATTCTTCGTTCGCAGCAACATACGATTGAATCAAGCTCTTGACATCGATATTACTCTTGTACAAAAGCAACTCAACCCAACCTTTGGCCTTTTCATGGAATCGGTTAAATGTGGAGCACCTCCAATCATAATCGTCGGACAAGGTGATTTTGATTCCTGTACATCTTGCTCTAAACGATGTTGTTGGATCATATTCGTGGACATCAGCATCAGCAATACTTTGAAACAACAATGTCAAAATATCAAAAAGAGCAAATAATGATTTCTTGTGACATAATGAAGCTGATACTTTGTTAATCAACAAGTCACAACATTGAATAGATGCATCTTGCATTTCTGTCACTGGGTGGGTTGTCAATGTCAACATTGTCGTCAATTGATTAGCAATATGATCAGCAGTGAATTGCTTGTTGGCACCAGTATTGATCAAACCAATATAGTCCCTGACAATCTTAAACGCAATTGGGCCCAAGTATTTGTCAATTCCCGAGATCTTACTTGTTGGATCGGTGAAATAGTACAAAATCTTCGAACAATCGCCAGTACGAACACGCAAAGTTTCGCAAAATACTGTTGCTGATAAAAACATCAATTTAGGATACGACATTGTGCGATGCACTTCAAAAATGTCACCCAAGAATGTCTTGTGGTCCTTGATGTTGTGGTTGGACGAGCCACGGCGCAACACAGTATTCAACTCGATGGAAGTTTCAGTTCTATCCCACGATCTCTCCGATGCCAATGGGGGTGAATTGTAAGCAATTCTTTCCAATTCATCTTTAAACACTTTGGTGTTTTTCGAATTCAAATTGTAACCATGAACAACCATATTGAACCAGATATTTCTAAACAAATTGATGGTTTCAGTCTTTTCAATTTTCAATGGCTCTTGACCTAAATGAACATCGGGTAACAATTCAGCCAATGGCTTCAAGTAAATTGCAATTTGATCGCCCACTTCACTAATTTCATTATGAGATCTATGATGCTCCAATTGTTGAACGTCACCTTTGCTAATGATTGACTGCAACAACTCATGCAAGTAAACAAAATACAAATGATTATCCGGTTTCAACTTTGAAGACAAAATCAATCTTGATTCGTTCAAATGACCCAACAATGTGGCATTCTTTCTCTCAAATGAATCAACAGTAAGCTTATTCAACAACCTGATTAAAATGATGAATTCACGCTCTGGGACATATGGAGCACACGAACACAATCCTCTCAAAATCAAAGGTCCTATTGGTGATTCAACCTTGGTCACTTTTTGCGACAAGATGGTGCAGGCCAATGCTGGAATCGATTCGTCATCACAAGCTTCTGAAACTTCGATAATGGCGGTAACAGCATTTTCACAAACTTTTTGATAATCATTCTCATCAAAGTCACCCGATAAACTGCCTTTGCTAAACAATTGGGAAAACGAAGTCATTGACGTTCTACTAGAAGACAATGGTGACGACACGAAATCCCTTGTTGAGGCGTTATCAGCACCACCAGTGTGGTTTCTAGCAGCTCTTCTAGCGCTCTTGGATGGACCTTGCAATCCTTCATTAGTGACAAATAACAAGTTAGTCAACGAATAGATTGTAGTGACAACTGCATCCTGAGGCAATCTCTTACTTCCCAAACCAACACATTTCGAAGCTTCCAAACAATACAGAGATTCCAATCTTGGATTGGCAATGACTGAAGTAAACACTCTTGTCAACAATGGGCCAATCAGTTCGTCTTTGAACACCAACAATGATCCAAATTGGAAAGTAGTCAATCCCAAATCAGGGTCCAACATGGCATCCTTGATCTCAATATTAGCTTTAAACAACTCTTTAGAAGTGGCTAGGTCCAAGTTGTCAGTAAACATTCCACAACTCAAAACTTGTAAATTAAAGCTTTTGGCCAAATATCCCAATTTCAATCGATTATTAGTTGAATAAACGATATAAGTTTCCCCTCGGTCCAAAAACTCCAATTTTCTCAATGCCAAGTCAGTTAGAATTTTGATAATCTCCATATGAGCTCTTGGAAACGACAAATGGTCTCTACCGGGACCAATGATGGCCCTACCATTAGATTCATCTTCATCATACTTTTTAGCAGCTTGGGTCAACAAGTAAGGCAACAAATGCTGTGATTTAGAAGCGACAATTTCCACAAGTATAGAACACATCAATCTCGATAACTTCTCAAGGTAGAGTACTGGTGAAAAATTGAGACAAAAGTCTCGTTCCAACAACTCTTGATAGGGGTTTGGGTCATCATAAAGGTAATCGGAATAATCTTCAATCGCCCCAAGAATCTCCGAGTTATCAATAGCCGAATCCAAATTGGTGAAAATACGAAAGGTTCTTGACGAGTAAGTCAAAAATTGAGCATTTTGATTCAATCCATCAATGACACCAGTCAAGGTTAAAAAATTAGACAATTGCAAATCGACATTATCAAAAAACTTGTCAATAAACTGATGGAAAACTTCCACAACTTCATCAAAGTATTGCTTGTTCGATTGGTAAGCCAAATTGATTAAGGCAATGGTTAATTTCTCACCAAGTAAAGTCCATGGAGCAACAGCTACAGATTTGGCAACGATACTATAGGCAAATTGTTGATCGGGTAATTCAAACAAGTAGACTCTAAATTTGTCAATCAAGGTTTTAATTTGACTTGTCAACTTGATGGGTTTATCAGTAGCATCACACAACGCAACAAGAGTTTCATATTCCTTGGGGGCAATGGCAACATTGGACATTTTTTGATCATTAATGCTACTACCAATGGATTTCCTTAATGGTAAATCCCTCGGTGTTGATGTCAATAATTTAGCGAAATCATCTTTTTGAATACCAGTGTTTATCTCTTTTAAATTGGACGGAACGTGTTCCACTGTAAGTTCAGCCAATTTCTTGAGTGCCTCACCACGAATGGTGCCACGAGTGATACCATAAAAGTCCATTCTTTAATGTGGCTATTGTGGTAAAGCGGTAGGAAAGTGAAAAATAAAAAATTCTGGTGGATAGGGTATATGGGCCAGTTTAGTTTATATCTTTTGGCTTTTGTTGAGCTTTTGTGGATTTCAGAGAGCGGTGGTGGTGGGGGGAAGGAAGAGAGAAAAAAAATAGTAGTGGAGAGTGGCTACCAATTTTGGGATTTTCACATGTGACAAATACAGTATATTACCTAAAGTGGTAATGAATGAAATAGAGATCAAAGAGAGCAGAAGTAGAACTTACAATGTACTCTCTTTCGAGAGGTTTGAGGAGTAAATTTGAGCGTACTTGACGTACCCATTAAGCTTCTATAGCCGTATCGATTACATTTCAAACACCTTAGCTCCCCTCACGAGTAAGTTTCAATCAATGTATCTCTCAAGTTTCCACCAATAGCATCCGGTTGAGCATCTTGCAACCTAAATATAGATTCAATAACCGATAATTCAGGCGCCGTGGTATCGGATCCGGCAACACTAAACCAATCATTAACAACTAGTCCAGCACCAACAACATTCGAGCCTCGATTTACCGTACCTGCAACCAATGGCACTTGCAACAAACTACTCAACTCTTCTTGATCTTGTATTGAAGTTTGTGGATGAACCAATCCACCTTGATTACTTAAAGCGCAATAGGATCCAACAAGAACATTACCAGCAATAGTCTGACGGAAAACTTCAACTCCCAATACATCAGCAATCAATTCTTCGGTTTCTCGTTCGATATCGGGATGTACTAATGCAACATAATCATTACAGCATATGACATTTCCCAATGCGGATAATCGTTCTTCAACTCTTTGAATCTTAACTGAGTCAGGTAATGAGTTTCTCAAATGCATCAATTCTTGATCAGTGGTTTGTGTTGGAACTAATAAACCGCGTCTGTTCCCACTAGTCATACGTCCAACTATACGAGTACCGGCAATGGTAGTATGAACAATGGGGATAACGTCACCTAGTTCAGCTTCAAATGATGAATAGAAATTTTCTGATCCACCAACGGCAACAAGGGCATAGGAGTTTGTTAATTTGGAAAAGACACCAACTTCATTGGAATTTTCAAATTGTGTTCTAGTAGCCATGATTTAAAAAAAAATTGGTTGTGATCTTATGACGTGAATGATTTGAGTTTTATATTGTAGTAGATGAATGTTTAATATTTATACTTTAAAACAGTAGTCAAACGTGTGTTTGTTTATATAATTTGATGATGACTAACTTTGTAGATGAGAGATGAGCTGAAGTGAAAAATCGCAAATTTATCAGGGGAATGAAGAAAAAATGAAAAAGAGAAAGGTAGTGTGATAATGCACAAAACAATGTCACCACTAACAAAGGTAGTTTAATGCCGCTTATCTCAGATCAGACAAGCTACTATGTAGATGGTTGCACTTATTGTCTCTCCTGGAGTGCAATTAGCTCTTCTTCGTTTCTATAAATTGTGTTCTTTTAACACCTGATGGTTGTGAAAATGAGTCAAGATGATCTTCGCAGAGCTTAATCTAAAGCGAATTTAAGCAACATCAAATTATAACAGCTGCTCCATTCGTTAGAGATTGTTTTCTTAAAAAGATCTAAATAGAGCTATTAAAGACTCACGATTACAAAACAATCGATGATATCAACATCAAAAGTCTAACCCCCAAAAAAATGGTGTCACGTGTGTATACAAAATTTCAAGTGTGCAACAACCCCTATGAAACACTCTGCATAGTCCGTGACGGGTACTATACTCAGTATTTTTCAATTCTGGATAATGAAGATGAGACTGGGCTATTGAAGGGATGCTTGGAAATTAGAAAATTGCAATGACTCTAGGTTTTGAGAAAGAGTTCAAGACGTCATAGAAAGCTCTACTTTGTCTTTGTAACCATGGCTTTTTTATCACAATGCTTGGTGGGATAAGTTACATAGAATGCTTTTTCAAACTTGGCTCTACTCATGAAAAGTTTTGTATTCCATGATAAGTGCTATCCTCTACTAGGGGTTTTGTGGTGTACGTTATCACAGCCCCCCCTTCGAGATTTTATATTGTGTAATGTGATGCACGGTGTTTTATAAATGAATGTGTATATATTTTGTGTCCGTTGCAATAGAAATGACAAGCAAAAATAGGGTGTGAGCTAAGATGACATTTGTTCTTCATACGTCATTGAAGAACGATGTTGCCGTCAAATGCATAGATATGGAGTATCTTACCAACTCAATTGGAGGAATACTAAGGCACAATCTATCAACACATGATCAATTGAACCTTACCCAGACCCAGTTTAAGAGTAAGCCCCATCCACTATTTGTACTTCAGATCAATTTTTTTTTTTTATGTTACACACAGCCCAGCTGAGAAAACCTGGTGTTTCTTGGATGATGCCAATACTTTGAGAAAAATCAAAAAAAAAAGTAGACTAACTAGTATGCGAAGGTTTCCTAATGCGACTAAATACACTAATTCTTGTCCAGAAGAGGGGGGGTTGTTGTTGTTCACTTTTGTTGAGTTGTTGATATTTTGGTTTTTTGCAAGTGGCTTTTACTCACTAAAAAGCAATAGGCGTGCGTGCGTGTGTGCGTGTAAAGAATAAAATAATGAAACACAGTTTTAATTGCATGCGTTATGGATATATTTTACCGAGATCACGTGTGGAAACTAAGCCAGCGTTCAAATCTCCTTAGTTTGATTACTACAACGTTTGAAGGAAGAGTACGCGTACAATATAGTTGTAATAAACACGCTGTTGTCTGTTGTCTGTTTTGTCTGTTTTGTCTGTTTTGTTGGTTTTGTTATTAAAAACCTAGAAAGCTTAACGTGTTTCTAAGTTACAATATATTATTATCTTGGTATAAAGTTGTATGAGACAAAGTAAAGAAGGCTAAGTTTTTAAAGTAGTATGGTAGCTCTTTTGGTTTTAGTTAGTGGTTTAATTTTCTTTTTGGTTGTTTCTAAGTTTAGCAATAATATAAACAATTACATAGTAAGTATTATGTAAGTAATTACGTAATACCACAAAATCAATATTACACAAGAAATACCCATATAATACTGCTGACTGTTTACTTGTTATAGTTAATAGTTATTAATGTTAGTATTAGTATCAGTGTTAGTGTTAGTATTGGTATTAGTGTTAGTGTTAGTACTATTTATTGTATTTAAAAAAAATTTTATTGTCGTAAAACAAAAAATTGTAAAACAGGAGAACACGAACAAAACAAAAAAAAAAAAAAAAAAAAAAAAAATCAGAACCATCATCCAAATCAAATTCAATTAAAACAACTTTACAACCACAATTCAATCTACCTTTTTATTCAGCAACAAAACATATATACAACTAAAAACTTACACTTTAGCAGCATCAAGGTATAACTCATCATACTATATTTACACCTGTTGCTTTATTATTATTACATGTTTGCTTAAGCTGCTATCAAAACCACACAAAAAGTTACAATTTGTAAATCACTCCGCCTTTGAATCTTTGCAGCACATATACACTTTTGTCACCAAAATTTCATCCCTTCGTTAACATCAACAGTAACTACAACAACTACGACAATATCTACAACATCTACAACAACAACAACAACTACAACAACTACAACAACTACAACTACAACTACAACTACACACTTTTAGGTCCAAACAACTTATAGGAATACACTCTTTATTAAGCAACACAAATTTTGTATCTAGCAATCACATATCACAGTCTCACTACACACAATGTTGTTTCACAAACTACTTTTACTTGGTATAACATGTCTACTTCAAGTAGTATCGGCTGTCCGTTACATCAAATCAAGTTCACTTTTAACATGTATGGATAATTCCCAGTTTACAGCTTCATACTTTGACATTGTGTTCTATCCAGGAAACAGAACAGTTTATTTTGATATCAATGCCATTTCATCAATCGATACTAAAGTTGGTGCTTATATCAACGTCATTGCCTATGGTTTAAATGTCGTACAAAGGAATATTTCTCTTTGTGATATTGACTACACATCTACTGGTTCAGATACCAACCCGCTTTGTCCCTTAACTTCGGGGCATTTGAATCTTGATTCACATTATGAAATAGGTTCATCTGTCACTAATGAAATTCCAGGAGTAGCATACACTGTTCCTGATGTTGATGCAAGAGTAAGAGTATTAATTTACGATTTGAAATCTTATAAAGAATTGGCTTGTGTTGAGGCAATCTTATCTAATGGTAAAACAGTGCAAACTAAATATGCTGGATGGCCTATTGCCGCAATTTCAGGATTGGGGGTTATAACTTCCGGTGTTATTTCAGTCATTGGTCATTCAAGTACTGCTGCCCACATTGCATCCAACTCAATGTCACTTTTCGTTTATTTCCAATCATTGGCAATTATGGCCATGATGGCTGTGGCTAGGGTTCCACCTATCGCTGCCGCTTGGGCCCAAAACTTTATGTGGTCTGTCGGTATTATCAAAATCGGCTTTGTTCAAGATATTTCCAATTGGTATATTCAAGCTACAGGGGGCACACCAACAGATATCTTGGGAGCTTCTTATCTTTCCATTTCGGTACAAAGATTTGCCAAGAGAGCTATGGAATGGTATGAAGGTATGAATAGCTACGACTTGAGTGGGTTGTCATCATCATCGTCCGGTTCCTCATTAGCAAAAAGAGCCAGTATTTTGCTAGACTCGGATACTTTTGGTACTGCTGATAATTTGGATCCAGATTTGTACTCAACTGATGAAAAAGCTAGTGACTTATCAGGGAAAATCTTGGTGTTACGAGGTATTCAACGTGTGGCGTATTTGGCCAGTATTGAAATCACTGATGTGTTTTTAACTGGTATTTGTTTCTTGTTCTTTTTCGCTTTTGTCATGGTGGTTTGTCTCATGTTATTCAAAGCTATTATCGAAATTTTAACCAGGAGTAAAGTCATGCATGCTGAGAAATTCAATGAATATCGTCATCATTGGGGACACATCATTAAAGGTTCGCTTTATCGTTTATTGATTATTGCTTTCCCTCAAGTGTCAGTATTGTGTATTTGGGAATTGACAACAAGAGATTCTGCCGGAAGTGTTGTTGTTGCTGTGTTTTTGTTAATCATCACATTGGTGTTGTTGATACAAGCAGCAACAAGAGTATTTCTTATGGGTAGAAACTCGGCGCGAAACTTTAAAAACCCTGCGTACTTGTTATTTGGAGATGTCAAGTTTTTAAACAAGTTTGGATTTTTGTATGTCCAGTATAGAGCTGATTGTTTTTGGTTTATTTGGGTTTCATTATTTTACATTTTTATCAAATCATTGTTGGTGGCAGTACTACAACATCATGGTAAACCACAATCAGTAATCATTTGGGTGATCGAATTGATTCACATGGTTGTTCTTTGCTGGATTCGTCCATTTATGGATAAGAGAACCAATGCATTCAATATCACCATTAGTGTCATCAATTTCATTAATGCATTGTTTTTCATGTTCTTTTCCAGTGTGTTTGGACAGCCAAATGTTGTTTCATCAGTGATGGCGGTGGTTTACTTTGTGCTTAATGCGGTATTTGCCTTGTTTTTGTTGATTTTCACCATTGTCACTTGTTTGTTGGCCATTTTCAGAAAGAACCCAGATGCCAGATATCAACCAATGCGCGACGATCGTGTTTCCTTTTTGCCCAAATCTGGTGGTAAAAAGGGTGTTGGTGCTGGTGGTGATGATGATATGGAGTTGATGGCATTGGGAGCAACAGCAATGAAGGGACATGAACATGGTAAACGTGATCCATTAGCTTATGACGATGAATCGTATGATGAAGATTCAGTGTATCAAAACACGAGGAATTTGGATGGTCAAGGAGGAGAGGTAACAACTAGTACTGGCTCGGGTTCAAATGAATATAGTGGATCAAAACGAGATTCAATCAGTTTTATGGAACCAACACAACCAGGGTCAACTATTGTGGGGAACCCTTACAACGCTTTGCCTACAAATTACGCCAATCGAAATGGAAGCAGTAGTAATGGCAGTGGTTTCAGTTATGGACAAACTGGAGCTTATCAAGGCAGCTCGTCAAGTCCACAGAATCCATATTTCCAAAACACTGCTTATAGCAACAATCAATATTATCAGCAAAGGAATCCAAGTGGAAGTCGAACTGCTTTCAGGTAAGACAAAATAATTGGGGGAGTGGATCTAGTTGGTTTTGAATATATGCCACAACTGTTGGTGTTTGAAAAGAGTCCATTGAAAAGATAGAGAGGAAAAGAGAGATGAGCAAATTGACCTTTTGTGCATTCTTTTTTGCAAAGTTTAGTTCAGTACAATTTAGTTCAATGTAGTTTTTGTTGGTGTTTATAGAGGAATACTCTTCTTTTGAAACTCCCAAAGAAATGTGTTTTTTTGTATGTGTACATATATAGCATGGAATTTATAAAATAAAAGCAAGAGAGAGATAGACTATGTTGGATTTTTAAATGAGGTCCCAATCAAAGTCTCACTTCAATCCTCATTGCAAAGATTTGGTTCACCGAATACACTATGATGAAAGATGTTATACCATGTAATTGGTTGACACGGTTCTTTATCACTTCCATCATTACTGGATGATCGTTTGTGGTGCAATGTAGGTGACAATGTATCCATATTCATGACTTGACTATAAGTTGTCTTTCTTGGGGGGAGTTGTTGAGCCAAATCATCACCAAACTCTTCATTTTCTTCTTCATTGATGTTGCCAGCAGCAGATGGTGGTTGTGGTTCATGATAGTTTAGTAATGATAATGGCAATGAGAATCCTCCTTGTTCGATATATTCGCCAACGCCGGGTTGTACTGATGCATCATCGAGGTACCGTTTTTGCAACACGTGTTCAGCATCAGCGACAGCGGTATTTCTTTTGCGTATACTTCTCTTGTGTCTCCCGTATTGTTCTGCATCATCAGAGTAGTCGGAATGTAAAGCAGGATGATCATAATCGGAATCACGGTTGCCATCTGAATCATAATCATCATTTTCAGCATCATCACCACGAATTAATTTCATTTTTAACTTATCAACGATACCTCCCTTCTCCAGTTTTTGCTTTTGCTTCTTCTGCATTGGTTTTTCAAACAATTGGGGTTTAAACTTCCATGTTTGTAGATCATCCTTTTTCCGCTGAATCAAGTCTGTAAATTGCAATCGTTTATCATCAATTGAAGTAATGATACCACCACCGTCAACACTTGCATCAAATTCATCCAAAAGAGCTGACTTCTTGTTTCCAAGCGACTCCTTGACCGAACCTACAACTGATACCTTTTTATCCTCAATTGAACCCAACATGGAATCTTTCTTATCATCGAGTGAACTCCATAGTGAATCCTTTTTATCATCGAGTTTGCTCAATTGATCGTCCAACTTGTCATCTATGAAATCATCCAATTTGTATAATGCATCCTTGGGGTTGCGGATTAAATTGACTCCAGTTGTGCCCACCATTGTCAAGGCATGTTTCTTGGCTTGTAATTTATCGTGAACTTGTCTAACTGCTTGAATTTGAACTTGGGCATCATCATCATTACCATTCTTCCAACTAGATACTTTATTCAGTTTCAACAATGATGACATGGCATTGGCAGCACCGCCAACGTTGGGATCAGTTCTAGCGACAAATTTCTTAAATGCAGGGACAATATCCACCACTTGTTGACGCAACTTCAAACAAAAACTATGATCCTCATCGTGTGAATTAACATTGCAAAACACTGAATGTACCAAAGAATCATAGTCAACTTGATCAATCCAATCACGAGCAAATTTGTCAAAAAATGTTGAAAATGTAGTGGGTGATTTTAAGTAATTCTTAATCGACATAATTTGCGTAATTGTTTTCGAATGTGGGTCCGTTTTTGGTTGCAATAGGGATGATGATGATGCTATATCATTTGAGCCAATTGATTCATCAGTCTCATTAAACATAAACACAATCAATGGCTTATTGCCGCTCAATTGTGAGCGAAATACTGGTAATTGCAGCATTGGATAGCTCAATAATCCTTCATGATAAATCGATGATGTTAAATTTTGTAAATTGGGTAAATTAGGTACCACCATGTAGTAGTCCACCAACTCAACTAGTTCAGGTATATCGAATGGGACAAGATGCAGTAAAAATTTGTTTAATGTATGAGAGCTATAATGTTGATCTTGTGGTTGATCATCTTGCTTAGGTTGTGATTGTTGCATGTTATGAATCAAATCTAATCCCATACCATGCTTGATTGAGCTGGTATTGAAAATAAAATAAGTCTTGAACTCTTGTGGGATATAAATTTGATCGTGTATGCTAAAATTCATCCATTTATGACTATGAACCTCATGGTCGCCCAAGTTAAACAACTTGTTTAGTCCCAATGTTGAAAACATGGTGGGGTTAATCAACTCTTTTGGGATAATAACAAAATTCTCATTAACCAAACCAGACCTACTTTTGTTGGTATAATGACTCCCTTCTCCATTCTCATTACCCACCGAATGAATAGAGAAATCCTTTTGAAATTTCCTGGTGGGAACTAAGGGGTTAATGGTGGTTTGTAATCGTTGTTTAGTTGATCTTAATGAAAAAATTCGTGGTTTTAAAACGTGAGGAATAAGCAAGGCAAAACTCAACTGGCAATAAAGCAAAAAAGCAATAAACTTGATCAACATGGCTAGGAAATGATGCAACTCTTAAGTGTAGTTTGATGAGTAACTGTTAGGAAGGGCAATCGGGATATGTTTTTTTTTTTGGTAGGGCTAAAGTTTCTTTGGGGGGGTAGTGTTTTGTGCACTTTGCTTTTGCCCCTCAAAAACTTGAAAATGTTATGGCAAAATTTGACGGCAGCAAAAATGGGCCAGATTGTTGTTCATTTTTCCTTGTATCTCAAAAAGTGTATACTAGTATCTTGTTATTGTGTTTATACTTTTCCCTTTCTTGATCATCATGTAATGCATACATTTCGCCATTTTCATTCAAATAAAATTCCCTCAACTCCTCGACACCACGGACTCCTTTACCATTTGCCTCGGAGTTAAACTCGTTGTTCAATCCTCGTTGATCAAAATCAAAATTCAAATCCTCAAGTAGATTCAATCTTGATATGTAAAGCGTTGTTAAAAACATAATCAAATTGCAAAGCCAAACAAACGTAGAAATGATGATGAATGCACCCAAGGCTCTTCTCATCAGCCATACATGTTGTGTATAAGCTTGATCATTGGGGAAAATACACGCCACTATTATTATAAATGAAACAAGTTTGAACACAACTGCTGCAGTACAATAAAAACTGCCATTTCTTTTCTCACAAGTGACAATCAGCAATGTAAATAATAGTGCTACTATAATTGTAATGGTCCCATCGGCAATGAAATATCGATAAATGGCACGGTTTATGGTGTCGTCACGTTTAAGCAAAACCGATGAAAGAACGATTTCAATCACACTGAGACAAATTTCAAACAAGTACAAGATCAAATTCATTGTGATGGTGATCCGTCTTCCATAATATCGATCACCCAACTTGTCAGTTTCGAATGAAATTAATGGTTGATTCATTACTTGTTTAATCAAATCGTGTTCTAAAAGTTTTTGTCGTGATATTAAACTATCATTATCTCCCGTTTCAAATTGAGTGACTTTAGCATAAACTTTTTCCAATGGTTGTGGTAATGACGATGGTGAGTTGTTGTTGTATGGAGGAATTTCGCTGGTATCCGGTATTGATGGTGGATACGGGAGAAATTCACATTGAGATCTGGTTCTCATAGGTACATCTTTTGGGGGCACTTGTGGGGGTAATTGATGAAGTAGTTGACCGTTATCCTGTGGCACCTGTATTCCAATGGAGACTTGTTGTCGTTGTATATACAGCTCCTCCTTGGGGAACTGATTCAGTTGCAATGATCCATAATAAGAGCCCAGCTCATTGTTACCTTCCTGTGACGAATAAAACGGTATGATTCCATCAATAGTCAACTTGTCAGAGAATGATCTCGATAGTGCAGTTGATGATTGAACGTCAATGAATTCTGAATTGGTTGGGGTTGTGTTTCTCGATCGTCGTAAACGTGGTAATTTGTAGTCCTTGTTGTTATAGTCGAATCGAGATAAATCACTCACTATTCGGTAATCATCTCCCCCGTATGGCCTGAATGGTGGAGGTGGAGCCATAATGTGGTGACTAATCTGATCAAGAAAGCAGTTACTGTGTATTTTTGAATTGTAGTTCCTTCGATTTGATTCTTAACTGTGGTATTGTTTACATTTTGTTTTCGATTTTTGCTAGGTGGGGTTTTGTGTCATGATGTGGTTTTTTTAGTCCATTTTGCATTAAAAGCAATACCATTCAACATAAAACCATCAGCAGGGTAATTAAGAGATGACAGAGTGGTAGTTTTCGTTTACCGATTCGTTACAAAAGCATTACAAAGCCATATGTTAACTTAAAAGACAAACATCACCTGTTCAACCTCACCAGTTCAACCTCACCAGTTCAACCTCATCAGTTTAACCTCATCATACTTCATGCGGAGGAGATTGTCGAAGTATACTCTGCAACCCAATAGTTTGATTGGAATACCCTCTCAGTAAGTCCTTGTTACTAGATCTTGATCTTGTTTGCAAATTGTGAAC
The DNA here is from genome assembly GCF_000182765.1 of Lodderomyces parapsilosis. Taxonomy (NCBI): domain Eukaryota; kingdom Fungi; phylum Ascomycota; class Pichiomycetes; order Serinales; family Debaryomycetaceae; genus Lodderomyces; species Lodderomyces parapsilosis. The sequence continues at coordinate 861,730 of NW_023503281.1, read as the reverse complement.
TTCATTAGTGTGATAACTACGAAGTTCTTGAATATCATCCCCATCTGCATCATCAATAACTCTAGCACTTGATGCATTGCTACTGACTGGTTCTGTAGTTGGTGTATGTGATAATTCTCGTAATCGATTAGGATCAGTTTTGGATCTGGTGATTTTGACCCTGGTAGCTGTATCATCAACCAATTGTGAATCGCTCTTGTTGGGGCCTAATGTTGTTGGTTGTCTTGGACTTAAATTTGTATCACGAGTCATCGGCTTATCATCGAATGGCTTAACAGCTCCTTGACTGACGATAGCTTCTTCATCACTTTTGACTTCATTATCTACCTTGTCATTAGGTTGGTCATTTGCACTCCGTTGGTGCTGCTGTTGTTGATTAGGGGGTGGATTGTATACATTAATAATGGGTGGATGTTGTGGTTGTGGTTGCTGCATAGGCGGCATTGGTTCATGTCTTGGCCTTCTAAACCTGTCAAACATCATAAACATCAATGGCCACTTCATCATTCTACCAAACCCACCACCAAACCGACCAAACCTCCCACGTGGTTGTTGATTGACATTAATATTTTGATTAATCGTTTGATTCTTTACGGTTTGATTCTTGTACCTATATCTCGAGTTGGAGTCGGAGTAATTCTGTCTAGAGCCATTGTTATATCTTGAATTGTTATTGGAGGATCCTTGATTATACTGAGACCGAGAGTAATTCTGACTTGGCTGAGTCTGCTGGTGCTGCCGACCAGTGTTTGAGCCATAATAATTGTTGCTTGCTTGTTGCTGTTGCTTTGATGAGTAGTTGTTGCTACCGGAGTGTGGCTGTTGAGAAGTTTGATTATACCTCGTGTTATTTGATTGCGTCTTTGGTGAAGTATAGTATCCTGAATATCTGTTCGATGATGACCGTCCTCCATAGCTGCTACTGCTGCCACCATACCTGCTACTACCATAGCTACTTCCATAACTGCTTCTACCATAGCTACCTCCACCATAGCTGCTATAGCCGCCGCCGTAACCTCTCATGTGTCTTATAAAGTAATGTGGTGTAAAGACTGGACAAATTTTTTCAATTCTTGCAAGAAGAAGGGTGGTATAAATACCGCTGACTCCTCTTTCTTGCTTCTTTCACTCATACACTCATATATGCATATGCCTTATTGGTCTGTACCCCGCCTCCCTTTTCCGCATTGCAACGTGTTACAACGTATTTCAATGCACACAGCCGTTTCTTTTGTTCATGATTAGAACTGGCATGAATGAGCGTGCAAACGTTATAAGTTTAAGCTCTCAGCCAATACGAAACTGTTGAGCAATCAGACTGCATAACAATACTTGCTGGAGAAATGAGTCGGTCACTTCCCTCAATCTATGAATAAAGGGGGGTATTTTGCATGACTCTCTTTTTTTTACGGCCTCTGTCCTAGTGCGAGTCTCGCAAACGTATACTCCGAAAATTACACAAATAGATAAAGATTTGCAAACTCCAGACGACAATTTACGGGGAGTTATTTCACGAACTTGATTATCCCCTTCCCCACTTCACCCTTTGAAGGCATTGGGATGGTTCATCACTATGGCTGAGAAGCGCTTTGGAAAATGTTCAAGCAAAGTGCTACAGAGCACAAACTACTGTTTCAAGAAATTTATCAATACGTAACCTAGAAGTGGCACTCTTCATACATTATAGTCGTGTGCTTACTTCATCAAATCCACGATGGTGCATTTCAATTGCAAGGCAAAAAAAACATGAATTACCTCAAATCCAGGACTGTCTTTAACCGGTCTTGTGAAAGTATTGTATAGTATGGTTCCCATGAAGGTACATCTAGTACCAAGGCTCAAGTAATGCAGCGTAGTTGTTGCATCTTATCCTCAGTTGTGCTGGTGAGTTTAGGCTTCACCATTCTCGGCGTTAAATAACTGAATCTTTTCTTTCCTCGATTTGATGGGTTTTGTGTAAGTTGCAAGTTTGTTGAGATTTATTTTTTCTTTCCCTTCCGGCCAAGTATCAAGCGGTCAATCATTGCTATCCGGATGTAACCAAAAAGTTTTCAAGGCCTTCTTCTTTTCTTTTCTTTTCTTCAAAATTTACTTCAATTAACTCAACTTTTTGTCATTAGAGCTTCCAGGTACATTGAATATCTCATCATGTCACTTCCAGATAAAGTTGAACTTGCCATTCGTCAAATTGAACGTGATTTCTACATTGATGATGATTACCTCATTAAAGCATCAGAATACTTTCTTCAAGCAATGGATGCTGGTTTAAAAGCACCTAAACAGTCAAGAGAAAACATGCCAATGATCCCAGCTCATGTTTCCAAGATCCCTACGGGTAAGGAGAAGGGATTGTTTTTAGCTGCTGATTTAGGAGGTACAAATTTCAGAGTTTGTTCAATTGATTTGAAAGGTGATCATACATTTGAATTAAAACAAAGCAAATACAGAATACCTCCAGAGTTGATGAAGTGTAAGAAAGCTGACGATTTGTTTAGTTATTTGGCTTCCAAGATTGAAGTGTTTTTAGAAGAACATCATGATACTGCTAAAGTCAAAACTTCGGAACCATTAAAGTTGGGATTCACTTTTTCATTCCCTGTGGATCAAACTGCTTTGGGTAAAGGTACTTTGATTAGATGGACTAAAGGATTTGACATCCCTGATGCTGTTGATAGGGATGTGGTTGATTTATTGCAGGCTAATTTGACGGTATTAGAAGTTAATGTCAAAGTTGTTGCCTTGGCTAATGATACGGTAGGAACATTGTTATCAAGAGCTTATCAAAATGATCCCAAATTGACCAATTCAAATACGGTTATTGGGTGTATTTTCGGAACTGGTACCAATGGTGCATATTATGAAACAATCACAAACATTCCCAAATTAACCAATCCCCCAAAAGCAGCACAAGGTATGGTTATCAATACTGAATGGGGGTCGTTTGACAATACATTGAAAATTTTACCAAATACATTATTTGATGAAATTGTTGATAAGGAAACTGCCAACAAGGGGTACCACTTGTTTGAAAAGAGAATTAGTGGAATGTTTCTTGGTGAAATTTTGAGGGTTGCGTTATTGGAATTGTTTGAACGTGGATTGATTTTCCAAGAGTTGTACAAGGAAAGAGGCGGAAGTTTACCTCATCGAATTACTGAACCTTGGTTATTAGATGCTGAAGTATTATCATATATCCAAATTGATGATTCAACTGATTTGAAAATGCTGGGGTTAATTTTACAAAATACATTGAGATTACCAACCACTAAACATGAGAGAATTGTCATTCAACGACTTACAAGAGCCATTTCCGAAAGAGCTGCTAAATTATCGGCTATCCCCTTGGCTACTATTGTTCGTAGAGTTAAAGACCAATACAAGGATGATGACAAGGATTTTGAAGTTGGTTGTGATGGATCCGTTGTTGAGTTTTACCCTGGGTTTAAGGAGGCTATATTGAAGGCTATTGAAGTGATTAATCCATTGGAAGGAACTCACAAGAGGGTGTATTTGAGAATTGCTAAAGATGGATCCGGTGTTGGAGCTGCTTTATGTGCTGCAATGGCTTGATAGTGAAAATGGATGTACATTTGATTAAAACGTGAAATAACATATAACGACATTATCTTTCTAGCTTTGGCTCTGTTTTTCATCAACATACCCTCGTTCAAAAAACGGAATGTATTCTCTATCCTTACCTATGGGGAATCGCTTGCATTCACCACATGTAAGACATTTATTCACAAGAATGTCATTTTTGGCATCTTGAGTTTTAGAGTTATTTTCTATTCGTACTGATACTGTCATTCCTGGAATAAGCAACATGTGGCATTTCTTGCACATGGATCTTTTAACTGATGGTGATATTTTACTTAATGTCCGTTTTGATAGTAGGTCCAAATTACGATCGTATCCTCGTGCTAGCAATGTTTGTAAAGTTGAGTCATCATTGGGTGCGGTTGTTGCTGAAGAAGTCTTGGGCGATGTTATAAACTGATTACTTAACTGGTACAAGTAACTAAGTCTAGCAAAGTTGTCTCTATTGGCGATTTGTTTGGATGTAACGGAGTTGCTCTTTTTGTCTTTCTTACCCATTTGTTCCTTTAACGACTGCAGCATCATAATCCTATTTCACTTTTTTCAATGGCAAAAAAAAAAACACTTCAAGTGGAACCTCTATACCAGACTGGCTGAATTCAACATCAGAGTCACCACTATAACAACTCGCCTACATAAGCCCCATATTGATCAATGAGTGGATACGATAGCGCTTTATCTATATTCTCGTATGTATTCATCAATTGCAGCACACGGTAGTTAAACTGTGAAAGACTACTTATTTCCATTGAGCCTGTTACTAACAAAGTTTTTGGCAGACCTGATGGACACGTTTTCCAAGTGGAATACGCATCCGAGGCGGTGAAGAGAGGTACATGTGCCGTGGGAGTCAAGGGCAAAAACATTGTTGTATTGGGTTGCGAAAGAAGAACAACCTTGAAATTACAAGATCCAAGAACGACACCTTCCAAGATATGCAAGATTGATCACCACATATTGTTGGCATTTGCTGGATTGAATGCCGATTCAAGGATCTTGATAGATAAAGCTAGAGTAGAAGCCCAATCTCATCGATTGAATTTAGAAGATGCTGTTAGTGTTGAGTACTTGACTAAATATGTCGCTGGTGTACAACAACAATATACTCAGTCTGGTGGAACTAGACCATTTGGAATTGCCACTTTGATCGCTGGATTTGATACTAATGACACTGTACCCAAATTGTATCAAACCGAACCTAGTGGTGTTTTTAATGCTTGGAAAGCTCATGCCATCGGCAGATCAGCTAAAACCGTCAAGGAATTTTTGGAAAAGCATTATAAAGATGATGCTAACGATGAAGATACTATCAAATTGACAGTTAAATCGTTGTTGGAGGTGGTACAAACTGGTGCGAAGAATATTGAACTTTCAGTGATGAAACCAAATGGTGTGATTGAGAAATTAACTATAGATGAAATTAAGAAGTATGTTGATGAGATTGAAGCTGAAAAGGAAGCTGAAGCTGAAAAGAAGAAACCAAAGTCAAAAGATTAACAATAGAGGAGTAAAGTTACTTTGTGAATATATACATATACATAACCATGTTGCGTCCTTTTTTTTTTTTATTTTTACTTTCTTTTGGTCTTTTTACTAGTTGGTCCCTTCTTATCACTACCAGTTTTCCTCTTCTTATCATCTTTGCCGTTGGTTTCCTTTGGTTTTGAAACAACTGAAAAGAACCCATCCAATCTTCCTTGTACACCACCTTTTAATCCCTTTTTCAATTTCTCAGCTCCACTTCTAATTCGATCTTCACTAAAACCCTTTTGTTTAACCATGTATTCAATTAACCCATCAACATCCGGTTCTTTCCATTTCAATTCAACTTTGCTAGCTTCCATTACTTCGGGATGCAAAAACAATTCTCTCGCTTCTTTGTAAGGCCAGTTTTCAGGGACTTTGAATTTGGTCTTGTCAGGGTTGTTCTGCAAGTATTCAACAAGATTATCCAACGAACCATGTTCTTTGATTAATTTGTAAGCTGTTACTGGTCCCACTCCTTTTATAGTTTCACAATAATCACATCCCAACAATATACACAAGTCAATAAATTGATCCTTTGGCATCCCCAATCCTTCCATGGCTTCACTATAGGTGATTTGATCAATGGGCATTTTTCTAGCTTCAGCAAACGTTAAGTGACGCAACAAGTACGGTGGCTCGTAACATAGAGTATCCATATCTTCTGAAGCTGCAGCATATACTTTACCACCGCGAGCCAATTCTGCACATTGAGCTTCAGCTTCACAGGGAGCATTAACATATGGTATACCCATCAACTCTAACAACTTCTTGGCTTCGTCGTTTTGATCTCTGCCTACTCTAACTAATCGTTTCTCGTACTTCATTACTTCAGCCACTGATCCTTCGTCCTTGATTTGATCCATTTGCTTTTGAGCCTCTTCTCTACGTAATAATCGTTTTTCCAACTCACCACCTTTCAAAACTGGCGGTTTCCCGTCAAAGACATAAACTGGTTTGATATTGTTTTCCACCATTCGTATAGTACGATAAAAAAACCCTGACAAGTGAGATGTTGTTTCACCATCTTCGTTGGTTAATTGTTGACCATCAGATTGTCGAACCGCAATAAGGAACTGATAAAGACACATTGATGCATCAATGGCTACTTTACGACCAAACAAGTTTTTCAATTGAAATTCCTTGTATGCATGTGGTGAATGTTCCTTGATTAGCTGATTGAGGCCTTTAACTCCCATATCGGTTACCCTTGATGATGCGTACTAATGATGACTAGTAATATCACTTTTGCTCACTGTTGAAACTGTATACAAAAATTGTACAATGCAGGAAATGCGATAAAGACAAAGACGCGTTTGAGAAGAGCTACCAATTGATTTTCAAGGAGTCGAAACTGTTGAAGTTTTTGCAGCAATAAAAGGAAAAGGAACCTAGCTTAGGTGGTGAAGTTTTCCCTATAGTGAAATAGATGTAAATATATAGAACCAACAAAGCAAAATGCTTCGAAAGTTGGGAACCAAGTCAAATTCTTTTCAGTTGAAAGGACCCAAGCCTTTGTTGCTGGAACAGTGGTGTTGTTGTAGTTTTCAGTTAGAGTGTGTTGAGCGGTCACCCTGTGGTTGGGGGTCAACTTGTTCTATTGTTTGTGCATTTCTCTGATCGTCACATGCACCAATGAATTCAGAGGCGGGTGTATCGTTCGGTAAAGAAAAATTTGCAAATATTTGGTTATGCGTCATCTACTACGGTGTGCAGTTTACTTTAGACCCTTGTCCTTCTGCTGTTGGCGTAATATGATGTAGACAGGTTCTTCAAAAGATTGTTGGGTACTGAGCATATTTCCGTAACCACCTCGATACAAAACAATTTTCTTATTCCAAGTCTAATAATATTACATTTAAAGAAAAGTGTTGGGTTCACTCCATCGTATATCATTTCCATATGACATTCAAACTAACCAGAGTCGATTGGTATTTAATTGTTTGTGATTGGAGTGAACTGTTGGCATGTCAAAATGATTTTTAACTCCGAGTGATTTTGTGTAATACATGAGTATCTTATATCCTAAGTATGTGATTGTGGGGTTTCAGATAAAAGAGAAAAAGAGAGAGAAAGTATACAAACCAAACACACTGAGGCTTAGGAAAGATATGATTAACGACTTTAGACCTTTTGTTATGAAACAATGCTCTACCTAGGGTACTTTACTCCTTCTTGCACAAGAAAAAGCTGCAACCCTTTAAGTGGAGAGTCTTTTTGACGTCATAGGTACCATAGGCAAAGTTGATTCAGTATACACCTGTGTAGAGGATACCTTGACAACTCATGTCCAAAAGGATAGCTGTCATTGCAATGAGGTTCGCCATCTAGGGCTGTGTTTATCTTATTTCCAAGGTGATTAGCATAGCATGCCATCTTTTCTCTCTGATAGAAAGCCAAATAAATGTCACAAAACCCACTTCATTGCATCATCTCCGAGTGTTTTTGCTTCTTTCTCCTAAAGAGGAGAAACAAAATAATTCAAGAAATTGATCATTCATATATGACAACCATTGCTCTTGCTACACACCTCCCGCGACATATACTTTTCTTGTCTAGTTCAATTCACGTCCAAGACCTAGTGCCAAATTCCTCTACTACCTGGTGGGCATCTTCACAAAACTGTATAAAAAGTAGGATAATATAATAAATGGTAAACCTTCCAAAAACTAATCTTGTTGTTCTTTAGTTACACAAACTTACTGCATAAGAAAATGTTGGTGGGGTTTAATCTTGCGGAATTAATGTAAAAACAATTGATTTAATATATGTTATACAGGCTCTTTTGTTCTGTATTTATTTTTTGTTTAGTTATGGAGTTAATGTACAACGAGTTAAACACACTAAATCAGTGTCTTTATTATTTTTTTTGCAGAGGGGCACACCATACTAAAGTAACCAAAGAGTCAAATAGAATTGAGAATAGGAGAGTATATATATATATACCATCAAATCTCGCTGCAATTGTAGAGATTTATCATCAAAGCTAAATTATAGTACATTTGTTTCAAAAAAGGTGTTTACAAAGAACGACACTCATCAAGCCTTAGCACTTTATAAAGAATTACAAATAAATTACCACTACTACAACACAATAGAGCAAAGATGATTGATTCAGCCATTGCTACATATTGGTATATCACAATACCATCAGTATTCCTACTTTACATCATCATAAGCTACATCAATGAGCAATACTTGATGCGCAAGTTCAAAGCCAAACCATTCACAAACTATATTAGTGGTGGCTTTTTTGGATTCCAAGAAGGTATTGCAGCTTTGAAACATAAGAAAGCAGGTACAGCTATTGAGCGCTATCGTGACTTGTATGAGGAATTACCCAATCCAGATGTACCAACTTACAAAAGTTTTGTATTTGGTACACCATTGGTATTCACCAAAGATCCAGAAAATATCAAAGCAATATTGGCCACTCAATTTAATGATTTCTCATTGGGTATTAGACATGCACATTTTGACCCACTTTTGGGTGATGGTATTTTCACTTTGGATCATCAAGGATGGAAAGATTCACGAGCAATGTTACGTCCTCAGTTCGCAAGAGATCAAATTGCTCATGTCAAGGCATTGGAGCCTCATTTTCAATTCTTGTTGAGACATATTGAAAAGAACAATGGTCAGTTCTTTGATATACAAGAGTTGTTTTTCAGGTTCACTGTTGATTCAGCTACTGAGTTTTTGTTTGGGTCTAGTGTTTCCTCGTTACAAGATGAATCTATTGGATGCGATACAACTGAATTGGATTTTGTCGGCAGAAAGGAGTTTCCTGAAGCCTTCAACAAATCACAATTGATTTTGTCAACAAGAGCATTATTACAGAAGATGTATTGGATCTATAACCCCAAAGAATTCAAGAAATGTAACGCTATTGTTCATCAATTCAGCGACTACTATATTAACAAAGTATTGAGCTGTACACCCGAAGAAATTGAAAAGCAAAGTGGGTATGTTTTTCTTTATGAATTGGTGAAACAAACAAGAAACCCCAAAGTGTTGAGAGATCAAGCATTGAACATCTTGGTTGCTGGTAGAGATACCACTGCTGGTTTATTATCATTTGTTTTATTCGAATTGGCAAGGAACCCCGATATCTACAAAAAGTTGCGCGACGAGATCTTGGATAAATTTGGTACTTCAAACTTGGAAGAAATTACTTTTGAAAGCTTAAAGAAGTGTGAATATTTGAAAGCTGTGCTTAATGAAGCATTACGTATGTATCCATCAGTTCCAAGAAATTATAGGGTCTCCACTAGAAACACGACATTACCTCGTGGTGGTGGTTCTGATGGTACATCTCCTATATTTATCCCAAAAGGAAGATCAGTTATTTACAATATTGCTGCTACACACATGGATCCAAGGTACTATGGCAAAGATGTTGAAGAGTTTAGACCTGAAAGATGGTTTGAAGAGCTGACAAAGAAGTTGGGTTGGGCTTATTTGCCATTCAATGGTGGTCCACGTATTTGTTTAGGTCAACAATTTGCTTTAACTGAAGCTTCTTATGTTGTTGCTAGGTTAGCTCAAACTATATCCAAGTTGGAGTTGAAAGATGGTTACACTTATCCACCAAAGAAGATGACTCATTTGACCATGTGTATGTTTGATGGTGTTTATGTCAAGATGGAGAAAGATGCAACAGCAGCAGCAGCAAAGAGTGGATGACTAGAGTGTCGGTACTGATCGCTATTTATTGTATAGGTTTTGATTCAACCAAAATACGTGTTTTATATAACCTACTTTATTGAAATTTTTGTAGATGGTATGGCGCAAATCTTCAAATGTTCTGGCCGAATGAAAGAAATTTGTGCAGGATTACCAGGTAAAGATATTCCTCCGGTAGAAGCATTAGTCTAACATTAGTTGAGCCAATATTAGGCACTCGGATTTATTAAGACATGCTTTGCAGCTCATTGCATCTGGCTTTAAGGTACATATTGGAGCTTCAGCCCAAACCGGTTTCAGTCTAAACATTACAATCAAGAGCTACAAGTACAAATGGAGTCGGTTTGTGGATCATCAAGATGGTCAGTCTTTATGGTTGATTTGGTTGTGGGGATATACATATATTGAGTGTTACTGGTATAATATTTATTGCGAGGGGAAAAAGTAATGTGGAGAATGATCACAAAAACAAAAACAGAAAACAATACAATAAACAAAGGGGGTGGGGTGAAGAGAGTATTATAATTGATTGTATAATCAGAAGTTATATAAAATGGATGGTTAAAACTCTATCAAACATGATGAAGCAAATGGACAACCAGAAAAGTTTTTATCATTGATTTACTTTGAAAGGTATTAAAACCATATCGAAAAACTAGAGTAACACCTTCCAACTGATATAGCTACAAGTCTTCTTTATCACTTAGCAAACATGATTGAAACTGTTAGTATTGCAAATATTGTTGCATATTGGTATATCACCATTCCAGCAGTTCTTTTAGGTCATTTTGTCATTGGTTACATCCATGAGCAAGTACTAATTCGCAAACTTGGTGCTAAACCATTTGCGAACAATGTTAATGGTGGGTTTTTTGGGTCTGCATTAGGTGTGAAATCAATAGTAGCAAAGGGCAAAGGAAGAGCAGTTGAGTTTTATCAAAACCTATACCATGTTTCACCACACACGGAAGTACCCACCATCAAGACGTACATATTTGGTACTCCAATTGTTTTCACCAAGGACCCCGAGAATATTAAGGCTATATTGGCTACTCAGTTTCAAGATTTTTGTTTAGGTAATCGATACCATTTTTTAAAGCCATTATTGGGGAAGGGAATCTTCACATTGGATCATGAAGGATGGAAAGATTCACGAGCAATATTACGTCCTCAGTTCGCAAGAGATCAAATTGCTCATGTCAAGGCATTGGAGCCTCATTTTCAATTTTTATTGAGACATATTGAAAAGAACAATGGTCAGTTCTTTGATATACAAGAGTTGTTTTTCAGGTTCACTGTTGATTCAGCTACTGAGTTTTTGTTCGGGTCTAGTGTTTCCTCGTTACAAGATGAATCTATTGGATGTGACACGTCTGCATTGGACTTTTCTGGAAGACTAGAATTTGCTGAGGCTTTCAATGTATCACAAGTTTACTTGTCGACTAGAGCTTTGTTGCAAAGGATTTATTGGCTTTGTAATAATCAAGAGTTTAAAAAGTGTAACAAAATCGTACATCAATTCAGTGACTACTATATTAACAAAGTATTGAACTGTACACCCGAAGAAATTGAAAAGCAAAGTGGGTATGTTTTTCTTTATGAATTGGTGAAACAAACTAGGGATCCAATTGTGTTGAGAGATCAAGCATTGAACATTTTGCTTACTGGTAGAGATACCACTGCTGGTTTATTGTCATTTGTTTTATTCGAATTGGCAAGAAACCCCGAAATGTATGCCAAGTTGCGCCACGAGATCTTGGATAAATTTGGTACTTCAAACTTGGAGGATATTACATTTGAAAACCTCAAAAAGTGTGAATATTTGAAAGCTATTTTGAATGAGACTTTAAGAATGTATCCATCGGTACCAAGAAATGCACGGGTGGCTACTAGAAACACGACATTACCTCGTGGTGGTGGTTCTGATGGTACATCACCTGTGTTTATCCCAAAGGGAAAAGCTGTCATTTACAATATTGCTGCTACACACATGGATCCAAGGTACTATGGCAAAGATGTTGAAGAATTTAGACCTGAAAGATGGTTTGAAGAGCTGACAAAGAAGTTGGGTTGGGCTTATTTGCCATTCAATGGTGGTCCACGTATTTGTTTAGGTCAACAATTTGCTTTAACTGAAGCTTCTTATGTTGTTGCTAGGTTAGCTCAAACTATATCCAAGTTGGAGTTGAAAGAAGGGTATGAGTACCCACCAAAGAAGATGACTCATTTGACCATGTCCATGTTTGATGGTGTTTATGTCAAGATGGAACTTTAAAGAAATATCAAGGAACTGGAACGTACAGTTTTATACACTCTTTCTAGTTAAATGTGATTGTCTCGAATTGTATAACTCAGGATTGGTTGCTTATTGGCATACAAATTTACAAGTCATCCTCTTCCTACAGCGTGTGGTTCAACACAATATCACTTTATAACCTATGTAGCTTAATATGAAACAAAATCGACTCATTCCCTTCCTAGCTGAAGTAGCCCCAAAAAAAAAGATATATATAATTACTAATCTCTTCCTTCCCTAGTGTACACTTTGTTGACTAGTTTGCACTTGAGATTGCCTGTTTGGATTATTAGCATTTTCTTTCAACGCGATCAATTGTTTAGATCTAAAAGTTTCATAATGAGTCAAATTTGTCGTTTCAATCAAATCTTGTAAATGAGTTCTTGTCAAAAAATCTCTCAAAAATACAAAATCACATTGACTTACATCTTCAATATTTATAGCTCCCCACTTGGTTTGTCTTCCACGAACCAATTCTCCATTAATTTGAATTTCACGTTCAGATCCAGCAATGGCAAATGGAATCAAAGATTTGATATCTTCATTCAATTGACGTTCTTCATCATACAATTCTTCAGAATCATAGGGGTAAATATTGAATTGGTACTTGAGGAATTCCAGTTGAAGTAATTTTTTGAATTCAGCTCGTTCTTCCAAGGTCAATGAGTCGGATTTAGCAATCACTGGTACAACGTTGGCAATGTCGCATAATTTCTTCAATGCTTGAATATCCAAGTTTTTCAATTTTTGACCATTTGGTTGAATAAAATACAAGATACAATGAACTCTAGTATCAGGTAAAAACTTGTCTCTTTGTGCTGTCAATTCTTTTCTTAAATATTGTGAATGTTGTTCTTTGACATACTTGACTAATGGGTCCCAGCATTTCTCATTATTAATTTGGTCACCAAACCCTGGTGTATCAATAACATTTATATTTAAACGAACATTATTTTCAATCAATGTATGATGTGATACTTTAATCTCAGTGGTTTTCTCAATGGGATCAACTGGTAATTTACGACCATTGGAGCTGGTTAATTTGGAGGCAAATAATGTATTGACTAGTGTACTTTTACCCAAACCTGAACGACCAACAACCATAATGTTGAATTGAAATCCTCGTTTCAATAATCGGTTTTCAATTTGTGCAGTAATGGTATCAAAACCAACATATTTTTGAGGATGAGTGTACCTGGGATCTTCAGAAACTGACATTGTTGGTAAGAATGTTAAGGCTGAGTTTGGTTCAAGTGTATTTATGGTTGTGTATAGTTTGATATTCTAAAGGGTCTGTTGTTTTTTTGTTGACGTTTGAAAGAAAATTTTGGATTGACGCGCTGTAACTGATCTGGTCAAAGACACGACTTTCAGTGGAAAAACAGATTTTGGTATGAAACATTACACACAGGGGACCACTTCAATATAAAACATACAGATCTCAACATCAAGGCATACGTAAATTGGTAGACTTACTTCCTTTCATAATAGCAAGTGTAACTGCTCCTAAACTAATTGGGAGTAAGACAACAAACTCCCCTTTGCACAACTTTTGATCAAAGAAGAGGTTTTAAAAAGTGTTGTAATAATAGTGCCCACAGCAACACTTTGGGCACCCCTTCTGACCCCATCTGGTGGATTCAGAGCTCACCCTCAAGAAGCAAGCAGTTCGGTGCTTGCTTAACACAATTGAATGCATGTCAGCGACTAGTGTCATACAAAAAGACGTCAAAATGCTACCAATTGAATGTAAGCCAAAATTATTTTGAAAAAATTAAAAATTTTCCAATCAGTGCTAAAGGGTAGCCAACCTTCACAGTCCTACACTCCCTTCCTCCCCTGAAAAATGTCGCTCGCGCTTAGATTTGGTGCAGTTGCATCACATCAACCACTGATGTGGAATGTACTCCCCAGAATTCCCCAAATATCCATACGTCTAGGTCTTCTTGGACGATCATCCTGTCCTCATGACCATGACCATGACCATGAACAACAACATCAAGATCGCCGCTTATCAGAATTGCAAGAACAACTCGAAACAGACACGACTGATGAACCACCTTTCATGATTGATAACGGAACGATTTTACGTGCAGCACCTAAAAAGAAAATGTCATATCGTAGGAAAAGAGTCAAGTTGTATACACCAGGAAACAAGCAAATCCAACCGTTGAACAATATAGTCAGGTGCCCTGCATGCGGCGCTGTTAAACGATCTCATTTTATGTGTATGAATTGTTTTGTTGAAATCAGATCGTTTTTGAAAAAATTGAAACGCCAAGATGGTGTAATTAAAGATGTAAACAAAAATCCACAACTGGATTTGGATCCTATCGATGAAAGAATTATATATCCAGGTAAACGTGAAAGCGATAATGAAAGAGAATTGAAAAAGAAGGAATGGATACCACAAAGAGAAGAAGCTCTATTATTTGACAAGAATCATATAATTCATAAAAAGAAGTGATGGGGGTTAAAATCCGTCTGTCGTGTATATAAAATCGAAAATGTATATCATTTTGCATTAGCTTCCTATGGTGCAAGTCTAACAATCTCCCATTTGTGGTTGGCAATATCATCTCTTCTAAAAGTAACTCTATCATGTAATCTACTAACACCACCTTGCCAAAATTCCACCTCTAATGGTTCAATTCTTATACCACCCCAATATTCAGGACATGGGATTGCATCGTCAGGTAAATCCTTGAATTTCTCCGTGTACTCATCGTTCAAGTCACTTAAATCATCTCTTGATGATATGACTGTACTTTGCGGACTAGCCCAAGCACCAATCTTGGATCCTCTCGGTCTAGTGTTGTAGTATCTTTCACTGGTTTCTCTAGTCACATGTTCCATGATACCTTCAACTCTAACTTGACGTTGCACATGGGGCCAAAAGAATGTTAATGCAGCATACTTGTTACTATTGAAATCTTCGGCCTTTTTGGAAGTGTTCCAATTGGAATAGACAAGAAATCCGTACTTGTCCAATTCTTTCAACAATACAATTCGACTAGATACTCTACCACTGGGTAATCTGGCAGTTGAAAAATTGGTTGATTCAACAATGATATCGGAATTGGGCGGCAATTGTTCTTGAGCTTCCTTAAACCATTTATGGAATTGTTCAAAAGGGTTGGGTGATACATCTTTCACATCCAAGTGACCTTTAGTGTATTGATAGGTCTTTGGTGCAAATATGATTGGTTGTTGTGTATGAGTCACTGGGTCTTCATCTGGGGTTGATGCTTTTGTCTCCACTTGTTGCTTGCTATCAGTAGTTATTGATGGGGTTGGTTTAGTCATTGATAAAGCTCTTATGGTATATTTGGTTGCAGGTATGAATATGGAAGAAAATGAAGAAGAAGAAGTACGAAATGAGATCAGTTTAAACATGTAGAATTTGTACAAACTTTTCGTAGCAGAAATCTTCCAACTCAGATTGTGCAGCAGTTTCTTTTTCACTTTTCAAGGCGCAAAATGTCACGCATTTCCACCGAAAAGATAATTTGGCGCTTGGAGTGGACTGATCGGACATTGCACAGAAATTCTTACTAATGAGGTAGTTTATTGAGTACTTTCAGAGCCTTCCTACTTTAGTAGTAGATGGGCCACGAGACGGGTACTTCCGTAGTTAACCAAAGGTCCAGTAGCTCCATCAGTACGTGCAACCGGTATAATGATCGTATATAATCCGAAGTGACTTACTTTTCAATGTCATGTAGTAAATATTTCATAATCATTTACGACATACACAGAACAAAAGAAATTGAAATTTGTGAAATTTTTTTTTCTTTTTGAGTTTTCACAACCATTTATGAACAATTTGTCTTTCACTCAATGATAGCAAACTCCTTGGACCACGTAGGTTATGCACCTACAGACCAACCAGCCCTGAAAAGGGCAAAAACTGACTATTTGGTGCAACAGAAGCGACAGCGCACCTATCCGTCACCATCAAGAACCATTTCCATACTTTCTATCGCTAATAAGCAACATCCATTGAATGTGAAACCTAGTGGAAACACATTTATTGCCATTGATCCGGAAATCTTATCCAAAAGCCAACAACTACTAGGTGATTTAAACAGGTTTCCCGACAATATAATACTTCACATCATCTCATACATTGATGATGTACCAAGCTTATTGGCTTTATCTCACACTTCACGTATACTCTATGCATTAACATCAGATGAAGAGCACTGGAAACAGATATATATTGCCAATATAATAAAATATGATGAGTTATCGTGGCTTGGATCATGGAAAAACTCAGTGTTGCGAATACCTTTCGAGTACAATGCAAATCTACAATTGCCTAACAATTTACTTTGTTGTGATGAGATTTACCGACCTTATCAATGTTCACAAGTTGATTACAAGCATATTTTTCGAAAAATTATTCAAGAAGAAGAAATGTATCATCAAGATTCTTTGAATGGAGAGTTGGGTAAATTGCCAAGGGGAAGAATTCAACGATTGAATGAAGTTGATTTAAATATTGATGAGTTTAACCTACTGTATCATGATACACCATTTATTTTGACAAACCTGGATTCTTCCAGATGGCCCCATTGGACATTTGAATCACTTTTGCAACGGTTCCCTCAAGTTAAATTCAGACAAGAAGCTGTCAATTGGAATTTGGAAAAGTATTCACAATACTTGAAATGTAACCATGACGAAAACCCACTATACTTGTTCGATTGTAATAGCGAAGCCATGAAGATTTTGAAAAAAGAGTATGTTCCACCTAGAATATTTCAACAAGACTACTTCACTGTATTTGATGAAGAGACATCAGGATTCAACTGTCGGCCCGATCATGCATGGCTTATCATGGGATCAGCGAGATCAGGTTCCACTTTCCACAAGGATCCCAATTCAACTTCAGCTTGGAATGTGGCAATTCAAGGACGTAAATTGTGGGTTATGTTACCACCAGGTATCCAACCACCGGGTGTATCAACTGATGATGAAGAAAGTGAAGTTACATCACCAGTGGGTATTGCGGAATGGGTGATATCTGGTTTCTACAACGATATATTTAAAATCAACAATGGTGATTCAGTACAAGTTGGTATAACATTCCCTGGTGAGTGTATGTATGTGCCAGCTGGGTGGTGGCATCTAGTGATAAACATTGATGATTCAATTGCAATTACGCAAAATTTTGTTCCTCAATCGAAGTTAGCCCATGTATTGAATTTTTTCAAAAACAAACCACAACAAATCTCGGGATTTAGATTGAAGGGTGTTAAGACATGTCTTGAAACAATCTTAAAAGATGCGAGAGATGCAAATGCGTCAATAGACCCAGTATTAATTGATTGTTCAGCCAAATTTGATAAATTGGGCTCTCAAATTGACGATTTGGATGAAGATTGTGGAGAGTTGGCCAATCTACCCAAACTTCCAATATATGAGATATTTGTCCACCTTTTGAATAGAAAAGGCCACCAGGATTTGGTGGAGGATGCTTTAGCAAAAGTGGGGAAATGGGAGGAAAAAGTGTATCAAGAGGAAACTGGAAGGAGTAGGAAGTGGGAGCAATTAACTGAAGTAGGACATAAATTTGATGGACTGAGAGAGATTGGTTCTAGTGGTGGTGGCGGCTCATTCACTTTTGGGTTTGACGAAAGTGATATTGAGTAATAGTGTAATTTCTACTGTGCATATTCGTAAATGAACAACCGAGTTTTTACAA
Source organism: Lodderomyces parapsilosis (assembly GCF_000182765.1). Taxonomy (NCBI): domain Eukaryota; kingdom Fungi; phylum Ascomycota; class Pichiomycetes; order Serinales; family Debaryomycetaceae; genus Lodderomyces; species Lodderomyces parapsilosis. Next base: position 843,917 of record NW_023503281.1, on the reverse strand, counting down.
ATGTTGCATTATATTATTTCATCAAATAGAACAAAACTTTATTCTTAAACTATACAACCTCTATGAAGCCAATTTACTTGTGGTATTTCTCAACAGTTTCAAAGAATGCTTTACCTTGAATTTGAGCAATTTCCTTTTCCAAGTTGGTTGGTTGTCTTGAACCATCAGCAGCGGCAAAAGTACCAGCACCGTAAGGAGAACCACCGTGAATTTCTTCCAAGTTGGATTGCAATGGGAAAGCCTTAGCATAACCCAATGGGACGTAAATGATACCATGGTGGACTAACACTGACAAGGCATTAACAGCAGTAGTTTCTTGACCACCACCTTGAGTACCAGTAGAAACAAAGATACCAGCAATCTTTCCGTGTAAAGCACCTTTGGCCCATAATCCACCAGTGGCATCCCAGAAAGCTTTGAATTGAGCTGGGTAGTTACCAAATCTAGTTGGGATACCGAAAAGGAAAGCATCGTAAGAAGTCAAAGTGTCCAAGGTAGCAATTGGGTAATCTGGTTTGGCTGGAGCGTGCATAGCTTTCAATACATCATCACTAAGAGTTTCTGGGACTTGGTAAATATCAGCTTGACCACCAGCAGCTTCAATTCCCTTCTTCTCCTCTTCTGCCAATTGAGCAATGTGGTGGTACATTGAGTAAATGATAATTGCAACTTTTGGAGCCATTTTTATTGTAATTGTTTTAGATGTAGTTGTAGTTGTTGATTGTATATGATAGTATTGACTAGATATAAGAATAGAAGATGGTTTGGTTTTAAGTTGTGGTGATTTTGAATGATTTATATCTTCCTCGATAATGTCAATGGATTGAAATTTATTATACTCATTATTATTATTATTATTATTAATACCTTGTGTCGGATTATCCATTTTTGTTACCTATACAATTACTCCAATTCCCAACTTCTTTTTTTTTTCATTGTTTCCAAATTACTAAATTATTTCATCACTTTATTAATGAGAAGTACCACTAAATACAACCTGTTGATTACTTAAGCTTTATGAGAAAATACCAGAAAACACGTTATAGTTACAGATATTTTAGGTTTCTGCATAACATCATCTAATATTACTCCAAACTTTTTACTATGTTTTTACTAACCGATTATAAAATACCTCATTGGTGAGCCACAGTAAAGTTCAATAGCCAATTACAGTTTGTTTGTTCAAGCATGTAACAGTGAGGGGATGGGGGGGGAAGGGTTTTGATTTTGTATGCATTCACGAGAGAATTCCTGCAATGTCGCATTACAAAGAGTCAGCGCTGTAATAGAAAGCTTCAACGCCGGACCATATGTGTCTAATTTTTTTTCTCGGGGTTCCGGGTTCTTTTGCAAACGTTTTACACAGCTTGCGCCACAATTGGTTGAAAGTTGCACCAATCGGGGAAGCTCTTCACTAGACGACTCAGCACTGCCTACTCTCAATTCTATTACAAATATTTAGTCAATCAGAAAGGTACGCTTTACATTCCTTCAATCACTAAAATTAAGCGCCGAAAATCAATAAAATATTTTGGTTCCAGGAAAAAAACAGAAAACACGCCTGTTTTTGTCACATTACTAAAATATTTGTAACATGGAGATTACATAATAAGAGAAGATGCATAAAGTACAATAGAATACAATAAAAAAGCTAAAAGTTAGAAGCCAGCAGCGGGGGGGATATAATGCAAAATACGACATAACCAAGACGCTCACACCATATTTTTACTTTGTATTAGTTCACATGTGTGTGGGCAAAGAAATTTCTAGAACATGTACACGATTGGCAAGAATACTTTCATGCCACTTCGATTATCCGAGAAAGGCTCAAGTAAGCTCAAATGGGATTTATTTAGGTGAGAAGGTTCCAATTAGCTATTATAGGTGCCATTTTAAAGTGTCTTCTGTACTTTTAGGATAAATAAACCGGCTGTGCTTTGTTTCGAATACACAATGTCAAAAGATTCTCGGAAGTAATCTAACCTACCTCCGTATTGTTACATCATTTTTCGTTGTCGTAACGGCTGTACCTGTTGTAATTTGATGTTCTCGATACTTTCAGAACAATTGCAGTCATTGCATAGATGGCCATACTGCAATTGACACCTTAGTATTTGCGTTTGTAAGCTTACGACACTGACAAGGAATGCCCTTGTTTGGTGTAGATTGTAACTTTTTCTTCCCTCATTTTTTTTTTTAGTAAAAATTGACAATTGACAATTTATTTGTGAAATGGTTACACAAATACTAAAAATACAATGCCAATGGAAGTTTATTTAATAATCAGCGTCCACCTTAATCAAAATTACCAGCTGACAAAGCGATTACGACACATCTTTTTTATATATCAATTTATAAACTCTTCTTCCGGAGACGACTTGGTTTTCTCTTTTTTGCTTTCGTTTATCCACATCTCATCGAACCATCTCATCTCAAGCTCAATTTGTCGTGAGCTATAACAACCCCCGTGCATTCCACCTAAATTATTTTCATTTTTTTTTCAATCTCATAATTTACAGTTAGTTTTGAATCCACGAACATGAAGATTGCAATTATTGTATATTCAACTTACGGTCACATCATCACCTTGGCCAAAGCAGTACAAGAAGGTGTTTCTAAAGCCGGTTACAAAGCTGACTTGTTTCAAGTACCAGAAACTTTGCCACAAGACATTCTTGATCAATTACACGCGGCACCAAAGGACAAGAATATCCCTATTGCCACTTTAGATACATTGACTGGATACGATGCTTTCCTTTTTGGTATCCCTACCAGATTCGGTACATTGCCAGGACAGTTTTTTGAATTCTTTGGTGCCACTGGTGGATTATGGGCTCAAGGTGCATTAGCAGGAAAACCAGCAGGTATATTTGTATCAACTGGTACTCAGGGTGGTGGACAAGAAACCACTGTAAGAAACTCATTGAACTTTTTGGCTCATCATGGTTTGATTTATATTCCTTTGGGGTACGCAAAGACTTTTGCTGATCAATCAAATTTGGAAGAGGTTCATGGTGGATCAGCTTATGGTGCTGGAACTTTTGCTGGAACTGATGGTTCAAGACAACCCACAGAATTGGAATTGAGGACTGCTGCTACACAGGGTGAAGTATTTGCTCAGCTGGCTGCTAGATTCTACCCTCAAGAAAAGGGTAATAATAAAGATGCTGCCACCGCTGGTGCATCCGGTGCTACTGGAGCTTCTGCTGCTGATGCAAAGAATAATTCAGCTACAGCAGATAAAGCCGCTGAGAAGCCGGCTACTCAAGCCAAAGATAAATCTACCGCTTCTGCACCAAGAGCTCAACAATCAACAAAAGCTCCTGAGTCAGAGGATAAAAGTTTCTGTTCCAAATGTATAATAATGTAAAAGATCTACATAGATAATGGAAAATCTCGTGGTGTATATTACATAATGTACCTCGTAATCTATAATTTTTTCATCCTACTTATCAAATTCTCCCACCAGTTGTTTTATAGGGTTCCCTGTGTGTTAGTAAGTGGTTCCTCCCAAAATTTTTGATTTCAAAATACATACAAAAAAAGTGAAAAAAGACAACTTCAAATCCAATCTTTCTCACGTAATTCCACAGTCAAACGACCACTTATGCCCCCTCCTCTCACTCGTCAAGTGAAACGGATCCAAAGTGTAAAAGTCTTTCCCTTGCCACTCCACAAATTAAACAAGGTCAAACATTCCAAAGCGTCGCCATTAGAACAAAACTTCAAGATTGCAAATATGGTTACTCAAAACTTTCATCTTGTGCCATTCGAAAAGCACACACCCAATCATCAAACATACCCAAATAAAGGTATTGGAAAAACTGTCCCTAAAGGAAGCCCATTGATTCAAGAATACATGCTTTCTCAACAGATGACAAAGATTAGGTGTGTAACACCCAGTCATATGGAGTACAAACCAATAATTTGAATCCCCTCGCCTCCACATGGAAAAGGCGAAAGCAAAGTTTCAATTCTGACAACAGTTTTCTAAGCCGGCAACAATGACAATGTAGTCCCTCGGTGTAGAATGATCATCATATACTAAAACCAAAACAATGGGTTGCGAGTCCATATAAACCTTTAGAAGCTCATAGGTGAACAACGAATGAAAAACACTCCAATTGGATCTTCGTATCAGGCATATTTGGTCTTGAGAATAGGGAAAAATGATGAAACACAATATTCCACACTCTTTTTATTTGATTTTGGGATTCCCTTTTTTCGACCATCTCTGGGCGAAGGAATATAGCCTCTCCAAAACAAAAAAATTAAGATCCAATAAACAAATAAAAAAACAAAAATGAGTATTGTTGTTAAAAACAATGGAGGGGCCCGATGTGATTTGCAAGAAGTGGGGGGGAGAAGAAGTGCCCTCAAGAGGGATCACTCGATCGAGATGGGAAAAAGACACATCAAAGGTCTTTTCTTCCTCATTGAACAAAAACGAGGCAGAACGCGTGACAAAAAGGAATCTTCAAACGTTGAACGACTGAATTGATTATTGATGAAGTTAAAGGAAAACCTTTGTCCAGGCCATTAAACTTGAACATTGAGATGTGCACTATTGAGTGGGGGAGCAAAATACTTTAAGGGTACTTCTAACACTCCGCCTCTTTTGTAAAGCAACATCGATCAACATTCTCATTGGCAAAAAAACCGGACACACTTCTGAGGAAAGGGCGATCGTGACAACCCACCCAATCTCCAACCAAATCAGTATTCAAAAAAGTTGAGTCGACCTTCCACTCGTTCACCCAACAATGAAGGATGTATAGAAGATAAAAACCAAAACATCAAGATCTCATGAGTTTATCTCCTCCACTCCTTTCTTAATAGCAAAACAACCAAAGCACCCTCGCTAGGGTCCGGATGTTGATTATACTGAGGTCCGTAAATACTGCCTCTCAACAAAAATCCAAAATAAAAGTGTTCATTACTAATTCTCATCCGTCTTTGTAAGTAGTAGAATACGATTAGGTCTAGCTTGCTTTTCAATGTCATTTTGTAATGGGGAAACTTTTATTCATCGTCATGGAGCACGCAAATTTGGTCGATGTTCCGTACCAGCTTATTATATTTTGGACATATGTCTTATCCTTGAAATCTTTGTGTGTATTATGAGTAGCAAGGTGTGGTAAAATCCTCCTCACTTCGTGCCTCATTATATACAGTTTTTCACCGTACTGACACACGCGTGTGTTGGGGAGGGCAAGGAATGGAAAAAGAGAACCAGTAGAAAAGACAAACGTAGTAACGTTGTACGTATTACCGAATCTCATGTTTGAAAGTAGAATGTGAGCATATCCCATTAATGAGATTGGGATAACGATTGAATGAATGAATGTCGTTGTCGAAGAGCAAGAAGAAGGAAGGAAAGAAAGAAAGTGTCAAGTGGTTTCATTTATTTTGTTCTACACGAAAAAAAAAAAAAAAAGGAAAAATCAAAATGCGAGTAGACGCGGCATGCACAAAATGTTGGTTATTAACACCACCAAATTGTAGTGATAGACCAAGAGCTAAACTTAACGCAAAAGGTGATATAACACCCCTGGAGCACATTGTATCTAGTTACCCTTTTGGTACTGGTCCATATGGTGATGTACTTTTACTTTTGAGTCGCATTTGGTAGCACAATGTCAACCAATTTCCAGTTCTGTTCAACACCCTCACTCTCTCTCTCTAACAAACATCTCTATTTTATTTTTTTACAGCCATCTTTGCAGCACCAACCAAATAATACATGGCATACAGAGATAAGGCTGGGACTAATTTCGATATAGATCTGACTCCCAATGGGACAGGAGGTGTAGCTACCCATCTACGGCAAACCTCAAAACCACACAATCTACACCTCAATCCTCATTGGCGATCACATTCAGAGCCATTGGGCCTAAAAGTCACACACAATAGTCGACGTCCCTTGACTACTGATAATGAGATCACCCATGTTTCCGATAGTGAAGAAGATTTAGAACTACTACGACCAATGAGTGCCACTTCACAATCAACATATCTAACTAGGTTGAACTCAGTATTGCCAACGTTCACAATGGAGGATGACTACTTGACCAACAACGACAGTGGGACGGTACAATCGCAATTGAGTAATGAAAATTTCCATTGTGTTGATTTTGCCCTGGGCAGTGATGAGAGGTATTGTGCGGGAGACATACCAGAAAATGAAACTCGATGCACAAATCGTGGTTCATCGTTATCGGTCAATGATGGATTGCTGAAGTGCGGAAGTGCGGGAAAAACTAGTGCAGATCACACCAGTGTTTCAAATGACGGCGATGATGATGATGTTATACTAATTGGAAGTAGTCAAGTCGTTACAAAGGAGCCTGACAGTAGTATCTTCAATTCGGAAATGGAGAGAAACATTGATTTTGGTGATGAGGATACTACAGAGGAGTTGGACAAAAGGGAATTGTTAAAAGATGTGGTAGACTATAGGATTTTGAGCCCCATTCATGAACAAAATTTTGATCCCAATGAGATTGAAAGATGTTCGACACCTGTAGCTGATGAAACGAAGATCAAGAAGGAATCCGAATTCTATATTTGTGGTGGTAAAGTCGAGCTGGTCTCGAGTCTTTATAGTGATAACATGAAGAAGGAAGAAGTTTTGTTTACTGATGTGAAAATTGAACCAACTGAGGAAACCAAGTTGTACAAAAAAACAAGGACGGCCAAACCATTTGACGTAAAGCAAGAGTATTTACAGTCTGAAACCGGAGGTGGTGGTGCAATGAATTTGAAGATTGAGCAATCTCTGAAGAAAGCTAGAGTGTCTGAAACGAAGCCAATGATAGAAAGTATGCATCTAAATAATGCAAAGCATGATACTAAAGATGCAAAAGCGAAAACAGATCAGCTGACTCCTCGTGTATCCGCTGCCTTATCGACCTCAGACTTCTTTGGTCAAGAAAACAAACAACCGATGAAACGAGTTCTCAAGCGAAAAAGAATCGCATCTAAACCTCTTTCTGCCATTGTCAACACTCCAAAAACAAGAGTTGGGTTATCCAAAAGAATCAGGGTAGAGCCTCTACATGAGAACATTAAAAAGAGAAATCCATGATACCATGGGGATGTAGAGTTGTTATTTTTCAGTTCGATTAAGATGATTGATTTGCTGTGGGTTTATTTGATTATAGTGAGTTGTTATATTTCATTCCTGGGTATTGGTTTTAATAAAAGGTCTTCAGTCCTCAGTGGAGTTTTTAACTACGACTTTATGCCTCACAAATGGTCCCCGTTGTGAGGCAACCGCTTGAAGCAACTATATTGCAATAAGGAGTCACGTGAACAACTCTCTCTCTATGAAAGGAAGAAAATCATCATCAAAAATCCCATCACATAAAAACTTTTTCTTCTCTTTCTTCTTCTTTTGCTTCTTTGCTAATTAACTATTCGGGACACTTGCATTGAGCGGTCATGCCGGTACAGTCTTTTTTTATTGGACTGACCCTAGTGTGGACGTACTCTCTAGCCCGATAAATCAAAGAAGGGAAGTAGTTTAATCTGTTTCCTCTTTTTCATGAAGTGCTAATGTTCAGTTGTGATTTCAAATTAAGAATGAAATTTTGACTCTACGAGCTTTCATACATTTACAAAAGCGCAGGTATGAGTGGAATTCAAATCATGTAGGATCACCGTGTTGAATATGGAGTGTGTGTCACTAAGAGGTTGCGCTTTGGTGTACACGATTTTGACCAGAGTACAAGCCAAAGCTATCCTCAAACAGGAGAACGCACTCCGCTGTACAGTGTCATAATTTTTCGTAAATTACAATGTACACTATCTGATAACGTTTTAGTCAAATGAGAGGAGCTAAACATAGCGATATCTTGGTTGAGTTTGTCACGTAAAACATCAAGAGTAATAATACTGAATGCGATATATCGTATAGATAACATCAAATCCATTATATTTCGATTCCTATAAAATTCATTTCAAACTAAAAGTAACAACCACTGGTTTTTCCTTCTTGTTTTTACATCTCTTGCAATAATCCTTCTTTTCGTCAAACTTGGCAAACGAATTGACTGACAAGTTCGATGAATCCGAGGGCCTTCTCGAGTCGCTATGTTTCTTTCTTCCGAAGATTGACATTGTTGAAGTTGACCAGGTTTTTTGGATCGAAAAATGGCAAAACTGAAATGCTTTTATTTTCAATTGAGTGGTGCTTTTGGGTGGGAGGGAACGTATGTGTTGCTTTAACTCTCTGTTAATAACACATAACGGTTATGATAGACTGACAATGAATGGTAGACTAGGGTGAAATGAAAAATAAGAATAGATCTTATGAGGATGTAGACGTTGTAGTTGTTAAAGAATTCTTTATGAACTTGAAGAACTGCAAAAAAAAACTGGTTATTTAAAAGGAAATGCAAGCTTATATACCGAAAAAAAAAAAAAAAAACAATAATAATATAAACAAAAAAAAAAAAAAAACCACATACAATCACACAAAAGAGAAGAGGGAGAATAAAAATTTTTTTTTTTTTTTGGTTGGGCTGAACTTTAACCGCTGAGATTCAATGAGTAAATGAACAATAAGAACAATAGAGAAAAACCCAAACAATCGACCTATCGAAAAAGAAAATGAGTCTTCAATGAATGACGTTGAGCTATAACGTAGTTTACAGTCATCACTTGCTAAGTGTCAAGCGAAAGTAAAATTTAATGAACAGTATGGTGTGTAAGATGATATGACCTCATATTACATAAACTATTTTAACCCACATTTTTGATCAATAAAATTATAATTCACAAGTGATATTAGTGTTGTGAAAATTGTGAAAGAAAAAAAAAAACGAAAGCTCGGGTCGGGGGGGGAGTGTACTGGAAGGAAGAAGAGGGTAGAGTGGGGCGCACGCTTGTCGTACGAAATATAATAGATCATGAGCGCTACTTTTCGTGTAGTCATGTAGTGCCTGCATTTTATTTTTTTTTGTTTTCCCCTAATTGAGTAAAGGTTTTTTGTGCATAATCACACGACTAGTGCATTCTTAACTATGCGGGATTAAAAAAGATCATTGTTGTCACAATCGTGTAATAAATGTTACAAGTTTACATTTTTGATAGGAGGTACACGACTTTTGACTCTCTTTTGAGACAAAGTTTGGCCAACTTTCCCAAATTTTTTGCATGCATTAGGGTTAGGGCTTTGTTAATCAACCCCCCTGCAGTAGTAGAAAAGATCTCTTGACCTGTTGCATGCAGAAATCAGTCAGCTCCGCTTTCCTACTGCATGCGTTTTGCCACGTTGGGGAAGAAAAATTCTATGTAGTAAGCACAACACTGTATCTCGTGTTTAGCGAGCCGATTGCGTGTGACTTTTTCTCTTCAAAAAAAGGGAATGTAACCTCCCTAGTAGGAGCAGATTATCATTCTGTTAGAGGCATTCGTATTGTTATCCCACTCTTTGCCCCTCTATATCTTTCGTTACGTTCTTATTTTCTCTAGTTTCTTTTCGTGGTTTTACATTTTAAGCGATATGCATCATCGAGGCTTTGTTTACATTACTTTTTGCAACAATATGAAAAAAAGCAATGCTGAAACACATCCACGGAACGTACCACCAAACGAACAGTGGGTTGGGATTAAGCTAAAAATAAGCCTTCAAAAGGTTGAAACCAGAGGTACGTGCAACTACTGAACCTTTCGGCAGCTTCTCTGCTTGTAAATAAATCAATATTATTTCAAAGTAATTTAATGCAAAATGTGAGCGAATGTCATGACAGTTTTTCAATGGCAAGTTGAATAGCAACAGCTAGCAGAAATCCATGTAAGAGTCGATTTTCGTAAATCCTTTTATGATTGTAGCCGTCTTACTATTCAACTCTCATAAGCATAACTCATTGATGCCATAACAGAAAAAAATAGGTTTCCAAAAAAAAGTTGATAAAAAATAACGACAACTGCAGGGTTCGAACCTGCGCACGCAAAGCGCAATGCCTTAACCGCTTGCTTAGTAGCTTAGCAGGGCATCTCCTTAACCACTCGGACAAGTTGCCAATGGACAACTGAGCCATATGGCTGAATTGTTGAAGATTTTTATTTTTTAAAGAATGAAGCATATTGAAATCACATGACAAAGAAGTGATCTTCATGCTTTTATCACGTGAACTCTACATACAACTATCAAAATAGAAATTGAAATGGACCATCTCACACAGTAAAGAAACCAATCGCAAGTAGATCCTCATGAGCACGCTCAATGGGATGCTTTCTTCTCATTGTTTGAGCTTTTCCAACCTTTCCCACGCATCATTGAATTCTGTAGCCAAATGACGAAACAACGCACTCGAAACTGACTCCACTGCCAATGCAGCTTCAACCAAATCAAACACAACGCAATGTAATGGATGACAACATTTGAAAGTGATTGCAATCAACTTTTCTTGAGGACTCCATCCAACAATTGACGAAATTAAATTTTGTTTGGCAAATGATTTCAACATGTATGCATTCTGAGGTGGATTTTGAGAATATCCCGTGCTTGCGTATTTCTTCAAGACCGATTCGGGGAAAACCGTATTGTATGATGTGCTTAGACCTACTTCAATATTGTACCATTGTGGTTTGACCATTTTGACAAGGCTATATGGACCAATTGAAAAGTCTTGATCTAAAAAGTAGAAGCCCTTAAACATGTCAGCTCGTCTATTGATTAATACCTGAATGGGAGCGGATAAGGTGGTGATTTGAGGTACATTCAATTCTGAGTTCCAAGAATTGTTATACGTGTCAGGTTCATGTTTAAGTGGCGAGTCTGGCTTCGTCTCAGATAGAGTAATGTGATTCCTGATGGCTTGTGCCTGCTTTACCCTTGAGCGTGATATGCCTCTAGATGGTATTGGCCGTTTGAGTGTCGGCAATCGTTTGGTTTCTGAAGTTTCCTTATTTGAAATGGCAAACAAAGGCGTCTTTTCACCTTTGAGGTTCCCACTAAGTGGATATTGAATCCTTTTGCATTTCATCGTAGTTGTTGGAGTACCTATATGCAAGTTAATGCAATAACCAGAACTTCATAAAACTTGCTCAGTGATTGTAATTTCCTTGACTGGTTCTAGGTTTCTTTTTTTTTTGCAACACTTTTCTACTAGTTTGCACAAAAGCCTCTATAATATGATGTGCGATATTTATCTATCTATTTGTTCTACACTCCCATCCACGCTCTAGTAATCTTATCATACTTTGCAATCAGTTCATCATCAACATTGATTGTCAATCCTCTAACTCCTTCTTCCAATGGATTCCCCACTGTATCATAAGCACAATAAATTTTCTTACCATCATGTCTCATACGTTCAGAAACAAGTTTCGGTTCCTCAACCCATGCTTCATTAGGCTCTTCAAAACTGTGCACATAAACAATGCTAGTCAATGCTGGTGGTTTAATTATATGTTCTATAAGCAATGGATTGCGTGTAAGTTTGGTCACTTGATCATAATTGACCCGTACCATTTCTGTCTTGTTGGGATCATTGGCATCGAACAAATTTGCCACCATTTCAGTATATTTCGTCACGTATTTCTGTTCAAAAACGGAAGTCATTGAATTGGTGTACCGGAGCCAGTTCTGTAATTGATCTGATGTAATGTACAAGAGTGAAACATCATTAGCTTCCGATAATTGTGCCATTGATGATGAGCAAATTTCATATGTTTGTTTGGCATCTCGTGGAATATTCTCTTCTGGAGTGTATATACCAGCCATTACTGGGTAATTGTTGTTGAAGGTAACCTCTTGTCCCGATAATCCTTGTCCAATCCAAATCAAATCGTACATGGAGCTATGAGTAAGTCTAAGTTTCAAAATATTGTAAAAATGCATATTTATGGTGATGAGATGACCGGATAAACAAGAACTTTTGTTTGCAAGAACTAAACTTGGGTCAATGATGTTTTTGGAATGGTGTTGAAAGAATCTTGCTGTAGCTATTGTCAGAACTGGCATTTGGAGGTTAAAGAAATCTCGTTCTTGAATAGTTGGTTGCAAATGATGCTTGACCAAAGAAGCAACTTCGTGAAATCCAGGGGTAAACTTTTCTCGATCTAGGTATGGCCGTGATCTGAAAAAGAATCTTCCACTCGACTTGTACCTTGGATTTTGGAATAGTCTCTCGAGATCGTTCAAAGGAATAGCGTCTCCTGTCAACAACACCACTTCAGCGAACGAGTTGAAAATTAAGCTAAATGTCGAAAGGAGTAACTCATTTGCATCTGATTTTAAGAATGGAAATTTGCCCAACTGCAAAGATGGAGTCATATCAACAAATGAAATTTGTTGTACAAAAGTTGTCGAATTCCGTGCTGCATTTACAATCTTTGATTTTTCATCTTCAGAAAGTGACAAGTATGCAATTTCAACCGGCAATTTATTTTCAAGAACAATCAATGAATTGAGTAAGCGGCAAATATTATCAACTTGTTTTGGTTGTGTAGGTATCACAATACCTTTTCCCTTATTTCCAATCAATGACTGAGTGATGCACCCTTGAAAGTCATTCTGTTTGACTTCACCGTCGGCATTTGTGACCAATGGTGGCTTATTGGTCAACCAGGGGTACAACTTCAGTTGTAAATCTTCGCATTTAGCACTGGAATTAACCTCAGTACCATAACATTTTCCAAAAATTTTCATATGTCCCAATTCATTAAACATCTTCTTCTCCAAATCAGAATACTCTTTGGCAATACTAGTAAATTCTCGAGCAATTTCCTTATCATATTCCTCTTTCCATTCCGAAGTCTTTTTATATTTCCTCTTTTCCAGTCTCGTTCTATCTCTAATCCATTTCTTGCGCTTATATACACGCGGATCAGGTTTGAAACTCTTCCAAAAGTTCAAATCAAATTCAACATCTTTGGCACTATTGAAATACAAATCACATCTGTCTTTTAACGGTAGAGTCATGACTCGCTGAGCTTTAGTAGGAGCTGTCCATTGAGAAAGAACAGGGTTTTCAAAATTATTTCGATTCTTGACCAAATCGAATTTGTGATTTGGTTTAACTTTTGGTTGTTGGCTTGATCTGCTGCGGTAATGAAGAACTAGAACCACTGCAAAGATTAAGCATACGGAGACTAATTGTTTCAACCGATTTCGAAACCTCATGGTGTAAATGTTATTTGGTGTGTATCTTTTATTGATGTATCTGTGACTTGATGCAAAAGACTTGTACCTGAGGCGGAAAAAAAAATAAAATAAATTTAAGCTGAAAAATTTAAACTTCGCCTCGACATGCAGACGCGCTCTTCAGGAGAGAAATCTAGACCCATCAAAGAGAGGAATGTCACAAAATTCTCGAGCGCGGCTAATCCAAGAATCAACATTCCTGAAGTAATCTTTCTTGAATAAAAGATACAAAAAGAAACCTGGTTATAGTCGATTGTAATTGAGAGTTGGAGAAGAGGGATTGAGAGAAAATTTTCCAGTAGATTCATAATTGTTACATTAATCGTTATGCTAAATATAATTGCCTCACATAGCATGAGATACCAGGACTATACATACTTGCCAAATCGACTGTTGATTTCACCTTCTTGGTGTGAGAATGGTGTAATCAAATCCGGGTGCTACTTTGGTACTTTGTTCTTTGATCCATTTCTCATAGCTAGTAACAAAAGTATCCAGTTGCCGGTCATTCCCGATCCTATCTTTGAATTGATTAAGTTCTCTCAGCCATTTATCAATATCCTCTTTGGTGATGTTGAGATTTGGTGGAGCCACTGTGCGTGGCAAAGCCGGTAAAAGCTTGCTATAGTTGGTCCTTAATGATACCGCTTTCGGTGGTTGGTAGGATGGATTTTTGATCAATGGCACTTGTTTAAGTATAGGATCAGCTAGACAACGCGTTAGTGGATATCCTTTTTATCGAGTGTTGTTTGCCAACATACGTTTATCAGTATCGTCCATACTGAAAAGGATGGAGTAATAAGTCATGTTCATTCTTTTTTGTTTTTCCTTCGCGATAAATTTTAAACATTAATCTCGACAACGCCAATGCACAAAGCATGCTGTATACCTTTGAGGCTCTTCAATGCCAGCACTTGATATTTACATTCTCAGACGTCTAAATAATGCCAGGGCCGATTAGATTGTACCAAAATATTTCCACTTCCGTTGTAAACTCACAAGCCACGGGGTTATCGGTTTGCCTTGCGTTGCTATTTTTTCGACAAAAGATATAAATTGACCTCAATCTTTCCTCGCTTAACTCAGCAATCATTAAAGAAAACAACAGCTCCAGTACAAAAAGTCAATCACAAAACAATGTCAACATCATTCGTTTTATCGGCCCTTTGTGCAATTGGCGGGTTGATGGGCTACTTTAGGAAAAATTCGGTGCCTTCCTTGGTTGGTGGATTGGTGGTATCTGCATTATATGGAAGTGCCGGCTACATTATGAATCTGAATGGCAAACATGGAGAGGAGCTAGCATTGGGTGCTAGTATAATTTTGTTTCTCGCAGGATTAGTGAGGTCATACGCCACTGGGTTTTCAAAACCAATTCCGCTTTTGTTGTTGGCTTTGGGTGCAATAGCTGGTGGATTTTACTTCAAACAATTTAATCAGATTCAAAGAGCTTTCAGATAGGTTGTGTATTTGGTTACACCAAAGCGACTTGATTATAAGGTTAAAGTTGATCAATTATTTGCATTTTCTATGAATGCATTTGTTCTTTGGAATCTAAGGTTCGAAATTTCTACACTATAATGCGAAATTTTCCAATAATAGCTATAACATTTATAATGAAATATACAATTTGAATATACAGAACTGAAACTCATCAAAGCAATCATAAAAATATCAATTTCATCTCTTCTCTAGTGTATGTGAATAACAGACATCCGTCTATCAACAGCGAAGTCTTTGTGCTCGTTGTTACCATTGATTGGTTCTAAATTTGGTGACGACACTGGTGATACATTTGGAATCACGTATGGTTGGTTGACATCTGATGTGAGGATTAAAAATTTCATTGTTGAATTGTATGATATTTGGAGAAACGGATGTTAAAAGATGTGCTTCTTTGGTCTTCTATTTATATATTCTTTCAAAAAAAAAGATGACTGGGGGCTTAATAATGAATTATGGAGATGTAAGTCCGAGATGAACAACGGTTAACTTCTGTGGTTGCGTTTTTGTGTAATTTGGTATAATAAAAATATGGGGAAAAATTAGAGTTTTGCCTTATTACCGAGGGATTCACACGGAAAATGAATTGCATACTTCGGATGCAAGGATATAAGTTTCAACCAGTGTCATAGTAGTGTGTGGCATGATCATTTGGAACCACATCGTTTAACCTCGATGCAAGAAGACGAATAGTGTTTTGACAGTTCCACACGGATTATTCTTCAAAATAACCGAGCTTGAATGAAGTTTGAGTCATTTGTGATCACACCATACACAAAATCGGAAAAACTCCGACAATTATCACACTTTGATTCTTTATCATTTGAAAATGATTCGTTGAAAGGATGGTGACGTAACGCACTATTCTACTTACAACCGATTGTATACTCGTCGCTATTATAGATAAAAGCCCCTTGTTTATACTTGAAACCAGGAGCAAAGAGAAAAAATACAAAAACAGGCATTGCCGGTTTTTCAAATTAGTATTTACTACACCCTCACCGGAGACCTTCAAAATAAACTTCATTTTCAACGCTCTCACGACTGCAATTCGGTGCCATGATCTTCAAACAATGACCCTTTTTCTTGCAACTTACATTACACGTTTCCCTTAATCTACAGATACTATTTGGAAACTCTTTTGTAATTACATTAACACAATAGATCCTATTTAAGCAGAAGCTTCAACTTCAACAGTTTCAGTTTCAGCAACTTCTTCTGGTTGTTGCTTGTAGTTCTTAACGTATGGAGCTGGGATAACTTCATCTTCATCCTTAGCTTCAGCAATCTTAACAGCATCTGGCAAGGCTCTTGGACCGAATCTGTTGGCTTCTGGGTCCTTCATAATTTTAACCTTGACACCCAAGACACCTTGTCTCATCAAAACGTGTCTAATGGCAATATCAATGAAATCGTTGGTTGGTTGACCAGAGTGAATCATGAAACCATCAGCGTATTTTTGTGACTTGGCTCTAGCAGCTCTCAATTTACCGGAAATAACAACTTCAACACCCTTGGCACCGGCACCCATAGCAAATCTCAAAACACCGTAAGCAGCTCTTCTGATTGGCAAACCGTTCAACAATTTGGTCTTTAAAGCTTCAGCTTGAACAGCAGCTGACAATCCTCTTTCTTCAACTCTTTCAGCATAGATTGCAATACCTTCTGGTGATAATTTGAATCTTTTGACAATCAATGAAGTCAATTCGTGGATTCTTCTACCTTGTTCACCCAAAACACCTTGAGTATTTGAAGCCTTAACGATAACTTCCAATTTAGATGGGGTTTTTCTAACTTCAACACCAGCATAACCTTGTTCAGCTAATTCTCTAGTGAAGAATTCGTTTAATTCAGCGTAGAAGACACCGTCAGCTACTAATTTCTTCTTTTTGGATAAGATAGTTGGGTTGACCATTGTTTACGTGGGGAGAGGGGAATATGGATGATGTAAGGAAGGTTTGACAGATGTATTATTTTTCGTCTTCGCAATTTTTCACTTTTGTTGAAGTCTTGCAAAAAAAAAAAAAAAAAAAAAACCACATAGGGCTAAGCCCTAACCAAAAACAAGCATACTACTATGCACAAAGCACAACACCTACAAGCGTACAGCCTTTACATTCTTTTCAATACTATACAATACTTCATTTATATCAATTATCACCGACCCAAGCTCTTGCGGATTTAAACAATTCAACCCATGGGCCATATCCTTGCCATTCTCTAGCTTGAGCGTGTGGGTACCATGAGTTACTCTCTTTACGTGTAACTCTCTCCGGATGAGGCATCATCGCCAACACTCTTCCATTTGCTGAGCTAATACCAGCAATGGCATTAGGCGATCCGTTGGGATTGAATGGATAAGTTTGTGTTGGGTTTCCGTAGTTATCAATGTAGTGAATAACATCCAAGTTAAAATCGTTGGCGTCTTCAACTGATTTGAATTGAGCACGTCCTTCACCATGGGCCACAGCAATTGGCAATTTCGATCCTTTCATTGTTTGCAAAAAAATGGAGTTGTTGTTTTCTGATGGATCTACCTCAACCATGACAAACCTAGCTTCATATTGTTCTGACAAGTTACGCTCAAATGTGGGCCAGTGGTCAGTTCCAGGAATCAATTCAGCAATCCTACTGAAAAATTGGCAACCATTGCATGCACCAAATGCAAAAGTATCTGTCCTATCTTGGAAGAATTTTTTGAATTCATTTCTAGCATTTTCATGGAACAATACAGATTTTGCCCATCCAGCCCCAGCTCCCAAAACATCACCATATGAAAACCCACCACAAGCAGCTAATCCAACAAAATTATCCAAAGTGACTCTTCCTTCTAAAATGTCCGACATAGTTACATCGTAAACATCGAAACCTGCTTGCTGGAAACTCCATGCCATTTCTTGTTGAGAATTGACACCTTGCTCTCTCAAGATAGCAACTTTTGGTCTTGTTTTGTATGACTTACGTTCGGCGGGGTCAAATGTTAATTGATAGCTAATACCTGGATCCTTGTCATCAGCAATTGCATCATATTCTTGCTTTGATGTGACTGGATTATCTCTCATCTTTTGTATGTGGTACGAAGTGTTGTTCCACAATTGTTGCAAATGGGCACGCGTTGAAGTATAAATTGGCGCACCATTGTATGAAATGTTAACAGCTTGATCATGGAAATTTGGTTTTCCGATAACTTTGATAAATTCCTTGTCCATACCATGGTTGGCAAAAATCTCTCTAAATTTAATTAAATCATGCAATCTAATTTGAAAAACAGCACCCAACTCCTCATTGAATAACTCAGTGAATTGATCCTCTTCAGCATCTAACGAGATGTCTAGTCCGCATCTTGCAGCAAATGCCATTTCTAATACAGTGGCAAGTAGCCCACCTTCAGACCTATCATGATATGCCAATACAGGAAACTGCTTATGCAAAACAACCAATGATTGCAAAAATGCTTTCAATACAGCATTTGAGTGCACAGTTGGAGCACTATCACCAACTTGTTTATACACTTGAGCCAATGCAGACCCACCAAGTGATTTTTTATCCTTTGCTGCCAAATCAACAAGCACCAATACGGAATCATCGACACGTTGAAGTTGAGGAGTCCAAGTGTTGGAGGTGTTATCAACAGGAGCAAATGCAGTAATGGTCAATGCTAATGGCGCAGTAACTTCTTTATCATCCCACTTCATCTTCATACTCATGGAATCTTTCCCCACTGGGATTGAAACTCCCAATTCTGGACACAAGTCAAGACCAATAGCTTCAACTGCTTCATACAATTTAGCACCTTCACCTGGATGACTGGCAGCTGACATCCAGTTGGCTGATAATTTGACATGCTCTAGTGATGGTACATCGGCAGCAAACACATTCAACAAAGATTCAGCTACAGCCATTTTGGCTGAGGCGCTAGCTGAAATCAAAGCCAAAGTTGGTTTTTCTCCCATAGCCATGGCTTCACCAGTGGACAAAACAGTTTCTCCCAAGGATGTTGCAGTAACACCAACATCAGCCACTGGTACTTGCCAAGGTCCAACCATTTGATCACGGTCGACCAAGCCAGTGATGAATCTATCACCAATAGTGATAAGGAATGATTTCGATCCCACCGATGGCAATTGCAAAACACGATCAATAGATTCACTAATCTCCAACTCATTAGTTTTAAATGGTTTCAATTTCAAGTTTTCAGTAGTGGCAACACGTGACATCTTTGGTGGTTTTCCAAACAACACCGACATTTCCAAATCAATGGGAGTGCTTTTCAACAATGAATCCGTCAACACCAATCTCTGCTCTTCAGTGGCTTCACCTACAACAGCAAATGGTGCTCTTTCGCGCTCACAAATTTTGGAGAACATTTCCAAATCCTCTTGTGCAACACCCAAAACGTACCTTTCTTGGGACTCGTTACACCAAATTTCCATAGGCGACATTCCTGGTTCTAATGATAAAATTGACCTCAACTCGAATTTGGCACCCAAATCATTATCATGCACCAATTCTGGCAAGGCGTTACTTAACCCACCAGCACCAACATCATGAATAGATTGAATCGGATTGCCATCTGCACCCAACGACACACAAGCATCGATAACTTGTTGTGCTCTTCTTTGAATCTCTGGGTTACCTCTTTGAACTGAAGCAAAATCCAAATCAGCGGATCCTTCACCCGAGCTAATAGATGAAGCAGCTCCTCCACCTAATCCAATCAACATAGATTGACCACCCAAGACAATCAACTTGGCTCCGGGAGTGATTTTCTTGTTTTTCAACGCCAACCCTGGTCTAATGGCACCCATACCACCAGCCAACATGATTGGTTTATGGAAACCTCTAATTTCAGTTTCGCCCTTGGCGTTCTCAATCTCAGTGGTTAAAGTTCTAAAGTAACCATTGATAGCCGGTCTTCCAAATTCATTGTTGAACGCAGCTGAACCAATTGGCGCTTCAATCATTATATCCAAAGAGCTGGCTATATGGTTTGGCTTCCCAACATCTCTTTCCCAAGGTTGTTTCAAAGTTGGAATGTTTAAATCGGAAACAGTAAATCCAGACAACCCTGCTTTAGATTTGGAACCCTTTCCAACAGCACCTTCATCTCTAATTTCACCACCTGAACCAGTGGCTGCCCCTGCAAACGGAGAAACAGCAGTTGGATGATTATGAGTTTCAACTTTGACCAAAGTTTGAACACTTTCCTTAATTGACTTCCATTGCTTGGATTTGAAATCTGGGGTGAATAAATACCCATCTGGTCCTTCGAAAACAGCTGCGTTGTCAGAATATGCAGAAACTGTGTACTGTGGGTTTTTCTCATGAGTGTTTCTAATCATTTTGAAAAGAGACTTGTCTTTCTTGACACCATCTATAGTCCAATCAGCATTGAAAATCTTGTGACGACAGTGCTCGGAATTGACTTGAGCAAACATAAACAATTCAACATCAGTAGGGTTGCGACCAATAACTTTAGTGAATGCGTTAGTTAAGTAGTCAATCTCACCTTGGTCTAAAGCCAATCCCATTTCTTTATTTGCTTGCAACAAGTTGTCTTTGCTGCCCAATAAATCAACGGTGACAAGTGGTTTGGGGTTATGATGGGCAAATAAATCATCATATCTTGGCACATCTTCATTGACGTAAAGCTTTTGAGTCATTCTGTCAAACACCGATGTCAATATATCACCTGACGGAGTGAACGTTTCACCGTCTTTGATTTTGAACAATAATGACAACCCACGTTCTATTCTTTCTACAAAATCGCCCAATCCGCAAATTTGAGCGATATCCGTGGCTTTTGAAGACCAAGGAGAAATGGTACCTGGTCTGGGTAAAACCTGAACAAACTCTTCTCCACGTTTGGCTTGACCTTCTCCAGTGGATAATTTAATCAATTCATCATTTAATGGATTCGAAGTGTCAACAGGGTTATCATAAGTCAACAAGATTTTCAACAACTCTAATTGTTTTTCATTCAATGGTTTCTTGAGGGAGACGTAGTGGGTGTATTGACTAGCAACTTCTTCAATTGAATTTGGCTTTTGAGATTTCTTCTCAATCTCTTGAATTAAATTATTAACTCTAAAAGGGGACAATGCGTTCGGTCCGGGTAAAACAAGGAAATTAGAGCTCATCGTGTGAGAAGTATATCAAGGGTATGGGACTCAAGTAAAGTGGGTGAAATGTTGCCAAGATGAGGCAAGTTGCGAGTTGGACAAACTACCAAAACTAAGATCAAAGCAGAGTCAATTCTTTAATTTTGGTGAAAAAAAAGACCCAAATTCAAACGAGATGATGCCCGTCCTGCATATTACAACTACGAAGCTTCACACCTTGGTGATTCACGAACAGCCTCAATGACGGCGGATTACAGGACAACACGATTTTCCATTTTGAATTGCAACTGAAGGAAAGTAGCTGTTTTGAGGCGTGTATCTTGTGTACATGTGAGAGCAGCTGCTGCCACGTGCTCAGCGCAATTGGTCAAGATGCCGCTCACATCAAAGTTTGTGACGGGTACAGATATCACGCCACAGTGATTGTAATGTAGCTACAGAATGTAAACTTGCATCTAGATAACGGCGCCTGAGACAATCAATGCTATGGCGAATGAACATGGCTTCTGTCGGTCAAGCCGCTCGTTTTCAACACAAAAAAAATAAAATGTAAAGGACTCTTTTATCTCATCTCCTCTTCTCTTCTTGATAACCCAAGCTTTCATCAGTATAATGGCTCAAGGGAATCTAAAGCTAAAATCCAAGGGTCCGGCAAGAGTCACCAAAAAGCAACAAAATCCGAAAAGAGCAGCTCCCAAAATCATCAAACCCAAAAAGCAAACAGCAAAAGAAGCACAAAAGTTGACCAAAATCCATCAAGGTCAGTTGATGAAAAGTACCGAGAAGTTGATTGCCAGTAGAGTAGGTCATTTGGAACTTTTGAAGGGAACAAGAAGGGAAATTGAGAAGGAAAATAAAGGTGATAAGAAAAAGAAATGAAGAGTGTTGAAGAGATATTGTCGAATTTTTCTCAAAATGAAAGTTTGGTGCAAGCTAGTGGTGCTAGAACCGTTGTTGATGTACAGGTGAATGTGATCTTCAAACAGTCCTGTGAGACGCAAAAGCCTGTCTTGTGTCTTCCACCACTCACTGCTCTTGATAGAGATACAATCAAGACACGAAAGCGCAAAAGAGAGTAACTTTTTATCAATTTTACATACATTGTTATATAGATGTCTATGTTGGAATAGATCTATACGAAGCATCTTCAGCTTCCATTTCTAAATTTCTCCTTTTGATCTCTTTTTCTTGAGACTTTACAAACCCAATTAATCCAGCACCAAACATTAATGTCAAGATAACCAAAATTGAATTCACTGGCGTTGGATTCATATGGAAATGCTCCTTGGTTATTCTATCCATAACTTGCTGCAAGATGTTACAAACCCCACTGATTGCAATGATTGCTCCATAAACAGTCCCAAAATTGTCATATCCAAACACTTTTGCACAAAAGTCCGAAACTGCAGTGTAGTAAAATGGACGGTAGATAACAAGAACTATGATGCCGGCATAAGTGCCTGGAATCCACGATAACAACCCCATGACTCCAATGAACAACGACATTCCTGTTAAAATATACAACACCGTCAAAGTTGATAAGTTATCCAAAATGAGACCGATGAATGGGATTGAACATAAACCACCCAATGGCAAAGCCAAATCGAAAAAATGGTTCACTGTTGTAGCAATCTCCTCATCACCTCCATACAAGTAGAGTATTTGAGCTTTGATTGTTGCAACAAAGAAATTTATACGCAACATTTGAATTGTGGTGAAAAATGTCATGAGTGAAAACCAAGGAGATTTCAATTGTTGTGATATCGAGTAACCATGTAAAACACCAAATACACCGCCAGATGATGACACCAACTTTGTATCTGCTTCTTGTTCATATGAAGATTTGATCGAGTTGTACGAATTTCTTGATAACGTCGATGCTCTTCGACTTACACCAGAAGGTCTTCTCATTAAAAGGGCAGTAGTTTCAGTAATCGTTGGTTGATAAAGATCATCTCTTGTAGAAATTGCACTTTCGCGATCTTCAGGATGCAACAAGTCATCATCTATTGGTCGCCCAGTTTCATCAATACCAGTTTCAGCAATCTTTGCCAATGTACCAACTGTCTTGTATGAATCTTTGGGCATGATAAACAACTGGCAAAGGAATATGAAAGCTGGCACTATCAAATACCCAGTGAAGAAGTGACTGATTGACAATTTACCAACACTGAAATAATACACCCGGTAGAGCAAAAACAAAGCCGACGATGAATCAAATGCGCCAGTTAACAAGGCCAATATGAGACCCGAGTTCTTGGGGAAACTGTTGGCTAACTGAAAGCAACTAATGAATACAAATGGACCACCCAAGGCCAACAAGGTATACCCAGTCAAGTATCCATCGAGATAAACCATCTTGTTTGCAAATTTCAAACTCAATGAAGCAAGAGCTAAAATGACAGACCCAATAACACCAGTAATTTTCGGTCCAAATGTATCTAATATAGATCCAACAGGTAATGCGCTAATGTTAGTTACCATACAAGCAATTGTGAATAAAAAGTTTAGTGATAAATCTTGATCAACACATTTAGTTTCAGTTGACTCTGTTTTAATATCACATTTGGATTCGTAGATGTGTTGTGATATCAAGATTGGTTTTAGTGCTGCAAATCCAAACACCGGTCCAGCTGCTGCTAAACACCAAAGAATGGCACACGCTACTTGAATTAGTCTTGTTGTCAAGGACGGAAGTTTGGACATTGCTGGCATGATTAAAGCCAGTGGTTAGGAAAAAAAAAATGCAAAGTACTTTAGCGAAAATGCAAGATGATGATACAAGATATTGTAGAATTCGCTTCTTTATAAAAAGATTGTGTTTTGAAAATATTCTTATGTATCAGTTGCGATTTAGTTAAAATGAATGGTCTTCCTTTTATTGTTGCTTATGGCGATCTCCGATTGTCATTCTATTAATTTTCCACTTTTGTGTGTTAATTGTCTTATCTGAGATTTGCTTTAATTAGAGACTACATTGTTTATACACGGATTTTTTTTGGCGACAGACCAACTATTTGATAAATCTAGCCCTCTCTTATAATACGAGGCATCTCTCTTAGTTTGTTTATTGATGATGTATATATTCAGAGCTTCTGGTAAAGCCAAAATCTCGTATTTCTAAAATGGCGATTTCTCTTCCTCGAATGCTCGGTACCTGTTTTGTGACCTTGTTACAATTAGGTACAAATGATGAATACAGATGGCAATCATGTTCAAGACGATGATTCCTCCCAATGCAAAGAGAAACCTCATCCATGGTTTATCGTAGATTGGAGTGCTTTTCAGATTAGATGTTTCAGATGAGTCTGAGTCTGAGTCTGATGAAGATGATGAAGAGTCGTCCCTCTTGGAAAAGTCAGCAGTCGTTGTTGGGGTTTCAACCACGTGGTTTTGAAAGTTTGCTGTGTCTTGCTCCTCCCTCTGCTTTGCATTTGAGTCTTGAACTTGATCGGCTTCTTGCATTGCATTAATCAGCTTGGCATCAATTATAACAGCTTTTCCAATATGGCTCAATCGTGTATGTGACTGATTGCTTGATAAGCTCGTTGGCTGAAGTGTTGTGCAACAAGTATACATCGCAATACCTAACAAGAGTAATGTTGCGAACCCTATCCTTAGGTATTTCAATTTGTTTGATCTGTGAGTACCTTCATTGCCCCATGTGTTGATGATAATTGCTTCCTTTTCACTCATTACTCTTATTACTCAGTGCAATTGGAAATGGTGATTCGATCTCTGCCCGGCCCCTTGAAATATGCTATAAATGGAATTGTAAATGGCTGTGTTTACAAATTGCACCAATTAGTATAAATTGTAATATGCACGACTTTTTTGCATTTTTCGAACCACAAAAACAAAAAGCCATCGAAATTTGATTTTTCACTTTCATCAAAACGAAAGGTGGGTCCATAACTTGTGATTACATTATACCACTCAGCTAACACAACAAGAGGGAGTACCACTAACAATGTCGGGAGTATTATTTGAAGATATGTTCACAGTGGACTCCACTGATCCAGGAAGATACAACAGAGTTTGTAGAATAACGGGGCATTCCTTAACATCAAAGGATATAACAATCACATTGGATATAAACAGTGAGCTATTCCCAGTTAAGGAGAATGATTCATTAACAATAACTTTAGCATCGACGCTAGGTAATGAAAGTTCAATGATTACGTCGAATGGGTCATGGAGACCACCAAAACAAGGAGAAAGGTCACTAGCTGATGATTACGATTATGTCATGTATGGAACTGTGTACAAATTCGAAGAGAATGCTGATAATGATAAGATGTCGGTATACATTTCATTTGGTGGGTTGTTGATGAGATTGGAAGGAGGTTACCGTTCTTTGAGTAACTTGAAACAAGAAAATGCATACATTTTGATACGTCATTATAATGATTTATAAATGGAAAAGCTGTAACGAATAGAGAAATAAAAAACAATTGTAATTTAGTAAAGCGGAAAGGTTTAGAGTAGAATCTTATGAAAGTAAACTTTCGTTCGTTTTGTATTGCTGTTTTGGGCCGTAAAATATTACGCTGATTCGTGTGGAATGCAAGCTGTCGTAATCTAAAGCTATACCAACTATCCGATAAATAAGCAGCAACAAGAAAATCTTTAACCAAAGATTGGATAAAATTCATCATACTTTTTCAAATAGTAACCAGTTGACAACCCACCCAAAAGTACCAATGCAAGTGGAATTGGTTTCTTGAAACCAGTTGAAGTAGCTCTTGATAAACCAGCAGCAAGTAATACCGAACTAGTGCCCAATGCCAATTCAAGCCCATAATTGGCGTTCTGATTCAACAAGTACCCTGAGATTCCGTATAAAGTAGAAACACCTAAACCAGCAACTAATGATGGAACCGAACCTTTGCGAAAGTAGCCCATGAGGCCACCAATCGCGCAAAGTCCAGATAAAGTGAAAGCTGGATGATCCAATCCCATATTATTTGTTGAGTATGTTGTATGTACAATTACGATGGATAAAATGTCAAAAACAAAATCCACCCCCTTCTTTAATTCCGACGGATTCGCTAATAATTTTCTTCTTCCGTAGACGATTCACGTGACAAACTCGACTGATTCTTTTTTTTATGGCTTCTTTTTTTTTTTTTTTTTCTCTCCTCCTCCTTTTCCACTACTAAACTCACACAAATGTTTTTGCTGAGCTTTTTCTTTTTTTAATTGGGTGATTAGGGTTACACAATTGTAGACTAGCAAAAATTGAGAGGTTTTTGCTTTGTTTGTGGGAAGACTATATTTGGTGAACTCTGGACGGAATAGAGGGAAGTCGAAAGAGATGAATGGTGGGAATTGCCATTCATCACCAGATTTTACCAGCCTTTAACCCACTTGCAAATGAAAATGAGAGTATTGTAGAGCGTCTTGTATTCACACACACTAAGGAAGCCAAACGGAGTAGGAAACGACTTACAAAAAGTGGTTTAAACCCCCGCTTTCACCTCTATTTCAAGTGTTAAGTTAGCTCCAGTTGTTTTCCCCCATCATCCAATAGAAACTTCTTTTTCGTTTAATGCAAATCATGAAAAAGAGTGAGGGAATTTGAACAGAACAGAAGGCAACACAGACAAAAAAATTTTCTTTTCCTATTTACTCTGGCTTCTATAATCAACACAGTAGGACGCCTTCTTCTACTAATATGCTATATATCATTAGTAGATATCATATATAAACTGCTTCCATACTCACCTTATACGACAACGGAAAGAAGAACATACATACATACATACATACATACATTGTGTGTTTGTGTGTGTGTGTGTGTGTGTGTGTGTGTGTGTGTATGATTCTATTTTATCATGTAGTACTGCATATAACCTAGTTTTTCTTTATTGAAATTTTTTTTTTTTTTTTTATTTTTTTCTGTCTCTCTTACTATATGCTGCACTGAAAGCAAGTTTGTGTATTATAAACAGATTGGGTTTATGTCTATGTTTGATCAAGAGAGAAAGAATGAGCATTGAAACGAACGAACTCGCCTCTCTCTTTCTCTCTTTGTCTAAATGAAATTGGGAAAGTAAAGAAAAGAATCACACAACATTGTAAGTAGAGGAAAAATTTATCAACCATATCACCTCAACTCAACTCCACTCAACTCAACTCAACTCAACTCAACTCATACCGCTCTTTATAAGCCGTTTAGTAAACTTTGCTGCATCAGAACTTTTGAAGGTGATCAACAAACCAGACTACTAATAGAGAAGAGTTTTACAAAAGATGAACATTTCATCTATGCTATCAAGTGATAGCACTACTACAACAACAACTACACCAGTGAAACAAGAACAACCATCTTATAGTAATGGATCTGCTCACGAGGTCTCTTCAAATGGTACGACGGGAGCATATCAACCGATTCAGAGCCCAGTTGGCTACCATCAACCAATTCAAACCCAACTTGGCCACCACCAACCAGGTTCACAACATGCCGAAACATCACAACCTGTGTATCCAACCAAGGATAACAACGGCTTTAATCAACCACCTCTTGAGCCTTTACCAACTTTATTCAAAGAAAATTCAATAGTGTCCAGCATACTACCACCAGTCAATACGTTGGCAGATTTCCCTGACATTACACCGCAAATTGATCAACAATACAAGTCGAAATTTCAATCCAACATTAACATCATTAACCAGTTGGACAGATACCAAAGATTAAGCCATGACTTGAAGTTGTTAAAATTTGATGAAGCCAAGTTGAACAACTACTTGATAAACACACATCAGTTTGCTGCCAATTATATCGATAGAGTTGTTGCTGAAGACATCTCTTCAAGAGCTAATAAGATCAGTGACACTAACAAAAATAAAGAGTTGGTACTTATTGATTATTCCAAACCATTGCATCACAATAGCACTAGAGGAAAAGAATACAAATGGGGATCCACAAGAGAAATACACAAGGTGGAGCATAAATCAAGAAAGAGAAAGCCAACAGAGGAGACAACTACAGCTAATGGTGTCGCAAACAATGGTAACAGCAACAACATGAAAATTGCTACTCCTCTGAATGGCTCTAATGGTCCCGTCCCCATTATGCCCAAAACTGCTGTACCACAGGAGATTATTGATTTAAATGTAAGGCGAAGCAGTCGTCCCAAAGCCAAGAGAAAGACATATGACGACGAAGGTGGGGAGTTTGACGAGGACTTGTATTTGGAAGAGGATGACAGTGAAGTTGGTACAACACCACAACCAGCAGGAGGCGATGTCAAGCGGTTGAAAGTGGAACCAGATACCAAACCAAAGTCAGGACAGACATCTAGTATGACTACGAAAGAACAGAGGGCATTTATGAGACAATACGACACTACTTATGTTGCTATTTGGAAGGATATGTCACGTAAGGATGGACCTAAAGTAAGCAGACTAATGCAACAATCAACTCAAGCGAAACTAATCAATTTGAAAAAAACGTGCCTTTTGGCTGCAAGGGAGGCCAAAAGGTGGCAATTGAGAAACACCAAGAATCAAAAGGATTTGACTACAAAAGCGAGAAGAGCAATGAGAGAAATGTTCAACTTTTGGAAACGTAATGAGAGGATTGAACGAGAATTGAAGAAGAAGCATGAAAAGGAATTGGTTGACAAGGCCAAGAAAGAAGAAGAGGATCGTGAAGCCAAACGTCAATCGAGAAAATTGAATTTTTTGATTACTCAAACCGAGTTGTACTCACATTTCATTGGTAAGAAAATCAAGACTGATGAAATTGAAGGTGCTGATTCTGATCCAACAATCAAACCACAATCAAAAGAACATTTGGATAAATTTGCAAACGTTGATGCGGCAAATAATGATATCCTGACGTTGGATTTCGATAATGACGATGAAGATGCATTGCATAGAGCAGCAGCACAAAATGCGCAAAGTGCATTGATGAATGCTCAAAACAAGGCTAAACAGTTTGATGATTCAGAGCCATTCAAGAATCCAGACACCAATGGAGAAGAGATGAATTTCCAAAACCCAACTTTGCTTGGGGATATTAGTATCGAACAACCAAAGATGTTAACGTGTACATTGAAAGAATACCAAATCAAGGGGTTAAACTGGTTGGCCAATTTATACGAACAGGGTATTAATGGTATTTTGGCCGATGAGATGGGTTTAGGTAAAACAGTACAGAGTATATCGGTGCTTGCATATTTGGCAGAAACCCATAACATATGGGGTCCATATTTGGTTGTTACCCCTTCATCAACGTTACATAATTGGCAGCAAGAGATTTCCCGATTTGTCCCACAATTTAAAGTTTTACCATACTGGGGTCACGCTAAAGATCGTAAGGTTTTACGTAAATTTTGGGATCGAAAATCATTGAGGTATGACAAGGATGCTCCATTCCATGTATTAGTTACATCATATCAGTTGATTGTTTCCGATATTGCTTATTTCCAAAAGATGAAGTGGCAATATATGATTTTGGATGAGGCACAAGCTATTAAGTCATCTCAATCTTCAAGATGGAAGTCACTTTTGTCATTGAGTTGTCGTAATAGGTTGTTGTTGACAGGTACCCCCATACAAAACTCGATGCAAGAATTGTGGGCATTGTTGCATTTTATAATGCCGACATTGTTTGATTCTCATGACGAATTTAGTGATTGGTTCTCCAAGGATATTGAAAGTCATGCACAATCAAATACTGGATTAGATGAGCAACAATTGAGAAGATTACACATGATTTTGAAACCTTTTATGTTGAGACGTATTAAAAAGAATGTTCAAAGTGAATTGGGTGATAAAGTGGAAATTGATTTATTCTGTGATTTAACCAATAGACAAAAGAAATATTATCAAATGTTGAAATCACAAATTTCAATTATGGATTTATTGGATGCAGCAAATTCAAATTCAGACGATTCAACCTCATTGGTTAATTTAGTGATGCAGTTTAGAAAAGTTTGTAATCATCCTGATTTATTTGAACGAGCTGACGTGAGATCGCCTTTTTCATTTGGAAAATTTGCTGAAACGAGCTCGTTTTTGAGAGAAGGTAATGATTTAGAGTATAGCTATTCCACCGAGAATGAAATCAACTATGAGTTGCCAAGATTGATTTACGATGAGTTGTTGACTCCTAATTTTGAAAAGAATGCTACGGATTCATTGTATGAAAGGTTTAACATATACAATGCTGTGAATGCCAAAGATTCGGGATGGGTTGATGGTGTTGGTACTTCACTAAGTGAGATGCAAACTATAGCTAAATCAAACGTTATTGAACGTGCTTTTGACTTGCACAAGTATACAACTGGATCACAAATTGGTAAAATCAACTATTTATATGAGGAAGAAGAGTATACGCCTCAGCACTCCAAATTACTAATTGTTGACAATAATAATTTAAACTTGACTTCATCTCGAGTATCCAATTCACCCATCCTAGCTGAACTTTGTTCAGTTTCTAAACCAGTGTATGATGAGATGTACTTGAATCGATTGGATCCAGCATATACACCAATAGCATCAGCTCCACCAGTCACAATCACATGTTCCTCAATCAATTTTGCCAATGAGTACCAAAACGAACTATTCAACCCCAAATTACGCTCATCACTAGCACCAATGTCATTGAATGAAGAGTACCGATTCATGCAAAACCAAATCCCCATTGATCAGTACCCGCCCACAAACATGTTGCCGCCATCAATCAATAAATTTATTGACTACTCAAACATTCGTATGCCCTCCATGGATAGATTTATTACCGAATCGGGTAAATTAGCCAAATTGGATGAATTGCTTGTCAATTTGAAACAACACGATCATCGTGTACTTATTTATTTCCAAATGACCAAGATGATGGATTTAATGGAAGAATACCTCACTTATCGTCAACACAAGTATATTCGACTCGATGGATCATCGAAATTGGATGATCGAAGGGATTTGGTCCACGACTGGCAAACCAAGCCAGAAATTTTTGTGTTTTTACTAAGTACAAGAGCTGGTGGATTGGGGATCAATTTAACCGCGGCTGATACGGTCATTTTTTACGATTCGGATTGGAACCCAACCATTGATTCACAAGCTATGGATCGTGCTCATCGATTGGGTCAAACGCGTCAAGTTACCGTTTATCGATTGTTGACGAGAAATACTATTGAAGAGAGAATGAGGGATCGTGCTAAGCAAAAGGAACAAGTGCAACAGGTTGTTATGGAGGGTAAGACCGGCAATGGTGGTGCCAATGATGGTGCTAATGGCGGCGCAGGCAGAGAAGAAACCAAGAGTTCGAGAAAGGATGCGGCGTTTTTGTTGCTTGGTGATGGTAATGAAGCATCGGACAATTGATGTAGTGAGAAAAGGGGGAGGTTGAAGTGTATAGATTTTAAGGAAAATGGTAAATGATGTTGTTTTGATTTAATTGGCATTTCTTCTTATTGGTTTTGAATAAGGATACATGTAGTTTTTAAAAAATGAAATATCTATAAAAGTGAGAGCAGTGAATGTTTATGTTCAGAATATATATTAATTATTTTGGGTTCAATTTGAATTCCAATTCCTTAAGGAATGAAGCACTGGGATGATGATCATTGGTGATATCACTAAGAGCAATATCATCATTGATAATTTTCGTGGCTCTATTGTTTCGTTTGCTAGTGTTTTCCTTCATCAATTGCTCATTCTCAGTTTCCAAATTGTAAATCTTTGTAAAGCTTGCCTCCAACTTCAACTTCAATTCCTCCTGAGTCATTCGACCAGGATTGGAATCATCATCAATAACCGACACATTGTTGTTGTCATTGAGTTGGTCATACCGCAGTTCATTGGGTGATTCATCAATATCAAAATCCATTTTGCCATCAATGTCTCCCTGAATTTGTGCTTGTGTTGATGTCCCTGCACCTGCTTCTGCATCGTCGCCATTATAGCTCGTCATTTGAGTTGATATCAAATCGGATATCCCCGATACATTACTCTTTACCGAATTCAACGAAAATCGATTTATATTTGTTGAATTGCGATTATTATTGTTTAATGAGTACCGATTATTTTTGGCTTTACTAGATATTAGTTGATCCAATGTCGACTTGTTGTAACTTTCAAATTGATTTGTTGGAAGTATGTTGATGTAATTGTCATCGTAGGACACTTTTGGTGGAGGGAGCAACCCTGAGGATACTGCTGCTGTTGGGGATGCCGCTACTGGCGCTTGCGCTTGCGCTGATGCTGACGCTGATGCTGACGCTGACGTAGACGATGATGATGAGTTTCGATTACCATTTGTAAATCCATTTGAAGATGCAATCAGTGTTTGACCACCATTTTCTTCAAATACAGTAAGAAGACCCAATTGCAAGCCAGTAGATAACCGTTTGTACTTTTTAGGCTTTGATGATGTGGTTGAGCTTCTCTCAGGTGTCCACTTTGCCGGGGAATCTATGGTGGTGTTGCCATTTGTAGTACCAGGTGGTGTTGGATTAGACGTTGCAACATTTGGTGGTAGTGAAAACCGCTTCTTTAACGAAGTGTTTTGAAATGACTTGAGATTGAAAGAAGCTGCTTGGTTTAGTCGTGGCGATGATGAAACAGTTGATTTGGGGGAATTTGCCACAGTATAATCAGGATTAATTTCTTGATTCAACTCAACAAAAGCTTGTTTGTGAAGCGTCTTTAGTTGATTCAATTCATCATTAAATTGCTGAAATATGGCTAGTTTTTCATACTGTTCCTCGGCATTGTCTAAACTCAATGATTGGTTATACTTGTTGAAATAGTTTAAATTATGAGCAAATTTATTAACTCGCGAAGTGAATTGAAACAATGTCAGGTGCAAATCGGGTGCTATATTTTCATCAATTGGTTGTGTTTGTTTTTGCGGCTGTGAAACTATTTCAACTTTATTAAACATGTTGTTTATGGTCTTTACTGAATCATTATGATCAGTTAGCACTTTACGTACAAGTTTCATTTTTGCAAAAACGGACAAGTTGCTCTCGACTTCGTCAACCTGAAATTGGTCCATCAAATTCAATGTAAAGAAATTGCTACTAGCATTTTCATTTATGGTAATCAATTGACAAATAAATAATTTTCTTAATTGATTGAATTTATTAATGTTGAAAATCACTTCATCAAGATCGTCTTGATCTTCATTGTCAAACTCCTGGGTTAAAATCCCCGTGTTGATGCTGTTAATAGTACAATATTGTTGAAACAAATCTCCATTGATATGTGGTAGTAATTTTACAACCAAGCTCCTCAATGTCAAATTTAAAAATGATAACGAGTTTAGTAAATGAGATGAATTTGCATTTCCTTGCACTAAATCCAATTTCTTACCCTTTAGCTTCACCATACTAAGTATCAAATTCTTATTGACAATATAATTGAATTTTAGAAAATCATTCAACAAGTTGAGGATTTTGTTTGTTTCAACAATAGTTTTGAATTTGCGTACTTTGATCAATTTTGATGACACAACAATAATGAACTTGAACAAGGTAAATTGCGATTCATGTTTCATATGATGTCGTCCTAAATAAGCAAATTGTTGTTGTTTTAATAAATAGATAATCAAGTTGATAACAAGTAGTATCAGTGTGAATGTGCTGTACCGACAACTAAATTTGACTTTGTAAAACGTGTTTAAAACAAGTAGTCTCGTCCCATCATCGTTGATGGTGAATTTCAAAAAGTTCAGTGGAGTCGATATAGGATTGGTCTTTAAAAGTTGTAAACTTGACTCATTTTTGGAAAGAATCATTGAATCCTCGAGCAAGTTTGATATAATGAGATTGTACTTGAACTTTTCCCAAAATTCACCCAACTTGTTTTCCATTGACATGTACTTGGCAATAAATCTTGACAATGTTTCTGTATTCGGATAAATGACATTACCAGAGTACTGACAATACTGTAGTAAATTCAACTGACTTGCTTGTGAGTGAGATCTATGAAGTGGGTGATGGTTTAATGTTTGATGATATTGATGGAATTGCAGGGAGGAGTTCAGATTGAGGGAACCTCTTCTTTTGAACGGCAGTTGCGACAGTGAATGCGGTTGCGAGTGGTGTGGAATGTAGGAGGGATGCGGTGGCAAAAAAGTGTCATCATGCAGAAGAGCACCACCACCGGCACTGTAGTTACTATAACTCAGCTGACGATTAGTCAATGATGGGGCAATTTGTGATGGTGGGTTTGTATGTATTGTGGTTGTAGATGATGCAGTAGGAGACAAGTAATTGGAAAACGTTGTACCCAATGCTGAAGTTGGTGTGAGGTCTTCCTCGATCCCCCAATCACTAACCTCTGAATTTAGATTGAGCTTGGCATCTTGGTGTGGATGTGGATGTGGATGTGGATGCTGTTGTTGTTGTTGTTGTTGTTGTTGTTGTTGTTCCTTTGTTGGATTCTGTTTGTAGATGAAGTTACTTGACAATGGGTTGAATCTATCGAAATTCATATTGTGATGGTAGTAGTGGTGGATACGTTAGTGGAACCACACACACAGTGCACGCATATGAAGGAAAAGGCACACCGACGCAAAAAAAAAAAGAAAAAAAAAAAAAGAAACTTCTTTGATGGGAATGATAACAATAATAGCCTTTTGGTATTTACGTTGTTGTTGTTATTGATAGACTCAGTCCAGCTGGTGTATCTAGTGTTTGTGCCCTCCCCACAAACACTTGTTCTTTTCCGAGTATTATAGTGTGCTGCCAAAAAAAAAACAAACAAACAAACAGAAAAAAGAGAGAAAAAAAGAAAAAGAAAAAAAGAGACAGGAAGAGAGAAGTATAATAGAATAGGGTTTGATTTGAGGTTTTTTGGTTACTTTGTGTGTTTTGTTTTGATTTTTAGGAGACAGAGAAAGAAAAAAGACAAGGAGTAGTGCAGTTGGAGTCAATTTATTCTATGCACTCCCCCCCACATTTCTTATACTTTATACTTAATACTTTATCTTCTGCTTCTGCTTCTGTTTCTGCTTCTGCTTCCGCTTCCGCTTGTGCTTGTGCTTGTGCTTGTGCTTGTGCTTGTGCTTGTGCTTGTGCTTGTGCTTGTGCTTCTTTACTAAACAATGCGCTTTTTGCTCTTTTTTATTTTTTTATTTTTTTTATGTTAGAAGAAAAACAAAACAAAACAAAACAAAACAAACTAATTGCGTAAAGAGGGGCAGCATATGATAAATTTATTATAACTAATGTACACAATATTCATTCGCTATATGCACAATCTTTTAACCAAATGTAATTTAGCCCGAATCTGTAGTTTTATATATATATATATATATATAGAGAGAGAGAGAGACATATATAACAAAATCATGCACTGTATGTAAGTAACAGAAAGGAATGTACTCTAGTCCATATATTGAATTGTTATGGGATCCGCTAATGGCATGATTCATTGTATGTGTATATATCCATGGAAAAGCTAATCTACACCACTATAATCAATGCTTTTGTTCAGTCGGCCTCTATATTAGCAAATCCACTCTATACAGAAAATGAAGACAAAATGTAGCTTTTAAAGGAAATCCTAGTCAAATCCTGGACCAGAGCCCATTGAACTTAACCAATCTTTTCGTAACGTGTCTCCAATATCTTCCAATTTGGAATCCAAATCCATCACACCACTGCTATTACCACCATTACCGTTATTTCCGAAATTACTATTCCCCATCCCATGTTCATTGAATACGTTCTCAACATCAAGATCTATCGGTTTGAAATCATCAAGCAAGATGTTTGACGCAAAAAATGAGTCGTCAATAACATTATCGCCTGCAGATACTTGACCTAGATCTTGAGACACTTGTGAGTTGATTGCCAATTGGTGTAGAGGTTGTTGTTGCAGTCCTGACTGGCTTTGTGGCCCAACTTGTCCATTAGTCTGTGGGAGTTGCTGTTGTTGTTGTAGCAATAATTGCGGATTTGTTACACCACTCATGGGAGGGTTCAGAGTCTGATTCGAAGGAAACATTGCACCCAACTGAGCATTGCCACTATTTGGGGGTACCCGTTGCTGTGGTTGCTGTGGTTGCTGTGGTTGCTGTTGCTGCTGTTGCTGCTGTGGTTGCTGTTGCTGCTGTTGCTGCTGTTGTTGTTGTTGTAAGAATCTCTGTCTTTGTAAATTATTCTGATTCTCCATTTGTAATAGTGTCATCTGATAAGCATCGAGCGATTGGATATTTCTTTTGGAAACAGACGGTTGGCTTTGTGGATTTACATTTGATTGAATAGGTCCTTGGTTTTGATTACTACTAGTTGTCTGCTGACCAAACGAGTTTCCTTGCGTCGGTGTTTGAGTGGTTGATCCCAGAGCTTGGTCTTTATTCTGCTGAGATGGTGGTAGTGGTGGTTGCAGTGATTGTTGCGTACGAGGATTAGCTTGCGCTGAAATAGAAGCCTTATTTGTTTTTGTACTTTGCTGTGGTGTAGGTCTTGTCTGTTGCTGTTGTTGCGGGAATGGCTGTGTATTAGTCGTATTATGTTGCTGATTTATTTGATTATTAGAAACATTGAATCCCCGTAATTGTGCTTGTTGTGCTTGTTGTTGCGCCTGCTGTTGCACTTGCTGTTGCATTAACGCCTGTTGCTGGAATTGCATCTTCAATTGCTGTAGCCTAGCTTGTTGCTGTATTTGATTAATGTTAGCTGGGATAATGTTATTCAGTTGATTGTACGAATTTGTTTTTGACATATTGAGATTTGCTGGTGAGTTCTTTTGAGTGGGAGATGGCCCATTTTCGTTGGTTTCGTCAGTGTGGGTTTTAGCTTTAGCATTTGATCTTCGACGCTGTTGTTGTTGTTGTTGTTGTTGTTGTTGTTGTTGTTGTTGTTGTTGTTGTTGTTGTTGTTGTTGTTGTAGTGGTCCATTTTGTTGCGACCTCGAACGTTGTGGTCCATTCGGCTTCAGAGTCTGTTGCGGAATCTGGGGCCGTGCAACACCAATAGGTGGACCTGGAGGATTCGCTGCTTGTGGCGTTGGTGGAACTGAGGGATTTTGTTGCAGAAGAAGTGGTGGTTGATTCTGATGGGGTGGGAGCATTTGTGGAGCATTTTGCATCTGTTGTTGAGCTCGCTGGAAGGCAACCGGCTGTTGTTGTTGTTGTTGTTGTTGTTGTTGTTGTTGTTGTTGCTGCTGTTGTTGTAAATGATGTTCTTGTTGTCTCTGAACCATCCTTTGTTGCAAAAGTAGCTGTTGTTGTGGAGACGGTATGGTATAGTTGTTAAGTACCTGATTTAACTCTGGGTTTATAGAACTTTGTAAACTCCACAACATATTCCACCATTCATACAAGAACTCATCATCTGTCAGTAATTCGTTCTGCTGTAGCTGAGTAGGACGAGCCTGCTTAGTTTCATTGAGTAAAGATTGTGCCGATTCATCAAGCCCATTACTTTTCAAATATAGATACAACTGGCTAATTAATAGTTGTTGTGGGGATTTCGATGTTGTCATTGATGACGATGATGATGATGATGACGGTGTTTAAGTGGGGTGAGAGATTTGGTTAATTTTCATAAAACTGAAAATGAAAAAAAAAAAAAAAAAAGTATGGTCAACCTTTTTTGCCAATTCCAAGAGTATAGCCAGTATATGTAGTGTAGGAGATGCAACGAATGGAATGGAGTGTTCAATGCTCTTGTGTCTTTTCTCTTCGACTGGATTGTCTAATGACGGGGGTGGGTGAACTTTAGAATACAAACTTTTGTTTCTTTAAAGAATACAAAAGTATAATTTTTTTTAAACTTGGGATATTATTATCATGTATAATGGACTAATTATGGCTCTTAACCGTATATATACTGCATATTGTTTGCAACCAAAAATCAAAAAAAGTAAGGGAAGAGATGGGAATAACGCAATCATTACACAGGCAAGGTGGGTCTGTGTTAGTGATTTGGAAATTTGTATCAACAGCAGAATAGGGGTTGCCAAACTTCGTAATCTAAACATACTCTTGCATTGCGATAGTGAGATCGTTGTTGGAATGACATTAAAAGGCGGTTTCAGTTGAAAGAAAAAAAAAAAAAGTCATGTGAAAAATTTAAACGATTTACGAAAATGTAGCTACCAAACGATTTGAATCGAATGAGAGTTTTGACAGATACGGCTAATTGTGTGTATAGAGTGTCCTCACTACTTTGGTTGAAGTAAGCTGGTAGATTTTGTGGAATCATCACCTATGTCTTGTATGCAAGTCGAAATTAGTTTCGTAGCGAATAGATCTACAGTGGTCCACTTGGTGAAGTGGTGAAGTGGTGAAGAAGTGGTGAATGATGCAGTTCAAATACCTCGCATGCTTGAAAGCAATAAGAGCCTATCTAACTCACTAGCTTAAAACCACTCATCTGAAATAGTAGCATAATGTTCTTTCATGGTTTCCTCCAACTGCAGAATTGCGTTGATTTTCTACTTTTGCCGCGATGCGTTTTTGTATAATTCCGTATTCTGGTCAAGCTAGAGTGGTATCTTCAGTCACCAGGCACAAGAGATCCTCTGAAGTGGTTTTACCACAGCAATATTCGGTTCTACTCTATTCCCCAAGACTGCTCATTGGAAACAACCAAGTGAATACTTTGATTATCGTAAAATATATATATATATATAAGCATAGAAATTTACAACCTGTTTCCCAAATTGACATGCACAGCTTTCGCTTGAGTGTACATGTCCAAACCATACTCACCCAATTCTCTACCAACACCAGACATCTTGACACCACCGAATGGAATATGAACATCAGAATCGTTGGATGAATTGATCCACACCATACCTGACTCAATCTCAGAAGCCATAGTGTGAGCAGCAACTAAATCACGAGTGAAAATGGCTGCACCTAGTCCATATTCGGTACCATTGGCCAATTCAACTGCTTCTTCATCAGTGTTAAATTTACCAACAGATACAACTGGGCCAAAAATTTCCTCATTTACAATTCTCATTGATGGTTTAATATCAGCAAAAATTGTTGGTTTGATGAAAAAACCCTTTGATAATTCGCCTTCAGTGTTTTTCTCACCACCCAATACAACTCTAGCACCTTCTTGCTTACCAATTTCGAGATACTTCAACACCTTGTCACGTTGTTGCTCGGAAACTTGAGGTCCAACAATTACTTTTGAATCAAACATTGTACCTTGCTTGTACTCTTTTTGAACATGGTCGGATAAAGCAGTGAGAAATTTCTCGTAAATCGATTCATGGACATAAATACGTGAATTTGCAGTACAAATTTGACCTTGATTGGACATGATCCCAACAGCTGCCCATTTCACAGCTTGATCCAATTCGGCATCTGCTCGAACAATCAATGGTGACTTACCTCCGCATTCCAAGGTGACCGCCTTCATAGTGTCAGCAGCAGTTTTGGCAATCAATTTACCAGTAGCTGTAGATCCAGTAAATGCAATCTTGGCAACATCAGGATGTACACACAATGCAGTACCAGCAGTCTTTCCAAAACCTGAAATGATATTGACAACACCTGGTGGGAATCCAACATCTTTAATCAATTGTGCAACATACAACATTGACAATGGAGTAATCTCTGAAGTTTTCAAAACAACACAATTACCAGCGGCCAAAGCTGGTGCCAATTTCCAAGCAGACATAGCCAATGGATAGTTCCAAGGAACAATTTGGCCAACAACACCCAATGGTTCATGGACAGTGTATGCCAATTTCTTGGGATCATTTTGAATAACTTTCCCAGTAACTTTATCAGCCCAGCCAGCATAATACCTAAAAGTATCAACACAAATGTCAATATCATAAACGGCATTTTGCTCTTTAGGTTTTCCTGAATCCCAAGCTTCAATTGATCCCAACAAATCTCTTTGTTCAACCATTTTGTCGGCCAATTTATTCAACAAGAGACCTCTATCTACCCCAGTCACCTTTTTCCATGACTTGTACGCGTCTTTGGCGGCCTTGACTGCAACATCAACATCTTCGGCTTCAGCAGCATAAACAGTCCCATTGATTTCACCGGTGGCAGGGTTTATTGATTCCAAAGTGTGTTGGCCTTTTGATTTAACAAATTCGTTATTGATGAATAAACCAGTGGGCAAGACAAATTTTTGTCCATCTGGTAAAGTAACTTGCTGTTCTAATGGAGCTGACATGAGGATGTAAAGTTATATTGAATATTTAGCGAAAAAGGTGCAATTGAATTGAAATGAATAAAACTAGGAGAACGTTGGTTTAGGAGTTGAGTTGTAATTTATAGCATTTGATATTTTTTCTTTGGGGTAAAAGAAAATTCGTTTGAATGGATGTGTATTGATTATATTTCGAGCTTTTGTGTCAGTCTCAAGCGCATTTGATAGCTGAATTAGGAAAAAGGAGAGAGAAAGGAATGAAATTTGTCTTGTTTATAGGCTAATAATTCCCACTTGAGGAACACATATTCCGCATTTTAGAGCTAAATGCATGTCGGGGCCGAAAACCACGTAATTCAACTTCAATCTGCATACTGAAGTTCAAACTTTGTTAGGCAGGTACCATTTTATTAAGATTCACATTGCTCTCGGGTCTAGACGCACTCAATTTCTGTCGCCTACGTGGCTAGTCTCGGCACGCAAATAGCCACCGATAATTTGTATA
Organism: Lodderomyces parapsilosis; assembly: GCF_000182765.1. Taxonomy (NCBI): domain Eukaryota; kingdom Fungi; phylum Ascomycota; class Pichiomycetes; order Serinales; family Debaryomycetaceae; genus Lodderomyces; species Lodderomyces parapsilosis. Next base: position 803,534 of record NW_023503281.1, on the reverse strand, counting down.
AACTTGCGTCTACTCGAGCTCTCCTTCCAATCAAGTCATCTAAGCATCCTGTATCGGTTGCCGGTTCAAGCGACACAACATTTCATACTCTTTTAATGTTCCTCGCTTAGCAGCAATTCGACTCCTGCTTGGTACTAAAAGATTCTTTGACATCTTCCCTCGACTGTGATTTGAGCATAGGTAGAGCCAAATGGACCGTTAAGACGTGGTGCACACAAATTTAAAAGCAATCTGGGTATTACATTGTCTTCGTAACCTAAATCGTTACTGCCCTCACACTACTGATAATGTTTTTGCTTACTTGCTCTGACTTGCCAATCAGCAAACGAATGCTACTGTTTTCTCTTTCCCAATAACGGACATGGGGTCCATAACGGTGAAAATATAAATGAGAGATATCTCACTGTTGCATTTCGGAGTTCGTTGCTACCATTTAATCGCACGGCATTAAAATTTTAGTTTTCGAGATCCATTTTTTTTTTTTGATTGCAATAATACTGTTCTACAATAATAGATGATGGACTTGTCAGTGTTCACACAGCAAAGTCCCGCCCACAATGACTTCCGCAGTGATACATTCACCACTCCTACTGCATCCATGATTAATTCATTAGCCACAACCACCCTTGGAGATGCCGTTTATAATGAAGATTCCAAAACGATTGAGTTGGAAAAGAAAGTAGCCGAAATGACTGGTAAAGAAGCGGGGTTGTATTGCGTGAGTGGTACCTTGTCCAATCAATTGGCCATGAGGGTGAACTTAATGCAGCCTCCTTATAGTGTGATGTGTGATTATCGTGGGCATGTTTACGTGCACGAAGCTGGAGGCATGTCCACGTTAACGCAAGCCATGGCACAACCAATCAAACCCAAGAATGGCATCCACTTGACTTTGGAGGATGATATCTTGCCCAATTTTATTCCTGATGATGGAGAGATACATGGTGCACCGACAAAATTGATTTGTCTTGAGAATACATTGCATGGGATGATTTTTCCCTTGGATGAGATTAAAAAGATTTCCCAGTTCTGTAAGGAAAACAATGTCAAGTTACATTTGGATGGGGCCAGATTGTGGAATGCGAGTGTGGCTACTGGGATCTCATTGAAGGAGTACAGCCATTATTTCGATAGCGTTTCTCTATGTTTGTCAAAAACATTGGGTGCACCTATTGGAACAGTGTTGGTTGGCGACAAGAAGTTCATATTGAAAGCCAATCATTTCAAGAAACAAAATGGAGGTGGTATCAGACAAAGTGGATTATTAGCTAGTATGGCCATTGTTGCCATCGATGAAAATTTTACCAAGTTGCAAAAAACCCACGATATGGCAAAGGAATTGGGAGACTTGTGCAAACAAAAGGGCATCCTTTTGGAACATCCGGTGGATACGAATTTTGTGTTCGTTGATATTGCTGCAAACAAGATGAATCCTGATAAATTGATTGAGATAAGTGACAAGTACGGAGTCAAGATTTATTCGGGACGAGTTTCTTTCCATTATCAGATTTCTCAAGAGTCGTTCGAAAAGGCAAAGAAAGTGATTGTAGAGGCATTTGAGTTTGCGAAAGAGCATCCATATGAAGAATCCCACAATTTCAAGTTTTATACTGCTGAGAATAAATAGAAATTCATATATTAAGCAGTGTTCGCTTTTGTAAACGAAAAATAAAATGTAAACGAAGAAATACGTAAAATCCCACCAACCCTTTACCCAACAATCGTGCCAAAATTTAGTGAAAAGGCTCAAAAAAGATAGAAACGGACAGAGGCTCTTCACTTGGCCTTGTCAACCCACTCGCAGTCGGTGAAAGCTGGAAATAAGCTCTCTACACGCTCTCACGCGTTAACGCACGATATATACCATACCACTTTACAATACTACATCAATAATGGGCCGAATTAAGTCCTAGGCTATGTTGGGCTCCAATTTTTTACTCCTCCTCAAGAGAGGCATTGTGTCAAATGTGGTTGAAAGAGCAATGATCGGACACCCTATTTCTTAGACAAGTTTAATTCGGGTTGGAAGCGCATTTTTGAATCACATAAAAAAATCGCTTGGGAAATACCATGTTGGCCGAACCTGGGCAACTAAATTCTTTCAAAGGCACCCTGATGTCAAGAAGTGTAAATTTCAGATTAACTGCAACAAGAGGTCTGCGGCCGGGAACTATTATAGCATTGCAAGTTGGTTTGATAGGTTCGATGAGATGAGAACTACATTAGGAGTACATAGCAATAAAATTTTCAGTATGGAGAGACCATGGTAAACTTTGGTGCCGAGGGTGATGAATATTCTATCCTACCTGCGGATTCGGATGGGGTCGGGCGTGCAGACAGCAACGGTACCGATTTTTGTACCGTTATTGAATCGATTGGAAGGAACAAAAAAGCATTGGCACCAGACATTATCTTTCGTGGTAAGGAACTCCACAAAGACAGGTTTTCAAGTGATGTACGGGGTAATTGGGTATTTCACTTGTCATATGAAGGTGGGAGTTATCAATGTCTTGCTGTTGATTGGTTGAATAAAATATTCATTCCTAATACTGATGCTGGCCCTAATAAGGAGCCTGTAATGCTCGTTCTTGACGGCCACAGCTCCCACGATTCTATCGTATTCGATGATACGTGCAAGACCAACAGCATACACTTGATTCTAATCAATCCTCATATATCGCACATTTGTCAACCATGTGATCAATAACCTTTCTCAGCACTAAAAGCAGGCTATCGAAAGAAATTCAGTCATGTCGATTATAACACCCCATTTTCTGAACGCGATAAAGCGATCTTTCTTTGCACTTACAAAGATGTCAAAGATAATACGTTTTTGTCTGCTGTCATCAAGGAGGGTTGGGAAAAGTTGTTTTTGCAACCATTTTGTCCTGAACAAGTGCTCAACTTGAAATGCATCAAAGGCTGGCCAAATGATGGAAGCATAGAGCTAGACACATCTCATCTTGTAGAGGAAGACAAGACGTACCATTCTACAGGAGGGGAACCGATGGTAAGGTCTTAGTTCAAGACTTTGGGGACACGGAAAGAGAGCGTTTTCATCTTTTCGACAAATTGGTACAAAGTTATCTTTCTACCAAGGAAGAAGCCACTCAACTTGAATTGCAGGTGATAGCAATGTTTCAGGAGAGGTAGGACCCTTCTGCGAGTCAAATGATTATACCTGGACTTTCTCCAAAACGTGATGGAATCTCTGGGCACTCTGGTAATGAAATTAATTCTATCCAAAATGGTCGGAATAAGATGAGCTTTGCAAAGCTCATGAAAATGCAGAGTTAATATTTACTCTTTGCTTTTTTTTCAATCAGATCCCAAACAATTAACATTAACAATGTTTAAATATTTGTAGCTTTTCACCCACGTCGCGTAATTTTAGAGTTGAATTTATGAGATTTTTCGATATAAGCTTCCTTTCTTGCGCAGAGGTTGTACCAAAAAAAAAAAAAAAAAAAAAGTTGAACTTCATTTCTTCATCAACTTAGTGTATGGCTCCACTCTATGACTTTGCAAAGAATATTATTGTGGTGATTACTAAAATCACACCCGAGCTAGTTGAGTTTCTACAAGATGATTTCAATTTTGAGTTGGTGTTGAGGTTACTTGATAATCTTAAGTTACAAGCAAAGGTTCGACAATTAAAGGCACCACTCAGGTATAAACAGTTGATTGCAAACTTGTTCACCAAGTATGTTTTGAACAGGGCCTTAGACAAACCACAGTTTGAAGACTTGGCATTAAAGTATAGCAACTATGGGAAACCTTCCATCGAAGGGCTTGAGTTCAACACTTCCACGTCGAATGATATCATTGCCATCGCTGTTCACACATCACCAATTGGAATGGATTTATCGCACGCTGTACAGAATGTATCATCAAAGGATTATAGAATTCAGTTTGAGCCAATGTTTCATAAGTTTGAATTGAGCCAGCTCGACTCGTACTTCAAGTTCAATCATTTTTGGACTTTGAAAGAGGCATTTACCAAGTTGATTGGGTCTGGGTTGAATGTGGAGTTGGCTGACTTTTATTTCACGATGGGCCCTGATGAAGAGTTTATTGAAGACAACTATTGTGTGATTAAATGCCACCTGGGCAGTGGTGAGTTGATTGTGAAATGGTATGACCAAATTGCAACCAATGCAGAAAAATTGTTCCAAAAGAAGAATGAATTTGTTAATAGTCTCACTAATGAGTTTTATTGCTACAGCACTGTCATTGAAAGAGCACGCGATGGTCGATTACCAGTTATTTGCTCTCTCGTCACACAAGAGCAGATTGCAAAGATTAAAACCTTTGAGGTTGATTTTTTAGCAGTCTTGCAGCGTCAACTACAGAGCTGACAGAAACTTATACTTCTTATGTTGGATCACACAGAATTAAATACAAAAAATTATTAGTAAAAGATTATAAACTGTAATCTAACTTTGATATAGAGAACGGAAAAACAAAAACTAAAACTCTTAAATCAACAAAGCACCGACAATAGCACCGAAGGCAACCATTCCGGCACCTGGGTTGGTCAAAAGACCGTTACCAGCATTTGAGGAGGAACTTTCACTGTCACTTCCACCGCCAGTGGAGTTACCATTGGAGCCACCAGCACCACCGGTTGAGTTTCCACCGGATCCACCAGCACCACCGGTTGAGTTTCCACCGGATCCACCTCCAACTACGGCTCCTGAATCATCAGTTTCTTCTGAGTCATCAGTAGCGGTTGAGTCGTCAGTTTCTTCTGAGTCATCAGTAGCGGTTGATTCATCAGTTTCATCAGATCCACCATCAGTAGCGGTAGAGTCGTCAGTCTCTTCTTCTCCTCCTTCGGTGGCAGTTGAGTCATCAGTATCTTCAGCACCACCTTCAGTAGCGGTAGAGTCATCGGTTTCTTCTTCTCCTCCTTCAGTGGCGGTGGAGTCATCGGTGTCTTCAGCACCACCTTCGGTAGCCGTTGAGTCATCGGTGTCTTCAGCACCACCTTCGGTAGCCGTTGAGTCATCAGTGTCTTCAGCACCACCTTCGGTAGCAGTTGAGTCATCGGTAGCTTCAGCGTCATCAGTACCGGCGCCAGCACCAGAGTCATCAGTTGCAGTTGAGTCATCGGTAGCATCTGCATCAGTTGCAGTAGCTGTGTCTACAGATGAGTCTTCGTCAGCTCTCTTGACAACACCTAATTTCTTTGAACCATCGAATGCCTTGGCGTTAACAGAAAGAATGGCGGAACAAATAATCGTCAAAGTTGTGACCTTCATATTGTAGTAGTAATAAACTTGTTAGTTGATTGGGATTATAAGGTTGTAGCGATAAAGCGTTGAAGAGGAGAAGAAAGAAAAGTGAGTTAAAGCTGTGCCTTTGTCAATGTGGGAATTATAGGTGGCTATTTATACTTTAACGCAAAGAGCAAACTTTATCATAACGCGTCAATTGTTCCAAAAAGAGCAACAAGAATACAAAAAATGTGTATGTGTATGTGTGTGTGTGACATTAGTCGTGACCCACATTGTACATTGTATTGTGTTATAATGTATGATGAAATAAAAAATGGGCAAATTAGTCTTTCAATATGGTTATTGTAGTATTGAAACTAAGGTAAAATTGTGGTTGTGAAAATAACAAAAGTGAATGTGACACAAAAATAGTTTATTACACACACACCCCCTATTACGAAATAGTTATGTATAACCAGTACACCACCAGACACACACATACTACACACACACGAGTTGTAACTTAAAGAAATAAAAGTTAGATCTTCATTTTGGCCCCCTTTTTCTCATTCTATAGATGTCGTACTACTTCATGTAGTCGCAAGCCTTCAAATTCTAGATGGTCAATGGTGTGGGTATGTTTTTTTTTTTATTCTTTTGTGAGATCCCACGTTTTCAGGGACACACCCAAAAAAAAAAAAAAACAGAGAGAGTTACAATCAAAGTGGGATACAACTACGTTGAAAACTGTGGAGAACAGAGGTAACTACTTCCCAACAAACTACTCTTTTCACACAGCCCCGCTAGCATTCGCCATACTAAGGTACCAAAAAATATATAGTGAGGCTATGTTATCATAACTACTCACAGAATGTACAATCCGTCTTTGCCCCAATTGTAGCTACATTTAATCCCAAAAGGGAAAGATAAAAGAAGGTTGTTTTCTGGAATTTAGCGACTAAAACAATAGCTACACACCCCCACATACACATATACATTCACACTCGTGGGAGAGTGGCCCACGTTTTCTCTCATGATTAAGTTCAAATAATAAAAAAAAAGATCTACCCACGAGGTCGATTTCGAAGAAAAGAAAAAAATAAAAAACATGTGTGTATTCCTGTGTATAAGAAAACCCACTATGCATACCTTCTTTTAATAGAATTTTTTGGTTTATTAATAAAACAAAATGTCACATTTTCAACGTTTGCTCCGTTCCATATATAGAAGAGCAATGGTCGAGACGTCATAAAAGAAGTAGAAAGAGCGTTATAGCTCAGTTTCACAAATTTACCCTGTTTATTTTTTGTCTCTTGTCTATCCCGACGTCGGAGATGTAAAATAAGGTAAACACGCACTTTAGCGCAATATAGAAGCGAGAGCAAAAACGACAAATTACACGAAAGATGGGATAAAAAAAGCCCAGATAATTGGAGAAAACAATGGATAGTTCACTTTATAATCAAACAGCGAAAAGAGTATTTTGATTGTGTGTGTGTATGTTGCGTTATTGTATATTTGTGTGGCTTCTATTTTTTTCTTTTTGACCATGTGGGCCATGGCCTCAAACCGTTATTCTATTTTCAATTCTGTCTGTCGTGAAACAATAAAAAATGACATCATTATAGAGCACGACAATCAGCTCGTCAAGAAAAAAAAAAAAAATCACTTCAGTTAAATCGAGACGTGTAATAACAAAAATAAACTAATTTTCTAGATATTCCCCTCTTATTTCATGTCATTATTACATGCTAAACATGAAAGATTCTTCAACAGGTGTTTAACTGCACTACCTTCAAGTGCAGCATCAGAAGATTCAAACAAATTAGCTATCATATTCTTTTGTCTACAGGGATTGCAACTTTTGAAAAAGCTACAGTTTACAAAAGAGGAGTGCCAATTCCATAAAGAGTACTTATGGAAGCTGTTTTATATTGAAAAAGATTCATATTCGACGTTCCGATCCACACCGTATTTCAGTCATGCTGGCGAAGATTACGATTACGGTAGCATATCTGCATGCTTTTTTGCATTGGCGAGTTTAATTACTCTAAAATCAGACTTGAAACAATTGAATAAGTCAAAATTGATGAGATATTTGATAAAATGCCAAGTTGATGCAGGGCCCGATAAGGGAGGGTTTGTACCATTTTACAATGAATATGGATTTGGTGAACCAGATTTGCGACAATGTTACATGGCTTTACTAGTACGACAATTGCTCATCTGTCATGAAGATATGAAAGAGGACATTGATTTGAAGTCGCTAAAGGAGTTCATCCTAGGTAGGTTGAATGGCAATGGTGGATTCAGTTCTCGGTTAATGGACGAAGCGCATCTTGGGTTTACGTTTTGCGCAATCGCATCTCTCAAACTTCTCAATTTCCCCATCGAGGATCTCAAAACTACTCAAAACTGGCTTCTTCATAGACAAATTGATTATCCTGAGCTGCTTTATTCAGATATCAACTACGGATACTTCCAAAAACTGGATATTGGTGCCTTCAACGGAAGAGAAAACAAACTCGGTGATACTTGCTATTCTTGGTGGTCCACAGGTAGCTTATACTTGATGGATTCATCAAATCTATCACTATTGAACATATCACAAGCGGAAAAGTTTCTTTTAGATTGTACACAAAATACAATCGTGGGTGGATTCGCTTCACGACCAGAGGCAACGCCAGATCCTATGCACTCTTGTTTGGCACTTGCAAGTTTATCATTGTGGAATCACCGCAAGTACAATTTAGATGAAATTGACCCTGTTTTTGTTGTGTCAAGAAATGTTCTTGACAAATATAGGTTAAATCCGAAAGAGTAATTATATCCGTGCACGTGACTCGCTTACTTTCTTATGACAGCTCTTTTTTTAAAAAAAATTCCCTCGCTTTATTTTCTTTGCCCAGTAATCCAAGAGATATTCTTTTTCACACATTCAAAGGTGCAGCAGCAGATATATCCTGATCTGAAAATTTTCCACCACCAAGTCACCAGGTCCATTCACACCCAACCCGCTATTTCATAACTTTTTTTTTTGCAACTCCCCAACTTACACATGGTCTTTAAATGTCTTCGATAGCAACTTCGGACCCCACACATTATGATAAGTCGACACTGGCAACAACAACGAAGAAGTCCGTAACTGCAAAATCACCCGATGCAACGGCACATCTATTGGCTGGGGCATCTGCTGGACTAATTTCAGCAATCACACTTCAACCGTTCGATTTATTGAAAACCAGATTGCAGCAACAACAGTTCACAAACAAACATGAAGTAAGAACATCGCTCGTCAAGGAGTTGAAAAAATTGACGAAAATAAAGGACTTGTGGCGGGGCACACTACCATCAGCACTTCGAACTTCAATTGGTGCTGGTCTATACTTTACCACATTATCCAAAATGAGGTCAGCTTGGGCCATGTACAAGGAAAAACGTAATGGGAAAATTGACATAAAATCGGAATCCTCAATATTACCCAAATTAACACCAATGGAGAATTTAACCACTGGCTTTGTCGCAAGAGCAATTGTTGGGTACATAACAATGCCTATAACCGTTTTAAAGACACGATTCGAGAGTAATTTGTACAATTACAATTCAATGTACGAAGGAATCCTGGGGGTATACTTAGATAAAACAAGTTTGCAACCAGATGGACAACCGAAAATTCCACCACTGCAAGGTTCAATCAAGAATTTCTTTCGAGGCTCCACTGCCACTTTGATAAGAGATTGTCCATATGCTGGATTGTACGTGCTAACTTACGAACTGTTTAAAAATGATTTGCTACCAACGTTGATACCAAGACATCTTGGAGGTGAATATCATGCTGGATTAATCAACTCAACTGCTGCAGTTTTGGCAGCCACGACATGCACAACAATTACTGCTCCATTTGATGCCATCAAAACAAGACTACAATTGACTGATGGAGGATCAATACGGAAAACTGTTGTGAAACTATTGCATGAAGATGGTGGAGTAAAAAACTTGTTTAGAGGATTGAGTTTGAGATTGGGTAGAAAAGGTGTTAGTGCTGGAATAAGTTGGTTCATTTATGAAGAATTGATTAAAAGCAACTTTGTCAAGAAGCATTTTGCATAGAAGCATTTTTGTATATAGAGGTGTATATAATATTTAGGTTATTCGTGGATCCATTTAATTTATCCGCTGGAACTAAGAACTGCAAGGCAAAAAAAAAAAAAAATTTGCTTTGCGACTAAAAAAAAAATATGCGGAGAAAAATAATTCATGACAAAATCATCTTTTCCCACTGGCTTTTCTTTTCTTCTCAACCGCAATGAATGACGAGTTGATCAATAGCGCCGTCTCATTCTTGAGGGACCCGAATGTGGCCTCAGCTGCATTAGCTAAAAAAGTTGAGTTCTTGGAATCGAAGGGGTTGAATCAGGAAGAGATTGAGGAAGCGTTGAAAAGAGTCAACGAATCTGATTCATCGGCCACCATTACCCCATCAACTAGCAATACAACAACTTCCACTACTACTAATTCACAACATGCATCGCAACCACAACCTCAGTTGCCTATTGATTACTACAATGTTGCACCACCCGTACCCGAGAGATCATGGAAGGATTATTTCATCATGGCTTCAGCAACAGTGGGGGTAACTTATGGGTTGTACCAAGTTGTGACCAAGTACCTTGTACCATCAATTATTCCACCTAGTCAGTCGTCTATCGAACAAGATAAGGAAGTTATCAATGAAGAATTTATCAAGATAGACAAAATCTTGGAGCAATTAACAAAGGAACAAGAAGAGATTAAAGCTGCTAATGAGGAGAAGTTGAAGGATATTGATACAGTTATTGAAAATATCAATGATTTCCTAGCTAGGTATAACAAGGACAAATTCAATTTTGATGATAATTTGAAATTGATGAGATTGGAGATTGACAATTTGAGCAACTCGATTGAAAAAAATATGAAGTTGAACAAAGAAGATGTCAATTATGAGTTGGTTGGGCTCAAGGATGAATTGCAAAGTTTAAAAAATTTAATCCAAGTTAGAGGAGCCAGCTCATCTGGTAGTGGGGGTTCTAGTGGTGCTGCTGGAGCTAATGGAACCTCCGGCAACACTGGTAGAAACATTGCCCCTGTTTCATCTATTCCATCAGCGAGTGAGATATTGAAACGTGCCAAAGCCAAGAATGAAACACCTCCAGTAGCAACTTCATCAACCACCTCATCGGCCTCAACTGCTGAACCTCCTGCATCCGCAGCACAACCAACAACTAAAAGCTCCTATTCACAAACATCGAAATCAAAAGCGGACGACACTGCCAATCCAAAAGAGTTGGGTGAACGTAGTGGTGGATGGTCAGTAGGAAAAGTTAGCTCAGCTGGTATTCCAGCATGGCAAATGAAACATAGAGAAACTGAACTCAAGGCTGAATCAAACGAAGATGCGAACCTCGCATCAGCCATCCCAGCTTGGCAAAAGGAACAAGCCAAATCAGAAGCTGAAATTGACAACAAGATCAAGAGTGCAGGTATACCACCATGGCAACTACATTCTGCTGCCAACAACAAGTTAGATGATAAATCAGAAGACAAGAGTAGTAGTGGAATACCTTCGTGGCAAAGCGCAGCATCGACCACCAACGTGTAAGTGATACATATATATATATATATATATGTTTATGATAATAGCCTACAATACATTTTTCTAGAGATAAAGAAGTGGGAATGTGAATGAGATGAGATAAGATTAGTCACGTGAAAACCACTCTCTTTTTGATTAATTAATTTTTAATTGGCGAACAGAAAAAAAAAAGAAATGGAAAAAGAAAAAGAATCTTTTTCAACAGATTTTCATAAAACCGTCAAGATACAACACAGAGAGAGAGGGAGAGTCAACTTACTTACAACACGCCCACCAAAACAACACTCATTTACATTTATTCAAGAAAGGTGCAGAAAAAGCCAAGAACACAAGGTTGGAGACAGAAAAAGAGTTCTACTATTACATTAGCAGAGAGTTCAACAATATTACCTTGAAAGAGAATTTTATATTTGGCTTGAGTGAAGGATAACAACACCTATATAGAGAGAGTTATTGTACACTACTATATTGTTCTTATATTCACCATTTTTGGTTTCATTTTCAATTCATATCAAGTTATTTAAATTGTGAATTTTCATTAGGGAGGTTTCACTATTATTTGGGAGAAAACTAGTTTGTATTCAATTTTGTTTGTTTCATTGTTCCACTTTGTAATTTGTATGCATATATTGTTTCAAAATTATGTCGTCAACTACTGTTTATCCAAAAAGAAAAATTGAGTCAGTTCCGTTTGGGCAGCAGTTGGAAGTTATCAACAAGGTAAGTCTCAACAACTCAAAGAACCAAGGTCAAACTGCTAAATACCATCAGAATTACCATCATCATCATCATCAAAATAAGTACAATGGTAGTTTTCACAACAATAACAATAACCATATGAACAAGGGTAACAATGGGCATTATGGGTACAATAACCATCATCATGTGCAACAACAAAATAAGTATGCATTGGCTGCCGTGGCTGCTGCAGCTGCTGTTCAACACCAGCAGCAACAGACTTTCTTGTTACAACAACAGGCCGTGTTGGCGAGGAAACAGCAACAGCAACAACAACAGTATAAACAACAGTTGCAGCAGCAACATCATCATCAACAACAACAACAACAACAACATCAACAACAACAACAACAACAGCAACAACAACAACAACGCCATCAACAACAACAGCATCTTCAACAACAGCATCTTCAACAACCCCAACAGTTCCGCTATACTAATGGAAATCAGTTCCTGCAACAGCAGAACTGTCAAGGTTATGCGTACCCATCACAAGACCAAGGGTTTTCGGCTTTCAACGTGCAGCAATCACAGATGTTTACTCAACCTCCACCTCAAGTATTTGCCGATCTCAACAATTCAACACTGCTTGATCAAAATACTACTGGAGGAAGTGGTCAATCTCAATTGAGGAACAACTTTTTGATGTCGAATGGAAGCTCAAATTCCGTCAACTCATCGACATCCTCATCGAATTCAACTCCGACCGGTTACCCCAAAGTCTTTGACACTAATTCAATCAAGAGTTTTGAAAATAGAGGTTCCATTGACAAGAACTCACCACCCAACTTGTATTTGCCCACAAATGTGCCACCAATGAGTAGCGGTGCACCTTTTTTCAATTCACCAACTTTGTCGTCCACTACTACACCTACTCAAAGCAATATCTGGAATGGAGATAATCATGGCGGCTCTACTCCTACTGCTGGTAGTAGTGCTATTGGTTCAATTTGGGCAAAAGCACCCGACGGACCCAGTTTGTTGAGCAGTAACAAGAATGCGACTATGAACACAGGTCCGATCTCCAGCTTTGCCGCATCCAAGATTTGGTGAAATTGTTCATGAGGACTCGTTTAATTCCTACTTGAATTCATATTGATTGTTTTACTTTATTTTTCTTTATTGTCAAAAATGTTTATTTCAGTTTTGGTCATTTTGTTGAAAGTTTTTGTTAGATTATCAATTTTGGCATCCTTAGATATGTTTGCCTTTTGATATGTGTGTTTGTGTGTGTGTGTGCGTTTGTTTGGTTTTTTTTAAGGAGTTGTATATGAAGTTCATTTGGTTTAGTGTTTGAATGATTTATGACGGATTTTTGGTTGGTAAATTGTATAAATTTAGAAGGAGAGGGAGTGTTTTTATCAGGTGTTTGATATAATTTATAATGTAATTGAATAAAGGGAGTATGAAAAAATGTGCAGATGTAAGAGGGGAGGTAGAGCTAGGCCAGGTTGTAGCGGTGCAGAGTACTGAACGTACTCTTGTGACTGACCCATGATTGGTCTCGTAATAAAGCTTTAGTTGGGTCAATCTCACAAGATCTCTAAGCGCATATGTTCGAAAAATCTCGGTAAACACAAAAAAAAATTGAAGAGCTAAACTTTACTCAAGGCGACTTCATCACTCTATAAAAAGCAAGACAAATGGCGGAAAACTTTGACCCCTCCTCCGTAAAAAGAGACTCTAAGAGTTAGCTATGGTTGAGAATAAATTCGAAGATGAATCCAATGATAAGGAAGTGATTTGCTCTATTGACTCCAACTCTTTCGACAATGCGTTGGGTTTCCTCAAAGAACATAAGGAAGTGGGCATAATCGATCACGCAAAACTTGTTCGCAAACTCGACTGGATCATCTTACCGATACTATGTGGAATCTATCTTTTGCAATACTTGGACAAATTGTTGTTGAATTATGCCGCAGCCATGGGAATCAAAGACAATCTCAAGGGGAATGAATTTGCGAATTTGTCAACAATCTTTTACGCTTCATACATCTTTGGTGAACCATTTGTGAGCTATAGTTTACAAAAGTTCCCACTTGGAAAAACCATGGGTGTTTTCATTATGCTATGGGGTGTTGTGGTTGCATGCCATGCAGCAACTTCGACTTATGCTTCATTGATGGTGGTGAGAACTATTTTGGGAATATTTGAGTCTTCGAGTGCAGTGGGATTGATCATCATTAGTGGGTTGTATTACACCAAACAACAACAAGTGGCACGTATGGGTATTTGGTCAGTGATGGCTGGTGTCGGTACAATTATTGGTGGACTATTGTCGTTTGGATTCCAGCATATCAAAAGCACTACATTCAAATCATGGCAGATTTTATTTTTGGTTATGGGATTGATAACTGTTGCGTTTGGCATCATTGTGTTTTGGCTTCTCCCTGATAATGTCCATACATGTTGGTTTTTAAAGGACGGAGAAAAATTGTACATTTTGGAAAATGTCGTTAGAGGCAATCAGACAGGTACAAAGAGTACAAAGTTCAACGGACGGCAAATTGTCGAGCTCATGCTTGACAAGTTTACTTGGCTCTATGTCCTTCTAACTCTTTGTTCTCAAATAGTTACGGGTGCAATTGGAACTTTTAGTGTGACAATTACACTAACCTTTGGTTTCGACAATTATCAGTCGGCTCTACTTCAATTACCAGTGGGTGCGTTAATTGTCATCATCATCATAACCACCACCCAGCTTGTGGCCAAGTTTGGCCACCACACATTGTTTTTAACATCGATGTTTTTCCCCACAATTATTGGTGCTATTGTTTTGATTATTTCGCCAAACAAGGTTGGTAACTTGTTGTCATTGTATTTGTTATACAGTGGTTCTTCTTGTATAACATTAATTTACGCGTGGATTGGTGCGAATACAGCTGGTTCAAGCAAGAAATTCATGCGCAGTGCTCTGGTTATGATTGCATTCTCGGTGGCAAACATTATCGGACCTCAATTATTTCAAGCATATAGTGCTCCAGATTACCATCCTGCAAAGATTGTCATTTTAGTTACCCAATGTTTATGTGTACCACTAACCTTGTTTATTGGTTGGATGCTCAAACGAGAAAATTTGCAAAGAGATTCAAATAAACTTCAAGAAGTTAATGATGTTGAGTTCCTAGATAAAACTGATATTGAAAATAGACAATTTAGATATACGTACTAGTTGTCACGATTGTTGTTCAACAAACGCAAAATGAATAAAAACAAGTTGATAATGTCAAGATATAACAGAATTGTAGCAATCACTTCGTCATCAAGGTGACACGTCTTCATAATTTTTTGAGTATCAATAATAATGTAGATACTGAATACGATTGCTCCAACAAATGAGTAGACATTTTCAACACCTTTGCTTCCAGGGAAAAACATCATAATGAACCCCCATCCGATTAACCCCCACAAAATCATTCCCAAGGTTCCTTGCCAACTAATGAAATCATACTTTGTTTGGAAAGCGAAAAGAGTCAATCCAATGAATATAATCATTGTCAACAATATCGCTTCAATAACAACCGTACTCTCAACAAATGCACATGCAATACCCAAAGTAAAACTCTCAAAAATCGTAAATCCACCAAGTAACACTAAATTGACCGGGTAGGACCTAGCTTTGAAAAAAGCAGCAACCATAAACCCAATTGAGGCGAATAAGTTAACAATCAAAATCCATGGATTGTTTAAAGTCCAAGTCAATATTGGCTCTGATGATCTCACAATATAGCCGACAAGTACCGATGCCATTAATTGTATCGTTAACAACAGATACACTTTCCGAATGAATAATTGACGAACAGGGAGTTCACATGAAGCAACATCAACTGAGTACTTGAAATCATCAGGAATATTATCTCCAAATTGTCTTTCACCAGTCTGTCCCTCTCCTGGAGGGTAATTTGGTGGTTGGTCTGGTATAGGCGAATATGATGACATTATTAAATATAGACTTGTGAAGAAGAAGAAGAAGAAGAAGAAGAAGAATAGAGAAGGGCAATTCGGATTTAGATTTTTAGTGTCACTTTTTTCTTGTCTTTTTTTTGCGCCTCAATTGCGAATGTCTTTTTTTTTCTAGATTAATCTTTTTTAAAACAAGTTGGGTTGCGAAAGGACACGACCGCTGATAAGGTGTAGAAACGGGCTACTTAGAATGTTTATGTATTGAGCGGGGTGTAAATACATCCTGTCAAGAGGGAGCCAAATAGGTCAACTTGGGTCCGGTCTACAATAGTAATGACACACTATTTGTATTTTGAGTAAAGAAAACGCAACTAGTCAAACAAGACTCAACTTTTTGGCACGAAATTTAAAGAAAATCATTTACATTAATTTATTGATACCAACATTTCGAATTTGGCCTTTCGCAGTGAAGGAAAACTTTCATGACGTTCAAAACCTATCTCCGAGACGTTTCCTTAATGTTGTGAAAAAAAGCGTGATTAAAAAAGGGGTGATGGAAGCAAAAAAAAGTATTTCCTGGCCAGAAGGACTCGAACCTCCAATCCCTTGATGGCAAGCGTATTGCATACACCGTAGTCAAGTGCCTTACCATTAGGCCATGGCCAGTAAAGATTGGCAATGTTGATGCTTATATTAATTATAGCCTAAAAAAATTTGGTTTCTTAAGTGAAAATTTATGGTATCAAAGAGAGTTTGGTCAAGACCTAGCTCATACAAACAGCCTGATTCGTAATGATATTGTGAAGAAGTACTTAGTTTCAATTAATAGCTTGCAATCCCGTATTTATGGCTTACGCATGAAGCTTTTAAAGTTGTCGAACTTTCCTGGATGGACCCCCTCTAAGCTCGTTCTGAAACTTTGACAAGTGATTGACTCGATTATAATCGGGACTAAGAACAGTGGCTTGAGAAAGGCAACAATGAACGAGTTGAAGCCTCTCAACACCTGGTTGAGCTATACGGCAGCTGCAGATATTACTTATAGCGATTGGACCCTATTCCATAATCTGAAGCAAAATCAAATATTATCTCTGCAGCCAACCCCACAAGCATGGAACTGCGCAACTACAGGACTACATGTAATTCTTAAACATCACATTAGACTTTAGCTTCTTACGTGGAGGAAAAAATGGTCAGATACTGAGTACTCAGTAGGCGGTTGTGATTGGACTGCCGTAAATATTTATCAGGACTCAAATCGTCTAGAAGGAATTTGTTTGTCACTAGCGTTGCATATACTGTTGCCATGGTTGAATCATTAGCGGGCTCGCAATATGTACTTGCGTGGGCTAGTCGTCCCATTTGAGAGTTAAGGCCTTTTTCCAAGACAATGTATATTGGAGGTTACACAGTCAATGTAGATAAAAAAAAGCGTCAAGGGAAAGCTATTTTTGACTTCTTGTCCTTGAAAAAAAAAAAATGTTGTTGATTATATCAAAAAGATGACTAAAAGAGCCCTAAACTGGAGAATTGGGGCTCACTTCGGCATATACTCTATCCTCACTGTGAATCAATTAAACATTAAAATAGGCAGTTTCTTGAAGCTAGACTTCATATTTAATAGAACAAATAATCAGAGATACGCAATTTAAAATGGTGTTTGCTATTAATTTTCATTACTAGCGTATTTGACTTTTGAATAACAAAACTTCATTACTAAAATGAGCTATGAAACATGAAAGCAAGATAGAGGAACCTGAATTACTTCTATGATTTGAAGACGAAGTAGGAGCTCGGTATTCCAACGAAAAATAAAAGAAGTGCAAACTAAAAAAAAAACCTGGCTAGAAGGACTCGAACCTCCAATCCCTTGATAGCAAGCGAGATAATTCACCGTAGTCAAGTGCCTTACCATTAGGCCATAGCCAGTTTCATTGCAAAATTTGATTCTACGACAAACTGATGACATGAAATCAAGTCACGTTCGGTCTTCCTTGCAGCACTTTCGACCTTTGCTAACCAATGCTTCTTAGAAGAAACAACTACTTACGAAAAGGGTCACACCTTAACCCAAATGCCCTTTTAATCACAAATTAAAAAACTTATATAGCTTACGCAAATCACTCCTGTAAATACTCTCTTCTCCATCGGGGCCCCTTTTTCAACAAAATGATAACGAAACCAATACCAATTAAGTTCAAGAGTCCTAGACCAGTCATACACCAGCCAAACCCCATTTTTTTAATCAAAATATCAATTATTGCTGTACAAATTGCCGCTGCAATATTTCTCATCAAGTTACCAATTGCGACGTTTGCGCTGGGTTGTGTAGTCAGGCATTCAGTTAAATATGTAGTTGTCGCCACAAACACCCAAGTCATTCCGAACCCACTCAAAAAAGTGAATATGAAAATCGACCAAACTGGCGCATGTTTATCAACAGTCCACGCGTAGCCAATTAGCCCAGTCATGGATAAAAACAAGCCCGCAACTTGAATGGAGAATCGATTTTCAGGAACATAGATCCGTGATTGAGCAATAATCCTCCCGCGTAGCTTATCCGATAGCCAACCTCCTATTGTCAGGCCAATGATCAAAGCACAACCAGGGCATAAATAGCTAAGACTAGTTTGCACATCATTGAAAGAGTAGTGGTCTTGCAAAATATGTGAAAAAGTAACCATTACTCCATAAAAACTAGCAAAAAGCATACCCGAGTTGATTGAGCATAAAAGCACTGGTTTAAATTTAATCAAATGGTAATAATTTTTAATACTAGGTTTCGGTGGGCGTGGATAACCCTCAACCACTTTTCTCTGAAATAATCGGGGCTTAACGAATATGCCATCCAGGTAGCAAGAACAATCACCAACCAAGTACCGTAAAGTTTCTGGAAGGAGGAATAGTATACAGAGATAAACCACAAAGCCGAAAATCGCCAAAAAGCCAAATATCCACCTCCATGAAGCTGTTGATATCATTGATAATAGCGGACCAAACACAGGCCCCAATTGTGGTCCCCACATGAAAATTGAGATGGCTTTGGCCCTATTTTTTGGTTCAATTACATCGGCAATTGTACCAGCACCAACCGACATAACGCTACTTGCTCCCACGGCTTGGACTATGCGTAGAACGTAAAGAGCTCCGATATTCGCAGGCACTGTAGCTAGCAAGATATTTGCAACTATAAAAAAAAGGAGTGGGCCAAGGTACAACGATTTCCTTCCGCCGTAATCGGCCCAAGATGCCCAAATCAATGGTGCAAATGCGAATACCCCCATGAAAACCGATATTGTTCCATTCATTGCGGTTCTTGAAACTTGAAACACATCCTGCAATCGAGGCAAAATTGGCACGTATATATTTCCTGAAATTGGGCCCAAACACCCTGTCACCGTGACAACGCCTATTATGATGGCTTTCCTTTTGAAAGAAAGCGAACAGTAAGGTTCGTCTATCGACTTTGCGGTCTCCTCTGCTGGACTAGATGACTTCTTCTCTTCCTCATTGCTAGGTATAGAGCTAGCTTCCTCAATCTCTTGTGTGTTTCTTGCTTCCATTATTGCTGTAGTGTTTTTGAAAACTACACCCAGAAGGATATTTCCGGCAAGATAAATGTTGCAACTTGCTGCAAAATTGTGTCCACAAGAAAAAGGAAAAGAGAAAAAACTAAACAAAAACATCATTTTTTGGAAACTATAACTATTCACCCTAGACTTTCTCAAATTTCAACTTCATTCCCAATGGACCAACTGGTCCTGCAGAAGTTATCTTTTCCTGCCAATTCTCATCTAGACTAACCTTGTACTTTTCTAAAACAGAAGTAAGAAGCAACTTGGACTCATGTAACGCAAATTTCTCCCCTAAACAAGCCCGCTTACGACCATGAAAAGCAGGTAATTTAGCCAATCTTTTCGATGAAGAGTAATTGGTGTTTATTTCAGAAATGGTTGTGCCCCACCTGCTGGGTTTAAACTGATCGGCATCAGCCCCCCATACAGACCTGTCCCTTCCTGTAGCCATATTATTGTACCCAACATAGACCCCTCTGGGGATACGTATATCACCTAAGCAGACCAGTGACGTCGTACACCGATTTATTATTTGACCCAATGGAGGGAACAATCGCAAAGTTTCGTAAATAACCGAACACAAGAATGGCTGTTCTGGATTTGTTTCGGAACGAACTAATTCTTGCACATCTTGATATTTTGCAACAACGAACAATAAGGAAAGCATTAACAAAAGGGGGTTCTCATGTCCAGCAACCATTATTATAATCGCGTTGTCAAGAAACTGTTTTTGTGTCAATTTCTCGTTACACAATGCTTGAGCCAACTTTGTGGCAGCACTGTTTCCTCTCTCGGGATTGTAATTTGACAGGAGATTTTGACCAAACCAATTTCTAAAACCCTCCACCTCTCGCTTAGCTTTAATTCGACTAGGAATGGGGAAATTTTCAATATAGGGAAAGTTCATGAAAAACGGTTTGAAAATTTGTTGCTTAATGTATTTGATTTTCTGGTGCATTATAGATTCCTTACCGTCTAATGCTTTGAAATCCACTCCTAAAATCGAATCACCAACATTTGCCAAGGTATATCGTTGAAGTAGGTCATTGACCAAAATTGACGATTTAGTTGACAAATCTTGTTCTAATAAATCTAAGAATTTGTTGGTATTTTGGTGTATTGTGCTCAAATCGGGAAACTGGATGCTCAGTGATACAACTTCTCGATAGAGTTTCCATAATGGGCCATGGGCTGAAATAACATTATCACCAGTGTAACTAGCCAAAACAGAGCCAGGAATCTTTAAGTGATTCCCACTTTTTGCGTAAATGTCTTCGTGTTTGAAAACTTGGATCAAATATTCAGGTCTAGTAACTAGTATGTTCCATCTCGACGCGAAATAAATCTTTACCGCCCCATATTTCTCCAATTTTTCTCTCAAATACGTATTGTAGATATCTCTTTGGTCTAGATTAGTCCACGAACTGAGAAACGACACGTAAAATGGTATGGTTGGAATGCTTCTCGGGAAACAAAGTGGAGGGAAAACTATCTCCAACAACAAATATAAACCAAAACCAAGAAGTGAAGCAGCCACCACCTTGATGAACTCAAACATGACCATTGTCCCGTTATGAACAAAACGAAACCACAAGATACCTTTTAAGCTATTTATCATCGCTCTGTTCTTCTCAAACAAAAAAAAAAATTGTTACAGTCTATGACATGATGTCACTTGTGCCAACTTCCTCAACCATAATTTTTTAGGAAACTGAAAGAAAACCACTGCTAAATGGATCTGAGGATGGCGCAGTTGCCATTTGTTGACTTATAAAAGAGCTCAAAATCTCCGTATCGGAATCTGTAAGTGTATTCTACCATTAGATCACCATCAACAATGGAGTCTGTCTCAACATTATCCTTGAACTCCAGTGCCAGTAGTAGCACTACAATCGATGGTGTTTGTCCACCAACAATATATGAAAATGTTTGCATGATATATAGTCGTGACAGCAACAACATTTTGAGTTATAGAAAGTTCAACAAGTTTTCAGACGACCTAACAAGCGAGATCGTTAACGCCAAGTATTTTCACTACAAAGAAGGATTTTCTCAAGCAGTGATTGGAGATCAATATTTTGTTTGGGAAAAACAATCTAAAGATAAATGGCAAGGAGTTGTCACTTTGCAAATCTCAGTTACCGATTTTGTGCTTTGGTTCATAAATTTATTGATAACTCTGTCACATGTGGCCTTTCCAAATGCAGAAAGCTCATCGGAATTCTCTGATATAGTCACCGACACTTTTGCTGAAAAATTGAAACACACGGTGGAACATGATATGTGGGACGCCGTGGGCAGGGAAAATTTCCGATCAAGTGTTGAATTTTTCACATCTCGAGGACAACCATTGGAAGCTGTTCTTCCGGCCTTCCCGTGCAAATCATCCAACTATGAGAAAGTATCAGGTGACTTGCCTGATAAGGGAGAAGAGCTTGCTTTGCAAAGATTGATATACTTTGCTCAAGAGGTCAAGAAGATATATCCTCCAGGTATACTCATTTGGATTGTTAGTGACGGCCATGTTTTCAGCGATTGTATTGCGGTGGATGATACTAAGGTGAATCGATATTCCGCCGCATTGAAGCAGATGTACAAAAGAATCAAACCAACAGACTCTTCGTCCATAAAATTTTGCTCATTGCCTGAAATTTTCGAATTTTCAAAAGACCTCCCAGCAATGGTGGACCATGTTGAGTTGGGCCATTTTTTAAGTACCGAAATTGACCCTGTGTCCGAAGTGTGCCGCAAGATTTTAATGACATCGTGCGATACAGACAATGGTAAATTGAGGGAAGATATCAAAACACCAGGACATCCAAGACTATATTTATTTCGTGGCTTCTCCAAATTCATGACTGAGGATTTGCAATTTCATCCTAACGTTGGTAAAATGACTAGAAAAAAGTTCAAAAAGATTGTTAGCCAAGTTGCCCATGAAATGATTAAGCGTAACGATGCTTATTCGAATTTGGTGGAGTTGATGTTTCCATTTCATTTGAGGTTTTCCATACATGCTCATAACAATGCTGGACCAAAATTTGGAATCTCTTTGTTGAGCAAAAACGGGACTGAAAAATGCCTTCCAATTGAAAGTATCCAAGATCACAAAGAGCCTAGATGCACTGATCTTTTGCACATTCCCACTCCTTGGCACAATTCAATCGTCAAAATCAATGACGATGAAACGTATTATGTCATTAAAGCTGCCAAGGTTAATCAAGACTTGGAAACTGGCTATGGAAGCGGTGGATGGGATGCAAACAGCCTTCATTATATTTTTTCAACAAATTAATTGTCTTCTCTGTTTTGTTGCTGTATAGTAAGTATTTAAAGTAAAAAATTGTCTTTGTTACGCGAAGTAAAACAAAACAAAAAATTACACTGAAGACAACTTTTCAATCACACGGAATCTTTTGCAACAACACTCTCTTCAAACAACCGGCTATGCCCCCATCACAACTACAAATCAAGGTGAATGCTTTGAAAAGACTCATCAAAGAAAAGGGCTTGTATGAACAAGAAGTTTCCGAACAGGAACAATATGTCAACCAATTGAAGGCTAATAATGGTGACGAATACGACATAAAGAAACAAGTTGAAGTGCTTGAGGAAAGTCAACGAATGGTTCCACAAGTTTCGGCAAAGATTCAACAATTGCAGAAATCGTTACAAGATTATTTGGATAGCTACACTGGGGATGAAGATTTAACTGAAGCTAAGGAATTGCTCAATTGAGAAAATTGTATACACACACCTAATACACGTCAATTTTTCTTCTCTCTTTTTGTTTTTGCTCTTTGGTTTTGAAGGGAGGGGGAGGTTTAATGTTCTAAAAGGGTCAAGTTACCAGTAACCACAACATTCTCCAAGATTGACCCATTTGGAATATCGATCTTATCACCATCGTTACAAACAATGATCACAGTACCTTTCAATTGTACACCTTTACCAATGTGGACATTTCCAGTGATGGTCAAATGGTCTAATTCCAAGATCCCTGGCATGTGAGGAATTCTCGTTTGGAAACCACTCACTTTCTTGAAATGAGATCCCAATTTAATCAATGGGTTGGAAAAACCGTCTCTTACAGGATCCAATTTCAATGCACCATGTTCCAAGTAAAAGAGATCGGATTTAACCAACAACAAATCGGAACAGGTCTTAACAGGCAAGAACCTCGATCTTGGCACAACCACACCGTGAGCTCCCTTAAAATGTCTAATAGCAGCACCAACAGCAGTTTCCAATTGCAAAACATTGATCTCAGAGTGACCCTTGGAGATCGATTTTTGATTTGGAATAATTTCAGCCTCAATTGCATTTGCTTCAACCAAGTTTTTGATAGCTCTCAAATTGATCCACAAATTGTTGGTATTGAAGTATTTGAATTTTTTAATACTTTTGAACTCTTCGACATGTTCTTTTGGAACTTGTGCAATTTCTAATAATCTAACTTCTCCTTGATAATTGATCAATGTACCACCTTTGACATCAGCTCTTGTCTTGTCAGTCAATTCCATGATGTACTCGGCACCAGTTTCGATCATATGTGAAAGAATTTTGTTGTTAACAGTTGCACCCAAGTTATCACCATTGGACACAAACAAGATTTCCCTTCCTTGAGCCAACAATGCGTCAAGTTCACCTGATTGCACTAAAGCTTCAAACAAATCACCGTGTCCAGGTGGGTACCAACTGTCAAGTGAGTCATCATAGGACTCTGGAACTGGCAACAAAGAGTCTTTGTATATTCTTGGGAATCTCGATTGGTTAAAAGTCTTGACTCTTATTCTGTGACCTTGATACTTTTTGATAATCTTGGCAGTATCGGCATCGGTGTTGAACGAATTCATCAAAAGCAAAGGAACATCAGCATCAAAAGTTCTATTCAAGTGTTCAATTTGTCTAACTGACAAGTCCAAAAAGGTGTTGCCATCTCTTACTTCAATAACGGATTTTGGACCAACACAACCCATTGAAGTACCCAAACCACCATTAAGTTTCAAAACAGCCAATTTAGACAAATTAGCCGATGCATTGGATTTATCATCGTCAAGTTTGGTGTAAGCAACAACTTCGTCAGCCGATGGTGACCTAATCTTTTCCCAATCCAAGGTGGTACCAGAGGCCTTCTCAGTCAAGTATCTTCTAAACAAAGAAAAAAAGTTATCCATTTCATTTTCAAACTTTCTCTTAACTTCTGGATCCTTGACAGTGTCTGCCAAATTGTTCAAAGCATTTCTCATTTGCGAAGCAGCGACATTGGTTGCTGTATTGTCAAACGCATAAGTTGATTGAGATTTGGTGTGTCTTTTTGGAGTTGAAACTGCAGTTGCCATTGTAGGTGATGTATTAGTGAGTGCACTGTAATGAAGGAGTATACGTTATTCAAGTCTCTAAGAAGCCAATTGGGGTTAATTTCGAATTCAAAACTTTTTTTGTTGGTTGAGTTTTGTCCTGCCCCTTATGTTTCCCTCACCAATTTTTTTTTTGTCGGTGAAAGTTGTATGTCTATTTTGTATAAACAATTGCACAAAAAAGAAAGAGCAATATACAACAAGGGCGTGTCCAACACAACAAAATAAAAATAAATGAAAGACTAAGGCGGAACAATGTTACACGTAAGATTCATTGTCAAAGCTGAAGAATGGGAACGTGTAGCCCGTTTATTACGGTCTTCAAATGAGGTTGCAATGTTAGAATATCATGTAATACTTCAGTTAGTCTTTCCAATGGGGACTTACTTCATTCGAATGTTAACTGATTTGTGCTAGATGTGAACAATCTCGGAGTTCTTGGGTGGAGTTTTTCTCGGCGCTGTGTAAAATTGTAACTTTGACGAAGTGGTTGCAAAATGCAAGACAAAGTCCTTATTTTTCCAAGTGTATCAAAAATGGCACTTCCGATAACTACGCAAGTGGCGTAAACTCACATTACTCTTGGAAGACTAAGTCCCAGATCTTGTATGTCTCGGGCGGGGCAACACGTGTCTGTGTTGTCAGTTTCAGTAGGACCCTTTTTCTTTTGTGTTGAAAATTTGATTATTGCCATCAACGAGATTATGTTCGAACATCGAGCTCACAAGGAGCAAACCCCCTGGCTTGAAAAAGATGTAATGGAAAGTCCAATGAATGTACTGCTCCATCGACAGAGAATTGTGTCAAAGAATGGAAAAGTCTACTCTAAACATTAAAATTCTGGTTGTCAACTTTTCATTTATCTACCTACTGCTTTTTCATACTTAGCTCTCATATCAGCATTACCAAAATCTATGTTCAAGTCATCATCGTCATTGTCATCGTTAATATTATCACTACCATCATCACTTAAAACCACTCGATTGGTCTTTGTCACTCTATTCGGCAGCACCATTGCTTTCCTGACATCATGAACCACAGGCTTACTCAAATTCAAATTCAGTTGCATCAATTTTGAATCGTACTTTTTCAAAGTGTTGATGTTTTTCTGCCACTTTTGTGCTTTGCTCCTTTTATCTTCCAGAGATGAAATAAGTGACTTCTTAGTTGAACACTTTGCACTTAGCTCGTACAATTCTTGAAGTCGTTCTGGATGTGTCTGTTTAGATTTATCATTGTCTTGGTTCGTGGGGTCAAAACCGATTTTGGAGATCAATGATGAAGGAAAATAATTTGGGAGAGAGTCTTGTCGAGTTTTTTCATTATTTGTTGGATGTTTCATATTCAAACTTTCAACGATGGGGTTTCTAGATGATAGTTTAGATAATTTTCTCTCCAACAACTCATTTGCACGATCGTTTTGCAATTTTCTTCTCTTTAGTTGTGTTTGCAACAACTTTGGATCTTGATATTTTCTTGAGTCAATCTTTCCAGAACCAGAAGTTGTAAAAGTTGAGTCTTCATTGTATTCGCTAATAAACCCATTAACTTTCAGATTCAGATTCTTGTTCATATTGAGAAATACTTTGGTTTTGTTCTTTGTGGGCGACCTCAACGAAATCCCATTTAATTCCATTCTTGTACTATGCCTGAATTTATTATCCAAGTGAATGTCACACAAGTGTTGCTTCGTAATGTCAACAACATTTGTACATCTTTGATTATCCCCCCTTTTCACAAATCGACAAATTCCAAAATCTCTAATTGCACCAATCTCCAAAATGCTATTGACATTTGATCCATCGAGTTTTAAATTAAATCCGGTTTTCGATACATGCTCATTAACCTTGAATTCATACTTATTCACAATGGGATTTAGCACCAAAATCAAGTCACCTTGTTGGAGCTTATGGTTCTTTTCAAATGCACCGTCAAAAAGTAGTAACTCTACACTATTTTGAAAGTCACCAATTCTTAGTTTCATGTATTTCTTTTCGTTTTTCGTGAATAAAACCTCTGATTTGTGCAACACAAATCCGACAAGGCACCAGTTGGTGTACGTTGGCTCGCGATAATTGTTTGACTTGTTTGTTTTCGCCAATAGCTTGCCAACTTTAAGGATTTTCATATTGCCATCTGTATTGGTAATAAGTTGATCAACAGTCTGTCTCGAGGAGTATCTTCGTCTCAAAGATAGGCCAGATAGTGGGCATAAATCATCAACAACATCCCTGGGTTTTGATTCATAATTTGTAAAATCAAATTCGAATTTACGTAAACTGTAATCAATGCCTTCATATTTTTCCTGAGATTTTGTCAAGTTTGCATCATACAATTTTGATAAAAACTCGGATGCTTTTTTCGTTTTTGGCAAAGGCAAATCAACTTCATGTTTGGTTTCTGCTGGAGGGTCAAATGACTTCTCCCGTTTACTTGGAGACCTTGGTACCAGTGCAACGCTTGTATCGTGGGCATGCTTTGTCGATTTATTTTGTTTATTCTTCTTTTCCAACTCTTTCTTTTTGATTGCTTGATATTTGAGCTCAAACTCTTTATACAAATCCTTCAATTCATCCGAAGAATCGTCGCTGAGTAAATCATCTTTATTAACAATCTCATCTCTTGGATCAATCATTGTGGGAGGGTTCCCAAACTCAATGGAGAAATTCTAGTGATAAAGGAAATTTTAGAAAAAATTACGCGTTTTCGGAATTGACGCAAAATTTAATGTCGTGTCAATGAGGTTTGAAGCGTCCCAATTTTTTCAATCTACAATTTTCAATTCACAATCAACTTTGACTCTATATTCATCATCATGCCACGAGCTAGAAGCAAGTCGACGGTGCTGCAAATTGCAAGTGACACGCATGCTTTAAACAATGGTTCAACATCGTTACATGAAAAGATTGTACCCACACCAACCACGTTTCGACGTACAAGATCGAAGTCAAATTCGAATGGTGGATCAACACCGACAATAAAGTACGATTTCTTATACCCATTATGCCAGAAAGAGGAGGACAAGATATGGTCACAATTTGTTGAATCATTTGATTACGACGTGGTACTAAAAACTGAGGACATTGCACATATCAATGCCAAACATTTGGATTCCGTACTTGGCTTTCAAAGTAACTTGCAATTAAATCAAGATCAACTAAAGGGGCTCATCACTCAAACGGATGCATTGATACAAAATGTCAATGAGTGTTTTACCAACTACAGACAAATTTCCGACGAGACTCTGGATTTTGATTCATTGGCCAATGAATTGCTCAATAAGCAAAACTTGTATCAGCAAAAATACAACAAAATCCACTCCCATTTAAAACACTTTGAGCATTTGGACTTAATCACAAAAAACTTGTCAAAGTCAGGTAGTCACTTGCTAACCAACAGACGCTCGTTTTTCATTAATGACATTTTGTTGAATTTGGATGAGTCGTTGAACTTTATGGAAACGCACCCCGAGTATAAGGACAGTGACTTGTACAAAAGCAGGTTTCGCCAGTGCATGACGAGGGCTTTGACATTGATTAGAAACTTTTTGGGCAACGAATTGAGGAGTGTTGACGAGTCAGTAAAGTCGAAATTAAAACACACTACCAAGGAA
Source organism: Lodderomyces parapsilosis (assembly GCF_000182765.1). Taxonomy (NCBI): domain Eukaryota; kingdom Fungi; phylum Ascomycota; class Pichiomycetes; order Serinales; family Debaryomycetaceae; genus Lodderomyces; species Lodderomyces parapsilosis. The sequence goes on along the minus strand of NW_023503281.1, from coordinate 775,494 downwards.
TCGAAACAAGTAGTTACAATAGACTTGTTGATTTACAATGAATTCAACAACTACTTGAAACATAATGACGAAATTTTCCATGAATTAGCTGGAGAATTGTTTAAGCGCAGCACAAAGCACGAGGAGTACAATGGATTGATCAATGATGTACTAAGCATTTATTTCCAACTTCGAGCAAAGTTGTTAAAACAATACATAAACAAGACTTCAACTATTGGTGAATTGTACACAAAGAATTTAAAGACAGACTTGGTCCAAACTTGTCAGGATCAAATTTCTTATTTCAAAAAGATCATTGAGAAGGAATCTGCCTTGTTTATTAAGTTTTTCAACCCATCGCTGTATCAGGATGAGTTGAAATCAATGATTTGGGACGAATTTTATGCGTTTTTGAAAAATGTCCTTGACCCATTATACGACGGTATACGTCTATGGGTCCTCAAGGAGGTCAACATCAGCTCATTGTGTCAAATGACAACTTTGTTGCAAAAATATTACGAATTCGAAGATGGGGATGACCCGAATGGTAGTTTGGTTGACACACAAAGCTACTTTGGCATTGCCCAGCTGGATACCATCAAATATGGTGTTTTGTTCCAGCCATTACTAGATGATACTCAAAACCGTTTAATATTTAGAATTCAAAATTACATCGACACGAAGTTAATGAAGTACAAGCCCAGTCCAGTGGATTTGAAAATTGGTCACAAGAAGCATTCCAAGACCAAGGTTACCAATCCTTTAGACGTTGATTACGAGGAAAACTTGTTTCCGGATGTATATCTCCCTTTGGCTAAAGCAATGACAATACTTTCCAATATTTATGAGCTAATTAGTTCTGCCGTGTTTGACGATATAGCTCATTATATTGTGCATGCATGTATTGTCTTGTTGAAAGGTGAATACTCAAAGTTGATTGTAGCTCATCTAGGAGTCATTGAAGGAAAGTTGTCGTACCTCCACAATTTGATAATCTTGCGCAATCAGATAAAAAATTTTGATATACATTTGGCTAGAAATGATTATACAATAGACTTTACTAGTGGGATTACTGACATTTGGAATCTATTAAGAAGAAAAAGTACAGAACAAAGACATGAAGGATTTTTTGAAATTGCAAAGAAAACAGTACCAAAAGTGATTAACAATATGATTGATGCAAATCATGAAATTGAAGTAGAGCTTAACCTTGCAGTGAGTGAATTCCTAACTCATTGCTCTAATGACGTTTGCAAACCTATCATCCAACCTAAGGAAGGGACTTTTGACAAGCAGTCCTTGTCACATTTTAAAGACAATATCATTGTCAAGATTCCAAATTTGTACAATGACATTCAAACGATAATCAACGACCCGATTGTTACACAATTTTTGATGAACAGTTTATCCGACTTGATATTGGTGGCTTATGAAGAATTTTTGAAAAGTGTGGACGTGGAGGCATCTCTAATCGGCGATGATGAAACGTTGGATTTGATGGAAATAGATGCCCTTTCTGGATTTATTGGTGATACAATCAATCAATTATATGAGGATGAACGTCAGGATATGCCCCGATTCAACGAGGAAATATTGGAAAATCTTGCTATAGAAGACGCAGATGCAGATCCCCTTGCGCAAAGGCAGGTCACTACCACTTTGAGCAACTTCGATCCGACTGAACAGCTTCTCCAGGAACAACATCTACCTATTGACAAGTCTCCATCACCAACGTCAGCGATATAATCAATAAAGGCTTCCTTTCAATGCATACTCTCACTCCTCCTCAAACGGGTTGTAGATATTTTTGGACAACATTTTATTTAGTTCGTTCTTGATTGTCTCTACTTTATCTTGCTGAATCAACAAATGGGTGTCATCCAACTCCTCGAGTACAATCCCTGGATTTACCGAATCGATTTGAATAATGAGTGCCTTTATTGACGGATCACATTTGACAAGTACACCTTTACTAGCAACTAACATGGCAAATGAAGTGGATCGTTGAAAGCTGATGCGAACGTAATGAAACGTGTGCTGAATTTTATTTTCAACATTTTATTGAGGAAGAAGCCGCACTCAACTTCGCAAAAAGAATACTACTAACCATGATCAACTAAAATACAATGGCCAACAAGAAAAAGGGCAAGAAGCCGAAAAAGGAAAAGAGCGGGACAACTGATGAAAGTGATGAATTTTTGAAAGACAATGGCGCGTTGAGTGATGTCAAAATTCAAGAAACAGTACACCGGAATCAAGCAAACCTGGTTGCTGATAGTTCGTATAGTCAAAATGGTCGATCATTGAATACCCTCCGGCAAAACCAAGCCGGTCTGGAGACAAATCAGAACGGCAATCAAGAGCCTGACCAAGTTGATATAGAAGCTGTGGGTGATCAAATTGATTCAATTGAAAACATCCAAGATGGAAGCTCAGATAAGGAACAAAAAGAGCAAGAGCAAGAGCAAGAGCAAGGGCAAGAGCAGGACGAACCAAAGCAGGACGAACCAAAGCAGGACGAATCAAAGCAGGACGAACCAAGGCAGGACGATCAAGAGCAAGAGGAAGAGGAAGACGATGAACCACCCAAACTCAAGTACTCACGTATTAATGAACTTCCGAGCAACTTCTTCATAAAAGATCCTATATCGTCGTGCTTTTTCCAAGATAAATACTTTGTATTTGCCACCCATTCGGGATTTATTCACATATGCACCAGCAATTTTTCTCCAGTAAGAACCTTTAAAGCTCATCGAGCATCCGTTTTGAGTACATATACAGATGGTCAATTTTTTGCATCAGCCTCAATGGATGGAACTGTTGTCATTGGGTCAATTGATGATGAGAAAGACATTATTGCTTACGATTTCCAGAGACCTGTCCACGCCATTGTACTCGACAGCAACTATGCATCGAAGAGAAGTTTCATCAGTGGCGGGATGAGTGGCAAGGTGATTTATTCAAGGAAAAACTGGCTTGGTAAAAAGGCGGATTACGTTATTGATCAAAATCATGGTGCCATTGTTGGATTAACGATTGTGGGTGACTTGGTCATTTGGATGAACGATAAGGGAATTAATGTATTTCATTTGAGCAACAAGATTATGATCAAGGTGTTAGAGAAACCAAGTGATAGTCCCAGGAATGACTTATATTGGCCTAGGGTAGCGCAACCCGACCCAGACAGAATTATTATTGCTTGGAGTAACTATATATGGTCCTTACGAATATTGTTGAAAGATGGATCATCACAAAGTGTAAGCGAAAAGGATTCAGTACCAGTATTTTCGTCAGGAATGAGCCGAATCTTACCATCTACCGCCTCCATTTCATTTCGAACAACGCAAGAAAAGAAAGTAGAAGTGGAACATATTTTCAAACTCGATGACTTGATATGTGGGATAGCTAGTTTTAAAGATGACTTGTGGATGATTCTAACTTACGAGCCACCCATGAAGAAACTGATCGGGGAGGCAAACGGCGAGAAACCAATATACAATAATCCCGATTTGAAGTTGATTAATTCCACCACTGGCGAAGTTGAGTTTGAAGAAGAGTTGGCTTTGAAAAACATTCAAAATTTGGGATTGAATGATTTCACCTTGGGCTGTCATATTGAAAAGATCCCAAAATACTTTATCATCAGTGCCAAGGATGGAGTCGTTGCTCAGGAATACCAATTGGATGACAGATTGGAATGGCACTTGATGAAGGAAAATTACTTGAGAGCTTACGAAGTGAGCGAGCATATAGTGGCTCCCATAAAACGATTAAACTATGGCTTACAATATGTTGACCTGTTGGTAAAAGGGGATGAATGGATGAAAGCAGCGGAATTTTTGAAAACTTTGTTGCCAATGGAGGAGAACATACTACCAGACGACGAGCTAATTAGCAGTCCAGACGAGGATGCTGATGTGATCGACTCTAGATCTCAAGATGACGACGGAATGAGGAAAGAAGTTATAAGCCAATGGGAAACATGGGGTCATATATTTATTAATAGTGGGCACATTGAAGAATTAAGTGATGCAATACCCAGTACTCTGTTGTTACCAGAAGATTTATACACGAAGATCATGACATATTGGATTGAAAAGGAACCAAAAAGGGCTTACCAATTGATCAGCAATTGGCCCCATGAGCTATACGATACTGTTACAATTGAGTATAAATTAAAAGAGCAGGAGCCCAACCTTAAAGAAGGTGAAAATTTCACCTTTATCGAAAAATCCCTTGTCAAAGTCTATGACAAAACGCTCCAACCAGTTAAAGCAGTACCACATCTTGTAAACTTGAAAGATAGAAACATTGTTGGGTACTTGTCGCGGAACCATATTTTGAAAAATTTTGTATCACATCTACCAGAGTTTATTGAGCTACAATTTGATACTCCCGAATCCATCTCGAAATGGCCAATTGGTAAGCTAGGACAAAGACTATCAGAAACTATTGACACGTTGGTTGATCACCGTCTAGAAATACCAGCACACGATATTGTTGAATTGTTCAAAAGCCATCCCAATTTGTCATTCATCAATTACTTTTACTTGACTCGATTGCAGTCCATTGATAAGCTATTGGTGAGGGATTTTGGAGATGAGTTGATTGAACTATACTCCAATTATTCAAGAAAAGACCTACTTCCGTTCCTTATGGCTAACGATGAAAACGATGCCTCTCAGAGCAACTACAATGTTGACAGGGCCATTGAAGTTTGTCAGGAGAACCACTTCTATCAAGAGTTGATCTATTTGCTAGGCAAGATTGGAGAGAATAAACAAGCTTTAAATTTGGTTATTGACAAAATGGATGATCCACAAATGGCAATTGAATTTGCCAAGAGGTTGAACGATAAAGATACTTGGAGTTCCTTGATCAATCAGTCGTTGAATAAACCAAAGTTTCTCAAGATTTTGATTGAACAAGCAGATGAGTCAACCAACCCCTTTTATGACCCTGTGAGTATCTTGACTAAAGTCACGACAAAATTCGAAACAGAATCAACAGGTGAAGGTTATAATGAGATGGACGCAGTGCATGTGCAAATTTATCAACAATTGAGTCAAAGTATAATTGAATTTTCGAAAAATAACGACTTGAATAAGTTGATTAACCAGGTGATATTAAAGATGATTGATCAAAGCTCACAGGAAATAGCACTTTTTTTGAAACGGTCCTTGCTACAAGGTCGACAGTATGATTTGGAAAAGAATGATGTGTCTTCGAAAAGGATTGTGGATAGCTTGCAAAACTGGGAGCCAATCACGTTGAATTAAAGAGGAGAGTTTTCAAGGCATGGGGGGGAAGATGGCGGAGAGTTTATCTTATGAGAACATTCTGTACACCACCTCAATTTCCTGGTACGAGAATCCTATTTCCATGACGCTTGACCTATTTTATTACGAGACAAAAATCCTCATGGCGAGATATGCTTTGTCCGGAACTTTCCGCATATTGAAGGAGAGGTTTCTAAAGGCGGTGAAATCACGGAGAAATATACATTTCACAAAATCACACGCTCCAAACCAACATAAGGAGTTGCTTTCCATGTGATAATTTACAGGTTTGAGGCACAATAGAAAATGAGGAAGTATACAAATACTCAAACCACTCATAGCCTCAGTTGCGTTACAACTACCACATTGGAGGGTAAAACAATCAATAGAATATGTTTTGTGTGCTAAATACGAAATTCGGAATGAGCTTTCCGACCGTTGATGATTGAGTAAGCTATACGTCCTTCTTCATGTGAAAAAGGTAGCAAAGTGTTTGACCAGTAATGGAGTATGCAATCAATTACTAATTACTGGCCATGTGGTTGCTGTATTATTTTTGACAAAGAGTTGTTTCTATATGATGAACAATGGGCTTTTTCAGTTTTTTCTCACATGCAAATGAGATACTTCAATAAATTAATTAACCTCATTCTATACCGATATCAGCGTAGCTTCGATGTAGGGTAATTGTGAGGGAGAGAGCCAATGCAGATATCGAAACAAGTGTAAGATCGTTTCGTTACAAATTTCATTGTAATTGCTGCAAATGCCATTACGCATCGCCCTCTTTCAAAATCGATATACAAAAAAACTGGGTTTACACAAAGTTAGCTCTCTTAGTCTTGTCTTCTTTAGTATATGCAGTAGAACACCAAAATGAGAAACCGTCGTCAACTCCGTGATTTCAAAGTGTGTATATAAATGAAACTGTATTGTGAAATTTGATAATCACAATGCAACAAACAGCTCCTAAAAGTTCCGAGACTTTAACAGCTATTCGACTAACATTGTTTCATCACAAATCAATCAGGAGGCATGTACTTCTCTTTCTTGTCTAGCTAAGAGTGACAAAAGCATATCCTTTTGCAGAGTCGAACCCATAGAATTGCATACTTTAAAACTTCTGAATTGCGGAGTTTCGTAACAGAGTTATCACACAAAATGCGACTAACTAAAAATAAAATTGAGGTAACACAAAATTACTCTTGCATGTGATAATGCAAAGACAAATTATGTGTTGTGTTTTGATCAAGAAACCACCTATAAAAACAATGGAAGTTTCTATCGACTAGAGTATATTGGAAGGATAAAGGGATGTATTGCAATCGCAACCTTTAGTAAAAAATATTGTGAACCAAAGTTGCCTGTGATTTGTAGACCACACCTCAATCAAATCTACTCCATGTTACAATTTTTTTTATATTCTCGAGAAAAGGTGGGGGAGGGGAGTAGGTAGAAGTAAAGGGGGGGTCCGATGGAGCGGATATAAGTTGAGAGAGATAGACGTATCCCTTTGCACACCAATGCAAAAAGTTGGAAGTGTGACTTTCGTTATAAACACACTCTGATGTTGAGTTTCATATGGACTTAGAAGTCCTCTACACAAACTTGTAGCGATTCTAGGTCCTGTATAGCTCGATTGCAGTTACGTAACCATACATTGACGATATGTTTCAATCACTCAAGATAATCAAACTGCAATAGAAAATCAATCAAAAAATTATCACAAGCAGATACTAAATAGGTAATCTGCTTTGTTCTGGAGGGGTATGGTTATAATCTAAAAAATAAAAAAAAAAGAAAAAAATAAAATTTTTAAAGCTTTTGATTTGCAATAAATTGTAGCAATGAACACGACACTCATAACCTCTCACCTTTTAGAACTCCGATTACTTACCTAATGTGAACAAATTTTGTTTATGTATACATTGAATTGAGGGGTTAAACAATAAACAGCGTTTTCTATTCTTTCAACTATTACCAGTTTTAAGTGTTTATGCATTGTGTACACAGTACGCAATAGTAAATTTTCTAAGGTAACAAAAAAGTCCGAGTAAAAGAATGCTCCAGCGTGAATAAAATTCGACACACAAAACATCAAATGTGTGCACATTTTAAAGGTGTCTGTTCACTTTCCCCATTCTAATGAATATATAAAGACCTCCACTTTTCCTCCATTTGTGCCTCTGAGATAAGTCCTTTTCCATTTTGTAGCTTACATACTTCTTTTGTTTACCATTTTCGACTTTTTTTTGCAAAACAGTTCAGTGCTTCAGTTGACAGTTGCAGAATATCCTTTTTTATTTCCCCACATTTCACAAACACTTCATCACGTGATACAACAATAGATTCACTACATCATTATGGCTCTTGACTTAGCATCGATATCCTCGTTCATCACCATACATTTGTTCACCTGGTATGGTGCTATTATACTGTTTGCTTTAATTTACGCAACAGTTGGTAAGATCAAGAGAGAAATTTTTATTAGAAAGCATGGTTGCAAAGAAGCATATGTCTTTCCTGATGGTGGCCCCTTGGGTTTGGTATTGGCGTTCATTTTACAGAAGTACAAATCAGATGGTACCATTCTTGACTTTGCTTTATCATTGTACGAGGACTATGGTAAGAGAACCACTTTTACTGCATATTTATTTGGTGTCAGAGTTGTTGTTTCTGGGGAGCCTGAAAACATGAAAGCAGTTTTGGCCACCCAATTCAATGATTACTCATTGGGTTCAAGACATGCTCATTTTGCGCCTTTGTTGGGTGATGGTATTTTCACTCTAGATAATGAGGGTTGGAAGGAGTCAAGACAATTGTTGCGTCCTCAATTTGCAAGGGAACAAATCTCACACGTTAAGATGTTGGAACCTCATGTTCAAGTACTTGCGGAACATATTAGAAAACACAAAGGTCAAACTTTTGATATCCAAGAATTATTTTTCAGATTGACTGTTGATGCTAGTACTGAATTTTTGTTTGGTGAATCTGTCCACTCATTGTATGACGAATCAATTGGAAGAAAATGTGACCCCGAAGTTGCAGGTTTTGCTGATGCTTTCAATGCTGCTCAAGTGGCATTGGGAGTAAGGACCTATTTGCAAGTGATGTATTTTCTTTACAACCCACCTTCGTTTTGGAAAAACACTAGAACTGTTCATAATTTCGCCAGAAAATTTGTCGACAAGGCTTTGAGTTTGACTCCTGAACAGGTGGAAGAAAGAACACAGAAACATGGTTATACATTTCTTTACGAATTGGTTAAACACACAAGAGATCCAAAAGTTTTACAAGATCAATTGTTGAACATCATGGTAGCTGGTAGAGACACAACCGCTGGTCTTTTGTCATTTACCATTTTTGAATTAGCTAGACATCCAAAGGTTTGGAACAGATTGAAGGACGAAATTTATCACCACTTTGGATCAGGTGAAGATAGTGATGTTGAAAACATTTCTTTTGAAACCTTGAAGCAATGTACTTATCTCAAATGGGTATTGAACGAAATCTTGAGATTGTACCCATCGGTTCCTGTAAATTTCAGAGTTGCCAACAAAGATACTACTTTACCGGTTGGTGGTGGTCCAGATGGAACTTCACCTGTTTTTATTGGAAAAGGTACCACTTTTGCTTATTCACCATACATGACTCACAGATTGGAGAAATTCTACGGAAAAGACTCTTTTGAGTTTGTCCCAGAACGTTGGGAAAATTCACCAAAGTTGGGTTGGGCTTATTTGCCATTCAATGGTGGTCCACGTATTTGCTTGGGACAACAATTTGCTTTGACTGAAGCTTCATATGTTATTGTACGTTTAGCTCAAATGTTCCCCAACTTGTCAAGTAGTTATAACGGACCAGAGCCATGCAGGAAATTGGTTCATTTGACTATGAGTCTAATGGATGGTGCTGAAATTCAAATGAGTTAAGCAGAAACGTAACATCTTGATGATGCTTGTGTTGATATTTTGTTTAGTTTCCTTCTTTTTCTCTATTTATTACTTGTGGAGAGTGTATAGTTTTGGATTAGATCTATAGCTTTGAATAAAGTGCGTGTGTTTCTTTGTTATTATGTTTTTATATGGCTGCAAAAGAGGCAACTCTATAAAGAATAGAAGTGCGAAATTTCAAACTTTATAAAGGCATATCGAGAAAGTATTGACCACATTTGAACTTGCTTCTTTCAACTACAATTACAAACAGTGCTTGCTCCAGATAATACAATACTCAGCTCCGTGCAACAACAAAGCAATAATGACTACTTTGCAACTCCCTCAAACCCTTAACTTTGCCAGTGAAACGTATAGTTTCGGAGGCACATACAACCCAGATAAGCAACATCAACATCACCAACGTAACCACCACCATAAGCACCCCCATCATCGTCATCGCAGACTTTTTTCAGCAGCTGCAACTTTACCGGTATCATTAGAGTCACCCAAGCTGAGTTCAAGGGTTATTCATGAGACGGTTTCTGAGAATGATTCTTTCCACGATTATGCCACTGTTATCATGGATGTGTTGGAGTGTTACGTGGAGTCTTCCCCAACTTTAGAAGAGAAGTTAACTCAGTTGGAAGAAGAAGTTTCTCAAGAGATGGGCAACAATGAGTTGAGAGAAGAAAAGTTAATCGAGTTAGGAGAGGAGCATGACTCTCAGAATAACAAAGTTGAAGCTACTGCTGAAGTAGTTGCTGCTATACAAACACCGGCTAAGCAAACTACCACTTTCAGGCAAAGTTCAACCCAGCACTCGTTTTTTAACAACATTAAACGCAATTCATTTTTCCATCCAGCTAGTTCATCAATGTTTGATTTTCAGTTAAATAACAAGTCGTATTTCGCTCAACCGGGTACTCAGAAGCACCAACAAGAGCAAGATACTGATGATGATTTTAATGATTGTGTCAGTTTGAGATCTTACAACTCTACTATTTCGGCTCAACCTAAGAAGATGAGCAGAAAACATCGCAAAATGAATAAACGGGTGAAGTCATTTACACAAAGAGTCAAGAATGAGGATGTCTCTCATCGTTTAGCTGGGTTGTTTCAAGATGATCATGACATTTGGGCAAAGGAAAAAGTGGAAAATGACTTGTCAGTTGGAACTATCGAGGAGGCCAACACCAGTTGTTGCTGTACCCGTTGTGATGATAAAACCAAGCGCAGAGTTGTCATCAAAGAGCTGGAGAATGAATATATTTACCCCACTCCCACTATAACTAGCTTTAGAAGGACCATCAGTCGCAGGTTTCATTTCTTTAAGCATCAAGTAATGTGAGTTTGTTGAAAAGGTGGCGACTGTTTTGCTCAGAATTTATAGACTTGTCTTTGCTTTATAGGGATTGATTATACACGGTTATACTCAACGAGTTTTGTTATGTTGTAATGGTTGTTCCTCTTTCTTTACCTCCAGTGCTACCAAGTTATTTGTTGCACTAAAACAAACTTGATTGGGAGAAGGAAAAAAAATCACGTTGATTACATATCTGACCTCATCAATCTTCTACTTGGGTTCAACGATTTCAGAGAAATGGGTTACATACAAAGATTCATACACAGTGTAACACGCACGCAACTAGAGACCGCAAAGGTATGTTGAAGCTTAGCTGTGGATCTTGCTCTTCCAGGGACAGGATCTTTTTTCCAAATCCTATGTTTTTACTAACATGTGTCCAGTTTGGGTTCTACTTACTTTCCCCAATCTTAGTTATGTACTATGTTGGTTTAGATACAGACAAAAAGTTTAATTTGCCGGGGTTTTGGCCTGACCCTGCAACTTTGAACCAAATACCAAAGGAACCACATGAAATTCAGGCGGAAGTTGCAAGAATAAGGAAAGCAAGGGCGGAGAAAAGGGCTAGATTGGAGGCCAAAGCAAGGGAGTTGGGTATAACGGAGGATGATGTTGAGGAGGAAAAGTAGGGTGGCCAAGGTATGCAAGAGCTGGGTCGTGAATATTGTTGGCTCAGAGAGACATAGCAAAGCGTAAGAAAACACCCATTAGCAGAGGATGAGTGTCTTGTATTTAGCAGAAGTGAACTACAGGAAAATCGCGTTTCATTCATCATGATTTGTATATAGAATGACGGGAGTTGTATAATCTCGTGAAAATTAATAAACAAAGGATCAATTACAATGTTTGTACAATTAGTTTTGACCTGATCTGGATTGTATGATTTTCAAGTTATAATTGAGATCATCAATGGTGGATTGCGACAAGTTTATCGAATTGAGTGACGAATAGTTTGTTAGTTTCAATATCGATTGCACTATATCATTATCCACTTGGGAGCTCGAAGTAAAAGCTTGTGCCTGTGATGGTTGTTGTTGTTCATTTTGATTATCATATAGGTTTATGTTGGGACTATTTATGAGTCCATTTTCAAAAAGTGGGTCGATATTACTGTGATGTTGTGAATGTGTAGGCACGACAAGCGGTGTTTGCCTCTTTCTGTTCCAGCTTTCTAGTGGATCCAACTTGTGTTTCTCATTACCCAGCGTCTCAAATGGAAAGCTAGGTGCATGGGGATTATTTGTCGTGACGCCATTAGCGTCTTGATTAAATGCATTGCTCGAGTCCAAAGGAGCTTTTGGGTCATAATTTGCTCTCATTGTAGTGGAGTCCACTTTCATCATGGCATTGCTAGTATCAGCATCACTAGAAATGGCTTTGTTGAATAGAATATTACTAGCGTCTTTGAGATCGTTTTCACTTATAGACCATCGCGATGCACCACTTTCATTTAACTCTGCTTCACCATTGTCCGAATCAATGTCACGATTTTCCTCGTCATCGGTTTGTCCCTCATCTTCAACTGACTCCAGTAAGCAACTACCAATAATCTCCTCAATTGAGGCATAACTCAAGGTGATTTTCCCTCGTTCGTTGACCAACCCTACTAACTCCTCAAGTTCCCAAGGTATAACCACGTTTAATTGGCTCATAATCTTTTCCAACTGCTTAATACTCCTTGTCTCATCAAAATAAAGGAGCTGTTTATTGAAGTTCCTGAAAATTCCTTTTGCCACATCTCTGGTCTTTGAACTGGCCCAATCTTGGTCAGGGTTCATGGGCAACAATCTAGTCTTTTTCCATGATCGAAATATACGTTCAGGTGACACCATAGACCACGCTTTAGTTACCCATTCAATGACTTGAATCATGGGAATGTGATAGTCTTGTTCCGCCAATACTTCGAGTGCAGGGGATGTATTGGTAATATTATAATTGTAACCCAAGGAAGAAGCAGTGGAGCATGACTTTCGATGCGACTTGGCTACCACTGACTTGTGATGTTGCAATTTAATCATCGCAGTATACTGCTGAATGCGATAAAGTACCTTGAACTCCTCTATAATACCAAAATTCATCGGCAAATAGTCAAACTTGACAGAGCCATATGAAGTGTTGTATAAGTTTTTATGGCACGTTTCATTCTTCAAATACACAAGCTTAATATTCTCAAATTTGATGTTGATCAATCGATGACTTGAACAATCATCTAGAATAATCAAAATTTTTCTTTGTGGAGTCAAGCTGTGAATCTTGTGATCAATTGATAATATGTAATTTTGAAACATCAGTGAAGTAACCCACTTGTTGGTGTTTGCCTTGTAAGTTATATTATACAATTGCGTAATCTTGTTCATCAAATTGTGTTGAGAGGTGACATCACTATGTACTGCTTGTAAACTAGCAAACGAGCTTTTTGAAACGTCAAATTTGTCGTATTTTCCAACAATCAACGGTGATAGTTTTTCCAGGCCGTCGATGTTACATCCTAATAAAGCAGTGAGTGAATATTCATTCGATGTATGCGATTGTTGTAACCCTTTATCAACTGAGCTAACGTCAAAAATCTGATCCAAAGGAAGCGAGTAAAACAATTGAAACTCATCAATAACAAATATATCTTGAGGTGAGTAATCATTTTGTTGAATCATGTCGCTCAAGTACTTTTTCAACTCCACTTTTTCGTCCAACATCCAAACCTTGTTTAATTTATAGCCAGCATTTTTTTGTATGTCTTCTTCATTCCCTGTTATGTTTATATTTAACTTTTTCATAAAATGGGCACACCACTTGTGATTAAACACTCCATTTCCAGTTTTCTCCAGTTTGGATAATCTTGTCCATATAGCGTGTGCTGTCAGTTGTATAATAGGGGTCGTTATCGGAATGCCTTCCCATGTTGCTTGGGTAATCCACTCGGTCAAGATCTTACGCAACAAGGGGTTGGTTTGCTTTCTTCGACGCACTAGCTTGAATTCGTCTTCCTTTGACGCGATAAGATCATTCTTTGAGCTCAATATTCGTGAAATTGTAGTTTGAGACGGTGGCTTTTCCACTCCGTATTCATGCATGGCCCAGGTTGCAAGATCAGACTGTTTCATTTGGGGATTTGATTCTGCTTTGAGGCATATTTCAATCTTTTGTTTGATGGTGAAACCCATGGTAAGACAAAAGGTATAGAGAGAGCTCTTGACAATGACGCTTTGTAAAGCAGCCTCGATAACTGGCAAAGGACCGGGGTGTGAGTCGGCCAGATATGCAAGGGAAGCGGGTCTTGTGAAAAATTGACTCTCAAAATTTCTCCTTTAATTTTTATGCTTTTGTGGGCTACAAAAACAATAATATGCGCTTACAAGGGAAACAGAGTAAATATCAACAATACACTTGAAACAAACACTACAAATCTAGTTAATCCTTCTTTGCATACTCATGAAGGAAATCCACAACTTTCTTGAAAACCAACTTAAACAACTCGTCGTTTTCCACAAACAAACTGTGTCTTCCTGCATCAATTCTATCAAATACCTTGTTCATGTTTGATGGTAACAATGGGAAAAATTCCTCACTTCCCTTAATATCATTGATATAATCGTGAGTTCCGTGTACAATCAATAATGCAATATTGGTATCGAATTTCTTTGAATACTCTGGATCTAACAAATCCTTACCCCTCTTAAACATATCATTAAACTGAGCAAAGGAACCGATCAACTTTTTGTCATGCTGTCTGATGTAGTTTTGCCATCTTTCATTTGATGTAATGTAATCATAATTCAATTTCGAATCTAACTTGAAATTTGGTAAAATTTTAGAAACATATGGCAATGCCAATCTGGAGACAATATTTGGCTGTGTTTTGGGATGCAACTTAATCAATGGCCCACAAGCAACGATTGCCTTGATTGCATCCTTGTGTTTACCTCTAATACCATAATTCAAGATGATCCCCCCACCCATTGAATGTCCCATCAATATATATTTTTCCTCGGGATCAGTACGTGCGTCCAAGCTGCGCTTGAGGAAAAAATCCAAATCATCAAAGGTGTAGAACTCATTTGTGCCACCCAAGTCATTTGGTGATGTTTCACCAGAACCCCTTTGGTCAAAGAAAAACACCTCATAACCGTTTTGCGACAAATTATCAAAGAATTCAGTATAAACTGGTGCACTTTCCATAAATCCGTGAACATAAAAGATCTTTCCCTTGTACTCAACATTGGAGGGGACTTTCCATGTGGTGGTTAAAAAGTTGGCGTTGTTGTATTCAACAAACTCGGTGATTGGTTTGCCAAGAGCAGCGTATGGAATAGGGACCTTTTCAGGCATGATTAATGAGAAGGACGATGTTGTTTTGAAGCTGTAGTTATTATGGACAATAAAATAGATGTGGCCACATCAAAACCTCCTTCATTTTATCTTTTTTTTTTTGAGGAGAAATATGTAAATCCGTTCCCTATCTCCGTAATTTACTGTGGAGTAAGTTTTCGAGTAGCTTGTGACTTTTGTTCGTGGTGGGACTCGAGAAATAGATGATACGAGTTGCAATAATTTACTGAATGGTATGAGATGTTTCAGTCAATGGAAGTCAAGACCAGGATAAGCAATGCCAAGCAATCTGTCCCCCTTGAAATAGATGAATGAGAATATATGCTGCGAGTTGTTCGTATTCCCAATGTGGGTCACTTCTCCCTCTGTATGTATTCCCTGATTCATGTGATATCACTCAATACCATAATCGCGCTACTCAAATGTACCCCTGCTTCCTACACATACGTTCCTTACTTATCGTCTACCTATCGCTGTGACAGGTTCTTGTGTCGTGAATCTGAAACTGCGTCATTCCAATTTACACGACATTGCTACTTTTTGGAACAGAGAACAACTTTAAATGACTCTATGACGTGGGCGGCGCGACTCCAAAACAATTCCACAAACGTTACAGGGACCTATTAACGTACGTCCAACTCACCAATCAAAAACTATTATACTAGGAGCTCTTTTGGGTTATAAACTTCATCTTTTAATAGTCACCAAATATGAGCGCAACTGAAGCTGATTTGAGAGCTGATAGTTCAGTACCATCGGCTACCCCATTTACAAAACAAGGTGGAACTCACCATGGTTTGGCACAAAGGCGAGCTGAACATCATCAACAGCAACAACAAAACCTGCAAGAGTCTACCAGCCAACTGTCATCAAATGATCTGTCACATGAGAGGAACATTATACCGCCATTGGTGGATCCAAAGATACCATTACCGTCGAAAGAATTGAATGATACATCTGATCCGGTAGATTCGCCACCAGCAAACCACTCCTCATCCAAATCGCGATCCAAAACGACATCAGAGTATGATCCATTTGCTGGTTTGTCGTTCCATGTTGGGGTAGCTGAAAACAAGAATACCACCTACAGGTCTAAAATGGAGGATGTGCACACATATATAGCAAATTTCGCTGAACGTGTTGATTGGGGATACTTTGCTATTTTTGATGGACATGCAGGTAAAGAAAGTGCACGGTGGTGTGGCAATAATTTACACACCTTACTTGAACAAGAAATCGATTTGGAGTTGCAAGATCAAAATAACACTCTTCAACATGCGAATAAAGCAGACTCCACACCAGACCAGCTAAATCTGCAACCTTCTTCTCAAGTGGATGCGTCGCAGGGTAACGTGACTACCGCAACGAACTGTTCTACCTCAAGTATACCGTTAAAAGGAAGAGTAGACATGAAAGACCATTTGTACAAGGCTTTTGTCAAGGCAGATGAAATCATTGAAAAGAATGGTCAGGGGAATTCAGGTTGTACAGCTGCAGTGGCGGTACTTCGTTGGGAGAGTGAATCAGAGGATGACTGTATGGTGGATACAAATAATACCGGGAAACAATCCAATGGCAAGTCAAAGTCGTTTGATTTTGTGCCCACCAAAAACCACAAGAGGATGCTTTATACTTCCAATGTTGGGGACTCTAGGATAGTTTTAAGTCGAAAGGGAAGAGCTTATCGGTTGTCCTATGATCATAAAGCTTCCGATCATAATGAGTCCACAAGAGTTGAAAACGCTGGTGGGTTAATATTGAAGAATCGTGTGAATGGAGTCCTAGCAGTGACAAGATCATTAGGTGATTCTTATATGAAGGATTTGGTGTTGGGAAAACCATTCACTACCTCAACCCAAATAATCAAGGATGATGAGTTTATGATAATTGCATGTGATGGAGTATGGGACGTGATTAGTGATGCCAAAGCTTGCAAAATTGTTGCTGACTGCTTCAAAAATGGCATGGATGCACAAGAAGCTGCTAAAAAGTTGTGCCAAATGGCAATCAATGATGGAACAACTGACAATATCACTTGCATGGTGGTTAAATTCCGCCATTTTGAGTAAAATAATTTGTGTAGAGTAAATAAGTATTTGCTTCAATTCATATTATTTTGTTGATTTTTTTTTTCTATTAAGAATCTTGTTGAAATGTTATATATTATTTTATGTTTTTACATACGAAATATGAGCCGCATGGTTCTTTTCTATTTAGCAAATCGCTATAGTGTTTGGTCCAGGACCTAATTATAGGTTGCACAAACAGAACTGTGTGATTGTTATTTAGTAACTGTAGAAAAGGGCTTTAGTCCGATTTCTGTTTGAACACTACCTAATAAAGATATTAAGGCTGCAAAATACAAATAATATGAATACACGGCTTTTCTCACTTATAACCACCGCTACCAAATAAATTTCTCGCACTAAAAAGAGTGCGAGGCAGTATCTCTACGCTGAAGTGTGGTTAACTAGTGGTATAGAGGGTGAATGTGGTAGGCCAGGGCAGTGAATACCTATTACATCCAATCAAGTATGGTTTACGCTCGGCCATTTTGCACGCATAAAGGGTAGTATCCGACTAACAATCTCCCTTGCAACGAATGGGGTCGTACGTTTGAGGTATAATTGCCACCAGCCACAGAACAAAGTGCCCCCAATGATTATGTACTGCTTAAAATTAGACAACACAAACACTCCTTTTTTTTTCGCGGCAGAAATCGCGCATATCTGAACACAAAACTCAATACTTTCGCAACCCACGGCAGAAACAGCGCAACAGATGATGCATTACTATATATGACGCTGATCTCCCCCTTTTTCAAAGAGGTAAATTTCTCAACTATATCTCACCAAAATGCACACCTTACACATTAAGTTGAGCAATGTACACTGCCAGGAGTGTCAAGCAACTATACAAAAGATTATATCACGGTTTTACAAACCACTCCAAATTGAAAACAACGCAGTATCTGGGCTGAGTATTCATGAATTGTCTCAAAAGGAAGTGTTTTTCCATTTAAAAGACGCAGAAGTATCGTTATACGGGCTCGTCAAATTTCAACACCACTTGAAAAAATTGATTAAACAATTGGAGAAAGCAGGTTTTGGGGTTGTAAATTGGGTTATCATTGAGGAAAACGGCAAGAGGTGTTCATCTCAAGATGCCCCTCGTAATGCCGAAGCAGGTCGTGGAAATATTTCTTACCATGACGGACTCTTTGATATGTGGGGAACTTTTGAAAAATACCTGGCATCCAAATCAGCCAAGAAACATTTAAAGTATTGCACAGTTTGCCGAAATATCAAGGCAAGTGAAGCGAAAGAAACCAACGACTCTTCATCCGTTGAAACAAAAGTTGAAGTGTCTCACCCGGAATACAGAGCATCCTTTGCGATTACAGGGATGACATGCTCATCCTGTGTTCACACAGTAGAGGATGCACTCGGCGGACTACTCAAAGAAAACAAAGACTCAGCTGCCGTGAATGAGCCTAATTTTTCTGTAAACTTGCTTCAGCAATCGGTGGTAGTGATAATCAAGAATAAACAATTGATCAATCAGATAATTGATCGTGTAAACGATTCAGGATTTGAATGCAAGCTTATTGAAGTGTTACCAGTTCATCGTTCAATAAACACAAGAATCACTGCTCTTATTAAAGACATGACATGTTCTGCATGTGCAAACTCAATCGAAGCTGCAGTAAAGAATTTGCCATTCATTTTAGACAGTGGTATCAATGTTGTGACAAAGAATGCCCAATTTGTTCTTGAGGATGACGCACGTCATGGGAACTTGCAAAAGTTGAAAGACACGGTGGAGGATTGTGGATTCGGTTTCGAAATTATCACCAGTGAAAAGATCAACTTCACCTCAGCAAAACAAAAGCCAAGAACAATCAATATTAAAGTGGAGGGAATGTTTTGTAATCATTGTCCTGAAGTTATTATGAACTATTTAATGCATTATGGTGACGCTGTTGTGGTTCATGACCCCATCAGTTTAAAGCATCCAGTCATTAATTTTACATACATCCCGAGTACTGATGTGACTGCTCGCCAAATTATTATGGATTTGAATCATTTGAGAGACAATGGAACTGGCGGATACATCATTGACGAAAATGGGTCATTCAGTTGCGAGTTGGTGAAACCAGTCTCCGTTGAAGAGCATATACGGAAGTTGACAAGAAGTGAAGTGATGAATCTTGCTTTGCGTTTGATTTTAGCTACAGTTTTTGCCATACCTACATTTATTCTTGGAATAGTTGCAATGTCTCTACTCTCAAAAGATCATCCACTCAGAATCTGGGTAGAGCAGCCAATTTGGGTTGGTAATGCTTCTCGAGCTAGCTGGATATTGCTTATATTGTCAACACCGGTGTATTTTTTTGCAGCAGATACATTTCACCGTAAAGCTTTTAAAGAGATCAAATCTTTATGGCTTCACAAAAGCTCATTCAAAAGCAGGTTGCTAAAGTTTGGCTCCATGAACTTGTTAATGAGCTTAGGAACAACAGTTGCGTACTTTGCTAGTATTGCGTTGTTAGTATTGAGTGCACAACAAAATGCCAAAACTCAAATGGGATTTCACACAACGTATTTTGACTCAGTTGTCTTTTTAACCTTCTTTTTATTAATTGGAAAGTTATTGCAAAGTTATTCAAAAAGCAAAACTGCTGACGCAATATCAAAATTGGCAACATTGAAACAAAATACAGCAGTTATAGTGGATGAGGTTGACGGGCGTTTTGAGAATGATCAAGTTGTAGATATAGAGTTGTTGGAGATTGGAGATTACATCAAAATTGGTTCTGGTGAGTCGCCACCGGTTGATTGTGTCATAATCGATGGTGAATCAAATTTCGATGAAAGTGCATTAACAGGTGAGTCGACACCGGTGAAACATTTCGAAGGACAACAGGTTTTCTCTGGAACAGTCAACATTGGAAGTCGCTCTATTATTGCTAAAGTGATCAGTTTGGAGGGAGATTCCTTATTGAGTAAAATCATCAACACCGTGAGAAATGGACAGCTAAAGAAAGCTCCAATGGAAAGGACTGCCGATCTCATCACTGGTTATTTTGTACCTATTATAATTGCTATAGCAGTAACTACGTGGATAATTTGGCTCAGTTTAGGTCATTCGGGTGCCTTGCCTCAGAGCTACCTTGACATTGACATTGGGGGGTGGACAGTGTGGTCATTGGAATTTGCAATCGCTGTATTTGTTGTTGCATGTCCTTGTGGTATTGGTTTAGCTGCGCCAACAGCACTCTTTGTTGGCTCTGGGTTAGCAGCCAAGTATGGAATATTGGCTAGAGGTGGTGGTGCAGCCTTTCAAGATGGGGCCACAACCAATATTGTGTGCTTTGACAAAACGGGAACTTTGACAAGAGGGGAATTAACTGTAACCAACTATTCACTTATTGAAAAGAGTTCAATCTTGATGCAATTTTCTTTACAAATTGCAAGAGATTTGGAGGTTGCATCGTCACATCCTTTGGCAAAGGCAATTAGGCAATTTACTGAAAAGTTGAGTGGTGACAAAGGTATTTCTTTAGTTGCAAACAAAATTCCTCAAGTTGAAACAGTCAGTGGTCGTGGTTTGAAGGGTGCAATTGTTTTGGACAATAATGATGATATTAGTGATTGGAGCAAATATCATCCTGTCGAAGCCATACTAGGCAACGAGAGACTTTTCCAGGAATATAATGTTGTAATCAATAACAAACAGAAGAAGCTTTTGACCAAATGGAAGACAGAATGTAAGTCAGTGGTGTTGGTAGGTTTGAAATGTCCAACCTTGTTCAACGATGATTTGTTTCATTTAATATTCATGATGGCTGCGAGGGACCAAATTAGACCGGAAACCAAAAAAGTGATTGAATACTTCAACTCCAAAAAAATCGAGACCTGGATGATTACTGGTGATAACTCCCTCACTGCAAATGCAATAGCAAACGAAATCGGGATAACCAATGTTGTTAGTGAAGTACTTCCAGACGAGAAGGAGGCTCAAATCAAGCGTATTCGACAATTGAAGCAAAATAAAAGCAGCCAATCTAAATGCGTGATTGCCATGGTGGGAGATGGCATAAATGATGCTCCAGCACTTGCTGCAGCTGATGTTGGCATAGCCCTTAGTTCTGGTGCGGACCTTGCCGTCACTTCGAGTGATTTCATTTTGTTGAACAAGATGCACCCTTTGATAAGTCTGGTGACCTTGTTTGACTTATCCCGAGTGGTGTTTCGTCGGGTCAAGTTTAATTTTGCGTGGAGTTTGGTTTACAATATGATTGGGTTACCCATTGCTGCTGGTGTGATTTATCCGTACAAGAATTCTCGATTGGATCCTGTTTGGGCAAGTGCTGCAATGGCGTTGAGTTCAATTAGTGTTGTGTTGAGCAGTTTGGCATTAAGATTTTACAGACCAAAATTGGATGCTAAGAACTTTGATTTAAACGAAGATGGCGAGGTCTTGCCTGAAGAAGAGTAGTTGTTTTATTTTATGATTTCACATAATACATAAATTACTATTCATTATATTGTAGACAAGACTCAAACGTCAACAGATTTGATAGTGTTGGTCATTCTTATAGTCACAAGTGTGTCCAAAGTAGTAGAGGACCTCCACTTCGTCTTCATCTTCTTCATCAACATCATTGAACTCTTTCCTTGATCGTTTTCCAGGATTGTTCGCGTGCCCTTCATATTATACACCCTTCAAATACCACCTCTTCTGTAAGTGAGTAATGACTGAGTAGTTTTCGTTCTTGTGATTGCAACTCCTTCTTGTAGACACCACTCTTTGGTTTTCTTGTTTAATGACAATACGTGCTTATCCATATATACTGCAAAAGCAATTAACAACGGTTCGATCTTATTGTATATTTCATCAAAACCTAGCTCTATTTGGGGAGTTATCCCTTGAATCCTTAGAGGATAGTAGATGGTTTAATGAGTTGCAAGTAATTGGGAACAAACTGTCGACGTGTGATCATCTCTGAATCGGTCTTTGTCTGCAATTTTCAGCGAAATTTCACCTTGATACGGAACAACTTCACAGTCCATGGCTTTGAAATGTGTTTTCAGCGCCTCTCTCATCATGATGAAAAGGAGTGAGTATGATATTTCTCTATTATTAAAAAGCATTTGTATTTGAAGTTTACCATTGAAGCATGTTAGTGGGTGGTACTCCAAAACGTGGTGAAGCAATTCAAACATTTCGCCTGGAGCAGCACGCTTTTAATGATCTAATAACCATGGTGTTGCAAATGGAAATTGAATACGCAGATGGTGGTAGTGAATTAAGGGGTCAACATAATACAGGGATGGAAAAAAAAGGTGTGGATATATTGCACTAAATTACGTAATTGTGTAAATGATCATGTGACATACATAAACTATTTTAATCCTTAAGAAAGCTTGTATCCAATCTAACTTTATGTCCAAGCCACATTGCATGATCAGTATGATCTTTAAGATCGCCCTGGCTTGTTCTAGGATGAATCAAAACAGATAATTTTGCATGGTTCAATTGAAAAAATGGAACAAGCTTAGCAAACAATTCTGGCTTCTTGAAATCTAATTCCCACATGTTCAAAGTGTGGGGTCCAATTGGCGTATCATGAAATTTGTAGACTCGAATGTCACCAGCTTCAATCTCAGGAGAGAAAGTTTTCAACACCTTTTCTCTGAGATCGTAAGCCAATTGTCTCTCCACCTTGTTGTTGTTGTTCCAGTAAGTGTGAATATCGTAGGAACGGATGTCTCCGTAAAATGACATTGCTTGATGATGATGGGTAACACAAGTAGGCAAAGATCTTCCTTATGGAAAGTTTTGTTTCTTTTATATGACGCGATTTTAGAAACAACATCTTAGTCAGCATGTTAACTCGGATGACTAAACCTATCTTACCAAAAACCCAAACAATTTTTCTGCTCGAATCTACGAAAAATAGGCTCGGTTGCTACACATATGAAATATATGAGGTGATTCCCTTGCTCTTACAAAAAGAAATGTGTTGCGGACACCTTAACGGGCTTGAAACGCTGCTCAAAATTGGGTATCTCCCACTTTTCTTGATAACAGGTAATATTTCTTATCATATTACTCAAACTACTTACTTTGGTTACTCTATTTTTGTGTATTGTTTACGTTTTTCAAAGGCTAAAACATAGTTTGATTGATTTACTTTTAGAATAAGTAATATGTCAAAGGATGATAAGAAGAACTCAGAGAAGTGGGGATTCTACAATGTTTTCGGATACACATAGATTTGGTTTTATAGCAATCATTGTAGTTCAATATCCTCTGTAGCTATGTGTTGCATTCCTCTGTGATAACTTTGATAAACAACCGATAAAACCAAGCCAAGAATGCTCCCCACAAGGTTAAACAATATGTCCTTTGGATCAAACACTCGTTTTTTGTTGACAACGTGTTGTAGAAACTCCAGTCCGATACCGCCACATAAGGTGCACACCAGGAATGTAAGGTACGTTACTTGTCTTATTGACCTCATGCGGAAAATAAAAAAAAATTCTGTAGTGAGGATGAAAAAAGTGGCAAAATGAAGTAACTTATCGTGCTTGAAAGTGAGCAGCAGGGAGAATCCCAAAAATCCTGCTCCAATCAAGGAAAGAATGAATACTATTGATTGGTTAGTATACTGTAGACTCATTTGGGAGTGCATTGCAACGTACCTGAAAGCACAGGGTATCTAATGGTAATCATTGGAGAAACAAAGATGAACTTTACAGTGGTTAAATTTCAAGCGCGGAAACAAGGTATCTATAAAGTTAGATTCAGTGCAACCTCTGTCGTGTTAAAGCATTTCATTACTACGGTACTAGTATTTGAGATGATACTTGATTTATAATTCAAAATGATATACATTTACTATTTCGGATGATACTAAATCCTACAAACTCTTCTCTAAAATCTTCCTCTGCCACCACCCCTACTTCCACCACGACCGCCAAAACCTCCTCTGCTGCCGCCGCGACCACCAAAACCTCCTCTGGCACCACCTCCACGACCACCGAATCCACCTCTACTTCCACCACGACCACTAAAGCCTCCTCTGCTTCCACCACGACCGCCAAATCCTCCTCTGCTTCCACCACGACCGCCTCGACCACCTCCAACGCCTCCAGCACCAGCCTTCCTCTTTGGCTTTGGTCCTATCGATGGTGGTTTAGGTAAAAATCTCTCCAATGGTAAAAGCTTATCTGGTCCAATATAAAACTTATCTCCTTCCTTAAATGATTCAGCTTTGACTCCCTCAGATGGTTTTATCGTGAAAAAAACTTCGTTCAATGGTCCTAGTATTTCGTCCACTTTACCAACTTGTGTCTTGTTTTCCAAGTAAATTGGGGCATTGAAGTAGGGTATTTTGACATTGATTGAGCGACATACTATATCTCCCTCACATGATTGCATAAAAGATCCCATTTCCAATACTGTATCTGGGGGACCTTGCTGGAAATTTGGTCTTACACCAGCTCCACCACGGCCGCCTCTAAAGCCGCCTCTACCTCTATTCATTGCTTGATTGTAAAACTAAGATAATGGAGCTCTTCTCATCATAGAAAGAAAAAACCGAAAAAAAAGAGAAAAATAATGGGAAGAACTCGCTACCACAATTTATTACGTAAGCGCGTACGTAATTGTTCAACCGACGTCAAAGCGAAATAAAACCCGAGACTCGAATTGTATTCCTAGACTTGCCAATAAACCATGAGCACCTCACATCGTATGTACCACCTGGACTTGCTTGATTTATAGAATCGCTACTGACACAGTATATAGCTACGCCCACTTTCAAAGTTGGCCTCACGCAGGAGGAAAAATTGCTATACACTCAGATTTTCAAGTCATTAGATCCTGAAAATACCGGTATTATCACCGGTGAAAAAGCACGCACCACGTTTGAGAAATCGAACTTGCCTCCAGCAATATTGGGGGAAATTTGGCAACTTGCTGATCAAAACAACTTGGGCTTTTTAAACCAGTTTGGGT
The DNA here is from genome assembly GCF_000182765.1 of Lodderomyces parapsilosis. Taxonomy (NCBI): domain Eukaryota; kingdom Fungi; phylum Ascomycota; class Pichiomycetes; order Serinales; family Debaryomycetaceae; genus Lodderomyces; species Lodderomyces parapsilosis. The sequence continues at coordinate 750,583 of NW_023503281.1, read as the reverse complement.
TTTGCTATGCCATGAGATTGATTGGGTATACACAAGCAGGACACCACCCAGTACCAGGTTTGGCTGACACACCTGGTCCTTTGCCAAAGTTTGTTGATTTACAATTGTCTCAGTTACAACCACAATCAACCAGCAATTCGTATTTGTCAAGTCAACCAAACAATGCCATTCCTGGATCTGCCACTCCACAGGAATCAATCTCTCCTGTTAGTGCACCTGATTATCAAAAGTTTTCTCAATTATTTGCTAAAACAGTGGGATCTGTTCAAGGTGAATTGAGTGGAGTGCAGGCCAAAGACATTTTCTTGAAAGCAAGATTACCTACTTCTACATTGGGTCAAATTTGGAGCTTGGTCGATAGAAACAATTTAGGTGCCTTGCATGTGGGCGAATTTGTGATTGCAATGCATTTGGTGCAAGGAGTTTTGAGTGGTCGTATTAAGCAATTACCACCATATCTTCCTGATACTGTCTGGAAATCGGTTGAAAATGGTGGTGCAATTTCGTCCCCACCGCCTCAGTCACCATATGGACAATCATCTCGTCAAGCATCTGTTAGCTCTCAACAAACTGCAATTAGACATCCACCTGTTGATGAAGTGGATGGTGAATGGGCAATAACTTCTGTCATGAAAGCCCAATATGACTCGATTTTCAACAACCTTGACAAAGAGCACGTCGGCCACTTGAATCCAGACCAGGTTGCTTCATTCTTGATGACATCCAAATTAGACCAACAAGATTTGGCCACTATTTGGGATTTGGCAGATATTCAAAACACTGGTCTTTTCACAAAATTGGAATTTTCAATTGCCTTGTTTTTGGTGAATAGAAAGACTAGTGGAAAAAACTTGCCTAATGTAATTCCAGACAGCTTGATCACTTCAATCAAGAGTGTTGGGTCCAAGCCTTCTGAGGCTCCACCACCAGCTCGAGTCAAATCCGCAATGGACGATTTAGTTGATGTATTTGGAAGTCCATCTCCACAACCAGCTGCGTCTCCTCAACCAGCTACATCTGCACAACCAGCTGCAACTTTGCAACAAAGAGTATCATCAAGTGACTTGTCCCACTCGACAAAGCCTCGCTTGACTAGTACTTTCAAACCAACCTCATCTTTCGGTCAATCTTTGATGAATCAGCAACAACCTAAGCAAGAGGAGGAAAAGAAGGAGGGGCTTGTTCGTGGCCAGTCTTCACCTCTCACTGCTCACGCCTCCCCTGTGCCTACTCTGGCTTTGCCCATCCCCCCTCAAGCATCATCTGTCCCTGCTCAATCATCACCTCAAAAACATGTTAACTACGATGCCTTGCGCACTGTTGCTCCTCCACCACCACCGCCAGCTGCGAGAAGTGGCGTTAACAGCAACAATGATTTATTAGCCGATCCCGAGCACTCGGCACAATTATCTCAAGCAACATCAGATTTGGCAAATATCGGAAACCAAATCAACTCTCTCAGAAGCAACACGAAAAACTTGGACGAAAAAAAGTCCAAAGCTGAACAAGAGCTTCAAAAATTGTTGGCGGCAAAGGCAGAGTTTGAAGATAAGCTTAAGTCGTTGAAAGGTTCCTATGATATCGAGGTAAAGCAATATGCTGAAATTGAAGAGCAGGTTGGGAGGGTAAAAGACGAGACTGAGGCATTGAGATCCGAAGTTTCTTTGTTGACAGCTACAAAAAACGATCTTTCCAACAAATTGCAGCTGCAACAAGAACAATTGCAGGAAAAAAACCATGAAAGTCAATTACTCAAAGAACAAATTAGTGAGTTGAACAAGGGGACGACTGAACTCCAGGAGCAATTAGGAATCGCATCGAATGAATTTGAAAAGTTGAGCAGCAACGTTGAGGTGAGCAGGGCTCAAACCCAAGTTCTTCTTTCCAAGAACGAGGAATTGAGGAGTCAGATTACTTCGAGGGAGGAAGAGAATAAAAGGATTGTGGCCGAATTGGACAGAGAAGAAAAGAGAAGGGTTGAAGAGGAGGAGAAGCAAAGATTGTTGACTAAGGAACATGAAGATTTGAAAAAGACTGTTGTTGCTGTTTCTAGGGGTGCGACCGCTAATATTGGTGTTGGTGCTGGTGTTGCGGCAGGAGCTGTTAGTGCTGTTAGTGCTGGTGTTGCTTCCGAACTGGAAAAAGACAAAGAAGATGCGGTGGACGAAGAGAATGACGCTTCAGCTACATCCCCTAGTGCCTTAGAAGGTAAAGGTAGTGGATCCTCCTCGTTCGAAATGGTGGAAGGTAGAGCAGCACCTGAGGAGTTCCCCTCTATCAAAGAACTTGATTACCAAGAGAGTGAATCAGACGAAGAGCCACACTTTGACGATGCTGTCGACAATTTCAAACAACCCACCCAACGTGGAAAAGAGGAAGCTGCATTTGATGAAGACATTTTCAATGATCTTCAGCCAGCAACTGAAGATGTTGATGAGAATTTCAATTTGGAGCCTGCCCAAGTGGACAATGAAGATACAACCGAGTTTGAGAAATCCGATGATGCAAACAAGGATGAGTGGGAACAATTATTTGCAGGATTTGGAAATAGTTAGAATCGTTGCGTTTGATTAGTTTGTAATTTTTTTTGTGTAATGTTTCTGTGTAATTTGCAAAAACCTTCTTCATAGAGAGAGATACTTTAGTTCCATCTTGATGCCCTCAATGAACAGATCCCCTCACCACTTTTGCTTTACATTAAGAAGATTCAAGCATGGTTCGATCGATTATCTTACGAAATCTATCCTGGAAGTGACTGAGTTACCACGATATTCAGTTACAACGTTACAAACACCATCATCCAATAACAGAGCCCATGATTTACGCAAAAAAATAATCAATCCCAACATCCTCAACGACATATTTTCAGACATCCCTACTAAAGACGACATTGCTAAATCACAACGGTTCTTCAACAACTTAAAAGTGGAGTTGGACTGGACACTAGCAGATTACGATGAGATACCGGATGTCAAGTACAAAAGATTAAAGTCAATGGCAACTAATGAGCATGCTTCCAAACGCACATTTGGAATAAAGCCAGAATTGTTGAAGCCTTTGCCAGAAGTGCTTTTAATGGGACGTACCAATGCTGGGAAATCCTCCTTGATAAATAACTTGTTGATTCCAAAAAAGAGTCTAACGAGGCAGGAGCAGTTGGCTTATGTTTCTTCCAAAGCTGGCTTTACAAAGACTTTAAATTGTTTTAGGCTTTCTAATCAACTACGATTGGTTGATAGTCCTGGTTATGGTAGAGGTGGTATTGAAACACAAGGAAAAATGGTTCTCAGTTACATCAACAATCGGAGCCAATTGAAACAGGTATTGCTTTTAATAAGCTCTACAGAGGGCATTGCCGATGAAGATTTGGAGTTGACACATTACTTGCTCGACAGAGATGTACCTCTCTACATTGTTTTCACCAAAGTAGATGAGTTATTGAAGAAGCACTTCAAAAGGGATTTGTTTAAAAGGGACAATGCCGAAGCGCTTATCAAAAATACAAACCAGAGGATTGTAGAGCTTTATGCCAAGTTGATTGATGATTCGGAACTCCAAGATGGTCCAAACGCTCCCAAGTTCATGTTCAACAATGCACAAACCAACAATATATTGACGGAGTTTGCGGGTATAAAAACAATCAGATATAACATACTCAAAAGTTGTAGTGTATAGCGCGTTAAAGCCTTGTAAGCAATTTTAGAACAAAAAAAATAAAATTACATTTTGTTGTTATTTCGACATCTTACAATCACCACCATTATGCCCAATTTAGACCCCTCACAACAAGAGCGGCCTGAGTCTGACGGTGTCATGGACTCCACAACCAACTCGGTACAAGACAATGTACCATTGTCGAGAGAACTGCCTGATATCAGACAGTTGTACAGATCGATATCAGGAGAATCACACAACCACAATTCTAAACGACCTAACCACAAGAGCCCAGCATACTCTCGTCAAAATTCGTCTCATATCATTTCAAATCCAATGAGTTTTTTCCACCGATGGGGTGAAGATCCACAAGAGTCAAGGTACAGCTCAGACGAAGAAGAGGCAGCTGACAATGAAGAAGGCATGACATCAGATAATCAGCCTGGAAGCAATAGAGTCAACCAGGATGAGCCAATCTCACCTCAATCACGTCGCTCTTCAGCTATTCAAAACTTTTCCAAATTCGTCAGGCCAAACCGTGAGTCTGAACCAAGAAGAAAGAGAAAAGACAAGAATCATCGGCCAGAATCTCAGATGGAGGACCAGAATGATTCCTATACAGAAACAGAGAAAAGAGCACAATTGCTTGTGAACTCATTTGTTGTCAATGTGCCATCTCTAGGTGTTATGGCGTCATGTTTGTTTGTGGACGAAGGTGGGATAGCCAGAGCACCTTTGCTATTTTCTTTATTAGGATTCCAATTTTCTGATCTTTCGTCGAATGAAAATACCAAGAATAGACTTTATCGTATTGATTTGGAATACGGTGTTGGTGATAAAAGTATGAAGTGGAGCATTGAGAGAACAATCACCGATATATTTTACTTGCACACGCGTTGTAAACTTGACAATTGGCGATCGGTTTTTGGTAACAAAACCAAGTTGCCTAAATTTCCTGTTCCTTCTATAAAGGACCGAAGGAAAAAGACAAAGTTGCTAGATACTTCTTCGCAGATGCAACCTGATGGTGGCGGCGCAGACAACCAATCGTTAATAAGTGCACAGTCGGGTCTTTCGAGAATGAGACTGCGATTGGAAAGCTTGGCATCCATTGTATCTCCCGTTCATGGACAGAGGGAAAGTGACTCGGAAAACTTGAGGCTTCATCAAAGGAATATCGAATACATGAAGCAATTAGATAATTATTTGAAAGAGCTCATCAAATACGTTGCTTTGACTCCTTTATCCAATTTAGTGTTTATGTTTTTTGAAATTTCGCCAATTTCTTCGTTGTTAAACTATGAAGGTTCATTTCAAGGAAAACAAGGGTCAATTCACATCAGCTCATCAGCTAAAAAGCAAGGATGGAGAGTTGGGCATTTCAAAGCCAATGACTTGAAAGGAATGTATGATCGACGAACTGAAAAATGGATGTTGGTCAGAAACAGCTATGTGGTTTATGTTTCCGACATAAATTCAACAACACCCTTGGATGTGTTTTTGGTTGACTCAAATTTCAAGATTCACTCCAAGAGCAATATAGTCAAAGACGATGACGACAATGTCAATTTTGATGAAAATGAAGCTGACAAGAATGTGCGTCACCACACCAAGCTCTTTCCGCATTTGAAAATTGTTTTGGAAAATAGGGAGCGAAAATTGGTGGTTAATCCCAAGTCCTCAAGAGATCACAAAGCTTGGTTAGAATCTTTCCGTCGAATGCAACATAGCACTGAATGGGGAATGAAACATCGATTTGATTCTTTTGCTCCAATTAGACAAAATTGTTTTGCTCAATGGTTTGTCGATGGAAGAGATTACTTTTGGGCAGTATCTGCAGCTATGGAGATGGCTAAGGAGACTATATACATTCATGACTGGTGGTTATCTCCAGAACTTTACTTAAGAAGACCGGCATTGGGTAACCAGCAGTACCGAATTGACAGGTTGTTACAAAGAAAGGCAAAAGAGGGTGTTAAAATTTTTGTCATTGTGTACCGGAATGTCGGAACAACTGTTGCCACTGACTCTTTATACACAAAGCACTCATTATTGTGGCTCAACGAAGAAAACATTCATGTTATAAGATCACCCAATCAGCTCTTACAAAACACCTTTTTCTGGGCCCATCATGAAAAATTATGCATCGTAGATCTGACTTATGCATTTTTGGGAGGCATAGATTTATGTTATGGTCGATACGATACAGCTGACCATGTTCTAACTGATGATTCACCCGAAGACTTTGAACAATTTGGAATAGATGATCACGCCACCGCAGCCGATTTAGAAAATTTTCAGGTTTTCATGGGTAAAGATTATTCCAATCCTAGAGTCAAAGATTTCTTTGATTTGGACAAGCCTTACAAATCCATGTATAATAGAAAAATTATTCCAAGGATGCCTTGGCATGATATCCATATGATGACTTATGGGAAAACTGCAAGAGATTTGTCACGACATTTTGTCCAACGATGGAATTATTTGATTAGACAAAAAAGACCCAGTAGGCTTACACCGTTGTTGTTACCACCACCAGATTTCACAGATGAGGAAGCTCGAAATGCGGGATATAGCGGCACTTGTGAGGTTCAACTATTACGATCTTCAGGAAAATGGTCTTTGGGTCTTGAAGAGCACGAGCAAAGTATTCAAAATGCCTACTTGAAATTGATAGAGACTTCGGAACATTTCGTTTACATTGAAAATCAATTTTTTGTAACATCATGTTTCATTGATGGCGTTGAAATAAAGAATAGAATTGGTGATGCCTTAGTTGAAAGGATAATTCGCGCACACCAAGAGGGTCTCACTTGGAAAGCAATAATCGTCATTCCTTTGATGCCAGGTTTTGAAGCTCAAGTTGATGAAGCAGAAGGATCATCAGTTCGGGTAATCATGCAATGTCAATTTATGTCCATATCCAGAGGTGAGACTTCAATCTTTGCTAAGTTGAGGAAAAAGGGCATCAATCCCGATGATTATATTCAATTCTTTTCCTTACGAAAGTGGGGTAGAATAGGTCTACAACGAACCTTAGTCACCGAACAACTATATATTCATGCCAAATGCATGATTGTGGATGATCGATCAGTCATAATTGGTAGTGCCAACATTAATGAAAGGTCTATGCGTGGAGTGAGAGATTCTGAAGTTGCTGCAGTCGTAAGGGACACAGAAATGATTTCAACTCATATGAATGGTGAGCCCTATAAGGCTGCCAGATTTGCTCACACATTGAGGATGAGATTGATGAGGGAACACCTTGGCGTCAGTATTGATATCCTAGATGCCGTCGAAAGGCGCTTCAAGAGGTTCGAGGAATATGCTAAATCTGAAGATGGGTTGAAATTCGCCACTAACAAGTTCAGCAAAAAAAGCTATTCAGTTAACTCAGCCATGGTTGAAATAGCCTCGAGGGATGTGTTGAATGAGAAGGAAGGTACCAGAAGATGGAAAGATCACATCAATCTTTCAAAGTTAGATGAGACCGTAGCTGAGGTTGATTATGCGGAAGAGATTGAGGATGCACCAAAACCCTTGGACCTACCAACAATGTTCAACTATAGGACCGGTCCAAAGGAGGCTAATATAGGGGTCCGTGACAAGAAGAAGAAGTCTTATGATAATCGTGTGCAACACAATGAGCAACATAAGGCAGACGTTCGGGGCTACGGTATAGACAAGTATCAGTCGGAATTTGCTAAAAGTGCTCGCTTATCGAGTAGCAAGTTCTTAAAAGAGAAATCGCTTGAGGTAATGGAGTCTGATTTGCCAAAAACCAACTTTGTACCCCTGTATGAGGACGTTCTTGATTTCTTGAATTGCGATGACGAACATGTTGCAGCCAATGATGATGAGGAATCTGAGCATCTCATCAACGAAAGAAATGAAGAAAGATGGCTCTTGTTGAAAAAGGTTTCGTATTTGCAAAGAGTTGCAGCCAATGAAATGAAGTACGTTACCATTGAAAATAAGAAACGTGCTGATGCTGGAATGCTGCCATTAAAGGCTTCAACTGATGCGAACGGAACTCTTACTGAAGCCAACGAGTCGACCACTGAGGACAACTCAAATACCGAGGAGGCAATTAGAAGTGGTTTCCAGGCCGATTCTCCTGTTTCATGCAGCGACCAAGAAATCAAAGACATCCTTGAGACTATCTCTTCTCCAGATGCTGATTGTGCCAACTCATTCATTGACCCTTATGGGTTCGAGGATCCATTGAGTCCTGAGTTTTACGAGCTATTATGGTATGAAATAGCGAGAAAAAACACTGATATTTTCCGTATGGTGTTTCACTGCCAACCTGATGATGCAGTTGCTCGGTGGTCTGATTATACAAATTTTGCTAAATTGCAGAGCAAGTTTATGAAGGGTCAATTGTCTGACAAAGAGGCGGTTTCTACATCAAAACCAGAGACGAGTGAACTAAGTGATGACATCCTTCGCCTCGGGAACGATTTTAAGCAATCCGTGGATGATTTAGAGGAAGATATGGGAGTTTTGGGAAGAGTACCTCCAGAAAAGAAAGAGCTTGGCAAGTCTGCTGAACATGAGGGCAAGAGACGTCACAAGTTGACCAGAAAATTTAGCTCTGTTCCGGATAAAGAAGGGAAGAGGAACCAACCCGAAGACCAAGATGCATTTGTTGATAACAATGATGTGCCAGAGCTGGATGAAAACGACTTTCACAATGACCTTGGACAAGACACCACTGATGAATCACCAACTCACACAGCGACCAGAAAAGAAAATGGAACTTCAAAAACGCACGAGAAGTACCGCAAGAATAGAGCTACTAATTTTGCAACTCGTAGACGGATGTTGTCTGGAGAGTTGGTTTACGACAAGGAAGCCGCTGAAAAATTGTTGAGTAATATCAAAGGGCATTTGGTTCTATTCCCCACCCAATGGCTTGATGTTGAGTTGGAAAATAACAATTGGTTCTACAACACAGATAGAATTCCTCCAATGGAAATTTATGATTAGCTATTATAGATTAATTGAATCCTCTTGTGTGTCCTTGTTTTGTCTAAACCAACCTCTTGTCGCAATTTTTCCATCCCACGGTTAGCGGAAAAAAGAAGCAAAGTCAAAGAAAAAAAATTGTATTCCTTTTGCATCGTCAGATACTGTGTTCAGCACAGTGAAGAACTCAATTCAACAACGCTTTCAACATCTCGTCTCCTACGATGATATTGCAACTACTTTCCTACGCAGGATTGGTTATAGGTTTCCTATTTCTAGTGCTATCGATTGCTTCAGGGTTGTATTACATATCAGAGCTTGTTGAAGAACATACGGAACCTACAAAACGATTTTTAAAAAAGCTCATATATTCTATTATAGTGATATTCATATTGCTCGTGCTTTTTGACTCGTTCCCAATCAAGTTATCTGCGTTTTCGGTATTCACATACTATGTCTACTTGCAAAACTTGAAGAAATTTCCCTATGTTGAATTGACGAGTCCAATTTTCCTATTGAGCATTGTTTTAGTTATAGCAAATCACTTTCTTTGGTTTAACCACTTCCACAACCCATACATCCCTCCATTGGAAGTGAGATTGCAACCTGATTATAAAGCCCCAAGGATACCAGAATTTGCCGAGATTTGTTCTTTTTTCGGATTGTTAATCTGGTTTGTCCCCTTTGCATTGTTTGTGAGTTTGAGTGCTCATGATAACTTGTTACCCCATCATCAAGTGAATGTGCAAGATGATGGAAAGAAGAAAAAGAATGGATTGGCCAAGGTTGTTGTGGCTAACCTTAGAGAATACATTTACGCCATTAGTAGACGGTTTGGCTATGAATTGGATCCCAATCACCAATCGATAATCTATTGATATATATATATATATATTCAACTTTCTAAAAACTTCTTTACCGGTTTCCCGATATCGTTAAGGCTCAACAAAAACGTGTCATGACCGTAGTTGCTTATATCGTTTCCTAGTTCGAAATATTCAATCTTACCAGTTGTATTGTTTTCATTCTCTTTCAAGACATTTGCGATTTCTCGCTGCTGCCAAACTGGGAAGAGAATATCTGACTCAACACCGATCACCAACACATCTTTGTTTGCCAATCTCTTTTGCATCCCCCTTTTTAGATCCTCTAAAGATTCCTCAACACTAAACTTGGATGTGGTTTTTTTCTCTTGGTACGGCTCCTTTGGAACAACATCATATTCCTTTGGCACTCCTGAAGCTGACTTGTACCTTTTTTCACTTCTTTGTCTCTCCTCTATTGCTCTTGATCTGGTATTTTCACCTAAATCAAACAAATCCATTGCTTTGGAAACATACAACCAAGAGTTTGCATCATATTCTAAACAAAACTTTTCCCCCGCATGATCCAAATAGGTTTCAACTAAAAAGTCAGGACACAAGGCTGGAGGTCTTGCGTCATCAGCTCTTGCTCTGCCAAATCTATATTCCCATTCAGGGCCAGACCTGTACGTTACTGTTGCAATTTCTCTTGCCAACTTCATACCCACATGAGGTGGTATCTTGTCATAATAAAATCCTCGGTTCCAATTGGGATCACTCATTAAAACTTGTCTTTGTGTGTGTCTCAAAGCTATAGAGTATGGATGGGAGCGAGCACAGCCGCTAATACTAATGATTTTCCCAACTTCGTCGGGAAACTCCCAAGCATATGCCAAACTTTGCATTCCACCCATTGAAGCCCCTACGGATGCATGCACCTTTGACACACCAAACTCGTCACGCACTACCTCCCTTTGCGCTCTTACCATGTCGTTCACAGAAAGAATCGGAAATCGTGTTGCATATCTTTGATTATTTGCGGGATCAATTGAGGAAGGGCCCGTAGATCCATAACAACCCCCAAGAACGTTTGTGCACACCACAAAAAACTTGTCAGTATCGATAAACTCCCCTGGCCCAATAAAGTTCTCCCACCATCCTGGCTTGGTATTGTGGGGTTGTGATTTTGCATGACTCGAGGCTGAGAGACCTGTGTGTATCAATATCAAGTTAGATTTGTCCTCGTTGAGTTTTCCCCAAGTTTCGTACGCAATTTCATACTCAGGCAAATGTCCTCCATAATCTAAGAATATTGGTTTTCTAGACTTGTAAGTTTGAAACCCAGTTCGAACAAACCCATAACTTGGTTCTGGACCAGACTTTAAACTTGAAGAAATATTTGACAGATTAAAGACACCGCGTGACAACTCCTCTGTCTTTTTTTCCCGCTTATCCAAACATGGGAACGATAGTTGGGGATTGGATGCGCTTGAGTCTTGTGCTCGTGATGAAAATAATCTCGCCCTCCTTAGATTTTTTGGTGGTTGCAAAACCCGTGACTTAGATAGCAATTGTAAAGTTGTGGATGATTTAGGCATTAAAAAGACTGTTTGTGCTCTTTTGGGTCACCTTAATTGTAGTGGGCAGTGTATTTGTAGCGGGTTTGAGGATTCTCTATTGGTTGCTTATTAATCGAATGGTTTGTATCATTGCTATTCGGGAATTTGAAAAATTGATTTCGATGCGCAGATGTAAAGATAACACAAGAAAGCGTGCACATTGGCAACAACTCAATTTAAGATTTTAATTTTTTTTTTTGTTTGTAGTAGGGCCCTTTATTTTGAACTGCTTTAAAGTGTTGGGTTGTTGTTGTTGTTGTTGTGGGTGTGGTGTGCAGCCCGTTTGGAACATGTTTTCGATTCAAACAATCACTCAGAAGCCATGGAGTAGTGTATGCTTGCTATACCCAATCGTTTATGTCATCTCCATTCCATTTACCTTGGCATTCAAAAGATACAACTTGTACATTGGCAAACTTTGGTTTGTTCAGTTTTTAGAGCAATATATTGTCAGAAAATATATGTTCCATTGGTTTTCGGTAATCTATGTGGCCAATTTGATCAAGATTGAAAATGGACACGCTTCAATACCCTTAAAGGAACCGTGGACCGTTAGCGCAATAAAGATCTATTTTTATAATATGATTTGGTTGACACTTTTACTAGAGTGGTGTTTCGGGTCTCCTATCTTTGAGAGGGTTAGCGTTGCCACTGGTGCGTATTGTACCATTCCGGATATATACAGAGAATATAAGTGTGATAAGGCAGGAGGTACCTGGGTGAATGCGTTTGATTCGTCGAGTCACTATACCATGCTAATTTCAAACAGTCTCCTTGTTTGGCGATTGATTCTCCCTTACGTCGGGATATCACAGAACATGTCAAGGTCAACGACAATTGTTGAGGACGATCTCGAAGCAGGTTGTGTGCAAGGTCCCATCAATAATGAGGATTATTCATCAAGGAGTGGACGCGGTTACGCTATCTATAAAAAGGCTGTTTTGCTGATATCATTTTTATTCCTCACCCTATGGTTTATTCTGTTCTGTATCACTTCGGTATTTTATCACACGATTGTTGAGAAGTTTGTCGGAATGATCTGTGCAATGACTATTCCATTGCTTCTGCAATATGTATAAATAATTGGCTAGAAGGTGTTCAACCTTTGAACAGAATCGGGAAACAAGATGCATTGCAACTAGCTATCAAAATTGGTGTGATAACCCGGTTCGGCAGCAACAATGGCAAGAGTAGTTGTAGGCGTTGCTGATAATGAAACCAGTCCGAATATTTGGCTTCTACATGAACTAAATGGTATCAGTGTACCTAAAGGGATCGGATTCTGAAATTTTTTAGGGATACATAGACGGAATAAAGATCTTCAAAAACTGCCTCAGTGACTCTTGTGCTTTCATTCTCTATCATTGTCAGATCTTTCTGACAACAAATAATCCTGACTTCATAGTTACAATACTATCTCACTATTTGTAAGATTTCGTCATAAGTTCACAAAATGTGTGGCGTTCTTTCGGATTTCGGCGCGTGGAAAGAAATTTGAATTGCGGAGTCTCGGCCGAATGGTGCAATCTTGTCACTTCTACCGTGTATACCTTGCATTTCAAATCTAGAAGAGGTGAAAAAAAGTTCTCTCATAAGATGCATGTGAACAATACCCTGTTCTGTAAGATAACAAGTGGTGTTAATCTTTTCCCCGAACCGATTGGAAAAGACCAAATGTAATCAATTTTCCGTGCCGAGACTGCTACCAGTTGCGAAGTTGAATTACAAACTGTGGCGTCGACGATTGCACACATCTTGTGTTATCACTCTAACTATCAGGCACAAAATCCAAACAATTCTATGAATTTCGTCAGTATCAATCAATGTCACGATTAATTACCAAAACCAACTCTCCGGGTGGTTTAAAAAATTATATAAAGTGATCAAATTGTCCAATTGAACTTTTCCAAATTATTTCACATACTCATATACTCCCTTCTTACGTACACATTTACACACATACACACACACATACACACACACACACACAATGACGACAAAATTTGGTAACTCTGATATCCACTTCAACAAGGAGGTTGACGAGATTGACGAAGATGGTGTTTTGGTCATCAATAGACACAACAGAGCACAGGCTAAATTTCCCGATTTTTTGCCTACATGGGACCCAAGACAAAAATATCCACCTTTGAAATTTGAGAAATACATTGACCCAGGTTCCAGAGCTGACCCTTCATTCCCAAACTTGTTCCCCAAAGGTGGTAATTACAAAGCAACTAGAATCACCCCGAAGTTTGGTACTGAGGTGGATGGTATCCAGTTGTCACAATTGAATGATGCTGCAAAGGACGAATTGGCTTTATTTTTAGCACAAAGAAAAGTATTGTTGTTCAACGATCAAGATTTTGCCCAACATGGACCAGGTTTTGCAGTTGAGTTTGGTAAATATTTTGGAAATTTACACATTCATCCAAGTTCAGGTTCTCCAAGAGGTCATCCTGAATTGCACATTACATACAGAAGACCAGAAAAGGGCGAGTTGGAGAGAGTCTTTCGTGACAGAACCACCAACACGTCTTTCCATAGTGATGTCACTTATGAGATAACTCCTAGTAGATTTACAATTTTTCAAGTGTTGGAAAGTGGTGACGGTGGTGATACTGTTTTCGCTGATACAACTGAAGCTTACAGAAGATTGTCACCAGCTATGAAGGAGAGATTGGAAGGTTTGCACGTTTTGCACACAAGTGAGGACCAAGCAGCCAACTCCACGTTTCAAGGTGGTGTTGAAAGAAGAAAAGCTGTTTCGAATATTCATCCATTGATTAGAGTTGATCCAGTCACTAAAGAAAAATCAATTTATGTCAATAGAGCCTTTGGAAGAAGAATCGTTGAATTGAAGAAAGAGGAAAGTGAATACTTGTTGAATTTCCTTTATGATCTTATTGAAAGAAGTCACGACTTACAATTGAGGGTCAACTGGGAAGGTGGAAAGAGAAACAAGGTTGCTTTGTTCCACAACAGTGGTGTTTCTCATACTGCTACATTTGACACTGAGGATGGTGAAGTTAGACATGCTTATAGGATTAGTGTGTTGGGTGAACGTCCTATAGGAAAGCTCGAGGATTTGAACAAGGAAGAATTCACCACTGGCGATTTAGAACAAGCTTTGAGAGCAGTCAAGCCAATTTAAAGAACTTTTTTTTATAGTTCAGTAGGGGAATGTTATTTTTATGGTCTGGCTTGACGCAAATTGTAGACGGAAGTGAAAAAAATAGGTGTCCAAGTGCAGGTGTGATTAGCGAAATCGTACTTTAGTCTGCGTTGCACCGGTCACAACTTGAAAAAATGGAGAAGATGCCTTGCTAAAAATACAAATCGCAATTTATGTAGCACAAATGAACTTTGTATCGTGTGCATGCATGCTTCTCTTTCAAATCGTAAATGCCTATCGGATTCGATTTTGCAGCTTAAAAGTTAAAAAATTTCTTTTTCTCTGTGATTACCTTGCCACAGTCTCGTGGTGAGTTTCCTTTTCTTTCTCTGTGGCTCCTTGTTTTTTATAACCGCGCATGCTTTTAATTGCCATTTTGAGATTAGTGCTAAGGTGTTACCTTCCATTTTCAAAAATAAAATCCATTTTGGGACACTCGCGGTTAAATTTTTGGAAAATGCCAATTTGGTTAAGTTTTTTTCTTTTTTATTTTTGGAGAAGAAGCATTAGGGCAATGTTTTCAGAGCATGATTCATATAGACGGTGAAAATTTTTAAAAATTAGAAGCTCCTTCTCCTCTTTGCTCTTCTTGTAGTAATAGTGTTATATTCAAAAAATGGAAACCAGCTATAGGTCGTACCAACGAGTTTTGAACATTTCAGTCAAACCCTCACCATCATCATTATTATCATCAACAAAAAAGGTAAATTGCTCGCGTACAAAAGTTAGCAAGCCAAGGAAGGACGAAAGTCAAATCAAAAGAAGAACGAAAACTGGTTGCTTTACTTGCCGAAAGAGAAAGAAGAAGTGTGATGAAGATAAGGTAAATGGCAAATGTCAAGCTTGTACTAGAAATTTTTTGGAATGTTGTTGGCCCGAACCTGCCGCCAATCAAGATAGTCGGAAGGAGCTAGAAGAAAGCGTCAAAACTGCAACCGTGAGGTCAACCAAATGTGATATAAGTTCATTGTTATCGTCACCAATTACCCATGAAGCACCTTTGTCACCAGAAGTTGCAATGAAATCCACACCAATGGCTGTAAAACAGGAGGTCAATCCTTATCCAAGTCCCATGCAATCCCCCATATCCCATCATCCAGGCAGTCCCAGCCAAGATGTAAGTTTCATGACTTTACCACCATTACGTAATATCAGCTACAAGTTACAAGCTAAAGACAGCAATGTACGAGGACTGCGATTTGAAGATTCTGGAGAGAAGGAGAACAGAGACGACATCAAGAAGCACGCGTCAAGCACAAAGTTCATAATCACCAGCTTTGATTCTCGAAAGGATTTGTGTGGGGTTTAAAAACTAGTTCAATGGGAGGGGGTATTGTTTTCGTTCTTTTAAGCTGATGTATTTTTCTATTTAGGTTTGTTTTAGGATTTGGAATAGGTTGTTTGCCAATACAAGGCATTTACAAATGAGGGTTGTTTGTAGTGGAAGTTCGCCAGATATCGTGTTGTAGTTCTTTATGCTCTCGTTGAGTCATTATTGGTGGGGTTTCCATGACTGTGGCGAACCAAACGAGCTGTGAGTTGTTTGGCAGCTGTATATATCAGCTACTTTCAACGGTATCAATGGCTAGCATTTTTCTACAATACTGTTTTATGCTATTGAATATCAATCTGGATGTTCTTCAGATTGATTCCTCCTGTTAGTATTTATTGGGATTGCCTACACGACCGCGATTTATCAAATGAAAATTTTTTGCGTGCCCCATTAATATCAACAGTATCAAGCTAAACACTATTGAGATGCCTGTCAAAGCTATAGCAAGAACCTCGATAGCACGGAATGGATTAGGTACTTACGTACTTCCCTGCAACAAACTAACGCTACAGTACTGTAACTGGGGAGGGTCCTCCCAAGGTATGAGACACATTTTAACAAATGGACAATTGGATAAGCTAGCACAATCGAAACCTCAAGTGATGTTTGAGGTGCTCAAGAGACAAGGACATCCTAAACTCATTTTTCGTTATAATGATGATAAAGTTACAGAGGTTGATGTGAGGAACATGAAGAATCACGAAATTGTTCAAAAGATCAATGAGTATCTACAACGATCAGGTAATGACTTGTTCAAATGTAACCACAAGGTTGCATCAGAAAATGATTCGGTTAGAGGAATATGGTCACCTTTGCATGCACCAAAGGGACACAGGTTTAACATATAGAGATGTATGTCTTGTAAATAGTTGAACAAGAATTATGTTTTGTTTTTACAAACTAATACTGCTCTCATACTAAAACAAAATCCCAATAGAATTGAACCTCTATTTAATATACAAAGGAGAACTAAAGAAAATTAAGCGATGATCATACCCCTTTGATCCCTCATTTGACCACCTCAACATTTTCACCGATTTGATCGATCTCATCAGCATCTTTTGAAACTTTGTAAATCTTATTTCTCCAAAATCCATCGTCACCCAAAATCTCTTTTGCAACAAGACGATAACCACCAAAGTGTGGCAAAATCTTGACCCAAACAATCCAATATGCTAAACCAACCCCAAAGACACCCCAAGTTACAACGGCATGGATCCAGTACGGTAAGTCATTGTACACTTTTTGTCCATGAACTGGTGGGATATATGGAGCAACAATCAAGTATAATGATGCAAGGAAGAAGAAAATGACAACTGGAAGAGAGGCCTTAATTGGAGGGTTCCACTCAGTCAATCCTTTGTACTTTTTGTAGTATATGTAAATCAATCCACCGGCAAGAACAGTGTTGACAACATTCAATGGGTATGAAATCAAGTTCAAAATGAAATTGTATGCATCACCTGGTGGTGGGGCAACAATGGTAACAATACAAACAATCCAATGTTGCATCAACCCAACAAACGGAGTTCCAAATGGCTTTGAAGTAGCAAAGAAACGTGAAAATGGTAAAGAGCCTTCACGTCCCAATTGTTGAATGATTCTACCTTGTGAAAAAATGACAGACATAACATTTGCCCATGCCGAGATGGCAACGAAAGCCGAAGCAGCTGTTTCGGCCTTGTCACCAAAAGCATATTTGAAAAACGAAGCAGCCAAGATTCTGCCTGATGATGCAATTTCAGCCTTTGGAACGACAGCAAAGTATGCAATGTTGACAAACATGTAAATGATACCCAAACCAATGAATGCAGATGGTGCAGCAATTCTCAAGACTCTTTCTGGGTTCTTGATTTCACCCAAGGCGTAGTTTGCATTTGAGTAACCGACGTAAGACCAGATAACATTGTATAAAGCATTGACTATACCAAAACCAGTCGGACTCTCCCCTTCAAAAGCATTGTGGAAATTACCAGTTGATTGAAAGTTATTCGTCTTGATTCCGCCTCCCAACGCAACCCATCCAGTAACACTGATGAAAAGAACAATGATTACTTTGAAAGTACCCAAAATATTGGCCAAAAACAAACCCGCCTTGACATTGATAGCGTTGATCAAGAATGAAAATGTTATAACAGCTAAACCAATACCTCTAGAGTTCCATTGGGTGACTTCTTTGCCTGCAGCATTCAAGATATACTCACCAACAACAATTGAGTTACCAGATGCCCAACCAAGAAAAAACACGTACGAAGCATACATTGCCGTCACCAAAAATTTCGGTCTTGGAAACATGTACTCAAGGTAGTTTTTCTCACCACCATTTCTTGGTAAAGCTGTTCCCAATTCCATGTAAACCAAGAGCCCAGTGAATGCAATAACTGTACCAGCAAACCACATCATCAATGCAGTTCCCACTGAACCTGATAAAGCATAAATTGTAGAACCAGTCGAAAACACACCTGCTCCCAACATTCTATTGAGCATCAAAAATGAAGCTGAAACAATTCCAATTTCCTTGACATTTCTATCTGTTTCCAAAACGTGTGCCCCCTTTTCGGAGCCTGAAGTTAGTTGACTATGATTATCAAAACTATCTATGCCATTGCTGTTGTTTTCGAATCCTTCTTCGGTTTTCTTTTCGGAGTTTGAGTTACTCAGAAACCTATAAGCGTCAGCGAGCCCCATTGTGGTTGAAGATGATTTCGTATAGGAGATAATTAATAACCGCGATGAGTAAAGGGGAAGGGGAAGGGAAATGGCAACGTCTTTATAATAAATGATTTGAAAGAAAAAAAAGGGACCTTCTTGTAGCTGCAATTAATATTTTATTTTTTACTCACACCGTTTAAATTTCTTTTTTTTCTTTTTCCTTTTTATGCTTTCTGTTTTAAACTCTTCGCATTAATTTATAACAATCGAAAAAAAAAACTGTGGCTTATGAATTGAGAGTAATTAGGTGTAACACATACAGAGCCGTATAGAGTAATGTATGGAGCAGGGAGGAGGTTGATACAGAGGAGTCAAGAACCATCAGTAGAGTGCTCCAGTGTTGAAGAAATTGGGCAATTTATGAGTTCTCTTGGTCGTTTTTTTCTCCTTATTATTTACATGTATTTTTCGTGGCAGAGAGCCACAGATTACACTGTGGATCATCCCACAGTAAAGGAGGGGTCGTCAATTAACATCGTTCGTATTAATTACAGCATGAATTAACAGTGTTTACACTCATTTAACCTCAAAATCGCCGAAACGTAACCAAAAGCATCCCACTGTAGTACTGTCGACCGGATAAATTGTCAATTTATTTTATAAGGCAATTTGCCTCTGTGTCGTTTTAAAGTTTACTTGATCACGTGAAGTTGCAATAAAAAGGCATTTTTGCAGCCCAATTGATTTTTTTTTAGTTTTGTGTCGTGTGAGTTGATTTCTATTTTTTCCGTCAACGGTTTATTTCAGGCATAAACATGAAATTCAGGAGAATTCATCTGCAAAAACGTGTGTAGACGTACAAATGACAAAAAAGAAAACTGTGGTTACTACTGTGGAGAAAATGCCCCGACGCCTTACGAATCTCGCTACATGTCGTTTACGATGAAATTTCAGATCTATTCGTATTCTACCTATTGTTTTGGACATCTCGTCTTTTCAAAGACACTAACAACAACAAAGGTGGATATGTAAGGCAAACCAGAGGCGTTGGGCACTCTTCAACAACATCTTGATTGTAGCAATCGGCAATTTCACTTTTCTTCAATTGTGGCTTGCTCTTGTAGATAAGAGGTGAAGCTTGGCATAATTTCTCCAGAATAAAAATGGATTCCCCGTTTTTACTGGGCGAAATGGCGACATACTACTTGTTTGGAGCAAAATACCCATTCTAACTTCAATTCACAAACTGGAGACTTTGGTTGCGGGTCGGGTAATCTTTTGCAATTAGTGTATTCGTTCTAGTGTCGTGAAAAAGGTTCTGCGACAATCATGTGACAAATGAATCACCAAACTCGCTTACTACTACATCGGAAATTATAAAGCTATTCGTTTATTTAAAGTAAAAAGTTATATAAAATCAAAAATCCTTCGCCCGCTGTTCAAGGGGTATACTTTGGTGGAGGATCGTAAACATCATTATCTCCAAGCATTGACTGCACATGTTGCTGAACTCTTGGCCCTTGTTTGTTTCTCTGTGGTGTGGGTGGTGGTGGTGGTAGTGATGACATTGACGATGATGATGATGGTGCTGCGTGGTCCTGCCTATTAGCAGCTCTTCCTTCACGGTTATAATTCATTCGACTCGATTTATCTGTGCTAGGGGTTTGAGAATGTGTTGCTGCTTCTTGTGCGCGACGCAGTTTGCGCAGTTGTCTTGGTGGTGCATATTGTTGTTGTGATGGGTGTGCGTATCCTTGCTGGGACATCTGTTGTTGTTGCAGCATCCTTTGCTGAGCTCTTTCATAGCGTTCAAACTCCTCTCTTTCCTTGATACTCATATTTCTAAGCTTCTTCTTTCTCTTGTGTCTATCAGCAGCTATAGCTCCTATTGCGATTGCAGTTCCGACTACAAACATGTTGGATGGTATTTATTAGTGTGTCTATATTGATTGTCCCAGAAAATTTAAAAGATTGCTGTTTTGGAAGATAAGCCATCTATTTATATTCACTTATCATCTTGAAAAAGAAAGTATTTTACCGCGGCGCATAACAATCTACGTCATTCCGAAACATAAAAAATATACTACTGACGAGGCGCGGCTTACCTCCGCAAGCTCTTTCTGTCCGATTCACCCGTACGACGCGGGCTTAGTCTACCTACAGTATGGCTTCACTACAGCCGTTACTTCAACAACTAAAAGATAAAACTAACCAATGATATATTCTATTTACAATAGCTTTTTAATCTCTTCATGCGCCTCGTTCAAGTTAATCTCATCACCAACGAGGTAAATGAATTTAGAGAACTTGTCATTGGCTCTAGGGATTGTAATGAATGTATTTGTCTTTGAACGCAATTTATTAACCTTTGATCCTTGAGGTCCAATGATTTTTGAAAACACTGACGGTTTTGATGCATAGAACCATGCATGAGCAGTAGCAGATTTAGCCAACTCCAATTTTTTGTTGATCAATTGAACCGCTTTTTCAACATCTTCCTCATCTCCCTTCAATCTCCAAGGGATAACAACGTCATCATCACTGTTTTCTGGCACAAGTTCTTCAATTGTAAATTTAAACTCCTCCTCGTTCTCTGGGTATGCTGATTCTACAGGAGCAGGGATTAATGCTGAGGATAATTTACTGGCTCTTCTGGTAAAATCACCGTGGGTCACTTCAACTTTATAATCGCTTTTTAACTTTTTGAAAATAGCACCATGTTCAGACACTAATGGGTGGTATTTTTCCAAAATATCGATAGAGACTTTCCAGTCATCCTTGGTCAATTCTTCAATCTTGTCCTTAGCTGCTGCCACTTTCTCGGGTAAACCACTTACTTTGACAATAGTGCTTTCATCATTTGCCCTTGGAATTTCAATGGTGACGCCGAAATCTGACTGCAATGAATGACGAATTGAGCCACTTGGTCCAATAATCAATCTGTGTTTTTCCTTGGGTAAATCGATCTCCTCAACAATAGACGCTTCTTTCTCTTCAACAATTTTCTCAATTGCACTAATAATCTTGTCGACGATTGTCTTGTCACCTTGTGACACAACCTCATCAGAACCAGAACCTTCATTTGGAATGGTCAACAAACGATGGTACTTTCCTCTTGGTAAATCATCCCCACCTGCTGAGCTGATAATTTGCTTCATAACTGATCCGGAAGGACCAACCAAATCACGGTGGTACTTGGTATCAACTTTGATTGTACGCACAACAAAGTTTTCAACCTCATCAATGATTTCTTGAATCTTGGTTGTTGCATCTTTTAAAGCTGCTTTGGAACCAGTCAACTCCAATTCAACAAATCCACTAGACTCGTCGTTTTCACGTTTAAAGTTGTATTCAACGCCAGTACCATCAGCAATGTCTTTAATGGTTTCTCCGTTTTTACCAATAATTCTGGCAACTGCTTTTGAAGGAATTTGCAACAACTTTTTGAACCCATTTTCTTTTTCAAACTGGTACAATTCTTGCAACTCTTCCTCTGCTTTAGCAACACCCTTTGACGGACCTTTGATTGTAACCTCATCTTTTGACTTGGGTGCATCGGCAAATGGGGATGGAGATGAAGCATCAGCGGCGGGGAATCTAATCTTGACATTGTATTTGTCTTGCAAACGGTTGATAAACACACCCTGGGCTCCAATCATTCTACGGTGGTATTGGTTTTCAATTCTAACTCTAACCAATGTTTCATCAGCCCACTTCTTTGCCAACGCAGAAATTTTGGCCCTGGCTGCCTCAACATTTTTCTTGACACCTTTAATAGTGACCTCTGCTTTCTCAGAATCATCTTTCTTTGCATCTTGTTCTGGTACATCAATCCTAACCCCAAACTCATCACGAAGGGTATTCAAAAATGATCCGTTCTTACCAACCAATCTAGACAAGATTTGTGATGGTACACGAACTTCGCTTGTGAAACCATCTGGGTACTCCTTTGCATCAGCCAATACAGATTCAATCTCCTTCTTGATAGTTGCAACAGACGATTTAATACCATGAATGTAGATTTCATTCTCAGACAAAGAAGTTCCATTGCTGTGCAATTTAACAGAGACAGTATCAGGTTCAACAGTAGATAAAATAGACCTTAATGTCACACCCTTTGGACCTGAAACAACTTCTTTTTGATCTTTGGTGGGCACCTCCAAAGTAGCGCTTGATAAATTAGCAGCCAATTCTCTCAAAGTATTTAAAGCAGAATTAATCTTAGCAAAAGCGTCATCACCACTGGAATCAATATCGTCAAAGTCCTCTGCCTCTTCTTCTTGTTGGTTTTGAGAATTGAACAAGACAATGACATTTTGCAAAATGACATATTCAACTTTCTCTTTCTGGGCGAGAGCACCAATGACTCCATCAACCCTGTTTAACAAAAACGATTCGATATCATCAATAACTTTGGTTTGGTCGGGAGTGATCTTATTGACTTGACTAACAATAGATTTCTTTGCAGCTTTGATTTGTTCATCTCCACCTTTTGACACAATTTGAATTGGAATTGAAGTGACAGATTCGTCGTTCAATTCCTTGATTTTAGGAGCATTGATCACAACATCATTGGCTTCAGCAATGGTTTTGAAAGCACCAATTTTATTCAAGTACGCGGCAACAGCACTAACATGTCTCAAATTTCCCTTGTGGGCCTTTGACATGTCCAATATTTCAACCTTGTACTGTGAAGTGACTTTCCTTGCCTCTTCTTGAGCCAACTTGATATTTTTCTTCTCGCCAATGAATTTAACATTCGTCTCGCCGTCTTTTGGTAATTGAATCAAAACATTGCACTTGGACAAGACTTCATCAATTGGCAAAAATTGATACTTGGTTCTAGGAATGGGGACTTCTTCAGTGACAATCTTTTGAGACAACTTCTCTAAAGCTGCCTTCACATTAGCTCTAGCCTCTAATGCCAATTCACGCTCCCCGTGGATCACAATGGAGTTTGAGCCTGATTTGAAAGTGGGTATAGAAAAGTCCAATTCATTATTTTGATCAACAATGCTTTGTAATTCTTTTTCCGCAAATGGTTTCACATTTTCATTCAATGGAACCTTGACGGTCAAGTTTTTGGTTTCTTCTCTAACAATGGCCAAAATTTCGCTCTTTGCTGCTTTGGCACCTTCGACGTCACCATCGATGCTGATCACGACCGTTGTAGCAAACAAGTCGTCCTCATCATCACTAGCATCACCTGAATTGTATGATTCTTCCTTATCGCCAATCTCAATTCTAACTTCATTTGCTTGAATGATTGGCTTCAAAGTTCTGCCACCTTGACCAATGATTCTAGATCTCAATTTGGCTGGTACATTAAAGTTGATTTGAACTGGTTTAGTCAACTTCTTGACAACCAAACGCTTGGCAAGTTTAACATCATCTGGCTTACCACTTATCAAAAACGTTCTCTTTTTTGTATGTTGAGAAGTGGTACATTCAACGTTAGTTTTCGTTTCTTGCATAACATAGGTCAAAATTTTGATAAATTCGGGACGGGCGACGTTCAATTGATCTTCGACATCCAAAGAGAAAGCTTCTTGGATAGTGGAGATTTTTGGCTTGACAGCAAAACCATTACCATTCTTAGAAGTCTTGGGAGTATTAGATGCAACCGGTACTGCTGTTGGAGGTGCTTTCATTTTTGGGCCCCATGAAGTGGCGCCTGATTGTTGAACACCAGAACCCATTTTTGATCCCAATGCAGGGAATGCAGAATCGTCATTAATCGATGGTGTGTTACTTCTGGACTTTGGCTCAGGTGCAACAATACCCTCAACCTCTTCTTGCTCAACTTCTTCTGACTGGTTGTTTAAACGAGCAGCGATAATTTCAGCAGGAGTGGGCATATTTCTCTTTAACGATAAGACAGGTTTTGAACAAATGGACAATGCTTTCGGGGGGGAAGCAGCGGGGAATGGGTTTCGGGAAGGAGTGGGTAAGTAGCTGTTCCGGGAATTCAATCTCTTTGAACAGTGTTTTGACAACTGATGTTTCTAGTTGGAGTAGAACTTTTTGGCTGTAAAAACTGAGACAATTTTTTTTTTTCATTTTCTTTTTCTTTTTCCAGTTGATCTAATTACTCTTTTCTCGCTGTGTTAATTCTAATTATTCTGCTGTCCTTTTTTTCATAGTCCGAAAAAATGTTGAGCAAAAAGAGAAAGGACCCTCTAACATTTGAGAAAGAGAGTAGAGGAATTTCTGCAACTCGTTTTTTTTTCTCCATTGTAACTGTTGTGCAACAACAAATAGTTTATGGTTCATCACTCACTCGTCCTGTTTAACTTCGGCCAAACCATCCCGTTGTATCAAGAATGTTCTTGTGTGACTGGACTTGTTTTGTTCATTGAGGTTGCAGGATTTTCTATCAAATCTTTGAACCATATCACCTAGTATGTTGTAACCTATAAACGTATTGTCACTCTCATTGTTGCCACTTCCATCTTTGACAAAAAATTCGGCATTGCTTATAGTCATGAGATTTCCATTCCATTTGTCAAAAGAATTGAGATCGGGAACACAATTGGATATGTATTGCTTCTCTAATGTTGTGTATGCATTTTCATTGGATACAAACTTGAACCCATTGATGTTGACGTAACCAGTTTTTTCTACCGATGAAATTGATGAAAGTATGGACTCTGGTCTCGCGTATTGTTGTGCGTTGTCAAACAGAGAATCCTCTTCGTCCTCTGTGTTTATAACATACGCACTTCGGTCCTTGTAAGTCCGCTGTTCATCTTTAAACAGTTGTATCGTATTGTTATCAACTTCATGGCTATAATGTCTTTTCCTATTATAAGTGGCGGCAGCAGCTGTTGCTGCTAACAATGTATTATTTCTTCGATTGAAACTTGATGGGATTGACTTGAAATTAGTGACAGTTCTCGACTCCAACGGTGAGCTCAAATCTTTACCAATAGTCATGGTCCTAAACCATCTAGCCATTCCATGAAATGACCAAAATTGAAGCAACACTTGTTTGTATTCAATTCTTAGCCGAAGCGAGTTTTTGTACTTGACCAATGATGATATGTTTGACGTCGATGATGAATGATCTTCTTTGTACATGGCGGAAATCAATTGGTTCAATGATGGTGCTTCACCAACTTGTAAATGAGCTAGTGAATATGAGTGAAGTAATGAGCCTTTGAGTTTTTCAAATGTGGTGCCTTTGATGTCGCCGCTAGTTGGTTCGAAAAGTAATTGATTGTCTTTTAATATATCATAGTAGTTGGTAATGGTGGAAAGTATCTTGTGATTCTTCTGCGTCTTGAACTTGTTCTTTAACTTTCCAAACTTGGATTCGCTAAACGGATTATCCTTTCTGATACCGGCGTACGCATCCTCAGAAAAGAAATCATCTGGTTCACTTTGACTTGAATTGAAATCCACCCCATTGTTTTTCTTGTACTCAGTGTTGATGTCAGCTGTCAACTGCTTTAAACTATTCAACTCAAAGTACAAAATGACGAGCAACTCTTTCAACTTTTTATCGGCATTGATATTGTATATGTTTAGTTGAGTTGAGTTTATTTGTAAAAGTACTGGTTTCCAAGATCTATTTCCATTGTTGCACTGATACGGAGTCAAAAACTCTATTTTGAGTAACGCAAACCCATGAAGGTTTATCGAGGAAGTATATTTGGGAAGTAATTCATTCCTTGAGGTGTACTCTGGTAGTGTTGAATGCATATCTAATGACTGTAAAGATGAACTGTTAGTAAAAAGCATTCATCGAGGTCAATAGGAAAGAGAGACCCCGCCTCTAAGTAGCTTTGTTGGCTCCTGATACTTCACGGCACAATTGAAGAGGCACCTGAGTGCTTTTATTGCCTTCTGTTGTATTTTTAATGGGTGTTCCGCATCAAAATTGATTGTTCCCTATTAGTGAACTAGCTGCCAAATAATTCAAAACGTTTGTGTATTTTAAAACATTTGAACGCAAATCAAAATGGAACGTAATTCTCGAGCAGGTGTGACTGCTGACCCAGCAGCGCCATGGCTTCTTGTGTGTAGGAGAACTGTATCAGAACTTTTTCAAAAACTCATGTAGCAAGACTTTCTTGTCACGATTCATCAACACCCAGTTGTGGCTGCTGCGTAACATAAGTGCCCCTTTCCATTCTATGAATATTTTCCCTACCTTGACATAAGGCGAAATACATACAATACTCAAAGTTAAGGACTTCACGTTACAGTAGATGTTTCTTCAAAAAAGTACGACAAGATTTCTAAAAGCATCACCTTTCAAGAAACTTCAATAAGGTATTTATAAAATCTTTAATTATGTGAAGCTTTTGGTTTATAAATAGCATCATCCTCTTTTCGCAACTCACAGCACGTGACGTATTTGTCCTCGGTAAAATGTGGCCATAAAATGGCAGATTTTTGTACACCAGTTTGATTAGTAATTGCGCAGTTCTTGGCTGTCAGTATGAATCGTTTTGTGACTCGAGGTAAGGGGCAAAGCAGGCACAAGTGGGTGCGGACTTGTTTTGTTTCTTTTTTTTTTTGCAAAGAAGTCAAAATGACAAAAGAACACAAAATAAACGACCAAACACAGAAGCTTGCAAAATTGCAGTCCTTGAATTACCTGCTTAAGTCGGTACAGTTTGTTGATGAGCAAGTCCGAGTCTCAGGGGCAATGTATACCTGTAGAAACTTGATACTATAACTAACGGCAGTGGTGAAAGTTGCATCTCTGAGTTTTTCAAGTTTGCGATTATATTGCAAACCACCATAGTTTTAACGACCTTCTTGCATTGTTTCCGTCGGTAAATGTCGTTCGGCCCTTTAGTGGTATTTTTAGCCTCTTGTTACAAATTTTTGTCTCTAGGCATTGTCTTTCGTCGGAACGTTCCACACTTGCGCTTCTTTTATGGGCTCCACGTGTGTGAGAAATGACATACCTGACGATGAATACAATAAAACACACTAATATCTTGATTGCGGTTTTGACTTTTGTGTATACTTGACTCGGCCCCATCTCTGAGTTTTTTAAATGCCTTCTATAAATAGATGAAGAATCTAAGATATTGAAAACGTTCTACACAACCACCCGAGACGAGACGTCCAAGAATTTTGACAGCACGTTTCAAATTCCGTCGTGCTACTGTCTAAAAAGAGCAGGATGGGGTATTTGTCTCTGGTCTTTTTCATGATTGCAACAAACTATTTTGCGGCAGTTGCAAATTGACGCAAACACTTTGCGCTTCAATGAAACCTACAACGTCCTGGGGCTAAATAAGTATAGATAATAACAGAGACTTGTCCAAGGTACAGGTTGGTCATTAAACGGATTTTCAAAAACGATATAACGGAAATGAAGCAGATTCAGGCGGAGATTAGCAAGCTTTTTCGAGGGTGACACAAGGCCAACTTTGTGCCTTTTTTTTTTAACCCTTCTACTTCATTGAAAATTATTCATCGAGTGGCTAGGCAATATCGGCCCCATTAGTCAAAGAAGATATCCAACTATACGTATTGTGGACCAGAAGGACGAATCCTATATTATAACCTTAGATGCAACATAGAATGGTTTTCAAAGCAAATCATAATAGCGCTGCGTGGAGCTTTCTCTGCAAAAAGAAAAGTGTAGGCCCATGGCTACTATAAATAGAAACCTAAAGTCATAACGTTTTGCGTAGCGATAGAAACCAACCCTGGTGGTTGCTGCCACTTTGTGGGAAGACCCGTTTGTATTGAGTCTGTCTCATAACGAAGACTAGATACACCACTTGAAAGCATTAAATTATAATCTGGCGAAGATTTCTATAATTGATGCTATGCGGTAGAAATAAACGAGTTAACAAGTGGATTAATCAAAAGAAAAAATAGCATTTGATTCAATGTACTCATGTGTAGTGAACTAAGCGTTTCTATTCGTGTAGGAATTTATGTACTTTAAAACTTGCAAAATTTTGAGCGACAAGATATCGCCAAGGTTTCGGGTTTATAAGTAAGAGTTTTTCTTCCTGGCTGCGAGAGAAATGTCGATTAATGATTAGTTTTTGATCGTAGCTTTGAAATGAAGATGTATAAACATCATTACAAAAAAAAACACAGGGAAAACTCATGAATACAAAGAGGACACTAACTTGAGCCTGCAATACACGTACCTTCGATCTTGATCATCACAACAGTTATGTATATTTACTCGTGAAAGTCGTTAATCGTTATATAAATAAATAAATAAATACGCATTTTACCCTCTTCAACATTCCTGCGCAATGCCAACCAATCCGCTTTGGTGAATAAGAAATGTTCTTGTGGAACTGATCTTGTCCGGTTGATGCAAATTGGAAAATTTTCGATCATACAGTTGAACTAAATCACCCAATGCACTATAGCTTATAAAGACATCATCTTTGTTTTTGTAATTTCTTTCATCTCTGACAAAAAATTCAGCATTGCTTATTGTGATTAACCTGCCGTTCCATTTATCAAAAGAGTTCAAGTCGGGGACACAGTTTGAAATGTATTGTTTCTCAACCGTTGTATATTCATTTTCTCTGGACACAAACTTGAAATCATTGATTGTGACGTAACCAGTGTCATCGGAGGATGTTATTGAGGATGTTGCTGATTCTCTTCTTACTTGTTGTTGTACATTGTCAAAGATTGACTCGTCCTCACCATCGGTACTAATCACATCCGAATCAAGCTCCTTGTGAGTTAATTGGCTAGCTCTAAACATTGCATGCTCGTCACTAGCGGCAGCGGCTTCTGTACTATGATGTCTTCCTCTACCATAACTAGCAGCAGCAGCAGTGGCAGCAAGCAAAGCATTGTTTCTGCTGCTATATCTTGAAGGTATGGACTTGAGCTTGGAAACAGTCCTCAATTCCAATGGCAAGCTCAAATCTCTACCAATGGACAAGTTTCTGAACCAGCTAATCATTCCATGAAATGACCAAAATTGAAGCAATACTTGTTTGTATTCAATTCTTAGCCGAAGCGAGTTTTTGTACTTGACCAATGATGATATGTTTGACGTCGATGATGAATGATCTTCTTTGTACATGGCGGAAATCAATTGGTTCAATGATGGTGCTTCACCAACTTGTAAATGAGCTAGTGAATATGAGTGGAGTAATGAGCCTTTGAGTTTTTCAAATGTGGTGCCTTTGATGTCGCCGCTAGTTGGTTCGAAAAGTAATTGATTGTCTTTTAATATATCATAGTAGTTGGTAATGGTGGAAAGTATCTTGTGATTCTTCTGCGTCTTGAACTTGTTCTTTAACTTTCCAAACTTGGATTCACTAAACATTGACTTGTTTCCTTCAAGACCACCATAAGCATCACCAGAAAAGATATCATTCAAGTCAACTTGGTTTAAATTGAAATCCATTCCATTATTTTTCTTGTACTCAGTGTTGACGTCTATAGTTAACTGATTCAAGTTGTTTAATTCGAAATACAAGTTGATGAGCAAGTCCTGTAGTTTTTTTTCACCATTGATATTGTACATGTTTAACTGAGTTGAGTTCATGTGTAAAAGTACTGGTTTCCAAGATCTGTTGCCGTTGTTGTATTGGTACGGAGTCAAAAACTCGGTCTTCAACAAGGCCAATCCATAAAAGTTTATCGAGGATGTGTAGGTGGGAAGTGTTTCTGAAGAGGTGGTATACTCCGGTAATGTTGAATCCATTGTAGTGGTAAGCTATGGCTGTTAGTAAAAGTGTTCTACAACATGAGATCTAAGACACAAGAAAGGGAAGGATATTGTTGTGGTTATATATTCCACATTAAAGGGCCTT
The DNA here is from genome assembly GCF_000182765.1 of Lodderomyces parapsilosis. Lineage (NCBI taxonomy): Eukaryota > Fungi > Ascomycota > Pichiomycetes > Serinales > Debaryomycetaceae > Lodderomyces > Lodderomyces parapsilosis. The sequence goes on along the minus strand of NW_023503281.1, from coordinate 720,608 downwards.
CTATTGTTTTGGTTACTCCGAAACGCGGTAAACTGATGATTGAACCTTTTGTGTGATTATAATTCTATCAAAGATCGTATATGGATTGTGGTGAGGGGGAGGGAGGGGAAAATCTCGTAATTTTTTGCTCTTGTTGTTGTTTAAGTTTCATTTATACTATTTTCTTAACTGTGCAATCAAATTGTGGGGAAGAAGAAAAAAAAACAAAAAAAACAAGAAAAATTCTATGCGAACAATAGGGGATTGCACGTATTGTATTTGGTGTTTCATGGTTATGAGTGTCTTGGCTTCTTTTCCTCCAATCAGGTATATACGTTTGGCTATCTCGAGGTGGTTGAGCGGTTTGCGTGTTTGACCCTACACAAGGTGTTGCTCTCGTTGGTGTGTTCTTTAAGTGGTGAAATCTCTTCCCCCGGCGTATGTCAAAAGATGTGCTTTGAATATTCTTCCGATTGTGATGCTAAACTCTCTCACATCCAAAGTGTTTCTTTTCCTTTTGAATGCATGGGTGTGCATCAAGATCCATCCTCGTTCTAGATTCTTCCGTCCATATGGACTTTTTATACATACTGAATGCTTTTTTGAAATATTAGTGGGGTAGATGCAGAAAACTGTCAAAACTAGGAATCACTTGGCTTCGAAATGCAAAGTTGATATATATATATATATATATATATATATGTATTCGTCATACGTCTTTTATAGATCATCACTCTTCGGGTATATCGTTTCATAGAAAAAATACGAGAGTGAGAAAAAAAAAAGCACTAAATTTTAGAGCTGCACACTAGAACAACAAAATTACTAATACATACATCGGGCCTATTGTGTATTATGTAAGGCCGGTTAAATTACAATATGTGTAGTTAGGTCACTCACATGAACTCGCAAACAAAGAAAACACAAACAATTGAAAGCAAAATATTTTCTTTAGATTAGTCCGAACGCGTCTGGAATTTCGCCATTTTTTATATTGTAATGCTCGGCGTTTCAGTTGGAAAGCCAGATCCACAGACTACATCTACATTGCTCAAGAGGTGAACAGTGTGTATTTTTCCATCTTCTGTCTTCTGAACTCGCTGAAGCAATTACAGATATAAATTTACTTTAATGTTGTTCTCTTTCTCGTTGATTTCATCCAACTTCTATTATTAGTATATGACGTTAGACTTTTTTTTTCGATTTGATATTGAAGTTGTCGGACCGAACAAGGCTTAAAGTATTTTCCTCCCTTCCACCCTCCTGTTATTGACAATTGATAAGAGAGCAAAATTCGCACAAATCAGTAAAGAATAACAATAACACGGAGAACGGATGTAAGTGGTTATAGGGAAGCTTATTGTTTTCCACTTGAGACAACCCGACTTTACTTCTATTGTGTATTTTGTTTTTGTTGTTCGTCTCATTTCTCCGTCGGATTACATCACACAGCAACTTCAAGGAAAAGAAAATTAAAGACATCACGTCTCAATCGTAACTTTAAACTAAATTGGATTCTCGCTACCACAAAGTCGGTCGAACTGAAAAGAAGAGGACAAAAAAAAAATTTTCAAGATGATTACCAAGCAATAAAAGGAAACTTACACTTCAAGCACACACACAAAAAGGAAAAGAACAACTATGTCTCTGTTATTACTAATTTCAAATCTCTGGATTCTCATTGGTGCGGATAATATTGCGTAAATGAGTCCAATCTAAAGAAGAAGACACCAGCCCATTCTTCGTGTAAGTAGATGAGATATGGAAAGATCATTACTCTCTCTAAATTTTGTTTTTGTTTTTGTTTTTGATTTCTGTAGCGAAAGTGAATAAGAAAAACTGATTATTGTTTCAAAGCCAAGCTAAATTATCATATCCATAAGCCACTTTTGGTTTAGTTGCAAAAAGATTCTTAGCCTCTAGATTCCGTGTTCTTGGCTTTTGAATTTAATAGGCAAAAGTAATAGCAAGTAGGAAAGATTTTTGTCGAAAACTTCAAACTAGTAGTTCCCCGCTTTTTCTTAATTTATTCCATCGCCATTTGGGCCAATTGGAGTTCAGTTGCTTTGCCAAGATCAGAATTAAGCCAAAGGTGTAGTTAGTTTCGCAACTTTCGCAGCCCACATACATAAACAGCCCTTATTCTTGGCCAGCAAGCAATGATTGGATACGTTTAAGAGGCAGCGGGGTAAGTAAACTCATACAACCTTGGTGCTTGTCTGTTGCCACGCGGAAATTCTCCTCTTAAGAAAACACCTTACAAAGTAGAATTACACGAAGAGAATCTGGAATGGTGGCCACAAATTTTATTAAAAGTGCGCAGCTCTAAGTCAAACGTTTCATAAGAATTTTGATTTCGCGATACGTCCGAATGTTGATCGCTTGTCTAATTTTCTTTTTCTCCCCCTCCGCTGGCTCGGCTCTCGCTTTTAAAATGTCTCCCATCTTCTTCGCCTCCTCTCCAGCAGTTGTGCCAAGATTTAAAATTTTCTCGGAGTGGCTCGATCCTAAACATCGGAGAATCGTAAAACCAGATGCATACTTATGACTGCACTATCTTGCAGGAAATTGGTAAGGGTATTTAGTCGTAAAAGTCACACGATAACAAGAAAAAATAAAGCAAGGTACATCTTTTCGGAAATATCGTAGATTTAGCAAAACACCAGATTACGACAGGGTGAGGGACGGTATAAACCACCACTTGGACCGAATAGACCTTTCTCCTTGGTATGTCGGGTGTATCACCTCCAACAAAGTGAAGTTGTAATGGCACTGTCCTTTAAGGTGAACGTAAACAAAAAAAAAAAGATTCTCCCGGGGGCGAGTCGAACGCCCGATCCCAAGATTACAAAATCTGGACAAAGTTACAGTCTTGTGCTTTAAACCAACTAAGCTACCAGGAGGATTTTTTGGCAAATATTTTGCTCGCTCTATTATACTAGCATAAATTATCAAGGTATTTGAATAATATAAATGGCGCATTCTACATTGTTCTGATTTTAAGGTGTAGTTCTCTGTAATCTATAGTAATCTAAGGCGGTCAGAGAAAAAAGTCAGGTACAACGATTAGACAATTGCTTCATGTTGTCGTGCGATGGTCTTGTAAAACAACTTGTAACGTTTTTTTGGTCATCTAAATCGAGTAAAATCGACATCCAAACTCCTTGTTCAAAACACTGTCTATCCTATTAGTAGTATAAATGCTTTCAGCAAGGCCCAGTTGCTAAAAGACTAATATTTGAGGTTTTCGACGTTTTTTTTGTCGTTGTATACATATTTTTTGCGTCCAAATGGTAATCAAAAATTAAGAAAATCAAATAGCAATCCAAAATTGGCATGAACTTCTAGTCTTTCATGGATTGAATTCGATATGTCGTGCGAAAGTCCAAACACGGATGCCCAGACATCTTGTACTCCCCCCTTTTTCCAAATTCCGATGTCATGAGGTGATCATGCAATATGGATTAAAAAATGACACATGGTTACGAGACTTTGCAACCGTTGGATACCCCCTTTGTGGCTTTACGGAATAAACGGTGAGTTCAGTCACGTTTGTTTTTGCTCAAAGGTTAGTCAGTTATAAAAGAAAGTGCCAGAACAGAGGGATGGAGGAATGAGGATTGAAACTATCCTATTTTTAGTTCCAAATGCCAATTTTTGGCGAAGGAAATTGATCTACGTTTAATTACTTTTAATATGTTCCCTGCGCTTACTCTCTCTCTCGTGTATCCACCAATTAAAACCGTCTGATAAGGCCTTTTGCCCTTTTGAACTTTTTCTCTGTAGGTCTAGAATAATGGGGCAATAACTTAAATGTTGCTTGAGATAAATGCAAAAGCTTGACAGGAGGAAAGTATAAAATCATAATCAAATGTTCAAAGACGTTTTAGGTTTTGTTCATTTTTCCATTGGCTCCGCTTAAATAAAAGAGAAAGGTTTATACTTCATTCACCTCTGGTCCGAAATAGGTAATCTTTAAAACCTTATCGAAGTTTTCCAACTAAAATAAAAATGTATGGCTTTATTGGCAGATCAATTTATAGTGATCAGAATGTAGAATAAAAAGAATTAAGTAGTACTAAAATACTCTCAATTGGATTACAATAAGAAAAGAGAATAGAAATACTTGAAATAGGTGATCGATCTATTTCATAGAAAACAGGGCAAACAAAACGCAAATAAGAAAAAAAAAAGTGAATAATATAGAAGATAACGCTTGATAATAAAAAGTGGCTCCATTCTTTTTTCAATCATTATATGTCATAATAATTCTGTTTGTTATTCGCTCATCACAGCTCACGTCAGTGGAGCTCATACAAGGCTGAACACCTGTGTGTGTGTGTATTGGAAAATGGTTCTAGTCAATTTCACACTTTTGTGGATCTGTTTTCCAAGCCAATCAAACGAAAGGTTATTTCAGAGATTTTTACAACTTTACCCCGGATTTCGTGATGAATTTTTTACCTGAAATGAAAAGAAAAAAGAAGAGAAAGACGCAAGAAAAAATAGTTGATTAAGAAAAGTTACAAAACCGACTATGAATTTTATGTCTGTCTGAGCGAACTCAACACAATAGCACTTAGTTTCGGACACTCTCATTTCATTGGCTGAACAAAAGGATTTACTTTTGTGTACTGTGTCGGCATTAAAATTTTAAAAGTACTTATTATGACGTATGAGCTAAAAAGTACACAAAATTAAGCTTTTTTTTAGAGAGAAAAGAAAAAAAGTCCGACCAATACTAAGCTTTCACCCTTGAGACCCAACAAAATTCGAAGACATTTTCAATCGCCTGTTTCTAAACAGAAGGTGTTCTGATTTCCAATTGATCCCAGTTTTTGAAATTTATTTGAAAGACGACGATAGTGGCATCCTCTAGGTGTCTTTATTAAAATAGCATTATAATCGTTGGTCTATGTGTACACGTGGACTTTGCTCACTTGTATCAAACGAGTAAATACGATTATGCCCGCCTTTGGTAAAGATAATAAGTTCTCATATATGTATATTTTTTTTAGCCACAATTACACGTATGCACACCTATTACACAAACAGGTCTTTTTGCTTTCTTTCCATTGCAATATTGAGATTTTACGAAATCTAAAGTAGTAATTTATAAAATCTGGGGTTGGAGCTTTTTTGTGATAAACCTTGTTTTTAAAGCTCAAAAAAACCTAAGGAAAACTTTCACTCTCGAGGCAATTCATCGATAGAGATAAAGAGCTTGAAGATAACATTGTTGAGATAAGACATTGAAAGTCACATACACACTGTTGGGCAAAATGTTTATATATTCCTCATAAAAAAGGTTGCATACAAAACTTTGTACAAATGAAATTGGCAACACCATTGATGTCTTGGGACGACTGACAATTACCATTAAGTAGAAAGATCCTTTATTCCGGAAACTATAAACAACCTTTATCAACAATATAACTGTCACATAACTCCTTATACAGATACTGAGAAACTCGATTCTATGAGAATGGTTAACGCTTCTCCTTAAGGAAGCGATGGCTCAACAAAAGTTTTCCAAACGTTTGGTCGTTATTGATAGTGTAAAGAGAAAAAAACTCCGAGATACTTCAGACACGAAACTAAAACGAGGGATCAAACGTACCGAGCTTAAAACGAAAAAGGTTGTATCATGCGGAAACATGGAAGTTTTGAAAATGATTCGGTCAATAGAGTGATGAAAAGATTGAATTGTTAGTGTTGGGTGTTTGGAAACACAATCTAGCACCACCACCTCTACCAATGGCTCCCGGAAGCACAATTGATTAAATACTGTGGTGGGAGAGCAAGCTGTTTCACACCAGTTCATAGTAACCGAAAATAAACACAATAAAACAAGCTTTAGCTTTAGTTAGTGACACCGAATTAGAATGATATAATATTGAGAGATGGAGGATTGTCAACTCGGTTATACCTCTAGTTTTGTAAGCCAAGATAATAAAATGCATGCAATGACCATGGAGAGAGCTTATCTCTTATCTATACTCACTCCATATGATAGGTGGAAATGTAGTTGTTTTTTTATTCGTTAGCCAAAACCATCGCTAAATAGAGGACAGAGGACAGGTGAACAAGAAAATAAAAACAATTACAAAGTGGCATCAAGGGGGTTTCATATTTAGACCTTTTAAAATGGCTTACTACTCAACCATTATGCATAGTACCACCCCCCCTTGCGTATCCTTGATGCAAAATTCCAAACCTTTATTTTATTGTGCATGAAAAGTCCGAAAGATTTTACACACATACACTTTAGAGACCTTGCTCTTTATCCCCTTGCTTTTCCATCCGGTTCTAATTGAACCTATTTTGGAAATCATTAGGAAGTAAAGAAACCAATAGAAGACTAAAGCACAGGGGGTGTATTATGCACGGACATCTTTTACTAAAATGCGTTTGCACAATGACATCTCCCTTATAACAATAAACGATAAATTTTTCAATTATTTGCCATTAGTTCCCAATGAGGTAATAGGCGCGTATGTTTGTTACACCATACAGGGCCAAAATTATATTGAGCTAAAGGAAAGATAGAAATAATAGTTAACAACAATAGTTAATGAGACTCAATAATAGTATAGTAAAGTTGGGAACATATGTAGAATAGACAATACAAATGACTTCTTTTTTTTTTCTGAATGGTACAATGTGTAATGAATAATAAGTAAAGGAGACGGATAAAGGTGGTTTTTGCACCGAAAAAGGAACCATTTCCAGTGTTCCCCCACCACCAGCATGAAACGGTGACAAAAACTTCCACATTGCCCCACGGGCAAAAAAAAACAAGGGACAACAATAAAGAGAAGAAAACCAAAAAGAAAAAAAAATTTAGTCATTCTTCCCACGACACACAAGTAAGAAGCGAAAATAAAAAAAAAAAAAAATTCAGCTACACATCAAGACACGAAATCTTTTCCATAATACATATTATACCACAATGCGTACAAACAAAAAGGATCAGCCAGTATTGTGGTATTACCTTCCCAGAGTACATGGAATGAAGAAAAAAAAGGTAGTGATATGCTGGTAACAAGAACAAGTAAGAAAGAAAATGACTGGGAATGTCGGTTGTGTTGTTATTGTTGTTCTCTTTTTTTTTTTTTTTTGATGACTAAGGAAGTATCTTTTAAATCGGACACAAATTAGATTTTGTTAGTAAGGGTAGTGTACTTTGATAGAAATATAATAAAATTTTTATGTCTGTCTGAATTTTATCCTTGTTTTACATTTGTGACTACTTGTGAAACTATGTTTCTGCATATATGTGTAAATTTTTTTTCTTGTCCTTCCAAAGAGTGTCTGACCTTAAGGTTTTAGAAAACAATAACGGACAATTAATGTCTTTACTTTAGTGTACTTTTGCGGACTTTAAAAATAATTTGGAATAAGACAAAACACGGAATTATCAGTTTGTCAGTGTTACTGATTAGGCATAAGAGGAATGCTCTTTTCTTGTTATTGTGTCTTTGTTACTTTATATTGTCTTTGTCTTACCATTGGGGGAGGCGCATGACACTGACGCATATATACAAGAGACATATACATTTGTCTCCTATTTTTTTCGACAACTTTGAACTAAATACTGTTCTTCTTTATACTGTCCTATCCCTGTAATGAGTGCTATATTATACTTGTAGCTAAAAAAAAACATACCAGAGCATATACGTAGGTTATTTTACTTTTCAAAAGGATACTCCGTATATAAACTCACTATATTTTGTATTTCTGTCTGACTTCTTTCTATAAGAAGTAAAAAATTAAATAAAAATTATTTTTTTTTTTCGAAAAAGGCTTAATAAAAGACACAGACACAGACACAGATTTCTATTTCTTTTTTTTTTTTTACATTAAAATTCCCATACAATATACAAAAGTACATAAATATATATATCAACAAGCATAATCTCACGAAAAAAAGAAAATTTGGCAACCAGGTATTCATATAACTTAGGGGATAAGTTACTTTTATTTCAACAGCAGATCTATCAATTTCACACTACAACTCATAAACCACCCACGAATCCTTTTGCAATCATGAATATGCAACCATCTTTGTCTCTATGCTCACCTCAGACATTGTCTTCATCAACTTCTATACTGGACACCAATACAAATAGTGATAGCAGTGGCATCAGTATCAAACCTATGCGCAGAAACACCATCCATTCCAATATTACACCACCTATTGCCACCCAACCAATTCCCAAAAAATCACAACAAATTAGAACTGACAAACCAAGACCACATATGTGTAGTGTTTGTACTCGTGCTTTTGCCAGATTAGAACATTTGAAACGTCATGAGAGAGCTCACACTAATGAAAAACCTTACCAGTGTGCTGCTTGTGGTAGATGTTTCGCTCGTCGTGACTTGGTGTTGCGTCACCAACAAAAACTTCATACAAATTTACCAACATTGATGCGCAAAGGTTCTTCGAAGGATCAAGATATCAATGAACATATAAATGTATTGCAAAACAATACTGATCCAAATGCCCCTTTACCAAATGGTGCAACACCTTTGCCTGAGGCTTTGAATGACGCTATTGCTGAAACAACCAACCACAGTAAACCTCAATTTCGTACTGGTTTATTTGGCAACGACAACCAATCTCAAACACATACCAATGGAAGTCTGCCTCATCCACTGATGGGTCCATCACCAATAACTTCAAATAGTTCACCAAGACCTAGTATCACTCTACACAGTAGCAATGGAAGAAAAGACAGTGTTTCTTTCAATCAACTGGTTAAAGCCACACCAATGTCGCGTCAAAGCTCAATTGCTAGTAGAAGAAAATCGAGTCAAATTAAACAAGAACCATCCCCAGAATCAGATACCCCCAAGAGGAAGAAAATGACACCTTTTAAGCCAGACTTCACCGACAAGTCGTCTCATTACTTGCACAATTACAGACACGCGTCGTATTCAGCTGCTTCGGGGATTTCTTATGCCAATGCCAAGGATGCTATGCAAATTCAAGAACAAAATGCTCTCGAGTTTGGCGATGCAGTACCGTCACAAGTTGAATTTGGTACCCCACCACTTGGTCCTCAAAGTGAAGAGTATCATAAAATTATGGAAATGGGTGATTTATTAGACTGGGGTAACATTGATCATCTAGATGTAAGTGATGACAAGTTTTCACTCCGTCAAAAGTCATTGAAGAACTTGCAAGATTTCTTCACTCTAGGTCCCAGGAATAATGGCAACATGAAGGCAATTTCTATGCAACATGCACAGAGTGTACCACAAAGGAAATCCATTTTCGCTTTAGAGGATGAGTCCATGGATCCGGCAGCTGGATTTCCTGTTCAACCACCACCCATTATGGAGAATGAAACAGCTCAAACGCAATCGCAACAGCAACAAACACAACCACAACAGCAAGCACAACCACCACCACAACAAGCACAGCAGCAGCAGCAGCCATCACAATTGCACCAGTTGCTGCCTCAATCGCAACAAGGCTCAATTTCCTCGGTTGGAAGCATTGATCCACTGCAATTAAGCAACAAAAATGGTAATATTGCAACCTCAAGTGCAGGCAAAAGATCAAGATCATCAATGGAAGCTTCTGCTACCCCGCAAGGCAGCTTACTAGGAAATGGCAATATGGCACCTACATTCCCTAACGAAACCGATTGGGTCAAGGATTTGGTTAATCCAGGTCTTGATTTGAATTTGAATTTTAGTGCAAGTACCAGCTTTGATGATTTGAAAGGCTATTTCAACAATCAAAAACTGGGTGAAAACTCCATCAATCTTCCAAAGAAGCAAGCTCAAGATTTCATGCAACAATTACTTGCCGTAAATGGCCATGATGCGTCACACACGATTGATTATTCGGTTGAATTCCCACCCAATTTTTTCAATTTTGATTCCACATTGATTTCAGCTGAGGTCAGAGACAAGATGATTTCAATGAGCCATGTTGATAGTAAAGATTTCCCCTCCTTGGAGAGTTTGAAATACTATGCGCAAATGTTTGAATTTGGTTTCAACAAGTATTGTTCGTTCATTCATTTGCCATCGTTGAAGAATGTACGTGGACAAAATTTTGAAACCGTGCCACTTTTATTAGCCATCACTGCCATTGGTTCATTATATGCATATAATAACCACGATGCTTTGTTGTTGTTTAATATGTCCAAGTACCACATCCAAGGTTTTTTTGAAAGAGAATTGACTGTGGATAATATTCAATTCAAAAAGATTCCCTTGATGGCTCACCAATGTCTAGTTTTGCATATTATGCTTTCGTTGTTTTTCAATGAGCCCAATGTCATTGACATTACGGCAAGACAAATCAAATCAATGATTGGGTTGATTAAATCAACCAATTTTAATGAGCCATTGGAACAATCTATTATTCCACCCCAACCTGCACCTCACGGATTAATGATTACTGATGAAATCAAACCCATTATCCAGCACAATTATGACTACTTCATCTTGGCACAATCAAGAATTAGGACATTGCACACTTTTTACATTTTGCAAGTATTTAGATCCAGTATCACTGGAGCACCAATTATGTTCCCATCAACAATGATGAAGAGTGGATCTTATTGCAACAATCGTGAACTATGGTGGAGCCCAAATGCTAGTAGTTGGTATTCTACCGTGTGCAAAACCAACCCTCCAAATTGGTCTATTGTTGAATTGAGCAATGGAACAAGTGTGAATGAACTTATTAGTTATTTGCATAACCCAAATCCATTGACCAATATCCCCAATGCTAATCTTCTCACCATATTGTTTAACATTCATGAGCAAGTTGGTGTTGATTTACGAGCAAATGATTTTAGCTACATCAACTGGAACGTATCGAAAAGACCCAAGTATCACCATTTGATGAACAATTGGCAAATTCTTTTTTACAAGAATGGGGGAAACTTAGACACTTCATCATTGAACTGTGATCAGTTTAGTAGTTCACCTGATTTGAAACAAATTATCCCGCTTTGGTACATGTTGAAAATGAAGATGGATATCAACCTTGATGCAACTTTTACTCACATTTTCAAAAAGGATTATGTTTCGTTAAACAAGGAATTGGATTTGATGGATTATCGTGAATCCAATTATAGTGTCTTGAGTAAATCTTTGGGTTCAGGATATAGCATATTGGATTTATGGATTCAAACTACGGAAACCAATAGTCTTGATGTCCGTGAAACAACTGTTCGCACACCAGTGTTTTTATTCAGTGGACTATTGGCTAGTATTTTGGTTATTGCCACCTATCTTGATTTCTTGGAACAGCAATGCAAGAGAAGAGATATTTCCAACCAAGAATTGATGGAATGGTTAAGATGTCAAGAAACATTCACCAAGATGGAAAAAGTTTTGACTCCAAGCGTCAAATCGGTGTATTCCGATGTCTTGACGAAAGATATGCAAAATTTGAGCATTGTCACTGAGTCAGTCAGAAACAAGATTATTAAATTGAGTGAAGAAAGATCAAAATGTGATGATAACTTGTCACGCGGGGTTCAGTTGGACTTCAATAGAGATCGCGTTACCAAATTGAATCAGGAGATTAGAGATTACGTGACTGAAAATAACTTGGCCCAAAGGGCATTTTATTTGGGTATTAGAGTTTTCGCTGATGCGCCGGTTTGGCCAGCAGCTATGGGATTTGCTGAAGCTTTACAGATTAGAGCCACCCATTTGGCACAACAACAAAGGGCGATGTTTTGAGAGGTGTTACACCACGAAAGTATATGGCGAGAGGAATGGTCTGCCATGATGACGATGACGATGACGACGACGATGACGATGACGACGACGACGACGATGATGATTATAATGATGACTTGTAATGTTTTATTTATACTTTATATTTATTATACACTCACTTTTCAGTTCGATTCAATAAATAAACAATGTATTAGTATCTATCTATGTGTGTCTTCTAAGAAAAAGCCAGTCTAATAAAACCCTTGTTGTTGCAAAAAGGATACAATTTCATCAATTGTAACATTGAGATCCTCATTCAACTTGAATTGTCCCTTTGATGCATCACTATTTGATCCAACAATGATGGAGTTTCCCTCACCCGCTAATTGGGCAATTTTATCAGTATGAGTGTTTTCAGTAGTCAAGATCACCCCAGTTCCTGATTTAACCAATTCATTAATGATGAAAGGTTCAACATTGTGTTCTTGTTGATCAATTTTGGTGATTCTTCTTTCCCCGCTGAACTGGTTTAAGGTTGATTGTAAAGCAAAACTCAAATATTGGCCCAATTTCGATTCAGTTTCAATGATAATGACAAACCCTTGTTTAAATCTTGGTGGATTAGTTTCACGCAAGATCTTCACTACTTCAGGGTACGAAAACCATTCAGGGATGGCATCTCCAGTACGCAACTTGTTTCTCAATTCAGTTCCCGAAATGTTTGCCGTTTTAACCTTTGTGGTATCAATAGTATCAATAGGGGCATACCTATCTTCATCAGGTAAATAAGTAACCATTCTAAATGGAACAATCTTGATATCCAATTCATCTTGGTACTTTTGCAACAATTCTTGAGCATCATATGGACCATAGAAATCAACCCCTTGCGAGTTTTTACCAGGACCTGCATGATCTCTACCAACAATGAAATGGTCAACACCATAATTGGTTCTGATTAAAGCGTGCCACAAGGCTTCTCTATCACCACCCATTCTCATAGCTAAAGGCAAAAGCGATAATGAAGCCAACCCTTCCGGGAATTTTTGCAAAATTTGTTTGTAAACTTTAACCCTGGTATGATGATCGATATCACCTGGCTTGGTCAAACCAACAACTGGGTGGATTAAAATATGAGCATTGGATCCAATATCATTAGCTGCTCTAATGGTCAACTCACGATGGGCCCTGTGCATTGGGTTTCTCGTTTGGAAAGCGACAATATTTTGATTTGTCCATCCCAAGGAATTGAATTCATTTCTCAATTCAGTTGGAGTCTTTCTTGCATCGACATAATCGTAGTGTTTTGGGTAGTTGATACCTTCTAATGAGCCACCAATGTAAACATCACCGGCGGTCTCGAAAAGATATTTGTTGGCTGGATGTTCGGGATCACCTCTAAATACCAATTTGGCTTCTTTTTGTTTATCAGGAATGTAAATTGATTCAATCGTCAAAATAGCCAATGGAGTTTCATCTCTTAAATCCAACAATGCAACTCTATCACCAATTTTGTATTGTTGAGCAGTTTGTTGAGAAACATCCAAAGTAATTGGAATTGGCCAAATCAATCCTTTACCTTGATCATTTTTGACTGAAGTTAACCGTAAATCTTCAACAACGCTATTATAATCATCTTCGTTGAGAAATCCAGTCAAGGGAGAAAATCCACCATTCAAGATCAATTCTAAATCACACAATTGTCTTGGGGTTAAAGTCAAATGGGGTAATTTTTCAACTTCTTTCAACAACTGTGGCTTTTTTTCAACGTCACGAATAATCAAGTCGTTAAGTTGACCTCCATGCGGTTTTGGAATCGGCATTATGTGGTGGAGTATGTGGGAAGGTTGATCTTTTTGAGAATGAGATCTAGGAGTTATCAAAGATTGAAATTTTTCACTTTTTTTTTTTTTTTTTTTTGGCATGAATCGGTGTCGGTTATATGCGACTACAATTGTATAGTGCATTGATTTTGTTTTGTTGCTGCAAATGAAGAGCACAAAATTGATTATGGAACCATTGCACGTGACTAATTGAAATCTTTATGTTTGACAGTTTTCATTATGTCATTGCTTATTTGACTGTGTTGGATCTATTTGTCGTGAAAATTACGCGTCATTGTCACATCAAAGTGACGCCCTTTGGGTACATGATCAATATCATCGATGGTATTCCCTATCATCTCAGTAAAATCTGGAGTTACCTCGAAAGTGATGTGAAGATTTAGGCTAATGCCACAGTATATACAGTTCCATATCGTGGTGGCGTCATAGACTTCAATACCAAGAAAATAGACCCACAAGAAAACTAAAGAGTGGGTCTATAGCGTCACAACTGTGGATCGTCAGAAGCTAATCAAACACTACCACACCTGTGATAGTACCCATAGTGGGTGCTTGGCTTTCTTGTAGTTATAATCTTGTAACATAAGGTCTTTTTCTATTTCGTGTTTATATTCTCCAAAGTGTTGAAAATTTGCATGTTCACTGAGCTACATACCCTAGGCTTTAACTGGGGCGAACAAAACAATCTCAATTCCCCTCCGTCACAATGTAAATGCCGTGCGATTGTATATTAAGGTGGAGGATTAATTGGTTAGGACAATCTCTTGGTTCTTGAATTCATTAGTTGCAAACACAAATCAATGTGGGGGATCAAAAAGTTGGGGGAATATCTGAGGGGGGACACATAATATTCCAAGTTAGAACAACCCAACAATATAACCACTAATCAAGCAGCCCCCCACGCTGCACGAATGCCGCGGGTTACAAAGATGAAGTGCTTCCAAAGATCGTGAGTCTGCCCGTTTGTTTGTTTACTCAACAAACTTTGAGTGCTCCGTGTGATACACAAAAAAAGGTGGGGAAGAATTGTGAACGGTACCTGCTACGATATATAGAACGAATCAGGGAATTACAAAGTGTTGCACAATTTGATGTGAAGGGGGGGGTAACGACAACTTTATGCATCTCAGTTCGGACTTTTTCAGCCTTGATTAACAAAGCGTATTACTTTGAATTCAACAAGGGCGAGCCTTTCTGCACCTGTTCGGGACTTCAAAGAAACGAGCATGACGATTGTAACTTAGAATATGAGAATTGTTGAGTCGAATGACAAGATGATTGCCCGGGTAATCCTTTGCTAGTTTCAATTGGCGGAGATTCAATTTTGTCACTAATGTATTGTTCGCCGGAAATGCGTATTCCGATATCGCTGAATCGTGTGCCAAAAGGTTCTTCTATCTTGGGAGTCAAGTTCTACATACATTAGTATCTACGCCAGGCCATCGAACATGTAAGTAGTGGCAAAGCACCTGCTTAGCAGCTTTGAAGCTCATCTTACCTGTTCAAGTGATACCCAATGACTCAATACTTCGGCGCACCGGGCGAGCTGGGATATTGTTTCCTGTATACAAACCCCTCCTTATTTTTTTCCTCATAACCTCTATTTTTCTAGATTCTCGTGGGTCTGTTGAAAAAAAAGGTATAGCAATTGAGGTATATAGAGTTGCTCCAGTCCAGCCGGTAATGACCCGCATCATATCCCGTGGTATACTACTGTTACAAATCTTCACAATCGGTTACGTTCAAAGCAATGGCAAAACTCTAAAAGTGTTCAACAAATAAATAAAAATTTTGTTGGTTGCAATGTACACTACCTCTCTTGTTTGCTATATAGTACTACATTACACATTACTAATGTTTTGATAAACCTTTTTCCTTTTTGTTCTTTCAAATGCAACAACAAAAATAAAAAACAGTAAATGGTATAAAATTGATTCAAAATCGCCCTCTCATAAAATTTTTCAATCCCAAATTCTTTCAATTGCTATTCCATCTATAAGGTACAAGTTTACTTCAAGACTACTACTACTACTAGTATTT
This sequence comes from Lodderomyces parapsilosis, assembly GCF_000182765.1. Taxonomy (NCBI): domain Eukaryota; kingdom Fungi; phylum Ascomycota; class Pichiomycetes; order Serinales; family Debaryomycetaceae; genus Lodderomyces; species Lodderomyces parapsilosis. The sequence goes on along the minus strand of NW_023503281.1, from coordinate 705,048 downwards.
ACTCAAAATGTCTTCTGATTCAAAAGCTCCAGCTCAACCACAGTATGTATTTTGATTTATCAATGGCAATTTCCCCCCGGGGGAATCTCTAACGTTTCGATAAGCACAAAGGAATTGGCATTGCATTCATTTTCAATAAACACTGCAAACTATGCACTACATGAAAGGTCAATTGGATAAAAAATAACAGAATTTGCAACCGCGTTTCAATTTAAAAGGATATTACTTTAGATTAAATCCGTTACAACTTGATTGAGTGGAAATTGTCGACATCCAGCGGATAATTCGAATCGCCCAAAACAATCTGAATGACCGAGCATAGTTTTTTTTTTGAATGCGAAGAAAAAAAAAATTAATCCGCTCGCCCCAAAAGCCGTTTATCCCCCACGGTCTATAAATATATATACCCACTAGATTTCCTTAAACGGGTTCGATCTAGGTGGTGGTTTTTTATTTTTTGCAATCATTTCAATTTCACATTGCCGCCAATGTCTTCCACTCGTGCTTTGTCAAGGATATCTGTCATTTCTAATCATTTGTCCATGAACAATACTAACAATGTCATACCCAGAGGTGATCTCGGTTTAATCGGTTTGGCCGTTATGGGTCAAAACTTGATCCTTAACGCTGCTGATCACGGATACACTGTTGTTGCTTACAACAGAACTGTTTCCAAAGTTGACCACTTTTTGGAAAACGAAGCCAAGGGTAACAAGCACATCATTGGTGCTCACTCTATTCAAGAATTGGTAGACAACTTGAAGAGACCAAGAAGAATTATGTTGTTGGTTAAGGCTGGTCCAGCTGTTGATGCCTTCATCGAACAATTGTTGCCATACTTGGACAAAGGTGATATCATCATTGATGGTGGTAACTCACATTTCCCAGACAGTAACAGAAGATTCGAAGAATTGAAACAAAAGGGAATTTTATTTGTTGGTTGTGGTGTTTCTGGTGGTGAAGAAGGTGCTAGACATGGTCCATCTTTGATGCCAGGTGGTAACGAAGAAGCTTGGCCACACATTAAGCCAATTTTCCAAGCTATTGCTGCCAAATCAGATGGTGAGCCATGTTGTGACTGGGTTGGTGATGCCGGTGCTGGTCATTACGTCAAGATGGTCCACAATGGTATTGAATATGGTGATATGCAATTGATTTGTGAAGCTTATGATGTTATGAAGAGAGTTGGTAAATTTGAAGACAAGGAAATTGCCGATGTTTTCGCTCAATGGAACAATGGAGTTTTGGACTCATACTTGATTGAAATTACCAGAGACATTTTGAAATTTAATGATCCAACTGATGAAAAACCAGTTGTTGAAAAGATCTTGGACACGGCTGGTCAAAAAGGTACTGGTAAATGGACCGCCATCAATGCTCTTGATTTGGGTGTTCCAGTCACTTTAATCGGTGAAGCTGTTTTCGCTAGATGTCTTTCTGCTTTGAAGAATGAAAGAGTTAAGGCTTCAAAGATTTTGAAGGGACCAGAAGTTGGTGAAAAATCACCAATCACTGACAAGAAGAAGTTTATCGATGATTTGGAACAAGCTTTATATGCTTCCAAGATCATCTCATATGCACAAGGTTTCATGTTGATGAGACAGGCTTCAGTTGACTACAGCTGGAAGTTGAACTACAGTGTTATTGCTTTGATGTGGAGAGGTGGATGTATCATTAGATCGGTTTTCTTGAAAGAAATCACTGCTGCCTATAGAGAAAACCCAGACTTGGACAATTTGTTGTTTCATCCATTCTTTTTGGATGCTGTCACTAAAGCCCAATCTGGTTGGAGATCAGCTCTTGGTCATGCCATTACTCAAGGTATCCCAACACCAGCTTTCTCCACTGCTTTGGCTTTCTACGATGGTTTGAGATCAGAACAATTACCAGCTAACTTGTTGCAAGCTCAAAGAGATTACTTTGGTGCTCACACTTTCCAAGTTCAAAAGGGTAAAGGAACCAGCTTTGTCCCAGAAGACAAGTGGGTACATGTTAACTGGACCGGAAGAGGTGGTGATGTTTCTGCTTCAAACTATGATGTCTAAGAAGGAAAACAACATACAAAACTTTATATAGGTTTGTAAACTTTTGGATAAAATGATAAAGCGTTGTAAACTGAGAATGATTGTAGATTTGGCGAAGTGGGGGTGAGGCGTGTCGTGTGGAGTAAATTTGTACAATGAATCTCAAACTTTTTACGCCTTACTACACAAAAGGGATGTAGGTTAAACTTTAATCCGATCCATCAGTGGCTCAAAGCTGTAAGGCATTGCACGATTGTCTACCAATCTCAGGTGATGACCATTTTGTCCTAAGGCTTTCAAAAGGAATGATCGAAGGAGTTCATTGCCCTAATATCTAATCGAGTAAGAACCGATGTTTTTGGACTTGCCTCATTTGAGGTGATCGCGATTATGCTGTGACAGTCGTGGCCATTAGCGTACTCATACTTGATCTATGTTTTGTTTGACCTCAAAGTAGCAACTGGAGCGATGCATTGGGGTCTAGATTCATAATGGGAGTTCATAGACCAAGATTTGCCTTCACCAAGTTTGACAAGTCACCAATTCGGCTCCCTTTACTTCCCATACATTATGAAAGTTCTCCAATCATACACACAAGAATGAGGGGTAAGTATGAAAATAGAGCTTTGGAGGTTTAAGTAAAGCTAAAGCTATCATGTATCTTTCCTTTGTTGCACTAAAAGAAAACGGCGGTCTATACCCGTGATTTGAGCTAGCCAGTGCCAAGTTAACGTTGTGGAATGATATTCACCGGTTACCGAACATCAAAGTACTACATTGCGTTCAGTTTCATGACAGAGCTGGTTAATAGGTTTTTGATGCACAATCTCATCACATGCAGGGTAGATGCTCAAGTAACCACCGTTAATGCCACCGAACTTGATTCGGAAATAAGCACACTTTACGGTTTGCTTGGTAAGTCTGATCGGGAAGTGTTATCTGCGGGGCAAAAGTGTCAGCTGAGACCTGCAGTTTCGAAATAAGTTGTTTGAAACTTAAATTTGTGCTGCATCATTTTGATCGACCCATTCGCACAATGGGTTCATTACTTCAGCAATAAGCTAGATCTGTTCCTGGAAAATGAGGAAATGATATTTCCTAGCTGGCAGTGGGTTATGGCGTCCGCATGAAGCATCATCTAAACCATAAATGCAATCGGATAACCAATTCCATTCTTGCCCAGCAACTGGGAACCCTCCAAAATGAATCTGTATTTATACTGTGAGACTTTTGTATGCTCCAGTAAGTATGAACAAAATCTCATCAGCACAACATGACTCTATCAGAGAAAGGAGGCAACGATGATGAAAAAGCTCCGGAGATTCAAACAGTAATATCACATGGAAATGTCGACTTGCTGAATAAAACGGGGTTTGAGCTTTATGAAAAAGCACAAGACATATCAGAACAAGAGGATATCGAAGTATACAGACGTATTAGACGAAAGTTGGATTGCAGGATTGTGCCCTTGTTGTGTATCACCTATATGTTGCAATACTTGGACAAATTATCGTTAAATTATGCCTCCGCATACACACTCAAAGAGGATTTAGGATTACAAGGTCAAAGGTATTCGTGGGTTGCTGCTATTTTCAATTTCGGGTACTTGTTTTGGGCATACCCAGCCAATTACTTAATTCAAAAGCTACCAGTTGCCAAGTACACTGGGTTTATGCTATTTACATGGTCGATAATCTTGATTGGCCATGTAGGTTTGAAGAACTATGGCGGTGCTCTAGTCATCAGGTTCTTACTCGGTATGTTTGAAGCAGGTATAAGTCCATCCTGTATGATGATTTGTGGGTCATTCTACACACTAAAACAACAACCAATTCGTATGAGTATGTTTATGTCATTTAATGGAGTAGCTACTATGTTGGGTGCATTGTTGGCATTTGGATTAGGACATGTTGATAATGCCAAAATTAACCAATGGCAATTGATTTTTCTTGTCTTTGGATTTATAAATCTCGTGTGGTCAGTGATTTTCCTTTGGCTTTGTCCTGATTCGCCCCAGGGTGCTAAATTTTTAACTGAGGAGGAGAAGGCCATCTTGATCAAACATATTGCCAGTAACAATCAAGGTGTCAAAGATCAGAAATTTGAAAAATACCAAGCATTTGAGGCGTTAATGGACCCTGCTGTAATCATGATTGCAGCAATTGGATTAGCATGTGGTGTCAGCAATGGAGGTGCTTCCAATTTTATATCGGCTTTAATCAAAGGATTTGGGTTTGATGGCATTGAGGCCACTGCTTTACAATTACCATTAGGTGCCGTCGAACTAGTATTGCTTGTTATTGGTGGCATCATTGCATTTAAAGTTAAAAACATGAGATGCTATGTGCTCTTTGCGCTTTGCATTGGACCCTTAGGTGGGTTAATTGGCTTATATACGATTCCGTTGGAACGCAAATGGTCATTAGTTGGATGCTCATTCATGCAATATGTTGTTGGAGGACCCATCATCATGTGTTGGATCTTGTTAAATGCCAACATTTCAGGAAGTTCTAAAAAGACAACAGCAAATGGATTATGGTTCATAATGTATGCTACGGGTAATATAATTGGAGCAAATGTATTCTATGCGTACCAAGCGCCAAGGTATGAGAGTGGTATCATTGGCATGATTACTAGCTATAGTGGAAGCATGCTTTTAGCAATTTTGATTCGTTTGGTATATATGAGAAGGAATAGGCTTAGAGATAAGGAATTGGGGGAACAGACTAAAGAGCAGGAGGAGCAGGCAATATTGAATGGGTTCATGGGAATGACTGATTTTGAAAATAAGGGGTTTAGATACTCCTTATAGGGATAAATGCGCTGAAAGCATACATTGTAGCGTTATCAATCGGAATCCAAGTTGAGTAAATTAATTGATGTCTTATTTTTGATAAGAAAACGTTGTTCAGTTATCTCTTTGTCAGGAACGACGCATGTTCAAATTAGGAAATAAACGCGACTCGTATTTGGCTGCGTTGGTTTATCAGATGCAATCGCCGCAAGATTTTTGCTGCAAGGTGGCTTAATTAGCGGAAAGATATTTATTGTTATCAAAGTGGAAAGACCAGCACACTTCACCACAATGCAATATATATATAAATATATGAATATATGGCAATGGATATGCTTTGTTTTGATGGAGATCCTCGCAACTGACCCGATTTTAAAAAACCAACATGACTGAAACCACTTCGACATCGAAGTCCAACAACATAAACAACGAGAAAATACACGAAATCGTCACCACCATCTCCGAAGAGCGAATCGAACATGAAAATGCCGCTGGGTACAAGCTTTATGAAAAAGCTCATGATTTCTCAACTGATGAAGATTTGAAAATTTATAAACGAGTGTTGCGTAAAGTTGATTGGAGAATAGTACCACTACTTTGTATCACTTATACTTTGCAGTTTTTGGATAAACTTTCATTAAACTATGCTTCGGCTTACAGTTTTAAAGAAGATTTGAATTTATTTGGACAACGGTATTCTTGGGTTGCCGCAATCTTCAACTTTGGGTATTTGTTTTGGGCAATCCCTGGAAATTACATTATACAACGGCTTCCAGTAGCCAAGTATACTGGTTTCATGTTGTTTACTTGGTCTATTATTCTAATTGGTCATGTTGGGCTAAGAAATTATGGTGGGGCATTGGTGATCAGGTTTATCTTAGGGATGTTTGAAGCTAGCATCAGTCCATCATGTATGATAATATGTGGTTCTTTCTACACCATAAAGCAACAACCGATTCGTATGAGTTTATTCTTATCGTTTAATGGTGTAGCGACCATGGTTGGAGCATTATTAGGATTCGGTTTGGGCCATGCAACTCATGCCAGTATCAAACCGTGGAAGTTGATTTTTTTGGTCATTGGATTGTTGAATCTTGTATGGGCGGTGATTTTCCTTTGGCTATGTCCTGATTCTCCTGAACTGGCCAAGTTTTTAACCGAGGAAGAAAAAGCAGTTTTGATTAAACATATAGCTAGTAACAATCAAGGTGTTAAGGATAAAAAATTTCAAAATTACCAAGTTGTTGAAGCATTAAGGGATGCGTCAGTGTTGATGATTGCTGCCGTTGGCCTAGCTTGCGGGGTAATCAATGGTGGTGCTTCAAATTTTATTTCCGCTTTGATCAAGGGGTTCGGGTTTACTGGGATTCAGGCAACCGCATTACAATTACCTCTAGGTGCTATCGAGGTGGTGTTTGTTGTTGTGGGTGGTATCATTACATTTACCATCAAAAATACTCGTTGCTACGTGTTGTTTGGTTTTTGTATTGCTCCTTTAGTTGGTCTTATTGGAATACACACCATTTCACTCGACCACAGGTGGTCGTTAGTTGGATGTGCATTTCTTCAATTTATCATCGGTGGGCCGGTGATTATGTGTTGGATATTACTCAATGCCAACGTTTCGGGAAGCTCTAAACGAACAATCGCAAATGGCATTTGGTTTTTGTTGTATGCTGCTGGTAATATTATCGGTGCCAATATTTTTTACACCAATCAAGCACCAAAGTACAACAGTGGAGTTATTGGTTTGATAGCTTGTTATTGTGGCATTATGGTGTTAGCCATAGGCATTAGGTTGGTGTTGATGAGGAGAAATAGAGTAAAAAATAAGTTGCAAAATGGTCAAACCGAAGAACAGAAAGAGCAGGCAATATTGAATGGGTTCATGGGAATGACTGATTTTGAAAATGAGGGTTTTAGATACTCCTTATAGAGAGGATATAGATGCTTTACAAAAAATTTGTACGCCTTCATGGCTCAACTTGTTTTTGTATTTTCTATGCAGATATTTTATTCATGCTTCTATCACCATATTCACCACCAAATACAAATTCAACAACGTAATAAAACTCCAAATCAAAACCGCAAACACTGACGTTAACGTAGAATTACTGAAATCTTTATAACCTTTAATACGATAATTCTCTTCGTCCAAAAAGTCATCTTCAGTGTCTGTGGTTAACATGTTAGGAGACGGAGATAATGACGATGACGATGAGCCAACGCTTGCATCAGGAACTGTTTGATTTGATAGCAGGACTGATGAATTCGACCTTGGCTTGATTGTACTATGAGACTGGGCATGGGGTTCTGCTTCAGTATTGGTGTTGGAGTCATCACCAATCAATCGCCTGCTTTCTTCATTATAGTTGCTCGTCAATGGATTATGATGGTTTCCATTCTCTTCCTCTTCGTCATCATCTTCCCAACCAGCACATGGATGCGACTTGCGCAAATCTTGAAGTCTAATTGCCGGCTCCGAGCTCGTAAACCTCTTGATGGAATTGATCTGAGTATTGACTGGCGCAACATTGCCCACTTCGTTATCAAACAAATTGGTTGCGATATCAATATCTTCGTCACCATCACGCACGTAAACAGGCACCTTCATGGTATGTTTATTGCATGTAAACCAGATTAGAGGAGCACTAACAATAGGCAAAAGCAAAGATAGTACAACTTGACTGGCATTCAATGTCTTTGCTAGTCCCTCTCTTCCAGCAAAAGTGACAACAAATAAACATGGTGCAATTGCCATTCCACGTGTAATTAATCTTCTAGCGATTGGTGGTAAGCTCCATGACAAGAACCCCTCAGAAACCATCTGTCCTGCCAATGTGCACACCACACCTGCACTTTGACCAGAACATAACAATGCTAAAGCAAATACAAATCCAGCCGTGGGAGACAAGTGCTTTGAAAGTAAATGATAAATGGTAAACAAGTCGGCATTTTCGTAATTGTCATCGTGATCGGAATCATAATCAGAATCATCTCCATCGTCATGATCATCACGCGAGCTAACTTTTGAGCTACTGAGTGTGGCGCCTGCAACTATTAAAATGGCTGAGTTCACAAACAAAGCCACAGTGAAGAGTGAGATCACCAATTCAATAATTGTGTATGACATCGTGTCCTTTATTGCATGAATTGATGGTCTATAATCGTCGTCTTCATCTTCGTCATCAAGAGTTGTTGTATCAGAATCTTTTTCGAAATGAGGAAGGGGTGTATTCAATTCCCCTGGGTGGTGTGGTATAGAAAATGTCAATTCTTCGACATTTGGTGGTTCATGTTCTCCTGAATTGATAGTGATTTCATCACTTGTAGTTACAGCTGACAATGAAGACCGGGGTTTTCCCTTGGGCAATGGCTTATAAAATCCATTCTTGATATCGTAATCTTTCAATCTCGACTGTACTAATCCAGACCCAAGGTACAAGGAATGTGGCATTACAGTGGCACCCAATATGGCCAAACTCAAGAATAATCCATTCCCACCTTCTCTTTCAGACATATCAACAACGTTTTCATTGGGGAGAAAACCTCGTAGTACTTCAATAGTGGAAAAATTTATCGATTTATCATGACTTACCTGATACAATTGGATTCCAAAGCAAACAACAGTGGCAGCAACCAAGATTGACACAAAGGATTCAAATATCCGAATGAATAAGAGTGGACCCTTAGGTCTATATGCAGCCAAAACAATCAAAACATCAACAACGGTAACAATGACCCCCAAAAACAATGGTATTTTGAACAAGATATTTAATGCAATTGCTGTACCTACAACCTCAGCCAAATCAGTTGCTATAATGGCGATTTCAGTCATAATGTATAGTACGAGGTTCGTCCTAAACAGAAAATGGGCTTTGCAATTAGCTGCTAGATCCAATCCCGTGACAGCTCCAAGTTTGGCCGCTAGTGTTTGTAGGAATATGGCAAGACAATTTGATAATAATATGGAAAATAAAAGGCTATACTTGTATGCATTTCCTGCTGATACTGCTGTTGAATAGTTACCTGGATCTAGGAAAGCAACACTAACCATAAGACCAGGGCCTATGAATCTTGAATATTTTTTGATGGTTGCGATGATATTTCGTAGGTTGATTGTTCTTGTTATGCTTGTGAATGACATTTTTGGAGAAAAAAAAAGAAAGGATGTCTGTATACTAGTTACTGGTTGCAAAGTTAAGTTGAGATGATGCTAGTGATGCTTGACAATTCGAAGCTTGTAGTAAGTTGGTAGTGTATCCTTGAAGGTGCTTTTGACAGTGAAGACAAGTACTAGTGGTTACGCAGGAGTAAATGTCACGAGTTGTAAAAAGTTTGTTTAAATTTTTTTTTTTTCTGGTTGTGTCTTTGTTTCTGTTGTAACCTTTTTTTTTTTTTTTTTTTTGTTTGCGTGTTTTGTATTCTGTGGGTAGAATAACTGTGGTGTTCCGTGTGAACCCTTTTGGTGAATGAAGTTGTAGAGCTGAAAGGTAATTTGTTCTATGCCTCGATGCGAGACGTAGTTGCGAGTAGTGTGTGAAAATCTGCGGTTATCAAAAATGGATTTGGATTTATGTGTACTCAAAAAGATCGGAACGGAACAATATTTCTCAGCCTTGTTTATTGTGAAGACGTGTTATGAGGACAGTTGCGGAAGTTTCGTTTGACAAATAGATAGTGATTGGATCAATCTTGTGGTTTAGAATAAAGCGAAAGTGATGAACTATATGTATATACATGTACAAGCAAGATCAAAATGCTTAAAGTTCTTGGGTAAATCCTTTTCCATCCAATCTACTTTAAAAAAATTGGGGTAAAAAAGAAGAGACAACTCTTTATCCATCGCTAAAAACTTTTGTTTCCTATTTCTTCCGAGGTAAGTCACATGATGATCACATGATGTGACGTGCCATTTTTTGTTTCTTGCAGTTCTTATTTTGCGACATTGCTTTTTCACACTTTGAATTTTGTGACATTCAAATAATTCACCGGACTTCTCTTTACCATTTGTCAAAGAGAAGAAAAAAAAAGAAAACTTCGGTTATTAATCTCCATCACTTTAGGGTTAGATTGATACACATCTCAATTGAAGGACAGATTTGTCATACGATCAAACTGCACCACACATACTATAAATAATTATCTATTCATTTCAACTTTTAAAATATGCTTAGAGTCACATTTGCTAAAGCAAAAGTACCCTCTTACGTTCGATTATTCCACCAATCCAGTTTCAAATATGCCGCATCAGTGTTTAAGATGCCGGCAATGTCACCTACCATGACTGAAGGAGGAATTGTGTCATGGAAGGTTAAACCCGGTGACAGCTATAATGCGGGGGATGTATTGTTGGAGGTGGAAACTGATAAAGCAAACATTGATGTTGAAGCAGCCGATGATGGAAAATTATGGGAAATATTGGAAAACGATGGTGCTAGTGGTATTTCAGTAGGGAAACCAATTGCTTATATCGCTGATGTTGACGATGATTTGAGTACATTGGAGAAACCCAAAGTTGAAGAAGAGGAACAACCAAAGGAGCAAAAAAAGGATGAAACACAAGAAAACAGCAAGAATAAGCAAGAATCAAAGGCGAAATCAGCAACTGAACTGTCAAAATCAAAAGATACCAAATCAACCAGTGAGTCCAAAAAATCACCATCATCATCAACAGCATCTGATTTAGAAATACTTCAAAAAGCCAATCCATCACAAAAGTTTTCACCAGCTGTTGAATTACTCTTGAATGAAAATAATATTTCTCGTGATGATGCCATAGCCAAAATCCAAGCTACAGGACCCAATGGAAGGATATTGAAGGGAGATGTATTGGCATACCTTGGAACTATACCAATTGAAGCAGTAGTTGATCTTGCCAAATATATCAAATCAAGAGAACATTTGGATTTGTCTAATATAGTGGTGGCAAAACCAGAAGAAGATGCGTCTAGACAGCAACAACAACAACAACAAGGAAAATCAAAACTGGGAGAAGCTGCTGATGCTAAACCAAAACCAACAAATATTCTTTCAATCGAATTTTCTGCTCCATTAGCTGAACATATTGGTAAACACGATTTCAAACAAGTTTTTGAAACTGCAATTACTTCAGCAATTCATGATACATATGCTCATAAGTTCCCACAATATGCCACTTCGCCCTCACCAACTTCAGTTTTTGATCAATATGATGTATTCGAAGAGTTGATTACTGCGCCAGTTACGCAAAAGAGATTTGAAGTTTTTGATATCAAGTACAATTTTTATGGTGGTGCCACAGCTAAAAAACCAGCTGTCAATAGATTATCTCAACAACCAAGGACTGATTTTGACGATTTGATTGGGTTACCTAATGCCACTACTCCAGTTGTTGAAGTGGGAAAACCAAGAGCCAATGTGAGTTTTAAAGTTAAATTTGATGAGAAATTGTCAGATTCAAAGGAGTTTATAAAGTATTTCGAAAAGGCATTGCTTGATGAAGCTGAATTGTATGATATTCCTGCTAATTTGTTAAGAGTATCAAGCTAAAGTGAAGATAATTTTGTTTAAAACGATAATGTATAAACAATAAAAAACATTGATGAGTAGTACACTTTGAGGGGTTGGGATAGGGTGTAAGTTGGTGTCGTATCTTGCTTCTTTATGACAGTCTACAAACGCGACATTGAAGTAAAAAAATAAAAATATAAAAATTAAAAATTAAAAAAAAAAAAAAATTAAAAAAAAAAAAATTTAAGTCACTTTTTTTTTTTTTTTTTTTTCCCTCTTCCTATTCTTTCTCCTCATACATAGCTAGATTAACATAATCTACCCAATCAATCAATCTACCCAATAAAAAACCAATCAATCGAGTTAGGACCGAATTTCACTATTTGATTACCCATTGTATCTACTAGTCATTTCTTTTGTTTCATTGGATTCTAATTTAACACTTCTAGTGGGAGAAAAAAAAAAAAAGAAAGAAATTAAAAATTAAAATTACAACTTTACATTGTTTTGGTTTTGTTTGTTGTTTGTCTGTGTGTCTATTGATTGTTTTTGTTGCTTGTTCTTTGGAAGAAGTATAAACAAAAAGAGGAATAAAAGAGAATATATCATCCATCCATTAACAACCCCCCATTCCTAATAACATAGTAGGGTATCATTGCAAACAAAATTGCATAGATTGGTAATTGGAGCTTATAATTTGTATATTCAAATATTCACACCACAGGGAACCACAACCACTTTAGTTAACCTAAAAAGGGCATGTTTAACAATATGTATCCATATCTGGGATACTCCACCAACTTCACCACCAATCCTTCTACTTCTGCTTCATCAACAACCAAGGGAGCACAACCAGGTAAACAGCAGTCACCATCATCTTCATCTTCATCATCAACACAACAACAACTTCAACAACTTCAACAACCACCTCAAGGACATTTAAACTCTCCTCCCAGTACAAGACAACAACCTTTTATTGCAAATACAACCAATCCTGCATCTTATTTCAATAGAAACGTTAGTGGTACTTCTTCATCTACCAACTCATCAACCAATTCACGAGGCGTACCTTCATTGAGCCACAACAGTATGCAAATCTCATCAAGGTCAAACTATGGTATTCAATCTATGAGTGGGTTGGGGACACATCCAAGCCAATACCAGATCTCCCAACAACAACAACAACAACAACAACAACAACAACACCAACAGAACCCTAATCATCTTTACTATAACTCATCCTCTCATGCAGTCACGCCACAAATATTTAACACTCAGTTACAAAACGATCATCCTCAACAATTGGATCCTAAACAGTTGCAAAAGTTTAGTCCACAACAACAGCAACAACAATTTCACCAACAAGCACAATATTATCAACAACAGCAAAATCAACAGCACCAACTGAAAAGACAACAAAATCTGCAACAATCCCCACCAAACTACCAACAACAACAACAACAACAACTGCAATTCCAGCAACTGCAGCGTCTGCCTCAGCTCCAACAACAACAACTGCGTGGGTCTCCTAATGTGGCTTCCTCACACGCACACCAAACTTCCCTTTCTTCAAACAACACCACTGGTGTAGCAGCAGCAGCTGTCTCAGCAACTGGTGTCACTGGCGATCAAAAAGTGAAGAAACCCAGAAAGCCTAGAGCTACTAAAAAGGAAATGGAAGAGAAGAGACGATTGCTTTTGGAAAAGGAAGCCCTTCGGATTCAACAAGGTGGTTCACCTGTTGTAAAAGGTGATGCTGCTAGCGCTGATGGCAAAAAGAAAAGAGGGCGTCCAAAGAAATTTATTCTTGACCCTTCAACCAACACAATGATTGATTCTACACATCCTAATTTTAAACAGTTGAATAAAATCTTGAGAGAAAATAATGCTGCCGCCGCTGCCGCTGGATCTGCGCCAGCCCCAACCGGGAACAGCAATGGAGTTTCCCACACACAAACGCAACCTCAATACATGTCGAATTACAGTGACAACTCGTCAATTCACCAACATCAACATCAACAGCAACTACAACAACAGCAACACGCTCTACAACAACGGGAACTTCAGCAGCAGCAACAACAACAACAACAACAGCAGCAGCAGCAGCAACGAGAACAGCAGAAACAGCAACGAAAGCTGAAGCAACAACAAAAACTGCAACAAAAGCAACAACAAAAGCAACAAGAACAGGAGATCCAGCAACGAAACGCTCTTGTAACAACCGGGTTAGCAAATCTTGGGGATGTGGACCTCCAGCAATTGTTGAAGACGAAAGATAAGCGAGGCAGGCCTAGAAAATTCCCAGTTGAGCAGACTGGTATTACAATCAAAGGTGTGAAGATCAATGCCAAGAAGTGAGTAAACTTTTGCAATTCAGTGAGTTTGTTGTTACTGTTTCTGTTTGCTGATGCGTTGTGGTTTTGAAATATGTGACTTATTGATTTCACAATGATAGAGACATAATTAGTGAGTTATTTTCCAGACCGTTTTCCTTTTAACAATTTGAATTAATACACTGCCATACTTTATATGTTTTATTTTTTTATTTGTTTTAATCTTATATTTTATTATCGTGATATATCATTGGTATTCAATTACCAAATATGGATTTTTGTAGTTGTAAAAAAATGACTACTGTATAAGGATGTTTTTAGACTAAACTGCATTTTTCTACTTTTCCCTAATTTATGTTGCAAACCGCTGAAAAACAGAACACCATCGGATAACCACACCATACAACAATTCAAAATCTTGACAGGCTTTTCTTCGACTTACATCATCCTTACATGATTTTATTCATAAACCTACCAACGGCAATCATAGGCGAGCAAAAAGCTCTCACCATCATACACAAAGCATCAACCAATCGACTCACTTCATACAAGATCCAAACAAACAATATCAACTCCAAAACGATAATCAATGTTTGCAACTGTGGGAAGTATCCACCAATAAAGTCAATTGGTGTATAAATCAATTGCATAATGTGTATTTGTTTGATCAAATCGAGCAAGTTGCTGACTGTGTTTAATGGAGATATGGAGTCATTTGTGAAGTCACTGGTACTGCTGTTGCTGCTACTGCTTTTGCTCGTTGTTATCATGGATTGGAATGAAGTTGGTGGTTGAGCCTCGAGCTGTTTTGTTTGTGGGTTATAATATAGCTCTTGTGTTATTGAATCTTCATCACTTGAATCGTATTCAACAATGAATTCACTGGGTGAGGAAGAGATCAAGGAGGATGTATCGCTCTTTTTCGGGTAGATTACTCGATGAGTATTTCTTCTTGCGGTAGTGTCACTTTGAAACATGTGCTTGGCTGGTTGGTTCCAATTTGTGAATAATTGTCTTGAACCATTGGCAAACCTGGCCCGTTTTTGACCTTTCAGTTTATGAGGCGACTGTGTCCCGACATTGTCATTGATATGTGTAGAAAACAAAGTTGTTGCAGGAACCATTGCCTTATCTCGACTCTGTCCTGGTACTGACTGATCACTTGGACTTTTGTTGTGATAAAAATCATACCATGACCATAAATAACTAAAACTCAGTGAGACCATCGAAGTAATTGCAAACTCGTTTCCAGTTTTAGCTACTGTATCATTTCCTTTCTGATTAGACTCGGGAATATTCTCACTTGATGATGATGATATCTCAGCCAAGACATCTTGCTCTCTGTTCCCACTAATATGCGAATCAAAATCTCTTCCCAATTCTTTCTTAGCTCGATTGACCTTGTTTTTCCATATGGTTTTTAATGTTTTCTTCTTCTTACTCCTCCTTTTCGGTGTGCTCCCACGATCACCAACTTGGCTAGCTTCTTGTAGGCTCGCTGCCTCTTCTGCATCGTCATCGTCATCATCATCGTCGCTCACCTCATTCACAAAGACATCTCTTCCGCTTTTCCTCCTTCGATGATCGTAATAATTGTAATCATTGTAGTCGGATTTTACAACTTTGATACTCTTTAAAAATGTTGCAAGTTTGGCATTGGTGCCTTTTGTTCCAGCAACATCATCACTTTGTTCAAATACTGTATCTATAGGATTATACTTGTGTTGTGGCTCTTCCTTATTAATGAATACTTCACGGAAAGTTTTATGAGTATAAAGTTTGGGCTTAACCTCCTCTGCTTCGTCATAACGTTGTTTTTGCTTCAAGTAGTAGTCATTGTTTTTATTCTCTCGTGAGGGGAGCTTTCTTTTCTGATTTTCTTGCAACAACTTTGTACGCTCAATAGGCGTAACTAATATGTTGTTATCATGAATCTTTTTCAATTCCGCTGGAGTGGGCTCTGATCCAAGTTGATCCTCTGGAGCCACTTCAGCTTCAATTATTGGCTTGGATGGATTAGCACTACTTGCTTTAGGTGAGTCATTTGAGTGCAGGCTGGTAGGCGGGTCACGTTTAGGACGGACGTTTCGCATAATTGGTGCCCTATCATCCGTTTCAAAACCTTGTAGGTTCTCATGAGGTGTTCGTGGAGTTTGGTAATTATCCTTGTGAGCGTATTGAAAACGTTGTCTTTGTTGTCTTTGTTGTTGGTTTAGATATTGGGTTGTGTAATAGCCATTGCTTGTGACGTTCATCATTTCATAGAAAAAGCTCAACTGAGTAGTGATGTTATACAACTGTACAATCAAGAAGATGTGGTTACACTTGGTTTTTTCACATCACAATTCTTGATTCCAGATCAATGCCAGAAATGAAAAAAGATGGCTGGTTGATCTGAAATGTGATACAAAATCAAATGTTTGATACTTTTTGTGTCGCAAATTTCAATTTCGTGAAATTGCAACCATGAATTAAACCTTAGTCTCATTTCAAGTTGCGAGGATGTTATAAAGAGGGCAACTCCATGATGATGCATTGTAGTGTCTCAAAACAGTCATCGTGTTGATTAGTATACATATTTCATTTTGCGGGTACAGTCGACTCAAATGACCATATCAGTTAATGACCTGTTCTGGCAAAGACAGAGACACAAATAAAGTATGCCAGGATCAGTTGAGCTGAGATCCATCTTGCCTGAGATGTAAGCAAGCTACCTTATAACCAACACCTTTTAACCTTCATTACATGGGCGGTTGACATCATTGATTAAAATGGAAACCGGAAATCGACAAAACAAAGCAAAAAAAGGGGCTAAATATTCACTGCTGATATACTGAGGATCTTAAATCTCCACGTGTTATCCTTCTTCTTTCGCAAACTATTTGCGAGAGATCCATTACTTACTTTTTTGTGTAGTATCTCCTCTCCCGCGATAATTCATCATATCGCACAGCAGATTTTTATCTCTTTCCTCCCCGCGCTTTAAATAAGAAGGAAGCCGATGGAAACAGAAAAATGAGAAATAGAAAAACCGCGCGACGTATGCACTAGAAGAGCAATCATCACATATAGTCAAGGACGATTCAACTCCCAGAACAAAAGTACGAGAAATTGATCAACGATCATACGCAGAATGGGGCGGGCCATGCACATAAGTCATTGCAGTCTATGACCACTATTGCTCTAGGTATTGAAAACCCGGGTGCATTTACAATATCGGACGTGTGTAAATGAACAAATTTGATTATTGCTGCATAATTAATGGTTGCAATTTACACCGGGTGCATAGAATTATTACAATTACTTCGAGCGAATTCGAAATTCGGTATAATGAAATACAATTATGCCTTACAAGAAAAGGAGATTTGAGGGGTTTCCTAACAATTAGTTTGATTATAAATATGGAGCCAAATCCCCTTGAATTTGCAGACGAATGTGTTCGATTTTACTACTTCAATCATTCATCAACACAACAAACACAAACTTTACAAACAATCGAAAAATGGGTAAACCAAAGGTCTTATTAGTTCTTTATGCTGGTGGTAAACACGCTCAAGAAGAAAAGAAATTATTGGGCGCAATTGAAAACGAATTGGGTATTCGTCAATTCATTGAAGATCATGGTTACGACTTAGTTGCAACTACTGACAAAGACAGAGAAGGTTCTGCTTTTGACTCCAACTTGGAAGATGCTGAAGTTGTTATTACTACTCCCTTCTATCCAGCTTACTTGACCAAGGAAAGAATTGCCAAGGCACCGAAATTGAAAATTGCCATTACTGCTGGTGTTGGTTCTGACCATGTCGATTTGAACGCCGCCAATGAGAGAGACATTGCCGTTTTGGAAGTCACTGGATCCAACGTTCAATCAGTTGCTGAGCACGCCGTCATGACCATGCTTGTTTTGATTAGAAACTACAACATTGGTCACTTGCAAGCTACATCTGGTGGTTGGGATGTTGCTGCAGTTGCCAAACAAGAGTATGATTTGGAAGGTAAAGTTGTTGCCACTGTTGGTGCTGGTAGAATTGGTTACCGTATCTTGGAGAGATTGGTGCCATTCAATGTCAAGAAGTTGTTGTATTACGACTACCAACCATTGCCAGCTGAAGCTGAAGAGAAATTAAACAAGGCATCCAAATTGTACAACGATGTTGACACCATTGTTGAGCAAGTGGATAGCTTGGAAGCTTTGGTTGCCGAGGCTGACATCGTGACAATCAACTGCCCATTGCACGAAAAGACCAAAGGTTTGTTCAACAAGGAATTGATTTCAAAGATGAAAAAAGGTGCTTACTTGGTTGATACAGCTAGAGGTGCAATCTGTGAAACTGACGCCGTTGTTGAAGCTTTGGAATCAGGTCACCTTGGTGGTTATGGTGGTGATGTCTGGAACGTCCAACCAGCTCCAAAAGACCACCCATGGAGAAAGATGCACAACCCATATGGTCCACAGTATGGTAATGCCATGACCATCCATGTTTCAGGTACTTCATTGGATGCTCAAGCTAGATACGCTGCTGGTGTTAAACAAATCTTGACCCAATACTTTGACAAGACTTACAAATACAGACCACAAGATGTCATTTGTATTGATGGTCACTATGCTACCAAAGCTTACGGTCAACGTGATGCTAACAACGCTGAAAAGTAAGTAGGTGTATGATTTTACAGAACCAGTTTATATCCGTATATTGATTGAATAACTCCATTCTGCTTTGCTTATTCGGTTCTATACCTCTTTATGTGTTTAAAATATACTTTTCCTAAAGCTTTCACCATGAAATACGTTGATAAATGTAAAAGACGGATATCCGGAGGGTGTGTTTTGTTTCAGGGACTGAATACAGATTAACCCTAAATTGAGTCCTTGTGATACAAACAAGCGCAAATGTTTTGCGCGATTTAGCTTTGTGTGATAACTATAACATGTGAATTGCGACAGAGTTTTGCTACAACTGCTTCTGACGCCGTCATCGTGTGTTTCCTTCTAGTGGCATAGGTATCTAAAGTGGTTTGCACATGAAGACAATCTTATGGTTATGTAAGTGTAATACACAGACGGTCCTCCCCCTCTCAAATCATAGTAGAAAAACGATGCCAGATTCTATGTGAGCTCATGCAATATGGCTTTACTCTCGCTCGGCTCTTGTTAGCATCGACGTATCTGTCTAAGCTTAAGCAAAGTCCGCTGTCCAAATGTCATAATGCTATCCCAAGTTACAAAATTAGAGTAGAACATTGTATGAGGATCTTGTCGGTGTCCATTGAGTCATAGACACCTATTAGAGACGTTACAACGAAACTCTCCTTTACAAGGTAACTTGCATTCGTAATCCATTCCAAAACTACATATAGACTGCCTAATATCTACTTTTTGTCGCGTTGTCCATAGGCTTTAGTGGCATAATCACCATCAATACAGATAATATCTTGTGGTCTGTAATTGTAACTCTTGTTGAAATACTCAGTCAAAATCTGTTTCACTCCAGCAGCGTATCTAGCTTGAGCATCCAATGAAGTACCGGAAACATGGAGAGTCATACCGTTACCATACTCTGGACCATATGGGTTGTGCATCTTTCTCCAAGGATGATCCTTTGGGGCTGGCTGAACGTTCCAAACATCACCTGCGTAACCTGCAATATGGCCTGACTCCAAAGCTTCTACAACAGCATCGGCATCACAAATTGCACCTCTGGCTGTGTTGACAAGATAGGATCCCTTCTTCATCTTTGAAATCAAAGACTTGTCAAATAATCCTCTTGTTTGTTCGTGCAATGGACAATTAACAGTGACAATATCAGATTGGGATACCATGTCCTCCAAACTTTCAACCCTTTCAACAATGACATCCACACCATTGTATAATTGGGAAGCCTTGTTTAATTTCTCTTCAGCCTCGACTGGCAATGGTTGGTAGTCGTAATACAACAACTTCTTGACATTGAATGGCACCAATCTTTCCAACACACGATAACCAATTCTACCAGCACCAACAGTGGCAACAACTTTACCTTCCAAGTCGTATGCTTGCTTGGCAACCGCAGCGACATCCCAACCACCAGATGTAGCTTGCAAGTGACCAATGTTGTAGTTTCTAATCAAAATGAGCATTGACATGACAACATGTTCAGCAACTGATTGTACATTTGAGCCTGTAACTTCCAATACTGAAATCTTCTTTTCATTGGCGGCGTTCAAATCGACATGGTCAGAACCAACACCAGCAGTAATGGCAATTTTCAATTTCGGTGCCTTGGCAATTCTTTCCTTGGTCAAGTAAGCTGGGTAGAAGGGAGTAGTAATAACAACTTCAGCATCTTCCAAATTCTTATCAAATTCCGAACCTTCTCTATCCTTATCAGTGGTGGAGACTAAATCATATCCATTCTCTTCAACAAACTTGCGAATACCCAATTCATTCTCAATGGTACCCAACAACTTTTTCTCCTCTTCAGCATGCTTACCACCAGCGTAAAGAACTAATAAAATTTTTGGTTTTGTCATTTTCGATTGATGTTTATGATTTGTAAAGTGTAGTTAAGATTGATATTGACGCTATCATGAAATACAATTGACGTAACAGGTTCATTCTCTCTATATTTATACCTTCCCCCTCTTGAGGTGGTTTCCCCTCTCAACCCCTTTTTACTTTGTGAGATTTAAAGTTGCAATAATCACGTAATTCTGTAGGTTGTGTTAAATTAGCGCAAATGAGGGAGAATTGTGTAATACTCCGCGAATGGTCCAATAAAAGTGCGTACTTCTCGGTAAAGAGACTCAACTATTGTTAGAGCTGGTAATTTGTTCCGCATTGCCTGAGCTGGTTATGCTCAATTGGCAAAGTCCGTTTCCCAAAAAAATATAACTCGGATTTTGGAAAAGGTATCCAATCAGGAAGGCAGACCAACTCCAGAAAGTCCAAGTCAATTAATTATTACTCTTTCCTGGCATTCTGTACACAAAAGAGAAATTATTATAAGCTGCATCTACGCAATTAAGGAAATTTTCATCTTATCCGAGTGATTTAACTAAAATGCCTCTCTCTTTATTATCCTGCTCTGTTTCACCACTTACTCAACAAAAGACTAAAATTTTAGTTTTTGTGTATGTGGGGAGGAAGAAGAAATTATAACGAGCTCACATTTGGCGACGCGCACTCTTTGAGTACACCCTAATTAGGAAAAAATTAGAGAGAAGATTCTGCTACTTCAAGGGGCTTTGATATCGGAGTCAACGAGCCTTGTTTTACAAACTCCGAACTACCAATTTTTGCAAAGAAGGACGAATCGTAAAATCAACCACTGTTTCACATTTCCACACAAAACTACAAACATTACATCACCTCCAGTCTTATGCCCTATCAAGTTGTATGACATTGCTGTGGTATCCCAATTTTTTCAAAGTTAGCGAAGTGTCACAACCATATCCTTCCAACGAGTTCATTTGTAAAGACCCATTCCAATAATCAGCGTATACAGAACACATTGGCAATCCCATACCCAACTTGTATTCATGAGGTCTCGCCATAAGATCTTCCAAAGTGGATCTTTTGTTTCCTAAAGTCCACTCTGCGGCATCGCCTTTCGTTCCAGCTGCTTTTGGTGTCACAATGGATGAGCCCGCTTCAGTGACCTGTAAGTTTGAATACAATTGTAGACCGGGTATGCGGTGAAAATTAGCTAAACTTTTTCTTGCCAATTCAGGGGATTTACCAAAAGACCAAATCAGTTTTAATTTATCGTGATGAAGTCCTCCTCCTTGATCCGATATTCTAAAGATGACATCTTGTTTCAGGTCGATTATAGTCACTTTAACTGGGGGTAAATTTTCCCCCTTTGAGGAGTTCAATGTCGCCTCAAAAGAATTGCGAAGAATTTCGTGCAACATATAGTGCAAATGGGGCACCATGAATTGGAGTTGGCAATCAAGATCACCCTCTATCTGCAATCTGGGTAGTAATTTAGCTTGGGAATACTGATGGCACAACGATTCCTTAACCATTTCTGCCACATTATTGAAATGATCAACAGCTTTACAGTTTTGAAAAATCTCACCGAGGTAATGCGGCGGCTTTTTATCATACGGCTTCTTGCGATAATTTTCACTCAAGGACAAGTGCTCCTCAACAATGAGCCTTCTACTGATTCTTGATCTTAACATACTGCTCATAAACGAATCTAATTGCTCTTGTGGGAGACTTTCAGCAATTGACACCTCCAAAGCCCCCATCATTAAATGGGACAAGTTGAATGTATGATCATCCAACAATGCTGACAAAGTTGCGCAAAATTTCTCATTATCTTCGACTGTATTGATCTTGCCAATCTTGCGAAATGCATTAAACAGATGATAATAACTTTCATAAATTTGTGCCAAATGAAAATTGTTCACCACCCCAAAAGGCAACACCTGTAGATCACGAATCCTCATTGCTAACCTTATAGGGAGCTCAACGCGAACAAAGTTGGCACTGTTGATAATTTTTTGTTTTGTCAATGTATTGCCATAGCCAGCTAATTGTCGCAACGACACTGGATGTGGATGTTTTTTCAGGTAATCTAGTAAAACAGTATTTTGATAGAAATGTTGAGGATTGAGTATATTTGAATAGTTTGGGAATGGGCCTAGGTTTTGCATGTGTTTCGCAATCTCTTCCTTGCTAATGTCAGATAAAGCATCATCATGAATGTATGAAAACGAGCTTATCGGGGGTCTGTATTTAGAATTGAAACGCTTGCAAAGACAAATACCCTTGAGCAGTATTCTGGACTGGTATTTGTATAAGAATGACTTGTTTGACCCAAGCATTGTTCACGCCACGGTTGAAACGGATTTCTGGGGTTTTGGTGAAGTACTAATGAATAAACAGAACTTTTTTTTTATTTTCGCGACCGGTCGAGGGGAACTAGGGGCAATGAGATGCTTGATAAACTTAGGCTCTCATTATTTGAGAATATAGTCAATGGGTCAGAAATTGTTGAGGATGAGGTGTTGAATGAATTTTTGAATGTCCCATACAACTGCGATCCTGAGGAGCTATGTTATTACACCAAAGACGAGTCTACGTTGAAGTTTGGAGACATCAGCGGCCTCCATGAAGTCAAGATACCGTTTGGTTCAAAGGGCAAAACAAAGAAGAAGAGAGTTAGTGATAAAGGACCCGTGATAATAGGTACTTGCCTAACAGAAGGGTTCGACAAATTTGAACAACCAAATTTGAACGACGTGTACCTGCTAGAGGACTTATTCAGGTCGTTGCAATATTTGATACAAAGCGGTGAGCTATCACGAGATAGCCTCAAGTTTCTTACTATGAGGCGGCATTTAATGAAGCTAATGTGCATTCCATTGAATAAACAACCAGTCAGTTTCAATGTAATTTATTGGCGGGGATTGATTATATTTGCCTATGATTGGGATGAAGAATTAAAGTTGATTCCTGACGATTATCTAAAATTATACCAATATAACGGTTTCAAGTTTGAGGAAGTAGTCACCGACCATGCAGCAGATGAACCAAAATCTCTGTTTCATTCAGTAACGCAACACTTTGCTGGCAAGAATATGATCACTTATTCAGCTGAA
Source organism: Lodderomyces parapsilosis (assembly GCF_000182765.1). Classification (NCBI taxonomy): domain Eukaryota; kingdom Fungi; phylum Ascomycota; class Pichiomycetes; order Serinales; family Debaryomycetaceae; genus Lodderomyces; species Lodderomyces parapsilosis. The sequence continues at coordinate 681,814 of NW_023503281.1, read as the reverse complement.
ATTGACTGCGCAATTTCCAAAATGCCAGGACTATCCAACTACGTAGAGTTGAAAACACATTCCAGTCTTCCAGATGACAAACTCAAGACAGCAAACAAACTTCAAAGAAAATTGATGGCATTGTATTGTCAGAACAAGTTCATTTCATGTAACTACTCAGCCATTGGCTTTAGAACAACTGACTTCAGACTTCTGTCTATTAAAAAGTATACTCAGTATGAGTTAGTGGGGTTGTTAGACAAATTGCCTATATTCTTATCAAATCTGTGTTTTATAAAAACTAAACACATTTTCCAGTGGTACAACCTTGTCATAGGTTGGTTATGTCAAAAACTGTTTAATGATAACCAACCACGTGTATTCAAACTTTCCTTTGAGAGGGAAATTGAGCTAATGGATTCTCATTTGAGCATGAAATCTGTCACTGGTGAAGAAGAGTTGCGAATTTTCAATAGACTCGTCCCTGAATGGTTTCAAAATTTTTATTAACCTATTTACATGTCTATACGGTATGGTGTGTAGAGTCTTAGCTTTATAGACAACCTTAGTTCCCCAATCAGTAGTCTAGTCTTATTCCTGGATGGAATCTTTTATAGCCAACTTTCTTGAATGCGAGTCAAAATAGTCACCTAAATCAGCGACAGTCATAGCACTAGGGTCAGCAGTCATGACATGTTTGTCTTTAAATGAAACCTTAATTTCTTGTTGGTCGGATGGGTTCTTAAGAAGCTTGAAGTCAATCCTCGCTGTAGGTGGCATGCGCGAGAGAAAAATTCTCGCGCTCTTGGCACCAGTGCTGAACGGGTTGAATTTTACCAGCACGTTTGAGAAATACTTGGTGATCATTGTAGGTTGTGGGGAATGTAGGTTATATGGGCTCCAGTAGATGTATAGAGGTAAAAAAGAGTGAAAAAAAAAAAAAAAAAAAAAAAATAATAATAATAAAATGTGGTAAAAATCTAAAGCCGCACTTTTCCTAACTTGGAGTTCTATTCCCTACAAACCTATTTACGAACTGAGCTCCCTTCGTGATGCAGAAGAAGTCAATACATTGGTTGACATTTCAATGTTGGCGGATCTCACTTGTCTCTTTTGAAGTACCAGTACGTATTTGATATTTCTTCTCGTCTTGAGATGTCCCCAAGTAAAATATGCTACAGGAATGTATACCACAAACATTGCCTTCAATACTAATTCATGGAAAGAGTCGTCAGCAACAAATGATAAGCTTAAAAACACTTGAATCATTTCAACTATCACAGATAATGGGTAAGTAACATAAAAGTTATTATATTGCAACCAAAATAAGAAATACGGCGATGTCCTTGTCTTAACTCTGAATGCATGATAGCTGTAATGAATCATATACTGTAAACACCAAGCTGTAATGAGCAAGGAATATGATGTATGCTTGGCAATCTTTGGGTGAGGGAATATAACTCCATAACAGATCCATGTCATTTTGATGCCATTCAGTAAGGACCATAGTTGAGTTTTCCATTTGGTACTGTCCAAGGTTAAAAGCAACAATGTTCCAATAAGGGGAGTCACAGCAACAACGTGGAAGAAATCGGCAATGCCTCCTGGGAGAAATCGTCTCCCTACTAGTGGTAGTAGAATCAAGAACCGAACGAAACAACAAAACCATAGTGTCGTCGTGGCAACATTGTAAAATAATAGTAGTCTTTCTTTGAAAGAAAGTTGATGTAAAGGCATTGGGGGAACTCAATTGACCAAGTATGCTTGAGGAACAAGGATGGAAGAATGTTTGCATTGAATTTTTCAGGAAATCAAAAAAGAAAAAAAAGTGACACGCGACTAGGTTACAAGTTTACACATGAAAACCTGAACTTTGCCGCTGCTTTGCCTCACCAATGAAGCTCATATTTCTTGTTCTCCTTATCATTGGTCTCGCCTGCGCCTGGAGTCCAGAAGATTACGAAATATTCAAGCTCAATGACAAAGTTCGACAAGTATTAGGTCCAGATGTCACTTTTTATCAATGGTTTAATTTGACCAAAGGTTCCAAGTCAACTCCAATAGAGATTAAAAAGGCGTACAGGAAATTGTCGAAAGCATTACATCCAGACAAGTTCAACAACAATGCAGCAAGGAAGAAGGCAGAAGAAAAGTATGCCATTCTATCCTCGGTCAACAATATTTTAAGAGATGCTTCGAGAAAGGAGAGGTATGATTATTTTCTTGACAAGGGTTTCCCCAAATGGAAGGGGACTGGATACTACTATTCAAAATTTCGTCCTGGGTTAGTTTTAACTGTGGTGGTGATCTACGTCCTCGTCAGTGTCTTGCACTATTTTGCTTTAAAAATCAATCGAAGACAGAGCTTCAAAAGAATCGCTGAGTACAAGAATCAGATAAAGAATCAGGCTTGGGGCGGATCAATTGTGCCACCTTCAGACGGTTCAGATAGAAAGCTCGTCAATGAAGCAAATAACACCACTTTTGTTGTCAAAGGTTCTGGGGACGTTTACGTTGAGAACGATGACGGCTTACATCTCATTGACGAGTATGACATCAATGTCAATCCCACTTTCAAAGACACTTTGATTTTCAAAGTACCGGCAGGATTGTACAATTTGACATTAGGAAAGGTGTTTACACCAATTAATACAGAGGTCATCTACGAGAAGCCACATTCGGAGACTCCAGTGCAAGGTCAAGTTGAACAGGTTAAAAAGAAGAAAAGTAAAGGTAAAAAGATGGAATTGGCAAATGGAAAGGTGGTATATAGTAGAAAGAAATAAAATCAATAGTTTCTTTTTCTATTATTACTCATTATGCTTAGACACTCTGCGCAACTCATTCCCGTCATCCTCCTCATCTTCATCAGATGAACTTCCTGATAAATGATCCACGTCATTGTTTTCTATTGGGTCCTCTAGTTCTTCATCCTCATCCACAGCATGTGGAGTTATGTCGCCACTCGGGGTCATTTTCCCAACCTCGACATCAGCAACTTTGGGACCATCCATATCTTCGTCCTCGTCGTCATTGCCACTGTCATGTACAAATTCATCATGATTTGAAGTATCACCAAGAATGATTTTTTTTGGTTCATTTGGATCCACATAGTCATCTGAATTGTCAAAAGCGTCACCTTCGTCAGCACCCAAGACGACGTTGTAAACCTCCCTCGTCTTTGTCAAGACGTCGTTAACAAACCAATTCCATTTCTCGCTCAGAATGGCCTCAACGATTGTGTGTGATATAAGGTCAGGTTTGTACAAAGAAGTGAACTTGACGATTTCTTCCCCAATAAGAATCAAATGCCCCATATACCCAGGTCGAGGCTCAATTTCGTTCTCATAAGAACTAACAATCAAATCGGTCAAATCACACTGATTCTTTTTGAATAATTCAACGATCAAAAACGAATTGTACGAGTTGAGCTTACCATTGAAAATCTGTTGCACCAAGTCAAACACCACATTATGGAAAAAATTGTTCCACTCATACTTTGTGAACTTGCTAACAATACTCAACAATATTTTCAGATCAATGAGCTTGATCTTGAAAAAATCACCCACACAAGGGTCCAGTCTGATCGCCTTATTTCTTTCTTCACAAACAAAGGGGTTTTCTGGGGAAATTGAAGGTTCCTCATCTTCAGAATCTTCGATGGACTCTATATTCTTGATTAAATTGGAATAATCGTGCTTGTCATCATGGGCAAATTGTACGTCATCCAACGACACGTCGTCTAGCCCAGAGGTGACATCATGGATATTGGGAGACTCCACGAACGCAATCTTTTCATCTAATGCCTTCTTTAGACGTTTTGACTGTTGTAATCGAATATGATCTCTTATATTGATAATTTTCCTGATTTTCTTTGAATTCAACAAGGTCATATTTGAACAATGAAGAAGCTCGGCTATTAGCTCGGATATTTTGAACCGTGTAAATCCCAAAATGTCTGAAGTTACTCCATTGGGTGGTATTGGCTCGATTTCAAGTAGTTGCTCAAACTTTTCTAAATTGTCAGAGAAAATCTCCAACATGTCGCCCAAATATATAGGATCTCTTGGTCCAGGTGGATTTTGCTCAAAATCTTTTAGCCACTGGAACATGACATATGAGTTTACTTCACCTGGCCCGCCATCGGCATTTTGGAGCAACGAGCTATATGAGCCACAATTCAAATCATAGTCCGAATTGTTTTTCCTGATGAGCTCAATGACTATACTGACACAATTGTTGATTCCATGTTTATTGGTCTGGATTCTACCATCTTTCCCTTGCACTTTTTGCAACATGATTTCGTGTACAATGATGTTTACCACCTCCGGTGACACCAATTGTCGCGTTAGCTGGTTGGGTCCTATATTGGTTTCTAATACAACTGCCAACGCGGCATTAGATGATATGGTAATCAAGGCTTTCAAAAAGTCCGTTGCCGAGCTCTGTCGAAAGTATAGCTGGTGATCAGGGATGTATGGCGTTTCGTCAAATTGTACTGGTTGTGGTTTCAAGATATCGATCAACTTCAACACAACATCCTGTTGGGCAATTGTGTCAAGGATACCAGTCGGTGAATCTGGTTTATCAGTTTGTATTATTCGGAAAAAGTAGTCCATTATTGCCGGTACTTCGATCTTGGCCAAAAAAATATCCACAAGATCACCTTGTCGTCTCACAAAGTTCAAAAGCTCGATACTGTTAAACTCTAGTAGTTGATCTAATATGTGCACTAGATAGGACACAGTTGGGCAATTTTCCTGCAAATTCTCCAATTTCAAAATCAGCCATAATTTGTTCATGAGATTGGGGGTCTCAATAACTCTGCTGGAAATGATTGAAATGTCAAATGAAAGAATGTCAGCCGCCGCCTGGACTGATCTTCGAAAAGCTTCATCTTTGTCTTCTTCTCCTTTGGCGTTGTCAATTTCGTCCACTTCTTCCAAATCAGTTGCTGGGGTGTGTTCTGCTAATGCATTTTTGATATTCTCCTCCGCCTTTAATCCTTGTTGATGAAAAAAGCCGACACTTTTCTCTAGAATTTCAATGAGGCCTGTTAGTATATGAGGCTGTATCAATAGTTCAATCAATTTGATCCCTCTCGCCTCTTTGTTCGACCCTGTATTATTGTTATCATTATTTTGTGAATTCAATGATGCAGAATCAGATAATGCTGCATGTGTGGGATCGGGGTTTGACTGTGCAAACAAAAAATTGCCACCTTTGTTGACATTTCCTTTAACTGTGTGCAATTCATTAAGCAATTCTTGTACCAATGTTTGATCCTTGACAATATCATCAACGCTCACTGATGAGAGATCATGAATTGAATCCAAGAATTTCAGCAACGTATTGTTGCTCAGTGAAGAATTGTTAAACGGCCAAAACGACATCTTTGTTGGAAAAAAAAAAAATATCGATACAGGCCTCTTCTTCTACAATTTATCTCTCTTTCTATGGATCAGATGAAATGCGTGGCGATAACAAATCTAAAACTTGGGTTGTTGTTGTCATTCAAATTTTGTATCACAAAAGATTTTTGTTCAATCGATAGAACTCGGTGGATCGAAATTTTACGAATTTTCACAGCGCAACCAAATTTAGCCAGGCATTTGTGGAGTGCATGAGAAAAAGAGTTCAAAGAAAAGTCTTGAGTTGGTGTCACAGGAAGAGTTATAAGTACTACTATTCACTCTAATTCAAAGATAACAAGAATAAATTCTCATTGAGTCAGCTCTCTTCTTCCATGGTCTCCAAAGTTTTTATCGCACGATTATACTCATCGAGTATATACTGATTCATCTCTCTCATTGATTGCGCAACAATGTCCTTGCAGTTGGTGGCACAATGTTCTATCCATTGCTCAATTGTCATTTGCTCTTCCTCTTCAGGCATTTCTGCTATAAATCTCGTCAAATCACCATCGAGATCATTATAAAGGTCATGCTCGGAGTTGGCTAACAATTTTAACTCTTTTGAGCTATCATCCAAGTTCTCTATTTGCTGTACAAATCTTTGCATAGAAGAGGCTCTCCATTCTGGTTCAGTTATGGATTGTATTTCTTCTGCTGCAGGTGTGATATTTTCATTCAAAAATGAGTCCATAGCCAAAGGGCCAGTCAGGTCTGAAAATTTGTCAGGTTCCTTTTCATTGGTGAGATAATTCTTTTCTGCAAGATCCCCTTCACAAGCCTTATCCGAGTTTTGTAAAGAGTTCGTCAACTTCTCCTCTCTTGTAGCGTCGATTGAAGGTACCTTTATTGAAGTCCATTTTGCGTCATTGAAGGGGTGAGAGTCAAGTTTAGAAACATTGCTCAAAGTGTTTACATGTTGCTTGTTTGGACTCTCGGTAGAGGGTTGGACTGCTTCGTTGCTTCCACTTGATGCCTCACTATGTTCAACAGTGTCATTAGAATTGTACTTGTTTGTATCGTGGTTGATATGTACCACATCTTCCTTGATTGTGTCAATTTGCAACTCATTTGGTGATAGATCCGCTGTTTCTTTCTGTAATTTCACATTCACAAAATCGTCATTGACTATTGTCTTGCCATTAGCGGATTTATCAGGTAAACTCGATTCAAACGTTTGCGCTTGCTTTACTTCAACCTTGTCGATCTCTTCAACAGGATCATCAACTTCAAAGTGTTTATCAACTTCGTTTATCTCATTTAAATACTCTGAATAGTCCAGCTCAGATTCACTTTCTTGTAATGATTCAGGAAGTGCCAATGAGGTTTGAGACGGTTTTTGGTTAATAAGAGAGGTTTCTGTATGTTTTGCGTCGTCAGTCTGGTCTTGTGGAGAGCTGTCATTTTGTGGATTCTCAACAGGTTCATCTTTCGAATCGGTCCCACTACCTACTCCGTCAAGTGCTGTCTCCGATTTTGGTCCTCTTTCAATTTTTGTGTCCCCATCACTAATTGCTTGTGGTCCGGCGCCAGCTATCGAGTTGCTGGCAGTGCTTGATGCTTGGACAGTTCTTGAGTCCACCTCGACTGGGCTAGCGTTGTTAAACTTGTCCTGAGAATGACCCATCTTTTCGTTCTCAGATTTAACAAATGTACTAGCTTTAGGGTCCTTGGAGCCCCTAGAACCTTCACCATTCTCCTTTGAGTCTTTTAGTGTCCCACCCTCGAGCTCATACTTCTTTTCCGTATCTCCCACATTTTCAGTAGTGATATCAAGCGACAGGTCAAAAATGCTAGGCTTGATGGAGTCGGTTTTTTTCGCCAGCTCAGGTATCTTTGTAGGTAATATGCGCACTGGTGATGTAAACGTAACTGGTTGTTCAAAACTCTTGTCCTCTTCAGGTAAGAAAACATTGGATTTGACAATGTTTTTCTCCAACTTGACAATATGAGCCTCATTGTAGTCCTGATCAGTAGAGCTATCTTCAAAAACAGGCGCTGGAGTGGTTCGTTTAATCATTTTTTTGCGACGTGTAGGTGATAAACTATCACCTGCTCGTTTCAAATGTTCTTCTGGTTGCAACGAGGGCAGTTTCTTAATCTTTTCCATTTGAGGTGTTTTCTTCTTGGTCTGCTTTGGTCTAATCTCTACAACTGAGTCGTCCAAATCATTTGTGGGTTCAAAAGATGCTGAACTTGGGTCGTAATCATCGTTGGAGCTGGACTCTATGAAATCTTCGTCATCCTTATGAGAGCTCCCCATAGATGATTGTACGATGCTATCATTTTGATCATCATCCATCTCTAAGTCATCTATATCATTCATCGCAACGTCGTTATCATTGTCACAGTCATTGTTGTGAAGCTCCACCTTTCCATTCTTGTTGATAGGACCACCTTTTAAAGTATCTTCTAATGCACTTTTGTCCCGCACGGAGTCTTCGTTATTACTATGTGTTTGCCTAACCTCAGTGTGTGCATCTATCGAATTGGGCCCACCTGTCACCATTTCAGCAATTCCATGCTTCGAAACCTGAATAAACTCTTGCAAGAGATCTTCATCGGGTAACTTTTTCCAGTACTTCAAGTTTGGATCTTCTTTGAAATGAGCATGGTTATGGCGATTCATTGTAACCCCGTTCATTTCATTGCCTCCTAGTCTATCCTGTTGATTCGATGTAGAGTCTGTTCCAGTCTCTCCATTGTTGTCGCCTCCGATATCGCAATCATAATCATCCAAATGAATGGATTCATCAAATGGTGACTTTTCCACACGTTTACTCAGACCTTGTTTCCTCTCAACATATTTATCCAAAAAGTAACAATAACTCGAAACGTTGCTCAAATGTTCCTCAATTGGGTCATCTTGTTGATCCCATGAATCTAGAGCACAATGGCAATAGGCACAAACGACTCGATCGTCGCCATGATAGCGTGGCTGATAAAGAAAACCAGCTTCAGCCAATGATTTGGAATTCGGTCGGTAATCTAAACCATCTAGTGGAAAATCCTTGAAAGAGTTGGCTCGAAGTTTGACTGATTCGTGACCAAATGGCTCTCGAAATTTTGATTTGGACCAACACTGCTTTATTTCATCGTCAAGATGGCCACGGCATGAGTAGTATACATTCAAAAGGCTAGCCATGGGACATCTAATACTTCGCATGGAATGGTTGGATATTATCTCTTCAATGCTCAGGTTGTTCTCAATAGTTGTTGATTTCTGACAATAAGCACATGCGATACGATTGGTGGTTTTCTTGAGTGGTGAATAGTAGAACCCAGCTTCAACCAACTCATTGGTGTCGGGGAAATCAATTATATCTAACCATGTGTATTTCCTGCCATCTTTGGCAACAGGATACTTGAATGTGTCGATCCTGTTGTCTATAAATATCATAGATTCATTATTCATTAAAGGTGACTTTGTTTTGATGTCTTGATAATTCCCCATTAGCACGCGTTTAATTTTCTTTGTGAGTGAAAATAGAGAAATCCAGAAAAAAAGCTCTACAGAACCGAATCCTAGATGGAATAGTGTGTATTACTTTACTTCTATTGAACACGTTCTCTCTCTCTCTCTCTCTCTCTCTCTCTCTCTTTCTCTCTCTTTCAAAAATTATGTCCCACAAGTAGTTGGATAGTCTTCAACGCTTCATACCTAAGCTCATTATTTCCTTGATTATTTTCCAAAAACGACATAATCAATACCTTGTACAGTCCACCATTCTCAGTATTGATGAAATGAATCAAATCTTGACCAAGGTTCTTGATCAAATACTGCAAATCATTCAATAAAACCACACAAATTGTTGTGTCATTGGAATTGGCACCCAAGATGTCGAAAATTCTCCTTGTTAATTTATAATTTGAATCTTTAAATTTACCTGAATTTTCCAACCAAAAATCACTAGACTTGTGTATTGGTGATGCCCAACTCAACAATTTGGGATTTTCCAATGCAGTAAGATACTCGTCAAATGAAGTCAACTTGGTCTTGACTGTTTCTTCCAACGTATCAGATAAATAAGCAAGATCACTACATAATTCCTCATCACTGCCATTTTGTGCAAATTTTCTCTCCTTTAATGTCTTTATTGTGGTTAATGCATCGTGAAACAACAATAATTTAACAACTTTAAATTGCTCCTGAGGAGTGACACAACAACTAACGAAATTCTTCAACACGGCAACTGAAATACGCACAATTTTCAATTTAATTGAATCTTTCGCAATCAACAAAAGACTACCAGCAATTTGTGGGAAACTATGGATAATTGACTTGTTGATTTCAGCATTGAATGATAATATCCAGGTTGCCAACAATACATTGTACGACAATTGCAAACCAGTTGCATTGGGGTGAGTAGACAGCTTAGTGATTAATGCATTTATTGGTTTGAAGTTGGTTAAAAGATTGTTTTCTTGGTATATTGTCTTGTATTTTCTGTTTGAAACCAATTCCTGAAGCAATTGGATGCCAATAAATTGAAAATTTGAATCAGTATTTTCAATGAGCAGGGTAATCGCCGTAAATGTACGAATAATCACCTCTTTATCGGGGGACCCTTTAGCAAGGATAACCAAGTTGTACAATGCCAATGACTTAATCAACGGCTCCTTGTCCAAGTGTTTGACAAATGGGTCAAATGGTAAACCTGTATCTATTGATGACAAGCTCAAAAGTGCATCCAAAAACTCAGGAACATTAAGCAACAAATCATTAATCAAGGTCAAAACATTTTTAACAACGTCATCTTTATCAACTTTACTCAAAACATTGAGCAATACTTTCGAGTACAAATCCAATTGCGATTTAACCGTATTGTCTCTATTTTCATTAGATTGTTTCTCTAAAATCTTTATATGATTGGCATCGTCTTCAGTGACGACTCTCGATCTCGCAAGCCCTTCCCATGGTATGATTCTCTCACTAATAATCTTCTTAGAGTCGTTCAAGTATGTGCTGTCGAGAGTGAATTGGGACATGCCTGGACGGGGTTTGATTAATGTGTCTGGTTCTTCCTTTTTTTTTGGTTTTGGATTGTCGTTGATGAATTTCAAATTCCCATGCGCAATAATGTGAGAATTTTGTGTTTTTGTACACGACTTTGTGGCTGCAAATTGAATTTTGGGCGTTAAATGAATCAGCGTTGTTCCACCGTGATGCATTTGCCGACTCTGAATTATTTTGCTTTTTGAAGAGCTGAAAAAAAGAGGGAGTGACTAGTGCTGAGAGGGGGCTCGATCTGGGAAGAGGCAGGTACAAATTTTACAGGGTAGAACATTTTCATTGAAACTTGGTGCTAAAACAAAAAGAAAACGAGCAAGAAACAGTTATAAACGTCACCAATGTTGATGCTAAACCTTGATGAAAATGTTACGAGAGCTAACCTCAAGCTTTGATCTAGTGATCATCAAAGGAAGTCAGTTTTGGAGAATTTTTTTTTTGTAGGACAACACCAAAAAAAGTTTCAGTTGTATTTTTCGAAATAGTCTCTTTTGCATGTACAATTTCACTCTCGTCCTACAATGCATGTTTTTTTTTTTTTCCATGAGAGGCATACTTGCTAATATTACCCTTGAACATTGACTTTAGCTAATATGGAAAGGTAGGTGTTATTTGGTTGCGAACAATTCATGAGTTTTCTCCTAGAATCAACGAGAAAAGCTACTCGATTACAATTTTACAAAGGCCGTAGCCATTTCGCTATTGCTGGATGTAATATGTGGTTCCTTAGAGATGAAGAAAGCCTCGAATGAGCACTTGAATACTTGGTGAAACGTGATATTATTTTTCTAGTGTGGTTGAACTTGGACACAATTTCTGGCATATTTCTTAAGCATGGCTTAGTTGAAGCCGGTGTCGTATAGAGGTTAGTACAAGTCGTTGTGGCTATAAAGCAATACCGACTAAACCCAGGTTCGATTCCTGGCACCGGCATAGAATAAGATTTTTTTTTTTTTTTTCATCTTTATTGTTATTTTGCAGCTTTGAGCTTGTAGAGCATTTCAATTGGGATGAATAGTGATTATGTATCCTACTGATAGATTGTAATTTTCATCGATGTTCACACCTGCGAGTACAGATTTCTTTTGGAGGGTGACAAAAAGTACTTCGGTGAGGTGCAGAACAAAACCACGATTTTGAGACAAGATTTGTTAAAGATTACCCCTAAACGGTGGTATTGATTCATCGACATACAATTGGTTGCTGCTGATTGGAGATGACAAGGCTACGTAAGAGTGCATCATAGGTCGCCAATAGCCTGAAATTGGAATTGAGTATGGGAGTATTTTTATTCGTTTTATTTGCATCAACTGTCAATAAGAAACTCTTCTCTACGTGATTATTAAATCTACCACAATTATATTATAAAACTATACTTTTTCTTGCTAGTTCATTGATAAAAGATACTAAACTGTAAGTGAAACATTGTTAATCTGCCTTTATTCTATACACACAAGACAACTCCATCACGAGCTTAAAATCCCAGCACTGATACATTTTTCACCACCATTTATTTATTCAACTTCTCTGAGAAACTCTTTAGCCATATCAGCATCTGGAATTGAACCACAAATGGTTTCAACCATGATACCAGTAACCAAGTATGGGTCAATGTTGGAAGCTGGTCTTCTGTCTTCGAAATAACCAAAACCTTCCTTGGCAACTGATCTTGGGATTCTAACTGAAGCACCTCTATTGGCAACACCAGATGAAAATGAATCACTAGAAGCAGTTTCATGACGACCAGTTAATCTTTGTTCATTATCAGCACCATACAACAACATATGTTCCTTGTGTCTCTTGGCCAATTTGCTTAAAGCAACTTCAATAACCTTCATTCCACCAGCTTTTCTCATATCCTTGGTGGAAACATTGGTGTGACAACCAGCACCATTCCAATCACCCTTCAATGGTTTTGGATGGAATGAAACTTTAACAGCAAATTCTTCAGCAGTTCTTTCCAATAAATACCTGGCAATCCACAATTGATCACCCATTTCAATACCTTCACATGGACCAACTTGGAATTCCCATTGTGATGGCATAACTTCGGCATTGATACCAGAAATATTGATACCAGCGTATAAACAAGCTCTGTAATGAGCTTCAATAACATCTCTAGCAACAACTTTACCAGTACCGACACCACAATAGTAAGGACCTTGAGGAGCTGGAAATCCACCTTTTGGCCATCCATATGGGTAATCAAATTGATCAAATAAAGTATATTCTTGTTCCAAACCAAACCAAACTTCTTCATCGGCATGAGCCTTCATTAATTTAGCACATTCATGTCTGTGGTTAAACTTGTTTGGAGTACCATCATTGTTATAACATTCATTCAAAACAATAATATTGTCACCTTTTCTAAATGGATCTGGATAGTAAGCAACTGGACGCAAGTAAATATCCGAATCATGACCTGGAGCTTGACCAGTTGATGAACCATCATAGTTCCATTCTGGTAAATCATCAACACTAGATGGTTTCTTGTTTAAAGTTTTACATTTGGATCTAGTTCTACCTTCGGCATCAATCCAAACATATTCAGCAAGAACTTTACCATTTTGGGGCAAATCGAGATATTTTGATAGTATAGCGGTGTTTTCGGTTAAAGAGGCACTCATGATTGATCTATTAATATGGTTGTGATTCAAGGAAAATTTTTCTCAGTCTTGTTTGTCTGTGTGTTCTTTTTTTCTTTATAAGCAATAAAAAAGAAAAAAAAAAGTAAAACGATAGGTGATTGAAAAGTAGTTTAGTTGTTGAAGTGAAGAGTGTGTTGTGTTGTGTTGTGTTGTGTTGTGTTGTGTTGTGTTGTGTTGCGTTTGGAACGTGCTTGAGGAGGAGGAGGGGGGGGAAGTGTTGTTGGTTCAGTGAAACCAGTTTAGTTGAAGTTGTAGTTTTTGAGTAATAAGATTAAATGTTGAGGGAATAATCAAATGGTTTTATATATAAACCGTTGTGTCATAAAATCTAACTTTTTTTTACTTTAGTTTTGGGCATGTTGTATGTACTGCATATAGGAAGAGCAGTAGTAAGTAGTAGTGTTCTCATGACTAAAAAATAAAGGGATGAATGGAAATCGCCTCTTTTCCTTCTTTCTTTTTGTACTAGGGAATTTCTTTTTTCCTCTTCTTCAATATAATCGATTTTTGTCTTAGTTACTGCATATAGTTTATGGCACAATGCACAATTACTAAATTTGCTTTGCTCTTAATGTCGTAACCAAAATAATGTCTGTTTATTTCTTGTTTCGCTTATCATCCAATCAGATGCTTTGAAGATGTTGTTACATTTTTTTTGACTGCAAAAGCATAGGAAGAAATAGAATAGAACATTACAATACATTACAATAGGCAAGATAGAAGGTCACTATAGCCCTTCTTTCTATCTGGCTCTTCCTTTGCTCCGTGCTCTCCTCATTTACCCCGTAATTTCAAATGCCATCCAAACCAATACTTCATATATACTATATAGACCGGCCAAGAATATATATATATATATCACCATTCTTGGACATTTGCTGTAATGATTGCTCCCTCCCCTTGCTATTTTGTCTGATATTTATGAGATAGCCTAGATCAAAAAAGCTTCATTCACTTTCATACCCCTCCACTTATACTCATTTTGATGATAGTACGTTTTTTTATCATTTGATAATTTTTTGTATTAATTTTTTTTTTTTTTTGATAAGAAATTTAGGCTAGATTAAGCCTTACTTTCATCACAGGCGATATTTTTTATTACAGCTTTCGTCACTTTTATTGTATAATCAATTCCTCAACGATGCTCGCTATTGGTCTCTACGCTACTCTCTTAATGATAGCCACTCGCTTGCTTGCACAACTGCCCACTATGTTACCCTCCCTAAAGCGCTGACAAGAGTCAAGAGATCAATTTATCTAAATTGGGTTTTCTTTGTGTATTTAGTGCGACATTGGACTTTTTATTATCACGACATTCAAAAAAAAAAATGCTTTTGTGTAAAGTTGAGGGATTTTGAATATTCCGAATTCATCATCATCAATTGTTAAAAATAAAATTAACAATTGAAAATCAGGTTACTTTCCTTTATTCTGTTGAGCAAATTGAGATTAAAAAAATTGAGATCGATAAGGAATAATTGGATTCATCTTGCTAAATATGGAAGTTGGTCTTGGTGTCGTCAAAATCGCAACTCATCCTATTTTCATGCGTGTGCTTCTATACACTACCCTTTCGATCATCTTTTGTGTACTATGTCGTGTGAGCGAAAAAGAAAAACGATTCTCTGTCTGAGACTAAGGATCACCTTCCTTTTAATGAGACAATGGTGGGGTTCAAACACGTCTTGATACTCATGTTTACTCATTGGTCTTCAAACGAAGCTTACGACCTTTTTGAATGCCACTTATGGTTAGCGGATCCACTGTTTTCGTACATCGAAAGAGAACCCGACTTACATGCAATTTCACCTTGTAAGTTTCCACAGACGCACGCCGCGCCTCCATGTTTTAGTGTCTTCGGGATAATTATCCCAATTTTTGAACCTTTTTTTTCCCAACGCGCTTAGAGAATAAAGTTCTTTTATTACCTAATTGGGATCTTTTCCAACCAAGGGTGCACAAACAAAACAATGGGATTTACACGTTTCGTTTCTCAGGTTTCCGTCTCCTTTCAAAGCAGATACGAAAGTAGACAAAAGAGGGTTAAATATCTAGCTGAATCCACAGTTTTCCTTTTTGCAACAAAGTAACAACCTTGTTGAAACCATCGAAGAAAACGTAACTAACCATACATTAACCATCTATAGATATCTCATTATTCACTTTACTGATCCCACAGATCAACTTTCCCATCAGTCAATTCATAAATCAACTCTTCTCTGGCTTGGAAAGCCAAATTAGCCTTAGCACGCACCAATTGTAAATAATCAGCATTATCTCTAAGTAAGAAATTCAAATGAAACTCAACATTTTTCAAATACTCATTCCACACACTCATGCCAATGGCACTATTAGCATAAGCTTTATTATCTTGTTTGTATCGATTGGCATTGGTTAACAATTCATCTCTAAATTGGAAAAATTGATCTTTCAACTGATGAAATTTTTTCCAAATTTGCCAAATTTGCTCATCAGTTAAATATGAATCTTGTTGTTGGATCAAGTAGGATAATTTGGAATTGAATTCGTTGATTGATGAATCGGCAAATGATTCCAAAATGTCAATTGTTGATTGAACTAGATTGAAATAGTCAGTTAACAACTGCTGATGAGTTGATGAGAGAAGTTCTTGTACTTTTAAAGAACAGTTTTTAGCTGATTCATAACTTGCAGCAATATCATCGCGAATTTCTTGTCGGGAAACGGTTTCGACACCAATGGTTTCATTAGTAGCTTGAATTTTTTCAGCATCTTTATGAATTTGTGAA
The DNA here is from genome assembly GCF_000182765.1 of Lodderomyces parapsilosis. Classification (NCBI taxonomy): domain Eukaryota; kingdom Fungi; phylum Ascomycota; class Pichiomycetes; order Serinales; family Debaryomycetaceae; genus Lodderomyces; species Lodderomyces parapsilosis. Next base: position 665,997 of record NW_023503281.1, on the reverse strand, counting down.
ATCTTATCATGGATATCCTTATATTGTTTATAATTGATTTGTTGTAAATTTTGAAACTCTTGACTAATCAATGGTTTTAAATCTTCAATCAGATGGTTCAAAATGGGTTGTAAATCAGATTCAAGATTGACTTTAGCTAAATGCAAAGTCTTGTTGATTTTAGTTTGCCAATATTCAATCTCGTGGTAAATCTCAATCAATTCTGGTTCGTAGTCTTCAGTAACCAATGCACCATTCTCCAACACTGATATAGTTGAAGTAATAACAACAGTTTCTCCACCATCATCATCGGTGTCACTAACATCTTCCCAATCTGCTTCATCGTCATTATATTTTTGCCCCAACAAGTCTTGAACCACATGAATCAAACTTGATTTAAACTCACGAGGCGAAAACTCATCAAATTTGATCAAATTCTTGACCTCTTTTTGAATAAATAGACTGCGTTGATGCAACTTTGTTGCATGGGACGAATTAATCAATTGACAATAAACATCCTTGATTTGTTGCAAGATACGATTCACTATTGGAATAGATGCAAATTTGTCCATCAATTGACTCAATTGAACCCAAATTGGATTCAAAGTGGAACCAATGTTGACTCGTGCCACATTAACCCAATACCAAATCTTAATCAAGGACAACTTTAATCCACGTTGAATATGAATCAATACAGATGTTTCAAACCAAGTATAAAATTTATTCAATGCATCAAAAACCAAACTCAATCCAGCTCTAACACCATACTTTTCATCAAATGAATCATACGTCTGCATCGCACTTTGAACACGATGACTAATCTGCCATTGATTATCCCAGTCATCTAATTTGGGCTTGATTTGTGAATCATACACTGGTTGTATATATGGTCGTACATATCCATCACTCACTTTACATACATGGAAATTGATGGGCGATAGTTTCAATTCATTGGTTGGTGTTAGTATTGCTGTTGGAGGACACACAATCGTCCATGCGTATACCAAGTAGGTTACAATGCCAATTGTGATCCACTTATACGATGCCATCTTTAAAAAGCGGGAAATTGTACTGGTAATTCTTGTTGGCTAAGTGAATTCAAATGTTGACAGAATCTTTATTCAAACAGGGGCAAATGTTAGTCCTGGTGATGTTGTGGCGTTTTTAGTTTTCTTTAAGCGGGAGATGCTCCGTAATATGATTTTTTGATGTTATGATTTAATTATAAACAAAACAACAAACCACGCACCCAAAATTTTCTTCCCTTTCTTGCAATCCAAAAGAAGTAAAATGTGCGGCTTTGGCATTTATAGCCCATTTCTTTTTTGCAACCAACACAAGCTCATGCAAACTCTATATCTATTATTGCCTCTATACAGCTCTAATTAGAATGCATTTGATGATTGATTAGTAAATATATCAATCTCATCTACTGATCTCAACACCGGTTCATCCCACTTGAAACTGAAATATAATACTCCCACCACAACGACAATCAGGGTTAAATAACAACTGGCAAATGAATCCCAGCTAAATTGCCAAATATTAACTATTCCATTACTCAAGATAATACCAACAATGCTCACTATACTTATCCAGGAGCTTTGCTTCATGGGAAAACAACAAAACAGTGATGTATATACAAGATCACCATGATTGATATTGTTGTATTCCAAAGCCTTTCTAAACCGGAGATAACTTATCAGAATGAATAACCACATGAGCAAACCTGAAGTTGCTGATAAATTGATCAACAAGGTCAAAAAAATCCCAGCACTCTTGAAATTAGATAGTAGAGCAATCACCAATCCAATAAATGATGTTAACAAGATGGCATACACTGGCACACCGCTATTCATAATGGTTTTACCAAACACACGCCAAAAATATCCTTCTTCAATCATAGAAATTAAACATCGTGATCCGAAATAAATGTTTGAATTGGCTGCCGATATCATTGATGTCAAAATGACAAAATTGACAATTTGAATCAAGTATGATCCATTGCCAATTCCACAATTGATCAACCCAACAACAAATGGTGACGACATCAACATGTTTGATGAACTATCATTGTTGTTGTTGCTAACCAATTGTGGATCATTGCTGGGAATCATCAATGTGAGCAAAATCAATGATCCAATATAAAACACCAAGATTCTCATAACAATATACTTGATGGCTTTAGGTAAATTTTGCCCAATATTTTCAATCTCCCCCGAGCAAATCCCCACTGATTCTATTGATTGGAATGTAAAACATGAAGATACAATCGATGATGAAAGGATGTTGACCAATTTGTTTAATACGGGGCTATTCACAACTTCAATAGTATTGATCCCCCAAATCAATTCGAAATTTAACCAATTTGTGAAACCAACCCCGGTAAACACCAACCATATGCTCAATCCAATCCAAGTAACCATAAACCCGACTTTGATAATTGTCACCATAAACTCAACTTCTCCATAATAATTTACCGGAAATAAATTAGCACTAGTTAAAGCCAACCACGTTACGGCAATCACACTTGATTTATCACCAAGCCATGAAGCAGCCATTGAACTCATCAGCAGCAGTGGCATCAGATCCATTGATATTATCAATTGACAAAGCAATTCATAAATCAAACTCAATTCTAATCCAAGTGTAACTGACCAACTTATCCAATACACGAAATTATTCATTATTCCCACAGGATTGGAAATGAATTTGAATTGAAATTGACATAACGATCCATTGAGCGGCATAAAGCACGACATTTCCCCCACGGCGGTGATTATATAGTAGCATAGCATGCTAATGTACATGTATGAAATTATGCTAATTATTGGACCATTGGTTAATGTCTGTCGAATACCAATAAATAAACCAGTGCCAATGATGCCTCCTATGGAAATCATTGATATGTGACGACTGTTTAGTAGCCGTTTTGTATGAACGGAGGTGTGCTGGGGGAAATTATTTTGGTGGTTGTGGCCATTGTTAAGTGTATTGAAAACACTGGCGGTGTTTATCAATCGGGTACTCTCATCAGCCATACTTGCACATTCATAGAATCCAGTTAAATTTAGTTCTGCATAGACTACCACTACTACTATTGCCGCCTTGTTTGTGTTTGCGAGTGGCTTTGCCCCACAGGATGCATTTAGAGAAACTTCTGTTGGAATATTTTATTGCGCACGTGAATTTTCAGTTTCCTTCTCAAAAAGGGTTTCAAACAGAACAACTTACACACAGTTTGACAACATTGATTCGACGGTAATAATTATACGTATATTTGGGAAAACGCTTTCGAAACAAAACTATATACTAAAGGAGCAATCAGCAAAGAGTTGTTTCCAAAAACCTTTGCAAGAAGACTCTCAATCATTGTGAGGTTTTATTTAATCTTGCTTCAACTTACCATGAACAATTTCTTCAGCTTGTTTGTAGATAGCAGTAACTTCATCGTAAACACGAGCCTCAGCAACATCAGTAAATTGGTACAATTGGTAAACCACTGGGTAAACATAAGTAGTCCATCTGTTCTTTGCACATTGAATATATTCTTCAATCTTGTACTCAATAAACAATGGATGAGAATGAACATTTTTATCCAAAAAGCCATGGACTTTGTTAACGTATGGTGTTGCTCTATCAATCCCACCATTGACCAATTCACATAATGTCGAGTGTTGGTTTGTCAATGGATGCAAGATTTTCTCTTCCAATTCAACAATTGGGGTTAATGATGGACATTTATAGTAGTGCAAATAAGTAGCGTAGTATACAAACAAACCAAATACGAATGTCTTGAAATTGAATAAGAGTGCCATTATTGAGGAGGGGGGGGGAAGGATTGTTTCAGGTGAATTTGAAAGGTGATTAAAGAAGATTCAAAGTAGAAAAGAAAGAGAAGTGGAATATAAAATTGTTATTCTGTAGAAAGATCTCATTTTCTCTCTAATTTTTTTTTTTTGCTTTGTTTGATTAATTCTGAAATTTCAAAACATACTCAGTAAAAGGGAGAGAGGAGGAAGACGGATAAATTGATTCTTACCCATAACAAAGAAAAATGGTACACACAAAGCACTTTGAACTAGATAGGAGTTAGTATGACTCTTTTTTCCTGATCGAGTAACTGATCTCAAGCTCAATGCCGGCATTGTCGATATTCTACTATCCTCCTGTCTGGTACTCAATTGTGTCAAAAAAGCTGTGGAAGGATGCGCGGGTGGCAAAAAAAAAAAAAAAATTGACAAACAATAAGAACAAAAGCAGGGAAGAATTCCGGTCATATCCGCCCATTCTTCCAACCATGGTGTAGTGAGTAGTGTACACGGCAAAGAGTAGAAACCCGTAGCAAAGAGCCCATGAATCAAATTCACATACGGCGATTAATTGGTGTTTTACTCGATACACCAGGATGTCTTTAGCAAAGCATGTGCAAAAGAAAAAAAAAGCGATTCTCCGTCTTTTGAGCAAGCGCACACGACCCGGTACCATAATTAGTTTTACAAAATGTACCAACTTATATGCAGTATCGTTATTATTGATCAAATTGGGTGTGCTGCAAAAACAAAAAAAAAAGTATGTATGTTCCTTCTGTTTACATTTTGTCCTAATTTGGGTTGAATATTGAATATACCCAAAATGCATGCACTTTAAAACAGGTGCAAAAACTAACAATGTCCTGCTCTTACGGCTAGACATTGAAATAAAGGGGTTCAAAGAAAGAAAAAAGAAGACTCCGCTGCAATAAAGTCCACCTCGGCTTCGTATCATATACATTAAGACACATTGCGTTATGGTGTTTGTTCAGTCAAATCCTAATACTCCAAGGAAGCATCTGCGCAATGCAGGAGTAGACAGAAGAGTCTTGGGGGCCACATCACCTAACAAAATCAATGTATCATCAAACACGACAACTTCACCATTCCACTCAATCAAACTCAAACCTGTTCCATCACCATTGAAACCAAAGTCAATTGCGTTGCATCAGCCTCAAACACAATTGGCACCTAGTCCAATCAGAAAGGGGACACAAGCTACACCATTTGCAACTTCACCACTTAAATCAACCCACGCTACAGTCAAGTCAACTCCAGTCAAGCCTCAACTGAAACAAGACACACTTCACACGTGTTCCCCTGAAGATCAACCCGGAGCCTTAGATTTGCAACAACAAAAAGCCAATTTATTGAACCAATACAGTATTAAGCAAGCTCAAATCAAACGCCACCAACAAATACTCAGCCACAAACAATTGCAATTACTTGAAATAGAATCTCAATTGCAAGAACTTAATAAAATTCAACTCCTTCAATCAACTCCCAAGAACAATACCCATCTTGATATCTATAAACAAGCATCATTGGAAACTGAACGGCAATTGACCAATGCTCAATTGACAATTGTTGACTTGAACAAGACGCCGAGTCCATTGAAGAACCCTACTCCCTTGAAACATACATTGCTTAAGCAAACTTCATTCATAACTTCAGCCATCGACGAATGTTGTACTACGATGGGGAAAAAGGCAACGGTGATGTTCAATAACAGCAGCAACAACAGCAACAACGATGATAACGAGAGGAATATCTTTGCCAAACCGCAATTCAAATCGGACAGATTCGAGTCCTTGACTAAGCAAACAAGTCAATTCTTCAATGACTTGTTACAGATCAAGGATAAAAAAATGGTTGGTTTCAATGATGATGATGAGCAAAATCACCATGATTCTTTTGATATTGACAGCCTTGGCATCGATGTGGTTTATGAACAAGTAGATATTGATGACTATGATTCATCTTTTGACTAAGAGATGCATTTTATAAAGTTAATGTCTATTTTAATTCTATACTATCTCATTTCATTTTAATATCACATTCAGTCATCGGGTTTCATTGTCTCTCGTGTCTTCCTCTTAAATATCCACTTTCATTGTCTCTCTTGCCTCCCCCTAATCATCTTCATCTAACCAACCTTTTGCTCTTTCAATAGCTTTCTCCCAACGACTCCAATTCTTTCTCCTATCAGCATCAGGTAATTCTGCTTTAAATGTATTGGCATCATCATCGGCATTTCCAGTAACTTTAGCCACAACATCATCAAAATCTTTCCATATACGTTCATTTTCATCTTTAAAAGAAACACCAGCAGCAATGGCAGCCCCCAAAGCAGTACATTCAGAAATTTGTGCTCGTTTAACAGTAACACAAGGCCCCAAAATATCAGCTTGGATTTGCAACACCTCGTCGGCTTTTGACATACCTCCATCAGTGGCCAATTGTGACAATGGTTGATCATCGTCTTGTGAAGTACGTGCTTCTTCCATAAAATGTTTAGAAGCTCCTGCATCACTTCCCATTGCTCTTAAAATGGCTCGTACTTGATAACAAACACCTTCCAAAGCTGCTCTTGCTATGTGGGAAGATGAAGTGTATTGAGTCATACCAAAGATGGTACCTCTGGCGCCTCTATCCCAATATGGCGCATACAATCCACTAAAAGCAGGAATGAAAACAACCCCACCAGAGTTTTCCACTTGTGATGCCAACGGTCCAATATCCTGAGCTTCATTAATCAACCTCAAGTTGTCTCTTAACCATTGAATAATGGATCCAGCAACGGCAATTGAACCTTCCAATGCATAATGTGGCTTACCATCATCGCCACCAAGCGAAGGAAACCAAAATCCAAACGTGGTTAACGCACCATGAGAACTGATCAATTTACGAGTACCTGTATTGTATAACAAGAAACAACCAGTACCATAAGTACACTTTGCCGAACCTGGTTTCAAAGCCAATTGACCCACTAATGACGCACTTTGATCACCCAAACAACCACAAATTGGAACACCAGTGATGGTTTTCAATATATCATAAGCCTCCTGGGTGATTTTATTGTGGAATCCCAAGTGGGACAAGTTGGGTGCGGCAAATGCACCATAATGTTCCGATGATGAAACAATCTTGGGCAATTGAATTCTTGTGGGATCAATACCCCAGAAATCCAATAAATCGTCATCATAATCATGAGTTTCCAAATCCATAAAATAAGTTCTTGATGCATTGGTAATATCAGTAACAAATGATTTCTCCTTGGTCAAGTTATAAATCAACCAAGTGTCAACAGTACCAAACATTAAATTACCGTCACCTTTTTCATATTCGTCTCTAATCACATCATCGTTATCCAACAACCATCTCAATTTAGCAGCAGAAAAGTATGTAGATAACGGTAATCCAGTCTTTTCCTTCAATTCAGCTTTTCTATCCTCATCAATCATTTTCTCCAAATGTTGAACAATTTCAGCGGTTCTGGTATCCGTCCATGTGATACCCCCACTTAACGGTTTACCAGTCTTTCTCGACCATACAATAGTTGTTTCTCTCATATTGGCAATACCAATACATTTAACTTTGTACTTGACTTTTAAATTGGGATTTTGATTGATTTTTCTTAATGTAATCAAACAAGCAACTAAACATTGCACTGCATTGGCCAAAATATGAACTGGCATACATTCAACCCAACCAGGTTGTGGGAATCTTAAAGTGGGACCGACTGAAGACTTGTTGTTTTCAATTTCAACATTATCAGTGATGGAGATGGCAATACCTTCAGCCGAAAAAATTGGTTCATCGTGTCTAAGCAAAGACGATCTTCTTCTAAATTGATCAGTATTTTGAGAATTCTCAGGCGCTTCTGATGCGGTTGTTGAATACTCTATTTGATGTTTAGCAATTTCTTGCCCTTCTTGAGAAAACAAAATAGCTCTTGCTGAGGTAGTACCGATATCTATAGTGGCAACCAATGGGTTCGATGGAAAGTTGCTATTACGACGTGGCATCGTTTGAGTTATTTGTGGAAGGAAGGGTATACAAAATGTCAAAGTAGAATAGATATAAGTAACAGTTTTGCTATTTTATAACTTTTTGTTCGAAATATAATAATAAATCAAAATGAAAAGATTGAACTGCGTTCTGTATTGTTTTGTCGTTGGTTTCTCTCTGTCGCAAAAATTTTTTTTTTTTCTCAACTTCTTTTTGTTTTTGACTTTTGCTATTTCCTCGGCAAAACTATAGAGAATTATCACCACCACCACCTCCACTGAGAGCCGTAGATATACCCGGACCAACTTTTGGTGAAGACTTCCCTCCCATAATATTGAGTTATTTCACACCGTGTTTTCCATTGGAATCTCTAACATTGGAATAACTCAGGGTGCTGCGTTGCCCCAATCATTCCAACAGCAATTAAGAATTCTGCATTCTGGTCTTTGTGTTTAGCACCATATTGTGTAACTTTCAGGAGGTTTACTCCGGACTTCAGCACCACCATTACTTACGCACACTGACGTAGGAGGCGAAGTAACAAGTAAGTAACAAATGCATGGCAATGGATATTGAGACACAAGTCAAATTCAATACGTCAGTGAGGTCACTGAAGTGAAAGCCCTCTCGAGGGAACCACTTGCACTACAATTCTCTCCCCTCAAAGCCGGGGTAAATGGCGGGGTATGCCCACCTCACTACATCTGTCATTGACAAAGCTCTCTTTTATGTATTAAGTAAATCTATTCAGATATATTTTCGTCACTTTCATCGATAATAAAATCAACATTGAATGGGTCATTAACATCAATATTATTTACACCACCATCTTCTTCACCTTCAACCTCTGCATAATCATCCAACCAGGGACAATTAACCTCCAACTCATCTTTATGTTCCTTTACCCAACTATGCATATCATTTACCTTGTCAACCTTTGTTTGACTCAAAATTTGGAAAATTGATGTAAAGTAAAAAATTAACGAATGAATACCTCGTAAATAACCAAAATCTACCAAGTCTGGATGTGATGGTGGGATATTCACATGATCCTTCTCTTCTTCCGATATAACCGATTGGGCAAAATCAATGATTTTGACATTTGCTGGTTGATCTTCTTTTACAGATCCACCTTCATACATTAAAAGAATCAGTGATCCATACATGCGATAACCCGGTAAATTCTGAAAAATCTGATACAAGGCTCGTAATTGGTGAATTAAATGAGGTATGCGGAATAAAATGGAGTAAATGTCTTTGCCATTGTATAAGAATTTGGCAAGCACTTTGCAAAATTGAACCCCGATTTTAATTCTTCTGCCAAAATATTTATCTCTAATCAATCTTTGATCATTATACTTGAATATTTGTAACCCACATAAACGAACTCCCAATTTTCTTGATGTTGTGGCTAAACATTTGCGTCTTTGAGACTGTTGTTTTATGAAAGATGCATCAACACCGTACTGCCTAGTACCCATTTTCAAATCCAAAACACAAGGTCTCTTCATTCTTGATGTCAAATCTTCAAGTAATATAAAGCGTTCAAATCTTGTATGTTTACGAAGCAATACTTCATCACTCGGTTGAGAAAACGAACGTTGATGCGAACCTCCTTCATTCGCTTCCCTATCCTCATCCATTTCGAAAAAGTCATCATGCAATCTTAATGGCTGAAAAACTTCTTGCAAAACTTGAAATTGCAATTCTGTGTTTACTGATGTAGAGCCTGGGTTTGGATGTTGCGAAGGCGAGTTGGTTAAACTCGGAATGGGACTCTGTTTAGGACTGTCCATGAATGACGATTTGGGTGATGGCATCGACTCTGAATAATGCTTCCACAAAGTGTCGGGAATAATGTGTTTGTTATCATCAAGAACGACTTCGGGTGACATGATTTCCGATTTACGACGCAATTTGTGCGTTTCGTTAACCTCCAAATCTTGTTCCTTCTCACCATTGTCAACTTTATCCTCCACATTGTCATGTTCATTTATCAAACTGGAATACCGCACATTTAAAACGCCAATATATCTTGGCATGAATTTCAAAAGCTCAGGGTGATGGATTTCTATACTTTCATAGAAAATGTTTTCTCTATTTACTAGTGCTTTGCACACTGCTTCTTTTGAGAACGAGAAAATGGCAGTATGACCACCAACCTTATTTTTGAATGGTCTCAATTCGACAGCTAAGGGAAACTCAGTTTCCGCTTCAGGTGAGCTTGTATTTGGCGATTTATCATCAACATGCTTTGTATACTCATTGACTAAATCGGCTTCGTAAAGCTCCTTGGTGGGACTGCATACACGAGAAATGATGGGTGAAGCAACGCAGCTATCGGCATCACTCTCAGACACTTTATTTTTATCCAAAATGGAAATAATCTTGGTGATGTCCCCGTTAAGACCATGATCAAATTCCAAATTAGCAGTCAAATGTTGAGGTTGTATGGATAATACAGGCGATACTGAACTTTGTAGTTCATGTGGCATAATTTCATCCAATTTGGCTCGCTTGTGTTCCAATGTTGCTGGTGTATGAGGTATATAAGTAGCCGATGAAACAGGTTCAAGCTCAGTTTCCTTCGCTCCTAGTTTTTCCGCCAAAGATGATGACTTTGTCTGATTATTGTCGTTTGCTGCTTCTTCTTCAACCACCACACCGTTTTGATCTATGCTTCTAAATAGTCGCAAAGATCGGGCAGCTTTTCTTCCTGTGAGCTGACTTGTTATTGCAGGTGCTTCACTTGAAGCAGCTTGATACTTTAGTGATGGAACTGGTGGAAGGGTTTCTGATTGCTTTTCGGAATCACACTTGGACGAATTTTCTTTTGTCAGCAGTGGTGTCTGTTTAAAAGCCTGATTTGTTGAGGATTGTGATTCGAAGAGTGGCTCTTTTAGTGAGGGTTGTGAGCATGTGTTCAAAGTGTTTATTACGGGTGGTTTCGCAATAGATATGTTGTTTGAAAATTGTTGTTGTTGTTGTTGTTGTTCTTGTTGTTGTTGCCATTTATTGTTTTGACTTAGTGTTTGGTGATGATGATGTGTAATATCTGGTCTACTCACAACATTTGCAGTAGATGAGTTATTGACCTCCATATTGATGAATCGTGCATGTATGACAATATGTTATGTTGTGACTTTGGGGCTGTAAATTATATTTTGATTGGAACAGTACTTTCAAAGATGTATTGAATCAGAAAAGGAGTGTGATATAACTATTTTAGTTGTGACTTTGATAGAATTTTTCCTCTTGAAAAAAAAAGAAAATATTTCTCCTTTTGTCTTTTTGTATTGTATTTTATATGTTGAATAGACTTTTTGATAACTTTTACCCCTCCACTTGAAACACATCACTCAATGACAAATTCAGTTAAATAGTGTCTTCTTTGTTTGGATGCAGAGAACTGTCAATGCAATTGCGTACTTATATATGTCTGCCCACCCACACATCGAAAGCAAGCTAAGAGATTATTTAGAATGCCACTCTATCACGAAAGCTAACTCCAAGTGATACAATCCAACAGATACAATACTACACACACACACACACACACACACACACACACACACACACATACACATACAAAGAGTCCGAGCTCAACAACGTGGGCTACTCAAAGACCCCATCATTGCAGAGACTTTTGCACTTTAAGTTGAGTCGAGGGGGAGAAGAGCGAATACATAAACAAACGAACTCCGTTTTCCGCGCACCCCTCGTGCGTCAACCCCTCGCCCCCACGACCTCGTGCTCTTCACAAATTTACATTTCTTTTTCTTTTTTTTTTTGCAACTGCCAGAAACGTGCCCATGTGGTACGTGATGCCAAATCCACGCATGAACAGCCTCACCACGTGTGTCTGTCTCTGACAAGCCGCTATGTATTTTACTTTTACCGCAAAGCATACACGAAAGCTGTTTCAATTCAAGTGTCTCAGTTGCTAACCATTTGAGTTCTCATATGTTTTGAGTTCAAAGAAAAGCCATGTATTGTTTTTGATATCGAGGAAACTAAAAAAAAGCCAATATACAGCGTAACAATTCAGAACCAGCTTATGGGAGCTTAACGAAAGGAAGGAGAGACATTGCGCATCAATAGGTGGGCTTATCTCATAATTTATTCATGCTATTCGTTTGACATTGTCTCGGAAGTTTTCTCTCGTAGCAGAGTGGTTGATGTCCAATACAACCAATTTGTAGACATTCTCGATGCCACGTTGACATTCCTAATCGTATTTATATTGGTAATACACACTAAATCAATTCAGGGGTTCATGATAGTCACGTGATGGTTTTTTTTCACTAAAACCACAAAAGTGGTAACAATAAACAGATCTTGAAAAGTTCATCAGTAATTTATAATTTTGACGCCACAGTTATGCAATGATTAGCGAAAGCAGCCGACCCGGCCAGCAATGTGATATATATCACACACAATTTCAGAAGATGTGAAAAATGGGCTTCAAAGGTTCTTTTATCAAGAAATGGCTGCCGTAATCACACCTTTCCAAAGGCTCAAATGGGGTATATTTCCTGTCAGGAGAATCGTTGATGAGGACGAGAATGGGAACTTTATAGACATTGATGATGAAGGAGTTGCAGAATCCACAGATGAAAGGGAAAGCTTGGAGAAGACTGACTCGAAATTGGAAGCTACACATTCAATCAAAGTGTCTGAGCCTGAAATTGAGTATCGTGATGAGAAAGATCGTCCCTGGTGGAAGTTCTTTGACGAATATGAGTATCGAGTCACTACGCAACAGAAAAAGAGTAGAAAGTGGTACAAGTGGTTCCATGATGATGACACACCTGAAGAGAAGAAAGTTATCACCAAGATTGATATTTTGTTAACTTGTTACTCCCTCATGGCGTACTGGGTGAAGTATTTGGATCAAACGAATTTGACCAATGCCTATATCGGCGGGATTAAAGAAGCCATCGGTATGGAGGGTAATGATTTTATCAACACACAAGTCATGTTTACAGTGGGAAACATCGTGTTTCAAATTCCCTTCATGTACATATTTTACGCACTCCCATTGAACTACGTGTTACCGGTTTTGGATTTCAGTTGGTCAGTGTTGACTATTTGTACAGCCAAGGTGACAAATGTTCCCGGTCTTAAGGCAATCAGTTTCTTTATTGGCGCATTTGAAGCACCTACTTACATTGCTTATCATGCATTGTTTGCCTCATGGTTCAAAGGAAGTACAGGTGAGGTAGCTCGTAGAGCTGGGTTTTTTTACATGGGTCAATTTTTGGGAATATTGACATCTGGTGTGCTTTCAGGTGCAATCAAAAGACACTTGGGTAGTGTTAATGGATATGAAGCATGGCAGTGGATTTTCATCATTGATGGGATAATTAGTTTTGCCGTTGGTCTTATTGGTATCTATATGATCCCAGGTACACCAGAAGATTGTTACAGCATCTTTTTAACCGATGACGAGATTCGAATTGCCCGAAGAAGAATGAGAAAAGATCAGAAAGACGCCAAGCCTAGAGAAAATGCGTTTTACCATTTCTTCAATTGGGATTTGTGGAAAAAGGTTCTTTCATCGTGGCATATTTACGCGTTAACTTTGTGGACAACATTCTGTTGGAATAATTCCAATGGTACTTCTGGTGCTTACCCATTATGGCTTCAATCATTAACCAAAGACGATGGTAAAAGTCCTAGATTTGAAGGAGGCAAGTTGCAAGATTATACTTCTTTGACACCGGCATTGGGTATTTTATGGTTGATTTTAACCACGTCAATTGCAGATTTACTCAAGAGCCGTTACGGAGCAATTATATTTTCGCAAGTGTTTAATGTACTTGGAAACTTGTTGCTAGCGATTTGGGATATTCCTGAAGGTGCTAAATGGTTTGCGTTTTGCATGCAATACTGGGGCTGGAGCTCTTCACCCGTGCTTTACCTGTTTATGGGAGACATATGCCGAAGAGATGTACGTGAGCGTCAAATCGTACTTGTCTCAGCTAATATGCTTGCCCAACTGACCTCGGCATGGGTGTCGGTATTAGTGTGGAAGACAGTCGAAGCACCGAGGTTTTTGAAAGGCTTCAGTTTCACTGCTGCTTCAGGTTTTGCAATGGCAGTTTGGTCATTTGTGGTGTTGTATTTCTACAAGAGACAAGAAAGAGCTGGAGCTCTTGATAACAACATAGTTCTTTATGATACAAGCAAAGATGAGGAGGGAAAGCAAGCCGAATAACGATATATGGAGCTTAACGAATCAGTAACGTAATAACTTGAGAGTTCGTTGTCAACTAATTACTGTAGAAGAAGTAGCACCAGTTCGATGAGAAGGAAATTATTGATGTCTATTGATGGAAGAAGGGAGCGTTCCAATACGGAGTAAAGAAGATCAAATTAATCAGCCAGTGCCTAAATGTAAGTTTTCACAATTGAAAAAAAAAGGCAATTTTTAGAATCTGTGTGCATCCGTTATAGCCACCTCGTGCCGAAAGTTTGCAAAAACTAAAATGAGTAAGAAAAAGATCCAAAAAAATGGCACAAAATACCAACTCCGAATTATCTGCCAAACGATCCCTTGCTCAACCGAGTTGAACATATTCCCGAAAGCAAGCCAGTAGTATAAGTAGTGTTCGATACCGCGTATTTCCGTGGAGCCTGATAGTGAGATCAAAGTACACACCACATAAAAAAACTCCCCTCTTTATTACTCTTTACAAGAAGCCCTCTCTACCCTTGAGATCAAAGATATTTTTCACCAGTGACCCTTTGCCACAACAATGAATGATACAATTTGTTGAGAGTGTCATGCGTTTAGTGCCGTAGTGTACCTCGTAGTTAGCTTTTGACAGATCGATGATACGGGGAAAAAGGGGGGTATTTTTTTTTTATGTTTTATTTTTTCGGTGTTTGGTTTTTACTTTCTGGGGTAATTGCAAAAAACGCCTTCGATAACCGAGAACGAGCTAACCGAATTGTGTATAACCCACCAAATCATTCATGTGGCATCAAAAGTGATTCCTCTTCGGCTTGTAAATGCAGATTTTCTTTTGAAAGTGTGTTTCCAAGACCTTTACAAGTGCACACTCTATTTTCAAGTGTTTATATATATGTAATTCAATACCCTCTCTTGTTTCTCGTCATCTTTTGACAACCATTCAGTAAATCAAAAACTAGCAATGGCTCCAGTTAGAGAAACAAATTCAACTACACCTCCTGCCACTGAGGAAGCACAACTTCCTTTACTTGTTCCCCAAAATATTGCCTTAGGGGAATACATTTTCCTTAGAATAGCTCAAGCCAACCCTAAACTCAAGTCAGTTTTTGAAATCCCTGGAGATTTCAACCTCAACTTACTTGAATATGGATACTCTCCATTGGTTACCCACCAAGGTATCAAATTAATTAATACATGCAACGAGTTGAACGGTGCTTATGCTGCTGACGGGTATTCAAAAGCCATTGACGGGTTGAGTGTTTTTATATCAACATATGGCGTGGGTGAATTGTCTGCTATCAATGGTATTGCTCATGCTTTTTCTGAATATGGTGCTGTGTTACATATCGTGGGGACTCCATCATTGAGACAGCACGAGGAGTCGAAAAGTAAGATTGTGAATATCCATCACTTGGTACCCAATCACAATTCACTATGTCCTCCAGACCATGACGTTTACAAAAAGATGGTTGATGGTGTTTCATGCATTCAAGAGTCGTTGGATGGAAACATAATAAATAATGTGGCAAAGATTGATAAAGTATTGAGAACCATTATTCAAGAAAGAAGACCTGGATATCTTTTCATCCCATGTGATGTACCTGATCTACTCACACCTTCCAGCGTATTGTATGAAAGCCCTTTTTCATCATTGTCACAATACCAAGGAACAGCTTTTGCACAAAATGCATTAAATGAAGTCACAGACTCCATCTTGTCCTTGTTGTATCAATCGCATAATCCTTCATTGCTTGCTGATTGCTTAGTTACCAGATTTGGCGCACAAAAGGAGCTTGACAATCTTGTTGCAAAGTTGCCCGATAGCGTCAAGTTATTCTCCACCAATTTTGGAAGAAACATTGACGAGACAAGATCCAACTTTGTTGGTGTGTACATGGGAGCTGGATCATCCGATATCATGGTAAAGGAATTATTTGAGCATTCAGACTTTTTGCTTCTCTTAGGCTATTACGATACCGAAATGAATAATGGAGGTTATAGTCGTGATTTCTCTAAAGCTGCAAACACAGTAATCATTCATCCTGATTACATACAAATCAATAATTCAACACATCACATTAAACAATTTAATGGGGACAAATTATATTCAATGAGTGAGCTTTTGCAAAACTTGACTGACAAATTGGAGGCATCGCAAATAACCGCAACTAGACTGACCACATATCAATTTGTACCTCAAGAAACCCCTATTCCTTCCAAAACAGACAATTTCTACTGCCCTCAATCCAAAATCAATGCATTTTTCACAAAACACTTGCAACCAAATGATTATTTCATTGTTGATACCATGTCTTTCAGTTTTGGTGTAACTGATATCAAATTTCCACCAAATGTACATCTTCTTTCTGGTTGGAATTATGGATCAATTGGATACGCTGTGCCTGGAACATTTGGTGCCACAATGGCAATCAATGACTTGGGTCTGAATCAGCGTATCATTTTGGTGCAAGGAGACGGTGGTGCTCAAATGACTGCACAAGAATTTTCCAGTTTTATTAGATACCAACACATTTTACACAACTTGCCCAAAGTGTTTTTGCTTAATAATGACGGGTACACTATCGAAAGAAAAATCAAAGGACCCACAAGGTCCTACAACGATATAAATGGCCTTTGGAAATGGTCTAAATTGTTGCTGGTATTTGGTGGCATTGAAGGTGAATCTCATGATGCATATAAAATTCATAATGTGAAGGAGTTTGATGAGCACTTTGGAAGTGGAAAATTAGGCGACAGTTCTAGATTGCAGTTTTATGAAATCATTGCTGGTAAGTTTGACGTTCCTGCTCGTGTTGATAGGATGATGTCGTCTAAATAGAGTAGAATGTAATGTAAAATTGTATGATTAGTTCCTCGGTAGCGTTTTGACAGGTGTAGAAAAATCGAAAAACAAAAATCATTCTTGCTCACAACAAATATTTCTGTAACAAACACTCTGCTCTTTAATTATCTTCACAAATGGTATGTTGAACCAACACCAGTGAGCTATGTCACAAATACTAACTTCTGTTCTCATAGTCTGCATTATTCAATTTTCAATCGCTTTTGCAAGTGCTACTTCTCCTCATTTGCACATGCACGTATGTTCATAGCGTGACACCAGCACTTCTAGATAACAGGAAAACAGGAGTCTTGAGTGTGTTTTACAAATTTGCCAGAATCGGAGAGAGATTGAGTCCTTACGTTGCTATTGGTTGCTTTATCATGGCTTTTAATACATTGAGTTCTTAGTTTCGGTAGCAGTTTACCTACCTAAATTCATACATTTCATTTCTAGAATGACAAAGAATTGGTGCACGCTCATTACCAACGATTCTATCCAAAGCAGTTGCATCCCATTTCGAATAAAGGATTTTCACAGTGACTAAATTCAAATCGCATTCATCTTTGAAAATTGATTTAGCAATGAATCGAATCAATTCTTTATAGAAAATAGGATTTGTTGGTGGTGCATACATGATGATGTTTTTAGCTCCACTAATTTCGTATCTTCGGAAATAATGTAATCTTTCTGTGTACAATAAAACTTTGATTTTGCCAGTGGCAAACTCGTGTCTGGTTCTTGTCAATTTGGACTGTGAGCTGTATTCATCAATGGCTCCAAAATTAAACTTTGTCGAACTTTTGAAGTAATCCTTAACACGAAGGTAGTCGAAATAGGATGGTATGTAAATCATTATACCATCATCATAGGACGTTGTTTTCAATAAATTGGGGAGTATTGAATTGATAAAGAAATTAAATCTAGTGTCAGGGTCAGTTGCCGGAGATTCACTGGGAAATCGTTGAAAAATTTGCTTAATCTTGATACCAATGGAGTTCATAATACTGGTATCTGATGTAATGACTGGTTTGAATTTAGTCTTACCCAGTAGGTTAAACGACTTTGATAAAACTAAGTTATTTATCGATGGCGTCAAGTACTCACAAAACACCAATGTTTGTCTCAACAATTTGGCTTGATCATTGATGCTCCACATTCTAATTCTGCTGAAATCTGCGTCATGAAAATCTTTTGGAACTTTGTTGATGTATTTCATGATGGTGTTTACATGGTCCCAATTTTGCATTTCGATTTGGTTCGCCCTGTCAACGATAAGCACTTCGATGGATGAAATGAAATCGTATTGACGCTTCTTCTTATCAGGGTTTTCCAAAATCATTGACAATCCAAGCGGAGATGCAATGATGAGATCAGAAGAATAGAAGGATGAGTACAATTTCAATGACTTACGAGTCAACTTTAACCCAATGCAGAAATAATCGTTGTTGTTTCCCTTGAATGCGTCTTGAAAATCTTGAGGTTTATTGCTTCTAGGAGCATCTTTAGCATGAAATTGGGTGGTGAATCTTTTTTTATTCTCTTGTTGCGTAGTACCTGATAATTGGATCAACAATTCAACTAGCGTATGACACGCTTCCCTCGATGGTAAAAGGATCAATACTTTTGGACGAGTGAAACCCTGATCTCTCAATTCCAAATCCTGGTTACTCTCCGCTGCTTGATGCAATTTAGCCGAGTTTTTGATAATCCTGTCTCTAGTCTTGTATATGTGATTTAATGCGTGCAAGGCATATAGCTTTCGGTATGATTTATTTATGTACGATTTATATTGATAATTGACATCTTCATAGTTTAGTATTGGTTGAAGTAGTACTGAGTCCAATTTCGAAACGGCCTCGCCAAACTCATTCAAATAAGCATCCAAGACCCTCATTTTCAACGACTTGAAATCTTTGATGTTAGTAGGGTCTTTCTTGGTAGTCACATAAGCTATACCTTCTCCAGGGGGTGTCAAGGTCATCGAAGTCAATGACAAGTCGTCATAAATCACTTTTGACAGTGTAACCCATTTGTTGTGTTCCTTCAACACCAACTTCTCCTCCTTTTCCAAATACTCATCACTCGGTTGATTAAAATGTACTTCAAAGGGGTCAATTGCCAATTCTGCTGGTGAATCGTCCACGTCATTTTCCGATTCATTTTCCGATTCTTCGTTATCCTCATCAAAATTTTCACCAACAAGCTCATCCTCATCATCTTCGGCAACGGGGGCTTGTTCCGGCTCTTCTTGTGCTTCGGTGTCTATCTTATCTGAATGTGCTTTATCCTTCTTGTTTGATTTTAATAGCGTCAACAACGCAGAGTACGCTTTTCCACTGTCATCACCCTCTTCAGACTCTTCTTCTTCCTCACTGTCAATTTGGTCTTTGGAGACATCGCCGTTATCGACATTATTATCCGCATAGCTTTGTTTCTTAAGGTCCCTATTTGGTCTCCTAGCAGTTCTAGTGATTGTTCTCAATTCTGTTCTTCCACGCTTGGCATTTCGATCCCTGTGGTGAACCAGATGTTCATTGCTAGGTCCTCTTTTATTCCTTCCTTGCATGATTCAAAAATAATAGTGAATGAGTAGATCAGTAGAGTTCCAAAGTGAAAAATCTTGAGAAGAGCATTGCACGCGATGTGTCTCTAATACCCACGACATTGTGAAATGCGACACTCAACTCTGAAATGTTTTTGGTCTTTAGTACACTACTGTGGAAAACTACAAAACGATTATTCTTCTGATTCTCTCCCTATCAACAAGCAGACAGAAGAGAGAGAAAAAGAAAAAAATCACCAATCTAATCGTTGACTGCAAAGGAGGAAAAATATCAGACAATGGTTTCCTACAACGACAAGAGACTCATATAACATTTCACATTTCAAATACACACTACCAACTGAGTAAAAAAACAGCGCCAAAGCTATTTCACACAACAGATTACCTAGGAGCAACTAAATTAGTTAATATTGGCTATAAGAGGTGACCCACCGCCAGACACACTATTTCATTGGCATTATGACGGAAAACGCCGACGGACCATTTCAAATGGATGAGGATATATCGGGTCTACCGAATGATAATGCGGGAGGTGAGTCGATCTACAATGGAATTGGAGCCAGTGCAAGCACACTTGCGGACAACACCGACACACTGCTACGTTCGACGTTGGACCAACTCAAGCTACATGAGAATGAAAATGAAGCTAAAACTACAGAAGACGAAGAGGAGAAAATATATGATGAAGATGCCGACGATAAATTGGATATAAATTTGCAAAAAAAACTACAATTGGAGTATGAAGAGCAGCAAAAGCGACTAAAGAACACCAATGAAACCACAAATATGACAGATGCCGAAACCCATCATGATTTTGACGTTGAGGATCAAGAATTGACCCCGCCAGAGAATTTTGCTTTAGTCATTGGATCCATTTATAGAAGTTCTTTCCCTCAACCTGCCAATTTCTCATTCTTGAAACAACTCAAATTAAAATCAGTTTTATGTCTAATACCAGAGGAGTATCCAGAACTTCAACAAAGGTTTTTCGAAACCCACAATGTCAAACTATTTCAATTGGGGATGTCGGGAAATAAAGAACCATTTGTTAAAATTTCACTGGATTTGATCACACAAGCGATTAAAATTGTTTTAGATCCAGAGAATCAACCGATACTTATACATTGTAATCGTGGTAAACATCGAACTGGTTGTTTAATTGGGGTTTTAAGACGATTACAAAATTGGTCTAAGACTATAATTTTTGATGAGTACAGGAAATTTGCTGCTCCCAAAGAACGACCAATGGATCAACAATTTATTGAGTTGTATGATGATCGACATATAAAGGAGTATTGTAATGAACGAGGGTTGTTACCGTTGAAATGGGGGTGACCTCACAATGAACGGCAACCCAAAATTATGTAACAACTGTATATTTACGAAAAATGATAGATTCTTTATACACTATAGTACAGTCATACCTCCTCGTTCATTGTTGGAAGGGACTTCTCTTGCTCCAAAAGAATTCTCTACCATACAAAGCAGCATCAAAAAGAGCCAATCCTGACAATGCAACTGGAGTTATTCTTCCCCTGAAAACAGACAGAATGGAGGATTTACCATTAACAATCAAGTATAAAGTCAGCCAAGCAAAATTGAAACCCGAGGCATTCAATGGATCTCCATCAATCATCATATAAGTACCCAAAGCCATAGCTGATCCAAACAAAGTGCACGATAATCGCGTAGGTCGAGATGCAGCTAACGTCTTGTGAAATGCAAAAGACGATCCTGAAGTTCCTGAATTGGGTATAGCGACTGCTGATGATGTCTTGGTTAATGCTTTCAAAAACAACGCTCCTGATAAAACACCCGATGGGATGGGCGAGACTGATAGAGCATCAAGTTGTTCGTAAAGCGATGGTGGTGGTTTAATAGTTGAGTCAGGCATGATTAATGATTGGTTTGTTCAAGTCTTGAGCAAAAATGCATGTGTGATTGTAAAAAATTTCAGATTGCTATTCATGCTCGAGAGAGAGATCGGCATTAAAACAACTAAAAATTATTTGAGCCACAAAAAGCGATCAAAACCTTAAAGTTTGTATGTGGTGATGAATTGCATGGAGAGTGTAAAATATGAATGAATGGTAAAGAGCTACACTACTTATAAGTTCTGCTTTTATTGATAGAAAAGTGCATTGAGCAGACTATAGACTTTAGTGGTGGGGTCAGCAGTTTGGCCAAGCTTTTTAGATATCAGTCGAAGAAAAGGAAGTACACTAAGAAAATGTATTCAGGAAAAGGGAATATCTCTATATTTATACACGGTTTGGTAGGGGAGAGAGCGCGTGTGTATGTGTGTGTATATAGGAGATGCCAGTTAATTACTGTGAATTTTTTTGGCAACACACATGCAACCAAGTCCCATCATAGTTTGCAGAAAAAAAGTATAAATAGTGCTGCAAAAGTCACTAGTTTCTGTATCTCTTCACAACACCTTTTTCTTTTACCACCAGTCCTTTATCAAGAGGTGTATATTTCATGAACCTGGAGTCACTTTTAATAATCTGTCCAAAATAGAATAATAACAGTGCTAGTAATCTTGACAAATGTTTGTTTGATGTATATATCACAACACGAGTATGATATTATTACCTCGGGTAAAAACACTCATATCCGAGATTATCCTAAACAAAGATGCTGCCAGCCTTTAATTTGTTCAGGATCATATGGATGAAATTATTAGCTAGTGCTGGCATCTATCATGTTTAATATCATTGTGAGCATAACGCTGCATTGATGTTTCCGATTATTGTGTCCACGGTACCCAAAATTTTACTTTAGTGTCCTACTGCTTGTGATGATACTTGCCAATGTCTTTCATTTTAGGCATGTCAAAGGGATATACGACTGTTATCAATCTTTTTTTGTACGTACGTTTTGTCCATACAAGTAAACAATTATTATTGCATTTAGCCTCCTAAATGGTAGAATTCTTCTTTGTACAAGGACAAGAGGGGGTGAGTGAGTCTTAAATTATCCAGTTGTCCAGCTAAGGGTTTTTGAACCTCTCGCTTGGTTTCGACATAGGTCTAGCTTTGTCTCTATTCAAAACGACGACAAAAGCAGGGGTTGGATTACTGGTGTACCGTGCTGTTTTGGGCGATCCATGTCACAAGTGGATCCCTATTGTACCGAGGTCAGAATGTTTAGTTCAGTCCAAAAAGTTATTAAGGACACATTAGAAAATTGGTGTTTAGTGAATGGAAGCAATTGTTTATTTTGTTATGTTCATCCAACAGATCAAGGAGGTATAGAAGAATAAGAGGGGCAAGGAGAATAAGGTCACGATTTTTATTATAGGCTCTTCTGGGTTTACTTGACAACAACCGTAATACAACAGAAACAGACACACACGCACACAACCATAAAGTGCATACAGTAATATTTGTTAACAATTTTGTGTTAGTAGAGGGGTATTTTAGCCCCTCAAAAAAGGACTTAATAAGAGTACAAAACTACAAAGGAAAGGAACAATTAAACTTTGTAATGCTTTTTCAGCATCAACTATCAACGAAAACTTATCAAAAAGTATAAACGATTTTCAAAAGTCACATTTTTGAACTTTTTCCGATTTTCTTTTTCAATATCCCCAATGATTTGGGTGCTAATAAATAATTACTACTGATCATCTGTTTATAAAGATTTGGGGGTGTAGATTGTTATGTCTAGTGTGAAATTTCCTTTTATTTTTTTAAAGTGAGATTTTGGAAGTAATCAGTTTCATGATCAACCCAAGGTGCTTCTTTCAAAGGTAACATTCTTGAAACCCCCAAAGTATCTTTACTTTAGTTTTAATCCTTATCGATTCTATTGAAGAAGTTTTACACTATTTGTGAGCTTCACGTTGATCCGGTAACTTTTGTAATTTGATTAATGAGTGTCACTGGCGAGTATCAATTTCGTTTAAATCTGGATACTATGTCGTTCCTCCAAAACTTGTCTTTCTATGATATTTTAAAAGTTTTGCAATCTCATTAGCGATTAATAAAATGACATATGTTTCTGCAAAGATCTGAATTGTTTGTACATTCAACTCTGTTACTCTTGGATAGTACTGTGCTGGCTGACTGTGGTAGATGCACCATCTTGCCCAATAGCCATACCCTCTATTACTATTTTCAATTTAATTCTAATATCTTCGTTACTTAATATACATGTTATAACCTATAAAACCCCACCAAAAAAATAAAGAACTGAAAATCAATAAAAGCCATCAAGGTCATTACCAATTCTCTGCGCAAAAAGAAAAAGCCAGTTATACTACAAAGTACCCCCAGCTTAAGCTCTTTCACCTCTCAATCTTCTAGCCAATTGAATATCCTTCTTTTGAATAGTAACTCTCTTGGCATGGATAGCACACAAGTTAGTGTCTTCAAACAAACCAACCAAGTAAGCTTCAACAGCTTCTTGCAAAGCACCAATAGCTGAAGATTGGAATCTCAAATCAGTCTTGAAGTCTTGAGCAATTTCTCTAACCAATCTTTGGAAAGGCAACTTTCTAATCAACAATTCAGTAGATTTTTGAAATCTTCTGATTTCTCTCAAGGCAACGGTACCTGGCTTATATCTGTGTGGTTTCTTGACACCACCGGTAGATGGGGCGGATTTTCTAGCAGCTTTGGAAGCCAATTGTTTTCTTGGGGCTTTACCACCAGTAGATTTTCTTGCTGTTTGTTTAGTTCTAGCCATTTTTGTTGATTCAAATGTGTTGATAGAAAGAAAGGGGAAAACTTTAACTGTGGTGAGATAAGGTGGGTAGAGTAGAGTTTATATATAGAGATTTGTGGGTGCGGAACCAACTGATGATGCAATGGTTGAGTTTGTTTACATTTTCGTTTGATAAAGCGAGAGACAAAGGGTAGCGGCTACGCTGCTGTCTGTAGTCGCGCGATGTGAAGAGAAGAAGCGTCTTTCTTATTTGTGCCAGAAAAAAAAAGTTGAACGTGGTAGCTCTAATCTTTTCCCACTAACAAAAGACAAGGAAAAATACGCATCAATGAGGGTAAATTTTAGACTGATGCGTAAATTGTATACTAGTACGTCTTATACATCGAACAAAAGACAATAGTACAAAGTACGGTGTCCTTTCTTGTACAAACAAGTAAAATACAAGAGCACATGTAACAAACAAAAGAAAGCACATTAAGTTTATAGATGACACGAGATTATTCTCTTTGACGTATCATACACTAAACTACACGACAAGAGGATTACTCTGTTTCATTTGTTCTCTTCTTCTTCTTCTTCTTCTTCTTCTCCCTCTGCTTGGTATTTGTGTCCCATTCTCATGATTACTCTCCTACTCTTACTCTTTTTGAGCCTCGCGCGTTGTTTGCGATACTTACACGCTTTAACCCACTTCCTATCAAACTCAATCTCAGTCTTAATTTTTTTTTCTATTTAAATATCACATCAATTTCCCCAATTAATCGAGTTCATTTACTTTCTTATCATTACTTATACCCAACACACATATAATTATATACAACAATGTCTGGTAGAGGAAAAGGAGGAAAAGGATTAGGAAAAGGAGGTGCTAAGAGACACAGAAAAATCTTGAGAGATAACATTCAAGGTATCACCAAACCAGCAATCAGAAGATTGGCAAGAAGAGGTGGTGTTAAACGTATTTCAGCATTGATTTATGAAGAAATTAGAATTGTTTTGAAACAATTTTTGGAAAATGTTATTAGAGATGCTGTCACTTATACTGAACACGCCAAGAGAAAGACTGTTACTTCATTGGATGTTGTTTATGCTTTGAAGAGACAAGGTAGAACCTTGTATGGTTTCGGAGGTTAAACAAAGATAAAAACACACATTGTTACACTGTTGCTTTTTCCTTTTTTCATTTCGTATTATTGTATAGCATATATTGATACTATTAAATTTTGATGACCATTTACTTAGAGCAACGATAATTGTAAAAGAAAAGTATTGAATAAATTATGTGATAATTTACCACAAGATAGCTAACTCGTCTATAAAATTATCCACTAGTATTCCTCTATACAAGATCCTCTTCCATGCTACCACCAGCTATCAAATGATGCTTAATCTTTCTCGTTAACCGTTTCTTCCAAGATTCAAGATTAACCGGCTCTGGATCCTTATAATCATCTTGAGTGTACATTTGCCATTTCTTCATACACTCGGAATCTTCAATATCATTGTATCCCTTGGGGCATTTGCATCTACACCCAACACCATTGTACCTCGGCTTATCTGGTGATACAACCACAGCAGCTTCTTGTGGGTCCGCAAATGCCGCATAGTTTGCATTGGCAACATACTCCAATTGATGTTCTGGTGCATTGGCGGGACAATGAGCAAAAATCTCATGCCGGTAACCTATATCTCGGAAATAGTGAACTTCATTTAAATCCAAAAACATGCCAATTGCTAATGAATGTACTGGAGCATCTCCCCATCTTTCTTTATAGAACCCACCAGCTGACTCAAGATGTTGATAAAATTGTTGGTATTCAGGCGATGTGAATAAATCAACTCGTGCAATTTCAAAATTCGACCAAAAATGACATAAATTGTAATCTTCGTTATTGGTTCTATCTTCATGTAACTTGGGCATTTGTTTACTTTTCTGCAAGATTCTTCTCGTCAAGTATGGATTCTTGGTAAACACATCTTCAGTTTTGCCTTTAACTTCGTGAATAAATTTTTGTAAATAGATTTGATCTTGAATTTCAACAACTAGTTCATGTGAATTATGGATTCCATCATAGACTCCCAACTCATCTTCCCCATCTAACCATTTCGAGTTCAATACAAACAATTTCCAACTACTCTTGACTTTGATTTCATGTTTTTTGATGAAATTTTGTACATGACGAAACAACCCAGGAATGGAATAGTACAAGTCATATATCATCACATTAAACCCATACTTCTTACCTCTCTTTTCCATCTCAATGAATGGATCGTATGTCAAATCACAATAAAATTCAACATTGGGCTCTACTCTCCAATACCAATCCAATTGATTAACCAATGGATGTAAATAAAATTTACCAGAGTAAAAACGACACATTTTGTGATAACTCTTTAAATTGCCATACAACAACTCACGATCACCTTGAGATTCAATCCATTCATTTAATTCAGCTTCAGGTATATCAGAAGGGAAATCCCAGTCTTCCATGGCAATTTTACCAAATGAAACTTTAGCATTGGTATGATTGCCCACAGCATATTTAAATTCGGGGGAAAACTCTTCATTGTTGAGAAAAATCCATGGGTAGTTGTACCACTGATTAAAATGTCGTTCCATTGACTTGATACTTGCAATCACTCCTTCAAGTTCCAGGTTTCGACACAACATGATAAATGCAGCATTGGCACGTGGTTGATCTCCATTAGGGACAGCAGCACATCCATATTGGAAAGGGGAATCAATTTTTGTATCTAGCTTCTGTTGACTAAGTTCTGTAAGTGACTCCTTTTTGGGTGGGTTGGTGATTTTAAAATTTATCCAGTATGGATCATTATTCGGTAGTAGATGATCCTTGAATAATAGAATTACTAAAAAAATGAATAGCGTTGATAGTAGGACAGTATTACTCTTTCTAGAACGAAGTAAAAAAGCCCTCAACTTATTGAAAGACATCTGGTGAGGGGAGTGGGCAAAACTAGTTCATATGTAGTCTAATCCAAATGGTTTTCCACAAGGGAGAGAGCCTCAGCCTGTTAGATCGCAGTTTTTCAAGGTTTAATGCCGATGCGAGAGAAAAGAAAATACCGATTTTCAACCAAAAAAACAAAAAAACAAAAATAGAATCTAATAATTACACAAAATACAAAATTATATATAAAATACATCAATCTTAAAGATATCAGAAACGAAAGAGTCTTTGATTGTCTTCTCTTTGGATCCTATTCCGTTGCCATACTACTTCTCCTTCTTCACTATTGCAGTGCGTAGTAGAGCCAAATCTTGATTCAATTCTTCCGGTTTCAATCCTTGAGGTCCCACAAACTGCTTATGCGATCCACGTGTTTGCACTTTATAACTAGTGTGGCTTCCATCATCGCCATTCAATCCATTTCCATCATAAATCAATGACTTAACTCCGTCTTCATTCTCCATTATAAACGAATTCAATGCATCGTAATCTTTATCACTGAAATTGGACTCGTATCCACTTTGAACACCACCATTGGATCTATTCTGAGCGTGTATCGAGCTATGTTGATTACCGGCAGCAGAAGCTGCAGCAGAGCTTGCATGTCCGTTGTGCCATGGTTTAGCACTCGCCGTACTGCTCGATACTTCATCGTTTGATGAATACCGTGTTGTATGTAGCCGTCTTCTTTTGCCCAGAGAAATGTAACCAGAGCCATTCCGTGCCCAAGATAGATTACCATTCAAACCACCACCTCCGCCATCTGATAGATCATCCATTTCTCCAGTTGCGAATCTGCCAAGATACTCACCACGTTTTCTTAAAGATCTTCGATCGTGAAAGTTCAACCCCATTGCCGCCGCTAGTGTTTCATTGTCTCTGTTTGCTCCTCCACCTTCTTTATCGTGATTGTAACTATTACTGTTTAAAAGATTCAACAAGTACTTATCCTCTTTTAAAGTCTTGATCTGTTTCTGTAGTTTGTCGTACAATTTTTCCTTGATCAATTTGATCATCTTATCGTGATTCTCCTTCGCCTTTTGCAAAGCTTGATGATATTCCATTTCAATGCTTTTCACTTGGTACTCTTCCCAAAGACGTAATTTAGTCAACTCGTAATCTCTCGCTTCCTCTAGTTGGATTTTCTTTGTCACATATTCTTCATTGGTGCCTTGTTGTAGACTTGCTAATTTGTTTTGTAATTCATGTAAGCTATTGCGATAAAAAATATCTCGATCATTTTTGAACGTCAGTTCTAGTTTTTGTAATCGAGTAGCAATATTGTTTCTCCTCTTATCTCGCTTGCTGATGGCTAGAAATGGGCTGGTTGTTAGTAACTTGCTCTTTGCGGGATGATGAGTGGGGGATGGGTTCAACATACTGTCTGTTGCGGTTCCGTTTCTTTTAAAGTCTTCCATGTTATATAAAAGATACTGGTTGATAGATATGAGTGGTACAGATCATAAAACCGTAAAGTGTAGGCTGTTTTGTTATTTGTAGTTATATGATATTTGCTGAAAGGGGATAACTTGTTAGAGTTGTATTAGGTTAGTTACTAAAAAATTGAGTTCCCAATTGGAAAAAGAAGAAGTTCAAAAATTCCATCAACAAAACAGCAAGTCTTATATGCAGGATATGTGACATTGCAAAACACACACACACACATAAACATAATGATCAAATGAAGGAAGAAAAAGAAGAAAAGAAGTAGAAATGTGTTTGCTCGGGTTATACCGTTGCCTTTATCCACATAGATAAAAGTAAATTTTACTGCTTATGATGGAGGAAAGTGTTTAGTATTGCTCATGTCAAAATTTTAAGAAAGTTGATTGATATATTAAATAATTATGACGCAAATTATTTCAAATACATCACTTGATGTTACCTGAACTTCAACGAAAAAACAAGAGACAGAGACAGCCATTTTTGTTTTCAGCGACTTGATCACGCTACTTATACACCCTCACGATAGCTCCTCATCAGATCAGAAGGAACCTGCTTCGGACCGATGATTTTCTGCTACCAGCTTTGACGCGAAAATTATAATTTGAATGCGGCTTTTGACTTCCGGTGAAATCAACAGTTTTTTTTAGAAAAAGCATAACATATTGAACTGCATTAGCAGCACCTCTCTCCCCTCCATGGTTTCAGGCAGTGCTACTTATGAATCAGTGAAAAACCTTCCCTTTGCGAACGAAACATTCGAATCTACTCCACAAGTTAAAGATGCCGTGATAAATTTCAATTTAAAAAAAGATGAAAGACCAGTTACCTTGTTTAACATTCATGATGCTTCCATAGTTCCTCAAAACCTACTCATTGCACTCCAAAATGAGTTCAATTATGTTGTTGAGGAGGGCCTAACTTACCCTTACCACGAAACGAAATCATTTGAAAATTTCAAGAGCTACTGGTTTCATCATTTCGTTGCAATTTTATTAGATGGGAAATTCGACTCACTTAGTGATCCACAACTCCAAAATCTTTCAGTTGAACAATGGAATGACATGTTTCTCGGCACTTTTTATGTCAAACCGAACTACATTGGTCGTTGCTCACATGTCTGCAATGCAGGATTTGTCGTGAATCATGTGAAACGTGGTTTAGGTTTGGGAAAAGAGTTGGGAGCAAAGTATTTGGACATCGCTCCCCAATTGGGATACGTCTACTCGGTTTTCAACCTAGTTTTTGAAACCAACCTTGCTAGCTTAAAGATTTGGGACTCGTTGGGATTCGAAAGGATAGGATATGTCAAGAATGTGGCAGTGTTGAAAGGTCATGACAAGTTGATTGGAGCTTTCATGTTTGGAAAAGATTTGCAATAGGAGAAGTTGCTATATACTTAGACATTGTAGATAGAATATACTAAGAGTTTTATGTAAAGTTTTGTGTGAAAACTGAACTTGGTAGCATACAAAGCTATAATACTTGCCAGGGCAACTGTTTTGCTTTGATAGTATCATATGACACCCGATGACGCTGTGACAGCTGTTCGGCAACTGAAACTGATGATCAAGCCAGGCAGAAAAAGACACCATAGTGATGTCGAAGACCAAAATGGAGCATTACCATCAACTTACCGAGATCAATCAACGATACCCAAGATAAGTGAAAGATATACAATTCTTCTCAAAGATGGAGTAACAACTGCCACAATATATCCAATCTTGTCTCCCCTTGACATTCCAATTGGCCTACTACACTTTTTATGTGATGAGTACAACATGGAGATTGAAAGGGGTGAAACATTACCCTATTTCGATCCGCTAACACTTGAACAATTTGTTGATCATTGGTTCTCGTCTTTTGTAGGTGTGATGTGTCTTGGTGATGATCTCAATTTGAATAGAAATTCAAATGGTAGGTCATGGGAGAATGAATGTTTGGGGATGTTTTGTATTCAAGCACAGTACCCAGGGAAGAGGTGTTCACACATTTGCACAGCAGAATTTCTTGTCAATGCTGGTATCAGAGGAAAAGGTATTGGCAGGACTTTAACCGACTGCTTTTTGCAATGGGCTCCGAAACTTGGATATACCTACACCATGTTCAATCTCGTTTTCGAAAGTAATGCAGCTGCCAGAAAGTTGTGGGAGTCAATGAATTTCAAGAGGGCAGGAAAGATTAAAAGTGCTGCATACGTGAAAAATCTCGATCAACCAGTTGATGCAATCATATATGGTCGTGAACTTACAGATAAATCAGTAACAGAGTCTAGTGCCTATAGATTTGATAAAATAAAGTATTATCTAGAGACTGGCAAGTATCCAGCCACTGCTGATCGTCAGGAAAAAGCGAGATTGAGAGCTGGAGCAATGCACTACAGTCTATCCAATGGCAAACTAATGTTGAAAGGGAAGGAAGTTGTAGCTGATTTGGATCAACAAATGCGCATTTGTCACGAGTTGCATCGAAATAATGGACATCTTGGGATAAATAAAACAACCACTCAAGTGGCGGAAAAATATCATTGGCCGCGTATTAAAGAGACCGTGGGGATAGTGATTAAGGAATGCGACAAATGCAATAGAATACCAAAAGACGGCCACAACGAAAGATATGACGTAGCCAACCACGATTTTGAAAGACCACAAGTAAGTGAGCACATTCAAGCAGTCGTGTCGGAAGTCCAGCAAGCACATCGGGATGGATTAAGACAAACTTATGCAGAAGTTGCTGCCTCATCTGGTCCAATCTTTTCAATGGTTGAGAGATACTTGTCTGATGAAGATACCGAATCTGATATCATCCGTCCAAGAGTTAGAACTTACCAAAGAAGATAGTTTTGTAAACAAAACGAATTATTTTACACTAATGTCAAGTATGGATATATATACAAAGCACAATGTAATTTGTGTGGAAATCTCCCCCAAGATCTCTTTCTCCATCATGCCCTATACTTTGTAGTGAAAATGTAAATGCAAAAACAAACCCACTTTCTAAAAATCGACACCAATGACCATGGCCAACAATGCCATTCTAATAAACAAACCATGTCTCATTTGTCTGAAGTATGCAGCTCTTTGATCGAAATCAACTTCTTCTCTAATCTCGTTAGTTCTTGGCAATGGATGCATAACACACATGTGCTGTTTAGCATTACTCAAGATCTTGTTATCAACAATGTAAGTGTCCTTCAATCTTTCATATTGCTGTTTATCTGCAAATCTTTCCTCCTGTACTCTAGTACAATACAAGACGTCGGATCTGGCAATAAGATCATTAGTCAATTCTTCGGATTCAGCAACCAACATGTTGTGTTCAATCAACAAGTCTCTAATATCTTTTGGAATTGCCAATTCCTTTGGTGCAACCAATTGGACTCTAACGTGGTAGTGACGCAACAAATGTACCAATGAATGAACTGGTCTACCATATTTCAAATCACCCATAAATGTGACTGTAATACCATTGACGGTACCCAATTCTTCTCTGATGGTGAACAAGTCCAATAATGCTTGGGTAGGATGCTCTTTTGTTCCATTTCCTGCATTGATGATTGGTACTGGAGAGTATTTAGCAGCAATGTCTGCACTTTCTTCTTTTGGATGTCTCAAAACAATAGCATCAGAGTAACACGACAAAGTTCTAATAGTGTCTTGTAAAGTCTCGCCTTTCTTCACCGAAGATGCGTCCGAGTTGATAGCAACAACTCTACCACCCAATCTTTGCATGGCAGCATCGAATGAGGTTGAGGTTCTCGTGGATGGTTCGTAAAACATGGTTGCCAAAACTCTTCCCTTCAAAATATCCAAAACGCCTTGCCTTTCAACAGCTAATCTCATTTCTTGAGCAACAGTAAACAATGAATGTAAATCAGATCTGGTGATATCCTTTACCGATAAAATGTTGTTTCTCAAAAATGTATTGTTCTTTCTGATGTAGTCGCTCAATGCGGCAATCTCTCCCATGGAACCAGCAACCGGTTGTGAAACCAACTCTGACCCCAATTTTTCGAATTCAGCTGGTTGTGGTTCGGGTGTGCTTGGAGCAATCGACGGACGACGCAATCCTGAAAATGAAACCCTTTTTTGGCCCAATACAGGTGATTGTGGCATAGTGGTAACTGAGTTGAATCTTGACCTGGATCCAACTTCATTCTTACCTAAAGCAGAATCAACCAAAACTGACCCATCTAGCACAACAGTTTCGTTATGGAAAGAGACTCTTTCAATCGCACCTCTCAATTTCAATTTAGCAAACTCAGGATAAGATGGATCAATTTCGGAGTATCTGTCCAAGTCAAGAATAACCTGAGCGTCTTGCTTTGGAATGTTGAAAATCTTGGCTGGTTTGTCGTGGAATTTTGCAACAATATCACCAATGGTGAGTTTACCTTTATTGACAGCAGAAAGCAACAATGGGAGAGTTTCATTGATTCCCAAACCTGGTACGATCTTTTGGTTAGTTGCCTTGGCAACCAAGTAAGGCAAGACACCAGTTGAGAAACAATCGATGTCTTTCAAGTGTTGCCACAAGTAATCTTGATCCTTCTTGGTTGGTAAAAATGGATAGTCCAAATCATCTTTTGAAATGAACAAGGTAAAGACCGCAACATCGCAAGTAACTGACAACCCTTTGTTCTTTGCCATCAAAATCAAGTCCAAATCCTCTTTGGAAGATACGCTAGTAATATGGATTGATCTGTTGTACAAGGAGGCCAACAAAAGAACAGATGCCAAGTCTGTAGCCTTTGCATCGGTGACAATTGGTTTGGTTTGTGGCCAAGCGGTGAATTGAGCATTGACAGCCGAGACTTTAGACCCATCAATGTCGTTGAATGGGATGTATAAAGAGCCAGCGTTATCAGCAGCATCAGCAACACTTTGTGAATTAGTTTCTGAAGCAGCAATTGCGAATGAGAAATCAGTGTATGCGTCAGCTCCAGCTTGATCAATAGCTTCAATTAAGCTTCTGTAGTCAGTAATAGCAACACCAGTTTGAGTATGTGGCAAGAAGCAATTGAAAGTGAAACCGGCAGCCAATGATTGTTTGGTGGTTTTCTCAAAGTCGTTGAATGAAGTGGCAAATGAAGAAATGTTAATGAGACCCGGCAACGTAGCAGTTCCATGGGATGTTTGAGCATCTCTGTTGGAAACATCCATGGAGATGTTTCTGGCAATAGCCTCAACTAACAATTTAGCATTCTTGACATTTGTAACCAACGGAATGGCAAAATCAACAGCCATACGACGAGATTCGTAACCTTTCGACATGTATGAAGCAGGACGACGGAATCTGTTTGCTGATGGCAAGTTGACATACAAATCAATCAAGTTGTTTGCCAAATGTTGAGTCAATGAATATTCTGATTTTTGGTCCTCTTCCTTACTCAAGACTTCCAAGTAATGAACCTTGATACCATGTTCTTTGATAAAGTCAGCGGTACCAGCAGTGGCAAAGATCTTGTAACCCAATTCACTCAACTTGGCAATACTTGGCAACAATTCTTGTTTTTCTTTGTATGAACCAATCGAGAATAAGATGTTCTTCTTTGGTAATTTGAAGCCAGTAGATAACAATGATTTCAAATATGCTTCATATTTGTTTCTACCAAACGTGGCAACTTCACCGGTTGAAGCCATCTCAACACCAAGAACTGGATCGGCACCAGCCAATCTTGAGAAAGAAAATTGAGGCACCTTGACTGCACAATAATCATCGGGTAACCTTTCACCTGGGTATGGTGTGACAGGCAAGTCCATAATAGCCTTCGTGGCCATTTCAACCAAGTCAACACCAACAACCTTGGATACAAATGGACAAGATCTTGAAGCTCTAACATTACATTCAATAACTTTGATGTCGTTATCCTTTGCAATAAATTGAATATTGTAAGGACCAGTGATATCCAAAGCTTTACCAATCTTGGCAGTAGCTTCAACAATTCTTCTTACAGTTTCAGGATCCAAATCTTGTGGTGGGACAATCAAAGTAGCATCTCCAGAGTGAACACCAGCGTTTTCAACATGCTCGGAAACAACATGCATAATCATCTTACCGTCTTTAGCAACAGCATCCATTTCAATTTCTTTGGCATTTTCAATATATTTGGTGATGACAACAGGGTAATCTGGAGAAACATCAACGGCCTGTGTCAAATACGATGCTAAATCATCCTTGGAATAAACAGTATTCATAGCTGCACCTGACAAGACATAAGATGGACGGACCAAGACAGGATATCCAACCTTATTGGCAAAGTCTTCTGCCTCCTCAATAGAGGTCAACTCTTTCCACGCTGGTTGATCAACACCAATTTTGTCCAACATTCTTGAAAATTTGTACCTATTTTCTGCTGAATCAATCATTTCTGGTGATGTACCCAAAATCTTGACATTTTGTCTATACAATGGCAAAGCAATGTTGTTTGATGTTTGACCACCCATGGAAATAATGACACCTGCAG
The DNA here is from genome assembly GCF_000182765.1 of Lodderomyces parapsilosis. Classification (NCBI taxonomy): domain Eukaryota; kingdom Fungi; phylum Ascomycota; class Pichiomycetes; order Serinales; family Debaryomycetaceae; genus Lodderomyces; species Lodderomyces parapsilosis. The sequence goes on along the minus strand of NW_023503281.1, from coordinate 631,033 downwards.
ATTGCTCCAATTCGTAAATATCCAATACCCTTTCCAAATTAATGGTTTCAAAATATAATCTATCAGCTTCATCGTAATCAGTTGAAACGGTTTCTGGGTTATAGTTGATCATAACAGTCTTGATTTTGTTCTCACGCAATGTTCTAATGGCTCTAACTGCACACCAATCAAACTCAACGGATGATCCAATTCTGTAGACACCTGAACCCAAAACAATGACACCATTGTCATCGAAAGTGACATCAGAGGAATCGGCATTGTAGGTGACATACAAGTAGTTGGTGAAAGCAGGGAATTCAGCAGCAACGGTATCAATTTGCTTGACGAATGGGATAACACCAGCATCTTTTCTCAATCTTCTAATGGCAACTTCATTACTATCGACAAATTTAGCAATTTGTCTATCCTCGAAACCCAATTGCTTGGCTTGTCTAATGATTGACACTGGCAAGTTTTCCTTTTTACCATAGCTGGCAATTCTGTTTCCAAATTTAATCAATCCGTCCAATTTGTTCAAAAACCATTTGTCAATGTTGGTCAACTTCCAAACTTTATCAACTGAATAACCATCAGACAAAGCATTAGCAATGGCAAATAAACGTTGATCTGAGGGGGTTTGTAACTCTTGGTCAATATCAATTGACATCAATGCAGCAGTCTTGTTGAAACCCAAATTATGATAGTCAGTGGATCTAATAGCCTTTTGAATAGCTTCTTCAAAAGTTCTACCAATAGACATAACTTCACCAACAGATTTCATAGCCGAGGACAACAATGATGAAACACGGGTGAATTTTTTCAAATCCCATCTTGGAATCTTGACAACAACGTAATCTAAAGATGGCTCGAAACATGCACATGTGGATCTAGTCACATTGTTTCTAACTTCATTTAATGGAATGTTCAAACCCAATTTGGCAGCTGTGTATGCCAATGGGTAACCAGTGGCTTTAGAAGCCAAGGCCGATGAACGTGATAATCTGGCATTCACTTCGATAATACAATACTCTTTTGAAAATGGATTCAAAGCATACTGAATGTTACATTCACCGACGACTCCCAAATGTCTGATAACATTGACAGCAGTAGTTCTCAACATGTTGTAATCTTCATCAGATAAAGTTTGGGACGGAGCAACAACGATAGAATCACCAGTGTGGATACCCAAAGGATCAAAGTTTTCCATATTACAAACTGTGATACAGTTGTCAAAAGCATCACGAACAACTTCATATTCCACTTCTTTCCAACCTTTCATCGATTTTTCAACCAATACTTGTGGCGAGGTGGCGAAAGCCTTGTTACACAAGGCAACCAATTCCTGTTCGTTATCGGCAAAACCTGAACCCAAACCACCCAAAGCATAAGCAGCTCTGACAATCAACGGGTAGCCAATAGCATTAGCAGCATCGACGGCTTCTTTAACATTGTTACAGGCTTCTGATCTGGCACATTTTTCACCGATTTCCGACATAGCAGTGGCAAACAATTCTCTATCCTCGGTTGTAATGACGGTGTCAATTGGAGTACCCAAAACTTTTACACCCAAACCTTCAAATTCATCCTTCAAAGCAATACCAACACTCAATGCAGTTTGACCACCAAAGGTACAATAAATACCATCTGGCCGTTCATGTTCAATAACTTTTCTAACAAATTCCGGATTAACTGGAAGAAAGTAAACCTTATCAGCCAAACCTTTTGAGGTTTGAATGGTGGCGATGTTTGGATTAATCAAAATGGTGTATATACCCTCCTCTTTCATAGCTTTGATAGCTTGAGATCCCGAGTAATCAAATTCACCTGCTTGACCAATCGATAAACCACCTGAACCCAAAACCAAAACTTTCTTGACGTCAACTCTTGGATGAGCGGCCAAGTTGTCTGCCAATTTTCCACCTGGAAATTCAACTTGCTTGTAAACTCCGGTCTTGTTATAATCAACAACAGCATTGATGAAGACATCAAACAAGAATTCAGTATCTCTTGGACCAGGGGTGGATTCTGGATGGAATTGCACCGAAAAGAATGGTTTGGTTTCATGATAAATACCTTCATTGGAGCCATCATTTGCATTTACAAACAACTCTTTCCAGCCATCGGTCAATGTGTTGGTATCAACTGCATAACCATGATTCTGGGATGTGATGTAACATCTTCCTGAAATTGTTGATGTACATGGAATATTGTGACCACGATTACCAAATTTCAATTTCAAAGTTGAAGCACCGCTAGCTCTTGCCATTAATTGATGACCAAGACAAATACCAAAAATTGGTGTCTTTGCTTCTTGCAAAGCCTTTTGCAATCTTGCAACAGTTTCATCCATAACAGCTGGATCACCAGGACCGTTGGAGATGAACAAACCGTCGTACTCTTCTTTAGTGAAATCATAGTCCCAAGGAACAACCAACAATTCAACACCTCTTCTGACAAAGCATCTAATTTGGTTATACTTCATACCAACATCAATAACAACAATTCTAATTGGTTTGCCGTCCTTACCCAATTTGATATTTTCTTTCGGAGCATACAAAACTGGCTCCTTAATGGAAACTTTGTCAACCAAATTCTTAACATTTGGATCATCAAATTCGGGAATTTCAAAATATTGCTTCCAATTACCGGACTTGTCACCAATGACATCTTCAGACTTGATACTTGATTTTTGTAAAGCCAATCTACCCAAAGTTGAACCCTTTTCTCTCAATCTTTTCGTTAACGATCTTGTATCAACTCCATATATAGCAGGAATGTTTTGCTCTTTCAACCATTGTCCCAATGACGATTTAGCCAAAAAATGAGAAAATTCCTCAGTGTAATGAGCAACAACCAAACCGGCAATATGAATTCTGTTGGACTCAAAGTATTTTGGTAATGCTGGAGTGTAATCGTCATCTAACAATTTTCTATCTGGTACACCGTAATTACCCACCAATGGATAAGTGATGACCAAAATTTGACCTTCATAAGAGGGATCAGTGATAGATTCTGGATAACCTACCATACCAGTTTGAAAAACCACTTCTCCTGCGGCTGGGACCTCAGCTCCGAATGAATAACCTTGCAAGGCAATACCATCTTGAGTTTCTAAGGTCATCAACCTATCACCCGTTGACTCCATTGGTGGGGAAATTGGAACAGATAATTTAGCCATAGTTGCTGATCTTTGTAAAATTTTTCAATTGAAGTATATGTGGATATTATAAATAATTGGGGGAAAAAACTTATAATACTACCAGACAATTATCAAAGTATGAATGAAAGGTGATCAGATCAGCTATGACTAAAGTTAGTATATGAACTCTGTGAAAAGTGGAATAAACGAAAAGAAGAAAGTTAAAAGATGGGTTTTGGTCTAGACTTTGTGAATAAAAAAAAAAAAAAAAAAAAACTCAATCCCTCGCTCATCGCATCATCGCAATTGCTGTTACCGCGCTTAGTCGAATATGGCAAACTGTGACTATAATATTAGGTTTGGAGGATGCATAATAAAGCAAGCAATTGATTCGCTATGTCTCAAGTTCAACTTCATCCCTATATCTTCTCAATAATCGCGTCTTTCGACTATGAATGCAACTCGGTTATGGTACATACCAATAAAGAAATCGATTAGTCTGCACTCAATTCACAAAAGGAGGACGGTGACTTATTGAGAAGAGAAGAGAAGAGAGAGAGAGAGAGAGAAAGAGAGAGAGAGGAGGAAAGAGAAGGAAGAAAATAAAAATAATAAATAGAAGTAAATGATATAAATTGAAAAAACTTTTTTTGTAGAAGATTATTTGATCTATTTATACTAATCACAGTTATTGCTGAAGAAATTTTTTTTTTTGCAGATGAGCGAGATGAGAATGATGCGCTACCAATATTGAAACTAACGCCTGTGCATTCACGGGTTTTGTGTCACTTGAACAGAAAAATTTTTCACAAGGTAGATTTCTTTGTTTTTGCAATTCACTTTTGTATGTAACTATAGCTTATACCAATAGAAAGCGGCTCTTTTATGCAGCTTACTAGCACTCTGAAACTCTTTTGCATAAAAAGCACCTCACAAATAGAACCACTGACCAGGCGTCCACGATCAGTTTGTAATAGTTAGGGTAGTGCAGAGAGTACGTGAAACTCATTGGAACTTGCAATTATGTGTTTCCGTTTCATTTTGTGTTGATTACGTATACATATACGTCATTTTGGTTGCATATACTACAGACTAAACAGTGTAAGCATATCATGTTAAATGTGTCATGCTACAAGAACTACAAACATATCCATACAATAAACGTCAAAAACACATAATCATTGATGTAGCAGTAATTCACGTTTTCTCCTCCAAAACTCCCTCAATATTCTTAACACTCGAAGTTTCTTCTCCCTCCGACTCTGTGCCATCAAGATTGGACTTTGGTCCAGTGTAATTCTTGTAGGCCCATAGGTAATAATAAATGATGCACAATAACCAAGCACCTCCATTCACCAAACAAGTGTAATTCATACTATCTTTATCGACACGTGTGGAATCAGGGACCATATTCATAGCAATAACAAACGGTAGAAACAATGTGGTTACGATATTCACCATCAACGATTTAGTCTTTCCAAAATAAAAAGGTCCTGGTATGAACTTCTTTCTACCATATGGCAAAACTAGAAGTACAACTGGTGTGCCCCATGATAAGGTGTTTGATGCTATTGCAAGGGAAAACAATGCATTGGCACCAGCACTTCCAGGAATAATACACAAGCAGCCCATAACCAATGCACAACAACCAGCAAAAATTGTAGCTCTGATTGGAACCTTAATCTTTGGATCGACATATTTGACCCATTTGTAAACCACTGGTAACCCATCATCCCTAGCAAATGACCACACTTGCCTCGATAATGCAATCATCAAAGAAATTGCCATGAGGTATTGACCCACACAGATTAGCGACATGAAAGCAACAGCCCATTTCTTTCCCAAGGCATCATAAATGATTTGAGCCATAGCGGATCCTGTTTCCGAAGCAAGAACACGAACGGTGTCACCGTCTTTAATGCAGGCGGCACAAACAATAACAATCACCCACCCTGTGACCCAACAAGCAAGAATCGATCCCAATATGCCAATGGGAATGGATCTCTGGGCATTCAATGCTTCTTCAGAACAATGGATAACTGAATCAAATGCTCCAATGGTCCATATAGCTGGGTTCCATGACATGATGGCACTCCATCCCATAGGCCAATCCCGTTGGTTCTCCCACTGGCCAAAAATGTATTTTCCCGAGTTGAAACTATTGTTTTTGGAAAATCCCACTGGCACTGCAATGAGAAATAGTACAATCAAAAACACATTGACACATATTGAAAACGTTTGAAACTTAGCAGCATGTTTAGTTGTCAAACATGCAATAACCATATTCGATACAATTCCTGCAGCGAATACACCATAGGTTTTCAAATTTGTGTGTTCGAAATTATTGTCCATTGAAATTGAAACAGCTGATAACACCTCTATCGCAAACCCATAAGTGATGCTGCATATGGCACTGGTCAATCCGAGGGAGTTTGAGCATCCAATTAAATAACTCAATACTATTCTATATCTATCGGGACAATAATAGTTTGAGTAATAATACAAACCCCCACTGGTGGGTATTGCACTACCCATAAAACTCATGGAAAGACCAACACAAATTATAAACAAACCAGCAATAAACCATCCCCAAACTAAACCAGCAGGTCCAGTTGCTAAACCAGTAGCCATCACTGATGCTATGCTTGGCACAAGTCCCATGATTGAAAATGCAATACCAAAGCATTGAATAGTAGAATAATGACGTCTCAACTCTTGCTTGTACCCAATTTGACGCAATAAATCAACATCTCCAAGATTGTGTTGTGGATCAACAAATCGAACCGCCGAAGCATTTGTATGAACGTTTCGTAAACTGATTACTGGCGAAAGTGCTTTCATTTTGAAATGTTTGTGTTTTGAACCACCCCTAGCTTTATGGTGCAGAGTGTGCAACACTTTTTATAATCTTTTTCAAGAATTGATAATGGAGTCCCCCCCACAACCTCAATTCACTTGATGTATAAGCATTGGCAAAAAAAAGCACTGCCGTAATCAAATTGATTGACTCCACATATACATATAATGAAGTTTTTGTAAGCAAGATGATAGATACTGGAAATCTGCCAGTATTATACCACCAAGAGCTTAATTGCGGAAGTAAATGAAGCGATTTAGGTGATTTAATTTGTAAGATTGAAGTTTTTCGGGGCTCGTAACACGATTTACTTTCGGGATTCGATGTACGAAACTTGCAACAATCTTTCCCCTCAACATTGGGCTTTGCTCTCAGTATTTGCTTCAGTTAACAAATAAAGTCCACTTGCACGAAAACAGCCTTTGTGGGTTGCACACTTCCACTCGTGTGGATTAAACTTCGTGGGGTAACTTATTGGTTAAATTGTAAAATCGCCGTTCCTCCAGAATAATATGTAAAGAAGTATTATACTCTCACCATTATCGGCATTGCATTTAACCCCAAACGCAATTTTTTAGTCAGACTAGTAACCAATTTAATGATGCCCTACAATCTGTTTTGTGTTTGATCTAATTAATTTGCATGAAGCAACTTTTGGCTATCTATCAACATTAACTTCTCCCCAAAGTCTTGATTTCATATTCTTAAATCAAAGTAATGATAACAACACCATTCAAGAACCCCACGCATTTTGTGCAACACGATTGATTTTAAGCACTCTGTGGAATTTTGCTTTCCACAGTTCCAAATGGGGTTGAAACAAGGTTCTATGCGAAAGTGTAAAGTGAATAAACTCTTGGAATAGAGTCGTACTCCTTCTCCCCGATCTCTTATCAGGAAAATCAACACCGTTCAGTGATCATTATAGTTAAGCGGTATAGAAAATTACCACACAACTATCCCTTCAGTTACGAGGATAGCAGCCGCGGTGTGTACATTTTGCAACGTGTTGCACCAACTGTAAGCCTCTTTGCTCTGGTTTCGACTGTCCAAGAAAATAAAGTTTCGTATTTCCTGATATAATTTTCGATTATTGCAAGTAAATGAACTTTGAACACTTCGCGTAGAGTAGTCCGTGCCAAAACACAGGCTGGGGTTCCGTTTTCCTTAACTAGTTTCTGATGACTGTCGTTTCGACAGATTTTATTTTGTTGCAGTTGGTACGGCTCTTACCGAAGAACGGCACACACGTGATCACATTCTGAAAATTTTCGTGAAACTTTATTTTTTCCCTCAATATGGAATTTCATCATATTGCACACCAAGAAAAGCACCAAAGCAAGCACATCCACAAACTCCACAGACCATCAATCAGTCATTTATCGTTTTGGCTGTCGTGTTCCAATCAAGCGATAGGAGCTAGCCGGTTGCTTTTAGCTCATTCTATTTTTGGTGCTATTTGCAAACTCGTGACTAAAAGTCATGCCATCAGCATCGAATGTGCACGAGCGCTATAAACGAGCTCGTTTTAAACACGATCTTGGGTTTAAGGTTAGAAATTTTATGCAGAGGATTATCTCTGCCGTGTACCCTTATGCCAAGAAGGTGCTACCGAACTTCAGAGCCGTTCATTACTTTTACATTCTTTCGCATTGCTTCATCGGTTCGATATTGATATACCCTGTGAAATCCATTCCATACATCGACGCCTTGTTTTTTGCAAGTGGCGCATCTACCCAAGCTGGACTTAATACGGTTGATGTGAACAAGGCATCTCTTTACCAGCAAATCATCTTATACATAATCCCATGCCTCACCAACCCGATTTTCATACATGGTTCGCTTCTTTTGGTACGTTTATACTATTTCGAGCGACATTTCGACAATATAAAGGAGAATTCAAAGTTGAATTTTCAGATGCGTAAATCGGCAACTTTAGCTCGACAAAACACAATAACGTCAGCCAATTCAACACGAATAAATACAGCCGCAAACAAGGATTTGGGTTACAATCACAAAGACGACGAAGTAGAGAGTCCTCAATCGTCATCCCTGATTCCTGGTAATGGGTCAAATAATCAAAATGGCAAAACTGAACACATGTCTGAGCCCTCTGACGATGAGGATGATTTAGGAGGCAATGTTGAAGATAAAACTGCCCCCAGTCATGCAATCAAGTTTGGAGCTCTACCGCATCCCCGAAGAAGAAAATCTATTGATCCAGAGGATATGTTTCGATCTATCAATATGCTTCGAGAAAAACAAAAATCTCAAAACAATACTCATAACAAGAACGACAATCAGGAGGGACTGCGTCCTCCCCAAAGCACAAGTATACATTTTGCAGATATGGCTTCACCCAGTAGAACTAGAAGATCGCGTCTTTCAGCGTCTGCCAGTCAAAGCCCTCATAATGAAGGTAATGGAGATGGCGACGACGACGACGATGATGACGATGTTCTTGTTATTAAGCCACCCAATGAGATTGAGGATGCTGCTAGTCATAATGCGATTTTCACCAAAAAAAAGCTATCCAAGCCCCATCAAAAGAGGAGGTCACTGTGGATTCCCTTGTCTTCGCGAAAAACACATAAACCGTGGAAGAATAGACTAAGGAGAACGCTTTCTAACTCAAGTCGTAAAAGGCGCTCACAAGCATCTAGTGAATTAGAAGATGAAGTCGACGATGATGCGTCAATAGACTCTGAAGTGGAGGAAAGTAACATTTCTGGAGACGATGCGACTCGATTCGATGGTCGTAGCGGTGTTGAGACTGGTGATGACGACGATGACGACGACGATGATGATGACTATGACGGAGAGGTTGATGAAAGTGCTGTTACAGATGATGAAGATTTAGCTGAAGGTGATATATCACCGACACAGCTGGCACAAAACTCAAGAAGGCACTCTGCATCAAATGACCCCGAATCAGGAAATACAACAAGAACACTCAAGTTTGACCATGCACTTCCTGACAAGGAACGGGAAAGAAGGAGAAAGAGACGTTTCAAAAAACTCAAGAGGATCAGGACTCCCATCATTTCGCGTTTATCAAGTGGCGACACAGCTGCTAACAACGATGATGAAGATACTGAGGAGAGTGACGAATCAGATGATGACGATTATCGAGATGGACTTGCGCGTACTATGAGTGGGAATTATTTGTCTTTCGCTCCAACTGTGGGCAGGAACTCTACTTTTATGAAAATGACTGATGAGCAAAAAGATGAGTTGGGAGGTATTGAGTATAGAGCTGTCAAGTTGCTTATAAAGATTATCGTGTGCTACTATCTTGGGTTTTTAATCGTTCCCTCATTCATGCTTTTGATTTGGGTTTATTGCATGCCTGGCTACAAAACTATGCTAAACGACAGCGCCATCACTCCTGGATGGTGGGCTTTTTATACGGCACAGTCATCCTTTAATGATTTGGGGCTAACTCTAACTGCAGATTCTATGAACTCGTTTCATGAAAATGCATTTGTGCAAGTGCTATGCGGATTCTTGATCGTAATTGGAAACACTGGTTTCCCAATATTCTTGCGATTTATAATTTGGATCATGTTCAAGACCGCCCCGGAGTTGTCATTATACAAGGAATCATTAGGGTTTTTGTTGGACCACCCTCGTCGTTGTTTCACCTTACTTTTCCCGCTGATCCCTACGTGGTGGCTATTCTTTATTTTGGTTGCATTAAATGGGTTTGATCTAGTGATTTGGTGTATTGTGGACCTCAACAGTTCCATGTTTGACGGAGTGCCCAAAGGGTATCGAGTATTGAATGGGTTGTTTCAAGCACTATGCACAAGGACTGTTGGGTTTTCCATTGTCGATTTATCTCAATTGCATGCTGCAACACAAGTGGGTTACTTGGTAATGATGTATATATCCGTCTTACCCATTGCAATTTCAGTGAGAAGGACAAATGTTTATGAAGAGCAAAGTTTAGGGGTGTACACGAAGGAAAGCAACGAGGGTGACGAAAACACACCGTCTAATTTCGTTGGTGCGCATTTGCGTAATCAATTGTCTTATGACTTGTGGTATATTTTTCTTGGATTATTTATCATTTGCCTTGCTGAGGGAAGTAAATTACAGAAGCAAGAGTTCAGGTTTTCAGTTTTTGCAGTATTGTTTGAAGTCATTAGTGCGTATGGTACGGTTGGGATGTCGCTTGGGTATCCTGATGTCAATACATCATTGACGGGTAAATTCAATGTTATTTCAAAGTTGGTAATCATTGCCATGATGATCAGAGGTAGACACAGAGGTTTGCCATATGCAATTGATAGAGCTATTTTGTTACCCAACGCTGAAATGAGCCGTCACGATGAGGTTCAAGAACAACATGCAATGAATAGACAAAACACCCTTGATCGCGGAACTACTTTGGCTAGAGTGGCAACTTTTGCAAGAGGTGGTCCTATTGATGGAGGTGACAATATACTCAGCAGAGTTTTGACCAATGTGAGTCACTTGAGAAACAAACGCAAGAGAAACAGAGGATCAACAAGTAGCAACAACAATGGCGATACTCGCGACGGTGAACAATCCTTACACTCAAGTAATCCCAACTATCTAGTCACAACTGTGAGTCATGTATAAACATAGATAACTAACGCAACTTTATTTATTTCACAAATAGTTTTTTCTATTCGCAGTACGTATAAATCTCCGTACTTGCCATTCGACATCAGCGTCAGTATTATCAGCCAAACCCAATCTGATCTCATACAACTTCATTTCAAACCTTGGTCCGATTTCACTAACCTCAACACTGTCTCTTGTACGAACATAAATATGATGCCTCACACTAATATAATCGTCATTATTTACAAATGTGATTACTCTTGATGAGTCGCGTTTAACTCCAGGTGGGAATAGATGCTGCAAGATTTTCACCACTCTTTTACCCAATGGAGTATTGAAATTTTCAAAAATCAAATGAGGGTAAGATTCACTTATATTACCTAAGTTTGGCAAATCATGTCTCAATTTCACATTGTGCAAAGTGAATATAGCTGTTGGACCATGAGGAAAATGACTGACTGTAAGCGACGTAGGCACACCTCTATGTTCATGCAATATTATCAAGTCGGAGACTTGAACCCTTGTACAAGTCTTGACCAAATCATTAATAATGTAATTACCACGATTTAATTTCAAGCTATTGGGGAACATCAATTTTATTTCCTTGGAAAATTGTAGTAATCGAACACTTGGGTCTCGCGACGTGGTGATGACCACTTTGGGATCAGATATACCCGAGAGGGCGCTGTATTCATCATCGATATCTACTTGATCTTGTTCACTTTGATCGTAAATGAAATCACGTTGTAGTTGAGTATCCTCTGCCAATTCTTTTGATAATGGTTTCCCCAGTGCTAATGCAGCTTTGAGTTGTTGACGTTTTTCAGTGCGCGATGCTTCTTGAAGTTGTAAAGCCTTTCTGTAGAGGTATTCCCTTCTCTCTCTTGCTTGTTTCCTAATCATGATTGTGGTGGTGGTGAAAGGTAAATTTAATGCAAAGAGATGAGATTGGGAAATAAAATTTCATAGGTTGCGCTACCGTATAAATACATTGCAACTGTCTCAAGGAATTAGCCTTTGAGAGATCTTCAAAGAAACTTTCTATGGGAAGTTTGTTTCACGAAGAATAATTTAGAACGTTAAAGACACTGCTTTGTTTATCATAATGGACCTGTTGTTATACTCTACAAAACATCACTAATACTGTAGCACATAAAATCTTCCAATAGTTCAAAAAGATTGGTTTCAAAATAAAGTCGAGTTTTCAACATGTCAGTAAAGTATGTGCTATCACCTATCGCACCCTTTCAAAAATCAATTTCGCTTTTGCCGACGTGTCCCCTAGACTAGCACTCTTTCAAACTCATCCATATTCTCCAACTCATCTTGTTGAGTAACTCGCTTCAACACCTCTTTCTTCGAGCTCTCTTGCACATAACCATCAAGCAACAACTCATCCAAAACATGGTATGCCTTTTCAAAGCCAAATATTATATCTAGTTCACACACATTGCCGTACATTTTGTCCATTTCTTCAACGAATCTGTGGATAACTTCTAGTCCAATAAGCTCATTATCGTCGTTATCAATACCAATGACAAAAAATAACGATGCATACCTCCTGTAAATGATCTTTAAATCCTTGTATTCCAACACATTACACATCTTAGCTCTTCTTGATAATATTATAGTTGACAAGTCGCGGATGATCTTGGCTTTTTGTTTTTGTGGAATCGTTTGGTACCATTTCGACAATCTAGTTTTGCCCTGTCTGGAGATGAGGAAAAGAAATTGTATTGCCATGATGTGGTTGACGAACTTGAGCTTTGTTATATTCTGGTGAAACTTTTTGTTGATTGTTTTTGGTGGTGGTACAAAAAAGTAGGAAAATTAAAACAGGCGTGGTAAGATCAGCACTACCAATTTGTATATAAGTCTACTTAAGATTGCAAAAACTGGAGGAAGTGACTATTGCAACTAGTCTTGTCGTTTAGCGTAATATCCTCATCGGGATTGCAAACGCATCTATTCTTCACATACGCTACGGGATTTTGAGGGCATTGTACATAGGGTGGATGGGTGTATCCTATATTTTCAAACCAGTAGAGATCCTTTTTGGATAACAAAATCATCATTGCCATAGTATGTACGGGCGCATCACCCCACCTCTCGTAATAAAACCCACCAACCGAGTCTAAGTACTGGAAAAAGTTTTCATATTGAGGGTCATTGAAGACGTCCAAATTTGCAATCTCAAAATTTGACCAAAAATGACACAAGTTGTACCAATTGAAGGCGTTTGTCAACATTGGCAAAAGCTCGGGTTGTAATTGCCTTTCTTGTATATATTTTATCACATGTGGCCACAATGTTGGTATAGTCTCGGAATACTCAAAAAGTGCAATAGCGAAACCATATTTCTTATTCTTCTGCCTCATTGTCTTGAATAAGTCCTCATCGACATCGCAGTACAACTTAATATCTGGCTCTATCCTCCAGTAATACTGGTACTGTCTTACCATTTCATGCTTGTAAAAAAACCCTGAATAGTAACGACACATGTGTCTGTAACTTTCCGAGTCTCCATAAGGAATATCAGCGAAATTTGCACGCACTTCAGCACATCTGGTAGTATTGATATGACTGGGATACGACCAATGCTTTTTTGGTATGATTCCGAAATTGACCCTTCCACGAGGAATGTAACTACTGACAAGGTAAATAAAGTCTGACGAAAATGGTTCGTCATTGAGAAATGTGTAGTCATAATTGAACTTGTCATTAAATCGATCCTGTATTACCTGTAAAGTTTCCAACACCGAATAAATGTCATGGTTTTGTGCCAACATTAGAAATGTAGCATTTTCACGATGATTGTACACTGGTGCTTTCAAAACACTCAAATTTTCAGTTTGAACATGCGGGTGATGAGTTTGCAAATACGACTTGAATTTAGCATCGTTTTTGTATCGGTAGCTCTTATCATCACGCTCTTTGCCAAATAAAGCAAATGGCAGGAGGTAAAGTGAAGCAACAATGAACAACAAGGAGATAACGTAAACACGTCGGAGCATAAGTAAAGGGAAAGAAAGGTTTCAAATTTCGGCGTGAAATCTGGTAGCATTACAATTTCTACACCACAGAGGCTTATTCAGCAGATCAAATTGATGCTGGTTTTACAATGAATAACTAACCTACATCAAGCATTCAAAATAATACCTCACTGAATTATTCCTATAAACTCTATATATGGTTATTCGGCTTGCTTTTTCTCCTCATCTTTGCTTGAATCATAAAGCACGATGTTATTATCAAGAGCTCCAGCTCTTTCTTGTCTCTTGTAGAAATACAACACCACAAATGACCAAACTGCCATTGCAAAACCCGACGAAGCAGTGAAACTAAAACCTTTCAAAAACCTCGGTGCTTCAACAGTCTTCCAAACCAATGTCGCAATCCAGGCAGTACTTTGTTGAGCTAAAATGTTACACGCAACTAAGATGATTTGACGCTGACGAAGATCCCTTCGACAGATATCACCCAAAAAGGAGTAAAGAGCTGGGGCTGAGCTCCAGCCCCAATATTGCATACAAAATGCAAACCATTTGGCACGTTCAGGAATGTCCCAAATCGCTAGCAACAAGTTTCCAAGTACATTAAACACTTGCGAGAATATAATTGCTCCGTAACGAGTATTGAACAAGTCTGCCATTGTACTTGTGAGAATCAACCATATTATACCCAACGCTGGCGTGAGTGCAGTGTAATCTTGCAACTGACCTTTGTTAAAACGAGGGGTTTTACCATCGTCTTTGGTTAATGATTGAAGCCATAATGGGTAAGCACCAGAAGTACCACTGGAGTTATTCCAGCAAAAAATATTCCACAATCCCAAGATGTAAATGTGCCAGGACGTGAGAACTTTCCTCCATGTTTCCCAACTGAAGAAATGGTAAAACGCATTTTCTCTAGGCTTGGCATCTTTTTGATCTTTTCTCATTCTTCTTCGGGCAATTCGAATCTCGTCATCGGTTAAAAAGATGCTGTAACAATCTTCTGGTGTACCTGGGATCATATAGATACCAATAAGACCAACGGCAAAACTAATTATCCCATCAATGATGAAAATCCACTGCCATGCTTCATATCCATTAACACCATTTAGATTTCTCACAATTGCGCCTGAAAGCAAACCTGAAGTAAGTACACCAAGATACTGTCCAATATAGTAAAACCCAGCCCGTCGTGTCACTTCACCTGTACTTCCACGAAACCATGAGGCAAACAATGCATGATAAGCAATATAAGATGGAGCTTCAAATGCACCAATAAAGAAACGGATTGCCTTAAGACCGGGAACATTTGTCACCTTGGCTGTACAAATAGTCAACACTGACCAACTGAAATCCAAAGCCGGTAACACGTAATTCAATGGAAGGGCATACAAAATGTACATGAATGGAATTTGGAATATTATATTACCAACGGAAAACAAAACCTGTGTGTTGATGAAATCATTACCCTCCATACCTATGCCTTCTTTAATCCCGCCGATATAGGCATTGGTCAAATTCGTTTGATCCAAATACTTCACCCAGTACGCCATGAGGGAGTAACAAGTTAACAAAATATCAATCTTGGTGATAACTTTCTTCTCTTCAGGTGTGTCATCATCATGGAACCACTTGTACCACTTTCTACTCTTTTTCTGTTGCGTAGTGACTCGATACTCATATTCGTCAAAGAACTTCCACCAGGGACGATCTTTCTCATCACGATACTCAATTTCAGGCTCAGACACTTTGATTGAATGTGTAGCTTCCAATTTCGAGTCAGTCTTCTCCAAGCTTTCCCTTTCATCTGTGGATGTTGCAACTCCTTCATCATCAATGTCTATAAAGTTTCCATTCTCGTCTTCATCAACGATTCTCCTGACAGGAAATATACCCCATTTGAGCCTTTGGAAAGGTGTGATTACGGCAGCCATTTCTTGATAAAAGAATCTCTGAAGCTCTTCTGTTGCCAAGTAGTCCGAGGAGTTCGATATTTATAGCATGATACTTGTTCTGTACAATCTGTTAAAATTTTCCTCATCCTTTAACGGCATCGGAATTGTGGCTCCATTGTTATCGAGTATGCGTCTAGTGATTAAACTTTGTGATGTCTATAACTGTAATTTTTAGTGCATTGGTAAACACACAGTCAGTTCGCCATATTCCCCCTTTAGTAGTGAGATCTGCGTTTCTACCGATCGGAACTGTGGCTGGCTCTTGCGGCATTTGACATGGTTTGTTGTAGCTTGATTAAACAAAAGAACGGTTTTTTGTTTTGTAGAGATAGACAATTGATGAGGCGTTATTGTTGCCATACTTTGTGTCTCTTTTTGATGCATTAGTTAATTTTTTTCTCGCACTTGATGCAAAAATTAGTATTGTTGCAATTGCACGTGAAATCCTCACTAGAAAGTGTAAACGACTAGTCTGCGGTATAGCTATGAAGTCCTTGTCGCAATGAAAGAACAAAGTGATTAGGAGTCCGGTTTTGAAAACCGACAGTTTGTTTTCACTTTGCGTCAGGAAGCTACTAAAATGTATCATGTCTGGATACGGATGATACAATATGAAAAGTGGCTTTAATATTGCATTTGTTACAGCCTAACGTACTTTATTGATGGTAATTTACGATATGTCGCATCCTCACATTTTCTTTCGGATCAAGTTGTTAACTTTTCACTGGATACGATATTCACAACTACATGTAAATTAATAACAAAATTACTCTGTCACCTTTACCCCTTGCGACTTCGAGACTTTGCAATTAACCCCAGCTGTTGACACGATGTTATATTTATAGACGGGTGCTTTGTGCGAGACAGAAAATAATGTACAACCCCCCGCCAATATACTACTTGATACTTTTTTGTCTTTTCTGCCAACTTTTGCGAATCTAGAACGAGAAGAAAAAGAATAAAAGATCAAAGAAAATTAAGAAATCTTACAGCAATTGGATCGGTTTCGTAAAAATGATGACTCTTTCAGTATTCTTGTAGTCGTTTCTACTTTTATAAGCGATTTTTTCTTTGTTATTTGCACATTATCTCCGAATTGCGGTATTAGTTGGAGATGAGACTACACAACGTCATCCAAAACGCAAACTATGAACTAAGTCACTGTATATTATACCACACCCCAGACCAATTCTTTTCCTCCTGCTGGTTAGCTCATAACCCATAAAACATCTCCATGTTGAATCTGATACTTCCTAAAGTTGGCCTCAAGTTGAAACGAGACACGTCATTTCAAACCAATGATGAATTTGTCGCTGAATCGTCACCACCGCGTGATGTTGTTCGCAATCGACGAAAGACAGAATCTGTATCACCATTGATGAAAAAGAAACCGATTTCTACAAGAAGAAAACAAAACCACTCTCGGACCTCCTCTATAACGTTCCCCGATGGTGCTGTACCAGAAGAGTATGGGTTACCACCAATAGATAAATCGTCGGATGTTGATCATTTACAAAGGTTCGAAGTGATACGGTATCTAGAGGCATTCAACATATTTCCAAACAATCATCTGGGAGAAGAGGAATTGAGAACCATGTTGAAGGAGACGATTTATTGTAAACGGTCCAAAGAGGAGTCAACATAATCTTTTCATGAATGGATGAAGTTGTGGTTCATGATCTCCGTATTGAGTATAGATACGATCTATATGGCGCAAACTGTGCACTAAGACGTAGCTGAGATGAGCCAAGTCAGACATTAGAGCTTGGTAGTTGAAAAACTCGATATCCTGGCAGAAATTGGGCAGAAGAATGTCTTTTTGAGTGGTATTTTTTTTTTTTTTTCTTGCAGCCAAAACTTACACCCTTGTTACCACATTTCTTTCTATTCGTATGAACTCAAACAAAGAAGCCTTCGCAATGCTGTCCAGAGAATGCATGACACCATCTACTACTAAACAGAGAGAATTGATGGAAACCATCAATAGTTTGTTATATTTTGCTGAGCAATCGCGGTTTCAAGTCATTGATTTTATGAAAGACATTGAGAACAGTTTGCAAAGTGAAGACCTTGAAGTAGTTCCGAAACAACTTTTACACAAATGGAGTCAATTGATCAAAACCTGTGTTGCTTTGCTTCTCAGTATTGATAATATGCAGCATATATTGGAGAAAATGTGTGATGAATGCATGGATTTCGTTCAATGGTGTTGTTAACCCCCTATGTAACTTGTTTAAGGAGAAAGGGACTTTAATTCAGTTAATTGAAAGGTCCATGGCCGAATCATGCTACGAAGGTTGATATTTGTATTTACAAATTTGAAATATTACCGTATGATGGATTGCACCATTTATATATTCTGTATAGAGGATTCTCAGATGTACCGAACATGCCGATTCAAGTGGGAAAAAAACACTTGGGTGACGAATTCAGTATCAAGTACACATGTGTGTGTTTTGTATTCCATCTGTCACCAATTCTATTGTATGTATATACTCGTAAGACAATAAGAGACAAAGCACACAACGGTGTAAACTAAGCGTTTCAAAAAAATAATGAATGAAATAATTACACAAAGTACTCACACACAAAGTACTCACACACAAAAATTAACAGAAAACTTTTTCTCTAAGCAACAACAAAAATTTTTGAGATATAAACAGACAGACACAAGTTACTAGAGAAGGGGGAAATATATACAATTCACAAACACAATTGGGTATCAATCTACAACCAGACAGCTGTAATTATTCCATCACAGGTGCGCGATAATACCAGCGATAGCCACCATCACCTTCCACCTCATACGATCAATAACCCCCAGACCACTCCACGCCTACACTATTTCTGCCCCTATTTAATGCCACAACTACAATTATTCAATGTCTTTTCCATCTAAAACATTAAACAAATTTGTGAGGGCTCTTTTTGCATCATTGTATCTAGTGTGGGTAATACTTACCATTCCACTTGCCTTTGATGTTGGTGGTGTCAATTGCGGACTAGCATTTTCATTGACTCTACTTGTTACCTACTTCATTCTTACAACAATACAACTACTAGCACGAAGAACCAGATATTTCAAATGGATCTCACTTGTATACTATGGTCAACATTTCCTTATTCCCAGTTTATTGACTTATTTCCTTAGCTATTATAGTAATGACCCCAAGATCGAATCCAAGTTAAACCCAGTCCTTATTTGGAAGTTTCTTTTAATCAACGCCACACCCATTATCACCATCTTGGAAGGGTTTTGTTCTTTATTGTTGATTCAAGCAATAGGTCAAACAGTCAATTGGTTGACGATGTACAAGTCAGACTCGTGGTTAATTATATCGTTAATCGGAAGTGCCGTGGTTGACACTGGTGCCTTTTATTGCTTGTACAGAATCTATGTTTTACCCATCACCATTGACATACTAGAGTCATCACACTTGGGCTCATTGTTGACATTGACATTTGGATTATGCTTATATGGGATTGTTAGTGGTAAAGGGTCAATGATTGAGTCATCATTGTTATTTGCATACATTGTGCGATGCATATATGAGACGTTTCCTTCATTAGCCGAAGGTGCATCGCAAGCTTTGGCAAATTTGTTAACCCTGGCATCGCAAAATGTTCGAAATGAAATTCCAAAGATTCCTCCATCAATCATGAATCCTATATCAGAACTTGTCCCCTTTTTAACAAAAACATTTCCACTGTCATTAAAGGGTGTTTGGGAATATTTGGTTGAAGCTTTACAAAAATTGCCCTTGTCGTTGCTACTCAATCTTGCGTACCGAATTGGTGTATTTTATGCTGCAACCAAGATTATCCCATCTTTATACAAATCTGTATCATATCCATCAACAACTTCACTACAACAAAGATCACGCCAGCCTTCAAGCACACGGTTATCATCCTTGGAATCAAGTGAGAGAGTGCCTTTAAAGTCAAGAAAATCGTTTCATCTCAAACCTCCACATCACCAACCACCTTCAGCATTTATACGGCTAATTTATGCCTATTCTCCATGCTTGGTCATTGCGGTTTACACCCATTTAATGTTGTCATATATTGGAGAGTTGGGTGTTGAGTTGCAAGTGTGGCCAATATATGGAAACGCCGGTACAAAAATAGTTGTGCATCCATGGAAATTTTGGAATTGGGTCAATATGGCTACTACATTGATCCTTTACGTTGCTGAATTACTGAACAATGAGAGCTCATCTGGTGGTGGCAATAGTTTAACGAGCCATTGGAAAGTAGAATAGTATATAACAAGGAAGTTTTTATGCATCGAACCCATTTCATTGCAACTATACACATTGAAACATCTCAAATTCAAAAGCTTTCGCATTTTTTTGTCTTTTTTTTTTTTTTTAATTCAGAAAAATTTGCAAATCTCTTCACCTTCAATCAACTTGCCATCTTTCCAGACAATGAAGATCAAAGTTTGTTGCTCAGAGCTTGACTCTATGTTTGCTTGGATGTTTCATCATGTTAAAAAAAAAAGAAATGGATGCCCCCAAAAAGCTTTCATTCTTTGAGATATCTCCATCAACCTAGAAAATAAAACCGTAAAGTAAATAAATAGAAACCTGGCACCTTCGACAGTGCTGAAATTATCAAAATAACAGGTTTAAAAATAAAAAGGGGGTGTGTGACGTCCATAAAACAAGAGTAAGCTCCATTGGGTTGATCGAAATTGATCAATCGTCATGACTATGGTCCAGGACACAAAGTCCCATTGTCAAAATGGTAATACCCGAAACGGGCACAACATCCAGCTGGGAAATTAAATACCCAAACTGGGAACCTCTAAACATCATCCAAGACCCAACGGACACCGGTATCTATTCAAACAATGTTCACTGCACTTAAACGCTAATCCTTTTCTTTGCTCCGTAAGCAATTAACTGCGGGGATTCAGAGATTGAGACAAGACCTAGCGCAGGCGACACCACAGGTCGCAAACAGTTGAAACCGGCAGAATCGATTCAGTGTGGCTAACTCCTTGACAGTAAGAACATGGTCTGACAGATAGCTTTAGGCATGTACCAGAGCTTGACCACCCGATCCAACCGGGGGGACAGACAATCGTGCACCCGAGGATGCACACGGCCCGTACGAGCTAGTAACACAACCATAAACATCGACAGAGCCTCGACTCACAACAAGGATCAACCAATGACCGACCGATACTTAAACCGAACTGAAAGCAAACCATTCTTGGAGCACCCACCGAATTGCTCTATACCTCCACCCACACGTATCCAGTAAAAAAAATTTCCAGTAGAAATCAACCATTGTTGTGGATGGCAGGGGTCATACCCCCCGCACATCGCGCGCAACCTTGTCGCGCAGCCTTGTCACGGCCATACTGTCATGGTGGGATTGGTGTGCATTCATGCCCTCCGAGAGGTTCGTCTAATCAGGGGATACTTGTGAGTCACAATTCTCCAGCACTGATAAAGACCTGAATTCGGGCCCAATGTTGGAAATCTAAGGAAGACATCTAATAGAATTGATGATATTCTATCGCGTTTCCGCTGCTGTGACAGGAGACTTTCCCCGAAGCAAATACGCTAGTGAATTAAGCGTATGACATGAAAAAACATGTCCTTTTGTAAGCTTCGATGACAATTCTTTGTTTATGGACGTGAAGAGGGGAAAAAGAAGAAAAAAGAAAAGAAAAGAGGTCGAAGGAGTGGAAAATTTTTTTTGCGAACGATGGCAACGGTCAATTTATAGAAAGTAAGGTCGTGTATGGTAGTTGAATATTTTACAGCCAAATATTTTATACATTTCCTCTACCAAGCTATATACCACTCGAGCCAAGATATAGGCAATATTCTTGCTAACCAATAGTAGAAACGAGCACCTTTACCACAAAAGACCACAGCAGGGGTTTTGTTTGCATAAATCACATCAAAGATTAAGTGAAACAATTGCTTCATTGGAGTACCTTTACCTCCACTTCCTCTTATTCCATTACTCTTGTGTTGGATCTTGGCAAAATCCGAGGCATACAAATCTCTCATTTCCGATGTCCAAGTTCTGATCTCCGTGTTGACTAAACTTTCAACTCTGGTGCTAGAGTTGATCTTTTGATTTGAGATGCTTAGGTTGCCTAGTGGGATTTGAGTTACCGATATTCCATATTGCAGTAATTCGCGTCCTAATATGGTAAACAAATGACTAACCTCATTTTGAAAAATTGATTCTGGTGCATGATAAGGAAGATCCAAGTTGCTGATGCTAGAATATAGTAAAATGAATTTGGAGTTCTGGTTCCTTGCAATTTGCAACAACCCACAAGTCATCACTTCCATTACCATTTGTATTCGACTATTTAGCTTCTTCCATGTACTGATGCTAGTGCTTTCAATTGGACCGACTGGGAAATGCCAGCTAGGAGCAAAAATAATTGCTTTTAAATTGAGTTTATGTGGGTCGGCATTGGCGAATGGCACAACTGGGGATTTCAAAATCTCATTTAGCTCACCAACTGCACTCTCAATAGACTTCCTAGTGAAATCCACAAATCTTATTTCTTCACTGATTTTGTTTGAAGCAATGTATTTGACATCGGTTGAATCTAAAATTGAGCAAAACACGGTGAACCCTCTCTTTCCTAGGTCATATGCAGTTATTCGTGTTAAGTGATCAGTTATAGAGCCCATGAGAAAAACTGCATCGCTTCGAGCACCGTTAGGTAGTTTGGGGACTCTCCTATTAATTCGTTCTGTATCACGCTCATAAAATCGATCCCGAAGTTGAAGGACACCATAGCCTAGTCCTAACCCAATCAATGATACATATATGACCTTATTCCTGCTGATGTTCTCCATCACATGGCTAAATAGGGATTTAATGTGAGATGGTGGTTGCGGTGGTGGATTAAAAGTTGGTTCATGATGAAAAATTTTATGCAACAGGTCCGAGTTCTGTATTTTTTCCAGTTGTTTGTTTATAAAAGCACTAGTGTCATTTATCACTTTATTTAGCACTTGAACTGTTGCCAGGACAGGTTCTGCAACCATTTTTAGGGCTTTTTACCTTTAGTCTATGTTGGAAAAAGATTGGAGACAACAATTGATCATCAATTGCGAAAATGAAAGAAATTTCCGAAAATAATTCAGCGTAGATATCACTATAAAAACTATAACAGAAAAACTCGACATACAGAACATGTACCCTATTGATTATTATGAGCTGTCTTAAGCATTGTGACTTCTCTTGCAATCATACCACCATCGTCTTCATAGAAGTCATTGTTTATAAATTTTTCCAAATCTTTGGGCAAACCAGTATCAACTATTCTTTGTTCAGGGATAGACCTGTCTAATATAAACAAAGAGTCGTCTTTCGATGTACCCGGTGTTGTGTTAACGGTATTTGATGTGTTGTACTTTGATATAGTAGCTCCACTGTGTAAAGTTTCGTTACCACTTCTGTTTGATGCTTCCCTTGAGATGAACGACATGCTTGGAGACGTGTCAATACGTCTAACATTATTAGCTGTTTGGGCCCATAAGGAACTCAATGGTAATGAGATAACAACTAAAAGAAGTGAAATATTAACCAAGGTTGTTTGTGAGTCGTTTTGATCGAAGTAATGAACAAAAAGAATGATGGAAGGTATAATCATCGTTTGAGTTGACATGATGAATAAGATATGGAATGCATCAAACTGCTTCAATCCCAAGTACCTTCTAGTTCTAATGGCTAATCCCAACTTGCATACCAAAAACATTGAAAGCACATTGATACTAACTGAGAACAAAATAGTTGGCATGTCCATCCATGCTGAGGTTACTTGCAGTGGAGATCCAGTTGTTCCATTAACGAAATTCACATGTGACATGACTGTGGTGTAAATTTGTGTAGCAAGTGTGGCCAACCCCAATACCCCAGCTAAAACTGACGCAAATATACCCCAACTTTTTAACATTGGCGTTTTAAACATTACATAGATTTGGTATGTCAAAGATACTTCAATAAGAGCGACCAAGATAACCTTGAAAGCATTGGCGGCATCAGAGCTCATGAATGACTCGTCATCGAAAATACCAGTGAAAAAGAAACTAATACTTGACAAATTATTCATCAAGTAGTTGATATAGCAAGCTGACCTCAAGATGAGCATCAACAATATTGCAAAGTTTATATTGAAAAGCAACGATTTCCTCAATCTTTGGAAATTTTTGAACAAAATACCGATCAACATTATCAACAACATTGAACATGCACCAATAGTGGCACCGAGAACGACTGCATTTTCCATCCTTGAATAGTGGTAATTGTCAATTGCGTAAAACGGAACTTCATAAGTGCCATCTTCTTCGTTGGGAATGGTGACTGTGACGATGACATCGCTCGAGCTGAGTTTAGATACTATTTTATTCATAATTTGATGTGGTGGTAGAGGAATAACAAGAAACTGCATTGCAAATGTGAGAACAGCAAGTACGGCGAATGTTCCACTTTATATGTCATGTTAAAAGGTATTTCATGTTTCAAGTTTGATATTGCAATTGCGAAAACCTGTCTTTAATATCACTAAAGCCAGATGAAACCCGAAACTTCTTCTTATGGAACAAAACTTAAATGACCTCAACTTTATCGAATAAACTTCTTAAGCTGCACATTTTGACTCGCTAACAAGTGAAGAAAATTATTATTCAAGTTGTTTCCACAAATGTTGCAAAAAAAATTTCCCAATTGGGACCCGACAATGAATGTAAAAAAATAAATACTTCAAATAATCATGAAATGAAGTTACACTCCGAAAGGAGGAGTCATTCGCTTAACTAAGTGGCTCATATTTGGTGTGTTGGTGTTCGTAACAGGTGGGTGGAATAGCTCTGTAGTTGGGTTTGCTAACTTTAGTGGGGGTGCAAGCTTTCAGGTAACAATGATCAAATCACAATGAAATTAGCGTAAATGGGTAATGCATTTGCTTCAAGAGCCTCAGTTCATGGAGGAAATTTGAAACGAGTGAGTGCAGTATACAAAGTCTTGGCATGATCAATTGTTGATCTTTGTATCATGTGTTTTCATATATCAAATTCTTGAAACTTTTTGGTTGCGCAAAGGTTTTCTATTCCTAGCCGGCACCCGTACGAAAAGGTTACTAGTTTGCACCGAACTTCAAGCTTAATGTCAAAGCCTCAATACCTCCACCCGACCAAGGGTTATCCACAGCGATTGAAAAAACTGACACAATCAACATGAACAAAGAGTAAGAATAAGAAGATAGCATACAATTCAAAAGTCGCTCGCATAACGAATTGGCCTCGGTTCTTGTGTACTTTTGGCTTTATTGAAATATGTTTCCCTGTAAAAATCAAAAGTGCGTGTCTCGTTTATCATTCTGCATTATACTCCACCCCTGCATGGGAATCCAGTCAGTATGATCTATTTTTAGCAAAGTGAAACCGTCAGATAAGCCACACGTCAAATGTTTGGTCGAGATAACTAAACAGTCGATCCGGCGAGGAATGTCCACTTTTTTATTTCCGACTATATTGTTTGTGATATTGGCGAAGTTTTACGGGAATAAGACGCATGCAACGAGCACATGGCCAGGGCTAAGTGTTATTTGTTACAATGCGGTTAATTGTGAGTACTAAGGGAGCTTTGTGTACAATATGTATGACCATATTTGGGTAGAAGAGCAACATTATGGATCACACTCACTCAAAACAGTGCTGGTTCAATTTACATACTATAAGCTATCATATAGATACATTTTATCCCGATAGCAAGCCCTTCCCGTCATTTCTTGACTTGTCATTCGCTAAAAAAGTTAAAAATTTAGTTTGACATTGTTTTCAAGATTACCTCTCATTTGTCATCGATAACGTTGCAAGTATCAGAACATGATGTCATCTCCTTTTCACGAAGAGATAGTCCCGACGAAAGTCTAAAAAGGAAAAACTTAAAATTTAACTAGCTAATTAGATGTTAGCTTACATAAACTTGATATTGGAACGCTTTGGAGTATGCTCACAGTACCTTCCCAATCCAGACACACATACTTTTGACATATGTCAACACAGCCTCAATAACCATTCTTTGTTCACCATCAGCTATCTCTAATCTATCATTACAATGTCCATTCAAGCGAAACCGGCTAACAATGAAACGATGATAACTGTTCTTGTTCTTTTTTTTTTTTTTTTTCGTCTAGAACAAATTTGAAGCCTCGATCCGAGCCTTTTTCGTAGATAGAGAAAAAAGAGCAGGTGTTCTCGATCCGGCTTTGTTTCAAAAATTACAATAACAAACCAAAAAATAACATGGCTTGTGATTTTATCACTTCTGCATTTAAAAGTTCCAACTTGATAGAGCTCGTTGCTGGTGAAAAGAGTATCAGTACTACTATAGGAAACCTCCAGTTAGCACAGTGGTTTTGATGTTGAAACCTATGTATTTATTAAATTTTTCTTGTTGTGATCGGCGGCAATCCCCGTCTTTCTTATTTCCGGAATATCTAACCAAGCAAAAAAAAAATTAAAAAAACAAAAGAAACAAAAAGAAGACTAAAATTGTAAATACTAAAAAACAATTGAAGCACAATGATAGATAACAAATTCTTTTTAAAAATGGAGATTATGTGTAGTAGCAAGCTTTGCCCTTTGGTTATAAGTGACCTGAGCCAATCGTCTACTTTGAATGAGTAAAGAAAGTATACTCCACTCTATGCTCAGCCTTCGTATTAATATGACAAGGCTTCATCACGGTGTTTGAACAGGTAGAACAATAAGATAGAGCAGGGCTTTCCATTCACTAAGCCTATTTGCCAAGAAATCCGGTGATCAAAAATCGCACCCTATCTGGTAATTTTGTACGATTTGTATGCAGGAATAAGCACACAAGAAGTAAAAAGCACCTAGTTTGCAAAACTAAATGCCGGCTCAATGCTCGCACAATGAGTCTTGTATTTTACAATGACCAATGTTTCAATAAAAGGCTCACATCAATCAAAGCTATTGATAACACGTTCATAGTATGTCATTGAAAGTAACAAATATAAAATGACAGTTTTGTACCACCCCGACAATTCTTGCCTAAAACATACTTTTCTCACTACTACGATATCGAAAATTTAACCACAAATAACCATTACTGTGAGCTGCGCTGAAATGGCTCGATAGCTTTCTAAATTTAGCTCTCTGTGGCCATTTTAAAGTTTGTTGAGAGTATGGGAAAATTTTTACGTAATACTAAAAAAAAAAAAAAAAAAATGGTGAAAGGGAGGCTATGCCTACATACAAATTTATGCAAAACGAAATTGGAGAATACATTCCCCTTTGTCGGTATAGTTTCCCCTCATGGACCATACCTCATCTTCAAGCCTTGCTATGCGACAGTTTGTGTTTACGCAGACACGGTGGCTTTAAACAAATTCAATCACCGAAACTATTGCTTTATACACATTCGGGGAATGCCGTTCTCTTAAAAAAGCAAAACAAATTTTTCTTGGCGATTCTATTTCGAACTCGTAATGGCTTTTTAGGTGACTTTTAATTCAGAACAGTGTGATTGTTTTTCTTTTTGTTAACTATCGTATAGTGCATATTTGTTGAGTGAAATAACCAGCTAACTCACGATGCATATTTATCAACACAAAAGAATAGTATATGATGAAACTTTTTATTGTTCATTGGTTTAGTGCAATTATTATTCACTTTTGGGCAGCTATACACTACCCTACACAAAATACTCCTCTCGTTCCTTTCTTTTCTTTAATCGCCGGCAGAATACACCTCCGATTTCGTTTCATTATATAGCAGATACACAACACACAGTCTAAACTATACTCTTTTTGTTTACCGTGTAAACTTATTTTTTTTTTCGTTTCTTTTGTAATAAGTTGAATAGACGTCATATACTCTATCGTGCTTTATAAATATAACCTTCATTCCCCGTCGAATTTCCTTTAAAACTTTTCTTGTCAAACACCGGTATATGAGAAGCGCCCTAATTATACTGATAAGCTCACAAGACATAGAAACCACCACATAACTGTCATAACTGTGTATTAACAAAAGGACATTTTGACACACAAACACTTTCTACTCTCCATCCACGGAGTATCAAATAGATTTTTCCACAATCACTCTTGAACAGACTAGCATCATGGATAACGTACAATTACGCCCAACAACAAGTATCAACTTACAATATCCTCAAGATGGTGGGTCAAGAAATGTTTATGCTTATGCCAATAACCTTCAAGGAACTGATGCTTCTTCTTGCCTAGCTGGTGCTAATTACAACTACGTTCAAGAGTGCAAACCATATGTACAATATCAACAATCATTCAATCAACAACCACAAACACAACACTACATCAAACCACAGCAATCACTGCAACAACTTCCATCAATCAACCTTTTACAAGCACAAGCGCCAGCGCAAGCCCCACAAGATATGATTTACTCACAATCTTCAATTTCGGCTCCCAATTTCAACTTTCTGTATTTAGGTCAACAGGATTATACTACAAATCAACCCTATGTTCCTATCCCCAACTACATTACTGGTGCAAATAGTAATGGGAAATTTACAACTAATTCACAGCAACGTTTCCCATTAAGCCCCGTTTCATTACCGGATAAAAACGCATCATTACCATCAACAACGTCCTCGATATCTTCAGCCACGTCGTCACACTACAGCTACCCATTACCACACCAACAACAGCATAATCATCAAATACAACAACACACTCTACCTGCGCTCATATCAGAATCCGACATTGACTATTCATCCATAGTATCATGCACAATATCACCTTCACTTAAACGCAAAAGAAGAAAAAGAAATGACAATAGCGAATTATCAACTACTACTGTACAAGACCCCACCACTCAAGAAGAATCCTACCCATGCCCTTCATGCGATAAAGTCTTTCTCAAGCCATATAATTTGAAATCACACATGCGTTCGCACTCCAATGAAAAACCTTATGCTTGTGCTCATTGCAGCAAACGTTTCTGTCGCTCCCACGATAGGAAAAGACACGAGCAATTGCACAAGGGAGCTAAAAATTTCAGTTGTCAAGGGTATTTGAGAGATGGTGTTACTAAGTGGGGATGTGGTAAGAAATTTGCTCGAAGCGATGCATTGGCACGGCATTTTAGAACTGAGACTGGGTGGATGTGTATTAGACCGTTGATGGATGAAGCCAAGAGATTAGAAGAGAGTGGTGGCAGTAATAGTAATAGTAATAGTGGTGGTAGTGGTGGTGGTGCTGCTACTGCTGGAGCCGCCGATATGTTGCCTCTGGGTGCTCCAGGGTCAATGACGCTGGCTATGAGTGGATTCAACGGTATAAACTCATTAACTTCAGATTATAAAAGCTACACTCAAGAAGAGTATGATAACTCAAATATGATCAGGAGGATGATAAATAATAGATAAGATTGCATTTCTTTCAGTTCTAATAAAGATTCTTTTTCACGACATTTCAATTCTTCGAACTCTTCTATACTAATTTTGAATCATTATACGTATAATACTATAGACAGGACTTGCTAACTTGTTACTTTTTTCCACATCATGTGCTTAGAACATTGGTGGGGCTCCTCCTGGAGCAGCTGGTTCATCTTTTCCAGCTTGTGCAATAACGCACTCAGTAGTGGCCAAAAGAGATGCAACACCAACGGCATCAGTCAACCCACTCTTGACGACTCTAAATGGATCAATGATTCCTTGTTGAATCAAGTTACCATATTCGTTTGTGGCAGCATTGTAACCCCACGTAAATTCGGGATTCTCTTCAACTTTTGAAACAATAACTTCAGATTGTACACCACTATTGTCCATAATCTGCTTACATGGTTGAGTAATTGCTCTTTGAATAATTTGAATACCCAATTTTTGATCAAAAATGTAACTCTTTGATTTCAAATCTTCCAATACTGGAACTGCTTTGATTAAAGCAGTACCACCACCTGGTAAAATACCCTCTTCGACAGCAGCTCTGGTAGCATTAAGTGCATCATCATATCTATCCTTTTTCTCACCAACTTCAACTTCAGATGATCCACCAACTCTAATAACAGCTACACCTCCAGACAATTTGGCCAAACGCTCTTGCAATTTTTCTCTTTCGTATTCAGTGGTTTGTGAATCATCAATAACGGATTTTATTTGCTCTACTCTTTGTTCAATGTTTTCCTTGGCTCCTTCACCATTAAGTACAACAGTATCTTCTTTAGTGACAGTGATTGAACCAGCCTTACCAAGCAAGTCAATGGTGGCATTTTCTGGCTTGATATCCAATTCTTCGGTAAATACGGTACCACCAGTGAGAATGGCAATATCACCCAAGGTGTTTTTCCTGTTATCACCGAATCCTGGAGCTTTAACGGCACAAACTTGCACTTGACCTCTCAATTTGTTCAAAATACAAGCAGCTAAAGCTTCTCCATCGATGTCTTCAGCAATAATCAACAATGGTCTTCTAGTTTGGTTGGAGATTTCCAAAGATGGTAGAATATCTTGAATACTAGAGATTTTCTTCTCCGATAATAAAACTAATGGATTTTCAAACTCAACTTTTCCAGTTTTTGTGTTTGTAATAAAGTATGGGGAAATGTAACCACGGTCAAACTTCATACCTTCGGTTACTTCCAATTCATCTTCCAATGTTTTACCTTCTTTGATGGTGATGACACCTTCTTTACCAACCTTTTCCATGGCAGATGCAATCAAATCACCAATAGCTTTATCACCATTGGCAGAAATTGTGGCCACTTGGGCAATTTCTTCAGCTGTGGTGATTTCCTTTTTGTTCTTTTGCAAAAAGTCAACAACAGCATCAACTGCGGCTTGTGAACCTCTTCTCAAATCCATTGGATTACATCCTGCAGCAACGTTTCTAACTGACTCAGTGAAGATTGATCTTCCCAAAACCGTAGCAGATGTTGTACCGTCACCAGCACTTTCATTTGTTTTGGAAGCAACTTCTTGCAACAATTTAGCCCCTAAATTTTCAAACTTGTCTTGCAAAGTGATGGATTTTGCAACTGTGACACCATCCTTGGTAATTTTTGGAGCACCGAATTGTTGTTCAATCAAAACATTTCTACCTTTAGGTCCCAAGGTAACGGAAACAGCATCAGCCAAAGTATTAACACCTTTCAATAATGCAGCTCTCCCTTCGATACCGAACTGCAATTGGTTGTAAGAAGCATGACGAATAAAAGTCTTTGTGGCTTGATGTAATTGTCTATGGTTAGCCTTCAACATGTTTGATCTCTTTTTCTATTGGTGTTGTAGTTTGTGTAGAAGTTGGGGGATACGAAGAGTATGGAAAATTTGAAAAAAACTAGATTCTTTTTATTTGAATGAGAAGTGCGTGCAAATGTGGAAAAAAAACTTCCAGAAAATTCTAAGCACGTTGAGAGAATTGAGCAGAGCCAACAGAAAAAAAAATTCAGAAAAGTTTTGCACATAGCATCGGCCCGGCGGTTTTACTAGCGTCGCTCGCAATTGATAAACACTTGGGGGGAGTTATTTAGGTCGCAAAGGAACGAAGATGGCGCGAATTGGTTGCAAAAAAAACAAAAAAAAACAAAAATAAAAATAAACCATAATTAAAGTATTTTAAATGGACTGAACTAAAACCCTCACTCGAATGCACTACGTCTTCTCTCATGTACCTTCTAATGTTTTTGCGTTGCCACAAGCGCCATTCTTGAGTGCTCGCTGTTTAAACTTGTCGGCAAACTGTTGAGAACTATCACCGAGAAAAATCCACTTCTAACAGGGCTTCACCTGCAACAAAGTGCTGGCTGTTTTGTAGCCAACCGGACAACTGAAAGCTTGAATTTTGTAAACTTCACAATACTCAATGGTTTTCTATCATTCACATAATGTATTAGTGTTTATGTCAATCAATGATATGGGCTCGAAGATCCAGTTTTGATCTCATCACTGGAAAAAAAAAATCTACAAAACAAAAACATACAAAAACCCATTTCAGTTTTTATCAATTATTTACTAAAGCTAATGAACATGATATAGCAACTGATTCAGCCAGTGACATCCATTTATGATATTTGAAGATATAACAGACACCGATCACAAACTACGACGGACTAAACGCAACAAAACCCAACTAATATCAAAATATGTAGAGCTAAAAAGATTAGAAAGTATCTACCAAACATCAACACACTTGCAAAAGAAGAAATTACGACATCCTGAAGTGAAACGATACGTACTAAAATTGATACATGATGAACTTCGACAAAGATTGAAACCAGAGGAAACATTCGAATTATGGCACAGGGCCGTCTCCCAAGAGGGGAAGAGATCAAAACCAAATGGGAAGAGAAAAATAAAAAGTAAGCCTGATTACGATGACACTCAGTTTAATAACGATAGGTTGTCTACAAATATTTACCGTTTTCTAGATGAGCTGGTACCAGATGATATAAATGAGGATGATGTGGAGCTAAAGTTGCAAGTGGACGACAATCTTGATGACGAAGAGTATGATGAATACAATATCATATCTAGTGCAAAACTCGACCAAATAACAAAAAATTTTGATGTTCAAAACACTTCTATCAAAGCTCAATTCATCATTGAATCTAGCGGAATGGAAATATTGCCTAATCAATCGACAAGCTCCACTCATTCCGTTCTCAATCGGCACTTGAACAACATGAATACTTTATTGCATATCAACATTCTACGACAAAATTGGGAGCTATCTTACAAACTATTTTGCATTATAATAAGATTTCCTATGGTTGATATACGACAACTTTGGCCATTGGGAATCGAGATCCTAACACAACTAGGAACAAAGAACAAGGAGCAGCCAGCAACGATGAGGGTAACCAAATTTTTCAACTACTTGAATTCTTTTTATACCGTGAGCTACCGGAACACAATCTCGATTGAGCGGAGCGACAGGTCAGCTATTGCGCCAGCTTGGAGATCAGGAACACGCTCATTAACACCCATGTATTTGATTACTTCTCTTTGGCATTTATTTGTGCAACAAGAATACGAGCAAATCTTGAACAAGATTTTAGAATTAATCTTGGAGCCTCCATACCATAAGGAAGGGGTGTTGTATTTTATTGCTGCGTTATGTTACTTGTGTCAATGCTGTACAGTAGTGAACCACTTTGCATTGCAGCACGATTTGGATAAGTTCAGCGAGACAGGAGCAACATATCGGTCAACAAAAGAGTGCCTTAATTTGCTCAGTACGAACTGGAAGAAAATTGAGCTGAATCTGAACAAGTGCAAAGAGTTTGAATTTGATTTGCCATTTACCGAGCTTCGAACACAATGGGAGATGATTGTTGAAAAATTGTATGAGATTGAAAAGTCCAATAATGATGAAAAGGTGAAGGCAAATGGAACAACCATTATTGACACCATTCCTGATGTGGAGGAGACAAATGTTTGGAATGAAATTGTTTTGGATGACGATGAAGCTATGGCTCCAATTGAAACTTCAACCCAAAACAAAAATAACAAGAACATGGACTATAACTTTGGAGTCCCTGAAGCGGTGGAAGACATAGCTGATCCTGATGCGGACGATGACTGGTCTCAGATACGATCAGACTCAGAAGAGGACGGAGATGTGATGGAGAACAGATTAAACAAATCTTTTGGAATGGAAGCCGAGACTCAAGTCGATGGTAATAATGAGTGGGAAGCCATTACCTCGGACTCTGAGGAAGAGAAAGACACGCTTCAAAAACTTCAAAACCTTCAAGAGAAGGGGATTCATCATGAGTCACCTACACAGCATGATAGCGCCTTCCTCAATATTGATGACACAATTCTCATCGATGAAGGCAATCAAAACGAGATGAATGATACGAATGATGCAAACTTGGAAGAAGATGAAGATAATTGGGAACAGATAGAGTCCGACCATGAAGATATCGACGCACCGATGAGCGATGGTGGAGCCGAAAAAGATTTGGCCGCGTCTTGGGTAGATGATGCGAAGCATAAAGGAATTGGTCTGGTGAAACAAATGTATCGTTCTTTAGCTGATTCACAAGTAGACGACAATGATGTGCATCTCGAATTGAGATGGACCCACAATGACGATGCTGAACTGGGTTTGGAGCTGAGTGGAGAATCCATAAACCAAAAGCTTGTAGATAAAACTTTGGAGGATGTTGAAACGAGTTCGAGCAAGCACGGTGTGAACACACTGAGTGACAAATTTGATTCAAATGTCACTGATTACGACTTGGAGTGGTCTCAAATCGAGGACGGTGATGTGTCTATGAGATCAAGTTTAGATGCTCCCGTCATAAATCAAATCGAAAAGCCCAACAACATAATGAACGGAAATCAATCAATGGCAACTTCCAAGAAGGAAGTGCCAGTAGAAAACGATTGGGATGAAGAATGGTCTCAAATTGATGATGATGTTATGCCACTGGACGACAACGAGCACTTTAAAAAAGCAGAACCTTACGTGATTGAGCTTGAAAGCAATTTTGAAAGGACTGAAGCTCATGATACTAGACAAGCACATCCCTTCGATCTGCAACATATCATTGACTCAAACACAACTGGTAATACGCTAGGTGCTGGCAACTACTCAGCTTCAGTAGTGTCTGAGGTCGATGAAAGCATCGAAGACTCCCTCGCCAGCAGCTTTAATGACAGAAGAAACAGTCTCGAATTGCACCAAAAACGACTCAAAGAGGATGCCAAGTGGAAGGTGAGAAGGAAGTCGACGTCGAAGTGGCATGATAAGACGAAGTCGCCATCATCGGATCACAAGGTCAAGAAACACTCGAGTCATAAAAAAGAAAAGAAGCACAAGTATAAGCATAAGCATAAAAAGCTAAAGAAGGACAGTCAAGTAACTAGCACTAGTAACGCATTATAGACTTTAATACATACATGTATACATACACCGTTTTTTAGTCATCACTTGGAATGTCGTAAAACTTCAAATCCCTATTCCCGCCCTTTTCAAGAATCCTCAAATTCGCTTTAAGTTCAGTCGATAAACTCACCTTGTAATCGACATTTTCTTCCTCTGTCTGTTCCAAGGGAAGTAGAACCCAATCTGGTGGAATCACTGCAGAAGAAGGTAGATTAATGGTTTGATATAGTAATTCACTAGAACGATTAGTTGTTGCTGCTGAGGTGGAAGTTGAGGAGGCCATAGTGGTTGATGTTTGTGCCGGCACTGCACTCGTTGGTTCTACATCCCTTGAGCTTCCTTCTATCGGAGCAACATGTGAGACAGCAGAATTTCTTAGTATCTCGGTTTGGCGATCCACAGTAGCAATTATACTTGCTGTATCGTTGTCGGATCCGGGACTTGCAAGATTGTAGTTATGTCGTGTTGTTGGCATTGTTGTAGTCGGAGTTGGTTGTGGAAGTTCAGCTCTGTGTTCTGGCTCAGGCTGCGGTTGCGGCTGTTGTTGCGGTATAGGATCTTCTTGTCTCGGTTGATCCTCAGGTTGTGGTTGAGCGTTAGCATCTTGTTGTTCCTCTGCGCGATGTTGAGCTCGGGCGCCTGCATTATTCGGGCCAAACACCTTTCGCCTACAAAGCGGGCAGCTATCGGATCTTTCCAACCATTCTTTCAAGCATCCCATATGCAAAATATGGTTACATTGCAACTTCTTAGGCACTCTTCTTGGCGCTTGTGGCTTTTTAAATAATCGGTGATACTCTTCAACTGAATACATATCATCAAGACAAATCAAGCAAGAATTGTCTGATTTTTCCAAGTCTTCTTTGGTAGCATTAAGTAATTGAGTATCCAATCGCTTAGATGATTCAATGAGTGATAAAAGTTGAGACACTTGAACCCAGGCTTTCCTCAACGACGAATACGTTCCTTGAAGCATCGACAAGGGTAATGACAATCTTGAGTGGATTGTCAAAAGATAAATGAAGCAAACATATGAAATTGCCGTTAGCAATGCTGATGAAATGTCAATGGCTTTGCTATAGTACGGTTTGTTCTCCCACACATAGTCAAGTTCATTGTCATCATCATTATCAATCTCCACCTCAATTTCGTCCGTTTCTGCATCCTCAACATCCACTTCCGCGTCTTCAGCTTCTTCTGCTTCTTCAGCTTCTTCAGCTTCTTCAGCTTCTTCAGAAGTTTCTCTTGCGAGTTCCCTTTCCCTCTCGACTTCCCGGTTGTTCCTCTTTACTTTATAGAACACTATCTCGTAAAATCCCAACATCAACTTGGCAAAATTAGTCAATGCTTCAACTCCTTGAACGGCAAATTGAAAACCAAATAACAAACATGTGAATGAATTAACACCTTGAAACACATCATAGACTAAAAACTTTGCCACAATAAAGTCAATCACCACAAGCGCAATGTTGAGCCAGAAGTTGGTCAGGCTAACGTAGTACCTGATGACGTCCTTCAACTCAATACGATCGCCAAATTCGTCGTCATTCAATCTGTTATAGATTTGAAGATTTAAGAGGTCCAAGCGATCAAACATTATGACGTGAACCACTTTAAATGTCATGGCAATCCCCATGAGCAATACATTCAATAAGATATTGTTGTCCCCAGTAGCTAGGTTGAGAAATAAGTTGATGGCGAATATGGGTAGTTTCTCTAATAAATGCTCAACCTCAATCATCCGAAGTGTGCCAAACAACAATACTTGCAACACCTTATTGAAAACAAGGAAGACAAACACAATCGAGTTGATAAATATACCTAGTTTCAACCCGTCGGTAAATTCAATGATAAACATGATGTAGTTAAATGATTTGGATAGTGAGTCGTATACAGACCAACTTAGTAGTGCCACGGATATCGAGGTGTACCCGACAATATATTGAGTTGTTTTGTCCATGCTCGATATCAACATGTATTGGTGGGGTTGAGTGAGGAGGAAAAGGTCGATGATGAAAAAGTTAAATCGGGGGTATCACGTAATGCTCTAATGTTGATTTGTGTTGGGCCTATGAGCGGAATTTTGTTAAAAACGGACTGGGTGTCAAATTTGGATCTCCGCGAACCGAGTTACAACAACGCTACCAACGTACGGAAAGCATAGATTTATAGGGACATGGCCTTCTTTAGAGATACAAATGGTAAATTATATATTACATAGTTGAATACAGCAACTAACTCTTTACTGTTATAATACATTGGATAGTGACAGAAAAATCTTTCGTCTTTTGGGTCTGTCGTCATCAGTGACATTAGTATTCAGCCGTTTTATAGTGGGAATTTTGGATGGAGTCAGTGCTCTACTGGATTTCACTGGTGACAATGAAAGTGCACGTCTACGCATCGGGTGTAATGATTTTTGATTCATATAGGAATTACCCAGTGGTGACTGATCAAGTTTTGATTTTAGTGGAGAAATTTCAAAGGCACTTTTAGCATCAAATTGCTGAATTTGAGTTAGGTTGGAGCTGATATCTTGCAACTTTTGTGAAATTGTATCATTAGAAGATTTGATAGTATTACTTATTGTGGAAAGCTCAGAAGAGTCAGGTAATTTGTCAAGGGGAAAGTTCAATGTTTCTCTTGATATAGACTCAACACTCTGAGAACCCTTGGCATAAAGTGCACGCAACTTGTCACTTGAGTTTTCGAAAACCTGATTACTATCCCGTAACTCTTTTTCAATGTTTGGGACAATCTCATCTATCTGGCTCTTCCAACTTCTGGTAAACGTAGCAACTTGTGCTCTTTGTTTTGTTAGCTCATCGTGAGTTGCGGCACCAGTGGTTTTCACCGCGTTCAAAATCGATTTCTCAATTTCATTGCTTATCATCAGCTTAATGTTGTCGCAAAATGTTGTGAAATTGTTTTGTAAAACCTTTTCGTGCTTTTTCCGTATAGTTTCTTCAATTCCAATCAAACAATCTTCATTCAAGTACCGAGCTAGTTTTCCATTCGCAACCTTCAAGCCCGTCAAAACTTCTCGCATATTGCTGTGCAGTCTTTTATGAAGAGAGTACAAATTGGTCATACTTTCCAGCAAGGAATCAAACGTTGGCTTCAAATCTCCATTCACCTTGTCTTGTATACTCGCATTATGTAATTGCAAATTTGACCGAAGGTCCTCTTTGAAGCTTTGCAAATCTCTTTGAAACTTTTTTTGGAATTCATCCATGGCATTCACGGCAATTGAGTTTGATTGCATGTCAATAGTATCACTGAGTAAGTTTACAGACGCATTTAGATGGTTCGATAGAAGGGAAGTTAACATCGTGGCTGAGTTTGTGGATTTTTCGAGGACCAGTTTCAACTTTGCTGTCAAGGAATCAATTTTGGCGTCTTTATGGGACAATTGTAAATTAGAATCGCGCAATTTTGACTCAATAATGCAGACTTTGTTACTGATGACTTCATTCTGAGACAAAACCTTTGATAGCTCCTCCTTGCATTGAATGTTCAGCTGCTCCAAGACATCACATTTCTTACTCAACAGTTCTGTTCTCAACGAACTCTCCTTCAATTGCGTTTTCAAGGACTCGGTTTCCAAAAGCAAATTTTTGTAGCTCTTTTGATCCAAGTAGATACCATTTTTATGTCTGGTCGCCATCAAGTCCAGATTTAGCTGGCTAATCTCGCTTGTTAAATTTTTGACCAAAATCTTTTTCAAAATAATCTCTGAGTCGTGGCCATTTTGCGGTGTGTTTTTAATGTTCTTTGCCTTGCTTGCATAATCTAGAGTAGAGCAAGTCTCCATGGCGTTGATCTGAGCTGGAGACACAGTCGCGATTAGCGTAGTTTTAGTACCACCCCCAAGCGAGTCTTGTAGTATATGTGTAAGTTTTGATTCTCTATAAGGAATGTGCTGAGATAGCTTTGAATCGTTTAAAGCATTAATCACTCTTCCCAAAGTCAACAATGATTGGTTTATTCCACCAGCTTCTTTCACAATTGATCCAGATCTGCTAATGTTCTCTGATCCTGCTAAATCAACCAAATTCATCTTTGAAACTCTATATATTGATGCATCATTTGTATCTTTTCGATACAATTGTATGCTAAAGATCGTATGAGACCGAGAAGATGTCTCATTCATATTTGTGGTTGCCGTTTTTTTCTTATTGAATCCCATCTTTAACAACTTGATGCCCTCGGCATAATTGTTGATGCAAAGCTCGGATAAATTTTGTATACTTATTGACTTCCGAGAGGCACCAACATTTGATAATGAGTTTACTCTCTCGTGTATCCGCAACTTTTTACTGTGATTCAGTAGTAAATCTGTTAGTTCCTCGTTGTATATTTCCAAATACGACACTTTCACCATGTAGTCGTCACCCATGTACTCCAACTTTTCAAAAAGCTCAAACAATGTCCTGGGTATGATTCCAGCAACTTCGGGTAAAGGCAATTCATCCATTTTGTTACTGTTGTTGAAACCACACATGGTGTACGTCTTTCCTGTTCCTGTTTGACCATATGCCATTATGGATACATTCGTTCCCTCCAAAAAATTTGATAATAGTGGAAGTGCAACATGGGAATACACTAACCCTTGATCGGCCTGTGACCCATACACTTGATCAAACTTGTAAGCCCTCTTGGAAGCATTCGTGGTTATATCCAGTGAATTGATTGTCTTCCCAAGGACATTATTGCTGGAGCTAGAAGGATGATTAATTGACACATATGGCTCTGTGATGGAATAAGTATCATCTGTTAGATCTAGCACAATTGGAGACCTTGCCGCAACTTCTTGTTGATTTCTACCACGGCACCTAACTACCACTTGGATATTAGACATGTTGACCGTGGAAGTAAAAGTGGACTAATCTATGTAACCCATAAAGTGTAAACAAAAATAAATAAAGAATTGAAGAGATGTCACAAAAAGATTTCAATGTGTCGCGTTCAATCTCATTGGGCTTTACAATCACATATCAGATGAAGCTCATGGACATACACTTTCTTCTTCCTTCATCACTTCTCCTAAACATGCTACAAAGAGGCTTCCATAATTCAATCTCTCAAAAGTTCAACCGCCGCTGTATCCTTGTGATACATATCCATTCCTCGCGACGACTTTGACTCCATTTAATCAAAAAAATCATCTTCGTCATCGTCATCAAGGGTTTGCTTTCTATTATATACAATTTTGGACTGTTGTTTTTGCTGGGTGTCTCTACTTAGACCATCAAGTATTTCCACAATGTCCTTTTCACTCAATTTTTGCCTTATTTGTCCAATTGAATACAACTTCATGATGTAGTTTTCCACCGCTTGTGCCCTATCTGGCCTCACAATTCTCACCCTACTCAATCTCTCTCGTGCTTCAGTTTCCAATACTTTCCCCAAAATAGCACTGGTCATGTCATTGGCTGCTCTTTGTTGTTGTTCTTGCTGTTGGCCCAGTGCCGTCGAAGAGCTGGAGCTCCCTCCACCAGAGGTCTTTTGTAGCTCAGCTAGACGCGCCTGTCTAATGGCATTCAATTCTGCATCTTCCATCTTGCCTTTGATGATGTTGTAAGTTTGAAAAGATCCCGATTTCACTGTGTCTAGACTTTTTTTTTTTTCTCTTTCTGTTTTCCCTCTTTTGAGTGATTGCTGGAAAAAAACGACAAAAGAAAAAAATAAAATTATTGTTTTAAGTCCAACAGTGTCACCAACAACTGGATCCTGCTGACCAGCTTCATTCATTAGCAAATTCAAATATTGGTCCGAGTGCATATATCATTCATTTCATTTTAACGAAACCTTCTATTACATACACATGACTACAATGAGCTCGGACAAAACAAATATCCTCAAGAAATACAAGATTGTCTTTTTAGGAGATCAAAGTGTTGGTAAAACCTCTCTTATTACGAGGTTTATGTACGATACATTTGACGAGACATATGCAACTACAATAGGGATTGACTTTTTAAGTAAAACCATGTACCTTGAAGAAGGGAAGACTGTGAGATTACAATTATGGGATACAGCAGGACAAGAAAGATTTCGATCGTTGATTCCTTCATACATTCGTGACTCGCATGTAGCGGTAATATGTTACGATATAACAAACAAAAAGTCATTTTTAAATCTCGATAAGTGGATCAAGGATGTTAAAGTGGAAAGAGGCGATGATGTGGTGATTGTGCTAGTGGGCAACAAGCTGGATCTAGCTAGTACCAAACGGCAAGTGAGCGTCGAAGAAGTGGAGCAATTGCATAATAAGATTGGGTCTAAATTTTTCATAGAGACGTCAACAAAAGCTAATCACAATGTCAAGCTATTATTTAAGAAAATTGCCCAATCTTTGCCTGACTTTAACAATGATGAAAATGACGAGAATAGGGAACCGGCTAATGCAGATAAACCAGAAACTATAAACATTACGATTGAGAATGACGATAAAAATCAAGGTACGAGCTCGTGTTGCTAGTGTATGAGGGTATAGGGAGAACAATATTAGACAACGGTATATGTTAATTTTGTATTGTGTAGGTTAAATATAGGGGATACTGCTTAAAGAATAAAATTGGAGGCTCTCATTTGCCAACATATATGACCTAGTTGATGTCTATGTGTGAGGTGATTCAAGGCATAATCATAATTTTGCAACAATATTACTTCAAAATTTCTAGGGCAGAATTCTCAAGTCTCATACGATGATACCCTGCATAATTGTTTTGACCACTTAACCCAATTACATTGTATAAAGTATTATCAACTATAAAGCTTATTAGTTTCGATCAGCTCTGAGTTGAACTCCACTAAGCTTACGAATAGTTTAGCCGGGTCCTGCATCCAGTAACTGCCTATGTTATATTATTTTTTGCGCCCCCAACTGCCGACGCTACCATGCTCAATCAGACGAAAAAAAAGAAAACAGCAAAAGAGAAAAAAGATGGGCAAATTTGGCATTCGTAAAATGGGGAGTGCGAAACATGCTCATAGTTAACAATCACTGAAATTGTACAATAAAAACAAACAAAAATTCAAAAAAATGTTGGCTTATATATTGTCGAGGTAGTGTGTAAAAGTACAAAGGAATGACAAATTTTTTTTAGCAAAACAGCAGAAGTGGAAAAAAATCAACAGGCAAAGGGAAAGCAGAACCTATACACAGATTCTGGAACCAAATTGAAAGCTAAATTCACTACACACTACACACTACACACTACCCTCCCCCATTACAGTGACAATCACCAAGTTTTGATCCCGCAATAAAATAAACACGATTTGCAGCCATTTTTTTTTAAAAAAACCGAAACCACTATAGATCACAACGTTGAGGATTTAGTGCAATGTCTCACGGAATGAGTACAAATGTTTCCATTTCGTCGCTTTTGGATTCCAACTCGTCATCTACCAATACAAATGTGCCAAGCTTGAAAAAGTTGCAAGGCAAGGGGAGCGATATAAAGCAGGTCCATACCCCGATTCAGCAACTTGTTTCTCAATTTCAAACTTCCTTTGACCCCACAGTGAAGTCGAATAATGGGGCTGTTGCTTCAAACAATACAATAACGTTAGGAAATAATATACCTAAACCCAAAGCCAATGTCATAGTCGGAGCAGATAGTTCGAAATCGCGATCATTGTCTTATTCTCCACCACCGTCAATATCAGCTCAAGTTAAGAAATTCCAAACAAAATTCCAATTGGAACCCGTTGCGTCACCTCAACCCAAAAGTAAAACCTCCATCAACTCTATAATCAACATGGACGATGAGGAGTTGGCACCCACTCCACCAATTCCGTCCCAGTCAACTGATGTAAGAAACCAAAATGTGTTGAAAAGAAAGAAACCAAGTGGCACAGTTAAGCCAAACGATACTAAAAAGCGCAAGTCTGGTACACCAGATCTCCAACAGCCTCCGTCAATAGTGTCTAAACTGAATATACTGAGAGAGGATAACACAGCCAATACAAGCAAGAATGAAACAAAAAAGCCACCTCAAACTGGCATGAACACGATAAAGGCTCCCACGAAACCCGTAAAACTTGCAGGCCCCACTGTTATTGATTTGTTAAATCCCGATGATGGTGAGGACATCACCCTGACAGCATCCCCGATATCATCACCTGCCACAAGCAAAACTGATAAAGCAAAGGAAAAGCTAATCGAGAAGACACCAAGAGAAAAAGAAAAAGAGAAAGAGAGAGCTGAACCACCAATTGTGGCATTGAACATTCCACTACTAGATCCCAAGGACCCACAACCTGGAAAGGCTGAAGTAGTTGTCAATGTATTAAAACTAGCGGAAGATAAATATGGTTGGTCTGTCATGCACCCAAAAGCTAAATCGGCGATTGAGGTTATAGACGACATGATTGATGATGAAGACGATGACGAAGATGATGACGATGTAGGTGATGATCAGGAAAAAGCCCCACAGCAGTCAAATAACTCGGTCCTACCGATTGCTCCAAGAGGTAAAGAATTAACTGAAGAGCAATTGGTACGACAGCACGAGATTAAAATGATTCGAAAAGTGGGTAAATACGATTTCGAGGATCCATTCATTGATGACGTTGAGTTACAAATCGAAGAAGATATTTCGAGTACTAAAGAAGGGTTTTTCGTTTATTGGGGCCCTTTGGTTGACGATAGGTCCTCCAATAAAAAGGGGTTCAAAAAAAAGTAACATTGCAAAGTGGGTAATGTTTATCGACAATATAGACATTTTTGATTTATTCTTTGATTCTTTCGATTGTAAGCTTCAACATTCCAGCTGCATTCCTTTCGAACTGGTTTGAACCGTTCTTGGCAACGTAGTCAACATTTCTTTCAACACTTTTCAAGACTTTTTCTAGTTTGTCGTTACTTGCAATAGCAATCTCATGCCTCCTTAGTGTCACGAGTAGATTCAAGATTGATGCTAAAGTAGGAAGTCTACTTGGATCTATTTTGGCACCGCCATCATTTTCAATAAACGCGTTAGACTGAGCTAGGAGGACCCATTCAAGAATGTCTTGGAATTTCTCTTCGCTCAAGGCGTAGCAAGTACTAGCCTTTACCCTTCGAGGAGGCAACTCAGGAGCTTTGCCAGTTCCATTTTCGTCCTTCAAAGAAACGCTTTTTAAAGCCAGATCAACATCATTGACATCGGTTCTCAGATTCAACAAAAGTTCTTTATAGATACCAATCAAAGCTGGCCGCATTACTTCATAAGGACAGTTTTCAATGGTATCTTTTATGAAGTCATATCCAACTGATTCAGGAGTAACAATCAACAACTTTGTCAACAATGTCAACATCATATATCTGAATCTGGGCACTTCACTATGATGGAAAACAAAAATCAAACATTGGAAAAAAATGGGCAAGTACTCTTGAGGGATTGAAGTCAAATCATTCTTTGCATCATAATTGGAGTCAACCTTGAGCTCATTTTGTCGTAACGCATACCAAATCCAATAAAGAGCTAAATCTTGTAATGACCTATGCAAAAAGCTCTTCTCAACCATTTGAGGAATGAGCAACCGTAAAGCAATGCTAATCGCATCGCTTAGCTTAACTAAGGGGGTATCAAACGTATCATTGTCGGCTTTAAACTGTGTGAATAAAATGATCTCTCCTAATATTGAATCATTAACTGACTTGGCATCACTATCCACAATACTGGTTATCAAATTTGCTTGATAATCAACAACACATCTCTCAAATAACAAGTCAGCGAAATCCTCCTCCTTGTGGCTGATTCCGTATACGAATTTACGCGACTCTGCGACAAATTTTTCAAAAATTGTTTTCAAGTACAAGTCAAACAGATAACACAATTCATAAAACCTATCAAAAATTGCAGTGTCGAGTGGTGGTTGACCATCGAGAGATTTGCCTGAGCATTTTTGCAAATGGTTGAAATGACGCATCGAAAACGACGAAGTGTATGCTCTTGTTCCCATGTAGATTATATTGGTAATAAAACCAGTTAATAACTTTCTAATCAAAAAATCCTCATCCTCTTGTATTTTTAAAAATGCAGATTCGGAATAGTTGACATTTGGTGGTTGGGGAGCACGATCATAGTTTCTAGCAAAACTATAAGCTCTTTTCAACACAAACACATACGCTGGTCGAGACACTGGGTTCTGTTGCAAATTAAACATCAAATTAACGTACGCACCCACAGCCATGGCCAAGAGTCTTGATGGGTACAACGTTGGTATTTTGCGCAAGCAAGTGGCCATCAATTCATTGACGTTGTACATTTTTATTTCAAAAAAGTTTTCCTTGTGGTCTAAATCAGTACTTGCGACATCGCTCAAGGTTAATGTTCCCAACAACTCACAACTTTTCAAAAATAACTCCTTTGGGTTCCCCTT
This sequence comes from Lodderomyces parapsilosis, assembly GCF_000182765.1. Classification (NCBI taxonomy): domain Eukaryota; kingdom Fungi; phylum Ascomycota; class Pichiomycetes; order Serinales; family Debaryomycetaceae; genus Lodderomyces; species Lodderomyces parapsilosis. Next base: position 586,248 of record NW_023503281.1, on the reverse strand, counting down.
TATTGCTAATATTTCGAATATTTTGAGAATTTTGTAGACACATGGTGCATCTCTGATCCCGGAACTAAAATCAAAATCCGATTCTATATAAGGGATGATGATACTAGGTATATCCCAACCAATTTCGTAAACCAAAGTGTCATTCAGTTGCAATACTTCCAAGAGGGATGCCATAAGTTGCTCCCTTTCATCATAAGTGTACCGAGAAGGGTCATGTAATTGAATATCTAGCAACGTGCTATATGACAAGTAATCTTTATCAGCTATAGCATCCTTTGCTCCGTTTTTCAAGCTTTCCAAGATTTTGTCAAACAGAATTGGCTCATTAATAGTTGACTCACTTTCTATATCTGAAGCGGCTGATATTGTGTCCACCTTCTCATCTGATTCGGAAGTCATTTTGGTATTGTAGTCGAAGAAGTGTGCCTTTTGATGAAAAGAAGTAGATTGTCTCAGTTTAACCTCTGACTTTTTGTTCCTTTTTTTTTTTGGATTCGCGGCGGAACTTTCAAAATTGAACAATCGACGGGTATAGCAATGACGACGAAATAACAATGTCATACATAAGAGAATCAGAGCCAGAAGACGATGGGGACTCCTCAGACTTGTCCTCCAGTTCATCTTCGAGCCTATCGTCAGATAGAGTGACCAACGCTCAAGAGATTAAGGGTGAAGAAGTGGAAACACGCATACCATTATCTACATCAGTTGTCTTGGACAAGCTTCCCGCTGGCCAACAGGAGCAATTAGGGAAAACATTTCAAGAATACGAGCAGAGACAAGACACCAGTGCGGATCCGATTCGAACGACGGCATCAGAAGAAACCGCAAAGATTAGTATTCGATTCCAGCCGATTGGATCAACAATTGCAATCAATCCAAAGGTGTTTAAAATCTCATCAACACAAACAATTGCCACTTTAAACAAATTCTTGTGTAAGAGGCTTAAGCAGACTCGTCTTTGTTTATACATTCAAAGCTCGTTTCTGCCGGCTCCTGAGGAGAGAATTGGTGACTTGTATAACTTGTTTAGGACAAAAGATGAGTTGATCATAAGTTACTGCAATTCCGTTGCCTTTGGGTAATGCAAATAGCTATAGCTTCTCTACGGATACATTTTGAAAGGCAAACATTTAATATAAAAAAATAAATCTAAACAAAAGAACTCTTCCATCAACCTTTGTAGATCAACAGAATAACAGGTGTATGAAAATTCATGGTATCAAAAAAAAAAAACAATAAACAAAAATAATACAGCATTCAAGGTGAACAATCATTTAGCATCAACGCTAAATGTTGGTATTCTCTCAGACCGAAACAAAGCAAAAGCAAAGCAAAGGTAACCGATCTCTGTGATACTAATTGAAACCAATTTTCAATACGAAACGAAACGACAAAAAAGTAAGGAATTCAAGTAAACAAGACTTTTTTCTTCAAGTGGACTTGTATTTTTGCTTAATAGAAAACAAACTTGGCATCACCAGAGTTGACAGTCACAGTACAACCATCAGATCCAGAACCATTGTATTTTCCATTTTCATACTTACAGTCACCATTGACGTCGTCACCTTCGATTTTGATGTTGTAGTTTGGTTTCTCAGTATTGTTTGGGTTTGGAATCAATGACAAGTAAGTCTTACCATTGGTAGTACCAGCACCGAGAACAACAGGGGCCCAGTTACCAACACCAGATCCAGATGATCCCCAAACACAACCATCTTCAACAGAGACACCAGCATTGTTGACATAGTATTGAGTAGAGGTCTTTCCACCTTTCCAATTGTAATAGTTGTCTGAGTCAACAACAGCAACAGGAGCAGATCCACCACCAGACAACAAAGTTGGGATATTCATGTTTTCAGAACCTGGGTAATCGGTTCTACAGATGGCAACATCCTTGGAAATTTGTGAATCGAATTGTACATTGTTGGAACCCCATGAACACAAGTAGTCTTCATCTTGGTTTGATCTGTACAATTTACCATTTTTACAGTACAATCCACCAACGGAGATACCATTGCTTGGTTGTTCTGATGGCCATTGGGTCTTTGACATACCAGCTTGACAAGCGTATGAACAGTAGTATCCGTCCTTACAGGTGGATGAAGTGTCACCATTTTGGTTCATGATGGTAGTCCAACCACCATTTAATCCTGACAACCAATCAACGGCAATAACACCTTGACCAGTAACAACGGAGTCACATGAATGGACACCATCCTCGAATTTTTCTGTTGGGTTAACAAAAGCCTTCAAGTCACCAGCAATTGAGGAACTACCAGTTGATGATGAACCAGTTTCGGATGAAGAGTTATCTTCTGATGATGAAGGAGAAGAAGATGATGATGAAGTGGAAACAGATGAAGATGTTTCATCTTGTTGGGTGGTCTCATCGGGAGAAGATGATGATGAAGTGACAGTTGATTGAGCTGAAGCTGAAGCTGAGGCTGAAGCAGTTGGACCAGTAACGGTGTTTCCACTTCCGTCAACATAAACAACCTTAGTGACAGCAGCTCTCTTTTCCTGTTGATGGTGGTGGTGTTGGTGTTGCAATGGGGCAGCTAAAGCAGATGCTGCAATAGTCAATAAACTCAAGACGGATGATTTCATTTTAATTCAAGCTTTTTTTAAAAATATAAACGATTGGTATAAGTTAGTTTTGTAAGTGAAACTCTTGTTAATAAGGAAAGACAATAGTTGGGTAAGTAAACGTTGTTGTAGTAGTGTTACTAACGGTGAACGTTCTTTAAAATGAGTGTGTAAATAAGCTTGATCGTTGGGATAAGGGGAAAAGAAAAAGAAGCAAAAGAGGAAAAACGGGCAAACTAAAAACATGAATCGTCGGGATTACCCTTAAATATATATTTATATGAAATTAGTAGGCAGTGCCCTTTCTTCTGTTTGTTTATTACTTGTCCCGATTTGAAAAAATTTTCACGCATTCCAACAATAATTCTATTGTTTATAGTTTGTTTGCCATTGCCTTTGCATTGTTTTTCTGTACGAAGGGATACTGCACTGATATCACACAAAACCATGAGTTGACATTGTTTTTGATTGATTTTTTTTTTTTTTTTTGATTTTTTTGGCGTCTATTCCTGTATAGAGATGAGCCTATTGTTATTATAAAAAATCGTTTTATTTACCAATTCGCCATAATTGGATAAATTGGTCCCAAGCTAGCCCTGTTTTTGTGTTGTCTCTGATAATATTTTTTTAATCTTTAAGGTTCAACTGTGCATAACACAATATCAGAGATCTTGGAATCTAGAATCGCTTGTGACATTGGGTAGCAAATTGTTTGCAGTTCATACTTCAATTATTATTGTTACCTGTAACCATGGAAACCAATAATAGGCCCCCCTCCCCACCTTGCTTTTTCTTTTTTTTCATGACAGGGAACTACGTTGCAACGGTCACTGACAAATAATGACGTAAATACAGCTCCCCTTCCCCCCCCCCCAGTAATGATCATTTGTCGGTTGCCTTTTGAATACAAAATGATTCACTATTGTTGAATTGCGAATAACTTGACTTAGCAACTAAAGGAGGCGACAACCGTAGGAATGCGACCCCCTATTTCTCACCGAGTGATCCACTCAAGTCCACGGTGAAACCAAATATATCACAGGATCTTCTTTTTCTCACTTTCAACAAGATAATAACCGATGTCCAAATAGTGAAAGCTTATTTTACAGGATGAGGACTTACTCTTTTTCTTGGAACTTCCCCTATTAGTCATTACTTGTCCGTTTTGGGCCGTTAATTGGGTAATTACATTAAATCAATTAATTAATTAATTGCAAAGAAAAGGTTTAAAAAAGAAAAGGTGGTGGGATAGGGTTAAATTGAAAACACTGAAACTGAACACAAAATAGGGCAATTGGTCGTGTGTTGCCATCTTTTTTCAAAATTAAAATTGTGACCACAATAAAATTCTCGTTTTTGTGTGGCTTTAACCAATTTTTGAATACCGGTACACACCCTATTGCAAATGAATTTACAACCATTGGCTCCCAGTCAAATTAACTTCATAAAAACTTGGCCAATTAGCAAATGGCTTAGAAGCCCATGTACTGGGTGGCTCCATTATCTGTTGTATTCGAATTGGCTTTTCAACGGTATTGACTGGCTTTTCTTTATACTCTTTGCGAGTGATATTTTAGTGCCGTTCATCGAAAAAGCTTTTATTCTCAATCAAAGTCCACCACACTAACTCCATAGTATGTACACCCGCCCTGCTACTTTTGCCACTGATCTGAATAAGGTGGTAGTTCTAGTCTTTCTTTTTTGAAACACTCTCTCTAGTAATTTGTGGTGTTTTGATTTTGTGGTTGCTCACAATGCACTTTTGAGCAGCAGTGCATACTTTAACCTATAGGAGAAATGTTATTGAAGTATGAGGTTTATCTTTCCACAAGTAACAAGAGAGTTTGTGCTACGAACCTATCACCAGAAAAACCGTTGGTGAGGTAACGAGTGGGGCAGAGTGCTTTGTTGGGAACAATAAAACAAATATAGGAAATAGTTATAGCCAATAAGTGGTGCAAGTGTAAGTGCAAACCGTAAATGCAGCCTATTGTCCTTTTGAGACAATTTGCAAAATGGCCAATCGGACGATTTGAAGAGTGTCTCTCATTCTCCACTTCCTACTGAGCAAACTAGAGAATATTCATATTTAGCTCGGATCTGGAAAGTCAGCGAGAGGCATGATTACAACGAAGAAGAATTTCTTTTCATCATGTGGTAAATCTGCTCATATTGTGTCTACGTATTTGATCCTCTCGCACCACAACTTTTAATCTGAGACATACATATATGTTCCCTGCACGACAAAGATTTAGTGCCACTTGAAAGTTGAAAAATTTTTTTTTTTTCACCAAATAAAAATTTTCATGAATCCAATGGTCTTTACTTTTGTACTTTATCGTATGTAGCCAATTAAGAATCAGTCTAAAGCTGATTTGACTTTATCTTTTTGTGCTCTATGGCCAACTGTTACATTTCTTGTTCAAGCTATGACCATGTTACGAATCTAGAATTTCTTGAAAATAGGGGGACAACAACAATTGAAAAAGCTTCTTCAGGTGTGCTTTTTACACAATTCTTCGTAAACGTGACTGTCACATTTTTTGCCGATGTCTTACACCACGGTTACAGTCACTCCTTGATGTTACTACTCAAACAACTTGAACGACGGCTGCTTGTTCTAGATTTGTCTCCTTCTAACGTCTATTCGTTTCTTTTTGTTATTGTTCTCGAAACTCCGCTTCGGAAAAATTCATAAACGAGAACGTTATGAAACTAAAAAACATCTCATTAGATTAAACCAAGAAAAGAGGTCCAACCTAGTTCAAAATGAATGACCTTGAGTAGTGTTTCTCTTTTACACGGTGTACATCGGGTATAATTTAACCGTTATGTCATATGGATTTACGACGTGCACACTATTTCCAAAGCCAACATATTTTTATGTAGCCATAAAAAGAAATTTAACTATTGTTCTTGTTTACTCCCCTCTTCTTCCACTCCAAAAAAAAGGGCAAGGCAAGAGTCTAGATCATTTCGATATTGATGGTGGTGTAGATTGAGATCATCTTTGCTGCATTTATTATTACATCAGTGTAAATGCAGTCAAAAACTTTGTGGAAAGGAGGGTGGCCACTTGTTCAATCAGTTGAAAGCTCTCACGTCAAAACTTACCCGTTCAGCCCCTATGCAAAGCACTGATTCAATAATCATGCAAATGGCTTAGTATTACGATGGCAAAAGAGGCTCAACATGCTCTCTTAGTGTGAGTCTTAGCCCCCTTTTCTTCTCTTAAACGAAGCACAATGGTAAACTACACATAAAATCCAAAATTAAACACACTGAATTAAACACCCACATATAATCAATCAATAAAAGGGTAAGTAGGTAATGTAAAACAAAACTGAAAAACTAATCACATGAAAAATGGTATCAAATAAAAAAAAAATGGGAAACCAAAACGAACTGAATAAAGAAATAAAATTAAAAAAGTAACGGAGGTGGCAGCGAATAGCAAACCAGTCTTTCAAATTCCAACACACACACCCCTCTCCCCCGCAATGAACCAAATCAAAAAGTCGGCAAAAGCATTCTTCTATACTGTACCTTCATCTTGTATACCCAAATTAAACCACGGATGGTTCAACGCATCCAATGCGGTAATTCGATCTCTAGGATTAATGACAAACAACTTCCGCAACAAGTCAATGAAAAACCACCAAAATGTAAAATTGCCAAAATTTATCAAATGTTTATTCTCCTCATAATTTTGATTTAATGAGTAATCAAAATTAATCTTTAATCCAATTCGAGAACTGATGAATAAATCGATTCTTGACAACTCTTCCACGGCGTCAATGAACTTTTGTGGGGTCGATGCAGTTGGGAACTGTAAAGTCAAAGAGTTGGCTACAGTTCTCTCCTCATCGAAAATAACAACATCATCATCATCATCAGAATCAGAATCATCAAGTTGTTCCAATTGGTGCACATTACGACGTCCGCGTTGATGATGATGACGACGTAAAGATGGGTCGTAACCAGCATCACTATGAAGACCCACAGCACGCACATTTCGTACAACTTCTTCTTCCTCATCATCATCATCATCCACCGACGACGACGATATAGATGTCGTACCCGAGGGTGAATCTTGTGCAGAGTTGTGCAACAAGTGGTCATCATCTGAAGACACACCGACATACTCATTGGTGAAGTACTCTAGTCCACATTCATTTTCATTCAACTTTGACAACTTTACCATCTCTTTATCGATCCTGTAACCGGCAATCTTTTCAATCATTGCCAAATGCTCTAAGTTGTCATGAGTTTTGAATAAGGGCTCACCGATAATTAGCTCAACAAGGATGCAGCCAATTGACCACATGTCACAAGGAAAAGACCAGCCAGTTCCCAATACAATTTCCGGAGCTCGATAATGACGAGTAGAAACAATCAGTGAATGGTACTCATCATCAAAAATAGCACTGCCAAAATCAATAACTTGTATCAATGGGTTTTTAAGTACTTTCGATGTCTTGGGCACCCTCTTGGTGTTGCTCTTTGGCGAGGCGGCAGTGGTGGCAAGGTTCATAAATGCACTCTTGATGGTGGAACTATACAATTGTTTTTTTGTAAACGAGTCATCGTGTAGCAATATATTCTCTGGTTTAAGATCAGTATGGATCAAATTCAAATCATGGAGAAAAGTGACGGATCTAATCAACTGCTTTGAAATTGCTTGGATGTGACTTCCAGGGAATGAAATGAATTTATTATTCTCCAAGAAATCATATAATGAAATCTTCAACAAATCAGTGACAATGCAAATGTGGCCACGATAGTCAAAGCATTCACGCAAATGGATACAATGGTTTTTGTTTGCGTTATCAAACTTTTTCAACGTTGATAATATCCTTAATTCAATCTTGGCTGCGTCTCTATATTTTTGGATGTTTCGTATAATCTTTATTGCCACTTGTTCTCTATTAACCTTGTCAAAGCATTGCACAACTTTTCCAAACGTTCCCTGTCCCAACAACTTGACAATAACAAATCGATTGGCAAAATTGTCGTTAATTTTAATGATGTAATGGCCATTTTCATCGTCGCATGGCGGTAGGTTATTCTGATGTGGTATGACGTTGGCTTTGATATTGCCCAACTTAGGTGTTTGCAAGATATAGTTATTGGGTAGCTTGTTGTAAAAGCATTTAACCTGAGGCAATTGAGGTAGTGAGCTAGTTCGCTGTTTTTTGGTTCTTGTGGATTTGTCAATTTCAAATTGATTCACATTGAATAGATTATAAGCTTCTTGTGCATCAGGGTTGATCAAAATTGAATCACTGTTATTTCTTCTGCCTCTAGGTACAATATCCTTCTCATCGATTATGATGATATCGTCATCGTACTCATCTTCTTCCTCTCCCGTAATGGCATTATCGCCACAAGTACCGTGATCACCACCACCACCAAAGCCATCAACTTCATCCAAATCGTCCAAAACAAAAGCATCTGTCTCACCGTCATCTAAAATAGCGTCATTCTCTTCAACCAGCAAGAAGGGATTACTAAATTTTGATTTTTTGGGTTGCATGTGTGGGCTAAATCCAACTGCAGAGTTACCATCATATCCAAAGTTTGAATTTTGAGCAAATGAACTGCTTGACGTGCCTTCAAATGGATGTCTTGGGTCATGTTGGCTAGATTGAGTAAACTGCGAAGGGTCATATTGTTGTTGTTGTTGTTGCTGATGATGTAAAAATTGCAGTTGTACGTGGTGTTGTTGTTGCTGACGGTGTTGCTCTTGTTGTTGCTGTTGCTCTTGTTGTTGCTGGATCAGCAGTTGGTACGAGGAATTGAGAGTTGCCGATTGCAGTGGGGCAAAATTCTCACTATAACCTCTTGGACGTTTCCTGTTGGTAAGGAGTGACATTTCTGATAGAGTGTATTGTGAAGAAAGACGAATCGACTGAGTATTCTCTCTGATTGAGAAAGGGGGTGCAAGGGGTCCGAAGCTTGGATGATTTAAACAAACGAAATCAAAAGAAAAGAATTGAACCACTCGTTGAAGTGTGTCTTTGTATTGCCAAAGATAGTAAGAGACGGACCTACTATCCCTCTAGATGTATATATATGGTTTTTGTTGTCACTGTATTATGATGGTTTGATTTTGCACGTTTGAGTCAAACAAGATAGAGAAAGAATTGATGATTTTTTTTTTAGAAATAAATTTGGTTGCCTGTGGGCAAGAAAGCTGATTCTCCCTTTTCCGCATACTAAAATAAAATAATAATAATAATAATAATAATAATAATAAAAGAAGAGAACGTTTTCACTCTTTGAAAAAACGTAGAGGTCAGATGGGGTAATGCAAAGTAAAGCTTTCCAGTGGTCAGCACACCCTCCACCGCACCTATGCCTTATACCATTATTTTTTCATCTTTGGCTTCTGAACGTTGTTACTTTGATAAGCTCTACTGATACCCACGTTGTTGTGCTTCATTTGATGCATTTAATATTTGTGTGCGTGTGTGTATGAAGCACAAAAAAAAAAGATAGAAAAAGGGCAATCCAAATTTTGATTTAGTAGATGAAGAAAGCGGAGAAACGCCGTTTTAGCTTTTACTTTGGTATTATGTCGTGTTTAGTCTTCCGAATCAGTTCAGCCATCGTGTTGGGAATTCTGAGGCTTTTGAAGCTATGTACACTGAGAGTGTCCACAAGGGCATTGTATATTATTTCCTTATCGGACTATCAGTGTCACCACTACACAATAACAGAGCTTATAAATTCTCCCTTGTATTTTGTAAAGGTATTTTTTTCACTTTTGTACAACACATTGAAACAAGGCTTATTCTACTCAACTGCCATTGCTCTCTGCTGTTCGTGAAAGTGGACAAACACAGACCTAATGGTTTATGCGTAAGAGAGCTCAAAGCGGCCTTGAGTAAATCTGCACCAGTTATTGGTGTTGTGACTAAGGAATGACAATAGCAAAGTCTCATTATGATAAAACAAAGTCGTGTAACCTTGTCACGAAATCAAAAAAAAAACGTAGAATGAGAAAAATGGAGTCACAAAAAAACATGAGACGACGAGAATGAAGGAGCAACGTGGGGATGTGTGCTCATCAAGCTCAAGATGAGAGTAAAGCTGATGAAGGCGTTTGGTTTGAGGTGGTGGCAAGCTGCTGAACCTACCTTGCTTTTCCAACTACTTTCCTCTTTACGACACTGCTAAATGGCTTCGAATGTTTGCTAATTCCAGCTTCGTATTTATGTAGCAACCCAATAATTTTGTAAATTTTACACGACTAGTATAAGTCGCCACAGTTAATAGGTGATGTGTGTGTGCTGCCAATTACTTCGCCAAGTTTACAACACCTCATCTTCATGTCACTGCTGAACTTGGAATTGCGCGATGTCTTTTAACAAGCCCCACAATCTTAGTGAATCAATGATGATTGTAAAGTTTGATAATCATTAGCAGCTTCTATAAATCATGGTCAACCTTACATTGTGACATAACGTGCTCTAAACTACTTTGTTTATAAGAGAGTTATAGAATATTAAGCCCCACAACGTATTCAAGTTACTTTCGAACCACAAAGCACTATTTCGGTCTAATTTCATGTAAATGGATGCAAATTGTAGTTGCAACATCATTCATAAAAAAAAAAAAAGAAAAGAAAAATTAACTCGATCTTGTAGCTTTGTTTTGCAACTGAAGGTGTTTCTAGTTTAATTTGAGTTGGAACACCGCCAATCTTATTTTATACCAAGTCTTGACTTCAGCCCCTCTATTTTGTTCATTTACATTAAAACGCAAATCAAAATCTTATTTTCAGTTTGCCTTTTGAAAAAAAGCCTTGAAATTCTAAAACGTCCTACTTTAGTATGGTTTTAGTAGTTTAAACGAGAGATCGACAAAATGTAACCTTTCTTTCTCTCAAGCATAAAAGTTTAACAACTTGTTATTGAACGTTACAGAGTCTGTGGATTGCATGGCTTGAAATTCTATACAAGTGAAAATTGTTTGTACGTTGGATTCAACGCACATTTCACATCCTCTACGTCTCGATGCAGGGAGACATTGAAAAAAGACCTTGCTAGTTTTCACCCCACCCCTCTTTTACCCTTTTGTTGAGTACGACTCCATTTGAAAAAGTACGAGACGGTATATAGGGTTGCTTATGAGATGACGAGGTCCAAAAAGTAAGCCTACACAAACGAAAGCAAACTTATCACACGGATTCTATGTACCCCACATTTATTAGATTTATTTGCTTCCCAGTGGTTGAATTCAACTTGCATTGAGGAGGTACTCATTCCAGTGAAGCATTGGGTTACTAGTAACTCATGGGGTGTGCTTTGGCACAGACCGGTTTCAATCTCTCCCCTCCTTTCGCTTTTAGTGGAACTCCAAGCGTTTCAAGTCTCAATTGTATTCCTCAATTCGCCTATTCTTGTCTTCTGTTTGAATTGCACCACGTTTCCATCGTCATGAAAATGTACAATGAAAAACGGCAAGAACAATGTCAAATTAATGTTCAATAGGAAATGTATGCTTACACAAACGCGGTGACTGAGGTATTAGAAACATTTGGTGCTTGACATTATACATTTTTCTTAGCTTTGGGTTTTTGTTTTTCCGTTTTTTTTTCTCTCTACTACTATCGCAATATCGTTTTGTGATACTTTTCTTTTTTTTTGTGCCTGGAAAAATGAAAAAAAACCAGGCCATATATTATTTTAGGTTTTTTCATCAACGGTTTTTTTTGTGTGTTTTGGAAGACCGGATTTCGCTTAAAAAAAGTTAAAACATATAGCTGGACGCGGAGTTACATACACCTGTTAAAGTGCACATGGACAGCTCACTCTCTTTGCCACCAGTCATATTCATTAGATTGCTATGTACAACTCTCTCTATAGTGATGGGTTTGTGTAAATGCACACAAAGCGAGCACATATACACACCTGCAGTTTTCCGCCATTCTTTACATCCCAGAACAATAGATGTAGTGTACCTTCTTCCAAAAAAGAGAAAAAAGAAAACATAACAAATGCTATTACCGAATGAGGCAAAAAGCAATGTGATTGGTTAACCCTTCGAACAAAAAGAAAAAAAAATGTGATGTGGTTTTTAAAGTTCGATGGGTTGGTTTCAAACACCCCCGGTTATTGATGCCCCTTTTGTTGCAAAATCGAAGTTTTTTAACAGCCATACGGAACCGATTATTAAACCATTGTGCATAAATCTGAGACAGTTTCTATTGAGTTTTATGTATGTGATGGAAAGACGGAAAAACAAAAACAGAAAGAAAAAAAAAATCAGCATAGAATAAACAATAATGATAATAATAATAATAATAATAATAATAACAATAATATTATTATCTATGGAAAAGTGAAAAGCTTCTTTGCTGTTACAAATGCAATAGATTATAAATTATTATAACTTCGTTTGTCTCTCTATATGTAAAATCTGAAACCAAAAGTCCGAAGACGAGTTGTATTTGCAACCAATTTACAAACCACAGACTACGCTATTGTAATATGGAGCTTGGTTATCACAAAACTTTCATTCTCTAGCCAATGATTACTGACTTTGTGTGAGCTGCTGTGTTCTGTTTTGTTTTTCGCTGAAGAACTTTTCTACTATTGATTAAAAACTATTCAAAGAAGTCGCTATAGAGAACCAGCTAGACCACAACGTAAAGACTGCTTTTGGGACATTCCTAATCGCAGATGTCACTCACCATTTATAATCATCTTCTTGTGAGTTTCAGACACTCATCAACTGGTCATAAGCTAGCCACACCCCACACTCCATTTGTATAATAGATTCAATGAAAGATAGAGTTATAAGGTTGCTGTCTTTTTGCTTTTGTATCTTGTAAAGGAAACAATTCAGCCGCTTTGCAGGAGTGTCGGTGTGTGTAATAGAGGTGGATGTATTTTTTTTCTTGTTCTTCTGTTGAGTATAAGTTTGTGTAATAAAATTGTCTTCTTGATGCCTTTTTTGATCTGTGTACACGACGACTTGCCACAAAAGAGCAGTGCGTATCTGCATATGATCACACTCAAATATTAGTATAACATTATAAGGTTTTCTTTTGTTACACTGTATTTTTTTTTTGGACTCTTTTGATTTGAATAAACTTTTGGTCTATCCTTCTCTCTCATTTGTAGCTTGTGAAGATATATATATAATAAATATCTTCAAAATATGAGCCCACGGATAAAAAGAAAAGGAAAAAGCATTTGAAACAATAGCTATGGAAGTATGGTTACGTTTCTTTTCTCTCTATTGTTTTTCAGAACAAAGAGAATATAAAAATATAAAAAAATAAAAAAAAAAAAAAAGAAATGCAAAAATAAAAAAAAAAATGTATGAATAAATGAAAGTTAGTTCAATATGTATCATCCTTATATGCTGATTCTCATCGACTTATGATATTAGTATTAAGCTTTTTTCCGTGGATCAATACGATATCTATGATGAACTAGATTCTAGTTCTCTTTGCCGCGATTCTATAATCAACATCGTCTGTGTCACGCTGTCTGTGACACGCTATCTGTGACAGTCCACAAAGAAAAATATTAAAGTTTGTATATATATAAAAGCATATCTCACTCGCCATCAAAACCGAGCACCCCCTTCAACCTTCCAACCCCCCTGATCTACAACATTCAAGGAATCGTTCCATAGTTTTTTATTATTTTCTTAGTAATTTTTTTTTACTTTCTATTGCCACTGTTCTTCCTAAACAAAAAAAAGAACAAAAGGTGTTTGATTTTGTTAACAACAAAAAAAACAATTAATTACAAAGATATTATTATTATTCAAATAATAATAATATTCCATTACATCATACGCAAAAACAGAATTTTCTTTTTCTCAACCATAATATAGCCCAAAAAAACTTTTGATTGTATTGGAGATTTGTAAAACAGCACTGGTAATTTACAAGTCGGAGAGAAGTATCGTCAACCACTTTCAATCATACAGGTTTTGTCCTCCACTACACCAACAAGTGATAAAGCTTTACTGTTCCACGCGTCATCTGCTGCATCAAGCATAGTCATTGCGAACATTACTATTAAACCCATTTTTACATCCCATTATTAAAAAGAACAAACTAGCACCAGCAAGCAATTGAATGATCAGACAGCTTACCAATCATAGACATATCTGCTAGCCATTTCCACCCATGACACAAATCCCCACACTGTCGCTACATCCGAATCAGCTGGTTCTGCGTACACTGTCACCTCTGTCGGTGCAGCCACCATCATTACCACTACAGCAGCCACAGCAACAACAACAGCAGCAACAACAGCAACAACAGCAACAACAGCACCCACATCGCCATGATCATGCACTACAACAGACTCAATCTGAGGTGCAGTTAGATGTACCTCACCCACCAGATCAACAGATGGACTACTTCCATCCACAAGCAGGCGATAGTACGCTTATACCGAATACACCAGTCCATCATCAACCCCCGGAACAAGACCTGTCCCAGTTAATATCTACAACTGGTAAACAACGACTACCTAGGAAGTACTTTTGCAAAACTTGTAATCAAGGCTTTACTAGAAAACACAATATGGTAAGCCATGAACTTATACACTCGTCTTTGAAACCCCATATTTGCAACGTTTGCCATTTGAAATTTAGGAGAATACATGATTTGAAACGTCATGAAAAACTTCATACTGGAGAAAAACCATATAGTTGTGATAGGTGTTCACGAAGGTTTGCCAGACCTGACGCATTAACGAGGCATCAGAACTCGACAAATGCATGTACAGTGAATGCAAATAGCAACAACAACAACAACTTTTGCAATAACAATTCCATGGGTAACATTCATAATGGTTACACAAATGGAGAATCCAGTTCACCCAACTTCAATCAAAATCCTGTTAATAACCAAACAAGACCACTTTCCCATTTACATTCGGGTAACAGTGTTGACAGCGGTGACGAAGTCCCTCAACGTCCGGCATTAGCGGTCAATCAACACGACGAACGAGATTCTTCAGCAGCGTCAAATTCAACTGGTGCATCCTCCAATTTTAGTTCCACAGGCAATGAACCTGCCACCAGTGGTGACTCTACAACAACCCACGATACAAACTGTATACCGACATTGAAAACAATTGGACTCGATCAGGAAAATTCGGACAATAAACAAAATACCAGAAGTCGCAGTAACCAAGAGTTTAGCACAAATCGTCATCAGCATATGACTGAACAACAACGAAGAACGCAAAGTCTTGACAACAAAACGTATCCAACTATACAGAAACACATCTTGCAGAAAGCTTCCAGTGGATCATCATCAGCATTTACACCAAACCCAATACATCCCCTCAGTTTCTACCCATTTCCTAACTTCAACAACCTCAACAGTAGTAACAATAGCAACCCCAACAATAATAATAACCATCACATGAATCAAATCTCATTACCGCCACTTTCAGTACCACATCAACCACTGCCTCAAGCTTCATTCATCCCCCAAATGACTCCACATTTTCCCCAGCAAAATTTCGATGGACTGCTACCAATTATCACAAAAGGCACTGGTGCTAGCTCCATCACCACCATCAGCGGTACACCCTATGGTGACGAAGTTCATCCGATACAGCGCAGTGATCTGACGAGTGTTTCCACTCTTGCACTGGCCAAAAGCTCGCCAGGTCTACCGGGGCTTACCCATATTGCTGCAACACCAATGAAGTTCCCACCCAATCCTACATCCATACTGAAAACAATCGTTGCCGGCAAATATTGGACATCAAACTTATCTCCAGGGAGGCCACCCAAATCAGGAAACATTACAGCTGGTGTAACTGGCGCTACTGGTGGGACGCCTATTTCAAACCCAACGCAAATTGGTAATTCTAACTGGGGTCCTTCGCAAAATCGCGGTGCTTTCATTTCATCTTTGCCTCCTCCTTCTCAATTGTTGAATTCAGCCTCATATTCTGGGACAAATAGAAATGTATCACAACAGCTGGAGCTAAAAGCAGATGGCTCATCTTCTCAATCAGCTCAAGATCATCATTTTGCACCCAGACCACGGGACTTGTAATGGATTGTGTACAAAGAATCCAGACATGAGATGTTAGAGTAAATTCAATTTGGAGTTAGGGTCTGAGTAGTAATACTGATGGGGAGTATCTATTTGACGATGCGAAAGTCTACAGGAACGTCGTTTATGGATCTTACTATATTTATTGACATACTCAGCGTGCTATTTTGCTGATATGCAAGCTCATCTCAACCAGTTTAGACCTGCCTGATGAAACCGTATTTGATTTGATAAGTAAAGAATTTAAACACAACTGTATCCACTACTCAAAACCATCAAACGCAATCCGCTTATAAAATTGGATCCAGAATGGTGCCATGTGCATGTTTTATCCCAAAGAAAACTTTGGTATTTCATTTCCTAGAACTTGTGAGAGCATTTTGTATAATTCTTTCGTGTATTTGTTTTCGTTTTATCCATTATTTATGAAGAGTGTAAGTAATATATAAGTGGACGTCTGAAAAGTAGAGTTGTAAAAAGTGGCCAATATTTCAAAGGAGCAAATGGTAGGGCGCACAAAATCAAACGGTAGCTTATAATATAATTGTGGCTCTTGGTCTTTGTCTTTTTCTTTTATAATTACATAAACCACACTTTGTAGTTTGAGAGGTTAGTAGCTCTGGATAAACATCCATTATCCATTTCTTTTTAAATGCCTGCTTACAAAAGCGAGTAACCTGGGATGTAATTCATCTTGTGGGTATATTTCAAGGAAAGGTAGTGTACCGTTACACAAATGGCTTATCTTTATCTGCATGATCATTTTGTGTGTGAGTAAGCTACATATCCTTTAGTAAGAGTACCCTTCTGAATGCTTTTGCAACTACCCAGTGAAACTGAGTCCAAACTAGTCAGCTTATGAGAAACATGGCTTAATGTTAAATTTATAGCAATACGGCGGCATAAGTACACCTATTTATACATTTTGATTTTGTTGTTCCCTATCTGTTTATTTCCTTATCCCCTTTTTGTTTCTTCCCTCCCTAAAACAATCCTAAAAAAAAATTAAACCCACATTTAAATTGATAGCAACAAAGTCATTCACCCTTTTTATCTTTTTTTTTTTTTAAAAAAAAAATCTGTTTAAGACTAGGTTTTCACTTCAGCAGCTGGATCTCAAAAAGAAGGGGCCTTATACCGCGTGAAACTTCTTCGGATATAGGTACTTCAATCAGGTTATAACTATTCTTTGCGAATGCTGGAAAGTACTAAAATTAAAGGAAAGGGTGGCGTGTCATCAATATCAAAAACGACAAGCTCCGGTGGTGCTAGTGGCGGTGCAAGTTCGATTGATGAAGACTGGTCTATAATTTCATCATCTTCCGATTTTGATGATGAGAGGTCAACTACGAGTTCCGATGGGAAACACAATACTGAGTCGGAAGATAAGTTGGGGTCGCTGAATATGGATGGGTCGTTATTCAAGGTGCCTAGTGTCATTCCTGGACTTGCTGATCAGGGTTCAATGCTGTCCAAGCATGGGTCAGAAGTGAGAGAAGGTGCTGTTGCGAATAATGAAGGCAGATGCACCAGAGACGACGTAAATGATGGCCACTCTCCTTTGTCATTGTCACTGGCTTCAAACCTGGAAGACTCTCGATCTGATGAACTGGCAAAATCTGTCAATGTCGGGTCAAAAATTAGGTTTTTTGAAAACATGAATCTGTTCAATGAGTCGATTAAACAGAAGTCAAGTGATTTTTATACCAATTACGCTAAAGACAAGATTGATCAGTTGAACAAATACGTCACTGAACAGAATAGGTCAGTTGGATTACATGATGATACAGAAGAGAGAAGTGATGAAGTAAAGGAATCACAAGCTGATTCTGCTAGCGCTCTTGCTGCAAGTTCTGATGATGTTGGCGCTGACTTGGAAAGTACTATCGAATTGCAAGCGGAATGCAAAGAAGAGGGTGATACAGCAGCAAATATGGAGTCAACTGCAGAACCCTCCATTTTGAAGGAGTCAGGGACCAAAGCGAAACCCACCTCGCCAATAAAAGTCAGATTAATCAATACTTTACAACAATTTTTGGATTCCCACTCGGAGTATCTTTGCTACTACCTTTTTGCCATAATTGTGGGACTAATACCAACTGTTTATGCTATTCACCACTTCGCCGTCAATAGAGAAACAAAGCCAGTCACTGCATATGAGAAGTTCAATCAATATTGGGATAGCTTTATTTACCAAGAAACACCAGTTACAAGTGGCAACTTTTTCCCATTCGGTCACAAGAAATTGAAAGTGAATAGATTTGTAAACTATGGCAAACAAGTTAGAGCTAGTTTAGCACCAAGGTTGCAATTTACACGTGAGTGGGCTAATAAAGCTGTGGAAGACGTGGGCCCTATTGCAAACAACTGGTTGATCAAAACTCAGAATGGCATCATGTTGGCGAATAAGAATATACATATGTGGTTTCATGAGACGAGCAGGTTCACAACAAATGAATATCATAATATAAAGGATTTTGCCACTCGTGGTAGCACCATGGCATCAATGTATGGAAGATTGGGTATGGACTACGCATCCCGAAATGGAAGGATCTTTGCTGGCAATTTATCCAAGTACACACGCACTTCAATTGATACGATGGATGATTGGTTACACGCTTCAAGTGTCGGAGCAGCTGTGTTTTATAAAACGTCTGCAAAAAGTTTCTCTAAGCACAAAAAGATCACATCAATAATTTTGAAAAGGTTTGGAAGAAAGTGTGCAAGGGTTGGAAAATATGGACTTCGGAGATCAAGTAGATATAGCCGCAGGGCTTTTAAGAAGCTTGTAAGGCTGTACCCTGGCTGGAGAAGGAAAGTGGAATCACAAGTCCTTGCTTGGTCAAAAAGAGGGGCACTATTTTGGTCAAAAGATTCTTTTTTTGGTAAACAAATCAAGAGCCTGTCAAGACTCGTCTTCAAGAAGTACACCGAATTCGCCAAAACTTTTCGTGGTGTTTGTGACGAGAATGGGTTGGAGGTGCTTTAATTCGGAAAGTGGCATTCAAAGCTGCATACAAGAATGCAAGTAGGTAACGTGATATCTGTCATGCTACCTATGGAACGGAATTTGTTGGTTAAGCAGGATTTAGGTTGGTTTAGTTTTAATTCACTGGTTTGCTTTTGCTATTTTGTTTTTTATATATATCCCGTACACTCAAGTATATGTTTTTTTAATTCAGGAGAAGTCGTGTGTATCGTACAACAATTGAATGCTCGTGGTGGTTGGTGTGTCTTAGAAAAAATTAAAACCTCTCTTTTCTTTTACTACTTCTGACGGAATTTTTCGCAAAAAAAAAAAAGGTTCGACATTTTGAAAGGCACTTTTTGCTTTATACAACAACAAAGTATACACAAGAACTAATATTTTTACAAATATGGGTATGTCTATTGTTCATCCTCTTTTGAGTTTGTCCTTGGCTACTAACTTAGACTAGGTATTCCCAAGTTTTTTAGATTTATATCAGAAAGATGGCCTTTGATTTCGCAGTTGGTTGATGAGAAGCAGATACCAGAATTTGACAACTTGTATCTCGATATGAACTCGATCTTGCATACGTGTACGCATTCGAACGACGGATCGATAACACGTATATCAGATGACCAGATGTATGCTGCCATATTCAACTATATTGATCATTTGTTTAGTATAATCAAACCCAAAAAGACATTTTATATGGCCATTGATGGGGTTGCACCTAGAGCCAAAATGAATCAGCAAAGAGCACGAAGATTTAGAACTGCGTATGAAGCTGAAATCAATTTGAAAAAAGCCATTGAAAATGGTGACGAGCTCCCAAAAGAAGATCCATTTGATTCTAATTCGATTACACCAGGTACGGAATTTATGGCCAAATTGACGGAGAATTTAAAATACTTTGTACATAAAAAGATCACTGAAGATTCCCGATGGGCAAATATTGAAATTGTTTTGAGCGGTCACGAAGTTCCCGGAGAAGGTGAACACAAGATTCAAGAGTTTATTAGAGCAGTTAGATCACAAGATGATTATGACCCAAATTTGAGACACTGTATTTATGGATTGGATGCTGATTTGATAATGTTGGGATTAGTAAGCCATGACCCCCATTTTGCCTTGTTACGAGAAGAAGTTACATTTGGGAACCGCAAGACTTCATCGGGTCCAAAAGATGTCACTGACCAAAAATTTTACCTTTTGCATTTGTCGTTGGTAAGAGAGTATTTGGAATTGGAGTTTAAAGAAGTTGAAGAGCAGGTTGATTTCGAGTATGATTTTGAAAAAGTTTTGGATGATTTTATTCTCATCATGTATGTCATAGGTAACGATTTTTTACCTCACTTGCCTGACTTGCATTTAAATAAAGGTGCATTCCCGTTGTTGTTATCTACTTTCAAGCAAAGTTTGCTTCAATCTGATGGGTATATCAATGAAGAAGGTAAAATCAATTTACGCCGGTTGAACATTTGGGTGCATCATTTATCGGAGTTTGAATTTGAAAATTTCGAAGAAAGAGAAGTTGACGTTGAATGGTTCAACAAGAAACTTGACGATGTTTCCATATCTGGAGAGAAGAAGAGGAAAAAGATTGGTAAGTTGTTGATTTTGAAAGAACAAAAAAAGTTGGTGGGTTATATTAAACCATGGCTTATGGAAGTGTCGAGCCAAACTGTCAACGATCTTATTCAATTGGCTAATGAAGACAAGTTGCCCACTTTGAAATTGAACAAGGAAGATGTGGAGAAAAATTTGGATTTCCTTAAACAATTTGCTTTGGAAGCTGGATTTTTAATTATTCATTCGAAATCAGATGATAGTTATGTGGCCAAATTGGATATTGATGGATTGTCACCAGCTGAATCAGAAGAAGATTACGATGAACGTATTAGCGAATTAAGGAAAACCGTCAAGTCGTATCAAGCGGCAAACTTGGTTGAAAGTCAAGATGTTCTTGGTGAGACAAAGGGGGTTTACGAGGAGAAATTTAAAACTTGGAAAAACAACTACTATGAAGAAAAGTTGCACTTCCCCATTGATGATAAGGAAAAGTTGATTGAAATGACTGAACATTACGTTGAAGGGTTGCAATGGGTTTTGTATTACTACTATCGTGGTTGTCCTTCGTGGAATTTCTATTACAAATACCACTATGCCCCAAGAATTTCCGATGTATCCCTTGGGTTGGAAGAATTGATCAAGAAGGGAGTTGATATAACATTTGAGAAATCAAAACCATTCAAACCATTTGAGCAATTGATGGCAGTGCTTCCTGCAAGATCCAAGAAATTAATGCCAGCTGCCTACTGGCCATTAATGACTGATGAAAAATCCCCCATTATTGATTTTTACCCTCATGAAGTTGACATTGATATGAATGGTAAAACGGCTTCCTGGGAAGCAGTTGTCTTGTTGGATTTTGTTGACGAAAAGAAGTTGCTTGATGCTTTAAAACCTATAGAATCAAAATTGACACCACAAGAAACAAAGAGAAACTCGTATGGACATAACATTAAATTCATCAACAATCCGCAAATCGACAAAGTTTACCCTTCACCTTTACCAGGGTTTTTCCACGATATTGAACACGACAAGTGTTACGAAACTGAGTTTGTTTTACCAGAGGTTGTTGAGCCCAAAATTGGCAAACTCGCGGAAGCACGTACAGGTACCGATTTACTGGCAGGGTTCCCAACTTTGAAATATGTCCCATTCACGTCTGAGTTGGCATTGAATGAAGTCAAGGTTTTCAATTTCTCATCCAAGTCGGAGACTATGATTTTGAATGTGGAAAATGTATGGTCTGATATGACTCTGCGTCAATTTGCTCAAAGCTTTGCTGGTAAATTGATTTATAGCAATTGGCCATTTTTAAGGGAATGTAAAGTGGTGAAAGTCGTTGATGGCGAATACAACTATGAATCAGTTAGAAACACCAAGGGGTTCAAGCATGTTGTTACAACTGACATGGATCCAGAGGAAAAAAGAAGTTATCGATCAACTTGTAATAACTTGGATTATTATTGGGATAAGACAAAGGGTGTAAAACTTGGACCTATTGAAGTTTTGGTCCATGTGAAAGCTGTCAATGGGTTGATAAGAAACCCCAATGGTGCGTACGTCAAGACGTACTCCAAAGACATTGAAGTGTACCCTTTGCAGTTAATTGTAAAGGATGTCACTCACAAGGATCAACGTTTCGCTACTAGACCTCCATTGCCAATCGAAGAGGAGTTTCCGGTGCACTCCCAAGTTATTTTCCTCGGAGATTTGGGCTATGGGGCTCCAGCGCAAGTTGTGGGCTACTCTGGTGACAAATTAAGTATCAGGGTCTCAAAAATATCATCTACGGCTGAACCAAACATTGGTAAAAGAAGGCAAAGTATAGAGGCTAAACAAATCAACTATGTTCCATCGTTTGATGTCAGCAAAAAGCTTGCTATCAATCCGCTCTTGTTGTCAAAAATTACAAGTCTGTACATGATACAAGATGGTAACAAAAAGATCAACATTGGATTAGAGTTGAAGTTTCAAAGCAAAAGACAAAAAGTTTTAGGGTATACCAAACAACTGGCTAATGGTAAATTTTGGGAGTTTTCCCCATTGGCAATCAACTTGATTCAATCTTACAGGCAGAAATTCCCCAAATTGTTTGCAAAACTATCTCAATTGAAAGGGTCAGATATTCCAAATTTGAAGGATGTGTCCGATGCAGATGAAATACAGGAAGTTAAAAAATGGTTGAAGGAGGTCAAGGCTGATTTGATTCCGGTTTCATTAGAGAGTCAATCATTCACCAAATTCAGTTTTGGTGCTATTGAGCAATACATGGAAAACTATATTTTGACTCAAGTACCCATGATCAACAAAGATATAAGGGGTGTTCCCAGAAATGCTATTCTCAATGCTAGCGAATCATACCAATTGTTAAGTGATCAAAAATTTGAGTTGGGAGATCGAGTCGAGTATGTACAGGATTTTGGAAAAGTGCCCAAAATGTCCAAGGGAACAGTTGTGTCGATAATCACTGTTGGCTCAAAAACCTCATTGGGTGTTATTTTTGATGTTCCTCAATTGAGTGGGAACAACATGAACGGTAAGCTTCAATCGAACCGTGGTCTTTTGTTGGATTCTTCGTTGGTGCTCAATTTAACTAATAGACAGTTTGTTTATCATTCCAGAGCTTCCAAGCAAAGAAAGCCAATGACCGAGGAGGAAAAAGTGGCTCGTATAAAAGCTTCTCAAGCAAAGAAGACGCATAAACCTCAGTCTCAGGGAGCAGCGCACACTGTGGAAAAGAAGACTGGCTCAGCCGCATCCAGCGAGAACGGTCAAACTAGTAGCAACCCAACAAAATCTAAAGGATCCAACGAGTTGTTATCCTTGTTGAGAAAGAAACTGTCGGACAAATCAGCGAACATAAAAGAATTTAAAGGGGTAGAAGCCGCCGACAAGGAAACACAAGATGAACAAAACCAAGCACACAATCCACAAGCAGCAAAGCAAATCTACAATCAAATATATTCAAACGTTATGAGTGAAGGAAGCTATCCAGTAAATGGCGGTCCTTATGTTCCAAATGCTCGCAATGGACCGCAATATGGTCAGCCCATTCCACCCCCTGCTCCTTATGGATTTCCGCCTGGCGCATATTATCAGCAACATCCATATCCAGTACCCCCTTCAGCTGCGTCTGCTTCACCGGCTGCACCACCCACTTTTCCACCACAGCAAAATCAGCTTCAGCAGCAAAGAAGTGGGTCTAATGGTGCTCCTGCTGCTACCCGGTCCAGCCAAGAAGGAAAACCTGAATCTAAAGAGCCCAATGCCATTGATCGGTTTTTGAATGCTACAAAGAAGTCCGATGTTGGTTCTGAGAAAGACCAAAAGAAAGACAATTGAGTACATTTTTCACAGTCTCATCTAAGATATAGATTTGTAAACTGTAATACTAAAGTGTTGAGCCACTTTGCTCTATATACAAGCTTTGATGCCAATTTTCTATTTACAGGAAACATAGCCGCCTCATTCACTTCAGACTACTTTGTTCTTCTTTCTTGACAACTTTAGTATTGCCATGACTATCTTTATCCCCTGGTAGATTAACCAACCCTAGCGAATCCCAATCACTCTTTTCCATCAACTGATTATCCATCCGGCACTTCAAATAGTCTTTGGCTAATATCCGACAGTTTGGAGCATTCTTATTCTCTGTGTATTTCATACATTTAAGGTACTTCATCATTTGCTCTTTGCATTCACCATCGTGGTCTAATGGGAACGACCCACGCTCGGGTGGAGTTGGTGTCCAAGTTCTGAAATTACCTCCTGATGAATGGTTGTTTGTTAGTAAAAAGTGATACGTATAGTGATATATTCGAAAGGCGTACCTGGTGCTCCTGTTGCCATTGTTGGATTATGAGTTGATGGTATGTCAGGAGATTTTCGGATTAGAAATTTTGAATAACTTGGTAGCTTGTATTGATGAATATTTTCAGTGTCCAAAAGTTTATAATAACGGCATTCACTTACACATGTATCCATGTGCATAGCGCTAGACAATTTAAATGTCATTGTGATTCATTATTACAGTCACGGCATTAATCAGTTTGGTATCAGGTATGAGTGAATTTGTGTTGAAATTTTGTATTGGGGCGCCGGGTACAACGGAATTACAGGTGAATAAAAGCCACAACCATCATTGGCTTTATTCGAAACTATGATAATTTAAACGAAAAGAATAAATATATTTATGAAGCAAATGAATGTAAGTTGAATCGAAATCCCTCAACAGAGGATGCTTACATCCTATTGTTGTATCATCATCAAATGGAAACACAAGGAGGTCATACTTGGGGATTGTTGGAAATCTGAAATAATGTTCAAATTCGTAGAATGTGTGACATCCGTGTTGGGAGGGTGTTTGTCAATATGGGCTGGTGGTATTTGATTACTAGTCAGTGATTTTAACGCAAGAAACCCATTTGGACAAGAATATAAGGTCGTTGCATTCAAAACCCTATGTTGAATAAGATTCACCTCAAAGTTGTTAACGCGAAGGCGGGAATAGACGCATTTAATCTATTGGCTTAATGTGGTTGATGTCGATGCACGAGCCATTGACAATACAGAATCAAGATAATACAAATAAGGTGATATCCACTTCTAACAATGGACTTTTAATTGTTGCTGCGCAGCAAGGGGGAGAGAGGGATAATGAGGTATTTCTTGCCGCGGGCTCTGGTTATGAGCCCTTAACGGACCGAAGGGCCATAATTTTTTATAATGGAGTTAAAGAGCCATGCTGAGGTATATTCAATTAAATCCGGACAAAGCTTTACCCGTCATCTGCTAATGACATGCCTCCGCGTATTGAACCCAAAAGCCCACGGGACATTTGCGTATATTTGATTAGCTTGGAAAACTGGAGAGATGCAGGTACAAACCTAACACTAGTGGTAGAAAAGTGGCACAAATAGTTTGGCATATTTTCAATAGAGTAAACAAGTTGTTTCTGTTGAAGTTATTGAGGGTTAGAACCGACTTTTCAGATACAGGGTGAAGGATATCGACAACTAACATTGCCACTTATAAACCGATTATATGGGAACATACGTTGAACGTTTTGCATAAACTCCGTGAACATTTACTTTCCTGTGCCGTTCGCAAAAGAATACCATTGTGCTTTTCAAAAACGTGGCTTTATTGAGCTCTTTGTTTTTAAACGGTTTCCACAGTTCTATTGCTATATCCGTATAAAGGCACATAGCCGACGCAACACGATCGTGTTCTGCCTAGAGTGTAATTGCAAATTTTGATTGTGGTTATGATACCATTTTGCACGGAACGGGTGGAAAGGTGAAATACTTCAGGGGAACTGCAGTTCTTAACCAGAGATTATAAATATTTGACCGGCTCCCTTGAGTAGCGCTTTTGAACTTGGAAGTTTTCAGCAACAGCTCCAACGAGAAAAAAAAAAAAAGACACTCAATTTAAGATGAAATTCATTACCATTGCTGCTATTGCTTCTATTGCTGCTGTTGCTAATACTGCTCCAGCTACCCCAACTGGTGTTGTTACTGTTTCCACCCAGTCATCAGTTCCGCTTTTCCAAGAGATCCAAGAGTTGGAGAAGGACGTCCAAACAATTGTTCAAGACGTTCAAGCTGTCGTCCCATTAGTTTTTGGTAGTGGTAATACCACTTACCCCGAGGACCTCAAGGAATTGATCTCAGCTATTTCCAAGTCTATTAAAGATGTTGAAGGATTAGTTGATGACATTACATCCGACCTTGGCGGTATTTTTGGCCTCAAAAATTAGAGGAGCTAATGTGGGGTGGTCGTCTTAGACCTTAGTATTTCGTGTATATGTTTTAATACGCGTTGATGTAAATTTAATTTAGTATTCTCTAAAACAGAACGAGGGAGTATCTGCGCTATATTATAAACGAAGTAGTGTATGCCTAAGACTTACTGTGACTCGTGGTGCTAGTCTCAAATGGTAAGCAGAGGAGAGCCATGTAACTTTAAAACACTGTCAGAGAAGTATCGCCTGTCGCTCTTTCGATATTCCCTTTAAATGATCGACGTTAGTGAAAGGTGGACGAAAAAGGATTGTCCCACAAAGTCTACCATTTGTAGTGTTCAAGAACCCTATGACAACCTTATGTACTATCGGGAAAACGCTCTTCCACGAAACGACAGCCAGTGTTGCACTTTTATTATCAAAATAACATCGTCTCTTAATTAACAAGTGCGTCGTGAATTGCTAGAC
Source organism: Lodderomyces parapsilosis (assembly GCF_000182765.1). Taxonomy (NCBI): domain Eukaryota; kingdom Fungi; phylum Ascomycota; class Pichiomycetes; order Serinales; family Debaryomycetaceae; genus Lodderomyces; species Lodderomyces parapsilosis. The sequence goes on along the minus strand of NW_023503281.1, from coordinate 559,857 downwards.
CTTTGATTGTGGCTGTCTCCACCAAAAGAAGCAGCAAATTTGTTATCAGCGAAGCGGCTAAAATAATAATCCTTTCAAAACCGTTGAAATAGGGGAATTAGCCGCCTAATTACACAAACCTGTAACGCCGGAAAAACTTGATATTTTTCGTCCTATCTAATTCACTTTGGAAACATCATAGCTATCGTGTGCTCTCTGACGTCGGAGTCTGTTTGGAAAAGAGCGCCCTGCAACAAAGCGTGAAGATGACAGGTTCTGAGCGATTGAGGCGTTGAATTCACCGTTTCTTTCAACTGTTCTTACCATGCAGAGTCAAACTCGGCTAACGATGCCGAAAGAATAATCTCAAGATGGAAAAATTACCATCCAAATTTGACCAGGTTACTCGCTTTCTATCTCCGTATCCCCATTGTTATTGTACCAAACACTGAGGCGTGCATTTTGCACTGTCACTGTCCTTTTTTGATGGCTTTTGTGGTGGGGCAAAACTTAATAAATGTGTGGCTTGCATGGGTTAAAGGTCGACGACGTCGGATAATAAAATTTCACACAATAAAAGCAACCGTATTCATCGTCTTATAGTACTTACACCATTGTTTACCTTACACCCACGTGTAATAAACTTTTTGCATTGTTTTATGCTGCTGTTAAGTCCGCACTTGACAATCAGCCTTGAGGTCAGAGCTTCACGCTGACATCTACGGATACTGGCTCAATATATAAGTGTCGGTAGAAATCTTCAACAAAGACATATTAGGATCATTTCATCAAACTTTCACATTCAATTGTACCACCACCATGAAATTTATTTCAGTTGCTACCTTTGCTACTCTTTTGGCTTTCACTACAACTGCATTTGGAAATGACGCTGCTGCTCCAACTGCTCCTGTTGTTGTTTCTCCATCTTCAATCCAACCAGTCTTTGGGCAAATTGCCTCCTTAATCAATGACGTTAGAGATCTCGTTCAAAACGCTGAAACGATTTACCCATTGATAGTTGGAGATAACTCTATCCCCGCTGAAATCAAAGAATTGATTACTGATATTACAAAGACTTCAAAGGATGTTGGAACCTTGGTCCATGATGTTTCAAAAGAGCTTAACAGTACTTTTGGTGTTCCCAATTGATCTAGTTTATATAAATACCATCTATAGCTTTCCAATTGCAGATTAAATATAAGAAACAAGTCCTCGTAGGCTTTTGTTTTTCAACATCAACAAAACAAATGTAGGCACCTCCTTTATTGTAAAACTGGGATTACTTTCACTTACGATACTTTTTCGTATCTCAAAGCTCGACCGGAGATTGCCGAATTGAGAGATAACAACCAACGAAACGCGGAAATTAAAGGGCTAGAGAGTTTTGGTGTTTGTCACAATAGACGAGAGGGCGGCAATATGAGTCAACTTTTTGGTTGTTGATGATGACGGAACAAATGTGTTGTTGTGATATACATTGGAGTACAAAACCATTTTTGTGCCACCGGGGAATTAGGTACTTTCACATCTGACCAGTTTCAATTCATGGTTTCTGATCTCAGAAGTTCACAGGATAATTATTCCTTCTGCTCATCTATCTTTCACCAATTGGACCCAGGGGTTTGAGGTTATCAAAGTTCTGACTCTGTCTCTATGAACCATTACAAAACCACCGGCAATGTGTGGCTTTGTTTGGAGAATAAGGCGGATAACGGTTGAAGGGTTTAAATGCTTCACCGCAAACAAACAAAAGCCATTTTGGAGAACAAAAAGAATGGATTAAAAACCGACATCGGAATAAAAGCGCCACGATTTGAGCTAAATAGTGGTATTGTTCAAACTATAGCAACGGTGGCGTTTGTTTTTAAACAATAAGAAATGAAAAGACTATGGGCGGAATTTTTCATTGAAGATTATACAACGAAAGCTGTTTTTCCAAAGCTTACGCCTCTGTTCATTTTCGTGCATTGTTTGTTAACGCCGCTTCTTCGTGAACACGATAATACTGTAAATGATGTCAATAATAGGACACCCGTGGAAAATTAGAAACACATAAACAGCTTCAAAAGTATAAATGGCTCATAAAATATCGAATCGTCGATAAACATTCCAACTTTGTCTAGTTCACCATATTTGAAATGAAATTTACTACCCTCGCTACCATTGCTAGTGTTTTTGCCGTTGCAACTGCTGCTCCTACACCAACCACTGTTGGATCATTCCCAACTGCCACGGTTACAGTCGCAGCCCACTCCATCTCACCTGTATTCACTGGTCTCTCAACCATCCAGGGAGACGTTGATGCTATTATCCAAGATGTACAAACTATCACTCCATTAATTATTGGTGATTCATCCATTCCTGCGGAAGTTGTTGAATTAGTTACCGCTCTTGGAAAATCGGCTCAGGATATCGCGGAAATTGTTGGAACCGTTTCAGGAGACCTCAATAGTATCATTGGTGCCGCAGCTGCCGCATAAAAGAATATCTGAAGTAATTGATTTATGTCAATTTATAATTCTCAATAAATTTTGTTATGCTTCTATAATATATCCTGAGCTCGCTATCAGATGGCACGTAAAAGAGATAGACAACTACACCACTCAATAAATGGGTGGCTCTATAGAGATCTCAGAGTAACGAAATTGGGTTTTATAATTTATTTGTAAGAGACAATCTAAACAACAATTCACTGGTTTCATATTTGGAAAAAAAGAAACGATGTCCAGCGACTTAGCGTAGAAAACGAGCTGACATATCTATGCGAGCTTTCCAAGACCGGCAGCAACTTCAGCAGCAATGATTTCTCCAATCTTAGCAATGTATTCCGAAACAGTCTCTCCTGCTTTCAATCCGTATTCGGCAGCAGTGGCAGCATCAATACCCAAGATTTTTAACAACTTGGCAAAATCTTCAGCTGAGCTTCCAATCTTTCCACTCAAGAGATCTGAGAGCGCTTGGTGTAATGCTTCAAGTGGGATAGCAGCAGATTGGATGATAGAAGACAAGTCTCTCTTTCCAAGACCGGCAGCAACTTCAGCAGCAATGATTTCTCCAATCTTAGCAATGTATTGCAAAACAGTCTCTCCTGCTTTCAATCCGTATTCGGCAGCAGTGGCAGCATCAATACCCAAGATTTTTAACAACTTGGCAAAATCTTCAGCTGAGCTTCCAATCTTTCCACTCAAGAGATCTGAAAGAGCTTGGTTCAAAGCTTCAAGTGGGATAGCAGCAGATTGGATAATAGAAGACAAGTCTCTCTTTCCAAGACCGGCAGCAACTTCAGCAGCAATGATTTCTCCAATCTTAGCAATGTATTGCAAAACAGTCTCTCCTGCTTTCAATCCGTATTCGGCAGCAGTGGCAGCATCAATACCCAAGATCTTTAACAACTTGGCAAAATCTTCAGCTGAGCTTCCAATCTTTCCACTCAAGAGATCTGAGAGAGCTTGGTTCAAAGCTTCAAGTGGGATAGCAGCAGATTGGATGATAGAAGACAAGTCTCTCTTTCCAAGTGGTAAACCCAAATCGGCACCAATCAACCTGGCAAATGTTTTGAAAACTTCAATAGTTGATTCACCCTCATAGAGACCCAACTTTGCAGCATAAGTGGCATTGATTCCCAAAACATTCAAAAATTCAGCATAACCTGAACCACTAGTAGACAAAGTTCCATTGGCCAATCCTCCTTCAGCTTCAAAGATGGTGTCTAATGGAATGCCTGAAATTTTAGTGCTTGTGTCTCTTGCCAATACCAAGGTGTCAGCATCGGTTGGATAAATTGCAGCGGCTTGAGTTGAAGCAGCAAAAGCAGCGACAAAGATAGAGGTATTGAACTTCATAGTATGGACTAGTTTGTTTGTTTTGAGTAGTTGATTTTTGGTTGATATAGATTAGGAAATCCATCCAATTTAAGAATCAAGGAAAATTCACTGGGTTTAAATATTCTTTCCAGCTTCATGAATGAGAGAAGAGCACAATGTAGAAGGATCCACATGGTAAGGTAGTTAACCACTAAACTTCACCATGAAGTTTCATTGTTTTTCGAAATAGCTTATTAACCCACCCCGCCCACAACGTGCTCTTTGCGCCATAGTTTCATTGTCGTGCACACATGCTTATGGCACACCTTCCACAATCACAATCGCAATCATAATCGTAATCATATTGACCTCGTGTCATCCTCACCACCATCACGGGTTCGGGAATGAAGCCACCACAATTGTTGAAAGCAGCAAAAGTGCATTGTCCTCCACCCAAAGGTATTTGTGCAACTAACTAAAAATGAATTTCATTGAAGTTGAGAAGCACAAGGTATCACACTCTTTTCCACAATCGGAATTGGTGAAGAAATGAAGGGGGTTGAAGAGATGGAGGCGCCATCAGTGGTATACAAACCATCTAAAATGTGAAATTTGAGTTTCGACAGCAAACTGAACAATGGGACAGTGCTTTAGCTGAGCATGCGGGATTTTACTTTTCCACTTGTGGATTCGTGGGACTATTTGGTTGGGGTTGTTTTTGAAACTAGTAATGAAATTTATGGGATCTTGCTTCTATACCACTGTTTGTCCAGCTTCTGCTCCCTTGTTAGTGCATGTCTACTTCAATCGTATTAATGGGTTGATATAACGGCTGATTCATTCTAGTTTACGAATGTGAAGTTCAGTGGCTTCACTTTGCAAACCAATTTCATCGTCAGCTACTGATGTTGTCCTTTGAATGAATGAAGCGTTTTCTACATTTTTTCTCCCTTCCTATTGTTAATTGTTTTGACATTGTATTTAACCCAACGAGCGTCATCACAATAAATGCAACAAACGCATATGAACAATAATATTTGCCAAAGCTTTGCTGTAAGGAATCACCTCATAGGTTAAATCTTAAACACATTGATGTCACCTATTGCAACTGAAGAGTCACACAAAGCCGTGTAATTATCGTAAATTACAATACTGAAGTCCGTTGGGTTTTCAACAGCAATGTGGCCACGACAATAGAGTTATAACCGTATAGCTATATACGAAAACCGCAATACTACTGATGGGACTCATATCAATCTTTGCTGGGCCCTTCTACTGTGGCGGAATAAAACTATCGAATCAAGAGCTTTCATGAAGTTTCCAAAAATAACCAAACATAAAACGTTTGTAATTAGAACGGAAGGGGAGAAATTTTTTCCAGAAAAGGTTCAGAGCCCTTGCACTAATTGTTTACAATTGAAAACTTTAAAAGAAGTAAGCTCTGTGGTTATTTGTGTACATTAAGTCTATAGCTCCCTTCCTCAATCACGTTAACTAGAGCCACGTTCTTGTAAGCTAAAGTCTATTGCTTCATAAAATCCAGCATTAAACAAGACAAGGGCGACTTATTTTTATCTTTTGGCATGTACCCATTATCAACGACGTTACTAATGCGCCTGTACCCAACTTCAAGTGGCAAAGTGAGGTCAGCGCTCAGATCACAATTTATAGGAGGGTTAATTTGCAACACAAAATGTCAAAAAGAAATGCAAATGCATAACACAAAACTAGCTAAGTGGTTGTGCCCACAATAATCCCCAGAATCCACACTTTTCTTTCTTTAATCCTTCCACGCGTTTGTTCCATTTGTACACTTGATGAGTGTCACAATGAATTAACAAGAGATAGCAATTATATAATGAAATTACTACTTTGAGAACTAATTTCAAAATGGTTAGATTCAAACCAGGTAGTGTGAAAGAAACAAAAACGTATTGTTTATACAACAATAAAGTTCTATATTGTATTCTTTGAGTAAGAAGCTGTGTATGCAAAGCCATAACAAAAGAATGAAAAATGTGGCTTTTGCAACGAAGTCTTTCTCGTAAACAACAAATGAGACTAGAATTGCTTAATTGTTGGAAATTTACGAATTCTATCGAAAGAGTCTTGTAACAGCTTTGTGAAATAGTAAGTGGCCAGCCACCCATGTGCTTGTAGCTGGAATTGAAGTAAGAAAAGAAAACGGGGTGATTTAAATTCCCATTGGTTTTGAAAAAGCGAAGATTTTCAATTGTGACTTGCTTGTGGTCCATCAAAAAATCCATTCTCTTGATCAGACTTTATGTTTAATTTCGTTTGAGACTTAAGGAAGTTGTACTTGATTATCAGTTCGATCTGATCTTATCTTTTGTTACATTTGCTCAAATATTGAAGCAAATATTAACATTACAATTCAACTATAAAGTTTATTGAATCTCCTGAAGGGCTTCAAAATCAAATGAGACAGCACTTTCGAGCAAACATATGAGCTGTATTTGGTGTATTTTTAGTGGGGCACTTACACTCTTCAGTGTCGCATCTCGTGGCGCGCCCAAATTTAACACGACACTTTGGTCCATGTCATCAAATATCAAATCAAAAGGTCGGCTGGTAGCAGCAAATTCCGCACCGGAATAAATGAACCCAAGCATAGTGCGATTTTCAAAATCGACAAGGCAAGAGAAAAAAAGAAATGAGAAAAAAAGTGGGGAAATAATTTTCAGCTGATCCTAGATGTTCCGAGAATTTAGCGCATGCAACAACAACAAAACTCTCTCTCTTACTAGGAAACATCACAATTCTGCATACTAGAGTAACCCCTCTTTTGCAATATATCAGGCTACTTGAGAGCAAGCAGTTGCGGAGAGTTTGTTTGAAATTTCTACAGAACCTCTGGAATGATGTGTACACACGTAACGTACATTTGATTTCGCTACAAGGGAAGTTTTGCACGGGATGTGGTGGAGAAAGGGCAAGCGAAACCGGGGCCCAAGTAAAATAATTTATTTTTCCCTCCTCCGTGACATCCATGCATCCGAAATACTAAAAAAAAAAATTACAAAAGAAATGTCGGATTTAAATTCACTTGACATAGATAAAAATGTCGCTCGGCTGGGAGAGGTGCTTATAACGCATGACGGTGAAAGAAGTGAAATATCGAGTCTAAAAACCTTTATTAGGCGTTTTGCTTTGGGTAAAAAGCGGTTGAATGGTTGAGGGCTGTTTGGATTAGGGTGCCTACCTACGATTGCAAAAGATGAGTGCGCTCTCATCAGCCTTACTATATCCAAGTCTCCATGTTGTTTTCAAAATCACGTGGAAAATGTGTGTTTACTTTTTTTTCTATTGTTTCTCGGTTAAACCTCGAAAAACGATTGGGTCGGCATTTGGGTCGCCGTTTTTTTCTCCCCCACATAAAAATATTGGCTTCGAGCGCGAAATTATAGATGCGACAAAAAAATAATATTTACTCGACCAATGCGACATTTATATTTGACATATTTGATGAATATAAGGTTTCATTGTGAAAAGATACATGAGATTTATTGGACCTCACAGTGTTGTTGCTGTGTGTGCATAAGCTGCCTTGCAAGTCTTACGTAAAGAAATTAACAGTGACGTTCAACTTTTCTTCATATATTCGAGTATAAGTTCACATGTGGGTCGACTAGTGATTGCAACTAGAATAACGGGACCAGACCGAGACTCGAAAGGCATACGTAGTGCTGGAACTGTCTCCTACATGAATCGTTGCCCCAGAGTGCATCGTTATAAGCGCAGTTGTTTGTACGTCGCGGCATCAGAACCCTAAAGTAGTAAAAGCGCATTGCAGTTTTCCCAAGTGCAGATTAATTGATCAATGAATATAAACATCATCCAACTCAAAAAAAAGTAGGCACGATCTTCATATTCTCATTGAAGTTGGGTTGGCTCCACTAAAATGCTACTGCTAAACTGTCTCAAATGCAACCAGTGGTGAAAAGCGAAGTCCTCCATCTCTCTCTTGTTGTAACATTCTTGTTTGCATTTGTCTTTGTATGATGCTGCAAAATACTCGTGCGACATTTTTGAGATTAAATATTTTTTTTCTTAATTTTTTTTTTTTTTTTTTTTTTCAATTTTTCCAAAAAACCCATCCAATCCAATCAACGAAAAACTAACCCCAAATTTCTTCTTTATCAACATTTGTTTTCTTTTACCTATATGGGTTTATAGAGATTTTTGCCACAGTATCTCCAAAAACACGTCCTTGGGCAGACTTTTATTCCATTATAATTTGAAAATATTGTCCTAAAGTTCCATTTTCTTATAGACAGGTCACTAAGCCTTTTATAAAAAAACACAGTACATCGCCTTACTCCTCCACATTTTCCATAGTCACTAGCTACTACATATTCCAAAAAATGTCGACTGAATTGAAAGCCAAAGAAATCTTCAATGATTTTGCAACTGTTGGTCAGAACCAAGAAAAGGTATTGACTTTGCCCGATTTTATTAATGTTTTGTCGCCATTCCAAACTGATATCCCCAAGTCAGCTTTCTCCCTTTTGTATTTAGTTGCTGACACTGAGAAGAAGGGTTTTGTCACCGAGGGTAATTGGTTGCACTTTATCAAGACTTTGACGTCAGCTGATGGTGAATACAAGTTATTGTATGAATTTTTGTCCTCAAGCGATAACGTCAATTCACAAATCACCTACCATCAATGTGTAGATATCTTGAACAAGATTAATTCATCAATTGACCCACTGTATCAACAAAAATTGATCAAGTTGAACTGGATCTATTTTCCTAAATTTTTTGAACCAAAGGGTGAAATTGGATTCAATGATTTTGTCACTTTGATCAGCTTCTTACCTGTAACTAAGTTGATTGGAAATTTTGAAATTGCTGCCAGTAAAAACAAGACCATCTCTGGTGATGATTTGGTTAGAATTTTAACAACTACTTTTAGCCATAAGTTGTCAGACAAGTTAAAGAAAAATTTACCAAACATTACTGGGTTCTTTGACAACCAAAAGGAGTACTCACTATCCAATGTCTTATTCATCTATGATACATTGAGCAAAGTCGACATGATTAACGAAGTTATTGTAAATACACCACCAACCACCAAGGACAAGAATGACATCATTATCAACAAAAAGGACTTGTACAACCACTTGAACGATCCGTTATTGAAATCAGCCAACTTTAGGCAAATTTCAAATTTGTCATTGGATTTGATTTATTACTTGATCAACCAAGAAAGTGATGATAACATCCCTCGTAAGCAAATGGTGTCATTTTTGAATCCAAACGTTAGTAACAATGTCAACTCGTTGGCCCCAATATTTGAACATGCGCAAAGTCGTTATTCAACTCATGAATCAAGCGACAATTTTTCTTTGTGGCCAATTTACGACTCATTGTACTCATTTTTCCTTGGTTCCATTGCTGGGTGTATCGGTGCTACCGCCGTTTACCCAATTGATTTAGTCAAAACAAGAATGCAGGCTCAAAAGCACAAGGCCTTGTACGATAACTCATTAGACTGTTTTAAGAAAATTTTGAGAAAGGAAGGTTTCAAAGGATTGTATTCCGGTTTAGCTGCTCAATTGGTTGGTGTTGCTCCAGAAAAGGCTATTAAATTGACAGTTAACGATTTGGTTCGTAAAATTGGTACCCAAGAAGATGGATCAATCACCATGAATTGGGAGATTTTGGCTGGTATGTCTGCTGGTGCTTGTCAGGTTATTTTCACCAATCCTTTGGAAATTGTCAAGATTAGATTGCAAATGCAAGGAAACACCAAAAACTTGACCAAGCCAGGTGAAATCCCAATTAAGCACATGAGCGCTAGTCAAATTGTTAGGCAATTGGGTCTTAGAGGTTTATACAAGGGTGCATCTGCATGTCTTTTAAGAGATGTGCCATTTTCAGCAATCTATTTCCCAACTTATGCCAATTTGAAAAAATACATGTTTGGTTTTGATCCATATGATAACACAAAGAAGCAGAAATTATCAACTTGGCAGTTGTTGGTATCTGGTGCTTTGGCCGGTGCCCCTGCTGCATTTTTCACCACTCCTGCCGATGTGATAAAGACTAGATTACAAGTTGTTGGGAAAAAGAATGATATCAAGTACAAAGGTATTCTTGACTGTGGTGCCTCAATTTTGAAACAAGAAGGGTTATCAGCATTCTTCAAGGGATCGTTGGCTAGAGTGTTTAGATCGTCGCCACAGTTTGGTTTTACTTTAGCCTCTTATGAGTTATTGCAAAGATGGTTCCCATTAACGCCACCAATCACGAGGGAATCCAACTTTAAGGCAATTAGTGGTTATCCAGGTGTTTACAACTTGACCAACGACCAAGTTTACAACTCACAAGAAAAAGGTGATAGATTAATTTATCTCAACAAGTCAGTCATTGACCCAAATGTTAGTAAAGAACAAGACACATTGATCAAGTTGCCTGCTGATTACACATACAAATCATATGATGCTATGACCTTGTTTATGGATATTGATTACAAATTCGGAAAGTTCGATTATAACTCCTATTTGAACTATATTCAAAAGAAGTAAAAAGTGTAAGATACACAGAATTTACACAAAAAACAATAGAGCAAGAAATCATAGATATGGAGGGAGTGCTTAAGTGATAGATGAAGAAAATAAGGTTTGTGAGTTGGTGGTAGTGAAAAAAAAAAGTTCCATGCTTTATTTGTGGCGGCCACTCTTATTTTATTTTTCGTTATTTTGGTCTCATCTAAAGCTTTTGCAACAATCTTTCAAATTGTTTTAATTCATAGAGTTTTATTTGTATTCAAACGAAATATACGTTAAAATGTTATTCAGTCCGATTCCAAGTGAACAAAACTTTGCAATATGCTCTCTAATTGGAAAAAAGTTTTTTCTTTCATTACAGCATCCCTCTACACAACGTCTCTATATGTAAAATGATTCAAAACGCGTATGTGTGTCGGCGGCATTTATAAATTGAAATCCCACGTGAGTTCGTCCATGCTTGACACCCATGTCTAATATGCGAAACAAACTGTAGTCTCTAAAGGGTCCATATTTGTATGTATCAAAGCTCAACTCCAACACGGCATACTTATCCTTGATTGCTCGAGATAGATTAACCACTTTGAATTTAGTACCAACGTCAAAAATCAAGTGGTTATTGATTATTTCAAATTGTTGAGAAGTGTTGTTACCATTGTTATATGTCATTATAAATTCAAATTCTTTTGTCCCAGGATCATAATACCGAATTTGAGCGCGGTTAATCACTATCCATTTTGTGGGCGATAATACGAAAAGCTTGCGAAGACCGACAAAGGGATGTCGTTCAATTCGTTTCTCCTTGTAGTTGATAACTAAAACCTCATCATTTGTTCTCACATAAATGAAATTGCCCGATAATTTAACCAGACAGGAGAGCAAACACATACCAGTGGTAAATAGTTTGAAATTCCGAAATTTCCGTGCGTTATAATCCCATTCGAAATAGACAATTTGACCATTGGTGGTTAAAGCAACAATGTGACCGCCCACAACATCGCAATCTTCAACCTTGTTCTCCGGGAAGTCAACTGCCCGGTAGACAAAGGCTGGCCGCTCACAATCGCGAGCTATCAAAAACGTCTCCAAACGATCTCTTATTAGATACTCAGGAGCACCGCTCTTTATTAGTTTATTCATTTCTTCAATACTGGTCGCAGAAGATTCGATAAATTCCATGCTATCAAGTCCAAACGACTGCCCAAGACTGTGGCCCTTTTTGCGTAACTTGCCGAATTGGACTTTGAGAAATTTCATCAACGGCAAGGTTAAATCTTCAAAAAATCGAAGTTTGGGATGAAAAACATGAAATTTTATCACATTACAATACTTTCTGCCGCTCAATCTATATCGTTGAAAAAGGTTAAGTCGGGCTCCAGAATCTTCGCTGCCGGCAAATATACGAGTGTTGACAGTAGCATACTCGTCCATCATGAAAAGCTTATCAGCTAATTCTCTTGTTAAATTCTGATAATCGCCACCTACATAGCAATAAAACGATTGTTCCGGGACTTGTAAACTTTCAAATGACGAAAACACAGCCATGTTGAGCACGCTCTCTTCTTTTATTGTCATTCTCGCCACAACAAAGTAACCCTCGTGATACGCCTCAATATGACCCTGTGGGGGTACCACGTGATTCTTTTCTACCTTTATCGTATTATGTCTGATTAGATCGACCATATCGTCTTTGTAATACACGTTCTTCAAATCAATAGTTCCAGTCTTCATATTGAGAAACGTCATATGATCCCAGTTGACACATTGAAATCTTTGATCAAGCTTATCCGGCGAAGGATATGGTTTTCCATTGGGGTTTGTAATCACCCCTTGTCCACGGCGCTTTTTCCTTGCAAGTTTCTCCTCCTTACTCTGTTCTTGTTTTTCTATTTGGTCAAAATGTTGATTACGCTTTTCAGCTTGTACTGCATTATTGTGGTATTTCTGCGACCCCTCTGCAACAGAGCGTACTGCCCCATTTGTTATCTTGAAGTATCTTCCTCGAGACTCATCAAAATAATAGCCTGGTATTTTTGCTGGTGGCATGGTTCAGTGACACCTTGGTGACGAGTAAGAAAAGGATTTTTTGTGAAATTTGAGCGGTTTTGTAACCATGGGGCGACGCTACCGGTTTGTTGCATTTTGAAACAGTCCTCTAGGCGTCCGAAGAAAGAGGACACCCTTGTCCCGCAGAAAACCTTAGAAGAAGCATGTAGTTATTTGGAATCGTTTGGTTGAATTTTGGTCTTCACCTGAAGACGTATGTATTAGAGTCCGTATAATCATTATTTATCTACAAAATAGGTTTTAAGGTAACTGTGATTCAACCCAAGTCAAATCATTAAACCGCTTGCTTTAGTCCACCCACATTTACTCGCACCCAGCTTCACTAGATCTTCCTAATCATCATCATCAAAATCCAAGTCATAGTCTTGATTAAATTTCCTCTCCATTTTGCTATAGCTCTTTTCATTAATCTTTCTCAACATTAACTCCTCAAAACCATTAGATCGATCAATTCCATCCCAAAAATAGCCAGCAGGTATGTCAAACCGATTCCGAGGATTGACACCCTTATTATACGTAAATCGTGACCGCAGTTTATCTTCAGATTCATTCTTCTCCAGTTCAACACTATCCTGGAAAATGTTTAAAGGGTCTTCGAAATTGGCATTGAGTTTTGGTTTGAATTCAATCGATTCCTGTTGCTGTTGATCTTGAGGTGATGTACGCACTTCTATTTGTTGCTTTTGCTCTTGTTTTTGTTGTTTCCGTCGTTCAAAGTCAAGCTTAGCTTCTTTAATATCTATTACTCTTCCTGAAGCGTCACGATATACTGTTTCCGATTGTTTGTGCGTCGTGGAGGGGGCCAGTGCCACTTCTTGATTTGTTGTGGATGATTTGACTAGCGATGTATTGTCTATTCGTTTGAATCCTTTGTTTTCTTTTACATTCTCCACCACGACGGGGCCTGATTCGTCATTGTCGTCAAGTTCGCTAAAGACGTCATGATTAGGTGTAGGTAGAAATTGTTTTGATTTGGATATCGTTATATTTGATGTTGGAATGGGAATGGTTTTCTTCTTTTTCCTTTTATCATTTCTTTCGGATTTATTAGCACCATCTAGGTACTTTGAAAGGTAATCTGCTCGAGACATGGTATTGAATAGCTGATTGTATGTAATTTTATTTGACTTGCTTTCTGTTTAAACATCTTTTCTCTTTTCGCTTTTTGAAGCATCAAACTCATAATTGCACACAAAACTTCTCTACTTTATATTACAGACACCTATTTGCTTTGCCTATTTATTTCATTATGTAATTGTGCCATAGTCTCACAAAGGTCCATGAATAGAGCATACTGAGATTTAATGACTTGAACAATACTAGCCAAACTTCCAAACCCTTCGCTGCAATTTCTTTCCAAACCATTTAGCACACTCTCCAACTCATTAATTGTCTCTTCGTAGATATTAAGCACTTCGTAATACTTTTTAATCTTTTTTATGAAAAATTCGTTCAACTGATATGAGCTTGATAACCTAGTTCCTGGAGTACTCAACTGAATTATTAGTTGCATAATGTTATTGATATCTTCAGTGATTTCATTATTCATATTTTTGAGGTCTTGTAGCTGATTGGTATCAAACTTGAGAGCTTGTTTTGTGGATAGTGATTTGTTTTGTAAATACGTTATATCTTTAGGAATGGTATTAATCAAGTCGTCATGCTTGGTCATATCTGAATTTAATGTAGTTGCAATTAGATGCTGAGTATTGATATAGGTGTCAAGTTGTTGTAACTCGTTCTTGATATTTGGCGGAAGATCGCCAACTCTTGTCATGGCAGATAATTGGGGTTCTGCATTTGATTGTTGTTGTTGTTGTTGTTGCTGCTGTTGCTGAGGTTGGCTCGTTGGCCCAAAAAGTCCACTAGCAACTGCAGGTTTATTTCCGAATAGCCCACCACTAGACTGGTTTGTATTAGAGCTAAAAAGACCCCCACTAGTTTGCGTACTTGTGTTGTTGTTGCCAAATAAACCACCACTTGATTGGCCTGTGTTGTTACCACCGCCTATGATACCTCCACTTGGCTGTGACGTAAATCCACTACCAAATAAGCCACCGGTTGTATTGCTTAGCTTACCAAATAATCCTCCACCCGTATTTGTATTCAGCGATCCCCCAAACAATCCCCCTCCAGTGGTGGGTTGCTGTTGATTTTGTTGAGCGAAGAGCCCGCCACCAGTTGGAGCCTGTTGCTGATTCAGTTGACCAAAAAGACCACCTCCGGTAGCTAACAGCTGCGGCTGTGATGGCCGTTGCTGTTGTTGATTTTGGGCATTGCCAAATAAACCACCCGACAGTGAAGGCTGTTGCTGTTGTTGTTGTTGGTTTGACTGGCCAAATAACCCGCCAGTCCCACCAGTAGTATTGCTTTGACCAAACAACCCCCCACCAGTACTTCCGGTAGGCTTACTACCAAACAATCCTCCTGATGTGTTCGGTTGTTGCTGAGGTTGTTGGGCATTAGATTGCCCAAATAAACCTCCACTTGGCGCAGAGCCTACAGATCCTGCCTTTGCTCCAAATAATCCGCCTCCAGTTGAATTTGTACTCCCAGACCCAAATCCACCAAATGATGGAGTTGTGGATGATGTTTGACCAAGCATTGATAAGTCAATTGTGTGCTCTGTTGGGTGTTTTGACTAACGAAGACGTTTTGATTAACAACTGATGGAATTTAGAACAATTTTTTTTTCTCTCTTCCTCTTTCTTTTTGCGAGCATTTTCTCTTTCGCAATATAACCAGGGATCTCAATCGCAGAGATATGTAGAAAGCACGTCTTCTTGCATCAAATGACATGACTAGTCTTCCCACAAATCTACTTGCAGCTATAACCAAAACTATCGAGGATGCATTTGAGAAAGTGAGAAAGGAAGACCACGAAACGATAGAGAGATTAAGAGAAGAAAATAATGCATTAAAAGAGACTATCCGACTACACCAAGAAGAAATTGGAACTTTGAAATCCAGGGTAAAAGAAGATGCAAGATCCAGCCAATTCTCGTCTCCTTCAAATAAGGGTCCAATACTACATATTTCCCCCAAGTCAACACAAGGGTCGCGCAAAGGAAGTGCAACCGACACCAACACGAAAACACCATCAATTGACAATATCTATCAGCTTCCAACTCAATATAGTGATACCGATGAGGAGGGGAATACTGTGGAAAAGACATCGTCTCCAGTAAAAATCAACTACGCACCACGGAAAGGGTCAATGAGTGGGAATGCATCATCAGGGTCCACCATTTTTGTTGGCAGCAAAATTGGTTCTGTCCAAGTGAAGCATCAATTGAGCCCAACTAGATATGAAAGCAAAGGCAACAGTAACGGCAACTTACACACACACTCACCACCTCGCAAGATAGCTCGTTACAAAAGTATCGAACTTAAAGAGGATGAAGGTGTTGATGAAAATACCCCACCTGCATTCCAGGGCAAGATGAACTCAAGTGAGGATGTCGAACAAATTGCAGATTCCCAGGAGGAAGACGAAGCAAACCACGTCATTAGCCAAACAGTAATTGCAGCAACACCTGAACCATCATTGCCACCACTAATTGAAATACCAAAGAACTTAACCCTGATTCAAACTCGACAGTACCTTTCTCGTTATTACGCCAATATACTCAAATCTGACCCCAATTTCAAAATAAACTTGCATCAAAACCCAATAAAGCAAATATCGTGGGATTTCAGTGATTTTATTGCCAACAAAAACTACAAACCAGACAATTTCACCCAATTCATCAAACGTAACTCGATAATGGATGCCAAAAAATTCAATCAATACAAACAATTTTACAATTTCAATCAAAGTCAACAAGATTTTGAAGATAAACTACTGCAAATATTTGACAAGTTTGAGTCTCCGCCGGGGTTTATGCAACTGGATTTCCCAAGTACGCAAGAATTGGACGAAAGGAAGCGGACTATACAAGAACGACAACTGAAAAGATTAGCGAGAAGGATAGCTAGTTGTGTGACGGTGGAAAATGGGGTTCAAATTGGGGAGTTTGTGTTTGGGCATGAAGTGTTAAATCAGTATGTTATACGGGGACGTTGGTATGTTGAAGGGAGTTAATGCCCCATCTTTCAGTTCTTTTTGAATCGTGTTTGTACATTATACTTAGAGTTTGTATTATAAGGTGGTACCTATATTGGAAACTTGCCATCATGGTGGAGAACTTCCTGTCCCTTGTGCAAGTTTTACGTTTTAGCCCCCTTACTAATCATAAGAATGAATAAGAAAGAGGGGGTTGATTTAAGCACGAAAAAGAAATATAGTGGTACGACGAAATACGAGGTGTTATTCTGGTAGGAATAAGGAATTGCAAAAGTTGTGTTTATCATTTGAATTGCGCATAGAGATCTTCAAGTAGGCAACTTGGTAGTAGGAGAAAGACTTTTATTTTCCAATTACTACACTATCCAAAGAAAACTACTGAATGATAATTCACGGAGTTGTTTACATGCAAGCCACTTCTCTAAATCTTTGTCAATATGTTCAGTGCCTCGACTCCCCTTCCACCCAGATATCAAAGCGTTTCTCGCTACCAGACCCCTTTCAACTCACTTTATTGGTTGGTTTGTGCATATGCACGTACTGCAATATGGTAAAACCAGACACGATTTCAAAATTTACACACACGTGTTGTCTTCAAATATTGAGTGCGGTTGAGCGTTCACTTACGAGGGTGTTTCTCAACACGTTCAACAGTGGATACAAAGAACTCGTTTTGCTTGTCGATGTGAAGAACTGTAGTGGTGAAAATTATTTTGTCTGTCAGGTACACACATAGGTTTAAATAGGAGAATTTACCGCGTTGCAGTATTTTAAATTTAATACAATTACTTGAATAGGATAGAGTAGAAAGAAAGAGACAAAAACGGCCATTGCACGTGACTGTCTATATAGTGTCCTGAAAATGAGGGGTGTACTATCTTTGTTTACCTTTTTTTTTTTCTGCTGTCCTTTACTTACCAAATTTTGTCTGTCTGATTGTGTAAAAAAGACTATTTCCTCTCCTTTCAATTATTATTTATATATACTATAGCAAAAGCTTGAGAGAATGTGAAACTTGAAACCATTGAAACTGAAATTATGTGATACCAGAGTAATATTTTTCGAAACTTCTAATTTTGTTCATCTGTCTGGAGCTAAAAATCTTTCTTAGATTTATAGTTGAAAAGGATCGAAACAGTGGGGAACACGCTCATCTTCTTCTCCACATCACGACGACTCAGTCCATACTTTTTTCTTTCGCTTGCCTCCCGCTGTCCTTCGTCTTTGTGATTTATCTCTTTTATAGTCTATGTTCCTCAATCGCACTGTTTAGGTATGAGTGTGTGCGTGTGTGTGCGTGTGACATTCTTTTCGGTTTTGAGACCCCTTCGTCAACCAAAAATTCTTGCGCCTGATCATGTTTGAATAAAACGTTCACAAAATTGGGATTTTCCTCATTTGCGTAACAACCAACACCAGTGAGGGAGAAACAATACGAACTGAAAGAAAAAAAATAGTAAAGAAAAAAGAAGGACAAGAGGAGAAGGAGGCCAAACAACAACCAGAACTCTTGTTGTTTGGCTGACAACTTTCTGAATTTGATTCAGCGGAGTTACCGTTTAATCAAAGCCATATTTTGCCTTTTTTTTTGGTGTGCGTATAGTACAGACAACAATGGAAAAAGAAAGAGAAGCCAAGGCGTAGGGGAGAGCCAAAATCTAGAACACCAACCTGACACTTGTCGCTGTTTGTTACCATGCAACTCCATATCGTAGAAGACCAAATGCTAATTACGATTCAGAGCATTCTACGAATGTGTGTGTGGTACTGGATGGTTTTTTACAAATGTATTTAGAGTTGATAGGGTTACAAAACGGAAGATACAAAATAATAATAGTTACCTAATAACAAAATGATTAGAAGATGCATCTATTCGGTGACGATGGAACCAAAGGGTAGGCTATTAGTAGAGAAACCATTCAGTGAACCAAACAGCTGTCTCGTATAGCAGTATAATAGATGCATGTTGATACCACCTTTCTTCACAGATGTTACCAGCAATTGAAGTAGAATGTTGAACTCCGTTCTTTAGAAGAAATGTTCGTATTTTTGTGTCTCTTGAAGGAGGAGTCTTGCCTCTTACAATAATAAATGTAAAAAGAAAACAACCTTCAAGGCAAACTGGAGACTAAAACAACATTGTTTTTTTTTTTCAAAGGACTGCACACATGGCTTGCAGTTTGTCTGATTGACGATATTAAATAACAAACACAAGCAGCAGGTCATTTGCTAACTACAGACACAGACTTTTGTATAAAGAGTAGAACTTTGATGTTGGCAGTTTATAAAACTTAGGGCAGCAACGCTTGTATTCTCAGGTTCCAGTAGGCGTCTATCACTCGAGTGTCTGGTACTTGTACAAGCTCTACAACATTTATATACTGATAGCAAACAATATTACCACTACTATTACTACCATTATGATCAATACCCTAAATGAGACGGCATGTTAGTAGTGTTGTTCTATACAAAAGGTAGTAATTGATGGGTATATACAGTACCCATTAAACCCAACCAAAAAGCTACAATTAACAAAAAAATAAAAATAAAAAAAAATTTAATATGTCTCTGTCTCTCTCTATAAATTGGATCAGCACAATTCCAAAAATTTCCAATTACACCCATTACAAACTTACTCACTCCCCTCCTTCCTTTCCCTTCTTTCTTTCTTACTTGTGAGTTTAAAAGGCTAAAGCATCTTATCATGTCATCGTCTCAACCACACCAACACACCCACAATCCACATAGTCTCTCCATCAACTCAATGACTTCAATAATTGAACCTACAACTCCACCAAATCACTCATTGTCTTCAAATAATAGTACCAATATAAATTCCCTACATTTCCCCCTGCACCAACAACAACAACCACTTCACCACCCCAAAACACCAGCTACATCCACAACTGCTTCCTCCAACTCATCATCTTCAACGGCAAATACTTCGTATATGCACAATCGCAGTTTATCGTCAAATGGGTCGTTTGCGAAATTTGGTACTCATCCTAATATAGGCAAATCAGTATTGTGGGATTCGTCAAACAAATTGAACCATAACTTAAATTTACCTAATTTCAACATTGACAATGAGGTAATATCGACTCCTTTAATTGTTCCTTCGTCAAATCAAGAGTCTGTTAGTTCTCAAACATCAACTCCATCGTCTCAAGTCTCCTCCTTTCAAAAATTATCACTAGACACTACCAACTATAACTCCACCACCACAACCAGTAATAACAAGCATATAAATATTAGCGGCGCCCCTCATAACAATGACGGTAACAGTATTGACGAAAATGCTACCCTCAATATCGTCAAAGATAACAAGGGCAATTACAAACTCGATACCAGCACTGACAATAAAGAAAATTTGTTGAGAAAATCGTACCATGGTAATGACATTGTTGTTGGAATTGGTTCGGAAAGTCTTATGAATGTTATTGGTGATGTTACATCCAACTCATCGGCATCAACACCACCATCATCAATAAATTATGCAGTTAATTCTGTTGTTGTACCACCTAAAATTGATAAAGAGTATCTCGTATCTATCAACAAGTTGCCGCTCATTCAATTGAAGCTGGAGATTCTAAAGCTTGCCAAAGATCAATATGGATGCCGGTTTTTGCAAAAAAAAATTGATGAGAATTTGATCCCCAGTTATCAAGTAAGGGCCGCCAACTTTGAGATTATATTTGATCAAGTGTATCCTTACATGTGTGAATTGATTGTTGACCCTTTCGGTAATTACTTGGTGCAAAAAATGATACCGTACTGTAGTGATGCCAACTTGGACTTGATGTTGGAAATTTTACAGTACAACCTTTGCCAAATATCCATCAACCAGCATGGAACAAGGGCATTACAAAAGATTATTGACAATTTGAACAGCACATCACAATTGAATTTGTTGATCAAGGGCTTGAAGCCATACATTATCGAGTTGATTAGAGATTTGAATGGGAACCACGTCATCCAAAAGATACTAAACAAGTACGAACCACCAAATTGCCAATTCATTTATGACTCCATAATTGAGGATTTATATACCGTTGCGACTCACAAGCATGGTTGCTGTGTACTACAGAAATGTCTTAATCACGTTACCCAACAACAATTGAATCAGTTTTCCAAAGCGATTTTGAAATTTGATAATTTCAAAATGTTGATTAATGACCAATTTGGAAACTATGTTTTACAGTATTTGATTTCCATCAACTCTATTGAAGTTAGTTGTGAAATGTTTCAAAATTTCTTCCAATTCGGTCTCACCAACTTGTGTAATTCAAAGTTTAGTTCGAATGTGGTGGAAAAGTTTATGAAGAATTGCTACAATAACGAAGTCGTCGATGTCGCTTTTGCGGATTTGAAATTTGAATTAATTTACAATATATTGGCTAATGATTTGAATGTATTGGTGAATGACCCATTTGGAAATTATGTCATCCAAACTATGCTTGATATCTTGATTAATCCGCAAATCAACTACCACAATGTGTCCAAAATTTCGTTGCTTTTGCCTAATAGAGACAGAGACCACATTGATCAGGATAGTGAGCCGAATATGCAGATTGCCATCATCAAGTATTGGTTTCAAAATTGCAAGATTGCATCCTCGTTTGGCAAACGTATTCAATCAAAGATTAATACCATTTTGAACAACAATGGCGCTACTCCTACTCCCTCCACATCATTCAGCAAAGTTGGCAAAAAGACTAGCCAAATGAATGCAAATGGCGAGTTTGTAATTAATGAACTACAATATCAATTCAAACCACAAAATTATCAAAACTTTGCCTCACATCAACAATCCCAAGAGTATCCACCGCAGCATGACCAACAACATATTCAGCACCAATATTTCCGCAATAGTTTGATGCCCATGAGAAACCAGAATGGAAGTACTCTGTCGGTTGATTACATCCAACCAATGGAGAATGGGTTACAAAGAAGAAACTATTCCATGCCAATAAACTTTTACTCATCGAAACCTTTTGCCAATGGCAACACCAACGTCAACAACAACAACAACAATGCATTTGGTACAAAAGAGATTGGCAACATGTACACTGCTGCAGCCAACAGCAATGTAATGAACCCCAACGCATCTGTATCTACAATTCACTCAAACAACTCCAGCAGTGGTGCGAATCCACCTCCTCCAAATTACTTGTCTAGTGGAGACAGTCAAGTCACCTTGAGAAATTATCCACCAGAGGATGTTGCTAATCGTTCAATTCACCAATATCTACCATACCCTCCCCCACCCATGAATAACGGGATTTATTACCCACCGCCACCGCCACCGCCACTGGGACCACCAGCACTGTCAGTACAAGTGCATGCTCAGATGGCGCCCCCCTTTTATACACCCATGAATGGTTCAAGTCATCAACATAGTTTGTCTGTTGGGTCTATCAATCAACCACAACAATGTTACCAGCAACCACAAAACGCTGGTCATTACACCACTACAAGTACAAGAAACACAACACCACCTACTAAGCAAGTTCCGCATTACCAACAAGGCTTGGCTGCCTCGCAAGTAAAGCAATATGCACTAAACGGTTTACAAGATTTACCATCACATCACTCGCATAATGTTTCTTGGTCGTCATCATCATCGAATCAAGGAGGAAGTGCATTTGGTACGCCAAGCTGGTAGTGGAGAAAGGGGCTAGAGGGGATGGTGGTAATGTGTGTCTGGAGGTGAAGCATATCCCGGTGGTTCTGCTTGTGCCTATCAAATCGGTTTAATGCAAATCTACACATACATACACTTCTTTGTCAATTTCGAATCTAGTCCAGTTACCTGATCACTATGTATCGCCATTTTAATGGTTGTTTCAAAATTTGCTTTTCCATTTAGTATTTTTTTGTTTGTATCTTTTCAAATTTTTGTTTTCATTTTATTGGCTCTACAGTTACTTTTATATATAAATACATACGATTATAGTTCAACGAAGAATTTGTTTGTTGTTGTTGTTGTTGTTGTTGTTGTTGTTGTTGTTGTTGTTGTTGTTGTTGTGTTGAAGATTCAAGTTTTCGCAATTCCGGTCGTTTGCGAAAAAGTTATCGGAGTTAACTCCTAACACGTATTTTTGTGTCGCGAAATTGCAACATAATTATAAAGAGACATAGAGCTTGGAAGATTGTTTTTCTTCGAGGTCGGTTCAGCATTGTGTAGACGAAGTTGGGTAGTTTGCCTCTATCAAATCCTGCAAGGCTTTTACGTACATATATTGAGTCCTCTTGTAAGACAATTTTTTTTGTTTCTTGTTCTTGGATTAGTCTTTTCTTTTGTTTTTGTTTACATTTTTTTCTTTTTTTTTTTTTTTTTGTTGATGTTGCAACGTAATTTTTGCAGTAATTAAAACCCAAAAATAACATTCTCGCCCTATGGAAAGGGTAATTTTTTTTCTTTTTTTTTCGCAGTAATTCCGGAAAGATAAAGTCCTGATAAGAGAGGTTTATCACAGTTGGTAGCACCGAGAAAAAAAAATAAAAAAGAGCTTCTCAATATCAATGACGTAATAGCTTATCTAAATTCGTACAAAATTGGACGAGATATCACGTGGCACATTACACATCATTGATGTACTGAGTCATTGAATCAATCAAAACATCAACAACACCATCTTGCGATCCTTCACCTAAATCATGTGTGGCACCATCGATAATCTTACTGTTTGGATTCCAGTATTCAGATGGGGTTGAATTTTTAAATCGAGAAATCAATGCAGTTTTATTGACCGAAGTGGGAACGAATTGATCATTGCCCGAGTATAGAACCAATAAGGGAACAGTTATTTTTCCAAACGTCTCTTTGAAATCGTCATCTGTTAAATAAGACGAAAAGAAATCATCATCACCACGTTTGCTTGTCAAGGAATGAAATCTGTAAGCAGTGATTGGGGTATTGAATACCAATCTTCTAAATTTCTCTGGTAGAATATGAGACTGTTTCCCCTGGGAAATGTAAACTTCGTCTACTTCTTTCAACAAAGCGTCCAATTCCTCTTCTTTCAAGTCGTTCGAAAATGCCTCTGAGTCGGATACCGAAGCTTGTAAAATCGCACCTTGAACTTTACTTGACTCAGGAGTGTGTTTCGCGTTATTAACATTGACCAAATAATGCAATGAATTTTGACATCCAGTTGAATGACCCATCAACACAATCTTGTTTCTCCTGCCACCTGTTTCAGATCGAAAATATTCTATTGCTTTGCGTATCTGTGTTGAGTCTCTTTCTAAACTACTTGTTCCAAACCCTAAATACGCCGATGAAAGCAAAACTTGCACTAAATTCCAACTTTCTCCATCGCTGGATCGAAATGTCGGCGTTGACTCGGCAAGAGCAGGTAAGTATGGCACGTTCAATAACCCATTGCCTAATCCACCAATGAATAAGATAATGTTTGGCGTAGTTTGTTTACTATAACCAGTGAATTCAAACGCAGTCAAGTTGAATCCATATGTATGGACAATTCCTTCCTGTGGGGGGACTTTACTCAATGACATATGTGTAGTTGGATCTAAATCGAATTGATGGAATAAAATGTGGGTGATGCAATGAAAGGGGTGATGTCTGAACACGGAATGAAATCGTAACGTCAATTGTTATTAATATTTATTGTTTCGATCGATCTGAAACAAAAAGGAGTCTGAAAATCTTTTGGTAAACACTTTCTCTTGCGGTAAAGTACATCTCTCTGCGGAAAGATTGGAACATCTCACCAAGCTTCCGATAACATACAACCCATCAATGGCGTGAATCGTAAGAAAGCCCGCTAGTTCCTAACTTTGATGATATAGGTAGTGCAAGTGTGACCATAAATAGAATGCGTTGTGAAAAAATAAGAATAGGACACGAACACGGGCGAAAAACCGCAGAATTGCAACATTTTTTAATCTCCAGATCAGAATATTGACTTTCATATCCACGAATGCATCCAAATTCACTGTCTCCAATGATGGAAAAGTTTGGATTTCACAAGGTGACCAATAGTCCTACTTCACCAAACCAAGCAAAGATTACTCACAACATATCAGATCGCCCTCATCTTCCTCCTCGCCATGAACCAGTGGAAGCATTTAGAAAACAGTTACGGGTTGCTAATGCCCCAGGTAATGACGTTGTAGTTGCCAATTGTGTTGCGGTGAGTCCAGGAGATTTTCCTCATCTTCCAGACAGAACGCCAGTCATCTTGGATGGCGTTTTCGTGTATTCGATAGCCAAGGACGAGCGTGTGAAACCTGGACACATCGGATTGGCCGGAAATATGAGATCATGGGGAAAATATTCATTCGATCAAATTGTCAATGTTGAAACATATGACATTTTTCAATCGGGACAGCAACAACAATACCTCGGTGCTATCGATCTTCTGATTGATTTTGTCAAAGCCAAGTCCAACTCTTCTGCTTTGAATCATGATGAATTGGTCAACATATTTCACCAAAAGTATGAAAATCAAATATTGCAACCTACACAAGTGATCTATATGGATTTCCACAATGTTTACTACACAGTCAAAGTGGAGCAAGTTCAAATTATTGACGTCAACACTAAAGACAATTTGCCAAGTTTCAAGGATTCCGGAGATATAAAAACGAAAGGAATTTTTATCAAGTCAACCGATGTCGTATTTTACCCTTATGAAGGATCAAAAATCAATATATCCAAAAGCAAGAGTTTGAAATCGAGAATATTTGGCGGTAATGGTGCTCATGAGACACGTCGTCATACAAGAAAGCAAATTATCAACCCAGATTTCAAATTAGAGGACTTGGGTATTGGTGGGTTGGACTCTGAGTTTCAGGATATTTTCCGTCGTGCTTTCAACTCGAGAATCTTACCACCCGAGATTGCAGAAAAGTTGGATTACAAACATTGTAAAGGGTTGTTATTGTATGGACCTCCAGGTACTGGTAAGACGTTGATTGCTCGAAAGTTGTCCAAAATGTTGAATGGTAAAGAACCAAAGATTGTTAATGGACCCGAAATGTTGAGTAAATACGTTGGTGCGTCTGAAGAAAATATTCGTAATTTGTTCAAGGACGCTGAAGCTGAATATAAACTTAAAGGTGAGGACTCGGACTTGCACGTTATTATTTTTGATGAATTAGATTCCGTTTTTAAACAGAGAGGTTCTGGAAAGAGTGACGGAACAGGGGTTGGTGACAATGTTGTGAATCAATTGTTGTCAAAGATGGATGGTGTTGATCAGTTGAACAATATTCTTGTCATTGGTATGACCAATAGACTCGACTTGATTGATACTGCATTGTTGAGACCTGGTAGATTTGAAATTCAGATTGAGATTGCTTTACCAGATGAAAAAGGTAGAAAGGATATCTTTATGATACATACAAAAAAGTTGAGAGAAAATGGCTTGTTAACTAAGGATGTCAATCTTGATGAATTGAGTATGTTGACGAAGAATTTCACTGGAGCTGAAATTGAAGGTCTTTGTAATTCAGCTAAGTCGTATGCAGTATCGCGCCACACCAAGAAAGGGTCGTTGGCTCAAATTGATCCTGAATCCATTAACAATATGCACATTACCAGAAATGATTTCCTTTTGGCTTTGAATGATATTCGTCCGGCTTTTGGTACTGATGAGGAAGATCTTGCCCAACAAGCACAACATGGAATCATCCAATTTAACCAAACAATCACAAATATCTTTGAAAAGGGTCAATCCATTATTGATGTGGTTAGATCTAGTGAGTCCGAAACATTGAGAAGTCTTTTGTTGTATGGTCCACCTGGAGTTGGTAAAACCGCCATTGCCACTACTTTGGCATTAAACAGTGATTTCCCTTTTATCAAGATGTTATCGGCCGAGACGTTGGTTGGTATGGGAGAGGCTAGAAAAATTCAGGAAATTGATAATGTTTTCAGAGATGTTCACAAGTCGCCATTGAATGTTTTGGTTATTGACAAAATTGAAAACATTATTAATTATAACCCTATTGGACCAAGATTCTCAAATGATGTTTTACAAGTGTTAAATGTGTACTTGACCAAGAAACCACCTAGAGGTAGGAGATTGTTAATCATAGGTACAACTTCCCAATACTCAGTCTTGAAACATATGAATCTTGTTGATAGTTTTAATGATGCTATTGCTGTTCCTCCTATCAGGACCATTGAAGAAGTGGGTAAAGTAATGGACAAGTTAGGATTTATGACACCAGACCAGAGACAAGACGTTTTACAGCAACTAGGACAATATGATATCAACATTGGAGTCAAGAGTTTGATTGATGTATTGATGGTTAGTAAATACGCAAGAGATAGCGTTGATGACGTTGTTAACAATATTGTGGAAAAGATGACCGCTTAGAAAGTCTGTACTATAGATATACTATGTGTAGTAAGTATCTAGAAAATTTATTAAATCAGGTTTAGGCTTTGGTATCATCTTTTGACTCTTTAGCATCCTTGGTTTCCTTTAACCATTTCAAATGTGGAATAAACACTTCTTCACATCGTTTGATATTGTTTTGCTCTTCGTCCTTGATGTACTGAAGATACTCTCCCATATATGTGGTGTCTTTAGTCAAAGAAACATCCTCATCAATGGCTTTTCCATTAGACCCATAATAGTTTGGACAAATACTTTCAGTGAAAAATTGCAACACGCGTAAATCAAAATCATAGCCAACATTTTCCTTAACACCAGCATACATACGTATATGCTCATCTGAATTTTCGTAAATAAGATCATGATTATCCACCAACCAATTCGGATAGAACTTAGGGTACGACAAGTGCATAAAAATAACGTCAACATTCTTCGAATCTGTTGATGCTTGAACTGGATCGTAATGGGCCAATGCTTTCGACTTAAAGGAATTTGTTGCTTTTGAATGGTAACCAGTCCACTGAAATTGTTTCAATGTCTGGTGCCATGGTTCATTCAACGCATGCGCTGCAGCAATAAAAGTCTCCTTGTCACCTTCCCCTGCTGAACCTTGAGTCAAGATTGGGTAGTAATAATTAGGACCAAACACATTGTAGTACAAACAAAGAAGTAATGTTTTCAAATGACTAGTTTTGTTGACCATAAACATTCCAGTCTCCGAAGTTGGATCGGGTAACGTTCCATCAAAATCGTGGAACCAGGAGTTTTCAAAAGTGTATTCTGACATTGGACGAAGGTTTTCCTTTCCTCCAGCTTGTTTGATATCGTATGCACTGTACCGAAGTTTGTTCTCCCTTACTTCAACACCAGCGATATCGTAATACATAGGATTGGTGGTTCTAGCCCAAGCATCAGGCCATAAAATCAAATTGTTTTTCTTGTACAAATCAGAAGTAAAAAGGTAGTCCACATTTTTCGTGGGAAAGTTGTCGGAGTCCAAATACAACACATTTTCGAACCTTGAACTTAATAATGCCAACATTTTGTATTGATATCCTCCGATGTTGAATCTCGTTAGCAAATCTTGAGCCAAGTTTTTATCAAACACGTTACACCTGGCATTGTACGTTCTTAATATGTGTTCACAAAAGTTCTTTTCATAATCGTCCTCCGTTGCAAGAAATAATTCAATTGGTAATTGGGCACCCGTGGCACGTAATTGTTTTATAACAAGGTACGACAACCAGCTATATCTGCCTCCACCAACTAACACATAGCCTGACGACCCTTCATAAATATTCCAATCTGGATCACTGGGAACCATTTTACCAAATGTGACAACTCCCTCATTGAGAAGCTGTGGTATGCGTTCATTCACGTACATCGTGTGACTGGCCTTCATCTCGTCAAAAGTCTTTTCGGATATATCCAACACGTTCTCAAGATACTCTTTATTGAACAAAAACGAATCACTAGTGGAAAAAAGCTCCTTGGCTTTTTGATCTTTTTCCTTGTACCTATCCTTAATTGATGGTTGATTTATCTGGTATCTTTCGAGATCCTCAAAAAATATGGTATAATCATCAATCTTTGGGTTTTTGGGTTTCAGTTTCGAGTTCGCTTTCGTTGAATCAGACTGTTGTTTGGAACTGTCTTGCTGGTTTGGAGTCTGAGGAATATCCTTCCCAGGAGAAGGCTGTTTATGGTTGTTACTTGCGGGCTTTTTATTCAATGATTCATCAAGTATTCGTTGCAAGTCCTGATTGCTGAAGTTGTTGGTAGTGAGAAAGTGTAACCCAACTAGTGCAACAACTATCAAGAGGAAGAGCCTTAACCTGTGCTTCGATATCATTAGGAAGGGGGGAAACAAGTGGCTTAGGTAGATAGGATCTAATTATAGATTATATTGTTTTGGTCAAGAATTTTTTTCTTTTTCAAATTCTTCAGGTTTAGATTTTGAACCCCCTTGAAATTGAACGTATGGAAATATACGACGGTACATCAGCCGTGCCATCGTTACACTAGTTTTGAACGTGATCTGGTGTCTTTACGAAATAGACTGGATTATTCAGTATCCTATTAATCCGCTTTCTCTGGCTTCTACGTAAGTTGAGCTTAGGCAGAGGATGTTGTGTGTCGCATAATGTTACTGTAACGTCCACACGAAGTCTTGTCTGTACCATCTCAATACTTGAAAGATCCCTGATAACAACTTGCGTGTACCGCAATGTCTAGATAACGCTCAAAACAAGGAGTTGCCACTATCCTTCGATTGTATTGCATCCATGGCGGTTTGGTTTCCTCGTTACACAAAGTTGAATTAAAAGAAAAGAAAAGCAAAGCTAGATCTTCAACAATGAGTAAAGCAAAAGCAATCACAATATACAATATCATCCTTTCGATCTGTTTCTTTTCACCGCTATCTACACTCCCTTTTTCCTATTCCCTTTATGATCAGACAAGCAAAAAAAATGACAAATAACTCAAAGCTCCTTAATGCTGTTAAAACATCATCCTTTACTGATCACATTGCTCCTGATAATAGGATACCCACCATTGAAGTTGCCTTGGAGAATGAAAATAAAATTACCAACAAACCAAGAAACTTGTTAAGTGGAGGGTTTTCTTGGGTGTTGCCTACTCCTAGAGATAAGTACGAATTCTTAATTGCTAATCCCAAAGCATTGAAAGATTTGGGACTAGATCCCGCGGAAGTGGAAGACCCCATTTTCCGGAAAATTATCAGTGGCGAATTTTATGAGGATAGAAAGAGTTTTTTGGATAAAGGTTTTCCCATGCCATATGCACAAGCATACGCTGGATGGCAATTTGGACAGTTTGCAGGACAGTTGGGAGATGGGAGGGTTGTCAATTTGTTTGAGATAGACAAGACAAAGAAAGAAAATCTAAATAGACACAAATACGAGCTTCAACTCAAAGGTGCTGGTCTTACCCCATATTCAAGGTTTGCTGATGGAAAAGCAGTCTTAAGATCCTCGATTCGTGAATATATTATATCAGAGCATTTGAATGCTATTGGAATACCTACGACTAGAGCTCTTTCATTGACTTATTTACCTACAACCCTAGCACAACGACATGCTGCTGAAAGATGTGCAATTGTGGCACGATTTGCAGAAAGCTGGGTAAGATTAGGATCATTTGACTTATATCGGTATAGAGGTGACCGCGAGGGTGTGCGCAAGTTGTCGGATTATGTAATTTCGGAGTTGTTCACCATAGATGGTAACAAGTTTCAAAACTTTGAACGTATTAGTAAGTTGAGGCCGGATTTGACCAAGCTAAAGGATGAGTCGCTTACCGATTATGACAAAATGTATTATGAGACAATTATCAGAAATGCTGAGACTACCGCAATTTGTCAATGTTATGGGTTTTTAAATGGGGTTTTGAATACTGACAATACGTCTATACTAGGACTTACCATAGATTTTGGACCATTTTCCATCATGGATAAATATGATCCAAATTATACGCCCAACTCAGAAGACCATGAGTCTAGATATGGGTATAGAAATGTGCCAACAGCAATATGGTGGAATTTGACGCGTTTAGGGGAGGATTTGGCCGAATTGATAGGAGCAGGGCAAAAGTTGTTGGACAATCCTGAGTTTAAAGAGGGTGTGAAGGAGGAATGGGAAGAAGACATTATATCTAGGGCAACAAGGATTATAGAAATGGGTGGTGAAATATACCAATATGCCTACACCAAGAAATACGTTGAAACATTTTTCAAAAGATTGGGATTGGCTCAAGAGCTAATCGACGACAAGAATCCGGATGCACAGAATGTTCAATTACTAGTGCCAATGTTGGAAGCGTTGGAGAAATTACAAACCGATTTCAATTTGTTCTTTTTGAAGCTACAGAATGTCGATTTCAATTCATCTTATGAAGAAATAGCTGAGCTGCTTTTGGAACGATATGATCCAAATACCAACAGAAACCACAAAGAGGATATTGCTAAACAAGTGATTGACTGGCTCAAGATATACCATGGGTTAAAGAAAAATTCAGCTGAATTCCATGATGTTTCAAATGCTGCACATTATAACCCCAGATTTTTACCTAGAAACTGGATTCTCGATCAAGTAATTGACAAGGTATCGGAATCAAGGGGCCAAGATATCAGTTATTTGCAAAAATTACAAGATATGAGCTCCAACCCATTCAATGATCAGCTTTGGGGTGATGAATTGAAGAATGTTGAGGAGTCATGGATATTACAAGGAGAGAAGGGAGACGAATATTCTATGTTGCAGTGCAGCTGCTCGAGTTAGAAAGGACATCATTGTAGGTATAGTCCTGAGCTGGATCTTTTATAGAGTTCAATCCAGAATTTTACAAGTTCTTCTGGATCGATATGTAGGATGCGATATAGTTTTGCAAGGTAGCTTTGTCATGACCCTTTGTTACTCATTTTATATATGCTATCTTTGCGTGATGAAATTTTGTAGGTTATTGTCGTTGCAACCACAAAAGTAAAACCACAAGACGCGTCGTGCTTTTCAAACTATGGAAATAAAGAAAAAATAAAAAATAAAAAATCTACAATACGGCATGCGTTGATGATGCTACACAAAATCAAGAAACAAAATTAAACATAACGTGGTGAGGTAATTGGAGAATGTTTGAAGTAGAGTTAGAACTATGTGATTTTAATTAGATTCCGTAAGCACGCAGT
Organism: Lodderomyces parapsilosis; assembly: GCF_000182765.1. NCBI lineage: Eukaryota > Fungi > Ascomycota > Pichiomycetes > Serinales > Debaryomycetaceae > Lodderomyces > Lodderomyces parapsilosis. The sequence continues at coordinate 528,331 of NW_023503281.1, read as the reverse complement.
AATCCCTGGCTGTTAAGAAGCGGCGAAAACCCCATTCGCTATGTAGAAATAGAGACACCTTGGCTTGTGCTACCTCTCTTTTCTCTCTGTCTTTCTGTCTCTCTCTGAAAGGAGATCATTAAACAACCTAATTTAGTTACACAGAGAGAAGATTAAAAGAATTCCAAAAGTAAAATTTGTTAGAAAAAAAACAAACCTGAAGAACGAAAAAAAAAAAGGTGTAAAGATTTTGGCAACACAATTGGCAAACCCATCACCAGGGAAGAAGTTGTGTTTTTGGATTTACAGTACAACAACCATCGATTGAAGGGATATAGATAGTCAATATATCAAGTTCCTGGTGTGCTTTATTAATCTACTGCTTTGTTTATATCAAACTACAATGAGTGAAAAGGATCTATCGCACCACTACAAGGTCTTGAAACAGTTTCTTGATATTTCTGATGACCAACAAACCAGATCTAAATCAACCTCATCCAGGGCCCAGAGAGCTAGGGAAAAGTTGCTAAAACTTTCAGCTGCCCAGTTCAAAGAGTTGAGTACAGATGTTTATGATGAGTTGAAACGTAGGATTGATGAAAGCAGAGGAGAACCAGATTACTTGTTGCCTAAATCATCATTCCATCCTAAGAGAAACCAAGCCAGACAAAAGTTGGCATCTTTGCCGCAAACTAGATTTAAGGATTTGGTGGCTGACATTTCGTACGAAATTGAGAGAAGAGATCTCCACATAGAACAAAAGGAGTCAGCTGAACCACGTCGCTCTTCTTTGACATCTAGTCATGCTTTGAATGCTCATGGCTCACATGAACGCAAGGCTTCCCAAGCATCTTCTCACATTTCCCATGGAACAAATGGTCATCACAGTCGTCTGACGTCACATCATAACCTCCCCACTCATGAAGATCACATGAAACACGACGAGCATAACGATCGCTCGGTGGATCAAGTCGCTTCAAACAAGAGCCTCGGCATACCAGAAGCAGAAGCCTCCAAGCAATCCATTGGCATCCAACAGTCTACAGTGGTTCCCACCAAAGCCAACCTCACTTGGTCGAGTGATGAAGAAGATAATGGAAACGAAAGAAGTGACGAAAAGGGAGAAGCCTCTCACCTGCAAAGGCTGCTCAATGGTGGTCGTACTGTGCAAAAAGACTTGGAGTTTGATAAGAGTAAAATTTTGGAATTGGAGAAGGAATTAGATGCCTACAAGAAGCAATTAAGCAATGTTGAAAAGCAGAAGGAAATTCTTTCGGAAAAGCTCAACTCATTGCAAGATGATTACGACTTTTCCGTCAAACAAAATAAGACTCTCAGTGAAGAACTTGAACTGTTGGGCCAGGAGAAGGAGAATTGGATCTCGAAACATGAAAATTTAACCAAGTCCTTGCAATCGAGTGACAAGTCAGAGGAACTTGAAAAACTAAAGTCCATCAACGCTGCTTTGAGACTTGAAAACCAATCATTGAAGAACACCTCGCCCGTTAACCGCTCAATATCCAATCAGTCCCCCAATCAATCAGATTTGCCTGCCAGGACTAATAATACCAGCATCACTGCCTTTTTGGAGAAGTTGGAAAAAATTGACGTACCTTCACCAGAGAACCCTTCAACATTGGAATTAAAGAATCAGGTTAAACAGTGGCAACGTAGGTACGAGGACTCTAGATCGAAATCTATTGCTAGTGAGATCAAGAAAACCACGTTGTCCAAGGTAGAATTGAAGTCATTGATATCCCCTCAAGGTTTAGTTTCAATAAAGTTGGTTAGCGATGCTCAATCGTTGTTGGAGTCATTCCTTGTCTATATTGGTGAAAATTGGGATGTTAATGTGATGTTTGAAAAAGTTTCGAAAATTGCTGTTGTCATGAATGAGATTGCTTCTCAGGGAGAAAACCAAGTTCCAAACAGTAATGAACACTCTATCCTATTGCGAGAAGCTTCTGCCTATGCTTTAACTGCTACTAGATATCATGCTACGTATAGACAACTTTTCCCAAGGTTTATTGTTGAAAAGGCGTTGGGAGAAATGAATTGCGTTTTATGTGATTTAATCTCAACTTCGAAACTTAATGAGAATTCGACAAACTTGAGAAAACTTGAACCAGAAAAAAAGGCTGCTGCTGCTACACCCTCTCAGTCTGATTATGGAGTCCGGCCGTTGAAAATGGCTAACAAATTAAAGCTGAGCCACCCCAACATGATCAACGGAACATATTATCAAACGCCACCAAATAAGCTGCAACAACAACAAACACCGCCACAAAATATACAGCGCTCACCACCACAAAGAACTCAGCAAATCCCTTCTAGTAAAATTCAACAATCTCCTCCGGAGAGAACAGTTTCGCGAGGTAAGCCTTCGGAGGAACCAAATGGGCAAAGGGTGACACATGAGAGTACATCCAGAGAAGATGGATTTAAACAGACTAGAGTAGGACTGCGTGATGCACCACCTTTTGATAGACTGGAAAATGAACCATTTCAGAGAGTGCAACAACTACCACCAGAAGTATCTAGACAACAGCCGATTCATAACACACTGCAATCATTTGAACACATGACTCGGGCTGCTGATGCATCTGCTGCACACCAGAGAGCCCTGGATAAAGGACCGAGTCGTAGTGATGACATACTGAAACAAGGAAGCATGGAACCAGTCACGTCAGAGAGGAAAGTGTCTGCTGATCACAACAATGCCCAGAGCCCGTTCATCGCATCAGTTTCAGAAAGAAGTGAAAATATTGTTCCACAAATTGTTGAACGTGAAGCTGTGCCATTGGCAAGTAGAGATCTCAACAGAGAGCCGATGGCTGAAAAGCATTTAGAAAAGCATTTGGAGAAACAGCAGGAGAAGCATTTCGACAATGCGACAACTTCTACCCCATCTTCTTCAAAGATTGAAAAGACATCCAATGTTTCTGCCCTTGGTCGCAAGTTTGCAGGATCAGTTTCTGACCATGATCAATCATCTCCGCCAGCTATGAAAACCACTCCAACAAAGAAGGGAAATATAATGGATAGAGTGAAGCAATTTGAGAGTTCGCCAGAAGCTCAAATGAAGTCTAGCCCGGGACGATTCCAAAGATCCCCGAGATCATTTGAATCAACCGATGAAAGTGGTGATGAACCAAGACGACTTGCTGATCCATTCACGTCAAAATTACAAGGAGAGTTGGTGGGATCGTCACCAGCTGCCAAAGGAAATTTCAATGATGACGACACTTCACTAACCGGAAGAGGCAGAGGTATCTTACAATCATTCAAGGAAAGGTCTGATGCGGATTCAGATGCAAACACAAATGGTCTCCGTTCCAAGCCAGACCATTCATATAGAAGGGATGAAGGTGAGCGCACTTCCGAAATGGAGCGTGGTGGTACCAATACCCTGCAGAACAAGAATTTGTCTGCTCCCGAACAAGCAAGAAGGGTGGGTGAGTTTACTCCTATCAATCATTCGTTTGACGACAATGACAAACCTGTTGACAATGAGCCGGGGGTTCGTGTTAAGATCAGCTCTCCTAAACTAGCTCAAGAACCAAGTTCACTGGAAGATTCTGATGATGATGATTATGAAGACGAACGCGATACGGAACATGAAGCTAGACAGAGACAGGAGTATCGCAAATCTATGGCTGCTGCAACATTCAATGTTGACTTGTTTGATATTGATGATCCTGACAATACGTTAACTCAAGTTTTGCTTTATCTCGAACATCAAACGGTGGAAGTGATCAATACTATTCAATCATTGCTTGGAGCCATCAAGAAACCCAATGCAACAAGAGGAGATTTACGTAATAAATCAAAGGCAATTACCATTGTCATTGCTCAAATGTGCGAAGCTACAAACACATCAATGAATCAAACTCGAAATGCCCAATTGAAGGAACATGGCAGCTGGGTAGTCAAATCTTTGGAAGATTGTTATCATCGTATGGATATCTTGTGTAAACCACCTCAAGATTCCAATGATGGCCAATTCGCTGATAAGAATTTCAAACAAAGATTAGCCGGAATCTCGTTTGATATTGCTAAATGCACTAAAGAGTTGGTGAAGACTGTCGAAGAGGCCAGTCTTAAAGAAGATATTGCTTACCTTGATGCTAGACTTGGTCGTAATGAGGAAGATTTGACTTGAGAGGGGGAAAAGGAGGAGGAGAAAAAGATTTTCTTATGATCTGCTTTAATGTGTAATGTTAAATATACATGTCTTCTTATTCGTTATATATCTAGGAATAAATATACCTCATGATTTATAGACTGCGACAAGAAAGCGTGTGCTCACTTGATGTACTTTGATAAGAAATCTTGATGAAATTGCGAATTTTGCGAGTCAGTAGTAAAGTTCGATTTCAGGTCATGTTTCCTTTCATTGAATTTCTTAGCCAGTCTTCTCCATCCACTCTTTTTTGAAGTTGGTTCTTGGTGATATAGCAACCGGTCCAAATCTGTTGCTTGAGTGCTTGACACAGGAGTTAGACTTTGCATGGTTTTGTCTTGTCTTATCTTGTTTATTTCAGCGATCAAAGCATCAGTATCCTCTTCATCGTCGTCGTCGTCGTCATCATCATCATCATCATCATCACTTGATTCATCATGAGCTTCACTGACGATGACGGATTTAGTATCCACTCGAGATTTCTTCAACTCTGGTTCATCAATCGTAAATGATTCCTTCGCGGAAGATTCAACTTTGCTGCTTTCCTCTATATCGTCATTCTTCTCTCGTATCCTCTTCTTACTGTTAATTGGGTTTTCAAGTCCAACAGTATATGCTCTCAGATATGCGTCACATTCATCGCCGTCACTTATATCATCCACGTTAGCCGAAGAATCTCTTGTTGTACAGCCATCACCACTAGTTTTGTTTCCATCCCTCAACTCCTTGACAGCCTTGTCCAAAGTTTGCGGAGGTATATCTGATCTTACTTTTAGGTTCTGCAGTTGTGGGAAAGATCGAGCATGCACTATAGAGTCCCGTATGGTTATATTCTTTCCCTTTTTGCTTTCTAATGTAGGCCTGTGGTTTGTCGTCATTTTTGTAGGTAAAGATAGTAGTGATAAAGTGGGACTCGATACGAATTTTTTTGTAGATGGATAATGATGAGTTTGCGCGGCTCATGTCAGAGATCAGTGGAGTTGCATCGATAATACTAAATGAAATTAATTTGATCCGCTCTTCGGAGTCATCGTCTATTAAACACAACTATACTTTACTCTTCATCTCCAGAGACAATTTCTGCCTCCCAATCAACGTCTTCATCATCTAGATTTTCTCTTTTTGGCATCAACTCACTCATTATTGGCCCACCCAATTGATTCAACAACTCATTCACTTGTTGAACCAAGACAGGATCATTCTCATCGCCCAATTCACTATTGACTATCTTGTAAGCTGAAGTCAAGATTAATCTCGAATCAGCTAACAATTGCTTGATTTCTGGAGTGTTCTTCAACTGTGAAATTTCCAATTCACGATAATCATCAAATTCATCACTGTTTGTTGCTATTTTGGCAGTTGACATTTGTTTAGCTTTAAATAAGTTGGCCAACGCTTCAATGTAAAATGCATCTAAGATCGAATCGTTTATATCTTGGATATTAGAAGCGATATCAATGGCAGTATCATATTGTTCCAATTCGATTGCGTATCGAGATAATGTAACTAAAGGTTGAATCAATTCCACATATTCCAAACCCACTTCAAATGCATCCTCCCCATTACCGCTACCCCCTTCTTTTGTCTCCTTGGTATTGGCAAAATCTTCCAATTTTGTCTTTTGCAACTTGAACAATTCCCATGATTTGTTCAATGCTTCCACTGCTTCTTGTTGACGTTGTTGAGAAATTCTAATTGATGATAATATCGACAATGATTCAGGATTTTCAGCATCTATTGATAAGCTGTAATCGATCAATTCGTTACATTTTGATTCTGCTTCTGGCTCCATACATAAATCAGTCATCCATATCTCGATGCTGGCAAATATACCTGAATTTAACTTTTTAATAACCCAGGCTTTGTACTCGTCGACATCTCTGTATACACTTTTTGCCAATTCTTGTTCATCAACACTTCCTTCATTTATATTGGCCAAAATTTCATTCAATTTGTTTAATCCAGTATTGATATAGTTTAATCCATCAGCACCACCAATGATTTGTCCCAAGTATAAAAACTTTTCAACTCCCAAAGATGCGTCAGGATCTAGTTCGCATGCCTGTATTAGCACATTATAAGCTTGTTTGAGCTCGTTATTCTCAAGCAATGTCTCACCCAAAATGGCTAGAAATTCAGGTGATGAGGAATTGGAAGCAATATGAGGTGTAAGAATTTCCAATGCCTTTTCCGGTTGTGATGTACTTAGAAAGCCTCGTGCTTGTGGTATGATATCATTCATGATTGTAACTAAAGGGGAAGTCTGCACTTTGATCGTAGTGGTTAGTTTCTCAATGTTTTTTTTGTTGATTTGAAAAGCTCATCAAAAGATCATCGCTTGTTTATGAAATGCAAAAACTTTTTGTGTCTCAACCACAATCATCCACACTTTGTACATATCAACACCTTCTCCACTAAATGGACCATCAAACATACACAAGCCTACTAAACGAATATGATATACTAAACCTACTCCATCATCGATCCAAGAATCAGCACCGTCAACAGCATTGGTTCAAATACGTCAATATTATTTATCGTAATCTACGCAACCTTCTCAAACTACAAATTGATATCGATCGACTACCCAACACCGCCACCACCACCACCACATCATCATCATCATCATCATCATCATCCACGAAGCAGCAATCCCGCATTGAATACAAAAAGAGCCAAATCGTCAAATTAGGTAACAAGATACTTCAAGTGTCGCGAAGTGCGTACTGGGCATATAATTCAATCTTGGTTTTGGGTCAATACATCACTTTGGGATTCGCCTTGATTGGTAACTTGGCCAAAATTGTCACCTTGATTGGAAAAGTTGATGGTGTTGATATGAAAAGGGCTAGTTTGTCTGTGCCGGTTGGCGACTCTGCTGATGTTAATCTAGACAATTTAAGCAATTTGTTTCAAGGTGAAGTTATAAATGAAGATGATTTGGATGATTTGGGAGAGGAAATTGTTTACGATGATGATGATGATGAAGTGGGTGTAAGTACGCCTGTAATTGAAGAAATCGCTAGCTCGCTAGGTAGAGAGGATGGAACGAAACTGAGTACAATTGACAATATAAAACCATTGCCAGAAACCATTTCCGGTACCACTAAAATTGCCACCCACCAACCAAGTAAATCCACCAGTAAGAAACAGTCTACGCCATTGGATACAATCGACGATATTTTCGATACATCCTCCAAAAAGAAGAAAAGAAAACAAGACGGTTCAAAAACCGCCAAACCTTCAAAGAAGCACAAATCGAAATCCCCTTCAAATTCAAATTCAAATTCAAAATTAAAATCAAAATCAAAATCAGCAATTGACGACATTTTTTCATAACCGATTTCACATAAGAGCTTCAATAATGCTCAGTCGAGTTGTTAAATAGAAATCCATAGACCACGCTAATACAAAACTGACAACGTTAATTAAAAAAATACATATCTTTAAACTCAAGAAAAGTGACATAAAAAATCCATACAACAAATAAAGAAACAAACAAACCCTTTCTAATAAAACCACATCAAAGAACCAAAAACTTCATCAAATGAAAAGAAAAAATAAAGAAAAAAACCTTTTCCTGAATAAAAATAATGATAATACACACATTTCATCACGTAAGAAATAACAGCCCCCTAGCTCAACCCATGTACTGACTTGTAACACCTTGTACTACTTGAAGTTGTTGTTGCTGGTGCTGTTGAAAAAATGCTTGCTCCTGCATTTGCTGTTCCTGTTGCTGCAACTTGATCATTTGTGCCAACTCATTAAATTGTCGCGTCGACTGTGGACTCAATTGATCAACATCAAGACAATATTCATCATCGTAATCCTCCTGTATACTTGGCTTCAAAGCAGTATGAGCAGTGGCAATTTGGTCAAATTGATATGGCGCTGGAGTATATTGCGGTTGAGGTTGATACTGATGTTGGTCGTGGTGAATTTGAGATTGGTCTTGTTTGACAAAACTATTCGTCATTAAACTCAATGGTGATTTTGACGTCTGTGGTGTATATGGTGAATGTACCGAAGAAGATTCATATTGTGATGACGATGCCATTGAAGAAGGTGTATCCATATGTTGTTGTGGTGGTGGTGGCGACATCGTTATAGGGCCATTCAAAGAGTGGTGATAATTGGAGTTTACAGCAACATCGTAACGAAGTTGGTGTTGTTGTTGAACTTGTCTTTTTAAACTCTTCTTTTTCTTTTCCTTCTTGGCTAATCTCTTTTGCATTCTTTGCTCCTTGACCTCTTCAAGAACTTTTGAGGCAAAGGGTAATAATTCAGGATCGGTTATTTCTTCATTCTTTTGCAATTTTTTCTTCAATCTGTTTTTAATTCTTGATTTGCCTTTGTAATCGTGTGGTAAAAATTTACATTCTCCACCTTCAACGTGTATTTCACACCACATTTCAGCACTTTTGAAATATTCTCCACACATTGAACAATGCCCTTCGCTATTCCCTCTATTTTTGGACTTGATACCCTTTGGATAATCAAAATGTCTCGACTTTAAATGTGTTTTGTAAGTATCTCTTCTTGAAAACCCTCCAGTTGGGTGACATTTATGAGTGATGTTGTTTTTATCTTTATATATGCTTTGGGTGTGGAAAGGACAAGAATAAGCCTTACTAGATGAGTGTTTTTTCAAATGTCTGGTGAGGTAACCTCTGATTTTGAAATTAGCGTCGCAGTGTGGGCATTGAAACGTCTTCTCGCCATCAACTTCACGCTCATAATCATGTTCATGTTCTTCACCATCATCTTCCATATATGGTGAGGATGATGAATGAGATGATCCATTCGGTGAAACTGAATGTTCTTTGCTTTGTGAATTATTCAATTCTAATTTTGCAGACAATGTTGTCTCATTAGATGAGTTTGACATTGTTGGGGAAAGCTCATTATTGCTATTATCCCCTAATTTGTGATTCTGTGGTTGTGGAATCTTGAATACGTCCAATTCTGTGCCTTTATTCAACATGGAGTCGTCGTCAGTGAATACCCACTCCAATTCTCCATTTGCATTCTTGACAGGTAACAATCTAGTGGTAAGCCCCATGGAGCAACTTGTTGGTACTAAACACTCGTCCGATTGCTCCTCTTTAGTATGGTTGACATCATTGTTAGAAGTCATTAAAGGAAACAAACTAACATTGGAGTCCTCGACTTTTTCCTCCTCATCAATGTGTGATAAACCCTTCACATCTCTTGTAGATTGATCACTGGGGTGGCCATATTGAATAACAACTAGCGTAGACTTCTGCAATACAAACTCGTAAATGGTCTCAACAATGTATTTGAAAGTGGTCACTATAAATGCCAATATAGCAACATTAAAAAAACTTGCAGTTGATGTGCCAATAGTGGTGTTTCGCAACTGCTTTCCCCTATCCATATTGTTCTTATGTGGTTTATACTGTTTATTCAGTATATTTGTCTGATGTGTATTTTGTTTTGAAGGCATCATTTGTGTTGTCATCTTTGGGAGTCCCCTGCTTAAGCCTAGATTTTGTTTTCAGTGTATTTCTTTATTATTATTATTATTATAATCACGGATAAATTTTTTTTTTTCTCTCTTTCTCTCGGTTTGTCCCTGTAAAAGTTGAATTTTTCTTTTTATGTATTTTGCCCTCACGACTTTTTGAAGATGTCTAAGCCCACAGTATTGCAGTCGAAACTTGTGTCAAGTTGAATTGTGGTCTATTTGAAGACTGAATCTGAGTGTGTGCTTCTTTGTTGAAAAAAAAATAAATAGTTTTCCAACAAACTTTCCCTATTGATTATAGTTTTTTTTTTTTTCAAGTTTGGTTCATAGCTGATTTTTCTTCTAAGAAAAAGAAAAGACAAGGGATATTTGTGTCTTTAGGAGATAGGGTCGTGTACCAATGGTTTATTGTTTTGGTTTTTTGTCTCCTGAGTTTTTATTTTTAAAACGTTAAAGAGGGGAGTCGTGTAAATAGTGACAATTGCTATAGTCTAAATTCAAGTAAGTCTTCCTCTTTTTGGGGCATAAGAAAAAAAACAGTTAACCGTACTTGCATACAATGTATGTGTGTATGGAGCTAAAATACTCGCATATGACTTCCATTAGGGATCAAATCCAGATTACTTATTATTGGTGTACGGATGTCATTTTACAATTTTATTACGTCAATAATAAATAAAACCACAAGAAAAGAAAACACTAAATGTACATGTACACTACACTACAGCCCTAAAAGAACAAAATGGACAATGTAATTTTCCATGGATCCCCGAGCATCACCTGACTCGGTAGAGAGCCAGTTGCGAGGTCATTATATTTAGCGACAGAACTCCGAAGTTACACGATAGCTAAATGAGTATATTGTTTCATCTCTATTGTGTGACTGGTCTGGTGGCTATGGACAAGAAAGAATCGTGGCAACAAGTACACGACTTACATTTTAGACTTTGCATATGAGACAGCAAAAAGAAATTTTGCATATGCATCCACACATACATACGTACTTTTCCAAAATTACTAATCCCTCTAATCCCCGCGTTAAAAATACAAAAACACTCGGAAGTAGTGCACTCAGTACCACTTTTACACAAACTTATTCCCCTCTTTGAGTAAAAAGGTTTCGATAGTTTTCCAATTTAAGAAGAGTATAGTAAAGTGTAAATTCACCAGAAATAACCACGAAAGATTAAGGAGTAAGTGGGGATGAGGGTGAGGGTGAGGGTGAGGGTGAGGGGATGCCCCCATTCTTTATTAGGTTTGTTGAGCATCTTCTAGTTTGTTCAAAGTTGTAGGTAGAATAAGCCAATCATGAATTTACAAGTACATTCTTTCTTGTAAAAAAATAAATTATAGCCAATCTCCGACTGTAACCGATAATTTACTTTGGTACCACAATGTGTATGTGACCCAGCTTTGTCTGCCACATCGTTCGAACTGAATCAATTACTAGGGTAAGCTACTCTTGCTTCGGGTTGATAATGCAAAATGGAGATGTTTTATCAATAAAATCAAGCTTACACACTATTGGAACGTTGAACCTCCTGTGTGAATGTTCTCAATGCCGTTGTGAATACTTCCTTGTGGTGAAAGGCTTACTCTCAGCTCAATTAACAAATTCGATGAGAGGCACCATTATTAGCTAGATTTATGACACTCTTTCTTGTAACTGGCATATCTCAATACATTTGCAACTAGCACAAGACCAATTAACAAATCGAGTGTAATCTGTGCGTACTACACAAAATCAATAAAAGAGGGAAAAAAAAAAATTCAATCAGTTACGATGCGGAATGAAAGAAAAAAAAAATTTATTCATGGGTGTTATCAAAGCTTATCGTGTTGAAGGTTTGAAGCTATACAGGTGATAGATTGATTTTTATTCCATGGGACGCAGAACTTAGTTCGACTTTCTTTAAAAAATCCCACTCGCTTTAATAGAGCTACTCATTGTCAAATACACCCGTTTTATCACAATATGCACGTGTATCGAAATGGAAGTTGCGTGAGCTCCACAATTGAACCAGATGCACCAATAGACATATCCAAATTCAAACACGATACTATATCATGTGATCCGAGGAGTCAGTCATATTGGTTTTATGAAAAATCTGCTGATGCATTTCCAGGACAAGCATTTGGTTTGCAAGTGGATCAAATTTTATACCACACCAAGTCCCCATATCAAGATATCCTAATATTCAAATCTACCACATTTGGGAATGTATTGGTTCTCAATGGTATTATACAATGTACTGAAAAGGATGAATTTGCATACCAAGAATTAATCACTCATGTTCCAATTATGTCACATCCATCTCCAAAAAAAGTATTGGTAATTGGAGGAGGCGATTGTGGGGTTATTAGGGAATTAGTTAAACATGTTGAAGACAAAAGCGTGGAATCTATAACCATGGTTGAGATTGATGATATGGTAATCAAATTACTGACTAAATATCTACCACAAATGGCCAAGTATCATAACCATCCCAAATTGAACTTGATAATTAATGATGGGTTCAAATTTCTTCGTGAAACTAAACTCAAATTCGATGTTATAATTACCGACTCTTCAGACCCAGAGGGTCCAGCAGAAGAGTTTTTCCAAGTCAATTATTTCAAATTGTTACGTAATGCCTTGAATCCACGGGGGATCGTCATTATGCAATCACTGGAAAACATATGGCTTAATTTAAAATATCTCAAGAATTTAATTAAAAAATGCAAGTTTGTATTCCCCAATGTTAAATTCTGTCAATGTTATATGCCAAGTTATACTTCAGGTCAATTAGGGTTATTAATCGCAACAACTGATGAAACATTGGATTTAACAAAGCCATTAAGGACGTTTGATAGAAGGAAGGAAAGTCAGTTGTTCAAGTATTATAATCAATTTGTGCATCAAAGTTCGTTTATTTTGCCTACTTGGGCACTAGATTATTTGGAACTTGATGAGAAAGATGCATAAGTATTGTATACATGTTTAAATATTGTAATGCATACTATTAATATGATAGGTAGAGTGTCAATAGCCGTATATCATCTGATTGCAAAACGGGCTACAAGCAGTTAGCTGAACGCTACCATTGCAATATGTCAGAAGTACACGACTTTTGTTCATATATACACACAAAAATGCAGGATGGCGAGAAAGAGAAAAATTTTCTCTTTAAGTTTTTGAACATTTCAACACACCCTCTCTCTCACTCTCTCCTCTTTTTTTTTTTTTGTTATTTGTTGTTATTTCGTGTGTGTGTGTATGTGTACCCAATAAAAAGGTGTGTACCAATATCCAATAAGTAGTGTATCAATCATCAAGTTGCAAAAATAGGTTTTTGTTTACATTATCACGACCCCATACATATATATATATACATTGAAACTTGACTGAAACCATGTCTGCTGCTGAAGATGATTTTGCTAGTAACATTGATGAACAATTGCTTAATAGTGTTGATTCTCATCAAGATTCCAGAATCAAGTTAGAAGATATTGCTCATGCTGCTGAAGCTTCAAAAGCACAACAACAGGCACAACTGCAAATGCAACACGACCAACAGCTCGAACAGCAACTGCCCCAACATCAACAACACCCGCAACAATCAATTGTGAAGAAAGAGCAGAAACGTCAAACGAGAAGAAACAATAGAGCTTCAGCAAATACTTTGCCAAGTCAACATCAACCAGCCCAGCCAACAGCTTTAGATGAAGATGAATTCAGAAAGTTTCAGTTGCAACAACAAGCCCAACAAACGTCTGAGCAATTTGTTAGACAGCAACAGCAAGCATTGGCTGCTGCCGCTGCTGCTGCGGCCGAATTGAACAATTATGGCAACCCCCATCCATCAACACGTCATCACCCTCATCCTCATCATCATCATGGAGGTCCACAATTGCCTGATTTATCAGCACCATCGACTGACGAATTGGCTGAATACAATATCCAAATTCCTGACCCCATTGTTGATAATAGACTGAAGATTTTCCCGGTTGAGGAAAACACAATCACTGCTGAAGGTAATTTAATCACTCGTCCATACCCTGAACAAATTTTTCAAAGCCGTGATGATTTGAATGAGTTTATTGCTGATTTTGCTAGAGATAATGGGTTTGGTGTTGTTATTGCTCATTCCAACAAAAAGGCCATTTATTACACTTGTGAACTAGGAGGCCGGTACCGTCACAAAAAGACCAAGAAAATCGATGAACTGAAGCAAGTTGATGTTGGTGAAGGATACATGTTGGACCCCGATACTAAAACCAAGAAATTAAAATGTCCTTATGCCATGACTGCATCGTATAAAAAATCAACTGGAATTTGGACCTTGAGAACAACATGCAATGAACATAATCATCCCCAATTGGACCCATTGAGTAACCATCCCATGCTTCGCAAGAGAAGTGATGAATTGAATGTATTGATTTTGGATTTGTACAAGTTAGGAACTAAACCATCGCATATTGAATCCAAGATAAGAGAACTGTATCCCGATTTAGCCATCAAGCGTGAGGATATCTATAATGAAATCAGAGGGTATAAACGTAAGTTAAAGAAGCAGAATTCCAGATTTGGATTCAATAACCCATCAAGAATTGCTAATGCTCAGTACAGAAAGAAAGCAGCACAACAAGCTGCTGCTGCTGCCGCCGCTGCTGCTGCTGCTGTTCCTGGGAGTGGAGGTGTCATTGGTAATGGGTCCGGAAGTGGTAATGATACAGCTGATGCCGTTGCTGCTGTTACTGCTGCCGCTAATGCTAATGCGTTCTTGAGTGATGGTCAAGATATCACCAATTACGAAGCATTCCATAACCAACAGCAAAGTCAACAAGAACAACGAAATCAACAAGCACAGCACTTGCAACAACAGGCTCAGCAACAGGTGCAGCAACAACAAACTCAGCATCAACAAACTCAAAACCAACAACAACAAGATCAAGCTCAACAGGAACAAGAAGAGTTTCAACGCCAATTTGTCGCTGCCACTCAAGCTCAACAACATCATCAACTTGACGATCATCAGTACCAACAATACCAACAACATTTACAGGACCAAGCTAATCGAGTTCATCAACAACAACTTTCACAACATCCACACTCTCACGCCCACCATCATCATAATCATCACCATGGGTTGACTGATTCCGATGGAAGTGCCGCTGCTGCTATTGCTGCTGTTGCTGCCGCCAGCGGCGTCAATGTTGGTCGTCAACTTCATCATCACCAATCACCCCAACAACAACTGCAACAACAAGAGCAACTGCAACAGCAACAGCAACAGCAACAACTGCTGCTGCAGCAGCCTCATGCCAATACCTACCAAGATGGTGCTGATTTGTCAATGGACAATATTGATACTCGTTTGGTTGGAGAATAATAAGAGGCTATGCAAAACACCCTCTTCTATTGAGAAGTTATTGGTGTCGTTTTTTTTTCTTTTAATCTATATAGTTGTTAATTTTTCTTTCCCCATTTGTCTTTTATAATTCACCGAATGAATTTTTTGGAGGGTGCTATTATCAAACTTCAATTTCTTTTTATTCAACTCTATTGAAGCTTTATGCTAGTAGTTACATGCTATTTAAGATTTCCAAACCTTCAGTACGTTCTTCAAATAATTTAGCCAATTGTGATACTTTACGACCACGAATCACTGGTTTCTTCTTGGTCTTGTTGTTCTGTTGCTGTTGTGGTTCCGACGAATCTGCATTTTGATGCTCGACATCAACATGACCTTGAGCATGCGCAATTGTCGCCAATGTAGTCGATTCACCAGTAGGTGCATCATGAATTGTGGATTTGGGCTTCGTAAAGTGGTATTTCTGGGGTGGATATTGCAATTGGAGATTAGATACGTTGGTTAAAGTAGTTGACAGTTTTGGTGATCGTGGTGATCGCAATTGTGACTTTGAGACAGCACTTGTGATAGCTGATTTAGGTGCAATGTTTTCATCGTTTAACCATGATTTATCAGATTGAGGCTGTTGTTGAGAACCACAGTTGCTACCGTCTTGTATTTTAGTGCTATCGGACTGTTGTTGTGTTTTATCAATTGTAAATGCAGAAGTAGGTAGTGCTTGCTGCTGTTTGGTTACCCTTGGCGCTGGAACTGGTGGTGTGTCTTTTGGTTGACGAGTTTTACTTGGTGATGAATCTCTGTTTGTTACTGATCCAGCTCTAGTTGCTGGCCTAGGAGGTCTGGGGGGTGAGAACTCCACTGTGTCACCCCTCATATTAGCCTTTAATGGTGACTTGAGATCATGAATTGAAGGTCTGCCACTTCCCACTTCATTAAATGAATCTGGAGAGTTATCCTTATGAACACTGATGCCGTTTGCTTTTGCCTTTGCCTTTGCCTTTGCCTTTGCCTTTGGCTTCTCTTCTAACTCCAATTCGGAATTTGAAAACAAGATGTTACTCGCATTGAATAAAACTCTACCATCATCATCGTCACTATCTTCTTCATACGTGACTTCGTAGCTCATTTCATACGCAATTTCAGAGTGATTCGGTTGATGCTTGCCACTAACAATATCCTCAACTGATGGGAACTCATAAGATGCTTTCAACTTTTCCCAATAGAGTAATACATTCTTGATGAATCGTTGAATCACGAGTACACGGCTCTTGTCGGTGGAGACTATTTCATGAGATAAGCAATGCGCCATACATTTGGCAATAGTAGTAGTAGTGTGCTTGGTGACATGCTCATTTGAAACTAAATTTGTAAACAACTGAAATAATTGTAATAGTAACTGGTCATAATTGATAGTTTTTGCATATTGTTGATGCGATGTAACAATAGCATTAAGTGTGGCTTGAGTATATTCAAGATCGTCTTGTATAGGTAGTAGTATCAACTCGTACGGAACTAATGCAAATGGCAAATCCAGTAATAATTTTTTGAAAACAGTTGAAATGCAATATAAATCCCAATCATTTATCCAAATGAGTTGATTTCTCAAAATGCATTGATATAAAATCTCTATATTATCTCTCTTTCCCGGAGTGTAACAGATTAATTCCTTTTTGCAGCCATGAGTATTGATTATATTGAACAATTGATATACATGATGATAAAATGCAGGGTTTGTTTGTGGTGATAACATGACATGTGGATTGATAACAGGTGGTATTTTCAATGATAATTTAATCTCATTTTCCAATTGTAAATCATACTTGTAGATGTTTAATGATATTTTCAATAAAGTTATATTTAAATAGTGACTCAATTCACTCAATGTCCGACAATGGACAACATCAGTATGTCTTTGACCTTTTGGTTCTACAGCAAAAGCATCCAACATGTAATTGATTATTTCTATATTGTGTTTAGTTGTGTGATAATTGTGTATGACTGAAGTAACAGATTTGATGAACCATGAATCATGAACTGTGAAAATCTTGACCAAATTGTTTAGATTGATGGCATTACTCATAAAAGTCTTGATAAATTTTAACCCCCATATCCAACTAATTTTGTTTAACCCACTAGAAAACATTACCAATACGTATGGTTTTAAAGGCAAGTGTTGCATTAGTACCGGTATTAGTTTGTCATAGTTTATCAAATCGGTTGATGGTAAGTATGAGGTATCAAAAATGTATATGGGATAATTTGTTATGGGATCACGTAAAGTAGACTTGTAGAATATTCTGTCCATGACGGTCTTGGTAGTGGTGGCAGTGCTGGTGGTAGATGCTTTACTTTGTAGTAGCCACTACCTCAAGATGCAAATGCCGGAAGGATTGAATATATATATTTTTTTTTGATTATTTGGTTGGGTGTCTCTTTCTAAAAATGTAAATATAGATCTTGCATATAAGAGAGCTTTACCATCAAACTTCTCTCACGCGTTTTTATTTGTAATGTATGATGATTTGGTAGCATTTGCTAATATCCAAAAGCTTGTAAAGATCACAGCTTGCGTACCTTTAACCTTTGTCCCAATGAAAAATGCTGAATCCTACAGTGGGTTGGGTGGATCTTAGTGCAAATAGTTTCTCTTTATCGTTTGGGTTGCTGCCCGCTTATGCTTGTGACCTTCGCAAGCATGATTGAACTAATGTTCCTGCACCAATGAATCTAGTTACGTAACTAGAGGGTTTTAAGACACGTCGTATCTCTGTGAATAGCTCAGTTTACCAGTTTCCATCAGCAATGAGAGCACAGTGCCATACTCACTACCCTCTCTTATCCACCCTTCTGATGCGTTTCCTCTGCCTGGCGCACTTGGTAGTTACCACTCTCACCTCTCTATGCAGGAATTCAACTATCCTTCATAAATTTTTTTTTGCCACTAGCACTCAGTGTGAGCGAAAAATCATAAAACATAGAGAACCACATTGAGAGGCAAATCAAATCAAATCCTAAACTATACTTTACCACTCACTCTTACTATCACCTGTGACTATATAATCTTCATATCATTTAGACACATTGATCCCATTACACAGTCCATATAACTGAAACTAAGAAGAAGTAAAAAATGGCACCAGTACAGCAGGAAGAATCTAAAGAACAGCAGTCTGTGGTTGCCAAAGACGCAAACCAACCACAAAAAAAACATGTTAACAAACAAGAGGAAGAGCTTTCTGAAGAAGATCAACAATTGAAAGAAGAGTTGGAACTGACAGTAGAGAAATTAAAAGAACCAAACCAATCAGAAGATCAGTATGCAAAATACTTGGAATCATTAAAGAGGTCAATTCAAGACTCCACCACCTCAATGACTGCCGTACCCAAGCCATTGAAATTTTTAAGACCTAGCTATCCCGATTTAACTGAAGTGTATGATCAATGGAGTAAAAAGTATGGTGAAAAGGCTACCATTGTATTCAACTTGGCTGATATCTTGTCGGTTTTGGCAATGACCTACTCAAACGAAGACAAAAAGGATTCAGTAAAATACAGATTGTTGTCCAATACCGATACTATTCAAGATTGGGGTCATGAGTATTTACGTCATTTGGCCTTGGAAATTGGTGAGTCTTACCAAGAAAACCTTGGTGTAGATGAAGAATTGGTGTCCAAATTAACTCAATTGGCATTGAAAATTGTTCCATATTTCTTACACCACAATGCTGAAGCAGATGCTGTCGATTTATTGTCAGAAATTGAGTCCATTGACAAATTGCCTCAATTTGTTGATGACAATACTTATGCAAGAGCTTGTCTTTATGTCACTAGTATGGTTCCATATTTGGCACCACCCGATGATCTTTCCTTTTTAAACACTGCTTTCGCTATATACTTGTCTCATGGGCAATTGACGCAAGCTTTAACTATAGCAATTAAATTGGATGACAAGGAATTAATAGAACAAGTGTTTAACTCAACCAAAGATGAGTTGGTTCACAAACAGTTGGGTTTTATCTTATCGCAACAGCTCAGCAATTTCAAATTACCAGAAGAAAACCAAGAAGTTCAAGAGACTATAAGTAATGTCAAGTTGAGTGAATATTTCCAATATTTAATCAAGGAATTAAATCTATTGGATCCAAGAGTTCCTGAAGATGTTTACAAATCACATTTGGAGAATTCAAAATTTGGATTGGGAACTTCAGGATCAATTGATTCTGCTAAACAGAATCTTGCTGCTGCTTTTGTCAATGCATTCTTGAATCTTGGATTTGGTAAGGATAAGTTGGTAAAATCTGAAGAGGACAACAAATCTTGGATCTATAGAACAAAGGGGAAAGGTATGGTTTCAACTACAGCATCTTTAGGTTCGCTTCACCAATGGGATGTCAATGAAGGTTTACAAGTGTTGGACAAATTCACATATTCTGATGATCCCGAAGTTAAAGCTGGTGCATTGTTGGGTACTGGTATCGTATCAGCAAATGTTCATGACGACGTTGATGCAGCACTCGCATTGTTACAAGA
This sequence comes from Lodderomyces parapsilosis, assembly GCF_000182765.1. Classification (NCBI taxonomy): domain Eukaryota; kingdom Fungi; phylum Ascomycota; class Pichiomycetes; order Serinales; family Debaryomycetaceae; genus Lodderomyces; species Lodderomyces parapsilosis. The sequence continues at coordinate 508,794 of NW_023503281.1, read as the reverse complement.
GTTTGTCAATGACTCCAACAAATTGTATCAAACAGCAGCAATCAATGGGTTGGGCATTGCATTTGCGGGATCGGCAAACGAAGAAGTATTGAATTTGTTATTGCCATTGGTTTCTGATTTGGATGCTCCATTGGAAGTTTCTTGTTTGGCTGCATTAGCTTTGGGACATACTTTTGTTGGAACTTGCCATGGCGATATAACTTCAACCATCTTGCAAACTTTATTGGAGAGAGATTTCGCTCAGTTGGCAAATAAATTTATCAAATTTATGGCATTGGGTTTGGGTCTTTTGTACATGGGCAAAACTGAACAAGTTGAAGATGTATTGGAAACTATTGATGCTATTGAACATCCAATCAGTAAAACCTTGAAAGTATTGGTAAACATTTGTGCTTATGCTGGTACCGGTAACGTGTTGCAAATACAAGCATTGTTGCAAATGTGTGCTGCTAAACCAAAAGATCAACTCGATGAGGAAAAGAAATTGGAACAATCCGAAGAAGACCAGCAGAAAACTGAGGAAAAAGAGAAACACAAGAATGAGGGTGAAGGTGATGTTGAAATGGAAGATGCTAAAGATGGTAACGAAACTCAAGAAGGTGAGCAGACGGAACCTAAAGCCAATGCAACTGAGGCAACCGAGAATGAAAATAAAGAAGAACCTGACGACGATGAAGTTGAAGAAGATGAAGAGTTGTACCAAGGAATTGCTGTTTTGGGATTGGCATGTATTGCCATGGGTGAAGATATTGGTCAAGATATGTCATTGCGTCATTTTGGTCATTTTATGCATTATGGAAACTCATTAATACGTAGAGCAGTGCCATTGGCTATGGGTTTGGTTTCCGTATCCAACCCTCAAATCAAAGTTTTTGAAACTTTATCAAGATATTCACATGATCCTGATTTGGAAGTGGCGCAAAATTCCATCTATGCTATGGGATTGGTTGGCGCCGGTACAAACAATGCGAGATTGGCCCAATTATTGAGACAATTGGCATCATATTATATCAAATCACCAGACACATTGTTTATGGTGAGAATTGCTCAAGGTTTGTTGCATTTGGGTAAAGGTACTTTGACATTATCCCCATTCAATGTTGAAAGAACTGTATTGTCCAACACAGCATTGGCTTCATTGTTGACCATTTCCGTGGCATTATTAGACCCAAGAGCTTTCATTTTGAATGATTCAACGACTGAAACAAGTCATGAATTGTTGTACTATTTAACTCCTGCGGTCAAGCCCAAGATGTTGGTGACTATTGATGAAAACTTGCAACCGTTAAAGGTCAATGTTAGAGTAGGACAAGCAGTTGATGTTGTTGGTCAAGCAGGTAAGCCCAAGACCATCACTGGATGGGTCACACAATCGACACCAGTACTATTAAATTATGGTGAACGTGCTGAACTTGAAAATGACGAATATATAAGTTTGAGCAATTCGTTAGAGGGCGTTGTCATATTGAAAAAGAATCCCGAGTTTATGGATATAGACAGTTGATCTAAGTATAGAGGAAATAAATGCGAAGGTGTAATTTTTGTATATAAAGTGTAGAAAGAATCCTACTTCTCAGCTAAATTCTTGTGCTTTACCAGTCATTAAAAGTCCTACAATCAACCCAAACAATCCCAACACTGATCCAAAAATTTCAACCACAAGAATCTTGACAAACAACGAGCTATCAGCAGCATCAGACACAGCAGCTGTCGACCCAGTGATACCAACAGCAATACCACAAATCAAATTGGAAATACCAACAGTCAAACCAGCCCAAAATAATGAATAACCAGTATATAAATTCTCCTTGGAGAACAATGCTTCTTTATCAACACTTTGCAACTTAGCACTAAATACAATTGCCATAATCAATCCATAAATGGCGACAACTTCACAAAAAATGATGGAAATCAAATTCTTTGTTGTAATTCGTGGCACTTTAACACCAGCTCCAATAATGGAGGAGCCAGTGATGAATATACCCCAGGCGGCACCTACGACTGAAAAGGATATACATGATCCAATACCTAATGATGACCACATGTATGGCGATGTGCTTTCTAAAAATTCACCAATATTGAATGATTCACCAGCTCCTGTGAATAGCATGTAGCCACCAACTGTTAAAAGTGAGAGTGTCACTATGGATGACGTTATGTACGACATTGTGTTGTGTAATGAGATATGCAATTCAATGAATGGAACGGAATGGAATGAAAGATGGGTGATGCGTGATGAGTCTGTATGTGTTTTGATGCTCAGTTTGATAATTATATGGTTTTGGGTCCAGCTTTGTTTGCTGATACTTTTTTCTCTCTTTCATTTCAAAGATAATTGATGGAAAGTGCACGACTTTTATCCTTTTGTTTTTGGTTGCAAAATAGGATCAGTCCGATAGTGGAAGGAAAGTGAGGGAATGGGGTGGACGACGAAGTTATGAGTGGATGACGAGGTGGCTAGTGGCTGTGATGGTGTGTGAAGTTTGAACATGGAAGTAACCTTTCAACCATTTTACGGGTCTGATAGTACTACCTATATTTTTTGTATTGGATAGAGGACAATTGAAAGCTTCAACAGCATGTTCATTTTCACCCTGTCATATACAGAACAACAACTTATGGTTGATACTCTTCTTGTTTTCGCAAGTTTTGGCGTAAAACAATGAGTTGTCCTTTGCCATCTTTGTACTTTTCTGTTATGTTCAAAATATCAACTGCACCAGTTTTTGCGTAACTTCGCCTTAATTCACACTTTTACAATCACTGGTAGAATTACTCCAATTGATATTCTTGTTATGCTGATGAAATTTAAAAGCAAAGTACCTTCTTTGAAGTAGCGTTATAAATATATAGATACTACATCTACGATGCTTGTTAGAATTACAAAATAAAATTTTCGAAGCACAACATCCTCCATCATTGATACAAGCTTCCAATATCTTAGAATGAAGCTCGGTTTTGTTATTTTGTTCGTCAACGGCTTTGTTCGTTGTATAAGTGCTGCAAATGGTAAAATAAGTATGTATAAATTTTGAAATGGAGGGCGAATTCACCTTACCGATACTAACATAAAGCGTTAAAAATAGATGTTATCAATGAAGATGATTTGGTCAGCATGGCAGTAACTGCACCCAAAAGCCCCGAATTGCTGTCTCCTTCTTTTGATGGTCTCCTCCCATTTGAATTTAGCAATGATTACGTCCAACAATGGTCCCAATTGAAAGATGATAACAATAATGATGACAAAAATCAAGACGAAGGAGGAGATAACGAAGAAGGCGATGATTCGTCGAGACCCAAAATTGATAGTAGTGTCCCCTTGCATTGTCAACGTGATGAGTTTATTATTCATTCATTGGGTGATTTGAATTCAATCATTGAATGTGAAACAATTGTTGGTAATGTTGTTATATCTGAATTTGACTACCCTATTATCACATTCACCAATTTGGTTAAAATCAAAGGTAATTTATCCATTTACAAGTCGCCAGAATTGGTTCGTATTGAAAGCCCTCAATTGCAAAGTATCAGTGGACAATTTCAATTGTTTGAATTGACGTCATTGGCATTGATTAGTGTCCCCAGCTTGAAGCAAGTTCAATCATTGAAGTGGCAGATTTTGCCCATTTTGAGTAATGTTCAATTTAATGCTGAAATTAAAGGAATTGAAAGTATAACCATTTCCGATACTTCATTGACTGGATTTTCCGGATTTGTTGCTAATGAATTGAAAATTTTGGATATAAATAATAATCGCTTTTTGGATACGATTGATTGCAATGTTGAAAAAGTGACGCAATTGTTGCACGTTTCTGCCAATTCCAACGAAATTAAAGTTCATTTACCCAATTTGAAACAAGTTGAAGAGTTGAGCATTCACAATGTGGCTATTTTGAATTTAGGTAATTTGGAAAGAGTTGGTAAATCAATGAGTTTGAGTAGTTCATTGTTTCAGGCATTAAAACTCTCCAAGTTGAAGTATGTTGGTGGTACATTGAATTTGTCGAAAAATTCCAAGTTGGAAGTTGTTGAATTCCCCGAATTGGATGAAGTGGATGGTGGATTGATGATTATCAATAACAATTTGGTTGAAAAAGTTAATTTTTTACCCAATTTAAAGATTATAGGCGGTGCTTTGGAGATTGTGGGAAAGATTACTGAATTGACATTTAAGAATTTAAAATTGGTTAAAGGTAGCGCAATTGTGCGTTCAACCTCACCACTGTTTGATTGTCGTAAATGGACCAAACTGGAGATTGGATTGGTTGTTAGAGGCGGTAAAATTGAGTGCACTAATGCCAATAATGAAAAAGTTACCTCCAGAACCAAAGAAGATGGTTCTGAAGCAAGTGAAGTGAAGAATGAAGGAGAAGAAGGAGGAGAGGGAGAAGGAGAAGGACAACATGTGGGACGGGAAAAGCCCAATCAAGTTGAGGAAAAGTCAAGTAATGGATCCAAGAATAAGACTCTGAGTTCCAAAAATGACAAGTTTACGAAATCATCGTCATCATCGCCATCATCATACAGCTGGAATACATTTTATACATTATATGTTGTCATTTTCGCGGCTATTGTCAATTTGTCGATATTTATTGACCTTGTTTGAAATAGTTTCTTGTTTACCCTAAATATACCAATTGTATATCATTATGCTTCTTTGTTTCAGCCCTGTTTCTCTTTGTAAAGATTGTTTTCCTCAATGTAATTTGCAACCTCTGGCAAAACTTGCTTCTTCCATTCAGGGTCACCCAGTAATATTTCCTTTCTTATGCCTGAGCTACTAAATGTAGCTACTTTTTCATTCATGTTTCTCAATATGAAGATGTTTTTTGACCAATGGCTAGGAATTTCTTCGTGTTGACCAAGTGAAATCTCCTTTACATAAACCAGTTGTTGGTTTATAGTGACTGTTTCACTATGCCTTGTTAAACAAACTAAATCTGTCATCTTCATAAAATGTTCCAATGATACTGACAACTTGTCCGGTAAATAGTATTTGGGGTTAAGTATCCTAATCAAGGTATCAAACCCAATTAGAAAAGTCAATTTAAAACCTGGTTTAATTGTTTGTTGCGGCTCTGCGTCAAGGTAGTTTAAGATTGACAATGACTTATTTACAAACATTGCTTGTTTGGTTAGTCCAATAGCAACTGTAATTGGGAAATTGGCAGCAATATGATCAGCCATTAAATGAATCATTGCTAATCGTTGATCAAATGATTCAGGTTGAGGATGCAACTTGTCAGCATTTTGTACCGATAATAATAATAGTAAAACCTTGTTGTTGAGGGGAACACCATCGTAATTGGACTTCAACAGCTCCTCAATTATAGCAAAATGAGCCAAATGAGGAGGATTGAACGAAGAGTCAAGTACACAAACCCGTTGTGTTGAATTGGTTATAAACTCCGGAGTTCCTTGTGATGATGATGCAGTTGAGTAAACAATCCTGAAATCTGCTTTGGAGGCAAGGAATTCTTGCAATGGCTTTAAGAATCTAGACATTTTTTTTTGAAATGGCGTGGATTAAAGGAAAGGAAGAAAGAAAGAAAAGGGAGTATATTTCCTGATAAAGATTGCATAAAGATTGCATGATATTTTTGTTCTCCCCTACCACCCCCCGACTTTGTAATTTTTGTTTTTTCTTCTCCCTTTTTGTGGCATTGTTGCTTCCTGCGGCTGGTAACTTTCGAGGAAAATCGGCGGTGGTGCAATGTGCGTTGGGGGCGTGGTTAGGACAACACCTAACCGCGTTGCAAAAACGGGGCGCTACCTCACAAGTCTGAAGAAGAAGAAGGGGATGGTTTTCTGACCAGTCTGTTACGGAGCAAATATCCCGAAGGTAGATCAAAAGAGACTAGACTCAGCCACGTTTGAATACCTCGATCTCATTTAAAAGGCTTCCCCTCGGTTTTAAAGCAGCTCAGAGAAGAATTCACACGATTTGCATAAATACCACTGGTGCTTATTGTTAGCTGAAAATATCCTCCTCCATTCATCAGCCCACTATATAACCATATGGTGAAAAATTGATCTATATTTAGCTGAAAGCCGAGTTATATAAATGACGATAAGATTACCAAAATTATAAACTTAAAAACAAAGGCATTCTTTCGATAGGTCTAAGCATTGTCTATTTCAAATTTGATTACAATTCATCTCTCTCAACCACAACCTCCTCCTCCTCCTCCTCCTCCTCCTCGCCCTGTTCCTGTTCGTCTTTCTCTGACTTAACCCCAGCAATATCAACCAACTCAGTCTCAAAAATCAACGCCGCATTAGGTGGGATTGGCCCAATACCATTCTCACCATAAGCAATATTAGGGTGACACCAAAGTCTCCTTTTTTCCCCAATACACATATCCAATAACCCTTCCTCCCAACATGTAATCACTTGATTTTGACCAATGGCAAATGGCAATGGGATACCTCTATCCCAAGAACTATCAAATTTGGTTCCATCTTCCAAAGTACCCTTGTAATGGACGGATATGGTGTCTCCCTTTTGTGATTTGCGTTTACAATCAACTTGGTTGAGAATGTCTTAAACATAAAGTGGATTGTTAGTATTTCAAATGGGGAAATCATTGAGAGATTGTAGCATCAACATACCAATCTTTAACTCATCTGATGATGGTGGTGAAGATGCCAATGACGAGGCGACAAATGTTGAAAGGGCAATGTACACAGTGGAGAGTTTCATGGTTAATTGAGTTGAAAAGAAAACGTTATATAATCTAATAATTGAAATTTGTCAACAAAATTGACACGCGAACCAAAACGTCAAGGCAACTACCATCTCCGACTTACATCAAACAAGACTCCGATATACTCTTTTCTACATAAAATCATTTGATGTATATATACAAATATTCTCTTTACTATACAAGACATAGTATTTGATAAACAAAAACTATTCACCTTCATTCTCTCTCTCTCTCTCTCTCTCTCCTCCCCCTTTTCTTCACCTTCTCCTTATTTTTTTAATGTTACAGCATAAAATTAGTGAATAAAAGATAGTTCCCAACTGAATTGAAATAAAACCCTCCCAAATTGAAAAAAAAAAAAAAACAAAAAATATAATAGTTAGTGAAATAGTTGTGCAATCAAAAGATTCTGCGGCCAGATTCAAGTTCTTCCAAAACATCATCTTCGTCTTCCATAACATCCAACATTTGGTACTTGGTTATATCCCAACGATGCCAGAATTTCTTGACATCATTCATATCAAATGATTCAATATGGTCTTGAAGAAAATCTTTTGACTTTAAAAGGCGACATTTAACATTCATCAATTCTTTATTGTCATCTTCTTCTTCCTCATCATCGTCGCCAGATGCAAGTGAAGCTGGGGTGATATAACCATGTACTTCATCTTCGACATAAGCAGTAGCATCGCAATATCTTGCCCATGCTTCGTCAATAGCTCCAACTAAATATTCAAAACATCTAGCTCTGGCATTTCTATCAGCAATAGCAACTGATTGATTGTTGGAGTCGCTCTCTTCTTCCTCTTCGTCGTCGTCGTCATCGTCACATTCATTGCCACCACCAACAAGCATCTTCTTCAAAGACAAACTGCTATTGACAGGACTCGAAGCCAATTTGCAATCCAAATTCTCAATTTCATCTTCAGATCTTAAAATCTTGATCGAAGAGTCTGAAGTACGACGTGAACAGCATGGACTCTTGACTTTGGTGTTGTAATACCTTTCTCGCACCTGATCTTCGTCTTCATCTTCATCATCACTATATTGTGAAATTGCCTTTGATAACTTTGGATCAATTGAAAATGAGGCACGTGTAGAAGCTCTTCTCTTGGCCCTTATTTGATCAGCATTGTAGCATGATTGTTCATCCTCAGAATCAGCATCATCTGATGATGACGAATAGTACTTGTTGTTGTCCAAGTCCTGGTCCGCCAATTCAAAATCATTTCTGCGTGATTGTTGCAAACAAATCCTTTTATTTGCCGTAGTAGATGGATATAAAAAATCACATCCACGTTTAGAGGCACCTCTTCCGTTGGTATTGATATGTGACGATGGCCTTGAAGAAGCTGCAAAATGTTTTTCAAAAGTGTATGGTTTAGGACACAATGCCATATTGTAGTGTTTGTTTGTGTGCGTTTAACAAATAGGTAGCGTCAGTCTTCAGACAAAAAATTATCAAAAGTCGTGTAATAATAGTCAAATTATCCCACAGACAGTAAAAAAAATTCAATTGTTTGGTCGTGTAAATATAACCAAACAAGACAGAATGTATTTTGTGTCTTGTTGTTCTCTAATCAACCAATCAAGGCGTCAGAAAAAATATTTCCTCTCAGTGCAAAAAAGAAAAAAAAAGCAAAGCTAATTTAAATTTTCCTTTGCCTTCCAAATTATTCAACCAATCAGAAGCAAGAATACCAAAAAAATTTTTGCTCAAACCAACAAAAATAAGTAGAACTTGTAGTTTGTCTTGTAGTTTTCTTTGATGGTAGAATTTATGAAAGTTAACAATACAACTGATAAATAGATGAGTATGTATATGTCAACAGTCGACTGGAGGTGTGTCGAGTGTGGTGTGTGTTGTTTGTTGTTATGGGTATGTATAATAACTTCAAAACAGAAAAAAAAAAACCAAAAAAAAAAAAAAGAACTGATGATGTGTTTGGTTGTTTTAGTTTTCAAAAGGAGGAAAGGAAAAAGATTGGGAAATTGAGCGAATTGAAATTTTGATTGGTTGGAAAAGAAGTGAGAAAAAAAAAAAAAAAGAAATTGACAAAAGAAGTTTTTTGAATGACCAGAAGGAAATTTGTGTTTCCTTTTAAATGAAGAGTGGAACAGAAACATCAATAGTCAAATATGCAGACAATATTTCTTAACTATGTAAAAAGGTAGTGTAACTGGGGCAGAAATTAGCAAAAGAGCAAAATTAACCTACAAATAGGGGAAAGTTTTACTATGTGTGTGTGGGTCTGTGTCTGGTTAATGGTAGTGCAAGAGTGCAACACAATTTTCCCAATGTAGTTAAATTCTCAATGTCATACAGTTCAAGACAATTTATTCTGAATTAAGGACACGTCACGAAACCAAAGACAATTCGATACCCACATCAAATTGAGCTGCTCAGACCATTGCTAATTGGACAAACTGAGTACTGTGACGGTTCGTCTTGAAGGCTGTAGTGCCTGCTCTAGATCTACGCAACAGCTTAGAACCCACTTTTTACCCCTCATCTTTGTCGTAGAGTATCCAGTTCCATTTGCACTAAAATGTTTTGAAGAAACTGTCTGTCTGTTCATTTGAAATAAATTCAACACTTTGTCAAAGGAAAGCCTGAAATTGTGACAGCCAAACGTACTTTCGCTCTTTCGTCTTCTTTCTGCCAAATAAGAGGTCAATTGACAGATTGGTCCTTGCGCCATATCTATTGAGCTCCACCACAATCAATGGCAGACCAATATCCTAAATCTGCATCGAAATCGAGCGAGATCTGGTGTGATCAAGACAGTTTTCTCCACTATCTAATTTCAGTGTCTGACAAAAAATAGGACAAAAAATGTCACATCCACATCAATCTTTATATGCGGTCTTACCAAAAGACTTTAGATCAAAATATCAAATAGATAACAGATTAATTCTGTCAATACTCTACTCTTCATTGCTTGCTTTCTTGATTTGACATGATGTTAATCATGAAGAGCAATCAATAAACATACGGAAACGTATATCGATATCTCTCTTATGTTTGCTGTGTTATTAAAGAAACGTTTTTTGTTTTTTTTCGAGAATATGTCAATTCAATTGGCTTCTCTTTTTCTTTTTTATTTTTTTGGAAATTTTGCAGCAGTTTCACAGAAAATAAGAAAACAAAAGACATTACTGAAGAAGGACAACTCTCCTTAATCCTTTCTAGAAGCTCAATTACATTGAAATCAATGATGTATCTAATTTACATTCTAAATAGTAAAACAAATGTCTAATCTAGCAAACAAAAAACAGCAACACCCCTCCCCCGTCATCAACCTTCAATAGTAAGGCAAAACCTCTTTGCACCATGACAAACCCAAAAAATATCATAAACACATCAACTAATCGTAGCAAACATTAAAAAAAAAGACCTTCTCCCTGTAAGAACAGAAGTTTCAAAAGGATTAAGCACACAAAACTTCCAGAGATGGTGAACACATCCTTTTAGTATCTCATGTATTTCCTTTGACGTGAAAAACTAGATTGGCGACTAGCATCTGAAAAGGAGCCAGATCGTTTACTAGTTGCAGTAGCATACGCATCACTCTCTTCTTCCCCTTCTTCATCCTTCTCATAATCATCCACTTCATCTTCCTCGTCAATAAAACTTCCAGTTTCACTTTCTCTTGCTGATGAATCAATTGATTTACCAGTGAAATACATAGCATAGTTGGGATCTTGTTCATAATTCTTAACCATCTTTCTTGCTGCTACTTCAACTTCCTCATCCTCTTCTTCTTCTCCATCACTAACCACATTCTTCATTACCAAATCAAACATTCCTCGTTTAACATAATCATCCTTGGCAATAAACTTGTCCTTGAAATATTTTGGTTTGAAATACAGCTTTGTTCTCTTGTTGAAATCATTAAACATTTCTTCAATGTTTTCTTCCGTTTTGACATAATCCTGTTTCGATAACTGATTAATCAATTGTTGATTATCATTCAATTTCAAATCAAGATAATTCATAAACTTGATCAAAAAATTGAAAAATTTATTCATGTTTTTAGCATTGAATATGTACATTTGATTTTGTTGGAATTTGTACACCAAGTATCTGGTTATCGGTATGAACAACTTAATACCAGTGATGAATAGCTTGACTGATATAATGATGAATATTTGCACCTTGTCTATAGTGGAGATGTTTTCATTATAGTAAAGGGTTTTAACTGCTGATTGGGGTGATAGTGTGGCATCTTGATCATTATACATGTTTAAATCCTTGCGCAACAGATGTAACAAGTTGATTTTGGTTTTTTCATCCAATGAATCCAAGAAAATGTCGATTTTAACTTCATCATCAAGGTTGGTCATTAATTGATCAAATTTCTGTTGATCTAGGATGTTTTGTTGACTTAAATCAACACTAATCTCTTCATCTTGTTGTAGTTTTGTAACTGCTCGCGAACTGTCCAATGTCATCAATGCTTTCCCAAGAAGTGGTGATGCAAATGGACTCGATAACCTTTCTTGCTTATTTCCTACAAGATACTCATTAGTTTCTTCTTGAGTTACCACCTTCTTGGGATTTATGAACGGAATATATGGCAATCTTGAACTAACTTGTTGTTTTCCATATTTGTAAACTGAAGAAGCAATGACTTTTCGATTGTCATAAACCATGGACAATAAAGCCACGCCGGGGTTTAAATCTTTATTGTAGTTGAACACAATATTGTCCAGCTCTTCTTCTTGTTCTTCGTCATCATCTTCCTTTAATACAGCTCCAATATTGTTAGTTATCAACTCGTTAAACTTGCTATTTTGATCATTCATGTATTGTTCAACATGATATTTCTTGCCTTCTTTAGCTGATCCTCTTTGTTGTTCACTAAATGAGGATAACGCAGTTTGTTGTGGCGTTGATACCAGATCACTTTCATCTACCAATGTTGGACTCGTTAAAGTATCTAAATCAGGGGTTTCAATCTTTTCCACTTTTTCAGCTTTGCGTTTCGATAATCTGGCTGAAACAGGCTTGATGTGGCTTTTGTCCACTGCGCTTACCCTTTTTTTGGTTGGAGAGTCGAATAATGCATTTAGTTCACCCTGTTCCACTAACTGTGGGTCCAACACTGGTGAATTTGTTCTATTTCTAATGATCTTGGCATGAATCTTTTGTTTCGGTGATTGTGGAAGTACAACTTCTTGCAAGTTCTCATCATCAGTCATTTCATCTGAGTCGGCATCGTCACTATTCGAGTCTGATGAACTGGTACTTGATGCATCTGTCATTTGCAGTCGTTCTTGAATAAAATGGTTTATGTTGTTGACAACAGGAACTTTGTCGATAACTCCATATATTAACGATCTAACCACCATTGTGTGTCTGATTGAGATCTGTTGCGTTTGTTATTGAGTAGTTGCGTGTGAATGTGTGGTTTGATTTCAACAAGCTCTTTCCGTTGGTTGTTGGTTGTTGGTTGTTGGTGGGTTTTGTTGATGTTTTGGTCCAATTGGGGTAAATTGATGATTGTGTTGCAAAAAATAAAAAAAAAAAAAAGAAAAATAACAAATGACGAAGTCTAACAAAGTCTAGTCAGATCTCAAGGAAATGAACAGTTGTTGTAAGTTGATTCAAGTGGCGTAGAAGTCGAGAAGAGTGATGTTTGTGATAAAGTCTTGAAAGAAGAGCAATCAATGTTTCATTTATAAATGTAGGGAAGATGCTTACCAGATTTTTTGTTGGCTATACACACACATTTAAACATCATGTACCAAATGTTAAAAGACAAATTATCACATGCAAAAGTCTAATGTCGTAGAGTAATTGGTAGCAACAACCGCAAATTTCAGCCATTTCTTTTTTTTTTTTTTTCGTCGGAGATGAAACACCGGTGACACGTGCTTACTAGAGTTATTCTTATTTTTTTCTTGTATCAATTTACACTACTTTTAGTTTCTTTTTCCGGTTTATTTAAAGCTTTTGGTTTATTAATTTTCCGGAGAGTTGGGCAACGAAACTACGGGTGGGGGAAACAGAACAAAAGTATGACGAGGGGGAAGCTACGCAGAGAATGATCTTTCTTACCGTTAGGCTCTGCAATCAATCTGATCTATGTATTGCAAATTTTGATGTCTCAGATTTTGTTTCTTTTGTTGCACTTTACATTCATTACTAATTGATAGCAATTTTAAAGTTTTAATGGTGGTTTATTACACAGTGGTGGTTGTGGTAGTAGTATTAGTTGTGATGTGTATGTAATATGACAAAAATATGTGTAATTTACAATCTCCGAGCAGTATTCTAAATTAAAGCGCTTTATGAGAGGTCATCAATATACTGATCTAGTTCTACAACATAGATTTACACCATCCATAGCGACATCCATAGCGACATCCATACCACTGTAACCCCATGCTAGCCGTCATCCGTTTACAAAGCAAGTTCCCTCCACTCTCAACAAAAAAAAACTTGTAATTGTTACCCAATATATACTTTCATCATCTCCGGTATAATTTAATTGTTTTGAACGCAAAAAGGGCGACAAACAGAAAATCAAAAGGGCACGCAGTGGCCCAGACTTAATTTTTCCCAACAATCCAATGGATGACAAAAGCAACATATAAATACCATTGAAAAATTCCCGATTCTTCCTGCAACACAACACAATTTCGACATCTTTTTCTTTTCTCGACGTCAATTGATTGATTATACAAACTCAACCTACAAAGAACTCATATATTCACCCTATACAATGTCTTCAAACTCATTAGAACAATTGAAAGCTACTGGTACTGTTATTGTTACCGATACCGGTGAATTTGAACAAATCGCAAAGTACAAACCACAAGATGCCACAACCAACCCATCATTGATCTTGGCTGCTACTAAGAACCCAGACTATGCTGATGTCATAGATGTTGCTGTTAAATACGCCGAAGATAAAGGATCGAACCCAAAGGAGAAAGCTGAAATTGCTTTGGACAGATTATTGATTGAATTTGGTAAGAGAATCTTGGATATTGTTCCTGGTAGAGTTTCTACTGAAGTTGATGCTAGATTGTCATTTGACAAGGAAGCCACCATCAAAAAGGCTTTATCATTGATTGACTTGTACAAATCACAAGGCATTGACAAGGATAGAATTTTGATCAAGATCGCTTCCACTTGGGAAGGTATTCAAGCTGCTAGAGAATTGGAAAAGGAACATGGTGTTCACTGTAACTTGACCTTGTTGTTTTCATTCCCACAAGCAGTTGCTTGTGCCGAAGCTCAAGTCACTTTGATTTCTCCATTTGTTGGTAGAATCTTGGACTGGTACAAGGCTGCAACCGGTGAAACTTATACTGCAGAAACTGACCCAGGTGTCAAATCAGTGAAGGAAATCTACAACTACTACAAGAAGTACGGTTACAAGACTATTGTTATGGGTGCTTCATTCAGAAACACTGGTGAAATTAAAGCTTTAGCTGGTTGCGATTTCTTGACTATTGCTCCAAAATTGTTGGAAGAATTGTACAATTCTAATGACAAGGTTCCAAAAGTCTTGGATGCAGCTGATGCCAAGAATGAATCAATTGAAAAAGTTTCATACATCAATGATGAATCAGCTTTCAGATTGGCCTTGAATGAAGATGCCATGGCTACTGAAAAATTGTCTCAAGGTATCAGATCTTTTGGAAAAGATGCTGCTACTTTGTTGGAACAATTGGAAAAGAAGTTTTCTTAGAGAGAGAGAGACAGTATCTAGTATAGTATAGTGTATAGTTGAAAGAGAGAAATCTACTGTGAGGTTTATGGTTATTGTAGTAATGAATTAGTAAAGTTTTGATGTTGCGATTATGGGGATTTACGACAACGAGAAAAAGAAAAAAAAAAAAAAAGACTTGTCCAACTTTTTCAAATCAAAAACCCACAGTTTCTCTATTACAAACTGCAAAACTAAAATTCCTATTACATATGACTAGACCAGAGACGATAGTACCCGACACTCCACAACCACCATACCCAATATGTCACAAATCCTCCATCGTTTCAGGCTTTGGTCGAGGTTCAAGTGAGTTGGGCATCCCCACCGCCAACATCCCCGTCAATGACCAACTCAATAATTTACCTACTGGTATCTACTACGGTTGGTGCAAGATCCACCCACATCCACAACAAAGCGACTCCACAGAACAAAGACCTGACGGACAAGATGTCGTATTCAATCATGGCAACAAACTATGCAAGACTGATTTATCGACGGTATGGCCAATGGTGATGTCCATTGGATGGAATCCGTTTTATCACAACAAGACCAAAGCTGCTGAAATACATATTATACACAAGTTTACTTCTGATTTCTATGGTGCTGATTTGGAATACGTGGTGTTGGGTTATATTAGACCAGAATTGAATTATACAACAAAGGAAGCTTTGATTAAAGATATTGAGTTGGATATTAGTATTGCTAAGGATATCTTAAAAAGGGAAGAATACGCCAAGTATGAACACGAGCTAAAGTAGTGGGAGGAGAGCGAGAAGAGAGAGGTGGTTAGTATATAGATGCATAGCTGAAATAAACAGTCCAAGTGCTTTTAGAGATCACGTGCAATAATCACAAAATCGTAAATGCATGCAATCTAAGACTCATTTAGTGGTGCATAAGATATATTTCTTGGAATTTATTGAAAGACTTACACTGGGCCCATTTTGACATACCACGAAAGGCCCTCTGTTTGAGGAGGGTGTGAGTGTCACCGGTATTAGTTTGTGTCTAAGTAAAGCCGTTGGTGGCTTATACTTTAATATTATTGAGTAACTGTTGTATGATTCTCGATTCGATCCGATAGCAAACAAAGAGAGAGACTTTTCTAAATTTAACACAACTTGCACAATACGAAAAAATTCAATCTATCTATCAATCATCAATTATTTAAAAATAACTACACCTATTGCAGAAAAAGATAGAGAAAGAGGAATGACATAAATAGAAACACCCAGTCCATATTTATACATATTCATACCAACTGCTTTCTTTTCATTTTACTACTGAATAAGGGATATGAAACTATACTAGAACCATAGAAAGTAACCTTTTTTTATTTGAAATTAGCCGCCGGTATGAAACTACCTCATTACCTATTCCAGCAGCAACTGAAAGCTACATTAATACTACTCATTACTGCTTGCCTTGTTGGCCAAACAACAGCGTTTGACGTATTCACAACTAGATCGACAAACACAGACGACGATTCTAACCAATGTTCATTTCCGGCAAAACCGCATTTGAATTATTGTTCCTATATTGAGCACAATTGTGATTCCACTTATTTCAAACTTGCCCAATTATATTATTGTCAGTTTCACAACATTGCTTCATTAATATTCATTTCATCATCTATACTATTCACATTGTGTCTCATTTTATTGTCACTTAGCATCTTAGTTTCCAATTACTTATTCCGTAACTTAAATGAATTGACAATGAGGTTGGGGTTGAATAATCAAATTTTGAGTTTCATTTTGATTCCATTGACTAATTCCGTAGCTGATTTGATTAATTACCATATTGCTTTGAGCCAAGGGAATTCGAATTTAGTTATTGGACAATTAATGGGTAGTATATTGATTATGTTTACTATCATTATTGGATCTATCGCTGTTTTAACAAAAGGTTTCAAAGTGGAACATCCCAAGATATTGATTATTGACTTGGGGTGGATTTTGACCGTATTGGTGCTATTTGCATATGTCTTGTCAGATGGGAAAATCAATCAATTAGAATGTATAATCATGTGTTTGGTTTATGTGGCTTATGTTGTATTTTTGAGCATATTTGATAAAGAAAAACTACGTGATTTTGATGAAGAGTTGTTGATTGAGTATTATGACGGTGGTTATGGTGATGGTGATAATGATGAAGGATGCCAACATATTATTGAACAGCCTTACAATGTTGAAGATGCATTGGATATCATATCGAATGATGAACATGGTTATGGATCAGTTAGATCGATTTCAAGAAGTGCATCGCCAAAAAACTCACCAAGGGGCTCTCCGTGCCCATCCCCATTTGGTTCAAGAGCTGCTTCTCCTTTACCAGTTAGTACAATGACTTCACCAACTCCAATATCTCCCGCGGTACCAAGTCAAGTATTTCCCATTATTGATACAATGGAAGAAGGGGAAGAAATCCGGGGTGATGATAATGATCCTGAAGCGGTTGATTATTTGTCGGTGCATTATATCCCCAAAGACCACTATCCTGGTTCACCGCAACCATTATCGCGTCCTCAATCTCGTTCGTGTTCAAGACAATCGCTGCATTCACATACACCAGTGGCCCTACCAAAGCGAATAATGACATTGACATTTCACTACATTTGCAACTTTATCGACTTTATTTTCATTTTCCTAATACCATTTTATCGATATGTGGAGTTGGAGGATTCTCAATGGAAAGCACAATTACGTCAGAACAAGTACTTACCTACATGGTACCTATATGTAACTCCATTGCTTTTTAACTACCAATTCACCCACATCAACTTACAAATATTATTACCCATTGTAACAATATCAATCCCCATCGTATTATACTTGAAACGGTTCATCAACATCAACACCAAAATCATAATTGTCTCCCTTGTCGGCACATTAAACAGTTTAATTATAATTTCAAACATTTCAATCTACATCTTACAAATTTTGAAAAATTTAGGTCTCATTTGGAAAATATCCGATTATATTCTCGGACTACTTGTATTTTCAATCAGCAATTCTATAAACGATGTCATTACAAATATAACATTGGCAACAAAGATTAATCCCATATTGGGTATCAATTCATGTTTAGGCACCCCTTTGCTCATCATATTGTTGGGGATTGGATTCAATGGGTTTTTGGTCATACAAAAAACCCCTCATGGAGGTGCAATCAAATTTGATTTGAAATCCAGTGTGATACTAAGTACTACAGCATTGATTGCAACTGTTGTGTTTATTTTAATTTATTTACCAGCAAAGAAATGGAAATTTGATCGGACTTTGGGTATGATTTTGGTTAGTTGGTACTTATTAGTTGCTCTGATTAATTTGTACTTGGAATGAATATGAGTGTAATGACGCCAAAGCTATACTGAATGTAGTAACTCCTCGTACATTTGAGTGAAATTTGGAGCAGATTGTTCCTCCTTGTCAAGCTCTCCCGAAAGCAACTTCATTGTGTTGTCATAATACTTTTTCCCCTTGAACTCCTTCATTTGTTCAAGAAATGCCAACTTTTTCTGATTGTCAATGGAATAATAAGTCAAGACATTGAAAAACCAATCAATTTGCGTGTCTTTAATAATCAACTTGAACAAACTGAGTATATGATCATCATCATCATTGAAAAGCCTTTCAATGCTAATCAATTTTTCGTAAATTGGAATAGGGACGGATACATTGTATTTTAAATAATCAACAATCAAATCTTTAGCTCGGTGGAATTGCTTCAAAAACACTTCCAAATCAATCAATTTGATCAAGATTGTATAATCACCAAGATATCTCCAACCTCGAATCAAGACATGTCGAGCCAGATTAAAATTTTTATAGTAGATTGAATAATTAGCAAAATTAATCCATGATTCTTGATAATTGGAAGCAATATATATATACCGCCAATAATTCATCTCAATGTACAGTTGTGGGTACTTTTTCAATTCCAAGAAGTCGAAAAACTGTAACCATGAATCTAGTTGCTGTCGAGAAATGAGTTTAACATCGTTGTAGTGTCGTTTGAACCGTTTTTCAAAGTGGTATAGCTCGTACACTTTGTATTGTGTTGTGATGTATGCATCAGTAAAAATCTTTTTCAATTGTTGTGGCAAGTTTTTCACATTTCGTTGTAGGTCGATAACAGGAACAAGATATTTCAATTCCAGATGGTGTTTCGAGTCACTTGCAAATTGA
The DNA here is from genome assembly GCF_000182765.1 of Lodderomyces parapsilosis. NCBI lineage: Eukaryota > Fungi > Ascomycota > Pichiomycetes > Serinales > Debaryomycetaceae > Lodderomyces > Lodderomyces parapsilosis. The sequence continues at coordinate 490,170 of NW_023503281.1, read as the reverse complement.
TTGATCAATTCAAAGAACTTTTTGTAAAAATATTCATAATGATACAAGGGCACCTCAAGGATAAGTCTCAATAACGTATAGTATTTCCTTTTGAATTGATTCTCTTCAGTGGCATAACTTTCAAGAAATGACAAGTATAGAGTATAGAACTCATAACTGTAAAAATGAAGTCCAATTAACCTCCTTGCTTTTTCAAAAAGACCTAAAATTTGATCGACATTATTCGTGATTGTATTTATTCGAAATTGTAAATAATTGACCCATAATTCAATGCAGTATTGTAAATGTTGGAATGCATTTTCATAAACTTTCACAGCGGCGTCAACATCAACCAATTTGAATTCCCATTCAGCATATCGTATCCAGTACTTGTACATGAATGGATACTTGGCTAAAAACCTAGCATATGATATTCGTAGTGTTTGTAGTTGAGGTGGTGGGGTTGATTTCGCTATCCCTCTCCTATCATTGTATTCTGCTGATGCGATTAGCTGTTGCCATAATTCAAAGTTGTCTGGGTCTTTGATCAAATCTATTGACACATCTGCCCATTTCCTAGGTCGAGACATTGAGAATGAGTCAATTACTGGTGATATGTTATCGTTGGTGATTGTGGATTCTTTTTTTTGTCTTCTCGTTTTGATGATGAGGATGGATGTAGATTCGGAGATTTGATTGTATAGAGATTATGATGCGATTCGATTGAAAAGAAGTTGCTTTCTCAAATGGTCGATTCTGGTATTGATACCAACTGATGGAGTTGTGTTGTCGAGTATGCAAGCGATCACGTCGTTAAATCTCGGTTCCAGCACAGCTGGTACACTTGCAGCATCTCAATGATGTAACAATTTTTTTTCAATCATTTGAATCGAAATCATCTTTCTTCCACTACACTTACATAGCTCGTCCAGCATCATGTCCGATGACGAGTTATCCATTGATGCAAACATATTTGAAGAACCAGAAGGCTTCTTGCCACCACCACCGGAATCACATTATGCCACTTACGACCGCAAAGTGTCCCATGCTGAACCAAAACAGATTCGAATGAAGTTAGTTGGAAAATCACCCTTATGGGGTCACATGCTTTGGAATGCTGGTATATTTACTGCTGATTATTTGGATAAACACGCAACTGAGCTAGTTGAGGGAAAACGTATTTTGGAATTGGGGGCGGCAGCTGCTTTACCTTCATTAGTTTGTGTTGTTAATGGAGCAAAGGAAGTAATTGCGACTGATTATCCTGATCCCGATTTGATCAACCATATCGAATACAGTTTTGGAGAGTTGTCACAGAAAGTACCTCAGATATCAGATTATAAAGTGAAGGGGTATATATGGGGCAACAATGTCAAAGAAGCGCTTTATGGCGATGAAGAAACACGCGATCTAAAGGAAGATGAGAAATTCGACTTGATTATACTATCAGATCTTATTTTCAATCATACTGAACATCACAAGTTACTATCTGCATGCCGTCAATCACTAAAGTCGACTGGGAAATGTCTTGTTGTATTCAGTCCACATCGGGCTCATCTACTTGATGAAGATTTGAAATTTTTTCAAACTTGTGAAGAATATGATTTCAAAGCTGAAAGGATTGACATGATCAACATGACTCCGATGTTTGTTGAAGATGAAGAGACTGCTGAAGTTAGGTCAAGAGTATATTCATACTTTTTGATCCCGCGATGGTAGAGAATACTGTATAGAGGACAATAAAATCTCCAAGCCAACAGACCCTGTAAACTTGTCCCATAGCCTCTCATCTACAATTAATTACCATTGTTCGAATTTTATGTATATATTAAACTCATCGAACCCATTAAACCAAATTTATATAGATAAAATACAACAGATTTCAACGCAATTTTTCTTTTTCGTTTATCTAAGCAGATTGAGCATTCATCTTTCTCTTACCGTTGGTCAAAGTGACGTTGACAAATCTTCTAGTGTACTTCAATCTCATGTAAGCTCTACCTTGAGGTCTCTTTGGCTTATCTTGTTTTTCAACTTTTGGGGTTTGTGACTTAACTTTACCAGCACGAGCTAATGAACCGTGAACTTTTCCCTGAAAAATAGATTGTTAGTATTGAATGATGAAGCTTGCAAAGGATACTTCTGATAGAGATGGACAACAATGCTTTTCAATTGATTCAAGTGTATCTCGTAGAAAATAATTTAAAAATGATGGCCACCGTTTGCTTGATGTGATCGTTATTTCCTTGTATTAATTATTTGGGACGTTGTTGATATATATATTTTGTAGCTTTATCACTTGGTTAGTGATTCCACTCACAAAAATGGTGTTAGTTGCTGTTGTTTGAGATCACCGGTTTGCTCCTTATCACTTCTCTCTAGTTGACTGAATTCCAAGAGTTTGCTTGTTCGTTCACTCCATCTCTATCGCATAATCGTATCCTGTTTCGGTCATTCTTGACATACCATTTTGACGTGATTTGTTGTATATGGATATGACTTTGGTGATGCTGACGAATCTCAAATTTTTTTTTCTTCCTTTGGTGACAGGGCGAGAGGTGACTGAATATATGGGGGCGTGCAATACTGTACAAAATATAGTAGTGTAGGTCAAGAGCCCTAAGATCAGGTGACAAAGCTGTCTTTTCAACTTTGTGACACTGAACTTTATGAATAAAAGAAAATGTTATGGGTGCAAAACGTAGGCAGACCACGATGCCGGCATATTTACCTACATAATAGTGAAATTCGAATACACTACTTTAGTGGAAGCTATATGACTTTTAAAGAGTTGAGCGAATAGAGCGACTAAGGTTCTGTGTATACCCATTTATTTGATTCTTTTCTCTTTTGCTCCTCAACAAAGCAGCTCGAATTCAAAACCGATGAGTGGTAAATAAAGTACGCTTGCTTGAAATAACGTCACAAGAAAGGTTGAACATCAGTTCCTTTCTAAACCATCTCTTCACGATCAACTTAAACGCATTGATCTAGAGGCTGGTCTCGAAACTTTACTGAGTTGGACCAGATGTCTTTGTTTGTGCAAACTATAATTAGCACCAAATCCTAAGTTTCTATCTCTAGACAAGTGAAGTTGTTTGTTGATTCTCTTTTCAATGTACTACTAATTCACTATTAGTGATTGCACACGAGAGCTCCAAATCAGTCCCAGACGACTTCAGTCATATGAAGATTTGAAAATTGGGAACGGTACAACTATCAATGTTTGGACTCAACTTGGTGTAACGAAGATCATTTGTCAACGAAAAATCATCTCATAGTGTTCATCACTCAATCTATGGGTTTCATCCGACACATGGCACATGAGGCCAGTAGATTAAAGTTTTGTACTTTTGTGGTGTTTTTATATCTCTGCGAGCAAAATTTAGATTCCGGTCCGAAGAGAACAACATGCCAAGATTTCGACAAAGTACGCGAATCAAGATATGTAATACGTAGAATGTATATATTGTTGCCTACCTCATCCTCACTCTATACTATTATACTCATTAAAATCAGTCCTTTTGTAAGTATCACTTCTTCTATCTCCAATCGTCAATCTTTTATTCTAAATATCTTTTGTTAACCCTTATCACCTATTTTAGGTCGTGTATTCGATATTGGTCCAATAGTTCATGCATATGGCGTGAACAAAATTTAGTAGGTTCAATTGGACAAGTTTGAAAGCTACTCACCGCACACGAACTAACACTATACGTTCCCACGTCTTATTTCTTTAAGCTACCTATAGTTTCAAGAAGCGGAAACTAATCGTTTTCTGAATATGCACATTACAGCTTTCAGCCTCATTGCGCCTTTGCTATTGCTCACCTCTCATGTCTTTGCCTTACGGCATCAACCAACTGTGCTCAACTATACAGAGAATGAAGTTTGTCGCTACGTCCATACATCCACAAACAGACCCAATGGTTCATATATCCGCTTACTTGCTGATGAGTCTATTTCACAATACGAAATCTTCGGGTTCATTTTCCCACCTGAAATAATACTTGATTACCATTTTCCTAATGTTCAAAAATTCTTTGAGTTGTATTTTACAAAAAAACCAGATTTGTACCAGGAGATGATGAACAAAGACGGGCTATTCAATGTTAAGAAAAGTGGGGCACATACTGAAGATGAATTGATATTTTGGAGTGGTGTTATTGACAAAGAAGTTCTATTTCCTGTACCTGTTTCTAATATTTATTGTGTCTACATCGTCCCCAACTCTGAGAAGAAGCTTGACTTTGTATTGCCAGTGGACTTTAAACAGCATTACGGTAATTTGAGCTATCCACATTATTTATACTTTGCCACCCTCAAGACAATACTCACAATTGCCTTATCATTACTTGCAACAATCACTTACTACGTAATAATACGCAAGGATTGGGAAGCTCCTAAAAAAATAAGCCCAGTAGAAGCTATAGCAAAGACGTTTGTGTTCTGGACTTTGGCTTCATTTATTGTTGCTTTCTCAATTGACTTCATACAATTGTTAATTGAAAACAATTTCGTTGCTACTTACCAAATTTCCCAAACCGTTTTGGCTTTAGAACCTATTGCTGTACTTGCAAAACAGTTTTACGTTGGGCTTAAATCGTATCTTGCGCTATTACTTTCAATGGGGTTCGGTGTTTTATACTACTACAACGGTAAATCAGTCAACTATGGGAACATTCCTCGTAACTGGGTTTACATTGCATTTACATATCTAATCTTTGATATTTTCACTGCATTCATTTGGCAATTGTTACTGAATCAAGAAACTATATCGTTAATCGGCGAGCCTACGGCACAACCAATTTATGAGAATGCAAGACACTTGGCGTATTTAAAACAATTCAACTTCCTAGTGTGGTTCGTTTTGGCAGCATTGTTTTATTTCAAAACCAAAAAGAGAATCGCTACAACTTCCTCAAAAGCAGATATGACTTCAGCTAGTAACGTTGCTTTGGCGTTCAAAAGATCAACCTTGACAATATGGATCTTACCGCTTGTTGCAAAATGTGTGGTTATGTTGACATGCTACCTTATCAAGGTCAATTTTATTCATCGATTAAGACCAGTATATCCTCCAAGAAGCAAACTTGGCCCGATGCTCGAATTGATTTTTGATTTGAGACAGATGCAACTGGCACAGAAGTTTGCTTTATTGACCCCAATTTGCTTAGAGGCTATCAGTGCTTTTCTCACGGCAAGTGTTGTGTTTATCGTATGGGTCAAAAGCGGTAATAGGAAAATTAACCACAAAACTCAATGAAGAACTTGCAATTGGTTGTTAAAGCACATGGTCAAATCTTTTGTACGACAATTTCCCTACAATGTACATTGAATGACGTATGTCTAAACTCTATTCCTTTTCTACTTATTCTTCTCCCTCATTGTAGTGATGTTTGCATAACCAAAGCCAAGGTCACCAAAACAACACTCAAGATCAAAAACAACAATATTCCAATACCCAATCGAGCGGCAGGATAATAGGATTTCGTTAATAACCGCTGAACATGAAAGTATCGTTTGAACCCCATAATCAATGTCAAAATCCCCAACACTATGAATATAGACCCCAAAGGTTTCCCGTATCGTTTCAAATCATCACTCTTGTGATCCATTAGTAATTCGATTATTCGATCAGTGGTGTGTACTTTTGTTCCTGGTTTCTCTAACCGAAACAATTGAGTGACTCCAATGCCGATTGTTATGAACGCAAGTGAAGTACGCAACCACGCTAAAAAAGTACGTTCATTGGCCATATGATCACGAGCTACTGATCCTTTATTTTCCAATGTGAGGGACTTATAATCGAGTAGATCAAAGGACGTGTTGAAGTTGACTGGTGAATTTGCAGCTTTGGTGTTGGGATCACTCAATTGTTGTTGTTGCTGTTGCTGTTGTTGTTGTTGCTGTTGCTGTTGTTGTTGCTGTTGCTGTTGCTGTTGTTGCAGTCTTTGCCTCAGAAGAGAAGATTCAGTTGTGTTTGAGCGTTGGGGGGTAGCCAGTGCCGATAATGATGAGGATGGTCCGGTGTGATTTGGTGGGGTTGCAGTGACTTCAACATCTTGGTCATCGGTGATTGCCGTGTTCGGTGATGGTGATTTTGCTGTTTTGTTCGATGGCATGCTTTGAAGTGCTGTGGTAATGAAATTCAATAGTTATTTGTCAATGGCTCCTTCACCGAGGTCTTATATTGCTGAGCTTGGCTTGATTCTTGTCCATGCTATGAGTGGCCAATAAGAGATTTGTTTACCAGTCATTTGTGTCATGTAAATTCTCGCTTTGTCGCGACAAACCTAATTTATTCTAATCATAAGGGAGCGCGATTTGCGCTATTCCTCGTGATGAAAGAATTGCAGCCACAATTAGAAAATTGATTGCGGGCTGTTTCTTTTTGCATACATCTTAGCGTGATTTGATGACTTGATAAATGTGGGTTTTTTTTATGTTCAAGTAGTGAAGAAGACAGAGGAGTGAATTTAATTAGGTGTAAAGGAAACTGTAATTTTGTATTGAAATGAGGTAAATATATCTTGTTGTACAAGGAGCAGTGCTAAAATTTCTTCTGAACTTCTCCCTAAGGCCTTTAATATTTCGAATTCAGCCAAAGCAACTCTTTACCAACTAGCGGGAGCCAACATTTTGATTTTAAATTTCAGTTATTTTGCGCTCTGCAACTCGAAGTAAAGGTCAGGGCTATTTACTTCGTGATTTGAGTTTTGTAACTCATTTTACCCTGAAGACGGGACTCACTCTTTATTATCCTCGGCGGAATTTTTGAATCTGTACAATGATTATATATCCTCTTCAACACCAGGAAATAGAGCATAAGCCAGATTTTTCTTTCACAAAGTTTGGTGGTGTTTTGTTGAGTAAACATTTTCGGAGTTCCATGAGATCTCGCTTTGCATGGACCAATGAAGAACAAAGAACAAAAGGGAAAAAGAAATTTCAAATGAATGCAAAATAAATAAAAGCGTCGCATTTTTCAACACAAAAGCAGTTTGCAAAATATATGTTCCCGAGTGTCGTTTTTTGTTGAACGACACACAAAAAGAGATGCAATTCCATTACGGGACAAGAAAATGGGCGTGAGTTTCATCGCACCTTTTTTTTACAAAAGAATATGCTTCCAAGTGTATGTATTAGTAAATCGTCTCCCTCTATTAAAGAAGTATGTAAATCAACGAGAAAAGTCCATTCAATGCAATGAAACTACGACCAACAGCAAAACCATCGTCACCTGCTGCACCCGCTGCACCTGCCAGTGAGATAGTAGTTCTATCGTAGGTACGGATGTGGCCCACAACGCCGGAAATACTACCAAGTCCAATTGATGCCGATGAATATGTTTCTTCAGCTTCTGTATACGCACTTTTGAAGCTTTGGTAATATATACTTTGCGTTGTACGGGTTATTCCACTGGCATCAGTCCCCGTTACCCATACCGATGTATTACTTTGTGACGATTTGGTTGTTGTAGTAGCTATTGTTGATGACGACGAAGACGACGATGTAGTCTTTGCTGTGCTAAATGCAAGGAGAAAGAATAAGCTGTATACGAGTTTGAGGAAGTTCATTTATAGGATGTGTTGTTGAATGTGGGCTTTTTGGAATGCAACGAAATTATGACAGTTAATGCTATGGGATTGTAAAATAATTGAAGATAAAGATGAACGTAACGACGTGTCTATGTGTTGTTGGGACGCGGCGGTTGAAGTGAAAAATAAATGAATGAATAAGTGAATGGATTTATGCTATACGAATGCTCTCCAACAGAAATCATTTCCAGGAAAACAAGGGTTCTTTTCAATTCAATATATACTTTTCTTGTGCTATTCTAAAAATTTTACTTAGCTTACTAAAGAAAAGCTTATTGCACATCTTTGTACTCTTTTGTTAATCATTTCCTTCTAATCCCATCTGATTAAGAAGAAGAGTAACAAAAACCAAAACTAAAAATTGCAACGTAAACAAAAACACTAATCCCACGCTTAGCGTATAGCAAAAGTCTATATAAAGAAGAAGAAGAAAAAAATAGAATGAGAGAAAATCCAGTTTTGTACAACAACTGATTTTCAAAATACGTCACAATATTTGTTTTTGCTAAGCCAATATAAGGAGCTATTTTTGTTGGTGAAAGGAGAGTATGACTTACATGGCTTCAACTTGAAAGAGTACTACACGCATATGATGGGTCGCGCAACTCAAGTATCTTTTTCTCCAACTGCGATTGCGCCAGCAAAAGGATGAAGGTGCGGACATTATCATATTATCCGTTAAACAATGTAATTTCTTGATTACAATAGTCGTGAATCAACCAAACACGACGAATTTTGTTTTGTGTAGACCTTTGTAGTATGACAGACAAATTTTTTTGCTAGAGTGCGATATAAATAGTATTATTGTTTTCTAAACAATAGTAAACTTCTGTTTACGACTTTATAGTGAGGTTTTTTTTTCCTCATCTTTCTACTGTATATTAGATGTTTACATGTGCAAGCGAATTTATTGTCCGAGAATCTTTTCCAAGCAAACCAAACGAAGAGGATGTAAACAATAGAGATATACAATGGCTCGAAGAGAGTTGCTCTGTTAAAACTATTTTACATTCGATGCTATTGATGATGGAAACGTTTACCAATACTTTTAAATTTCTTGTTGTTAAGCCCTGGTAAAGAGATTGAGCAATCACTCCGATAAAACCTTTGTTGAAGGCTTTTTCATATGTCGTTTCTTGCAATAAAAAAAACACCGACGTCTAAGCCACTGGTGCTGCAAACAGTGCAATGACCGTCTTAATTTTTCTGTCCTTGTTGACTATTTTTCAGTCCCAAGGCTTTTTTCCTTGTGTTCTCTATCTCTCTCCCTTAGTTGAGAATATTTGGTTACAAACAAGCTGAGCTCTTCAGGGAGTACAAAAAGTTTCCTTGTTTCTATTGACGACTGAACGAAATTGTACAATAATTGTGGTACTTCTGTTTTGTGTATGAAATGAATAATCAAATTTCTTGTCTTGCTCAACACAGCTCTCCAATCACCCAATCCTTCCATAGCTGGCAAATACTAGCTCAGATTGAATAGCTTAGTGTAGCTAACACATAAGTTGCACGTTGCACTTGGATACTAATCCTCTCTCAACAATAATCTCATGTCCAAAAGATACAGGTACACTACCGTTCTCGTTCGACCAAATGAGCTACCCTTTCAACAGGTTTGTGTAATGTTAGCATTTGTTGACAACTAAAAAAAAAAAGTGCTGTAAAAAAAGAAATTCATAAAAGCTGTAAACAAGAAGACACAAAACTGTAAACACAATTTCTTACTTTTGTAGATCTTTATGCAGATGTCTCCTTATTAGCATACCCCTTGCCCCCCTGGTTTCTCTTGAGCAAGTGCTACATTCACAAATCATTGGAAGATGTAGAGAGATTCCGGAAGGTGAACATTTACGGTGATGCCTTTTGTGAATAAGTGCACACTTCGTCAACGAAATTTTTGTTTGTCTTTCTATTGTCCTGCACTGTTGCGCAACAAAACGAATGAGAATTTTGCCGGAAATATCGTAGATGCATAAACCCGCCGCTCGATCCGAATCCACCGAGCTTGACCCAAACAAAGGATTTTTTCAAGACACATTAGGAGAAACAATAGATATAGAGGTGAAGTGGAAGGTCTTTGGAAACATTAAGCGATCTATAAGAGGTTTGTTTCAACGGCACTCACAGTGAAGCTTTTGACACGGATTCGGGAACAATGTTTAGAAAACCTTGAGTGAAAAGCTTATGCTAAATACAATTGTACATCTCTTGCCCCTCCACTACCTTCACAGGCTGCTTGTTTGAAATGGAAGGCAAGTATAGTGTCAACTTCCCTCTAAGCGTAATCGTCATCAAACTAGTAAGCCTTGTCTGAAGTGTAACAAATCCAGGAATGAAGCAATTGCACAGTATGTTTTAAAGCTCCTCAAAGTTGTAATTTAGAAACACAACAGGAACTTGCCGTTCACGAAAGTCGGACAAGTCTCACTTTTGTGGGGTTAACATGAATGAAGCGCGTACACATCAGAAGTTGAAATGCAGCAATAGGCGAAGTACTTTATTCCCTCATGCATGAAGTTTTAGAAAGGTATTTGGACTAATACATGGACCATGTTGTGTGGTACGCATCTAGCGCATTCATGTTGATCCCCGGAATGCTTTTTGGCATCATCATTCGGCAGATCTCTACACATGTTTGGTCTAAGAACACGCAAGACCTATATTCCAAAACTGTCAATAGATTGACCACATGTACCCACATTCAATTATGAAATTGTCAGCCCAAGGAGTAGTGTTGGTGATTTTTTTACTACTTGGTGCTGCTGAACCTTGCCGGATATAACAAGTACCGAGCAAAACCCTTTTTGACGGGTTTTGTGTCTCATTCAACAAAGTCGCGAAAAAATAAAACATTTCGTGTCTTTCTTTTATTGAACACGCGTTTTGAGTCAAAAATAGGACACAATGAAATATTCATGTCAAAGTTTACAGTAGATTGTGTTTAGTCTATACTTTTGACAGATAACCATCGTATTAGTCCAACACACAAACAATGGCTTTTTCCCCTATTGTTCCGTAATGCCCTAGCCACGAACAAGAGGGATATCATTTTCTCGGTTACTTCCCAATGAGGAAACAAGTTTACCTTATTCAGAATTAGAAAACATTGCTTTATGTTCAGTTTCGGAATGTAAACTTCAACCTCCTGGTTTCAAATTTGGTGTCAACAAGCCCCATATTTCGAGCTGATTATCTAGCCAACTCCCATCATCAATCTCTATCACGACAATCTCATTACAAAAGATTTACTAATAGTACAATGTAATACAATGTAATACAATCTATATTCTACACACTCTCTACAAGAAATACTCAACCACTGGCTTCTTGTTCAATGCACCGGCGCCGAACTTGCTCCTCCCACCTTCTTGTCCATCGCCGTCATCTTCATCATAATCAACAGCTTCAAACACCTTATACTCCCTATTTAAACCATCATCAATCTTCAAGACACTGGCAACATTGCCACACCGATAACAATAATTGGGAGCTGACCACACCGTAACCAACTTCAGATCAAACATTTCTCTATAACCCTCCATTACCAATTGATGAGCACGGGCAATCAAGCCGACGTTGTTTAAATGTAGAAACTTGTCTACTTCAGATTCACCGAAAAGGAACCCAGCTCCACGTGGCGATATACTCCATCCTTTAACATCTTCTTCTGGATCACTCCATAGTAGGTCACACATGCCTCCTTCGTGGGGCACTTCTTGCTTTCGATCTAGGATTCGTATTTGATCAATAGAGTCAATCTCGGGGCTAAGGCCACCATGTACACAAAACACACCCCCGCCATCATCACCACTACCCTTGCTATCCCCACTCTGTCCGTTGATTATTGCGCCTAGACTTAGATAATCAAAAACTTCACAACAATACCTCCACACATTGACTGAGCCGTATTTTCTCAAGCACTCGTCATAGAATCCATACACCGTAGTTATCTGTCGCGATTCATGGTTGCCTCGTATTAGCGTAATCTTGGAAGGAAACTTCAACTTGTAGGTCATGAGTAACAACAATGTCTCCAAAGAGTTGAATCCGCGATCAACAAAATCACCAAGAAATACATATTGAGTTTGTGGTAAATCGCCACCAATGGTAAATATCGTAATCAAGTCATGTAGTTGTCCATGGATATCACCACATATAGTGACAGGCGTGTTTAGGTGTTGAATATTTGATTCTTCTATTAGAATATCAATTAATTGTGTGCAAATTTCTTCAACGTCTGACTCTGGTATTAGTTTGCATTGCTTTATGTGCTCTATAGTCCTAAAAAGGGGAAAAAGGGAAAGTTAGTAGTATTCAGATTAATGGACAGTGTGCGATTTACTGAAGTCAACATACTGGTCTAAATCCAACATCGCCTTTTGAACGCGTTGAGTTAATGTCGCCTTGCGTTTCACAGAGACGTGATTGATTTTTTTTTTTTTCCTTCTTTGGTTCGCATCCAGTGTATTGTGATGACGCACATTTTGGTGATAAGTGTTCCTCCTCTCCATCTACGACTCTCATTTACTGGGACACAATTTAAATTTAAATACACTAATTCTATGAACTGAACAGAAAGATAAAGAAACAAACACCACCCATAGGCAATTACCACAAACCACCCCATCACCTAGCTCTAGTAGGCAAAGTATATTTTTGAAATTTGGCTTGTAATTGTTTCTTAACTGTAACTTTTTGAGCACCAACAAAACTATCAATACTCACTTTAATAGCTCTATTCAAATCATTTTGACTAACAAAATCACTCAATCTCATTTTGGCAAATGATTCAGCAATTCTCAAAATACTCTCCAAATGACGGACAGTTATAGGGAAGGATCCAGTTGATATACTTTCTTTTCTCAAATCAGCATACACCTTGGCAACTTTATCCATATCCATTTGATGTAATTTCGGCTGTACTTTAACTCGAGCATATTGGATATACTTGATCAATAAATCTTGCGGGATAGGTGAAATTTCTTGTTCTTTTTGTTGTTTCAATTCAGCCAATCTCTCATCTTTGGTTTTAGCTGATGCATTGGATTCAATGATATCTTCTTCATCGTCATTATTGATAACACCATCAGCATTGGCTGGATGGGATCTCATGTGGGAGTCGATTACAAAACTAGCCAACCTTTCATCTGATTCAGGATTGACCAAATCACGAACAACACACAAGATATCAAAACGGGACAAAATTGGCTCGGTTAAATTAACATTTTGTGACAAGGGTAAAGTAGAGTTGTATCTACCACCATTAGGGTTAGCAGCAGCAATAATGGCACATCGTGCTTGCAAAGTAGTGACAATACCAGCTTTTGAAACCGAAATACTTTGTTGCTCCATAGCTTCATGAATCGATGTACGATCTTGATCATTCATCTTATCAAATTCATCAATCATACACGTACCTTTATCAGCAAGCACCAATGCACCACCTTCCAACGTCCATTCGCGTGTAATGGGATCTTTTCTAACCGAAGCAGTCAACCCAACTGCTGATGCACCTTGACCAGTGGCAAACACCGCACGACTAGCCGTCTTTTCAACATATTTCAATATTTGTGACTTGGCGGTACCAGGATCCCCTAGTAACAAGACGTTGATATCACCTCTGATGGATAACTTACCATTGACATTTTTGGCAACACCACCAAATAATGAGCAAGCTATAGCAGTCTTTATGTCCTTATGGCCATAAATTGATGGTGCCATGGATGAGATAATCTTGTCAATCAACCCACGTTCACGAGATAATTTCCGGAATTCACGTTCTTCTTCTTCAGTCCAAATATTAACCAAATTGTTACCACCCATAAATGCACTACTTTCTTTTCTTCTAATAGAATTAGCTTCAATGATTGTGGCAAACACTGGGAACCCATTTTTGGCATTCAAATTACCATCGTAATTATTTTTGTAAATGCCTGTAACTTCAATCTCTTCTCCTGGTTTGGCAACATCAACTAAATCAGATAACAAGATCACTTCTCTGTGTCTCGGCAACCTACCTGCTGGTACTGTACCTGGTGCTTCTTGTAATGTTACTCTTTGATAGTTTCTGTACAAGGTCTTTTCCGAGTTCATCTTGAATGGGCCTTTGCTTTGACAATTGGTACAGAATGAAATCTTCATTTCACTATTTGAATCTTGAATGAAGGGACCTAAAACGACTCCACATTTGAGGCAATCAAACTTAACATATTTCAATTGTGGGAAGATTCCAGTTCTTCTTGTAACCACACCAGACACTTTAACCAATTGATTCAAATTGTTTTCTCTCAAATCACGCAAATTCAACAATGTGGGATACTCAATGATTCTAACATGAACTTCTTGATGAATTTGGGAGTAGTTTGGATAATGCAACTCAACTGCTTCCATAGCAACAATATCAAATATCTTTAACATTTCCTCAGGACTCGTGGCTAAGAAAATAGCCAATATAGCTTTAGAGTCGGCTAAATCCTTGTAACTTACCTCCAATGATTCTGCATTGACTTCACCCAATGTTCTCATTTTATTACCATACACGGATTCTCCATTAGCATCGGTATATTCTAAGAAGAACGATTTCAATTCACGTGCAATTGACCTGCTAACTGCTGGTTGCAAGATCCATTCGGTAATACTAGGAGCTTTTACGTCGGTTAAACTCTCCAATGACAATTCCTCACTAAATGGATCAATCTCAATATCATCCATCATATCATCGTGATCTTCATCATGTTGTTGTTGGTGTTGTCTTCTTCTTCTTCTTTGAATAGGCAAACCATACTGGTCAACTCCATCTAAATCTTCATCCTCTTCATCATCTAAAAATGCACCACCCCTTGAACGATTGGCATTATTGAGAATAGCATCTCTTCGATTTAATTGTTCATCAATTCTTCTTCTTGTTGCCGCATCCATCTCATCATATTCTTGTGTATCATCAATATTTCCATCACCTAAATCGTATTGGTCTTGTTCTGGATTGGCTCGGTAATCATTTTCCAAATTGTCCATCAAATCATCACCATCTTCTTCATCTGAGGGATTCAAGTCAGCAATATCATTTCGAATTTCTTCATCTTCGTCATCATCTAAACCTGCATCAAAAGGGATAGCTGGGGATGAGGGTAATTGTTGTTGTTGATGATGCTGTGGTGAAGAAGCTAATGGGGATGAAGGTTGATGTACCGGAGATGATCTATGATTGTATGAATGTGGTACTCCTCCTCCTCTTTGAACAATTTCATCGTCATCATCATCGTGATGTTCATTTTGTCTCTTTCTTGAACTACGTGAAGTTCTGCTATTGTACGGTGGACTGGACATGACTGTAGATTAGTGACGGAGAAGAAAAACAAGCGTGAATAAAGAAAGGAAATATGAATAACCTGTGGATGATAAAGAAAAAAAAAATTCACTACTTGATAATTTGGTGAGACGCGTATACAATTCAAATGCAATTTGATTTCCTAATTGGGATTAATTTAAAAGAGTTTGATTACGTAATGACTACAATGTGAGCGTGTACTTGGGTATGGAAATATGACACGTGATAGGACTACAAACCTCAACATTGGCCAAATGAGTGTACTTTAGTATAGTGCTATACTACACCTGGCTAGCAAAAAAGTTTGGATAAATGACAAGGCCAAACTGCAAGTTCCATGCCATTCATTTCAGGGGCCCGCAAAAAGTTGAAGTTCAAAACCGATGTCAGAAAGATAAGTTTGGACGTGCTAATGAGCTTGACATTAATTGTAGTGAAAGCAGCAAGAGCAACCAGTTGAGCTCTTTTAAACCATTGCCAGAATCTAGTACTATTCACCTGTCGTATATTATTCACAAAAGCGTGATACTTTAATTTGTTCGCCTCTGCCTTTCTCCTTTAACAATTTTGTTCTTTGATAAAAGTAACCCACAGCAAGTATTTATTGTAAGACTGTTGCAGCCTTATTGTTCTTAAAGTTGGAGTGGGAGGGTGTTTACCCAACAAAACGAACTGCAAGTATATTGTTTTGTGTAACCAATGCATAGAAACTCCGAGGGGTTGATGAATTGTGCCGTTTCAATCACTGGATACGAGAAGACTGATTTAGGGTACCAAGTATGGTATAACTTCAAGCTACTTTAGCTTACCAGTACATAATAATTTTTAGAAGCCTCCCAAAAAATACATATTCAAAATCTAGCCATTACATTTACCGTTTATAAAATTTCCTATACAATAACCATCCATTATGACAAAATTTCCCTTTATCCAAAATTAGAACAACTTGAAAAACATTTCCAATTATTAAACTTTTCCTCCCTAAGCATTATTCTGTCTAATCTGGTCCTCTGAGCAAAGGAAAGTGAGCAAAACCAATAGCACCAATGTCTTCATGATGACCTTGTCCAGGTCCATGCAAGTGACCACAAGGACAATCAAAGCTGCTACTAACTGTAATCAGTTGCAGTTGTGAATACATATGACCCAGCAGTTGTTGGCCAGTGGTAAAATGCTGTTCATTAATCATAGATACAGTGCTTGGTTTTTGAATCAAGCCATCATAAGAGTTTGTAGTTGTTAGGGGGGTGAATGTACCCTTCAATGAGTCGTGATGCAATGTGGTTGAAGAGCAACTTTGTTTACCCTGTTGTTGTTGCTGAGCTGACAGAGCTGACATTGTAATTGGTTGTTGCAGTTGCAGCTGATGATGAAGAGGTTGTTGTTGTTGGTGCTGTTGTTGTTGCAATTTGAGTCTTTTTGGCTCAGGATCAACCGAAACCTCTAGTTTGTGTATGTGTTTTAAAACGGGTTCCAGCACCACAACCGGAGAATTTTGGGCGTATTTATACATTTCTTGTAGAGCTTGGGGGTTAGAATTAGAGAGTAGATGAGTTTTTTTTTATCTTTTGTTTCCTTTTTTTTTTTTTTTTTTTTTCCTTTGAACTGCTTCGTTCTCGGAGTCGCAAGCACAACGTGGGTGGGGGCGGCCAAACAAAACCATTCCCCTCCTTTTCTACCCAAAAGAAGAAAGAACTCTTGTTTACAATATATCCACATTTGGTTCTTTCTTGCACAGTACAGAATGTTTCAGCGTTCAGGTGTGATTCAAATCTCATCGACGTGATTGTAAAGAATAGGAGCGGGGAACAAAAGGTCACCACATCATCAGTCCAAATATAGTGAATGCAAGATCATTATTAATATGCACAATAAAGTAGGTACACCGCTACTAAAAAAGAAATCTTTTCTTTGGCACGTGCTGAACTTTTTTTTGGAAAAGAATATTCTACACAAGCCGCATGTTACTTTTGGTGATGCAACAAAATAAGGTTAGAAAAGAAGTTGAAGTGGACCCTTTCCAACTCAAAACCCGTACGTGGAACCGTCCTATCCCAATAGGGGTTGTTTGGCCCTGTATTCTGTTCAAATCTGAACACACTGGGGACCGCAATACGAAGAAACACCTGGGACTGAATGGTACCGTGACCAAAGCTACTCCGAAATTGCCGAGTCTCGTATAATCCATACCCAGAGTGGCTTGACCATCAGACATATAGGTTTGTCATCCAATTTTTGGCTTCTACTTTGTTTACAAAACAATCGGCATTGCAGTAGTTAGTTTCTAGAATTGGGCCAGTTACCCCTCATAGATGATGAGTGATTATGCCACTAAACCAAGAAAACGACAATTCTTTATTGTCTATTGTTGTTTGCATGCTTGAATGTTTGTTTATATAAGATTTAGATAAAGTCGTGTAAATGATACCAAAAACTTGCTGAAAGTATGCCGAATTATTTCCAAAATAGAATCTTTCTATTTTCTTTCTCCCAAATATTATCAATCGATACTGATTTGACAAAATTTGAGCTGACAACTCAATTCACACTAATAGACCACATAACTGTACTGATCAGTACTTAATGACGACAATATAAAGAGACTCACCATTACTAACATTCATTTCTGTTAAAACCAATTAATAGATCCCTCAGATAAGATGCAACCTCATGAACATATCCAAATCAAAGAATCTTTTCTTGTTGGAAAAGCATTGTTGATCTTCACATCTGTATTTGTTTCCCTTGGGGTGTTTTTGTTTGGATTTGAACAAGGGTTAATGTCATCGTTGATTACCAATAATTACTTTAAACTTTACTATGACAATCCAACTCCAGCGGAAATTGGTATTATGATTGCAATTCTTGAGATTGGTGCTTTATTTTCTTCGTTTGTGGCAGGAAGAGTAGGTGACTTGGTGGGGAGAAAGAAAACCATCCGGTATGGATCTTTTATATTTGTTGTTGGTGCTTTAATTCAATTCTTATCTCCCGATATTTGGATCTTGAGCGGTGGCAGATTGATAGGTGGTGTTGCCATTGGATTTCTCACTACGATTGTTCCCTGTTACCAATCAGAGATTAGTCCTCCAACCGATAGGGGGTTCTATGCTTGTGCCGAGTTTACTGGAAACATTATTGGATACGGTGCTAGTATATGGGTTGATTATGGTTTTTCATTTTTGGAAAGTGATGCCAGTTGGAGAAGTCCCCTCTTTGTGCAATTTTCCATGGGTGTATTGCTTTGGTTAGGAACTTTTGTTATAGTGGAAACACCACGTTGGTTATTGAATCACGACCATGATTTGGAAGGCATGATTGTTATTGCTGATATGTATGCTGATGGTGATGTTGAAGATGAACACGCCAGAAACGAGTACAGAAACATCAAAGAAAGTGTATTGATTGATAGAATTGAAGGCGGGGAAAGATCATATCAATACTTGTTCAAACGGTACGCCAAGAGATTATCAGTTGCTTGTTTTGGATTATTATTTAGTCAATTAAATGGTATCAATTTGATTTCCTACTACGCGCCAATGATTTTTGAAAGTGCTGGTTGGGTTGGTAGAAAAGCCATTTTCATGACAGGAATCAATTCCATCATTTACATTTTAAGCACAATTCCACCGTGGTACTTGGTTGATTCATGGGGCAGAAAACCATTGTTGATGCTGGGAGCATTGTTGATGGGTGTTCCCCTCTACTTGGCGGGCTACTCTTTGTACTTGAATAATGATTACACTGCAGCCGTTGTTGTTACATGTATCATCATCGCTAATGCGGCATTTGGCTACTCGTGGGGTGGTATTGGGTGGCTCTTACCCTCAGAGATTTTGCCACTTCCAGTCAGATCCAAGGGTGCCGCTATTGCAACCGCCACCAATTGGCTTTCAAATTTTGTGGTTGGATTAGTATCACCAATCTTGTTGGACCAAATCAAATGGAAAACATACTTGATTCCTGCCTCATTTTGTATGTTGTCATTCTTTGCTGTGTGGTATTTGTTTCCTGAAACTAAAGGTTTGACTTTGGAAGACATGGGATCGGTCTTTGATGATAAATCATCCATATTTTCCTATCATGCAGCAGGCACTAATGGCAATGGCGGCGGTAGTAGCAGTGGCATTAGTATCCATTCAAGCTCCAACTATGGCTCAACTCAAGAGCGAAGATTATCCAATGCCGAGTTTGTCACAGATTCAGTACAAACAGCAGCTTCAATGGCTAGAAATCCAGCAACCATGCGTCCGGAATTGGATGATAATATAATTGCCGGAGCTAGCAGTCCGGCTCACCTTTCTTCAGGTGGACCTTCATCTTCAATCAAACCAGTTAAATCAGATGGTACTTCAACGGCATCTATCGATGGATCAGCCTATGCTGCAGATGCTATTATTCAAGAAATCGAACCACCTGCATTTGAGGATATTTTAATGTTTAAAGTTAAGGAACAATCGCGACCATTCTTTTTCGTTGAGTGGTTTACTCGGTCACAAAAGAAGAAGCAAAAGAAGAGGACCACTGATGAAGAAAGTAGATTATTACAAACAGATACAGTATAGATTAGTACAAACAGAGTAAAGCTATTTATTCGAACATTATACAAAGTAGGTATAACTTGTATAAAAGGCCAATATTTAAACTTATTTAAACACCCAGATTTACTGGATATTTGTATCTTTCATCGTCCATTAAAATATCTATATTTCCTGCCCCATCTACCTTATTGTAAATGAATATCCATTTCAATGGCCTTCAGCAGCGTCTTCTCCACTGGTTTCCCCAGTTGAGTCAATTTCCTCTCTTCAAATAATTTCTTTAATTCACGTTCAATTTCAGGTATCAAATACTCGTAATCACACGATCTTGATCTAACTCGAGATTCACGTAACAACCGCTCAGCTTTGTCATAGTTTGACAAGTGCAAGTTTACCACCCCCAATCCATAAGTGGCCAATGCTACAGTTTCATTAATTTCATTGTGTTGCTTCGTAATTTCCTGAGGGATTGATTTGGCAAATTGCAAAACCGACTCATAAGACTTGATTGCTAATTGAATACAAATTTGTCGTGATTGTGATACTTTGGCAAAAAGTTCTTGGTCATGAGAAGGCACTTTTGCCTTTAATATCTCTTGTGTTGATTTATCTTGCTTCAACTCGACATCGTTTGATAATTTGGAGTAATCGATATTAGCAAGCTCTGCAAATTTCTTCTTCATCGCAATCTCTTGCGCTTCCAACTCCTCTGCTTGCATATACAATAACGAGCCCAAATTACATTGTGACAAGAGCATCTTTCCATGTTCAACATCAGCCAAGAGCATGGACTCAGTCATGGCAATCTTTACTTTTGAAGCCATTGCCAAATCTCCAGTTGATATGCAAATGGCACTAAGTAAATCCATAGCGTTGAAAAATTCATCAGTAAATGGTTCCCAAACCTCTGGTGTTTTTTTGATACTGGCAATTTCCTTTCCTGATTCATCATTGATTAAAATTGAGTCATTGTCCAAGGTTGCTGTAAATTTATTTGGTTCTTGTTTATCCTTCTCATCAGGATTGAGCTTGGTGACCAAGTTCAACTTTCCTGCTGAGCCTCCCAATTTGTTGACTTCATCTTGAGCAATAATCAAATGAGTAACCAAGATTGCCTTACATAAAGCAGGATTATTCTTGTTCAATTCAACCAACTTAATAGCAATCCTCAAATCCTTTTGAATCAAATGCCGTCTCAAATCTCTGCTTATGAGTCTTATAGAATCTTTTGAATCAATTGGTTTTGCCGTCAATACACTCAAATACAATGTAGCAATCTCATTATAGACAAATGCTGCATCACTCATCATCCCCAATCGTTCGAACATTTCCCCGATTTTTAATTGCACACCGGTATATTCATCACACAATGGATCCATACCAATTTCTTTGCAATGTTCCAATGCTTCAAGATAATATTTCAATGCAAGTTGATAATCATGTTCACCACGATCACTTTCAGCCCAAAGTCCCTTTCGCAAAATCTTGGCCACTGAACTGGGGAAGGTATGTTTTGGCCACCACATATAGTAGGCGTACCCTGTGATCATAGTAATGCCAAGGGTTGCATAAAGGAATTTTCTAAACAATGATGTTTTTGGAGACGGATTGTAACTGGCATAAGTTTGGTTATAGTTGTACTGCGAGTAGCACCGTTTCGAGTTCGAGGATGCCGTTCTGGAGCAACGATGAATGCACCTAACTCGATTGGCAGCATATCGTGACATGCTTATTCGACTGATCATCTTTGAAGAACGGCAATCTATGGCGTAAAGCAATGATGATTGTATGATTCCTTGATTTTCCAGAAGTCATGCGAAGAAATTATGAAACTTCAAACTTCGCGCCTGACTTTCTTGAGGACACAATCTTTCTTTGCCCCAGGAATCATCTCCGGACTCTGAGAACCCTTTTTATCATCAATCATCATCGTCAAACCATGTCCAATATCCTATCAGTGTTTAACCCACCCCCACCACGAGATATACCCGAGAAAGAATATATATATTGTTTACCATGTACCGCCATCCAAGCAGCAGTTGGATTAGGTCTCGGATTTGTGCTTCGTTCACCAAATCAATTCAAGGATCCAGTTACAGGGAAAATAGATCTTGTGAAGAACCCCCTTTGGTGGCAGCGGTCGGTCAGAAGTGCAGGATTTATACTTTTGGCATTGG
Organism: Lodderomyces parapsilosis; assembly: GCF_000182765.1. Lineage (NCBI taxonomy): Eukaryota > Fungi > Ascomycota > Pichiomycetes > Serinales > Debaryomycetaceae > Lodderomyces > Lodderomyces parapsilosis. Next base: position 468,545 of record NW_023503281.1, on the reverse strand, counting down.
GGGCTTATCGTGCTGGTGAAGTTGTAAAAGCCGTATTTCAAAAGAAGTTTTGAAATAGTGTTTGCTGAGTAGATGAATGGAGTTACTTTTGAGGATTGAGGAAGTGGGAACCAGCTGCTGCTTGATGCTTCTCACGATGGGGAAATTTAGACAACGGGGCGAGTATTTTGCACAATCCAGCGAACGGAATGGGGAGGGAATGGAGGGGCGGATTCAGCCATTGGGAACGAGTGACCTTAGTGGTATATCAATACTTTGTGTGGAGTGAGTGCTAGTAAAGGCTGTAACTTTGGAACAAAGGGTAAGCAATTAACAATAAGAAGATTGGGCTTGTATATATGTAACTCCTAGAGGAAAGAAATTTAGTCTATTTCGGTTCGGAGGGTATTGTATTGTTCTGTCGTGTGCTCTGGCATAATCAGTTGAGCTGAGAATAGGCCATTTTTTGAGCTGCCTTTCTATTGGCAACGCGTAATTTAAACTAGAATCAGAGACGGCAACCGTACACACTCGTCAACAACCCTAGACAAATATATGCTCTTGAACAAAGTACGAGATACTACAGACGACTTTTTCCCCGACAGGAATTTTGAATGGTCGCTTTTAGTGGCACGTGGAATCTCATCTCTGTTTGTTCCCTAAAATAGAGATCTGGACAATGAATGCGGAGTTCAAATTTTGGCTTTCAAGGTTTAAGCAAATGCACCCATATTGTAGTATCCATTCGGGTAAACTGCCTACAACTTCCATAGTTTTACTATTCCAACTCACCAAGCTCAACCGATGTTACCTTACCATTTCTGAATTCAGAAATGGTGAATGCCAAAACACTAGCCATTACCTATTGACTGGCATGAACATCACTTGAAAAACTGGTGATGCAAAATGCAACGGTTCTGCGCACGTGCACATTCTCCGCATTCGACTAAGCTTTACAACCACCATGCCGAGTATTGAAAAAGATCGATCAATTCAACGTGAGCACTCTCTTCAGAAAAGAAGGAACCTTGGTTTTTTCAATTACCGTAGCTGTGCTATATTATTGTTCTCACTTACACTAAAATATTATCCACTAAATGAGATACACGCAAGACGTTTCAAAACTAATGCATCGAATGCAAGGGGGACAACTCTATTACTTGTCCAAGCACCCTAAACCATACTTAGAATAGTATTAATAGTAAGGAAATTTTCAAAAAAAAAAAAAGAAGAATAATATTTCCGATTGTACCCGCCCAACATAACCAAACACAAATTGCGTGGAGTACCAACCAAAATTTCGAAGCAACAATTTCGTAGTTTTCAAAAACTGTCAGCCTCTTCCATAAGCTTACGCTAGCAGGGGCTCTAAAATTACGTGAAGTGTATCTGCGTGTGTCTTAAGAAGTGATACGGTTATGTTTATAGAGGAAAGAGGGTAACCAAAAGGACAATTGAACTTTACCAATGCAGTTAGAGGTTAGGTAACACGCAATTCAGCTGGTGGTGTATTTAGCCTATTGTTCGACGTATGGTGGGTAAAATTGTAATTTGATTCATCTTTATAGGATTTAAAGAATTTACTGGCTAACATAGTCATATCAATAGGAACGTATGTAAGCTGCTTATTAATGCTATTACTAATCTTAGGTAATACCAAGATTGTCAGAAAGCAAAGGAGACACAAACTTGTTCAAAGAGAAATAAACAATAGGTAGCTCGTTATTGCGAAACATTTTATTGGCTAGCGAGTACAAAGTTGGGGAAGGAAAAAAAACAAATACTTGAGTTGACAGTTCCAGATGCAGGAAACTGATATGGACGATATGCTGATAAGCAATGGTGGTAGATCTGGAAACCAAACCATTATTATAGATGTATGACAAAGGATTAGATTAGCTATTCAAAAGTTAAAGCTTCGAAAGGGAGAGCATTTCATTTGTGTGCAATCAACAACAGGTTAGATTTTTTTTTTTACTCTCATTCTTGACATACAATGACACAAAGCATTTATCCTTTATCACACAAACTCGGAAAGTGACGGTGGAAAGCCGCACGAACTTTTTATTGAGATGGTCAAAATTAGTTTGGATTTCATTCAAAAAAACCTAAAACATCGTGCTCTAAACTTATTGATGACTGACATCGATGTTGATCTACTGAGTTCTCTCTCTCTACTAGTACAAAAGGACACGATGCCGACTTGGAAGAGGAATCATCAAAAAGTACCAATCCGGTGCAATTTTAATGTTGATGTAAGCTGAACAATAGACAAACGTCCGAAACAAGAACATAAAAAAACCTCGTGAATTCAACAAAGACAACTTTTTGTTTATTGTTGAAAAAAGTACCTAAACTTGAACAGGTGAGCTCTGATGTAGAAACTTGTCTAAATCCACCTTTTCTAATTCCATTTTACCTTTTTCCGATACCATAGGTTGAGCAAACTCAATTTCGACCTTTTCTTTGTGGTTTAAACTTTATTTCTTGTGCAAGAGATATCATGATTAACTCATTTTCTACAGCATCCAGAGGTGCTGATGCACTATGCATGCAATAGATGGAAGGCTACTTTCCGGAAAAGAAACAATAAGGGTGTTACGCTGCCATACAAACTACTTGTGTAAGGTTGTCAAATCATGATGAATCGCAGTCTCCTATTTAGACACAGCTACTTTTGTAACTACATATCTAAATTTACTCTTCAAGCTAAAACTTTATTGCGTCGTGGGCAATGCTTTTTAATAAGTGGCTTATCTGCAATGACGTACTTGATAGCACACCTATGGCTTAGTTGACGTAAAAGTGGGGACGAGCAAAATAATGACCAAAAGTGTTGTGATTGCGCACAAATACGAGCCAAGCTCAACAACAACCCCCCCACTTGATTACCCAACAACTCTTTAGTAAACCATCTTTCGCTCCACTTTTTGCACAATGGAGGGGAAAGTGAGGGGCCTGAATGAGAGGGGGAGGAGGGGGTTCACACACACATACACACGACAAAGCAAGAGTGAAACAAAAACAAACTCAACAAAAAGTTGTATAGTTATTGTTCGTTTTGGTTATGAGCTTCGCTGATCTTATATTTTGCAAAGTTTTGTTTGTCACTGTAAAGGCAACTTCGAAAGAGAAAAAAGAAATAAAATATCAGGCCACTGGCAAGAAACTTCTAACCCATCATTCGTGAAGAGAACAATGAAATTATATCCAACAATATAGCCCTTGGTACATTGTGTGTGGAATGAGCAAACACTCCACTAAATGGTTATGAGCCTTTTTTTCTTTTCTTTTCTCTCACCGGTTGTAGATTGCGAAGAGTCTTGAGGTCGCACAATGTCGGTTACAAGAGTATTTTTGCATTTGTGCAAAGTACAATCTTTGTGTGCCCATGACATAGGTACACGAGAACAATAGGAACAAGAGGAACAAATGGAGGCTCAACCTTATTACAACTGAGTGTAAATTGCAACGTTTTGAGTGCATTGGTACATGGTTGCATTGAAAAAGGGGAACACCAAGAGCGCAAAGAAGGAAGGGTTAGTTCATGGCTCAACACTTTTAATTCAGTAGCTCAACTCTGTGGCGTCTTTTTGTTCACTAGACCTGCATTAAGACTTAAGTATCTGAGATTCCCAACGTTCAAATTAGTGCAGCAGTACGTGGTAATTTCTTGGGGGTTTGTGTTGGGAAGATCGTCCTTATCGTGACGCCTTAGATGCTGAAACGCCGTGTTTTTCTTGAACCCACACACTAAAAAAAATCTCTTGGTTCTTCCGGCAGCCACGAAAACGGATTATCTCTATGTAAGAAGGGTTGCTCAGTGTGTAATGCACACCCAATTCAGAGACGGCGACTTTGTTTCTACTTTCCCTGTAAAGCGATCTCATGATCGAATTTTGTCCCAAATTGAAAGGAATTCAATGCATGACTGTCTTCGGACAAACTGGAACGTTGAAAGTTTAACGATGAGAGGAAATTAAATCAAAAAAAAGTATTCGGTGCGTTATCGGCAATGAAGTTTAACTGCAAAAATTATAATTCTCGCTTTGATGTAATGCTTGTGAAATTTAATTGATCCGGCGTAAACAGAGATTTTACGTGAACCCATGCACCAACATTGCTAACACAATTTGCTGCGAAATACTGGACCCCAAACTTCTGAGTGGGCTCAGAGGGGGTTACTTCAGTGGTTAAAAAAAACCTTGCTTCTCTTAAACTAACTCTTCAAACCAAGGCCAAATTTCCATCTTTCCCCGGCCAAGCAAATAATGCACAACATGTAAAGTCATACCACCACTAAAACCCAGCACCACACAACGACAGACAATTCAACAACGAAGAATCTATCCTCAACTAGGCCTCAAACTATGCAATGGTTAATCGGTTTAAGAAACCTTTGTAAAATTTCATAACCAAAAAAACTTTTGACTTTATACACGACCAGTGGTGAAAGTTATTGTTATCATTGCTATTGTTCGTAGTTTTAAACTGCACCAGGGTCAAATTTTGTACACGATGTCAAGCTCTCTACCTCTCCCCACTCCTGAAACGGCATAGCAATTGACTCTGTTTGGAAGGGCAAGTAGTAAAAGAAGCCTTTTTCTTCAAAACCATAATGACTCTGGAAAAAAAGATCAAAACACTGATGGCATGTGACAGATGTGAAGAGAAAAACAAAAATCGAAAATAAGCTTTTCTAGCGCGTCTTGCCACGCCCATCCCAAAGAGTTCATTCCTCTAGTGAAGAGAAATACGCAATGCTTTTTCGACCGGTCGCTGCGGCCTTTTAGGCATTTTTTGTCTTTGCCTTTGCTCTTAGCTTACACACCGTTTGTGGTGGATCTATATGCAGAATAATACCAAGGAGTATTTGGGTTTTTGTACACAAAATTCCTATTTGTGTATCCAAATATTGACTTTTGATCGGTCCTGATAAAAAAACAATAGTTGTCTGAAAGAAAGCTTCACAATTGTTCTTAAGAACAAACCGCCTGGAAAAGGAAATTGACACATAAAGCCTACTCTCATTTATTCTTCAGTAACAAAAATGGTGAAAACGACATGCAGTAAATTTTTCCAATTATATTGTCCCCTGTGCATGTCACGCACCATTACACAAAAAGATCATGTGTGTCGTCTACTGTCCTCAATTGCTAGTTTATTGTGAGGGGAAGCAATGAACAAAATATGGTAGCTGTTCATTTAGAATAGGTCTAATTTTAGACGAAGTACATTTCAAGTATGCCCTTAACCGCCACAAGTCTTTCTTTTTTTTTTCCAAGAAGTTTGTGCGATACTAAACAGTACATGCACATAAGGAAAACAGAAGATTGAGTTGGTTTCATTTTGAAAAAAATACGAGGAGATTTACTGTTAGATTTTGTCTTGAAATACACTGCCCCCCTTTTCTTTTCTTTTAAGTGCTACTGCATCATTTCAACCATTCGATTAAGCGAACCCCACCTACATTGCTTGACACACGCAACTTTTCACCACAACTGAACAATTTAATACTTTTTCTACAGGAGGGCTTTTTTTCAGCAAAACAGTTTGGCTCTTGTCCATACATGAAAGGACCTAACCACGTTGCATCATAATGCATTGTTTGTTTGTTGTTGAATGGGTCAGTGCAATCAACCTTGGTTTCTGGAAGCCACCTTAACGGAAGCAGCATAGTATTTAACGTGGTTATTTCTCGTTAAGTAACCCAACCCTTTAGTTTTGTATCTCTTTGTTTATGCTTTTTACTAAGCAAGATATGAGACAAGAATTATTTTAGTCATGTATTTTAAACCCCGTTGATGAGTGCATGTCGAGTTTTATTACCGCAAACATTGCCGACACAAGGCCACTCTTTGGTATTGTTTGTAGACACAAAACGCTTAGAATCGTAACTGATAGGGTTAGTCTTTAGACGGTCGTGCTAGCGCCCACACACTGACCCCCTCAAGGACCTTTTCATGATACGCTTTCGTGCAACAGACCAACTCTTGTTGCTCGTCCATTGTTTGCAATACAAGCTGTTGCGTTGAAGTCTCGAAGAGTCACAAAGCTAGACAATCATTTGCTTATTGTTTGATCTCTGAGAGAAAAAGAACTCAAAAATGGAATGCTCAAGTTTCCAAGAATAAGTGGCTCTGCATATTTTTTCAAAAAACCCTATTGTGCTGTTTGTCGTTTTTATTTTTATTTTTTTTGTATCACAAAACCATTGAAGTAATCTTTTTTTTTTTTAAGGTTTATTTTTTTATTTTAAATTTAGTTCTTCCTACTATGGGTCTAAAAAATTAATAAACACACAGGAAGGTTTTATATAAAATACCTACAATTAGTCCTCCAAAACTCACTAAATTCATTTCTAGCTACGAAATTCATTTGACTCAAATTGAGTATCCATAAATATATCAATTCATTAGTTGTTAGTCTTATTCACCATTTATAATTGATACTAGCGCTTCAATTCTACAAAATAAATCAACAAATTCAATTGTCTTACAAGTCTTACCAAAGATTAACCATAACACGAAGTGGAAAAAGTAGTCTGTTCAGTCTGCTAGTTCTAAAGCCTTTATTTTAACCTATTTATTTTTATTTCCCAGTCGAATTTCCCTCCCCTCAGAAAAGCCACCATTCACATTGACGACTGCAACTCAAAATTTTGCTCCGCAATTGAAATATTTTGCTATGGACCACCCCCCGTATACGGAGTCTAACTTGCATTCTGATGAAAATAAGGAAGTAGAGCGCAATAAGCAGGGATTAACAGAAACCACCAACAACGATCAATCACCACCACAACTGCAACAACCACAAAATCAACAAAACGAGAAACAGGAATACACAACAGAACACCACCACCATCAACAACAACAGCCCCATCAAACTATGTCTATTCATAATGGAGAGTTTGGTAGATATCAACCGCAAATGCAAATGAACCCTTTACTTCATCAACAGTTTTCGCAACCACAACCGTACCCCACTTCTCAGTATTTGCAACCACGTCAACAACCATTTTCACAACCAGGACTGTTTTCTATCCCCATTTCTCAAACACAACCGCTGTTGGCGCCTTTGCAAACTCCCAATTATGTTGTAAATTCTTATCAGCAGTTGCCCATTCAAAGTCCATACGCAGCTACACAAACACCGCACTTCATCCAACTTAACCAAGCTGGCGCTCCACAACTGAGAAGTCGTCACTTGCTGGATTCAAAGTTTGAAGATGCACATGGCAACTTATTGAGCTACAATTATGACAGAGGTTCGGGGTCTTCTGCCTCTGCTATGCACGAGACTCAACAACATAATATTGGGACAACCGAAGCAAATGAGCTTGGATCAAAGTCTGGCGCCCCATCATTCAACACGGGAGCATCCTACACACATATTCAAAGCTCAATGCAATCGCAATTGGTTCCCAGCAGAGGCTCAACTACCACAACAACAACATCCTCTACTACACCATTTGATAACGGTCCACTCAATGAAAATCAAAAATCAGTGGTATCCCAATGCACTAGATGCAAAAAGGAGTTTGTTCAAGTGATCACAGTTCCACCTAAAGATGGTGATAGTAGTAACAACAACAGTTCAAAACAAGTCACAGGTCAAACAAAACTATTCAAATTGTGTCATCATTGTCGGGAACTTCAACGACAAAGATCAAGAAGATGGCAGATGAAAACAAAGGATAGAAAAGGTGTTTGTCGTCGTTGTGGGATCGAGATCCCATTCAATGAACAAAAGTACGTGTTGTGTGCTAATTGCCGCCTGAACTTACGAACAAGAAAAGCTGGTCGTGCATCACAAGGTAAGTGTATTCATTGTTCAGGTTTTTTGGAGGACGACCAGGTATCTGATGATCTGTTGATGATGAATGAATCGTCAAGCGTTGATGAGTATGGTAAGCACTCCCCTAAATCAAGCACTTTCCGTGTTTGTCAAAAGTGTAGAGGGAAAGATAAATTGAGAAGACACAATTTAGAACAGATGGGGTATTGTAATCGTTGCACGAGGGCATTGGACCCCCAGGACCAGGGAAGATTTAAAGTTTGTGGTGAGTGCCGGATGAAAAAGAGACAATATGGCAATAAAAGTCAAGATCAACCAGCTTCCCCACCTTCACTCCCGCAATTGCAAAACATGAGTACGAGCCATCAATCTGGCAGCAGTCTTGCATCGCAACCAGGTTCATCATTGCAGTCATATGCCACACAGCACTATACACCATATCCACAATACAGTAACCATACTTATAGTACCAGCGGGAATGTTAATGTGAATGCCCAATTTCCCCCTCCGTCACAACTTCCTGGCCCGTACATGCTGCTGTCTTTTACACCAAATCTGTTGTACAACAATAATGCTCAAATAATGCTGCATCAACAAATTCCATATGGTGTTCAACTGCAACATCCTATTCACAGCCATCCTTTCCAAGGATCTTCTACACATTCACTGCAACCTCAAGATGTACAAAGTCAAAGCCAGACACAAGATCAAAATCATAACCTCCCAGGGCAAGGACAAGATTATTTTGGGACCACAAATTATCCTGACAGACGGTCCTAGTGTCTTTTTAGCATGTTCGTTGCTTTACAAAAAGAGAATGGGAGTACATAAAACCTACACGAGGGAAAGGAAAAGTTTAAACACCGCCATCACTGAGTTAATTTTGAGTCAATTTGCTTATATATGAAATACTTTACTTCTTGGTGGAACTACTTAATAAATGAGACGTTTTTTGTTAGTCAGTTTAGACCGTTCACGATTGCGTACTTTCATCCTGTAGCCCTGCCCTTTTTTTGGCTATATGCTAGCCTTAGGTTTCTCTCGTCTAACTTGTTTTGCAGTTTGTATTCATGAGTGTACTGCACACTGTAGCTATAACATCAATCATATGAAGTGAAGATAAACAATAGAGTTGTAAAATTTTTGTTATAGCTTTTGTGTTGTCGGAAATAGCTGTTAACAGATATTTTATTGTATTTTTTTTTTTATTTGTTGTACTTTTTTTTTTTTTATTTTTTTATTTTTCTTTCCTTTTTTTTTCTATTTTATTTCGTTCTCATTTTACATGATCGTTAAAGCAAGTGAACGATACTGTAATTTAGTCAGAGAGAAAGTACAGAAGCTGCATAGCTTTAGATATTACTAAAGAAAGAAAAATAAAAAAAATAAATAACGCTTATGGAAAGGATTTAATGCATGAAGAGGAAAAATTGCAAAGATACACAAATGAGAATAAAAAATGAACTGATTTTAAGCGCCCAATGAAAATACACAATTTATAGCTACTAAAAATAAAAAAATATCCAGGAAAACCACATTGCATCATGCTAGGGTCTTAAAGAAGGTTTCTGTCATACAGTTGTACTGTTTCATAATAAGTTATTTCATCTATTGCTTATTGCTTCATCAATTGATCAATAGAATATGCTGTTTCTGGCGTATTTTGTTAGATGTTCTTAGTTAGAGTATGCGAAAGTTTTGATATGTGTTATGGTTGGGAGCCATAGCCTCATCGCGGTTGAGATCTTTTGACCTTTAAAAAGCTTAAAATAACCACATGCTCTTGTTTTACGAGAAATTCAAGAAAAAGAGGGTCTTTTAGTTGCTGTTTTTTTTTGCATTATTTTGTCTTCTCCCTCTAAATTTTCTTTCGCTGGCGTTGAGTAAACAAAATACGCATGTGAAAAAAAGAAAGAAAAGTTATATTATTAAAAAAAGCCCCCTGAAATATTTTACGTGCTGATGGGACAACAAGAGTGGAAAACAACCGAGTATAATGATGTCAAGGACATAACACAATAACGAATAAAGAATGTGAGGGACATGGAATACCGGAATTTGTGAAGACGGTAAACAAAACAAACAATAGCAAACGTTTTATTTTATAGGACTTCGTGTTTATATTTTTGTCTTTATGTGTCGGAATTAATGCACAATAACTATCATAGTGGGACAACAGCTATGAACAATGCAATAGACGATTGTGTTAATCTAGAATCGAAGAGGGAAGATTAACAAACAACAATTGCGATTACAAGGGTATCCCTTCCGTTGATCCTTGAGAAGTAAAAAAAGAAAACGTTTGATCATGTTATTTACAAATTGATTGCTTCTTTTAAATTGCGCGAGGCTAAGTAAACCATTGTTGATAGTTTTATATTCTAAATCAATTCTCCTTCTTGTGAAATAATATTCAATCTGATCAATAACTATCCTCGAGTTTAATTGAAACGTAGCCTTTCCCCAACTCTGAGCTGAGCACTTCCCCAGCGGGGTCAATTGCTTCGATCTGCCCTCAATTAGATCTACGACACTAAGGTTTTGTTGACTAAAGTAAATATAAGCGAAACTTTGAAAACCTGCATTGATATACGCTATCTAATCATTTTCACCAATTGACAGGGAAACCAATCACATGTGATATATTGGGAACTCAGTTTTCATTTTATGGCCGAAATCACAAAATCTCTCAAACTGGACACTTTCTATGTGCACCGTCAATCGCATCTAGAAACAATTACATTTCGAAACAAACAAAATAAACAATGTTGTACTTTTCTGTTCGGAATTAAAGGGTTGTTTGTGGCGCATTTAAATATGCAGTGTTTCTTATTTTGTGCTCCCTACTTTTTTGTGGATTCACCATTAAATGGTGATCAAAACGTTTTCAATTTTGAGGTTTTGCTGGTTCTGTGATGGGAAGGGGAGTTTCGGAAAGTTGATTCAAGTTTACATATAAACCCAGCAAGTAAAATGTTTACAAAGACGGAGCAAGGTTTTGTTGTACATATAAGTTTGGACTCCTTTGCATGCCTAGAAAGGGAAAAAATGGAGACGCTTCTTTAACGGCATTTTCAATCGTTTGTTGCCGAATCAATCAAAGACAGTTTACTTATGAATGCTTCTTTCGACCCAAAAAAGAAACTTGGTTACAAAGTTGATGTTGAAAGTATTCATTTTGCTGCAATTTTGTATCAAACAGATGCAAACGCGAACGCATCAACTTGATGTATCAAAAGGAATTGGCAATCAATTCTTACAGTCGCTTGCTCAGATAAGGTCACAAATAGATAATATGATTTTCTAATCGCTTCCCCAGATATAGCTATATTTAAAGAACTGAAGGCTGCCCCTTGCCGCCAATCTGCAAAGTTTGAGCATCGGTCTAAAAAAAGTCATGCATGTCGTAATGTTGGTGCATCTATGAAGTCGGTGCAAGTTCACCTACACAGGAGCCACCATGTTTTGTGCATCAAGTTGGAAATACACTTGGAGCTTCCTATTGACTCCAAACAACCCCATTGCCAACAAACATTTATCACCATTGGAAACCATCACTTTGCTACTCAGATTAATTCTTATGCGGTTAAACAACTTCCCGCGCTACCATTACACTGAAAACGCCGAATGAGAAGGGAAGAAAAAAAAATACAAACTAAAAGTTGATCCTATATTTAGCAACACGAAACATATCAGTTTCAAGTTGATTTATGCCATAAAATCAACATTCGATTGAGACATTCAACCACGACACTACCACAACAATATCGTTTACGACATCGCAAAGTAGGCCACACATGAGTTTAGAACGTGGCCCAAGTGATCTCTCGCGGTCAAGAGGTGCGACAATACCAACACCACCACCACCACCATCACAAAGTTTGAACGACGAATATAAGAGTCAAACTACCATTCGTGCAACAACCAATCCATCCAACAAAACTATCCCAACTAACTCTGATCCCAACCACGCACATACTGATGATTCGGAAATATTAGAAAAGAAGACACTAAATCGAAAAAACTTCAAACACTTGTCCCTATCATCACCAATGACTCAAAACGAGGTCAAGCATGATGAACTGTATTTGATACGAGAGCCAACATCAATGAAGAGGAGGCAACGACCGGCACCAATTCTCGGTCTAGCGAACACATCACTGTCTTTGCAACAGCCAGAGGATACCCTGAAGCGCCCAATCATGGCTCAACAAGCAACTGCACCTGCAATTTTGGCCGATTCGCGGTCGCGAAAATCTCCGCTGCTGAATGCCGTTATAACACAAACCCTTAGTAGGCCTAATAGTGCTGGACTTGCAAATTATGATTTCAACGGTAGCAATAGAAATATGGATCCTGAAACCGAAGCTTCAACAGCAATGCTCATAAATCAAATGTCTCAATTAGAATTGAAAACAAGACCGGATTCCCAACGCAGTAAGTCAACACCCAATGATACGTTTGGACGAAAACGGCAGACTGTTATATCTTCCATCTCCCCTACAAAGATGTCTGGCCAGCAAGTCGAGTCGAAAGTTCAACTTGTTGACACATTGAGTGAAACGCAATCACCAATTGCAACCACGAGTAAAATCAAGCTACGCAACAAGGACTTGTTGACTTTGAAGCAATTGGGTCTGGGGAACTCGGGCTCTGTATCCAAAGTCTTGCATATCCCATCACAAAAAACCATGGCAAAAAAGATAATCCATGTTGATCTGAAGAGTGTTATTCAAACGCAGATTATTCGAGAGTTACGCATACTACATGAATGTCAATCTCCGTACATTATTGAATTCTATGGTGCCTTTTTGAACAGTAACAACACTATTGTAATATGCATGGAATATTGCAACTGTGGGTCATTGGATAAGATTTTACCATTTTGCGGAAATCGACAGTTTCCTCTTTATGTGTTGAAGAAGCTATCATTTGCCATTTTGTCAGGGTTATCATATCTTTACAATAAGCACAAGATCATTCATCGTGATATCAAACCCAATAATGTTTTGATGACACATCGAGGTGAATTCAAATTGTGTGATTTCGGCGTGTCTCGAGAACTTACCAACTCACTAGCAATGGCGGACACATTTGTGGGAACCTCAATGTACATGTCCCCGGAAAGAATACAGGGTTTAAACTATGGTGTCAAGTCTGACGTTTGGTCAATGGGACTAATGTTGATTGAATTGGCTAGTGGCCTTCCGGTTTGGACCGATGACGATGACGATGACGAAAACGGAAATAGTGCTTACAACAGCTTGAAAAGTGATACTAGCAACAACTCGTTCAAAGGTCCAGAAGGTATATTGGATCTTTTACAACGGATAGTGAATGAAAAACCACCAACTTTGAAAAACAAAATCAATCCAGTGACAAAATCACGATACGATCCACTACTTTGTGAATTTATCGATTCTTGTTTAATCAAGAACGATTCAGAGAGGAAAACACCTTGGCAGTTGTTGGAGGATAAACAGGGTTTCTTACATGGTGTTGCAGAGGGTGTTTATGATCAGAAACATAAAGCCTGGGCTAAACAAATTCGAAAGCTTAACAAGGAAGCTAACGAAGCTGAAAAGTGACTTAAAATGCCAAAGTAAAATACTGCAATTGAGTTCTGGGTAAATATTTGCGTATACATGAAAAAAGAATCTCGATAAATATAGAGCTACACCAGAAGAATACTGTGCGCCGCTAGCCCTCCCTCCTTTCAAATCTCGTCATTAACCGCCTTCGAAATTTCAATTCCCTGTACTTTTTGATTATAGGTAGTACTAGGTTGAAACTTCCTCGTGCTTCTAATCTCATCCATGGCATAACCGGGTATTTTGATATTCCAATTTTGATCCAAATGTACTTGTACATCTTTAGCATCGATTGAGTCAACTTTTCTATGCTTGGCCAATCGACAAGCAAAACTTGTAACAGAATAGATGAATTCATCAGCCAAGTCCAACAACAATTCCTCTACATTTCCATCAATTGTAGTCTTCCCATCACCCTCATCTACTCCAACAGTACTGATAATATCTTGCAATTTTCTCTTGTTCAAAACTCTACCTGATTCAGTTGTAGATTCTCCACCTTCCAAATCAAACATGGGTAATTTGGTTATTGCTGGTGTATCCCACAACATGCTCAATGAATTTGCGCCTCCTCCAGTCAAAGTAGGTCTTGTGTCAGTTGTTGAATTAAACGTAACAACAGTTGGAGGCTTTATATCGATCGAACTCGAAATAGGAATTGATGGGCCACTGGGTTTTGTTATTCCAGCAAGGTTCATTGACATTGCCGATTTAGGCCGCTGTGGCGTTGAGCGACCTTCCACACCAGGAGATCCAGACCTTGCAGCGGATCCATTCGGAGTTCCATCGGCGGTAGAAAGTGCTCCGGTCCCAATTGGTTTTTTCTCAGACGAAGCTGAGCCTTGTCTGCTTGAATGTTGCATTAGCTGCGTTTGAGCTTGCGGTGTGGCAGAGGCTTGCCGACTAGGTACCCTCTGGTTTTGAAGCGGTGCTTGTTTTTGAATGTGTTGAGACGGAGTAGCATGCGAGGCTGGATATGAAGGTGTTCCTGCTTGAGATGGTTGTCTCGATTGGTGTTGAAGAGGTTGGTTCAATGCTGCCCCATTCATATTTGTTGCTGCCAATTGTGGTGGCACTGCCTGTTGACCATTAGCTATATTCCTCTGGTGCTGTGCTAATAGCTGTTGTTGCTGTTGCTGCTGCTGGTGTTGCTGTTGTTGTTGTTGTTGTTGTTGTTGTTGACTTTGCGAGTGAAGCTGTGGTGATCCTTGAAAATTATTCGATTGTTGAGGTGACAATTGTGGGGAAAATTGCTGATTGTTTCCTTGAATTTGTTGAGGTAATTGGTTTTGTTGTTGCGGTTTCGATAACTGTGGCGATGATTGAGGTAAAGGCCCTTGCTGATATGATGGTTGCGGTAATTGGCTCTGCAGATTGTGACTTTGTTGGTTTTGCACAGGCTGGTTTCGAATTTGCTGATGCTGCACTTGCTGATTCTGTCCCTGTTGCCTTTGTTGTTGTTGCTGTTTAGCCTGTTGCACCAATTGATTTCGCATATATATACCAATTTTTTGAAACTGTTGAAACTTGGATCTATATTCAACCAATTCTCTATCAATGATCGAAACTTGTTCTTGTGTTGCATTGCCAGCTTTTTTGCTTTGCTCTAATAATTGGATTTTCCTTTGTATTTCTGTCAACTTTTGCCTGATTTGATTGAATTTTTCCATAGAAATGGTATTTGATGGAAGATTAATAGATCCAGCGGTGCCACTACCAGCCCCACTAGATGTACTAGAGCTCATGCTTGTTAACATGTTTCTATATTGTTGCAGCAGATTAGGATGGTTCAGACTTTGTCCTTGAATGGGATTAGCCTTTCTCGGAGGCTGGTATTGCTGATTCTGTTGCTGTTGATGTTGTTGATGTAGTTTTTGTTTACTCTGTTCCTCCACTTCATGTTTATTTTTGCCGACTTGTGATTGACGACCGTTAGATATAGCCGAAGTTGCAGGTGGTATATTGCTTGAATCTAGACCAGGAGATTGATAGTTTACTGCCGGAGAATTGTTCATCACTGGCAGGCCTTGACCCGTGTTACCATATTGATTGAATGAATTGTTATTGGCTACATTAGGTTGTGACATGATATTGGATTGACCAGATGTAGGCCGTGCCTGCATTCCTGGTTGTATACTTGCAATCTGAGGCAGTTGGGAAGTCATATTACGTTGCTGCTGCTGCTGCTGCTGCTGCTGTTGTTGTTGTTGTTGCAATCTATTTCTTTGCGCTTGATATCTCGCCAACACCTTTCTTATATTTTCGGCCCGACTCAAATGGTGCTGCTTCACTTGTTCGTCAGTAGCATTCTTGGCTATTTCAAAGTCATTTTTCATAGCTTGAACAAGCTGTGCTAATTGTTGAGGTGGAATATTTTGCAAGTTTTGTTGTTGTTGTTGTTGTTGTTGTTGTTGTTGTTGCTGCTGTTGTTGTTGCATCCGTTGTTGTTGAGCACCAGGAAAAGATTGGTTCTGTGCCCCATTGTTCATGTTTTGGTTTATCTGGTTATTGGGTCCTTGATTGTGCACCCCGTTATTATTGTTGTTTACCATGGTTCCAAATTCACGTTATAAAACAGTCAAGTTTTGATCCGAACTGAATGCATCCACGTAATAAAGTAAAGCGTTGGTTTAGTTACTCTAAAAGTTCAGTAAGTAACTCCTCAAAATGATAGACGAGGATTGATTGAAGAACTTCTTGGGCTGCAAAGGCTGATAGTGTGTCTATTAACTTTTCAAAGTTGCGTAGAGAAGAAGAAAAATAATCTTGAGGTTTTGCTTTTTCTTTTGAAACTATGCACAACTGACGTGAACCCTGTGAGAGCTACAATGTTATATACAATCGACTACAATAAAGACTAGGGATTAGACTTCATTAATGACACCCATTTACTTACAAGAACTATACTTTAGTGGCCACATCCTTTTCAGGATTAGGTGGTTGTTCTTTGTTACCACCTTGAGCTTTTTCTCTAGCAGCTTTCTCTTCAGCCATTTTCTTGAAAAATGCAGCATATCCAAACTTACTTCTGGCTCTGAACTTTGGACCAAAATAGGAGAATATGAATGGTACAGGCACCATGATCGCAGCAATAAATCCAAACAATGATCCCGCCCAACCGATTCCCAAATTCTCAAAACACTGGACAGTGAAAAGTGGGAAAACCGAAGCCAAGACGTAACGCAACAAGTTATTGGCTGCAATACACGATGCAACAATCATTGGTGGGAATGACATGGAAAAATACAAAACAACAGCAAAGAAAACCAAAATCAACCCAAATCCAAAAGGAACACCACTTGCTACTGGAGCGAGCCAGTGTATATTTCCAGTTCTACCTGTCCAACCTAACCAGAAGAGAGAACCCGGAAGACAAAAAGCTCCAATCTTTGCCACCAACAACCTTGATTCAGGTGCATCCCAGATTATGTTACCGTTCTCGTCTCTCTTACCCCTTGTGCCATCAGGATTTTTGGGAAAGTAAATAGTCTTGTCCAACACGACGTAAAACACAACGCCCGCAACAAGACCAATTCCGACGGAAATAAATGTTAAACCAGATATACCCAAATCCATGTGATACTTCCCTCTGAAGATAACGGGGAAAGCTTCAAAAAATGCGAACAAAACAGCAAAGACAAAGGCGATGTACAAAGACAAGAAAAAAACGATTGGTTCCATAACCAACAACACCAATGGGGTACCCAAACTGACTTTCATCATTTTTTTGATGTAAGCCCAGTTAACAGGTGGGGCTTCAACCTTGATTCCTCTCTTCTTGGCTCTGCGAACTAAAATCGCCCTTTTGAAAGTTTCTGGGCACAAGATGGCAGAGGGCCAAATGGCACCAAAAAACATTAACAAAACCCAAGCAGCAGGCCATTTCCAATCTTTGTACTCACCGGAAAATCCACCAATGATTGGACCCAAAACAGGTCCCAAAAATGGACCCAAGCAAAATATAGCAACAGCAAATGATTGTTCTGATGGTTCATTGGACCAAAGATCACTGATAGTACCACCTGCGACTGATAATGCTGGACTGGAAAAGAATCCACAAAAGAATCGAAGAACCAACAAGGTTCTGATATTGGGCGATAAACCAACCCCCATGGTAAAGAGCATCCCGATAGGCCAACTAATTACATAAAGAGGTTTTCTTCCATAGGTTTCAGATAACGGAGCAGCAAGTGCTGGCCCAACAGCCAAACCAATCAAATAGAATGTCAAACCAGAGAGACACAATTCTTGTGACACTCCAAATTCTTGCATAATTTCAGGTATACCAGCGGTGTACATGGACGATCCCAACGAGCAAACAAGACACATTGTTGCTGCTGTACAGGTAATCCACCATTTCTTAAGTTTTGACCAATTGTGTGGATTTTCTTTGTCATCAGGACCATCCCAATCAAGTTCATTAACGGCATAAACACGATCACCAGTTTGTAAAAATTGCTCCGAAGCCACTTCCTCAATTGATTTATGAGACCTTATCCTCTCCAAAGTATACTGTCTGTTTAAAGCATTTTCATCATCCTCTAGTGGATCCTTCGCTTGAAAAGGAATAGGATGAACTCCATCTTCGGATGCTGTCTCGCTTGATGTGTAGGGTTCTTTTTGTGATGTGTTAGCTTCCTGTAAGTTGTTGTTAGCTTCAAGAGTTTTTGAATCGCTATCATTCTGCCCGTATGGCATTTCGAATTGGTAAACAGGTTGAGACGTTCCTTCAGGTCCTGTCACATGATCTTTTGGTACTGGATCTATTGGCATCTCTTGGTAATCTTCATTGGGCTCTGAAAAGTTATGGTTGTCGTCAGCAAAAGCTGAGTACTCGGATGCAGTTTCGTATTGTGACAAATTGTTCGATGTGCTGCTGGGCCTCCTTCCTGATTGCTCTAAGAAGCCTTCTTGTTGGTGTTGCTGAGAAGACAAAGCTGCCTCTCTGAGCTCAGCTTCTTCTTTTTCTGAGGTGCCAAATATTCCCATTTCAAAAAATTAAACTGGTGTTATTCTAGAGAACAAAATAAGCAAGAAGTAAAAAGAATAGGAGCTTGATCAAGTTTGTCGAAATCCATTGCAGATCGACTAGCCTTTATATATGTAGCATCTCTCAAATTTTTATCATTCCATCACAAAGATTCAATCTTGGTACTAAGTATAGCCGTGGGTCTTTCTTTTGTTTTTGTCCCTTCTTTTTTGTTTTTCTTCTCTTTGTTTCCGGCTGTAGCACAAAGTTGAGTTAGCAAAATTGATTTAACTCCGAAGCACGTTTGATTGTAGTCCAGTAGCAAGAATGGTCTTGGTGGAGGTAATCTGGTTCGAAAAAAGCTGACCATTGTGGGTGCAAGATATAGGCATACTGAAAGGACTAAAAAGGCAAAAACACTTTGCATTCATCAATGGAAAGTGCCGGTTTACTGATAGCAAAAACGTGGTGTATTCAGAAATAACCCTGTATACCTTCAATCCCACATGAGCAATAATGCTCCTACTCTTAGAAATACTGGACACCAAAGTAGCCATGTTTATGGTCGAACACAAATTGAAAGAAACAGAGCGCAAGAAGAAGCTAAGAATAGCGATGACATCATTGTGGGAAGCTGCACGCAAGGCGTTAACATCGAAAGCAATTTAATTGAACCTTCAATTTGATTACCTTCAACTTAAGGCTTGATCCACCCAGTCTACGTGTACTCAATGGGCAATGCGTTGTTCGTGTATGTCTGTCGCTTGTACCAAAGTAAAATTAAACATAATTACACAAAATGGAAGAGATCTGGTTCCTATATCCGTGTAGTTTACCATAGAGCTCAAGAATTGATGTTAGGGAAAACTATTGGAGTTTAGTTTATGGCACGTAGCTTACTAACTACTTCTTCTGATCAAGTCAGTTATCTAAAGTTAAATAAAGTTCGTAGTTTGCTTGTGATGGTGGATTTTCGATTGCTTGATAATCCATCATGGATTAAAGATAAACCTCAAAACTAGTTACAATAAGCAATGTAGTAAAAGTGAAATCTCACTTGCTATCCGGAGCTAAGCACGTCACTTCCTAGTATAATTTGATTTTAGTTAATAAGCCCGTTATATCAAAACTTATTTTTTGAGTATTCTTTATATAATATCACTAACTTATTCTTGATATTCTTATTATCCACGATGGAAAATTTAATATTTCTCCGCATTACACAAAAGTATATTATGCATTGATCCTCGGAAAATTAAGAATAAACACAAGCGAACTGTGTGTTAACATCTCTACGCACATTGGCACAAACAGTGAGAGACGTAAAGATATTCAGCCATGATAAATAGTTTACTGTCAAATTCCACAAATAATTGGTCATTTATTCGTGCTTTCTAATCAACTCTTTGTCGCCTGTTTGACCTCCATAATAAGTCCTTGCTCTGACAAATCCAAATACAAAATTGCACCCAAATACTACAATGCCACACCATAATAAAAACATAAAGAATTTGAAACTTAATGGCTCAACTAATGAATTCAAAACAAGTCCTATGATTTGAGCATTGATCATCGACAAATTTCCAACAGAATTCGGGTCTTGATTCATCCCTCGTGCTAGCGTTTCACATTTTTTGCGTAATATAGGTAGACCGTTAAATGAGGGATCATCACATTTACTTTCGTAGTATAATGTACGACAAGAGTCGATTTGAGCTTGAATAGCCCGTTTTTGAACCTGTAGTTTGTGGTTAACATCTGATTTTATCGACGTGACAATGTAGTAAACAAAGTAGATAAAGTATATGGAAATAATGAAATTGATGAATAGTTGCAAATACGATGATATAATGTATGGCACTTTTTCGATTGGATGTATATCTTGTCTCCAAGGGGCTGGTAAGTTGATAAAGCCGGATCCGTGAGTAAGATCAGACGCATTGTGCCCCCTCGATTCCACATTACTGTCTTGATCCTTCTCGCGCAGTTCAATCACCTCCGATTGATTGAAATACTGTCTTCTCATTCTCTCAAGCTGTGTCTGATTATCATCATTACCATTGAGATAGTAATGATGATGATGGATCATTTGCGGATGTGGTTGGATTGGATGTGGGTTCAGGGATTCATTGGAAAATGGGTGCGTGGAATGCCCAGACGCTGATGCAAACACATTGGGGTTGGATATGTTGTAAAATGCAGAGATGTCGCGTTTGGGGACCAGATTGTTTGAATTCTTTACCGTTGGGTACGAGCTGACGTCAAACTCATAATCTATTGAATGTTTGGCCTTGGTAATGGGCCGAGGCTCCAATTCAGCTGATGCACCCATCACTCCATTCTTGTTTACTTTCGGCGAAGGTGGCATCAAAAGCTTTGGTCTATCGGATATTGCTAATCTAGCGCCCATCATAGTTGGTGACAATAATGCGAGTAGATTTTGATGTTCATCCCTTTCGAGAGTGGTATCGAATTCCTCGATTGTGACTCCCTGGTGTTCCGGGGATGCAGCTTCGCCTATGTGTTCATTGAATGGTTCTTCGTCAATATCCATCGGGTCATCATCGAGGTCCATATCATCCTCATCAGCAAACTCGTTGAAGGACCTCTGAAATCTTTGTGAATTCCATCGTTGTTGTTCTGTTTTGTCTTCTAGCGATAGCGATTGAAGTAAAGTCTCGTGTTCAATAAAATCGTTCAAAGACATTGCACTCAACCACCGGTGTCAAAAAAAAAAAAGGTCCGTATTCTACTGGTTTCGTGCTGGTTAGATCTTGATTAAGCTTTGGCTTTCTTTTATTTTTTTGACGCGCAAAGAATTTATTCTGATCTCATCGTGAAACTTTATCAACCATTATCACACTCACACATCCTATAACACTCACTCCACCACAATGGGCTCTAAGAGGAAACAAAAGGAAAAACAAAAGGATTTTAAAAAGACGAAGTTGAAAGTTGGGAAAACCTCACAAAAGGCAGACAATTACACTGATACATCTTTCAAATCAAAAAAGATCTCTTTGCCTGGCCAGTCAATAACACATGCTCATTCAAAGGATTTACAACATCAGCTATCGCTAACTAAACACCACTCTCCAACTGCTAGAAAGGAAGTCGTGATTAGCTTGACTCAAAACTTACCGTCAAACCCATCGAGCTATAAGAAAATTATATCTAGCGTAACTCCATTGATGTTAGACGAATCCAAACAGGTACGGTTGGAGGTGTTGAACCTTTTGAAAGAATGCGGTAAAAAGCAACCGGGTCTTTTAGATTTGCATAAGCGAACCATCATCTTATTTATCGTATCGGCAATGACAAACATACAATTTGATATAAGAAACACAAGTACAAAATTTCTTGATGTAATGATTGAGTACGCCGATGTGAAACTGTACTTTGTCAAGATATTGAAAAATGTATTTATACTTATGGGGTGGTCATTACAAACAGATTCAAAGTCAAAGAGTGTTTCAATCACATCAGGTTCATCAATACTTCTCGGTACGAATACTAAGAAAGCACGGGTAGATCACTTGATAGCATTGGCCAAGTTCTTGCAAGCAACCTTGTTTGAAAAAGAGGGTGAAATAGATGACGAATATGTTTCTGATGGAATATTGACTCATCCACAATCTTACAAGTACTTAATACCGAACACACCACAAGCATATGCACCATTGAAATTGTTTGTTAATGAGATGAATATCAAAGACGAAGATTTTGGAGACTTGCAAAACTTGGATACTTTAACTACGGAAGATTTATCTACAAGGGTAAATGTGATGAACACCTTCTTTAAAGAAAAAATGATTGTTAGTCTATCGAATTTAGTAAAAGAAGGCAGCGCAGTTGGTCGTGAAGCCACAAAATGTATACAAATATTAGAAAAGATATAGGAATGAAGGGCGTTTTGTATTGCCGATACTCAGGAGTAATCGAGTGTAGTCTAACGGTGTGTCGTGTGAGACAAGCGCCTTGCTGCAAATTTGGAAAAGGCGCAACCAAGTGAAGTCCAACAAATTTTTCATCTAAACACTTCTCGTGATAACTTCTCAACCATGTTCAAACACATCTTGAGAACAGTGCCTCCTAGGCCAATTAGAGTCTCGACGTTCTCATTGATTCGTATAACTGTGGGTCCACACACCGCCAAATTACATACGAGTACAATCCTTCTAGCCTCAAAAAAGAATAGCAAATCAAAAAAGTCTCAAAAACAACAAAAGATCCAAATTGAGGACGACAAGATTCAAGCTGAGGCCGAGGAAGAGGTTGTCACTCCAACAATAGATTTCAAAGATGCCACTTCCAGATTTGAATCCATTTTAGCCAAATTTGAAAAGTTGGCAAACGAAATCAAGTTAGGTAAATTGAACCCCAAAATCTTTGATAATTTGTTAGTCAATGTGGGTAACCAAAAGGATGTTGAAGAAGTTCCATTCAATACCATTGCACAAACGTCAGTCAAGGGGAGAAATTTTGTCATCACCATGTTTGATCCTCTGAATGCTCAAGCAATAATCAATACAATTATAGGCTCAGGTTTAAACATGAGCGGTGTCATTGATCCATCAAATAAGTTCAATATCAAAGTTCCGTTACCCCCAATCACATTGGAGACTAAGCAAAATGACGTCAAACTTTTAAAAGAGTTGTATGACAAATTGAGAAATAACAAAACGGGGTCATTGACCGCTGTCAGAGGTGATGTCAGACATAAATTTCAATCGCATTTGAAAACTCACAAGTTATCAGATCTGGAGAATAAGCAGTTGAATCAGTTGGAGAAATTGCACAAGTTATATGTTGACAAACTACAAGAGTCGTTCAAAAAGTTTGAAAAACGTGTAATGCAATGATGATGGTTTCACTTTGTAAATAATCGTGATTGATTATTCTTACACCATTTGATTATAGAAACACTAACATCAACCAATTTCCTTGAATCGAGATCATCATTGATGATACAATAAGATGCATAGGCGTCCTCGGTAATCATAAACCCAGTCACATTGCCCCACTTCATATACGATAATTTTTTGTACTTAATAGATACATCCTTGATCTGTACACTGGACTTGTTATTTTTCAATTGTGTGTAGTAATTGATCAATTGGAGTACAACATCTCTATTTTCGTGTGGTGCTTCGCTGCATACAAATTGATTAGTTTTTTTATTTATATACATGAAATGCTTGACGACAAATGGGATCTGGCTCGAGATTGGTGTACTTAATTCACGTTGAAAACTGGCAAGAAATTCACGGTTCTGTGATCTTTCGGCTGTTAGTATTATACCACTTGCTATTTCTTTTAATTTGTAAAACGAATTTTTGTTCCCACTAATGAGTATCAAACTTTTCTGACCCCATGTTCGAACAAATACGTATAGGAAACCATTGCTATTGAATTCTGGCATACATAATGGCATCCATAAATCTTCTTCTTTGGTCTTCATAGATTTCACAATAAATAACAACAACTTCATATCATTGCTAGATAAATTGTGGGTTTTATTGCGAATATAATTTAAAATAATGTGAGACTTGGCCAAAATGGTGAAAATTAGATCTTCATCCTTGTATGTCTTTAGTATTTTGTTCATTTTTGATCTTAATGTGTATCGTATTTTGATGCTTTGTTGACATGAAAACAACTGACTCAAATAGAAATCAAGTCCATTGGGCAATCCAAAGGTCAATTTCATACACAAGTCATCCAAATTCGAAAAGTCCAATGGGCTCAAAACTCGACGCAAGTCATAATTTAGTCCATTATTGAAATGCTTATCGATTGCTGATTTTGACAATATACTCAACAAGTACATGTATAGTACGTTTAGTTGGGATTCAAGGAAGCTATCTGTTTCATGATTTAACTTGGTAATTGTAATCAACACTATGGGTGCTCTATTCAAGGCAACAATTTTCAACTCATCTTCTATTCTGATGCTTTTCAAGTCTTTGTGAAGATCCTCTTGAAATGTAGAAAGTATTGTTGTCAATACACCCACATAACCAATAATCACATCGTCCGACCCATTCATTGAGTATATCGGTTTTCCGGCAGTAGAAAAGATGAAAAACTGCTTCAATTTTCGATGAAACTGTTGTTCATCATCGGTTTTGGATATGGTGATGCACAGACGAAAGTATTGATCCTCCTCCAAATTAAATGGGTTCTTATATAATGCCAAATAATTATGATCATTTTGAGGTCGTTGTGAATTGCGCACTTTTGAAGGCAAGAACGGTAGATCTTCGATATACTCTGATAAGTGAAGCTCGGATGCTACACTACTATTATCGAATTGTGTTGATGGAGAACCATTTCGGATTGATTGTATTTCCAGGTTTACATTCTCGTAATTGATTGCAGTTGTTGCCACTGTAGTGGAGCTGAGCTGCGGTACTGACGCCGTTGACAATAAGCTAGAAGCTGATTTAGATGCAACTTTGAGAAAATGTGGCTGTTCCATTAAACAGTTGAGATGGTTAAGAGTAGGTTTCGGTTAGACATTTTTATTTGTCGCGACAAATACAGAAAGAGGGGAGTGGACAAGGATTAAAGCAATTGCTCAAAGCTGTCACACGATTTCTATCTATCTTCTTAATAGGTAATAACAAATGAAAACGAAAATTAATCCAACCCCAACAATTGGAATATACTGCTTAATCAATGCTTCCAAGTTAATTCTCTGAGCCCGTCTTCTATACTTGAGAGAATCCTGCTTTAAAGAGCTTGACAAATCGCTCATTTTATCCAAAGAATCTCCTCTGTACAATAAATCCTCGATATTTTTAGTCATAACTTTTTTTACGTCAGCTAGATCATCATTCAACTTATCCAAATTGGATTGGGCTCTTTGATCTTGGTATATTTTTTTAGTCTTGTGCAAGAAATTATCAAATGAAGTAAACCCAAATGGTCTAGCAGTTGGACTTAGTGCCTCTTGACCGTGACTATTGTAAAACTCATGTGCTATTTCGTTTAAATATGAAAATGCAAGCTTCCGTGGGTATGACTTCTTACATATGCATAGATATATAATCCCCTGGGAGATCAAATAATGAATGTTGAACTCCCCCGATTCGATAGTAGCTTGAGGCTCTGAGTTCGGAGTGATCCTGCTGATTAGGATTTTACATTTCTTCTTTTGTTCTAGTAATGCTTGCGAGTTGGTGCTATCGTCATCATCAACCGATCCACACAAAGGAAGTGCTACATACAAGTTAGTATGTTTTTGTCAGCTGATCTCACATGAGATTTGGATATGCATACCATCGTATCTATATATCAAAGTAGATTCAACCATGTTGGATGTTCTTGTATTTCAAACGAATCCAAGGTGTGTGTATATGTATTCGTTGTTCACAAGTGAATTTATTTTTCGTTGTGCGTTTGTTTGAGCCTTTCACGAAGTTTTTATGAACAAAAGCTAAATAGAGAAATAGCACTACAAAGAGGACATTAGTCAAAGTATAGCTTCACTTAATGGTATGGCTTTATTGCTAGAGGCACGGGTGTAAAAAGAAGTGTTTTGGCCACATTGACGCCAAAATTGCTCTTTACTCAGGAGTTTGGATTGTTGCAAATATTGTTCGACCGAGTAATACACCTGTAAAGCAGTCAAAACATGGAGGTACTACAAGACCTGTCCTTTACTCAGACTCTATGTCAGATAGGTTGCTATTGATACGTGTAAGCGTTGCTGGTGTATGTAGTAGTAGTCATAATAATAGTTATGGTAGCTTTGTAGGTTAGTGAGGAGAAAAAACCAATTCTACTTTAAAGCACAATGAGACTACGATCATCACCGAATTTTTATTAAATCATTATATTACATTCTACAAGTGCTTACAACCCTACACAAGATGGATTTATCAAATTTGTCCAATACGTTACCAACGCTGAAACCTTTGCCGCGCAAAGCTGAGACTTCTGATCATTCAAGCTACGATGACCCATCATCGCAATTAAGAACAAGTTCACAATCAAGCATTTCGGATACCGAACTTACGACACATTTTAAAGACGCTGCGAAATCTGTAGCATCCCTATATAACTCATCCATTAATCCACAATCTGGAAGCGTGGTGACCGCTGCGCAAAAGCAAGCCATCAAGACTGACTTTGCCAATGCGGCAAGAGCTGTTGCTGCTTTATACAAAACTGGCCAGGGATCACATTCAGCATCCCATGAGTTGGGTTACCTACAGTGCCTTGACGACTTGCTACATGTGATCACAAATGATGAGGACGTGGAAAACTGGGCATTGACAAAGCGAGCGGAGATTACAAATGCAAAGAATAAGTCAGACTTAGCGACAACACAACCTGCTAATTATGCAACTTCATTAGATGATGCAAAGATACCACAAGATTTCGTATTTCAGTTTGAGCTGGATTTGAGGCCCTCAAGTTCTTTTAAACCAAGTATACCACCAATGTCAGTTCAACACAATGCTGCCCAAAGGAATAACATGATAAAGAAGAAGAAGCTTCAACATTTACACAAAAAGTTTTATTCGTCAGAAGAGTCAAGTGAGAGTGAGACGGATGATTTAAAACGTGCTAAACTCTTCAAAGACCCGGTGGATAGTCCGTTGAAGAAAAAGAAAAAGAAAAAGCTTTAAGTCACGATTTAGAGGCTTTTTTATTTTTAATTTGGACCAACAATGGAACTTTATAGAGTAAACGACATTTTCATGTGCTTTAATTGTCTGTAGATCAATTCAATATGCAAACAATCCATCCTCATTACCAGTGTATTCATCTTCAAATTCGCTTTCATCTTCGCTCTCATCATCTTCATCGTCATCATCTTCAGAACTAGAATCACTGAGTGGGCCAGTTTTCAATACAAATTCATCCTCGCTTTCACCATCCTCTACAGCTTCTAAACTCATGCAGAGTAACGTGTCACCTTTAGCTTGAGTTCCTGTTGTAACTTCATTTGTAGATTCAACATTACAATTGATCAACTTTGATTTTGAGGGAATTTTTGCGTGATGTCCAATGATACAATTTTCTAATTGAACGTCATCACCAACAACTACGTTATCAAAAATCAAACACCCAGTGATTCTAACCTTTTTCCCAATTTTACAGTTATGACCCACCACACTGCGCTTCACATTGGTCTTTTCGCCCAATTCAGTATTCTCACCAACTATTGAATCATTCCCGACATGAGCAGCAAGTTTGTCTTTCTGTTGTGCACCTTGTTGCGACTGACCCTTTTTCATCGCTTGATGTTTCATAAAATGTCTATTTGCCTCCATCAATACCGGTAGGTTATTGACCCTAAAGAATGTAGCCTCGCTTGGAACTACAAAAAGACCAACTGTTGCCTTTGTAGCTGAGTGTTTCCACGATCTTCTTGCCAAATCGCGAATGAATTTGTCATAGTTTCTTTTTTCAAAGTACAGTTCATTGAATTTTGTTGACGCCTCCTCGATCACATTGAATATCTCTTTGGAGGCTACAAATATTCCACTGTTTAGTAATTTTGTGCTGACAATAGACTTCGGGTACCTCCAGCACATTTGGGTTCTTATATGCAACATTTTAGACATCTCGATATCCGCTTTGCCGTACACGTCAAGTAACTTTGAATCATCATCTGCATCGCCAGCATATACTGTGTATTTTTTGCTGAAAATTTTCAGTTTCTTATCCTCAATGTCCAATTGATTTTTGTATGCAATGTAAACTCCTAAATCGGTCTCATTTCTATTTCTAAACGCTTCAATAATCACCGATGGGGGCAAATCCGAGAGGAAGTCACACGGCAAAAATATAAGATCCTGTAATCTGAATTTTGAGTTCTTGTATAGATGGTAGATGATTTCAGCACTGTTTTCCGCAGTGAATGGCATTATTTCGATGGGGGTTGCAAAACTAGCCTCTGGTATATCGCTTGACGTCGCAAGTAGCTCGCGTCTCTCTTTCTTATACTTCTCGATTGCAGCCATTACTGCTTCACTCGTTTCCACTTGCGTGATGACTACTATCTTTGACAAAACAGCATCGAAACACCAGTCGAGAACATAACTAATCATTGGCCGATTGGCAATGGGCAATAGAGGCTTCGGTAACCCCGTGCTTCGCGACTCCGAAAACGGCTCAAGTGATTTACCTCGGCCACAAAATATCACAGCGGTGAACTCCATTTAAATCAATTGATACGGGTATTGGCTGTGTTACTTCACTTTATGATTCATAGAATCATTTGAAAGAAATTTTTGATGTAATTTCGAAATGCTACTGCTACCAAATGCGTTTCGATGTGTGAAAAGTCGTGCACATTGAATTTTTTCGACTCGCTCAATCAGAGAGAAACAGTTTTTTGCCACTTTGAGTGAACAAATATCATATTGTCTCTTTCAAATACTCAATCCTTCATAGATATAATCACTACGAGCGATGGCGTCTGATGAAAATGATCCTCTTTTGCAGGCTTTGAACGCGGAACAAAGTGGTGCCAATGCAGGAGATAATAACGCTAACGATTCCTCTGGAAATCAAGAAACTTCTTCCAATCAACAATCTACAGAACCAACTGATCCCGAGAGAGAAAGGGCACTTTTGAAATTCAAAGACAAGTTGCTTGAGCATAGGAAATGGGACGCCAGGTTGAAAGACTTGCGATTGGGGATACGAGATTTGGAGAAGGATTACGAGAAAACCGAAAACGATATAAAGGCGTTGCAATCTGTAGGCCAAATTATTGGGGAGGTCTTGAAGCAATTGGACGATGAAAGATTTATTGTTAAGGCTTCTAGTGGACCCCGTTACATTGTTGGATGTCGAAATACTATCAAGAAATCAAACTTAAAAAACGGTGTTAGAGTGTCATTGGATATGACGACACTCACGATTATGAGAATATTGCCTAGAGAAGTCGATCCGTTGGTTTACAATATGACAACTTTTGAACCAGGTGAAATTTCCTTCAATGGTATCGGTGGTTTGACGGACCAAGTGAGAGAGTTGCGTGAAGTTATAGAATTACCATTGAAAAATCCAGAGCTTTTTACGAGGGTTGGTATCAAACCACCAAAGGGAGTTTTGTTATATGGTCCACCTGGTACTGGTAAGACTTTGTTAGCCAAGGCAGTGGCAGCAACAATTGGAGCAAACTTTATTTTTTCTCCGGCCTCGGGTATCGTCGACAAGTATATTGGTGAAAGTGCCAGGTTGATCAGGGAGATGTTTGCTTATGCCAAGGAACATGAGCCTTGTATCATTTTCATGGATGAAATTGATGCTATTGGTGGGCGTAGGTTCAGCGAAGGAACGTCAGCAGATCGTGAAATTCAACGTACATTGATGGAATTGTTGAATCAAATGGATGGTTTCGACACTTTGGGACAGACAAAAATTATCATGGCTACAAACAGACCAGATACACTTGACCCTGCATTGCTCAGAGCTGGTAGATTGGATAGAAAGATTGAAATTCCTTTGCCCAATGAAGCAGGTAGATTGGAAATATTCAAAATTCATACGGCCCAGATTGCCAAACACGGAGAGTTTGACTTCGAAGCAGCAGTTAAGATGAGTGATGGATTCAACGGTGCTGATATTAGAAATGTGGTTACAGAAGCTGGTTTTTTCGCAATTAGAGACGACAGGGAATATATCATACAAAATGACATCATGAAGGCGGTCAGAAAAGTGGCAGACAACAAGAAGTTGGAAGGTAAGCTAGATTACGAGAAATTATAGTTGAGATGAAACACCTGCATAATCTATTTACAGTATATCAATTTTGACTTTCTTTATTTGCCAAATCCTCTTCATTCTTTGTCTCCTCAATCATCTTTGAAGTCTTTTCAAAATCAGGTATTTTCACGTTCGACAATGTTTCCAAGTGATGACGCAACTCTGGACTTTCGATCTTATTCATGTGTTCTGCCATCTTTGATCCAATGAATTCCCTAACTTCTTCCGATAATGGGTACAACTTCTTCTTTGGTTTTTCAGCTTCTTTTGCTAACCATATCTTTTGCTCAATTGTCAATGGCATTTCAGGACCATGGAGTTTTGCCACTTGCAAACCATCAAGCACCCTCTTTTTGTATTTGCTGTAAGGGTTTCTTAACTGATTGACCAATTGTTTTGGTATCGATGACTTCCCAATTGTGTTAAACTCGAAAGTCCTTTCCGTCGCTATATTCTCAGGCGTGGACAAGTCTCCTTCATTGATTTTGGCAGGAGTTGGCCAAGGTAACAAATAATCATGATGCTTTATATATCTTTCGGGAATCCATCTTTTGTACCTATCGTCGTAGTAAGGTTTCCCCATTACAACTTCTTCGGCAACGATGTACGAGATTCTCCCCTCCTCTTTACTTTTTCCAACCACTCTAACTTTACTCCTTGGTATATAATCGGGAAAGTCGTATACATGGGATGTTTGACCTTCAGGCCAAAATGGTTTGGGCAAAAGCTTTTTAGTAGAGATGTTGGCCAAAGACACCGAGTCAAATTCAGGACTGTACGCTAAAACTTCGGCAACTTTACCTTTGTGCTTTCCTTCTGTCACATATGCCAAGTCCCCTTCGGTGATGCCAGCCTCAAATCTGGTCTTTTGTTGTGATCTAGGTAATCTTTCTGGGAAGAACCCCTTGAATGTTGGTAAAGAAGTCGCTTCTTGTTGTTTCAACCACTGTTGCTTGAGATGACTTGGAAGTTTATTGATATCTCTCTTGAAACGAGAACGACTGACAACCCAAGACATTGTATGATGTTGAACTGTGTGTGGATTTGATTTCTACTACGTATTTAGATAAACCTGAAAATTTTTTGTTGTCTGAGAGAGAAATGGTTTTGCGTACACGAAATGGAACGTTAAGGTATACATATACTCATACAAAAAGGGGGACAGCTTATTTTGATATTTGGCAAATGGTATTCCATACAGTCAAGCTTTTCTGCTATATGGTGGTATTCTTGGCACTCAGATCACTCAGTGCAGATTCTTATAAATTCTTCTTCATTAACTA
This sequence comes from Lodderomyces parapsilosis, assembly GCF_000182765.1. Lineage (NCBI taxonomy): Eukaryota > Fungi > Ascomycota > Pichiomycetes > Serinales > Debaryomycetaceae > Lodderomyces > Lodderomyces parapsilosis. The sequence continues at coordinate 437,193 of NW_023503281.1, read as the reverse complement.
AAGGGGAAACTCTGTGTTAGTAAACAAAATTTAATGTGTGAATAGATAACATCAATTGATACATACTTTCTCCGTCTTCGTCGAGATCAAACTCATCTATCATAGCTTGTAATTCCTCGTCACTAAGATTTTCACCAAGATCTTTAGAGATTTTTCTCAAATTCCTCACACTTATTTTTCCAGTTCCGTCTATGTCAAACAACTTGAAAGCTCGACGAATTTCGTCCAACGGGTCTCTTTTCAAAATCATCTCCCCGACTGTTTTGTAAAAGTTGTCATAGGTTAACAAATTGGTTTCGTCTGTATCGTATTCTCGAATTATATCCAACACTTGTCGCTTAGTTAGTTCAAATCCTAACGCTTTGAACGCAACTTTCGTTTCGTGGTAGTCCAAACATCCATCTCCATTCATGTCGAACAATTGAAATGCTTCTCTTATTTCGAGTTTCTGTTCCTCAAGTAGCTCTTGTTTAAGATTTACATTCGAGTTGTTGTTGTTGTTATTATTATTATTGTTGATTGATGAATGCACTCCTCTTTTTGGGGGCGTTAAAACACTACCTGAATTATGATTGAGATTGCCGCTATTGACGTTATTACCGAGCGATGATATTCTTTCTCCACGATTAAACATGTTTGATGGTTTCAAGCGTGGGTTAGGAATCAAAAATGGTCCTGCACTGTTTATTTTTCTTTTTTTCTCGACGCGTTGTGATGGAAACCAACTGCAACTACCACAAGCTAATAATGTTAAATGCGATTTCGTATCGGTGATTATGTCAAGGTTAAAGGAGAGTCAGGTCGTATAAGATACATAGGGACCACCAAGTTTGCTGCAGGTACGTGGTTTGGAGTTGAATTGGAAAGACCAGTTGGTAAGAACAATGGATCAGTACAAGGTGTGCTATATTTCCAATGTCAAAGTAGTGACGGACTACACGGAGTATTCGTTAAGGAAGGTCTACTAGAAACCGTTGCTGATGACGTTTCCGAAAGTGTAATTGGCTCAAGTTCTGCTAGTGACAGCTTGCAGCATCTTCAAGAGCAATTGAATGCCGTCCTCGCTGCCAACACCGAATATAAGGATGACTTGAACAAGCTACAAAGTGAGTTGAATGCGAAATTGCACTCATATGAAATATTGGAATCAAAATTGGAAATGCAGCTGATCGACAATCAATATTTGCAAGAAGCAAAGCATTTGCTTGAGACCAAAGTTGCCGAGATGACAAAGAAATATCAATCGTTACAGAAGGATTACGAGCTAGTGTTGGAGGAATTGGAAGTAAGTAGGGAATTGGAAAATGAACTACGTTTTGTTGATGTTGATGCGGTATCTCCGAACGAGATCAAGTTACTCATTGAGAGAGGCCGTCTTGATGAGAAAACGATTGCCAAATTGAACGAAAAGATACAAGTGCGAGATGAAAATCTATCTAAATTACTGAAAGCGTTGATGGATTCTAACAGCAAAGTCAATGACTTGGGTGCCGACTTAGTTAGCAAAACTGCAACAATTGCCCATTTGAAGGAGAAATTAGAGACGTTTTCAGATCTTGAAGAATTGACAGAAAAGTTGTCAGTCGAAAATGGTGAGCTTATTGAGAAAATCAAAGAGTTGGAACGCTCAATCGTGGAGCTTGGCCAGTTACATGAATTGGACACCAAAATTGAAGCAAATCTTCAAAAAAATGAGCATAATTTAAGGCTGGAAATTGAATCGTTGAAGGAATCTTTATTCAAGGAAAGAAATAGAGTAAAAGATCTCGAAAGTCGTGTTGGCTCTTTTGGGTCATCCTCGAATGCAAAAGATTCGATGAAATACAATCCCCGTGAACACCTTTATGCCTTGGAAGTAGCACAGCAAAAACTATTTCAATTGGAGCACAAATATCGGCAATGTGCACTTGAACTACAGATCTCCGAGTCAAAAAGAAAATTCGATGTCGAATGCCAAAAACTTCGTGCATCTAGTCCAGTGAGCCCAGAGTATATCGATCTTGTTTACGATATAAAATCTCAATGTGAAGTTTTGAATCTACTCAAGAAACTTTCAAGCCACGATGAAAGCTACTTGTTTTATAAATTTGCACTATCCAGAATTCTCCACTTTCATCAAACGATATTGACGATTCTTGAGTACAATTACAACCACAAACTTTCAGAAAAATTATTCAAGCAAAGCAGAGTGTATGTATGTAAGATTCAAACCATCACTGATGAGGTTATGAGTTTATTAAATGATGCGTCTGGAATCGTTCAACCCGAAGTGTGCTACTCATACTTGAAAGATGGTCTTGATTTATGCGACAGCCACGCTGCGGAATTATGGGAAAACGAGGCTCTGTTTCTATGTCAACACGATCTGTTCATCAAGCATGTTTGGTTCTCGATAAATAAGCTTTTGATTTTTGAGACTGATATTGCCTCCCTGCGCAATGCCCATGAGGAAATGTCGAAATTGATTGAGTCTGTCAAGTTATTAAAATTCAAGTATGAAAAGGTATTCGGATCGCTTGTATCGCAGTCTTCTTCAACTAATTTTATTGCCAAACCGCTGTTGTCGCCTGCAGATATGTTGAGATTGATAACAAACAAATCTTTTCAACTTCTCAACGCTGAGAAGGTGACAGTTGATGAAATAGGTGATCTTGAGGGTGCGTTTGAGCGTTTCGCCTCGTCTCAGGTGCATATAGAGCTAGACTCATCTGAGATGGATATTAAGCCAATCTACGAGCTTGTTCGAGCAAAAACAGTTGTTAAGGATGTTGAGACCGACAATGTGGCCATAGAAGTTGGCAACAAAACCCCAGAGATGCTTATGCAGAAGAATGAGGAAATCACGAATTTGAAATTGAATATAGCATTATTGGAGAAAAATATGAAACTCTTCACTAAGCAAACATCGGATCGAATTCAGCAACTCGAGAATCAGGTCCGTAGCTTGAAAACTGAAGTGGAGGCAAAAACTACAAAAATTGCAACTCTCGAGGAAGAAAACAAACTCTTTCGAAATCAATCATTACTTCAAGAAGCTGATTTTAATGACATTGAATCACAAAGGGCCTACAATGAAAAGATCAAGCGAATGGAAAAATTGATCGAACTCAAGCAACGAGCAACTGCTTCACACGACATTGATGATTTGACATGGTTAGCATTTCCCAAGAGATCGAAAGTTTGGAAAAAACCTACTCAATTACAAACGTTATCCCGAGAGATCAGAAATTTGGCTACGAATGCGCAATATGTACACCTCAATGGCACAAATAAACAACACTGGGCTCCACGAAAAACGACAGCAAAGTTCATCAATGCATGTATGAATGAACAATTTAGGCGCTATCAGTCAAAGAAAGAAGAAGCACATTAAGAGTGCTTTTCCCTTATTCTTTTGTGTCTTTTTTGCTTAGGCCATTTAGTAGCTAGATCGACATGTTCGCCTGGGTACAACCATTCGAGGATGGTGTATAGAAAAATATCAACAATCACACACAAAACAAACAACTTTCCGGCAATTAAGCCACAGCAGTAGAACTTCAGTAGTCGAGGGATCAATGGTTCATTTAATTCAGCCAAGTCCAAGCTGTCATAAACCGCCTCTGTTCGTTGAGCTATATCTGCCCAACTATACATCTTGCCCACCCTTTCGTGAAAGTCTGACGTGTCGATGTCACCTGATTGAATTTTGTGGATGGCATCTAATGTTGCTTCTACAAGTGAATCCTCCTCTGGCTCGGCAAAGCTTGTCATATTGGACGGCAACACTTCGGGAATACCACCAACTCTTGTCGTAACTACGTACAACCCGCAAGAAGCCGCTTCAACTAGCACAGTTCCAAATGCCTCGGTCAATGAAGGATGTAGATATATCTCACCTTGTGTCATTACATTTCTAACCTCTTCATGTTTAATGGCCCCAATAAGTTGCACTCTCTCTTGAAGGAAATACTTTTCTCTCATTTGTTCCAAATCCATGTATTTCGGACCATCACCAGCAATTATAAAGTTGACCTTAGTGTTTGAGAAACATATTCGTGGTATTATAGCTGTCAATAAGTCAGCACCTTTGTTGGGGAAAAGTCTAGTAATTACAACAATTGTAATCACATCAGAGTCTACCCTACTCCCAATCGGTAATTCAGGCCTGAAATCCTTTGAAATCACAGCATTGGGAATCACTGAGACCTTCCATGGCTCGATACTTGCTCGCAACACTGTATTTTCTTTGCACGTGTGACTTACACAAATAACATGGCCCACATCGCTGATTGCAAATTTCAAAATTTTATTGCCCCATATTGAACCCATATCAGCAAAACCAAACAAGGAATGGTCAGTAAATACTGTTTTTCGCCCCATTGTTCTTCCATGAAATATTGCTTCAAGGCCCAAAGTACTTAAGGATCCATGCCCGTGTATTATATCAATGCTTTCTCGAATGAAAATATTTCGTAGTATTGGAAAGGCTGAAAAAATTGTAGGAAAAGCTGAAGACCTGTATAGTACCCAATATGGTACGTAGTACACTTTCAATCCATTGGTTAGATATCTTATTCCATTTCTGTCGCCATAATTGTGCGTTATAATGATTACTGAATGACCCAAGTCAATAAGTTTTTGAGATAAATGGTACACATGAAATTCCACACCACCAGGTTGTGGATAGAAGAAATCTGTAACCATTGCTATGTTGTATCCCATTTTGAATAGTAATGAGTTTTGTCCAGAAGTATAATCTTGTTGCAAGAGGTATGGAAATATTAGCATCTCTCAAAAGCGGTTATTTGAAATTGGTGCTACCTAATGATGTCGATCCCAGTTTAATACAATGATTATAATTCTGAACTTTTTTCGATTCATTCATTATATACTGTCTATATAAATGCATCTCGAGGCAATGATGAAGCGGAGTTTTTGAAATTAACCATACTTTGGTTGTAATCCCATTGACTTTGTTCGCAAAGCATTATTGCATATTGTAAGTTGAGTTTTGTTTCCACTATAATCTTCACCAACAATTCTTGTTGTGGCAATTGAAGATTGGATTTGATTTCTGGCGGTAGCTCTACAACTGGTGGGATGGACGCAGATGGTGCAGGTGTTGCTTGGGCATTAGGTCCTGGTAATCCGTTGAGTGGTTGTTGGCCCGGAACGCTCGTCGCAGTTGATGGTGGTTGCGATGAAGTTTGAACTGATGCGGCTTGATTCAACCATGGAATCTCGCTAGTAAATGGTCGAATAAGCAAGAGATCACTGGCCACTACCATACTCCCGTTTGGGCCTGGCAACACTATGAATGTTCTATCAAAACTTTTTTTGCTCAAGTTTGGTTTCTTGTGCCGACTTTGCGAGTGAAATCTCCCACCACGAGAGCCTTGCGAAGCACTGGTATCCGCTATTTCAGGCTGTGCAACTTCTTCAAATGATCCATGTACAGTGATGACTATTCCATTGAGGGGAACATACTTGTAACATTCCATACTAAACGAGTTAGGGTTCTCAACTAAGTTATGCTTGGTCTTGGGTAGTTGCTGAAAGCTCTTAAAGATTTGCTCCGTACCAATAGCAACCTTACTCATTCTAGCCTTACCAGAAGAAATCCGTGTAAGATTCCTTGAGTAGGGCATATAATTACCAAAGTCAATGTTTGAACTAGTGTTCGCATCTTCAATCAAATGAGGATGCGACGTATCTAATTGCATTGAAAATTGAGACTCATTTTGATAAAGTACCATCAAGTTGCCTCTATTTGTATCCCACAAGTTCAAATAATTAGCGACAAAATTCGTTGCTACATTTTTGATGTCTTCATCTTGGAAAAACATTGCTTGACAACCAAATGGCGATGTAGAATTGGCCTCCAATGCTTGTTCATTCCTCAACACTTCACCATTCAATACAACTAACCTTGGGAAGCATCTCATCAATTCCAACTTAATTTCTTGTATTTCAGCAGGATTGGTGGTTTGGACAATAGGATTATTGAATAAAATCAACTCTCTCAAGAAATTGAGTTTATGCTTCCACGTTTCAAATACTTTTGTTTTGGCCAAATTGTTGTTTTGAAGAGATAGATTTTTCAATTTTGGAAACGACTGTGTCATTGATGTGACAGCTTGCAAGTCACTGAGCTCATTATTAGATAAATCAACACTTTCAACATCAATTTTCAAATCGCTGGCAATTTTCATCAATGCTGGAAAAAATTTGGACGTGACAGATACTGATGCGAAAAAGCCTTGAGCATTGAGCGTGGCATCTTGCTTGACCCCATTTAAATTTAACATTTTAATTTCAGGTTGATATCGCCCTTTCAAAAAGTTGGTTATAGTTTCAATTGTACTTCCAGCTCCAGATGCTGGACCACCACCCATCTGATTCGATAAAGTCGAAAGACCTTTGGAAAACCTCAAGGATTGGCCGGCAAATTTCACGCCAGACCAATTGAGGAGCTCATTTGCTTGTGATTCATTTTTAACGTAACCTTTTAAAACCCCTGTGTTGTGATCAACACTATAATTACTAACAACGATCCTGCATTTTCTGGAAATAAAATTGATGCAGTCGCTCAGACTAGCACCATTCCATCCGACAATTTCAATTGGATATGCATTTGCTGCAACAAAGGCATCGACATTTTGTTGCAGGTTCCCAAAATTACTCTTGTGTTGGTAATTATTATTGTTATTGTTGTATCCGCCTCCTCTACCTCGTCCTCGATAACTCATGATAAATTTTGAAGAGGTAGTTTGGAAATAAATACGGTTCAATCCGTAAAGATGATTTGAAGTCTTCACTATAAAGACCGGGACTTTTATTCTTGAACTTCTCTTTTTTCATCATCAGAGACAAGAGAGAAAACTTTTTTACACTACAAAAGTGATGTCGCAAATACTACTAATGCGACATAAGTACAATAAATATATATATTTGACAATTTATAGATAAGTACCCTTTATTCCTCCGCAGAAGTCCTCAAAGACCACGGATTTCTTCTTTGACAGTTCCATTTTCATGCAACGAACCAACAACTTTATACCTATTTTCAAAATGTTCATCCCATTGTTCTAAAGATTCTTGTTCTAATTTGGACAAATTCTTCAAATCATCAATAGGTTGATCTAAAGGAGTCAATACGGCGGGATCAAATGAGTTCAAAGCCAATCCTCTTGACGCATCTCTGCCGGCAAAATTCTCATATGGACCTCCAGGACCATAGAAAGCAGCACCTTGACTAACATCAAAGACTCTTTTCTTTACGGCAATGAATATCTTTGGATGATCCTTTCCATTGTATTTGGCCAATGATTTTGGTGTGAATTTCCCTTCGACAATGGTGGCTCCATGAGCTTGATTGGCTAATGGGTTGCTGTCATTGGCAATAAAATCTTTGTAAATGCTTCTAGCAAAGAAGAAAATGACCAAAACGACAATAATAGTGGTAATCATGTTGTTTAGTGAAACCTAATATTGTCAATTGCGGTTTAAGGATGGAATTGGATTTGGAAGCAGAATATGAAGCTTTTATAAAATGATCGTTGGGATTGTGGTGGTCGCGTCACTTAACTCCGCAATTCCCTTAAAAATCAATTCAGTTTTGCATATGAATCTTTTCTAACGCTACCTTATTTAAAATCATCAATGTCATTTTCCCTGGCCCATCCCTCAGTTGCTTTGGGCAAAGTGTACACATTCTGTCCGTGAACGGTATAAAGGTAATAGTAAAGGAAAGTGGCCCTTGAACCCTTTACATCCTTGCATAAAAGTTACCCACCGTGTACATCAGCCCGGTTCAAGAGGCTCTGAATCTTACTATCTGTAGTGAAAAGCCTTTCGCTGAAAAAGTATACGTTACGCAATTTGCGAATTCCATTGTGCTTGACAACAACTCCTGCTTCGTCTGCACTTATAAGGTGATGTGTCTGCAGTTCGATAAATGCCAAGAATGTAATACTACGATTCATCGCATGATCGTAGTTTCAAATGGAGAGAAGATGGCTTGTCATTGAAATTGAACACTACAACGACTCCGTTGCACTCATCCATCCTGATATTTGTACAGTTTATTATTCTTATCTAGTGTATCGAGAAACCAGTCCATTGCAAAGCGACTTTTGTTGATGCAAAAAAGCCGAAAAAAAAAAAAAGAAGCACTCGAGTGCAAATAAGAGTTTGGAACCTGCAACACCTTTTTTGGTCTTACCAAAGTTTCCAATGGGTAGAAACATTATAGCATTAGACGACCTAACGGTCAACAATCTTGGGGTTTTCAAAAAAATCAATGAGGTTTCACTCCCCACAGCATATCCAGAATCATGGTACACGGCATCGCTTAATTCTTCAGACATCATTGTCCAACTCGCATTCTATTCAGAGTTGCCCGTGGGTGCCATCAGAGCACGCTCCTTCAACAACAATCAAATCAAGTCATCCTTTGCTGAGGCACTCAACTCAACAACATTGCAAAAAACACCCAATTGTATATACATTGAAAGTTTTGCCGTGTTGGAAAAATACAGAAACTTGGGAATAGGTTCAGAGTTGCTTTCATGGGTTATTGAAGAGACAAAAAAGAGATTCATTCATGAAATTGTTGTTCATGTACAAGCGAATAATGAAAAAGCTATAAGCTGGTATTTGAAAAAGGGGTTTGTAAAACAAGATCTTGTCAAGGATTATTACAAAGAACAGGGCTTGGAATCACCAGATGCATACATACTAAAGCTACTGGTTTAGTCAAAAAAAAAACTAGGCTCTTTTATGTATTTGTAAGGTACAGATTTAGCTCTCTATAAAAACGATATTCAATCCGCTTCGTCTTCGGTATCGGTATTGATATCAGTGAATACATCCTCATCCTCTTCATCGTCAACTTCTTCAATCTTGTCAGACTTCTTTGACGTTGCCTCTCCTCTCAATGCTGCAAGGGCACCTGCTAAACTATCCTCCTCTGGGTCCGAAATATCACTATCTGAATCCTCTTCCTCTTCTTCCTCATCGGAATCTAAATTTTCACTCTTTTTCTTCTTTTCCATCAACTTCTTGACGCCCGCTAAACTCTTTTCCTGAGATGGTGGGACTACTTCCAAATCGACTGGAACATCAACGTCTGATCCATAGTATGCATTATTCTTCATGATCAATCTGTAATAATACTTCCCCACATTACCCAGTGCTGCAGGTAGTGGGATTTTGAAGGTGCCAACAGTCACCTTCTCACCATTTATCCATTCCTCTTGAGTCAAGTTCAAATTTGAAAGATCAATGTTTTCCAAAGCATACGCTTTGCTATTTTCGACCAACTTGTTCTCTCTTTGAGCAATGATATAACAAGTCCAACTACAACGCACTGGTTGTGGGAAATAGGGTGTGAATGCAAATGGTAACTTTGGTGCTAAATCATTCACACTAAATGGATTTTTCATATATTCCAAAGTTTCTTCATCCTTCAACCTGTCTTCGTCAATCTCAGGACATGACTTTAATTTCGGGGACTTTACTAAAAATTTGACCGAAATGTGTCCACTAGAGTTTGGGGTTACTGTTTCCTCCCCTGGGACTTTCACCTCTGCTTCAATGATTCGAAGCGAGGGGATCAGTGCGGCTACAGACATAGCCCTCTTGAACTCATCATAATCCTTAATACCCAAAGCCTTCTGAGCCTCAGCAGGCTCTAGCGCAAAAAGTTTTCCCAACTTCTTTACTTGTTGTTTCTTGATGATCTCATCATCAACAAAGGGTAATTGTAAAAGCTCTTGATATTTGCCATTTGGGCTGACGGCTTGCAAAACTGCCTTCTTCAAATCTTCGGCAGCAATTATAGCCTCTTGTAATCTAAAAAACAATGCAATATCAATAAGTCCATCAATCAAATGTGGCAAAATAGCAACCAATTCTGTTTTGTTCTTTTCTCTTTTCTCATCATCGGTGAATTCACGATTGAAATGGTTATATACTAATTCCTTTCGCTCCTTGATTGATAAGTGGGGCAACAAAACATTGACATCCTCACTATCCAAAATGTGATCAAGAATCACATCCGGAGTGATCACTTTTGCTGGATCTTTGTCTGCAAGCTTACGAACAATGCTAGCAGCAGTCTTGACATGTAACCCCTGTTTAGTATAGCTCTTAACATTGTTCCACCATTTACCAACAATCCACGGTAATAAAACACCAATAAGGGCAAAATATGAAATCACAACCAAGGATGAATATTTACCCTCGACAAGAAACTTGGGAAGGGCAATACCATGAGTTGTTGGTTGTTCACCATCTGGATGACCGTATTTAATGAAATTTTCCCTAGTAGCTTCATCGGTTAACGCCTTATAAGCGCTAGTCAAACGAATGTACTCCTGTTCCATTTTCAATCTTGCTTCCTCTGTGAGATCTCTTGGCAACTTGTCTGGATGGTATTTCAAAGACAACTTTCTGTAGTGACTTTTGATCTCCCTTTCACTTGCGGTAAATGAAACATCTAATATCGTGTAAGGATCAAACAAGCCAGACATGTCCGTCTCTTTAGTCAAGTACTTACCAATGAAAAGCACTGCACTCCAACCAATAATCAAAACCAAAAGGGTCTTGTTGAAGATCTTCAGCGACCTCTGCTTCCTTTTGTAATCATCAAGACTTTTTAAGTTAGGGACCTTGATTGTATCTGCATTTTCTGTAATTGCCCCCACGACTGAGGCATTCACTTTATGTGGATCTGAAGAAGCCAATCTAGTTGCATACTTGATCGTCAATGGTATCAAGACAAATGTCAGCAAAGCCAATACAAAGAATGGCCAGGTTTCACCTTCCTCATCGTAATTGTACTCTGACGAAGCCATCTTTTATTGAAATGTGTGAGCTAAAAAGTCCTTTCTCACTGCAACCAAAAGATTTTTCGACTGTTGTAATTTTTTTTCCCTTCATTTTTCGGTTGACGTGTCTATGCGCCTTTTCACTTTTGTCTCAGGATCAACCACACACCTCCACTTTACGAATAATTATAAATAAGCATCATGCTTTTTGACCATATACAAATATACACAATACGCAGTACAATACGATCAATGGTGGAACAAACGGATTGGGTTTTCGACGTAAACTATGTCGTTGGCATCTGCAGCGTTGAAAACTGCTTTATCCATAACTGACCCACTTGGAGCGGCAATAAACTTGACGCCAGATCTTGCGGCTCTGTAAACATTGTCTGGGAATGGGAAGAAGGCATCTGAGGATAATGCTACATTGTCCAACTTTTTCAACCAATCCTTTCTTTCCTCTGCGGTTAATGGTTCAGGAATTTCTGCGAATTTAGACTCGTATTCCGATTTTTCAGGCTCTTCGGTTGGAATTTGATTGGAAACGTATAAGTCAATGGCGTTGGACTTCTCTGGTCTCTTTACACCCTTGGCCCACTTGAAGCCCAAAACTCTTGGATGTTGTCTTAACCACCAATTGTCGGCTTTGTCACCGGCAAGTCTGGTACAATGAATCCTGGATTGTTGACCGGCACCCAAACCAATAACCATACCATTTTTGGCGTAACAAACTGAGTTGGATTGAGTATACTTCAATGCAATAGTTGCAATGGTCAAATCAACCGCACCTTGTTCAGTCAAATCTTTGTTTTTCGATACGATTTCCTTAAAAGAGGATCCTTTGATGATAGCATCATTTCTCTTTTGTTGCAAAGTGACTCCAAAAACTTGTCTGTTTTCCAAGTTTGCAGGAGTAAAGTTTGGATCAACTTGCAATATGCAATATTTACCGCCTTTCTTTTTCTTCAAGAGTTCTAAAGCTTCGTCAGAGAAACCTGGTGCAATAACACCATCAGATACCTCTTTAGAAATGATTTGTGCAGTTGGCTTATCAACAATGTTTGAAAGAGCGATAAAGTCTCCGAATGATGACATTCTGTCGGCTCCTCTAGCTCTAGCATAAGCGTTGGCTAAGGGAGACAAATTTTCAATGTCTTCAACGAAATAGATCTTCTTTTCAACATCAGACAATGGTAAACCAACAGCGGCACCAGCTGGTGAAACGTGCTTGAAAGAAGCGGCAGCCGGTAAGTTCAATGAAGCTGATAATTCTTTAACCAATGGCCATGAATTCAAAGCATCCAACAAATTAATATAGCCTGGAGATCCATTCAAAACTTTGAATGGTAACTCTCCCTCGGAAACAAAAGCTTGCGCTGGTTTTTGATGAGGGTTGGCTCCATATCTTAAAGGTAATTGTGAAACTCCTTCAGCATATTGCTTTCTGAAAAAATCTGAAATGGCAACATCATAATCAGCCGTGTGTTCAAATGCTTTTAATGCCAATCTGTTTCTAGTCTCTGTAGTAATTTGGCCATTTTTCAATTCTTTAAGAAAGCCTGAGTAATCCTTTGGGTCTGATAAAATTGTAACTCTTTGGTGATTCTTAGCTGCTGCTCTCAACAATGTAACACCGCCAATGTCGATTTCCTCAATGGCTTCATCAACAGTTACAGCAATTTTTGAAACTGTTTCTTTGAATGGATACAAATTACAAACGACAAAATCAACCTTTTCAATTCCTTGCTGTTCCAAATCTTTCTCATCGCTGTCTAGATTTCTTGCTAAAATACCCCCATGGACAGCTGGGTGCAATGTCTTGACTCTTCCACCAAGCATTTCTGGTGCGTGAGTGATTGATGAAACATCCTCCACTGGGAAACCTGCTTCACGTACCAATCTTGCTGTTCCACCGGAAGCCAAGATACGGACATTGGCATCTGTTAACCCTTTAGCGAGGTCCAAAAGTCCGGTTTTGTCGTAAACGGACAATATTGCGGTTTGCTTGTGGTCAGTCATTGATGATGAATTCTCTCAATTGAATGTGATAGTGTGTCAAAATAGCAGCTTCCTGTGTAATCGCAATAATTTTGAAAATCCAAATGGATAAAAATGTGCAATAAACCTAAACCTAAACTAATTGGAGAGTGGAAATCCCAACAAAATTGAATATCAAAAATTGGATCGAAATCTGATGCCAGGGCAATAAAAAATCGACTTTTCGGATTTTTGAATTTTTTTTTTTCTTCTGCTTTTAATGGGGAACACAAAAGATGTGTGGATAAAGAAAATCTAAATGTCTCTATTCAATATGTACAATATGTAAGAATGTCGCAATAGAGAAGAAAATGTCCCACTGGTCTTGATGAATGTCGTTTTAAGACGACTTTTTGTGTTACACCACATTATTGTAACTAAATTAGTCTAATTATTGGTGATTGACTCTGGTACGTTTTGATGGAAAACTCCTTCAACATCCCTTCATCTAAGACCCAGTTGTATTCTCATCAGTCAAGCAGTAATAATACTCCTGTATCGATGTTAACGAATTTTTCTTCGTTCAGTTTTCCTTACACTATCAAAATAGAAGTTCATTCAAAATATGTATGGCAACGTATTCACTATTCTCTACGCACTGACTATCGACAATATACATATAATCGAACAATATAAAGCAAAAAGCACCTCACAATTGAAGTCAAACTTAATGTCTGTATCTCCACAAAGACAAGGTGTTGTGCTTTTTCCAAGTGTGTCTTCTACCAGCTCTGGTCTTGTTGTACAAGTGACCTTTGTTAATACCTCTGGATTTCTTACCAGCTGAGGTAAGACCTCTGGATTCTCTGTGTTTGTGAACAGCATTGGCAATCCAGTTGTATCTTGGGTCTCTTCTAATAGCCTTGTGTTGAGGATCAACCAAGATAACTTCGTAGTATTTGTAGGTTGAATCTTGGTTAACCCAGTAGGAGTTCAAGACTCTCAAGTTAGCAGCTCTTCTACCAACTCTTTCTTCAGCAGTAGATCTCAATGATCTTTGGTACTTCAAGTGGTTAACACCTTGGTTGGTTGGCTTACCATAAGTAGCACCCTTTGGAACTGGTCTCTTTCTACCACCTCTTCTAACTCTGATTCTGTAGATGACGAATCCTTGCTTAGCCTTGTAACCCAATCTTCTAGCCTTGTCTGGTCTGGATGGTCTAGAAGCTCTGTGGATGACGTTCTTTTGTCTGTATTCCCAACATCTGACTCTGTAGAGGAATCTCATGACATCGGATTGCTTCTTTCTTTGCAATTCTTCCAAGTATTTGTAGGCACCCATTGTTAATTAATGATTTCGACTAGAAGTAGGCGGTGGTGTTGTTGTTGTTAACAAGTCTTGAAAAGATGAGAGAGGGCACTTTTTTTTTTTGAAGTTTTTCACTTTTTTTACTTGCACGACGCACAACTTTGAAAAAGAAGACGAAAAATTGAATACACAAAACAAACCACATAAACGCATAAGTTGGGCACTTGATTCTCAGGAGCACCACAATTGTTGGAAAACAGGGTGGATCATAGTAAAATGGTCATAGCTTAGCCCAGTAATATCGAAATTGTACTCTTCTTGTTCAAAGTATTTATGTAGTTAAGCGTGCGAATTCACATACATATAGGGCTCTAGCCCTGTATTTTATGCTACCAATTGACAAATGCCATGGAACTGTATTGTCAGAATGTTTATTAGTGAAAACCCCCATAATACTTTCTTCCTTCTCTATATCCGACAGCCAGAGACTATATAATGCTACTCAGTGTGCTCAACCGGTGATTAAGTGGTTTTGTTCTCGAAAGATACTTAGGCTTAAGATTCGTTTCTGAGTAAAAAGCTGAATGTCTTATCCCAGAAACACATATTTTCCTCGTCATCCCAGAAATGCATTTCTTTTCATTGATACCCTCGAGTCATATCCACTGTAGCATGAAATAGCTTTATTCCTGCGTTGTGATCTTTTTAAGCGTTGACGATATTTTTTCACATGTTTTTGCAGCCAAACAGGCCAAATAATTTTGCACAATGAGAAACAAAAAAACAAAAACCCTCTCTTGATCAAACATCGTAAAATGAAAACAACCCAACCGGTGGAGCGTAATCGTCTGAAGTAGTGAGAAGATCAGAGCACTTACTTCCGGTACTGTTGTATTCGAAGTTGCAAATATTGGCGTGTTATAAAACATCATCAAAATGTATGAGTAATCCCTTTCCGACTTTTAAATGAGCAATTTACATAGATCCAACATTCAATACCTTTCATCTCGTGTTTGCAAGTAGTTGACCCATTATACTGTCAATGCCTTCACGCATTTAATTGTAAGAGTAACAACTTTTGTGTCATGGAAGATACGCGACCACATTGGAAAACAAAAATATCCGATGCTCATCACATTTGCGGCACCTGGCTCTTTGTAATAACTTGAGTCATGAGCGAAGAAATCATTATGAAAAGTGATCAAAAAGACATTAGTGAGGTTCTGGAAAGTGCCAAATCGGCATCCCTGTCGTTGGCTAAAGCCGCGCCCACTGACAATAACGAGAACAAGGACATCACATACCCACTTTCTGATGATGTCCTTTCGAGTGATCAAAAGGAATCTACTGATAAAACATCACAAACGACACCTAAACGTAAAGATGGTGAGATAAACTTGCAAATTCCACTGCAAACCTCAAGCGTGCTGTTAGAACAGGCGTCAAACAACGAAATGAGTGATCTTGTGCATGAAAACCAGGAGGAGGTTCCACGTGAAGTGGAAAACAATGTTCAACAAACTGAGAGTGCCCAAATTCCAGAAGAAGTAGAGAGCGTACCTACAGACGAAATAGCTTTTTTTATCAATCAAGATCAAAATAACGATATCAAAATTGACGTTCTTTCAGATGATGAGATTGACGTAAAGGACGTTCCTTCTGATGATTCCAGTAGTGATAGCAGTGACAATAGCTCTGGAGAAAGTGATAGCGATCTGGATGACAGTGACGACGAAAATGGAAATGATAATGACGGTAATGAAGGTTGTGTTGACGAGGAAGAGGACACAACTGATGGACCCATCAAGTCTATAAACGAGGTTACAAATGAAAAAGTTCCTACACTACCTGAGAACTACACGGTTCCCGAAAACGCTCCAATTGAAGAGATTGGCGAAATTACTGGTCTTGTTGATAGATCCATCATCATCAAGGCAAAAACATCCGGCGAATTTCGCATTTTAAAAGAAGGTTCGGTCTTGTGCCTAGAAGACAAAACTCTCATTGGTTTGTTGTATGAAATTTTTGGTAGAATCCAGCTGCCTATCTATACCGTGAAATTTAATCTGGATGAAGAAATCGAAAAGTTCAAAGGCACGAAGGGGAAAGCTGTGTATTATGTTGTTCCTGATTCACAATTCTTATATACCGACACAATCAAGCATATCAAAGGAAGTGACGCTAGCAACTGTCATGATGAAGAGCTCCCTGCGGAGGAACAAGAATTTTCAGACGATGAACAAGAGTTGGCAGCAAAGCAAGCCAAAAAGAGGAAGAAGAACAAAAATAAAGTTGTCCAAAAGGAAAGAGATCAGCCTAGTGTGAGTGTGCACAAGGCACATATTCCAGCATACTCGTCAATTACATCATCGAGGTCAACTGACGCGACGAGACGGGCTCATCTTCACAGTCAAACCCCGGCTTGGACCAACCAATCTCATCAGGTTAGCGTTCCACCAACACTTCAAACTTACCAACAAGCTCAACTGTACTATGCACAACAAAACCACTATGGCTCACCTTCGCCGTATAACCAGAACACAATATATGGCCACCCACAACCAACACAATACCAGCGGTACCTGCAAGGCTTTGGTGTGCCACCTCCACCTTCGCAATACGGGCTAGCGCCGGTTCAACTTCAACCAGGTGTTCCTCAATATGGAAATACATCCTATCAACCGACTCCTCAACATCAAACTCAACACTTTGCACCTCAGGTGAATGTGCCGCATAATTCTCAGCAAAATGTTGATCCAGCTCAATTGGCTCGTCTACAAGAGTTGTTGATGCAACAAATGCAGAATCTACAACATCCTCCGCAAAATCAGTAATCTATCAAAACTTTTTTTAGATCCATTTACAAGTGAATAATCCTATAGCAAATCTAATACTTCTTCAGCCTCCTTCAATGTTGACACAGGAAAACCTGCATTTCGGGCAACTTCCAACGCATATGACCTTTCAGTGATTCCAGGCTCCAATGCGTGGTCAATCACAGGCGCCAGATCATCATTAGATTTGACAACTTTTGTTCTGTAAAACTTGAGTTGACTTTGATCAACCCCTCTCATTTCAAGAATTTTTTGTAATTCATTTGCAAAATGTGTTGCGAATAAGGTGCGGCATTTATTGTCCATTAATAGGTTCTTCAAAACGGCATAAGCAATGGCCAACCCTTCCTTACCACTCGTCCCTCGTCCTACCTCATCCACTATGGCAAAAGACTGTGAGGTTGCATTACGCAAAATATTACTTGTCTCGATCATTTCAACCATGAATGTGCTCAAATCGTTGAACAAATCGTCGTATGCACCTATCCGCGTAAAAATTCTGTCCACAATTCCAATGGTGGCTCTTTCGGCGGGAACGTATGATCCTATTTGAGCCAAAATAATCATCAATGCGTTTTGCCTCAAATAAGTGCTCTTTCCACCCATGTTGGGACCTGATATCACCCACAATCTCGCATCCAATCCTAAATTCGAATCGTTGGGAGTGAACATGAAACCAGACTCCTTTAAGCTGGATTCAACAACAACATGTCGACCTCTCAAGATCTCGAGCTCGGGGGTTTTAACAATTTTGGGACATACCCAATTATTCTCATCGGCGATAACAGCAAAAGACGCAGTGACATCTAAAAAGTCTACTGCTTTTGAAAGGGAACGTATCACCGGCAATTCATCTAGAACTTTTGTTTTCAAATCGTTTATCACTTCCTCCTCGATTGCCCTGATAGCCGTCCTTTTGTTACATATTTCGTATTGAAGGGAAGCCCAATCGGGAGGGTTATACAAAAGTGTGCTTTTGTTTTCAGAAGCAATATCAGATTTTAAGGTATCGGCTATTTTCTTTATAGAACTTTTGGATCTAATGTGTATGACATTGACATATTTGCTGATCTGGTCTTTCTTCTGCACAACAATTTTCGAGTCGTATTGGACAAGGGTATTTCTTAAAGAGCTCAAGTATTTGTCTTCCTTTTGTATCAAATGCTCAAGCTCTTCATGCAACGCACTCAAACTCAGATTATAGTCTTTGCGAATACTGCAAACTTCTGGTTGCTCGGATAATGAGCCTATCTCTTCACTGGAGTCCTTAAGAACCTGCTCCGTATCTGATACGCCACTTGATGTAGTTACCTCATCCTCTAAAGCGATGACGTCCTCTTCTTCCTCATTAGTAGCTTCATCCCCAACGATTGCATCCGTAACGGACTTGGCCACATCAAGTGGTACATGGAAATCGTTAAGAAACTCTACAATCACATTGTACAATGGTTTATCTCGCCGGCACTTTTCGTTCAAAAACTCCTTTAATTGGTGCAAGTCATTCATAGCATCAGCAACAAGCTTCAAGTTCGTAACAACGTCGCCCCTTCCTGCTGACAATCTCTGAGCAAGTCTTACAAAATCTGATAGATTCAGTAAACGTTCTTGTACCCCAATACGCAAGTGCTGATCCTTCAAAAACACTTTGACATAATTTTGTCTCTTTTTTATCTCACCCATGTCCAACAACGGTGACTTCACCCATTGTGTCAACAATCGAGTACCTGACGATGTACGGGTTCTTCTTATCGACGAGAGGAAAGTCCCAACCACTGATGTTCTACCTGATGTAACTCTATCTGTGAGCTCCAAAGCTTCCCTCGTCCTTGAATCCATTTGAAGAGTTGATTCGTTGTAATATCTTGTGGGCAAATCCAAAAGTGAATTGGCTTCGGGCAAGTTGACACTGATGTAAGATAAAACCAAATTCAACGCGGCCAGCTCTCGAACGGTCAAGTCTTCAAAAGCTTTCCTCACAGCTTGAACGCCTTCTTTGAACTGAAATTTCAAATCAGAATAGTCAGTACTATGGTATCGTATGTTGTACTTTTTGATTTCCAGTAGAGGTGGATACCATCTCGTCAATGGTATATCACATTCAAAAAACTCCTTTGAAATCAAAACCTCACTTGGGTTTATTCTCGACAAATCTGATTTGAGGTTACCGAGGGTTGTTTGTTGTACAAAAGTTTCACCAACCGAAACGTCTACCCATGCCAAGCCCACGGGTAAATCAAAATCTGCAGAAATTTTGGTCACATTCAAAGGAAATGATATAGCAAGCAAATAATTATTGTTATTATGGTTTAAAAAGGCTTCGTCCACCAACGTCCCTGCACTAATAATTCTTGCCACCTTCCTATGTACCAAATTCTCATTAGTTTTACCTAAGTCGTTATACTGATCAATTTGGACAACGGTTTCCTTGAGTTCGTTTACTAACATTTCAATATATTTGCCACGTTGAGGCAAGGGAAATCCAGCCATGGGTACTTTATGATTACTAGTTTGTTTCTTACCTACCTTGAGCCCCAACATCGGACCAAATTTTTCGGCCTGTTCGAAATACATTTCATAAAATTTACCCACTTGTATCAAGCACACCTTCCCGTGGTGACGGTCGATCAAACGCCTCGCAGTTTCCAACAGCGCAGGCATCGCATCAGTCGTTCGCATTTTACCTGGAACTCTTTCAGTTTTACCACCCCTGTTCCATTTTTCCAATCTCTCAAAGCATCTGCAGCCATTGGTTAAGTACCTAATGTTTAGTCTAGCAACCTCTTCCGCAATTCTTGTTCCATTTAGTAGTAATAATCTCATCCAATGGTTGGGAATAATTATGAGGAAAAATGAAACGCGCAATTCTCGAATAAAAAAGTTTGAAAAGAAAGTTGTTAGATTTTGAAACATGCTCGTGTCGTGGAAAAGAGGACAATTTGAGAGACGAAAGAAGTCACACAATTGAGTCAAGTTGGCCGTAGATGGTCTAAAAGTGGTTATAGTCTAGTGACATGCATATACATAATCCAATCTTTCAATAGCAGTTAGATTAACCAAATTGCCTTCCTTTTCATAATCACCTTTTCCTTGTACTACGTCTTATAGGAGGTGTCAGTCTTTTTGAATCCTGCAGAGCATTAACTCCACGACCAGACCGTCTAACTGCTGTTTTAATAGGTTCAACTGAGCCTTTTTGGGACTTATCGCTCCTCCTTTCCAGTTTTGCCAGCTTTTTCTTGTCAGACCCGTCCTCTGTGGATTCATTCTCCAGTTCTTGTTTCTTAATATCATTTCCCTTTTTTTCACGTTTGGGACGTGTGTCTTCTTCTTCTACGTTTTCAACGTGTGCCTCAGATCGAGTTCTTCTTCGTCCTGTAGACGGTAGGGGGGCAACAGAAGCCGTATTTTTGCCTTTCTTCGAAAATTTCTCAACTGTGGCTTCATCAAGGGGTCCTTCAGATTTGACATCTGATCTCTGCTTTTTACGAGGGGGCTCTCTTGAGGGAGCATCGTGATCTTCAACATGCCTTCGGCCTCTAGTTCGTCTTGAAGGTGCAACATCAGGACTTTCCTCTCCTTCTCCTTCCTCTTTAGCCTTTTCATCTCTCCCATTTTTACCATCTCCCTCTTCTTCCTCTTCCTCCTCATCCTCATCCTTCTGATCTTCGTCTTCGTCTTCTTCTTCGTCTTCTTCTTCGTCCTTTTCTTCCTCATCCTCTTCATCCTCATCTTCTTCGTCTTCGTCTTCTTCGTCTTCTTCGTCTTCTTCGTCTTCTTCGTCTTCTTCATCTTCTTCATCTTCGTCCGCTTCGTCCGCTTCGTCCTCCTCGTTTTCCTCTTGGTCTTCTTGTGCCGCTATTTGTTTGTCCTTCTCGGCTTTAATATGTGGACGCGTTTTTTTATTTGATACAAAATCTAATTTAGCCTCTTGGCTTTCGTCTTGGGAGCTATTGTGCACCTCACTAGTCCCTTCCTTATCTTCGTCCTTTACTGATTCATCGCCAACTGAATTTCTTAATCGTCTTCGAGTTGAATTCTCCTTGCCACCTTTACCTGTTCTGCCCCTACCTCTTTTCTCCAATTCTAGGCTCTTCTGTGCTTTCTCTTCTTTATCGTCTTGTTCATCGGCATTATCAATAAAATCCTTTTTTCGTGTTAAAGTGGGTTTTACTGATTCTTCACCAGCAGTTGTATTGCCACTAGCATTATCCAAACTATCACTGTTGGTAATTTCATCACCGCTGAGCCCCTCAAGAAGGTCAATCTTTGAAAGATTGAACAATTGTTGTAGTTTTTGCCACACATCCGACTCATTAAGTGGTGGTACTAGTGGTTCTATAGATTCATTGATTTTGTTTAAAATAACAGCCATATTCTTGTGTTTTTTTGAGCCTGCTGGTTTGTAATCACACACCAAGCTGAATAACTTTATTTCCTCATCTACACTCCAGGATCTATTCGGTAGGAGCTCTTCATTTTGTCCAGATTCTTTACTAGACATTGCAATCTATATGTATAAGTAAAAGGTGTAGTCCTTCATATGGTAACACTGGATGGTTATTACTTTCAAACCCAAAAGCGAGAACCTCAAAATTTGAAAGAACTGAAAAAAAAATAAAAAAAAAAATTTATTCAGCAAGAGACTTCTAACCCAACAAGCATACACCGTTGCAATGCCGAGAAAGTTGGACAATGTTTCTCGCATGGTGCGAGGTCACATTGGTATGTCGATGAACAGGTTTAATTTGTTTAACCTTCAGAGAAAAGTACCCTTGAACTATGCTGGGAAAACTCTCTATCAACAAAAATGGGCAGCTAAATCAGAAACCAGAGCATATCACGGAGAACACTTGAAAGAAAAGAGATTTAAAAAAGTAATTTTTGAGCCCGAGTTGAAGACGTATTCACAGCTTGATGCATCGCTAAAGTCACAAGAAGTTGCTCCAACGCCCATTACCTTGCAAACGTATGCCACGTTGGAGAAGAGATTAGAGTTTGCTTTATTCAGAAGTATGTTTGCATCCTCAGTAAGGCAAGCAAGACAATTTATCATGGGGGGATATGTCAAGGTTAATGGAGTGGTGATCAAGCACCCCTCTTTCCCATTGAGAAGTGGTGACGTTTTTTCGGTTGATCCAGAGAGGGTTCTATATGCCTTGGGTAGGGCAAAACCAAGTTTGGGCAAAGCAATAGATATTGATAATAAACAAATAAGGTACTGGAATCATTATGTCAAACTCGCTCGCAAAAACCCACAAAAAGTGTGGGAAATGCAACAAAACAAGCCTGCTTCTTTGAATTCCGTTGCAAACATCGAGGCAAAAATAAGATTGAAGGAAAAACAGGATAGCGGGGAAAGCTTGATGAAAAGACAACAGCAAAAAGTCAACAAAAAGTCTATTTTGGGTGACATCGTTAAATTGGGTAATGCGGCAGGAGCACATCTTACGGCAGATAGTTTTGAAAAATATGGAGATAAGCTCGCGAAAAGCAAATGTTTGCAGGTGTATGAGTCCTTACTTCTACAAAAATCAGGTCTTTTAGGTGATTATTCTCCAAAAGCATTGGACGTTTATTTCTCAAAAGAAACAGAGAGAACGCCCGAGGAAAAGTCTTTATTGAGACATGTAAACAATTTGTTAAGAGAATTAGAAAAGAGTGAATGGGAGAGAATACGTTTGGAGTTTGAAAATTTGGGTGCAGGAGCTGCCTTCTATGACCCCTCTTATGCAGAGAAACTTATCCCCATAACTTCTTTGAACAAAGAAGAGCTTTTGGAAGACGAGACAAAAGCGAAAGTTACATTACCATGGCAAAAACATCTTTTTGGTCGTAAGGATGCATCAAAACCTTACTTTACCCCATGGACACCAAGACCATTCCTTGGTGCATTTGCAATCTTACCTTCGCACATTGAAATCTCGTTTGACACTTGTCATGCTGTTTATTTGAGGGACCCAGTTGCAAGACCAGGCCATTCCGAAGTCATTTCGCCATTCCCTGAACACGTTCATGAGAGAGCTTACATGTATTATATCAAGAAGGGTATGTCCTAGTTTGTACATAGAAAGAAATACACAATTGTATTTACAAAGCATTGTGAGAGAGAGACTTTACAGGCTAGAAAAAAATTGTAGAACCACAAACTTTATATGGGATGTCATAAATGCCCCGACTAACCGGGAGACTAATTCTACAAGCAAGGAGAGTAACACTGCTTTTGCCACCACTACTACCTGCCAACCGTGACATAGACAGAGCCCTTTTAGAACTCAAATGGATCAAGGAGGAGTTGCCTCAAGAGCATTGGGTCTCTGCTGTAAACAAACGTTTGAAATTTGAGCCACTCCAATATATTCTAGGAAGTCAGCCGTTTGGAGAGCTCAACGTGATATGTCGGAAAGGTGTTTTAATTCCCCGATGGGAAACGGAAGAATGGTGCATCAAATTGGGTTATCTTTTGCTGGAACAAAGGCTCGACGGACTTAGAATTTTAGATGCGTGTACGGGTTCAGGATGTATTCCGCTTCTTCTAAAGCAGAAGCTCTCATCAGCGAATTTGAGGTCTAGCATTTGCGGCTTTGACGTGTCCAATGAAGCGGTTTGCTTAGCGAAAGATAATTTAAAATCCAATGCGTCACTCAACTCGAATACTGCAAGTGAGATTGTATTTCAAATCGCAGACATTACAGATGCAAATGTACTATCCTCGCTTCCTGTGTCTAAATTCGATTTGGTCACAGCAAATCCGCCGTATATACCATTACATGACTATCAAAAGTCTGTTTTACGAAACGGAATTGAAAAATCAGTTAGACAGTATGAACCTGAATTAGCATTGATAGGGGATTCTGCACCCTATGAGTACTTGTTACACAATGTGGTGTTACCTTCGGAAGCGCGAGGGTTCATATTTGAGGTTGGATACTACAAGCAGGTAGAGATTGTGCTGAAGTTGGTAGATGAGAACTGGGGTGTGGGGTTTATGAGAGATTCCGCAAACAGAATAAGATGCGTTGTAGGGTGGAAGATGTATTCTGATTTTGAAGTATTGGAACGTTTATGTGATAGAAAAGTATAATCGGAAACAAATGTTTTGATGCTTTACTGGGCGTCATTTGTTATCTCTACATCATCTTCCCTTGTCTCTGCTACTTCTGTTTCAGATGCAGGAAAGTTCTCCGGCGTGTCTTCCGCCACGTTGGCCGAGGTCAATGAAACGCCTGACTCAACTGACTCCTCTCTTCTTCTCTTCATACCTTTTCCGACAGCAATAACACTTTCATCAGGAAAAACTCTTGTCCCCCACAAGACATACCCTCCTCCACTTCTCATAGTCATTAATGGGTGCATTCGTCCGGGAATAGTCTGATATGGCCTAGCTCTGGTTTCAAAAATAGAAGAGGCTATAACTCTTCGATCATTTGTGAAGTGTTGTTGAACCTCCGCTAATAACTCCTTGTATTGGTTGTATATAACCACTGGTCGGGAGCCACCAATTTTTGGTATCACAGATTCAACAACATCAGGCATGTACAAAGTGGACATTGATACAAACCCGTCAAAATTGCCTTCCACCACCAAGTCAATTACCTCGTTAACATTCCGCGCTCTTTCACGTTTCCGTAAAAATTGCTCCTTAAGTTTTGGCTTTTTCGGCTCAAAATCTTCCTCATCTAGCTGTATTCGTTCATTTTCGGGTTCGGCAAATTGTAGCCAATTAATTGGTTTTACCACTTTAGTAATGACTGACTCATCATAATCCGAATACCTCAACATGATAATATTTGCATGCTCGTTTTCATGAAGAAGTACAATAGTACCCTCACAACCCATTCGCTCCATCATCGCATACAAAAGTAGGCCCCCCGTCTCGTCAATCACTAGAAACTTTCCACCAGGCCGAATATTTCCATATGTCATCATTAATCCTAACGAATCAACACTCAAGTCCAAAACCTTTGAGGCGTCCTTCTCAAGATTATATTCCAAAAGCTCAGCAGCCCCAAGATAATCAACAGTGAATCTCCTAAGAAATTTTTGTTGCTTTCGTTTCAAATACTTCTCTTGTGAAAATATTGTCTTTTTATCGAATCCGTCATGATTTGCAATCATTTTCTCGATAATTAACTGTCCAACTTGCGAAGACGCTCCACTTTTCTTTAGTTCATCAATATCATCGTTGGTTAAATTTTGTATTTTGGCACCAATATCTATAATATTCTGATTGTTCTCGGCACTATCACTAAACATTCTCGTTAGCTCTTTCTTCTGGATGTCTTCATCAGCATCCCAAATATCCCCAGCATCAGTGATACTTTTGATAACTCTGACTGTATTGTCATCCACAATTTCAAACGAAGAGCCCAAGGGATGACCCAAAATGCTTGAAACTTCAAATGATCCAAATTTACCGAGACTAACCCGACCAGATTCTTGTAGATGCACAACCTTGAGTCCTTTTGATGGCAACCGTATTAGCACATGTTGGCCAATTCTAATTGTACAATCGTTTGCACTAACCATATATGAAGAATAGATTAGAGAAGTGACAGATCTCAACTTTTTTTTTCACCATTTTCCATGTTTTTGTCCCTCATCTCATCTCAGTGATTTTTCAAAAAAAACTATCAGTAAAGTTATATTCTCTACACAACCAAATCATGGGAAGAAGAGCAAAGAACAAGCAAGGGTTACCACCCACGTACGATGAGTTTCAAGCACTGAAGGACAAGAAGGAACAGAAAAAGAGAAAAGTTCAAAATGATAGTGATGCTACAGCAATTCCTAGTAAGAAACATAAATTGAGTGTAAACGAAAGGACAACAGAAGCTTCTCAAAAACCAAAAAAGTTCCAAAAGAAACCAAAGCTTGGAAGAGCAAAAGAAGAACCAGCTTCGGAGGAAGAACGTTTGCCCGAAGTGGATTTAGAGGAGTTAGCATCGGCAAGGAAATCTTTATTCGATGATTCTGACGAAGAAAATGAAGTACAAGAAGAAGAGTTTGACGACGAGGAGCTTGATGACGAATTCGAAGACGGTGATTTGGAGCAGGTAGAATCAGATGAGGAAGATCAGGTGAAGCATATGTTCTCGGATGACGATGAAGACGAACATGATTTGGAGGACTTGAATGCTGAAAATATGGAAGCATACTCAAAGCAACTTGACGATGAGGACGAACTTGAAGCTGAGGAAGCAGAAAAGGAATTGCTTGAAGAAGGTACAGTACAGCCACGAGCCAAAGTTTTGCCAACAGATGCTGAAGAAGAGGAAATGGCGCAAGGTCCACAGGATGTCACCATGGTAAGAACAAGAATGCTTGAAATTGTTAAAGTTTTGGATAATTTCAAGACGTTGGCTGAAGAAGGCAAATCAAGAGCAGATTATGTGTCAAGATTAATCAAGGATATTTGTGAATATTTTGGCTATTCTGAGTTGTTGGCCGACAAGTTGTTCAACTTGTTCTCACCTTCAGAGGCAATTGAATTTTTTGAAGCTAATGAAACTGCAAGACCAATCACAATAAGAACGAATACCCTCAAAACCAAAAGAAGAGATTTGGCCCAAAGTTTAGTCAATCGTGGTGTCAATTTGCAACCTATTGGTTCGTGGACCAAAGTGGGGTTGCAAATTTTCGATTCTCAAGTACCAATTGGAGCCACGCCAGAGTACCTAGCAGGTCAATACATTCTTCAAGCAGCTTCTTCCTTTTTACCAGTGATTGCATTGGACCCTAAAGAAAATGAACGTATATTGGATATGGCGGCAGCTCCAGGAGGTAAAACAACTTATATCTCAGCTTTGATGAAGAATACTGGGTGTGTGTTTGCCAATGATGCAAACAAGGCAAGAACGAAATCATTAATTGCAAACATACATCGTTTGGGGTGTAAAAATACGATTGTTTGTAATTACGATGCAAGAGAGTTTCCAAAAGTGATTGGAGGCTTTGACAGGATACTATTGGATGCACCTTGTTCCGGTACTGGTGTTATAGCGAAAGATGAGAGTGTCAAGGTTAGCAGAACTGAAAAGGATTTCATGCAGATTCCGCATTTACAAAAGCAATTGCTATTATCTGCTATTGACTCCGTGGATGCGAACTCATCAACCGGTGGGATCATTGTCTACTCAACTTGTTCCGTTGCAGTCGAGGAAAATGAAGCAGTTGTAGATTATGCATTGAGAAAGAGGCCAAATGTTAAATTGGTTGAGACGGGATTGGCCATTGGTAAGGAAGGTTTCACGTCTTATCGTGGTAGACATTTTAACCCAAAATTGAACTTGACCAGGAGGTACTATCCGCATATCTACAACGTTGATGGGTTCTATGTAGCCAAATTCAAAAAGATTGCATCTTCGCCTCATGATGTGTCGAAAGCAGGAGCGAAAGAGAAGGAGCATGCAGCAAGAGCTGAAGCAGAAGAAGAGGGTATTATTCATGAAGATTTTGCTGATTTTAACAGTGAAGAAGACGAAGCTTTTATTGAGAAATCAAAGAAGCATAGTTTGAGAAAAAAGGGTATCAATCCACATGCTAAAAAGGTGTGAATGAGATGCTATGTAGTTGAATCATGAAAGATCGTTAACTTTTACACTATAAAATACAAGCATTACCCAATCCATGCTCCTTTATATACTCTGGTCCATACTCTTCAAATTCAGCTTTGGTAACATACGCATGCTTGGAATCGTCGGAATTGGCCCACTTGTACATCCCGTGCCATGCGTCCAACAATGGATCCTTGGCAGTACGCACATGAAGCGGCGTTTCCGTCGGTAAAAATTGTGTGAAATCTCTCTGTACTCTGTTCTTAAAACCAGGAAGCAATGCCAACCCACCAGTTATAAATACGTCGCTAGCCATAGCATAAGATTGACCGCCTGGTTGAAAAATACCATCCAATCGTCTGCGCAACAAGTCACTGGATATCTCAGTAATTCCGGCTTGATCAAGCCCACCAAGTGTTGGTTGAAATAATATTTCTGGAACCCGTATACGCTCCACATTCAAATGGATTTGATGATTCTTTTTGATAATTTCTGGATGGTTAACAATCTCCTCTGGTGATAAACCTTCGGCTTGCATTTCGATGGTAATGTTTGGTCTTGGGCCATGGACGAATTTGTGAAGCACCAGGTTTTTCCAATCAAAAGTGTTGGCGGCGGCAAAAGTATCTTCATGGTGAAAATTTGGATCATACTTTAAAAGTTCTTCTTCGATTGCGATTATCCCCTTATTGAGCTGGTCCAATTCTTTTTCAACAGTTTGATTGGATATTTCCCTGTAAGCATTCCAATCATCATCATTGGTTCCAAATGTGTCATTGGGGTCATTATCAATGGTTGCGTTTGCATTACGACGCCTTTTCCTTGAAGCTGCGGAGGTGGACCCTGTTTCATCGTTGGCTAGTTCAGCAATGTTTTTCATACGTTGCTGTGCAACAGCTGATTTCCTGTCCTTCATGGATTCAAGAAGTTTCTGCCTATCCTTGACTTTACTAATAAGACCAGCCAATTCAAGTTTTTTCGTAGTACACCAATCATCCAAATCACGTTCTCTCCATTTCCTCTCCTCCTCTTCTCGAAGTAGTCGTTCTTCCTGTTCCTGTCTTTTCAACTCTCTATTACGCTCTCGCGCTTCTGCATTAGCCTTGAGCAACTTTTGTTTTCTCTTTTCCTTTATTTGATCTGGCGTCAATTGGTCATCAGGAATGTCTACTAATGGCCATGCCTTGGCAGGGTCTGATGAATCGTCGTGGTCATCATCTTCCCCACCATCTTCTGTTTGAGCTGCTCTCTTTAATGATCGTTCCAAAGAGCCCATGTACTTTTCAAAATCTTCAAGATCATCAAAGCCATCGCGCACTATTAAATCTTCAAATTCAGATGCAGACAAGCCTGCATTGTCCTCCTTCAACTTTGAATAGTAATCCCATTCTTCCTGTTTCTGAGCGAGTTTCTCAATCCTCTTTTGTTGAGCTTGTTTTTGTAATCGTTTCCCTTGTTCCCTTCGTTTTTCTGCTTGTCTCGCCAACTCTTCCTCCGTTTTCTTGTTCTCATTATTGACCGCTATTTCAACTGGTGCTTGAACGACGATATCTTTCTTTTCCAAAACATCCATATCTAGTATATGTTTCAACTCATTCAGGTAATCCTCTGAAACGTAACAAAAATCCTTAAACAAATTTGTGGTGTGATTGACATTCAATTTATTCGGGAAGTAAGGGTACTTTAAACTCAAAAGTTTAGACAAGTACAGCTGCGATTGATCGCCACCCCAATCGATTCTCTTTGCCTGAGATATCAACCCTTTCCCATCAAGCACGGGAATAATTGACGTCAGTTCGTTTCCAGTTCCAATGACCAAGCCAGTGGATTTTCCATCTGAGTTTGCATAGTAAGAAAATAGCGAATCGAGTCCAAATGACACTTTTGGCACTTGATAAGCTTCAAATAGAAGTTCATACATTGTTTTTCGTTGATTGTATGGGCAAGTCAACGGTTCTGTCATTATTATGGGATTATTCACTTTCCCGTTAGTGCTTTGTACAGATAAATGTTCAAACGAATAGTCAAGCATAAATTCAATGTAGTCCCAGTTGGTAATTAGAGGTCCATCATAAGGAGTTTTCGTTGTGGACTTCAACGCCGAGTCGCTAAAGACATCATTCCCAATAATTGTTAGCGTTTTTGCAAGCTTTCGATCCCTATGTCTTGATATGACTGCTGGAAAAACATTATTTGGCTCTGCATTGTTTGTCAATCCAATTCTCCATGTAGACGTTCCTAAATCTATTGCAATGGGCACACCTGTTTGATATTTAGTGTAAAACGGCTCAGGCTCATTCGACCCTATTACTACATCTTTCAAGTAATGAACTTCTTGAGGTGGATACACCTCCTCCTCTGTCTTTGACTTTGAAGGCATCTAGTGGGCTTGTATTGGGCAAAATGTGCATTTGTGCAGCGAATTTTTTTCTTTTCCCAATCATTTAATCGATACAGACGGGGACCTCAGCAATCTCTCAGACGAAAAAAAAAAAAAAAAAAAAAAAATATGTGAAAGTCCGTGTTGTGGATTACTTCCATTTTCTTTTTTTGAACAACATTGTCAACTCAATTACCGTTTCCCACCACACACAAGAGGAAAATGTCCGGAGAAGAGAGTCAATTCAACGTCCAGGGCTATAATATTGTGACCATTCTCAAGAGGTTGGAAGCAGCCACTTCTCGTCTCGAGGATATTACTGTGTTCCAAGAAGAAGCCAACAAACAAAAGACTGGCGTTGAAGCACTGGCAAACACTGCCGCACGTGCTCAACATAACGACAGTGCCAATGAAACATTGGTTACTGTTTCATCAGCATCAAGTGTTTCTCCAGGAGGCAGCACGTCTCAATCAAAGAAAGTCGTCACACCCGAGAAGAAGAAGTCAATTCTCGCGTTTGAGCGATTAATTCACGAATTTGTTGTTCCATTTGTCAATGCATCAAACCAGATTGACTCTGTTGTTGGTGAATCCGCTAAGTTGTTTGCAGATACTTTTGTTGATCAAACCAAATTTTTGGAAATTGTGTCGGAATCAAAAAAGCCTGATATGACAGATCCACTTTTGGGTCAAGTGTTGGGTCCAACGAATGAGAAGATTTCAAAAATTAATAGCTTGAAAGATGCAAACAGAAAGTCTTCTTACTTCAACCATTTGAATAGTTTGAGTGAAAGTGGAGCTGTATTTTTCTGGATTGGGGTTGATACCCCTGTGTCGTATATTTCTGACATCAAGGATAGTGCAAAATTCTGGTCCGACAGAGTATTAAAGGAGTACAAAGATAAAGACAAGGTCAATGTTGAGTGGGTTAACCAGCTTACAAACATCTTTGATGAATTGAAGTCGTATGTGAAGGAGTACCACACAAAAGGTCCAGCATGGAACCCCAATGGAAAATCATTTGCACAAGCAGTGGAAGAGTTTAACTCGTCAGCAGAAAGTGGCTCCACAACAGCACAACAAGAGAAAAGTGCCAATGCGTCTGGTCCACCAGCACCACCTCCACCGCCACCAGCTTCATTCTTTGAAGATGCATCTGCTTCGTCTTCTTCTTCCAATACTGCTGGCTCCTCAACAGGCGGTATGAATGCTGTATTTGCTCAATTAAATCAAGGTGCTGACGTTACTTCTGGGTTGAAGAAAGTGGACAAGTCTGAAATGACCCATAAAAATCCAGAATTAAGAAAGCAGCCACCAGTTGCCCCAAAAAAACCAAAGAATTTAGCAGGACACTCTACGTCATCTCATGTTGTGCCAACAACGACTCCTAAAAAGACACCAAAGAAGGAGTTGGTTGATGGTAGTAAGTGGATTATCCAGAATTTCACACAAGCTGATGCACAATCACCCATTGTCATTGAAACTGAAAACTCTCAATCAGTATTTATTGGAAATTGCAGTGACGTCACCATTCAATTGAAAGGTAAAGCCAATGCGGTTACAATTTCCGAAACAAAGAAGGTTGGTGTTGTCATTGATTCTTTAATTTCAGGTGTTGAGGTCATCAAGTCGTACAAGTATGGATTACAAGTGGTTGGGTTGGTACCAATGATTAGCATTGATCAATCTGATGAAGGATCCATTTACTTGTCAACAGAGAGTATTGACAATGATTGTCAAATTTACACTAGTAAAACCACAGCTTTGAATGTGAATGTGCCAGAAGTCAACAACGATTTCAAAGAGTTGGCTGTACCAGAACAAATTGTATCTACAGTGAAGAATGGTGTCTTATCCAGTTCCATAGTGGAACATGCTGGATAGATGGAGGAAGGATACTAAAAAGAAATATAGTTTTTATAGTCTGATACAGAGGGACAAGTTTGGTAGCATTGGGTAGTTAGTTTTTGTTTCTTTTTGTCTCTCTCTCTCTCTCCCTCTCTCTCTTCTAGAACATTCTATAAGTTTGTGATTGTTAACTGTAGTTTGATTATGTAATACTTACTAAGTCGCCATCACCAAATAGCTCTCGATATTGAATGTCTATGAGATATGGTATAGTGAGGTAGTGAAGTCCGTAAGGTAGTCACATTAAGCTGAGAGATGTATGGATATGGTTTTAGGTCGAATGTGTTTATATATTATCATATGTGTGTGGAATATTAAAATTCTCTGTCGTGTCGCAGTTATATCACGACAATGCTCTTATATATTGTCTGTGTCTGTGTATGTGTGAAAATTTTAACGAAGGAAGAGCATTTGCTTTTAAAGAGGGAAAAAGAAAACTTTTGATCTTTCCCCATCCTTCTTCAACTGAACTCAATACAAGCACGGGAATAACCTGATACGCTTTCTGAAACTACATCTCGTTACAAAGCTAACACAGAAGCTACTTGCCGCTCCTAGATTAATATCAGTATAGAGTAACCTATTTTTGAAAGCTACACATATTATTTATCCACCCACCCATTTACGTTTTATAAATCACACATTAATACGTCATGGTCAAAGATACCAAGTTCTATGATGCTTTAGGAGTATCCCCTACTGCAAGCGACACTGAGTTGAAAAAGGCTTACAGGAAGGCAGCTTTGAAATACCACCCAGATAAAAACTCAACCCCAGAAGCTGTTGAAAAATTTAAAGAAATTTCTCACGCTTATGAAATATTATCTGATGAACAAAAAAGAGACATATATGATCAATATGGTGAAGAAGGGTTGTCAGGTCAAGGTGGTCCAGGTATGAACGCCGAAGATATATTCTCCCAATTCTTTGGTGGAGGTTTCGGTGGCGGTTTTGGTGGTGGTCCTCAAAGACCAACTAGAGGTAAGGATATCAAGCACAGTATTGGGTGTACTTTGGAAGATTTGTACAAGGGCAAAACTACAAAGTTGGCTTTGAACAAGACTGTATTGTGTAGCGATTGTGAAGGCAGAGGTGGTGCTGAAGGTAAGGTTAAGGAATGTCCAGACTGTCATGGTTCTGGTATGAAGTTTGTCACCAGACAAATGGGTCCCATGATTCAAAGATTCCAAACCGTGTGTGATAAATGTCAAGGTTCTGGTGATTTATGTGATCCAAAGGACAGATGTACAACTTGTAAAGGTAAGAAAACTCAAACTGAAAGAAAGATTTTGCAAGTTCACATTGATCCAGGTATGAAGGATGGCCAAAGAATTGTATTTAGTGGTGAGGGTGACCAAGAGCCAGGTATTACCCCAGGCGATGTCATTTTCGTTGTTGACGAAAGACCAGATGCCAATTTCCAGAGAAAGGGCAATGATTTGTACAGAGAATATGAAGTCGATTTATTGACAGCTTTGGCAGGTGGAGAAATTGCATTCAAACACATTTCAGGTGACTGGATCAAGATAAATATCACTCCTGGAGAAGTTATTGCTCCAGGTGAAATGAAGATTATAGAGGGTCAAGGTATGCCAATTTATAGACATGGTGGTAAAGGTAACTTGATTATCAAATTTTCAGTTGCATTCCCACCAAATCATTTTGCTGATGAGGATAAACTCAAGGAATTGGCATCCATTTTACCTCCAAGAAAACAAGTTCAAATTCCAGAAGGTGCAGAAGTTGATGAATGTGATATGGTCAAGTACGATCCTGCTAAACACCAACAAAGGAGAAGAGATGCGTACGATTCCGATGAGGAAGATGGTCAAGGACATCCAGGTGTTCAATGTGCTTCTCAATAAACGTAATTTATAGATCTTTTTATTACTTTCTTTGTCCAAAGTCGTATGTTAATATATAGTTGCTCATAGGTGAATATAATAACATCGCGTTTGCTGAAAAACATTGTTGTAGAAAAGAGAGCACCCAATATGTATTTTCAACTTTGAGAATGACGTAATATATTATTCTCTATATCTATAAAGGGGTCTATCCTACTTTATGGTGCTCTTTGATTCTTTTACTGGCTGAATGGAGAACGTAAATCAAGCACAAGTCAAACAAAAGGCAAAACCCAGCCACTAGTGTATAAGTTCCACCCAAATTCATAGCATCAATCATGCGGTCCAATACTCCCACACCCAAAGCGGCTAACCAACACCTCATCAAGTTTAAACAACTGGTTGAGGCACTGCCTTGACCCGGGTGTAAATCAACAAGTAATGTAGTACATATCGAAATAAATACTGACGAAGAAAATGCAATTAAAATGGTGGATACAATGATTGAAATGATGTGTCTATTGTATTCAATGCACCATCCAAAAATCACCAACCCAATGATCATTAGCAAGGCGGGGGCAACGCACAATGTTAGTCTTGTTGCAACTTGGTTAAAGGGCGGTCTTTGATCCAAAGGTAGTTCCTCGACTTGTTTATCATAAGCAGCTTTACGCCTTCTGTAATACCAGTTCATGAATCTGCCAACAGACATGGATCCAACGAGACAAGCAATTCCTTGTGGTAAGTAAATAAGACCCACATGCATAACACTGTAATTGTATTTTGATGACTCTAGTTCAGTTGATAATGAAGTCAACACCATTGTCCAAGCTGCAAAATGCAAGCCCGAAGGCAACAATGTCAAGAATATCTCCTTTTGGATGAAAATACGGAAGGGGCCAAAAATATCAAATGGCTTCTTATGGGCAATCGTAACGTAATCATTAGTCATCTTCTTTTGAAATGAAGGCAAATAAATGGTCATTGATTTATGAATCGGATTCTTTGGCATCACGGTCCCATTACCTACAATACGTCTCGATGTTTCTGCAAGAATGAAAAATGCCAACACAAATGTTACTCCTCCACCAATGGCTAAAAACACAAATATTGATCTCCAAGTATGGAAGCCACTAATTAAGGCGGCTCCAAGCAACCCACCAAGACCATTACCCAATAATTGCAATCCAGATACAGTGCCCACCATTCCGCCACGATTTTCGGGTGTGCAAACATCTCCAGAAACACCTGAACTAATAGCAATCACAGGAGCAATCCCGGCAGCTTGTATACATCTTAATACTGCTAATAGCCAATACACATTTGTCTGCGAAAGAGCAATACAAGCAGCAATGAAAACCAAGATACTCGCCAATATCACTGGTCGTCTACCAAATGTGTCAGCTAGATTTGACGAAATAGTTGGTGTTATTCCTTGAAGCAAAAGGTAGCACACAACTGAAATGTTGATAATGTCTTCCGTAGTGTTGAAATACTCGGTTAATGTAGGTAATGCTGGGAAATAAATTGGTGAACTAACAGTACTCCAAAATCCAACAAGACTTAAAATGATAATGAGTTGAAATTTCTCAAATTTGTGGAAAATAG
This sequence comes from Lodderomyces parapsilosis, assembly GCF_000182765.1. Taxonomy (NCBI): domain Eukaryota; kingdom Fungi; phylum Ascomycota; class Pichiomycetes; order Serinales; family Debaryomycetaceae; genus Lodderomyces; species Lodderomyces parapsilosis. The sequence goes on along the minus strand of NW_023503281.1, from coordinate 401,963 downwards.
TATAAGGGTATGCCAGTTTCAGCTCAACCGCATGGGATGGATCCAATTCCGGATCATCCTTATTTGGTTTCTTTTGATCCTCCATAACTTGGTAATTCTTCCGACTGCAGGTGCCGCGTCATGTAATGGGGAAAAGGGGGGATGAGTGTAGCGAACAAGTGAAAAGTCAGTATTGGGGTGTTAACAAAGTCAAATAGATGTGAATTCGAGCAACTGCATACGTTTCTCCTTCTCTGACTAAATTCACCAAAACAAAGTGGATACTGAAGTTTATTTATAGTTCCGATGTAGTGTGAAAAATATTTTTATTAACAAAGCTTTGAAGGTGAGGCTTTTTTTTTTGACACAATGCGCTCCGGATTTATTACTCAATTGGTTCCAACAATTTTAAAGCCGTGTGAGTTTGATGTTACATCGACCCTCATAAATCAATGGGTCAGGAAATTGGCTAACCAGGGTCCATAGGCTTTATCAGAAATGCTTAGTCTCTGCGTCCTCCACGAAGTACAACATTTCTTCGAATCTGTATTTGGCGCTTCTCGGAGCTTGGTTTTCCAGTCGCAGCTCTCTTTAGCGCGTTATCGGAGAGATTCAACGATGCTCCGAAAGTCCGACAATTCTCCGCGATAAAATTCCAAAACAAGTATGTTTGTCAATTTTATTCCGACAATTGCATACTTTGATGAAGATCTCATGAGCTAGTGCCGCACGAAATTTCGTGACCCTCTCTAACCTGATGTTACTCATTGTTGCATAAGATACGTAGTTGAACACAGAAGACTGAGCTAAAATACAAAATAAATACAATCATGAAACTGAATCGTATTGCTATTAAATGTAAATATATATTGAAGGCACCCTATTCTATACGGTTTGGTATCAAAGAAATTGGAAAGTTGGGAAAGCCTCAACTTGAAAATGAACTGAAGCGGTACGTTAAAATGTGAAAAAGAAAAAAGTGAAATAAAGAAAGGAACAGGGTATTGTATGTGACGTCAACAAACTGCAAGCCTACTCCTCTCCCATATGGACAAAATCTCTTACGTGGATCTTATATTGTTTCTTCACTTCTCCTTGTGAGGGTTGTTGTACCTCCTTGCCGGTGGATTCTTTGGTGTCGTAATCATGAAATTGATACTTCCAGTTTGTTTTGAGTTCTTTTGCCTCTTTGATGCAGGAGCCTCATCTTCAACAGATTTAAACACAATTTTTTTAGAGTCGTTAGACTCAAACTGATGTGTTGGGACAGGAGGTTTGGTTGTGTGATTCGGTTGTGGTTTGTGCTGAAACTGAGGACGAGGTGATGTTTGACTGGACGAGGAGTGTCTAGTATTCTGGTGTTGGTGGCGAGGTGAAACTTGTAGTGAAGGTTGAAGTTGTTGTTGTTGTTGTTGTTGTTGTTGTTGTGGAGGAGGTGGGGGTGGTGATTTTACCGTACCAATGTGGGCATATGCTTGATGGTTGTAGCTTGGTGGTGATGTGGATGCATAGTAAGGGTACTGATGAGGAGCGAAGTTGATTCCTGCTTGTGGGTATGCATGAGGAGGAGGTACGATTGGGTATTTCGGCAAATGCGGAGAGCCCAGATTAGACACGTTTTTGGATGAAGCTGGTGGTGGATTAGCGGTGTGTGCTGCTGCTGCAGGGGGTAACGGCAAATGTTGTGCTTGTGAAGCCGATGGTGGTTGAGGTATGTGTTGGGGAGTATAATAGTGACCCGTGTATGAAACTGGCGGTGGGGATGTTTGTGGCTGGATTTGTGGCAGATGCTGTTGCAGTTGACTTTGAACATCGGTGGTGTATGGCTGTTGTTGTTGCTGTTGCTGTTGTTGATGTTGACCCTGAGGCGAAGGGTGATGAAGATGATCGGGGTTCAGTTCCGATTCCTTCGAATTGACAATAAACAGAAGCGGCAAAAATCCTGAATTTGCTGGTGACGATCCTTTTGTGGTTGAGTCACTACTATCCGAAACCACTCTTCTGTGTACTAATGCTGGAGTACGATTAGGTGATCTCAACGGCGAAACAATGTTGGATCCAATTATACTTTGGGCAGTTTCTGAAAACGATGGTAGTTGTGTATCAGAATGCTTCCTTTTGAATCTAGTTGCATCACATTCAGCCTGTCTAGACTTCTCTTCGAGCTCATTTATTGCCTGCTTAGGATCATGATGAAGCTTATCAATTTGATCATTCAAACCTTTGGGTGTTATTGAATCTGATGCAAATAAGTATGGGATAAGATCGACATTCACATTTAACTCCTTGGCAACATTAAACAACTGCAATGCCGTATCTCCAATCTCCTTCTTGAGCACGCTCTGCTTGGTTCTTTCTTGTTCTATTTGCAACTGAATCAATTCACTCAAAATATCCGTATTAGGTGGCAGTGATAATTTTTCTATAGTGTTTGGTAAAGCAGCCAATACATGAGCCATTTCCTCCTCCACCACTTTTGGTTTAGTGGATGAACACAGTAAAGATCTTCTTTCTTTGTCTAAAAGTCCAGTCTCTTGTTCTGGTGTTGTCATATGCATAACCTTTTCCAAAAACTGGGAGTTCGTCAGTGATAAATGCCCATAATGCTTGAACTTTGTCTTGTCAACATTGAACTCTTTCAAACTCGAAAGAAGTTCAGCATTCGTTGAAGGCAGATTCTCTCGCACCGGTTTGTTGTTGCTATCCTCATCGGTTGGTGATGGAGTTGTATAATGGGAAAAGGACTTTGGTTGGTTAGCTACTGTTGTTGTTGTTGTCGTTGGAGCCGTTGCTGATGCCGAACGCCGTCCCAACTCTGGAGTAGCACTCATTAGATTCACGATCGATAACACCTTGGAAATTCTTAAGCGTTAAGTTATGTCAGGGGAATGCAACTACGGCAATTGAATAAAATGTTGAACTCAAAAAAAAAGGGGGGGAGGGAGGTGGTGAAAGTTAATGACGCTGAGTGGAATCAAATAGTCTGTCTTTAAAACGAGTGAGTGTGTGTGCTAGTTACCATAGGCACTGTTGTAACGAGGTTGTGATTCAGCGTCAAATGTAAGGTGTGATGTAGTTGAAACCAAAACGACTACTAAGGAAATGGTTAGACGAGTTTCAAGATATTCCTAGTTTGAGAGAATCTGGCAACAGTTTTGTATTTATTTGAGAAGTTCAGGTGCAAATATGGGATACAAAAAGAAAATAATATTACTTTGATTTTGACCAAAGCTGCAATGTTACTATTTTCAATAAGGAGTAGCCACGCACTGTTTGTTGTCCGGAGATAAAGTCTTCCAAGCACAAAGTTACCAAAATAGCCATGGTATATAGTTAGCTGTGTATTGAAGCATTCTAAAAATTTTATCTCTGTGTCCACAATCTTTTGATATGTTTACCTAATTGGGAAAGTATTTTTTTTTATTGTTGAGAAAAGGCTGCGAAAAAAGGAAATTTTTTTTTTGTCGCTGTTTAGTTTTAGTTTTCAGTTGCATTGTTGCATTGTGTTTTTTTTTAGTGTTCCGTTTTAGTTTTTCAGTTTTGGCTTACAGCAATAGAAAGTGTTTTTAAGCGCCTAGGCATATGTAAAACTCACATTTGAATTTTTTCATGCTCAGGAACACATTTTGCAAAGCACAATACAATGGGTGATGATAAAAAAAACATTGTGTTTTACAGATTATGCTCCAGATGAGTAAATGATGTGGAGCTTTTACAACAGCCTCGAACGAGAACGAGAACAAGCTGTTTAGCTTCAGGATGCTCGAATTATGTATTGCAAATTTTAGCACTTGAAGATTTGCATACTCGAATTGGGCAAAGATTGTAGTCGAGACCCGGAATGTAGAACTATGTATTCTGGCTCAAAGTTTAAGGCATCGACAATCAGTTCATTTCTCCCTTCAAACCCTTGGCCCCTGAAAACAGGAGGCAAATAGCCGATCGTTTTGATATGTTTGAAAAAATGCGTTAAATTTGGAAGGTCAACTCCTGTCTTGAACCTATACTACCTGGGCTCTTCAGAAAACTGCATAGCCACTCTTCCTTTTATTCCATGAGTCGTTAGATTGGATCAAAATAGGGTCAGTGTAATTGAATGCTTCTTATTGAAATCTAGCCCTTCTGAGTTCTATAATTCGTCTCTATATATGCACGAGCTCTCAAAACACAAAAAAAACTCTCTTTGGATCAAAGAGACACAAAAGTAAATATGCATGTTATTGCAGAATTAGAAGAAAACAAAAAAATTAATTTCCTAATTCGGTTAGGACTTTGAAGAGACAATTTTTGATCTACTACATGATAAGTGAAATATTATGTGGTAAAAACTTAAGCACAAATTAGCATGTCATGGAAAGATAACGAGCAAAATGAGTTAAAATTTACGAGCTTTCAAATGTTTGTTATGAAGGGATTGTGTCCTGTGACTGTTTTTGGGACATACACCAATTTCTACTGTACTGTACTGCAGCGAAGGATCCAAGTCTAGACCCGTGAATTTTCAAAATATGTATTGAACTCTGATTTGCTCAACAACTATTGACTGAAACACTACGTAACGACAAGATGTGCTCCCCCACGCCACCCCCTGTCTACTTTCAATGAAACGTTTCTTTTATAGTCAAGATGAAACAGAGAAAAAGAGTCCTTCATTCAGCTGTAGCAAGCGCCCACCATTGATGAGAAGTTGAAACGTTTCAGTGCACGGAAGTAAGACAAAAATTGTGATTATTCTGTATGGGTAAGCGGTTACTGTTTTTTCCTTCAACTCCGCGTTTTGGATCAAGATGGAGCATTTCAAAAAAAGAAAGAAAAAAAGTGATGTCGCTGATTTCATCCAGTATTGTTCCTTTATTCATGACCATTCAAGCTGACAAAGCCGTACTTATTGCATTTGGGGGACCATCGTCAAGTGGGAAAACAACGGTTGCGCTGACCCTTAAAGCTTTGCTTCCTGATGTAACGCTAATTCATTTGGATGATTTCTATCTCGCTGATTCACAAATACCTATAGATGAGGAAACTGGATATCAAAACTGGGATTGCCCGCAAGCAATTGATTTTGAAAAATTTACTACGTACATCCTGAATATCAAATTTGGTAAAGAGCAACCTCCCATAGAGTCTATACAATCAAACGATTTGGATGTAAAGTTGACTCCAAATGAAAAGAATACAATTTTAGACAAGATAAACCAACAAAGTGACAAATTCAAAAGAAAACGATTGGTGTTTGTCGATGGATTCATGTTATTTCACAATCCAGAAATAATCAAACTATTTGACATTAAACTACTTTTCCACGCCTCGTTTGACACGTTAAAAATAAGGCGTGAGTCAAGAGGTGGCTACAACACGATTGAAGGGTTTTGGGTTGATCCACCGGATTATTTTGGAAAGATTGTTTGGCCAGCTTTTGTCGATTCACACAAGTACCTTTTTGTTGGAGATGATGTGGATAACAAATTGAAACCAGAAGTATCACGACAATTTAACATATATGATATCAACAACGGCAATGACACCCCGCTACTAGATTTGGTTCAAAGGTCAATAGATATTATTATAGATAACTTATAGACATTCAATAACCACTTATTTTTTTCCCTTTTTGTTCTTTTTGACCGCCTTCATTTCTTGTTCATATATATCACTAGCGCTTTCTCCCGACTTTCTTTTTCCCTTTTTGACGGCAACAACGCCAGTTCCATTTGATTTACCTTTTGCTGCTTTGGACATTGATTTTTCATCCCATTCACCATCGTCTGCAATTGCATACTTGTCCAAATTCAAAGCATTGATCAACTCTCTTTGTTTTTCTCTCATTTCCGCAATCGCTTCATCGCCTTCTTCTTCCAAGTCATTATGCAAATTTTGTTCAATCTCATTGTAGTCTACTTCCTCCATAACATCTCCTTCGATTTCCTTGATTTGCTCATCCTCTAACTCTGGTAGTTCCTCTTCAATGGCCCTCGTCAAGACATTTCTGAAATAGGTTGAAAACTTTCTAATAATCTTAGCAAACATTGCCATTGCTTGATTGGTTGCCAAATTTAACTCGTTGGCTATTTGATCAATATTTTTATGCTGTAAACCAATGGCCAACAAAATGGCTGATTGCACTGACGACAAACTGACTTGAGTGCTGGTTCTTTTAGAAAAGTACAATTGTGCAATAAGTGGTAACATATCAACAATAACATGATAATCCAACAAATTGTTTGCATATGAATCTAATCTCTTCAAATCAAATGGAGACAACAACTCATCAAGCTGGGTTTTGGTCAAAGTCTTTGTTGTATGTTCCCCTTCACCTTGCTCGGCCGCTTCAATAATACCCAATGCTTGCGATGCTTGAAACTTTTTAAACTCATATGACAACAATTGCAAAAACCTTTTGTGGAAATCTTTTGAAAATTCGTGCAACCATTTATTCTGTCTGTCCGGTAAAACGTTTAATACAACTGCGGTGTGTTCCCCAGTCAATTCATTCGCTGTTTGTCTCAAGTAAACAGGAGTAAAACCTGATTTTTTCCAAAACTTGTGCAATTGTGGAGTAAATCCATAGGAGACACCGAGGTAATCCAAATAGTATGGGGCCTTCTCGGAAAGTTTCAACAACAAAGGTGGTAATGATGAAGCTTCTCTTAATTTGATCTCATCCTTCAATGAAGCATTAGCTAACTCCTTATCGGTTACACGAGTTAACGTATTGTCATTTAGGGTTGATGATTCACTGATGTCAGTAAACTTTCCTGCGTAATAATCTTGTAACAATTCCATAGCTCTTGAACCATACCCCATACCGGAATATTCTGGATTAGTGGCAATTCTAACAACCCTGGCTCCCGATAAAGATGCAAATTCTTCATCCTGAAACTGTTGTGAAATCAACCATGGAATCAAATCCCCACCTGCTCTTTGACCCCTGCTCAACGATTTCCTTACACTCTCCTTTGAAATCTCACCTTCCAAAGCTAGTTGTACAACACACAATGGATCGGGGATTTTGTTATCTCCTTCTTCAATAGGAGGCAACAAGACAAACAATTGATGGGCAGGCGCATCAGACATCAACTGCAAATCATTGGGTGAATTTTTGTAATGAGAGGCCACGTACAATGCCATCATTTTCTGCAAAAACGCTTCTGAGACAGGGTGATATGAAAACAAGGTGTCTCTGTTAACGTAAAACAAATTACATTGAGATGGATGTGGTGTTCCTTTGGTGGCAAATTTAGCATTTTTGGATAATGAAACATCCAAGCACAACAACTTGTTTAACCATTTCTCCACTGGATCACCAGGTGCGTATCTGATGGGTTCGTCCAACACAACTTCCTTCAAGTTCCTTGTCAACGACCCGCCGACATCTGTCAGTTTCTTGTCTCTGGAAACAATTTCAGTACCCGCTGGAGCATTGCTCATTTGCTGTTCATTTCGCAATTGTTGAATTAATTTCAATGATAATGACCTACCGGTACCTTCATATCCATTAATGGTGGAAGCCATAAATACCAAGTAAGGACCCATCAATTTCTTCACCACTGGCAATGGTATAGCCGCAGCTTCATCTATGATCAACAATTCAGCTTGTCCCAAAACGTGATTATCTGTTGGAGAGATGTATTGTATCGTTTGCCTGTGTTCTCTTTTGATGTCCACTCTGACAATGGCTTTGTTGAAGGAGGGGTTTGTTGACTGAATGATATCATAATCTAAATGCTCCGTATAACCCAATGCATCAAATCCTTTAAACACAAATTCAAACAAAGTTTTCAAGTTTTCGGGAGATGGCGAGGTGACAAAAATGTTGGAGTATCCTTGTGATACAGCCGCTGCAATCGCAATACCCAAAGCAGCCGATTTACCACGACCTCTACCGGCAGTCAATGTCACTGTACTCCTCAATGTTTTCTCGACAATGACATCGATAAAAGTAAGGATTGCTTGTGCTTGGTTTATGGTTTTTGCCAAGTTAACCAAGCTTCCGGCGGGTTGTACATCAGCCAAACTGTCTTTTAATTCTTTGAGTTCGACTTGCCGTGGTGACAAGTCATCGTCGTCTCTTGGTGGTAATGGTTTCACATGCTTGCCTCCCGATATTGGCAACACATTCAATTCATCATCCACTACCAAACAATTTTCGCACGAACCCAAGGATAACAAGAATCTTTCATTAAACCTTGCAACAACATCATCGTGTGCTTCTGTTCTGTACCTCGAGTGTATGTCCATGCTCATGGTGTAAAGTTGTTTCAATGAGGTCATATTTTTCAACAAAATCACCACCAATCCACCACCTTCAACGGTTTCAATTGTCCTGGCTAATAAGTTGGGAGTCATGGCTTCAAAATCTTGCAATATACACATCCCATACGTATTACCCAATATCTTGTCAGTCTCTTTATAGTAGACATATCTGATGTGCTGATTCGAAATGAATGCTTCGAATGGATCTTGGTCGTTCACTTCTCGTATCCCTCTCTTGATGTCCTTCTTTATCTTGGCTTCTCTTTTTTGTCTATGAGATGTGAAGCCCAATAATTTTTTCTTATAAGCCCAAAGAACAGACTTGTTCATTTTGAGATTAGCACTCATCATCAAATAATGCAAATTAGGTAGTTGGTTTTTTGCCTTGTCGCCAACTATGACAAAAAATGATCTCTGCTTTTCTTGAACTCCATTACGTATCAAAGCTGGTATACGGGCGTCAATTGCCTTTTTGCCCATATTGATTTAAGTTGAACTTGGTGTGATATGCACTTGGGATGAGATGAGAGGATCTTTTGAAAAAAAAAATGGCAAAAAAAGAGCATCTGAAGATATGGTTGTGTGAGCTACCAAATGTATATGGACCATTACAGTGACTTATAAGTGGTACACGAAGTCGACTACCCATCTGAGTTAATCATGATCATCTTAGCAAATATCTGAAACTGAAGCAATTCAATTTCGAGAGATGTTGTGCGGATAGAAACTTTGCTTGTTTGCTTATGATTGAGTACACTTTTGTGTTGCAGAAATACACCACTTTTGCAGCACTCGTTTCATAAAATGAGTAGTTTCAACAATAAAATGTCAGCCGAATCCATTCATTTGGATCCTAATCTTTTATCACATTTATCACCCCGGGTAGCACCAAGATCCCTTTCTCAATTCAGAATCGGGCCGCCATTTGGCACCACAATTGAAGTGTCGCCTCTATTCATCAAATCTTCCAACTTGAAATTGAATCCCATAATCCTGGCACGAATCGATAGAGGTTTCGACTATGAAGGAAATGGTTGGGTTGGGTATAAACGCAACTATTTTTCATTGGTGGCCACTTTCCATTTCGAGAGTTTCAAGTCAAGTGTATCACTTCTTCAAAAGCAAGGATTTTACTTAACAATAAAGGGAGAGCATCACGACATCAAGAGATTCGCAATAAGATTGGTAAGCAGAAATGTTGAAGACAATGAGGAGGTTGTGTTGGTGCAACATACTGCAAAAAGAACCATTGGGGTCACTCCGTCCATCATATACGCCATTCCTGGATTACTACCATCCCACACAACTGTCAAACAAAGTTTCAATGTCAGAAATTGTGAGAAATTGGAAAGATTGAAACTGATGTTTGTCACCAAATACAATCATATTGAGATTAAAAACAGTGATTCCATTTTGCACAACTATAGAAAAGGAGAACTGTTTACAACAGTTGCCAAGTACGAAAGAATACAATTCACTACGTCAACTGGAAGGAATCGATCACTTGAAAAGAGCAAGATAATAGTCCAGGTTCAACTATTAGCAGAATTAGAAGAAGAGGATTCATTTGCCGTTGTTGCTGTTGCAAATACCCCACCGCTAACTATGAGGGGAAGGTCGCCCTCTTCATACACCAATGTTGAACCAAAAACTTCATTGAAGAAAGTCAACAATGTAAGCAGCTATTTTAACACCACTCCGCAATATGTTTCTTCTCCTTTGAGTCAAGGCTTGCATCGATTTGATCAGGAAAATTCAGCTCCTTATTCTGATGGTTACCTCAACTCAGGAAAAGAGATCGACCCGAAGTGTTCCGAAAAAGCTTCCTCTAGTTCAGAAAACTCAAAGGAGAGCAGTATGGGATGCAACAACGTGACTTTTTCCAATACAATTGACAAGCTAGTCCAATTTGACCCTATTTATAGCTTGACGGGAGAAGAATTGGACAAGCAGTTTAGCTCTTCAAGCTTTTCCGATGGTTATTTCACCCACAGTGAAGGAATCTACGATATTACCACCTTTCAGGATGACAACGACCATGATATTTGCATCGTACCCGATTTAGTTTTCAGAGGCTAAGCTGTTCTCTATGTAGTGGCACTAAGAATAGAAGAAAAAAAAAAAGAAAAATTATCTTTAAAAAGTTTTTGAGTGTTCAGCAAACTACACCAGGTGAAATGTTGTTTTTCAGCTTCTTCAAAACATTGGTAGACCAGGAGGTCACCGTTGAATTAAAGAATGATATGGAAATAAGAGGGATATTAAAGTCAGTGGACCAATACTTGAACTTGAAGTTAGATGATGTAACGTGCACAAATTGTGACAAATATCCTTACTTAGATGCTGTCAAAAATCTATTCATTAGAGGGTCAACTGTGCGATATGTGCATATGAATCCCAACTCAGTTGATTGCACATTACTACAAGATGCATCGAGAAGAGGTATGTTTTATATAATGTATTTCATTTGGATCCAGTACTAACCGAAAAAACAGAGGCCATGGTGCAAGCTTCGAAATGAAATGTGTGTGTAAAGTCCGTTTAATGTATATTTTTCTTTCTTTTTATCACTCAACTAACCCAAGTCGCTTCTTGCAATTTGCTCTTGTATGTCCTTGTTCTTTGCAGAAAGAACACGTTATATGTGATTTCTTCTTTGTCTTTTGATTGTTCACTGATAATCGATGTGGTGTAGGTTCTTGATGTTTAGGAAATTCTGGTTGCGATGACAAATACTCTAGTTGTTTCTTTGGTATTAGAACAAATTCTTGTTCGCTGTTGTTATATACTATGTGATTACAATTCGGGCAGGTTACTTTGTTGTTCCAGTGTTGAGTAAATGACTCTGAGGTAATTTTGTCATCGTCAATTTGATCAGGTTGTACCTTTGCGATAAACTCATTTATAACATGTAATCTGTGATTATAACCTTTCTTGAGCTCTTCTAGCTCCAAGTTCTTTTGAATGATTACTTTGGCCAACTTATCCACCTCTTGCAGAAGTTCTACTATCGACATTTGTTGATGAGGCGAGATAAACTTGTGAAAAATTGAAAAATTGACGTGATTATGTTACAAAATTTCCCCAACATGAACACTAAGCGGCACAAACTTTTTTCTTTTGTTTTTCGTAGAAGTTGAGAATGCGTGAGTAAAAGTGTGTATAACGCAGCCAAAGACATAAAAGACTTCTAAATGTATTTTGAGGAGCGTACAAGTTCAGAATGTTAGATTAGGGATTTGCTTCCGTCAGATAGACCCTGCCACAAATTTAAACTTTTTTTGGCTGTGATGGCCCTTGGCGGAAGTGCATTTATTGCGCACTTGGTGTTGTGAACATTTTGCTTTCGTAGTGTCCAGTTCGATCCTCGCGGTTTGGGTACAGTACTGCTTGAGGAATCAGTATGTCATACCCTGGTAATTAATAGCACCACCACTGGAGGGAAGCAATTCAGCACAGTAATGCTATCCGTGACGGAGGCGGTACTGGATGGCACAACGTTGGTTAGTTGACAATACTAGAGTGACTTAGTGTTACGACTCTAACTTTTTTTTTCTAATTTTTGAACTTATTATCTTATACACTCTATTCATCTTTTATCTTGAAAATTCGTTTTATTGAGTTTTGAATGTTTTGTCTTTCTAGAATCACGAGATTTGCTAATAGTATCACCGAAAAGATTGCGCTCTTGAACAACTCTGACCACGTCTTTGTAACAAAAGAATCCAGCCGGAAAACAAATATGTACTGCACTATCCAGGAAGCGATTGTGCACGCAATTGATCCAGAAGTATAACGTAAACACGTTAGCAAGCTGATCCTTGTGCCATAGTACTTGTTTATGGAGCGATAGCAGTACCCAATTCTCATGGCCATATTAAGTATATTAGCTAGTATCAATCCAGCTAATCTCAATTCCATCACAGAGACCGAAATGTACAGCGCCGCCAACACGACTGCAGTTATGAAAGTCATAAACTTAGAGTATTTTTGTATCTCATGTGGTTGCACAATCACGGTGAAAAATGCCTCAAAAATACCATTGAATGCTAAGAAGGGGATGTAAAAAACATAAAGGGTAAACAAATCAAATATGTTGGATTGTGACCACTTGTTGGAGCTGCCAAGCATTACACGAAGTAGGAATGATCCGTTGGTGATTCCCGCGAATATGATAAACAAACACAAGTTAAAGTAAAACAAGCTTATCATTTTGATATAGGTGAAAGATTGAGCCATTGTCTCCCCTTTTGGCGGTTCAGTACTGTTTACGATCTTTGCCAATAATAACCGACTAGACTCTTCCAATGGTTGAAATAATATTCTTGCAATAATAGACCCGTAGTTGACGATAACGGCATACACCCCTTGCTCCTCGATTGTGCACAAGTAGCTAATCAATAACTTGTCACCTTCGGTTAGTACCTGTTTAAAAATCAGTTGTATGAATAGACTTTTTGAAATTGATAAAACTGCTGGGTCAAATCGAGGCTCACCTTCGATGCTGAAAACACCGTACCTAATATGAGTATCCTTTGTCTCATTAAATTTCAAGAAGGATCCAAAGTATGAAAGGAATAGCGTTGCCGAGTATGCAAGTTGACCAAACATAAAGGATAAAATGGATATTCCACTATATTCCAAACCAGTGAAACGTTGACGAGCAAAATAAATCGCTACAAACGTGGTGGTACATTTGGCAATCAAGGCAATTCCCTCAAATTTAGACCGTTTTCCAAATTCCAATTCATATTGATACACGCAATAAATGGGTTCAATACTCAACTCGAGAATCGTCAGCAGGAAAAGAACCCCAATGGCAATTTTGTTGAATGGGAGGATCAAAAAAAAGTCTTGGAAGTTGACCGATTTAATGCCTTGATAGTATCCAACGAGTAAAGTAACAGGAATGGCAATCAAGAATGGTATAAACCCAAAGTTCATCACTTTTTGCAATGTTCGTGTTTTGGTTTGATCATGGGCGATACGTTGTACTGCTAGTCGAACAGACTCTCTACTGATGAATAAAACCGATGATTGAAGAAACTCCAAATAAACAATTAAACCAAATACATCGGGAGAAACAAATCTTATCAATGCTTGATTCAATATAAAAGTAAATAACTTTGTGATAACTTGCACAAAGATCAACGATGATATTCCTTTGGCAGACTCATCAACAATGTCCGCCTCCGAGTCGTCAAGCTTGTCGTTGGCAATTGGTGGTGCTCGTGATTTTTCCATTATCTAATGTGAGTGTTCACTGAGAACGGCGGTACATGGGTGGTGGGATTATGAAATTTTCGACGGACATTAAAAAACTTGCTTGCAGTTTCGCAAAAAATAGTCTATGACACGACGACATTTAATATCGAATGTTTAAAGTTGTGTAAGTCGAGCTCTAAAGAGTAAGTAGAAAGTAAGCGACTCTCAACACGACTCATCGCCATTTTATATCACCACAAACAAGAGGTATAACTGAATTCAAAACACTCATGTTGATGCGGCACTTTCCTGTCTTGTCCAGCATTTTCCAAATTGGTCGAAAAAGGAAAAGTAAAAAAAAAAAAAATTAAAGAATGTGTCGCAAATTACTCCAATTTTTCAACACAATCTAGCCATTTACAGCCAAGTTAAAGGTAATCACTATATAACACTAGATTCCTAAAAGCAAAGAGGCGGGCATATAATTTTGAAGGCGTATATAATACACCACATTATGGAGCAAAATACGAGAGATTTAGAACTACGAGAGCAGGACCGGTGGTTACCTATTGCGAATGTCGCCAGACTTATGAAAAACACTCTACCACCCACAGCTAAAGTGTCAAAAGATGCTAAGGAATGTATGCAAGAGTGTGTTTCTGAATTCATATCCTTCATTACTAGTGAGGCTTCCGATAAATGTTTGAGGGAAAAGAGAAAGACAATCAATGGGGAGGATATACTATACCTGATGTACGACTTGGGGTTTGAAAATTATGCAGAAGTGTTAAAAATATATCTTGCTAAATACCGAGAGCAACAGGTTCTCAGGCAAGAGAGAGGCGAAACAAGACTCACCAAAAAGCAGGCCAAGTTGCAGGCAGCGCAACAGCAAGCAGCACAAGAGGCAGCAGCAGCGTTAGAGGTGACGACGAATGAGATTAGCGAGACGGGGGATGTTGAAGAGATGGTGGAGAGTAGTTATTGAGTTTGGATAGTTTTCTTCAATACATGCCAATCTACTAGAAGGGTGATGATTCTGAAGCCATTATAATCAGTAATCTGTCTACGGTGAAGGGGAATGTTCTTAACTATAATGTATGGTGATCAAAATGAAAGTAAAGCAATAAATTCACAACAATAGGGAGAGTGATTGTATGATTTGGTTTGCTTGTAGGTGGCTAGTATTACCATTTTCCATCAGAAAACCATATGTGGAGTGAGAGACCTTTACTGGAAGTGCTGGCCCTGACTCACTGGGTGCATGGAATTGGACTTGCTTGGGCGGACGGTTACTGAAAACTATCGTGAGAAATGCGTGTAAGGGTTTATATTGTACAACTTTGATCGGTGAATTGTGACTCTGGTTTCAAGTTCCACTCTGTAGTTCCTTGGTTGCGAAAAGGGAAAAACAAATTGTATAAAGATGATCGCCTTCTTGTCAGCTGTAACAACACTGTTAGAGGGTCTACACCTTAAATAAGGGTGAACGTCAGCTAGAGCTAGCTGTTTGAATCTGAAGAGATGTCTGCTAGCAGCTTTGGGCGTGGGAGAGTTGGACAAAATGATCAAAGCGGTGAAGTTCGGAGAAGGGAGTTACAACTTTGGTGACTGGGTTTGTCAATCTTGAGAGATTAATGTTTGGCGAATATGCCGCATGTTTTCAAGAGTAGAACTAGCAATCAAGTACATAAACTTATAGAAACTTTTCAATGTTTGGAACCACAATAGTTGATCCACTGCCAAACTTTTTTAGTAAGTCCACTGAGAGAGTATCGTAAACTAACAAGGAAAATGTCCCTAAACCAAGGTGACTTATTCCTTGACCCCTTCAGCATCCAATTTCGCAGCAGCATCCTTGAAATCAATTTGCTTACCTCTTGTTCTTCTACCACTCGTGATAATGTTTGTGGTGTCTATTTCATTGAGCTCGTCCTCTTCTTCCTCCTCATCTCCTCCGTCGTCCTCTCCGTCGTAATCTTCTTCGTCATCATCATCATCATCATCATCATCATCGTCTTCTTCTTGCTCTTCAGCATCAGCTTCGGCATCTTCATCTTCATCTTCATCTTCCCCATCAGCCACTTCCTTTCCTCCCGCTTCAATTTCTTCCTTCTTTGCCTCTGGCTCGTCATCATCATAAGTTCTTCTCTTTTTCTTCTTCTTTGGTTCCCCAGCAGCCTCAACAGAGTCTTTTCTTTTAACACTTTCAGTTGTAGATGTATTTGCATCAGTTGCATCATCTGCTGCATTGTCGCCCTTTGATCCAGTTTCAGTCTCTTCAACTTTGGTTTCAGCAACAACTTCCTCCTCTTTTTGCTCCTTTGGCAATTCTTTAACTTCTTGTTCAGACATAATTAAGACGCGTATTTATGGAACCAATGAGCAAATATGAAGTATCAATTGAGTTGTAAAATGGATAATTGGAACTCTTGCCTAATCAAAAAATATAAGAATAGCCCCACTTGTCTTGGTGAAACTGGTTTGAAATGATGTAAATTAGAATATATTGCTGAAGGATTTCAGAAAATGAACTTGCTTTTTGGGAAAATATTTAATGTCGTGAAATGTTGTCACAAGACACTCACATGAATATGCGACACTTTAAAAAGAAGAAAAGTCTTTACAAAAAGCATTAAAAGAAGGAGTTACACACAAGGTACTAATCACTCTACAACTCGCAATAATGGTATGTACAAACGCATCTTAATTACACATGGAAGCCAAAGTACTAACTATTCTAGTCATCAAAAGTGCCCATTACAAAAAAGACTAAAATGTCAGACTTGATAAACAATCGATTGAAGATCCACACGATTGATAATAGAACCTACACGGGAACTTTACTCTCATTTGACAAACATCTCAATTTAGTATTAGCTGACACAGAAGAGGCAAGAATAACGAAAAAGAGTTTGATGAATTTACGATCACAGAGTCAGAAGAAGGCTAACAAAAAATTACCCATTGGTTCAGCATCAACAACTACACCATTATTCCCTTCTGAAATTCCCAAAAGCAACAAGCCTGACTTGGCAAAGAGACATGTTGGATTAATAATATTAAGAGGAGAACAAATTGTAAATTTCACGATTGAAAGTGGTGTTTCTAGTGATGGCACGGCTGGAATAGCAGCAGTAGCATCATCATCAGCGGCGTCATCTAGCCGACCTATGAAACAACCAGTGAGTAAATTGAAAAAGATTGCGTAAACAGGATAGACTAGTTGTTACAGAATCGAAAGGGAAAAAAAAAAAAGATAATTGTGATATACATATATATATGCCGTGGAGCAGTTGTTGTTTCATGTGAGTGAATTAACTCTATTAGAGTTCTACTTCAAAAAGCGTCTCCCCTCTTCGTTGACCCCCACCCTCAACAACAATTTGAATTATTCTTACTACTCTTTTTCTCCTTAGGTGCGGGTGTCAAACTTATCGTTGGTCCATTGCTTGCCGCCTTCAATCCACCTTGCTCATTAGTATCCAATTGATGTTTCGATATCATTTCATAAATATTCTTCAACAACTGATGGAAACTCAAATCAACATTGTCGGAGCTCAAGGCGGATGCTTCAGTGAACAACAAGTTATTTTCCAAGGCAAAATTTCTTGCTTCTTCAGTAGGGACAGCTCGTAAATGATCCAAATCCGATTTATTACCCACCAATTCAATAACAATATTTGCATCAGCATGTTCCTTCAACTCTTTCAACCAACGACTAACACTTTCGTAACTTTCAGTCTTGGCAATATCATAAACGATTAAAGCGCCAACTGCACCACGATAATAAGCTGATGTAATTGCTCTATATCTTTCTTGTCCAGCAGTATCCCAAATTTGCGCTTTGACCCTCTTCCCATCGATTTCTAAAGTTCTAGTGGCAAATTCAACTCCAATAGTTGACCTACTTTCTAAATTGAATTCGTCTCGAGTGAATCTTGATAACAAATTGGATTTACCAACGCCTGAATCACCAATAAGTACGATTTTGTACAAGTATTCGTAATCGTAGGAGTAGTCGTCCGTATTATCGGCCATTTCGTGTGCGTGTGTGTATGTATGTGCGTGTTTGTGTGTATGGATGTATGTAAGTACGTATGTACCGACTATTTGCTTGCTGAATGGGGTGGAATATCTGCAAGTGGCTATGGATTATGTTTTGTTCAATTGAGAATGGAAATGAAAATGTTGGCGTTTTTTTTTTAGGAGTAAGAAAAGAGAGAGAGAGAGAGACAAATAGAACAATAAAAATTTTTAATAAATATGGAGAGAGAGAGACGATCGCGTAATGTTACATTGAATACGGAGACACTTTGTCACTTCTACAAAAGGAATGAAACGTATGAATGGTTACTGGTGGTAGTTTGTAGCATTATGATTATAGGTTCTATAGATGGCAGTGCGGCTAACGATACAATCCAGTGCGGCCAACAATCACGACACTGTGTTTCATCTGCACAATGTGTAATTCTCTTTTTTACCCCGAAGTAGGATCATAATCACCAGCCAAAAGACCCAGAGGCTGCAACGTTGTAAAGTCAACCGATAAGTAATCATCACCAAGATTGGCATCCTCAAATTCACCATTTTCTCCCGGTAACGGATAATTGGATTTTTTTATATACCCATTGGTAAATGAGTTCAAATTTACTTCAAACACTTGCATCTTTTCCAGAAAATGCGCTCTCAAAGCAGTAATATCCTGAATTGTTTTCCGCCATTTGTTAATATCACTACCTTGAAAATCATGCATCGCAATGAATCGCATCAAGATGGGGTACAAAATGGCAAGTCGTTTGCGAATATAGGTTGATCCACGAATTAAAAACGCAGCAATGTATTTTAGTTGCTCGACATGTGGTTCGTAAATGGATGAATCGACCTTCAAATTTGGTGGATGTGACAATTGTTGATAAATGGCGTAATCATCACTTGCATATACATCCAACAAGATGGGTCCATCAAAATTGCGCAAGAAAAAAAACTTGACATGGGGTAAGATGGTGAATAGGGCCTTTTTGACAAACTTGTAAAACAAATACATGATTTTCTCAAGTGGACCTTGACTAGATGTGGGGAATGTTAATTGACTAGAGAAAATAACAACCCATTTAGTCAACATTTGGTACAACAAGTCCTGTTGCACTTCCAAGTTAGTTATCTTGTCATTGATTTGTGGTATATAGACATCGATGGCTTCATTGATAAAATGTAAAAGTTGGTGGTATTTCAATTGAAGAAATTGACTAGTGCGGATACGAGGATGATCAGAATCAACCGACGCTGTTGCAACTTCACACAATGGGAATAGAATATCACCAAATGAATGCAACATTTGACGAGCTTCAATTAAGAACATGGGATTGTAAGCTGGCAAATTCCCTGTCATCATAATATTTGTCATTAACTTTAATTCAATTTGCACAATAACTGGTGTATCTGCTGGACGGCTTTTACTATTGTAGTACTCGAGCATGTCAAATAGACCTTCTCGGTAACAAATTGTCGAATGCAATGATCGTTCTGGATCATAAATCGAGGTCAAACTCAACATGTAAGAAACTGTGCACGCAGCATCAGGATCAGGACTATTTTCAGCCAACATTGTTCTTAATCGTTTGATTACCTCATCATAGTATTGTATTGTCTTGACAAGACACGTTTGACGCATATGGGCCAACTCCTTTTGTCGTTCAACCGGTGTAGATGTCCTACCTCCGAAACTGTACAATCCATATGACCCATCGAAACAAACCGATATCAAGTAATTGGCACAGATGTTGAGTAAGCAGTAAAATCTCAATGGATGAGTTGTGCCTAGATCAACAAATGATTTTAACCATGTCCAATAGACATGTCTAATTGGCTCAAGTGTCATCTGACCTTGAATAATTCCCAGATTTGTCTTTGCAAACAAGTCATCATTTTCTTTCACATAATTGATGCGGTTTCTATCTCGACTGATTGTAAACAGTGTAGGTTTGTGAATTGCTCCCGGCAAGGCATTCGATAGTTGCATTGATGCTGGCGTACTTGGTAATGGGCCCGTATCAGGATAACAATTTTGAATATTACCGACTTCAGGGGTTTGGTTTTCACTCATGCGATAAACGGGGAAGATTATTGAATTTTCCGGACCACCCAATTCATGTCCTAACAAGTTGTCAAAATTTTGAATAACAGTTTGTCCGTTTGTGTTGAAGTTTGGAGTAGTGTCTTGTATTTGCACATGCGTCATAATATTAGTGTCTAAACCTGTTGCTTGGGACGCACTGTTTGACATTGAGTGGCTATCGGGTCGTTGGTGATGATAATTCTGGGATAATCGATGCAGTAGCTTTACCAGTTTCTGCTTATTGTGGGGCTGTAGTGATTTTTTTGAGTTGTTTGGAGCTAGCCTCTTTCTCGACTCTCCATTTCCGTCATCTAAAGAGGCTCTCTTGTTTGAATTGAACTCCAATTGTTCCTCCACTTCTTCTGACTCTGACTTTGAGTCGCCCTTTTGTTCACTTGCTGCTTGTAGACGTTCAAGTTTGGCTTGTTTTAGTTCTTCAATCTCCTCCTTGGTGTAGCTTAAATAGCCACATTCAACCTTGTGTTTTATACAATTTGCACACGACGGTAGGTCTTCTGAGCATTTAACGCGTCGTTGTTTACAATTGGGACAACCTAATTTCGAATTCTTGTGCTTTCGCCTCTTTTGTTTCTCTTGCTGAGATCTGGTGTTAGTGGAATTGGATGCTGCTGTTGATTGAGAAGAGTCATAAGATGATGCCAGGGTCGACTTTGGTTTGGATGGTTTCTTCCTTAGCTTGGTCGAAGCTGTAGGATCTCGAGGGATATTTCGTGGTAACAATGTATCATCTCCCAGGTTGGTCGTGCTTCCTTCAACTTTAGACAAATTTGACTCAGATGCCATGAGATGTTAATGCTTGAGCCAATTGCCTTGATGTGCACAAGAAAAGCTTATTCCTTTGAATTTAGTTATGATGTTGGCTGATATTACGGGGAGTAAAATGTACAAAAAATCGAAAATGTAGCCTTTCTTTGTTGAGGTTGTTAATAAATAGTAATGTATCTGTTGGATACCAATAACGTGGACAGCAGTAGGTGAAGTTATGGTTTCTTCCAAAAAGAACCCTCTTTTAGTGCAAAGTAACAAAAAATAAAAAAAAAAACTAATAAATAATAAATAATAAATAATAAAAAAAGAAAAATGACTTTGTTCATTTTGTAAACTAAACTATATATTAGTAGTAGCAGCAGTTTATACTTGTTAAATATGGTTATATACTGACTAATATACACATACATTTGTGTAACTATTGGACTTAACAACAAAATAGAGGATGAATTTAAACACAATAACAAGCAGACAATCAAACCAAAAACCAATGGTCACGATCTTTACCCGAGGTAATACAGCCTTCAAATAAAATATCAGTTTCGAGAAATACGCTTCAATCACGAAAAGCAGCATGAACCTGCTTTGTGCTGGTTTTCTATGCATAAGGTTTGTTTTTTCTTTCACCCCCTGACACACACGCTAACCTAAGCATCTTTTTTTTTTTTCTTATGTATCTTCATATCGAGTGAGCCACATGCAATCTTCCTTGTCGCGAACGGTTACTTCACTCATTCACAAATGTAGAATCTTCTTGAAGTTGATACTTCAAAGCACAGATCCCAAGATTCTTCAAAGTTAAGCCCCAACGGGTCACGATGAACGCTAAAACTACTCCACGCGAGATCTTGACAACACCATACTTTTTTTGTTCATTCTCAAGGTGTATGCCATTTGTGTAAGAGCTCAAAGGGAATGATGCGCTGCGGGAATTGGGTGAATGGATTAATTTTCACTCAGCAGGTTGGAATAAAATTTAAACGTATACTTTTTTGTGTAATCAAGCATGCTTGATCTGATGGTTACGAAAATATCATACATATATCGTTTGGTTAAAAGACAGAGAGGCTTAGCTTTGATCATTTAAAGGATTACTTGTGCTGCGCGGGGAAAATAGTTGCGCCTCAACAAGCTTGTTTATTTCCTCTAGAGTAAAGTAGCAAAAGTAAACCACCAAAAGTCAAACGGTGAAGTTAAAACCTATATACTACTAAGATTGGGCCCATTCTAAAACTTTCAATGAAGCAACAACAATGAAAATGGTAGTTGGCAACGTTAAAATAACATACCCCCAAAACAAAACACCCGACATTTCCTTCTGATAAATTCCATTCAACTGAGAAATTTGACTCAATTGAATAGCAGGTGGACTAATTGTTAAAATAAATGCAACAATAAGGAAAATGGGATCATCCAATATAGATATATTGATATATTTAACACATGCAGCAATTATGGGCAACAATATAATTGGTGGTAAAATCATTCTCGACATTAATGAACCAAACAACATACGAGTACAATGTTTTGATGCTGGTGGAATATCTGCTGCTGGGTACAAGTTGGATCCCAATACAATAAGAATCAAGGGGATTGATACTGAACCCAAGCCTAATATGGCTTCGGTAACCGTATTGTGGATAAATGAGCCATCACCATTTTCAGCACCCGATGGAAAAATACCCTTTGTAAAGGCGTTGAAGCAACAATGACACTAAGCAACATAGCCCATAAAGGAGGATTCATAAATGATAAAAACTGCTTTATACCAGGCAATTCAGCAAATTTAGCATACAAAGAAGATGGCTTCTCGTAAGTGACAACTTCTTCTGTTTCGTCTAGTTCATCATGCGATGATTGTTGTGAATCATCTGTATTATCTTCTGAGCTTGGATTAATTTCAGTTGTGGTTTGCTCTTCTTCATCAATGTACAATGCATCTTCAGCTGACAATAGCCTTGTTGTTTCTGATTCAATAATAGCACCATGCTTGTTATAGTAGGTATTCAACTCAACATGCGACCTCTTTCTCAACAAAAAGTTGAATCCCCATGACCATCTTAGGATTTGCCCCAATTGTTGGAAAATCAATAAATACAAAATGCCTCTACCAGCAACCTTGTCACTATCATCATCGACCAAATCATCCCATAAAAGGCCTGGTAAAGTGTATGCTAAACTTAACGTCAATGACACTGGCAATGAGTTTGAGTTACCAAATACCGCCATAGCAGTAACAAAATCAGTTTCTGGCTCATTTAATGACAAAAACCATGATGTACCTCTTGAACAGCCATACGAGATTAATGTAGACAATGCAAAGAAAATTGGAATGATGGCTAAATCGATAAGCTTGGATAGACTCAATGAACTAGCCAATTTGGAAAATATAAGACATGGTGTGAATAAATCAACATTTAACGAACTTAGTAGTTTTTGCCCTTGTGTGTTTAATAACCCAGTCTTTGCCGCTAAAAACCCGGCAAAACAAATAATAACAACTTCTAAAACAGCTTCAAAAGTTAAATATGAGATATCAAAATAAGAAAGTGATGCAGCAGGACTAGTTAGCTGATCACTCATCAAAAGGAATTCGAAGCCTGTCTTGAAACTAAAGGAAGTAAAAGTGTGTGGGTGTGTGTATAAGTTTCTTTACTGATTAATAAATAAAAAAAAAAAATGTGATATTTGTGAGAATAGACACTCTCCCTGAGTATGAAAATAGTGATTGTTGTGGAAGTGACTGTTGTGTGATGTGTGGTATAGGTGGGTGTATGTTGTATTTTTTTGGTTATGGAAATTTTAGTATGATTTTATATTGTTAGTGTGGTAGGGGTGTGGCACAATAATACAGCAAAGGAAATATTATTCTAAACAATGACGTTAATCTCTCTGTCTTTATAGAATTAAATGGAACAAACTAAAAAAAACAAACAAAAAGAGAAAATATAACCAACAAAGATAAGTAGTTTGGCATATAAAAAAGTTGTATAGATCACAGACACAGATGAAACACTACTAATGTTACTACTACTACTACTACTATTTCGCAATGAGGGGATAGCAATCTATTCTTTACACAAGATGAAAGTTTCAATTTGCCCTTTGCCCATAGGCATCAAAAACAAAAAGAAAGTAAATTCATTTAAGCCCACGAGGGAGATGCGTGTAACTATTACCAAAAAAAACAACAACAAATGAATAACAACCTCATACATAAGATTCTGTTTCAATCTTATCAATATTTACTACTCTTTGTCTTACTTGGCGTGATGTACACATTATAGGCCATGTTTACTCCGAAAAAAAAGAACACTTTTACACATCATTGCTTGTTTGCTATTACTGGGGGAGGAAAAAATATCGAAGTTGAGTCAATTAACAATTTCAAAATCACGAGGGTCTTGCAAAGGATTGTGGGTTGCATTGCATTGCCTCAAACCCCCCCCTCCAGATACACTTTAAATTTTCATTTCATATGGTCACACAAAAAAGGAGATGACAAAAGCACACGAGATTAAAAGAGAAAAAAAAAAAAAAAGAAAGAAAATAATCAAGTGGGATGCAGCACGTGCATTAACTAATTATTTTTATTTCGTTTTTGGTCACTTCTTGTCATTTCATTGCTGCTCCTCTATTTTTTGATGTGTGTACAGTGTCGTAAAAATACACGACACTGAATCTCACTTTGCGACTTTGCGACAATCATCACTTGCATCAAAAATCCATAACCTTGGGGTAGCCAATATTACCCTTGATCCACAAAAGTCTTCGTCAACTGAGGTGCTTTATATATTCTCAGAGTTCGTTTAATGCTCTAGCTTGTTGAAAATTGATTGATTGGGTGAGGTAAAGCAAGACTTCTCTTCTCCCCCCCCCCCTTTCCAACCCCCCCTGAACGCCAAACAAATAAAAATGCAAAACAAAAGTAAACACTGAAAACCAAAACAAATCATTCCATAACATTAAAGTGCCAGTACAGTGACAAAAAGCTCTACATTATACACACATTTACTCTACCCACTAGAGCTACCTGAGCCAATCATATGACCATACAGCACCTGGATTTTTAATGACATTACTACCTCACACAACACCAAATTTAACGCATCAATCACAAAATGGCAATCGCAGAGCATCATCACCATCATCATCATCACCATTGTCTTCGTCACATATAAAACCTAATGACAGTCTGATACTACATAGGGATCACAGAGCAACGCCTGAAAAGAACAAAGCTTGGTACAAGAGAAAGGTTTTATCATCGGACATTGATGAAACGGATGATACGGAGTATTCGCAATCACCAGAGGACAAAGACAGTGGATCTGATTCAATTGAAAAGACACCGTCTCCAAGGAAACCAATGCAATTACGAAATGAAAACTTTTTTGATTTTGTATCTACTCCAATTAATGCCAACTCAACTGTGTCTTTCCTCTCTCCAATGAGGATGTTGAATGATTTACATTTGAGATCACGAGTAATTGATGATAATGTTGGAAAAGGTGATGTATTCATCGATACTACCAATGATATTGTCGAAACCATACACGAAGATGAAGATGATGAAGTACACGATGAAAATTCCATTGGTAACAAGACTATAATCAACAATTCAGATGAATCAGATGATGAATTTCCCATTTCACCACCAAAATTTATTAATAGAAAAAAGAGGATGCATCTGGATGCCATTGGATCAAGAATGGTGACTCCTATAATGCAACAGGACTCCCACATGTCTATATGTACCACGACAAACACATCTAATAGCTCCTCATCCTTCAAGTTGAGCTTTTCCACAACTGATTCTACTCCGTGTCCACCACAACCAAAGCGAAAGAAACTTCGGTTTAAACATGCATCCACTGCAAGTATACTAGATTTAAACTATGCTCGCAAGACTTCGTTGCAGGAACTACCGCAAAGACCTGAACGACCGCTACGATTATTCGAAACAAATGACCATAATGATAATGATGACAACAATAAGAACCAGTCACCCTCCTTTGAAAGAAACAATGACATAGAATCAACACCAATATCTCAATCTACACCAACATCACTGAGAGCATCAACGCCGCCACCCCCAATACCTCCTCCTCCTCCTCCAACAGCACCACCTTCACAAGAATATGGTCCCAGTGTCAATGGCTACAAATTCGTACGTCCCAGATCGAGCTTTACCCAATTCAAGTATGAAACGCCCATCAACGGAAACCGATATTCTCAAATGCGAGAGTCATACAATCGACAAGATTACAGCGTAGTTGGAGAATTACCAGTGACATCTGCTGGTATGATGGATGAAAATGGGGTGCATGTGGGAGATAAACGAATTAATGACCCATATCTTACCCCGCAACATGCTGAAACAACGTCGATAAATGACAAATTAAGGATTGAATACCATAACAAACTAAGGCTACCATTGCTACCACCTCATTTTGACCAAGAGAATCTTTCAACTGATGAGATTTTGCACCTTATAACTCAAGATTCTTTGAAAAAATTTTACAGTTTGATTGTTGAAGATTCAATGTTGGATTTATTGAGACAAGAACGTATCAAATGGCATCCGGATAAATGGGTTGGTAAATTAAAACAGTCACCGTGTGGAAACATAACTATACCAGTCATTGACCAATTGAGTCAAACGATTAATGCATTGATTGACAATTACGAATAGAGAGGACATTCATAGGACAAAAAGAATTCAAATGAACTTTTCAAAAACGATTACTACTAATACAATTCGTTTTACTAACTATCTTTCGGCGTATCTACTTCTTCAATTACCTCTGTACCTGCTGTTGCTGGTGGGGTGGCGTTTTGATCCTTATCATTCAAAGTCGACACTTCTTCTTCTTCTTCCATATTATCATCTTCATCAACTAAATCAACTTCACGATCTTCATCTTCCTCATCTTCCTCATCTTCATCCCCTTCATCCTCTCCATCATCCTCTTCATCTTGCTCCTCTTCATCATCCTCTTCATCCTCCTCCTCCTCCTCTTCTTCTTCATCTTCTGGTTGTTCAGGAGGATACTCATCAGCAGCACCTTCATTATCCCAAACAATATTAAACCTCGTCACTCTAGGCTTCTCCGCCAAGATATTTCTCACGACATGATCAACCTGTACTTTAGCCGGTGGATTTTCTCTCAACTCTTCAGTATCATATTCATTATTGACATAATACCCCACTCTAACAAACTCTCGATCATTGTATGAACAACTAAGAATTATAACGGTAACGCTAACCAATTCACTAGCGGGGATTAATTCAGGACTAGGGGCATCAGCAGTGAACAAAAAGGAATTCACCCCCACAGGTACAGGGCCAACTAGTATCGAGTCAAGTTCTTGATCATGATCTAGTGAATCTGATGATCCAACATAGGTTAATTTCCATTCAAGATCTTCTTTTAATGGCTCAAGACATTCAAATGTGATTTGGAATTCATAAGGGTCGGTGAACTTGGCAGGGTTGTTGAGCACTTCAATACCTGTTAGTGATACAATTGACATTGGTGATGTGTGGTCTCGGTCGGTAGGTTATAGTGATGTGTGGTGTGATATGTGGGTTAAGAGATGAGTTTATTATCGGTTTTTTGTCTTTCACCTTTGTTTTGCTGAAAAGACGCGTTGAGTTGAGCAACGGAAAAAAAAAAAGAGAACGCAATGAATAGTGTGGGAAAGAATTGCATTAGGCGCGTGAAATCTGTTCGGAATGCGAGGGAAAGTTGCAAAAAAATTAAGTAGACAACAGAAATTGAGAGAAGATGATGGAAGATTAAACAACGACCATATTTCATGAAAAGCCCATGCTTTCGTAATCTACTTTTATGACGATATTATAAGATGCGACTTTGTATATTCAATTTGACTATAGATTTGTTTTATAAACAAAAACTTTTTTTTTTTTTGAAAGTTTGACCCAAAAGTAAAGATCAACTTACCGAAATGAAATGAAATGAAATTGAACCCAAGAACCAATACCCAGCTCAGCTGGATCCTAAAGCCCAGCAAAGTGAGAACCCAAAAGAGAAATAGCAGCTGATCAAATAACCAACGTAAAAAAATGAAATGAAACAATAAAAACCCAAAACTCAAATGCACATCTTG
Source organism: Lodderomyces parapsilosis (assembly GCF_000182765.1). Taxonomy (NCBI): domain Eukaryota; kingdom Fungi; phylum Ascomycota; class Pichiomycetes; order Serinales; family Debaryomycetaceae; genus Lodderomyces; species Lodderomyces parapsilosis. The sequence continues at coordinate 374,485 of NW_023503281.1, read as the reverse complement.
TATCCTTCTATAGTCAACACTGCTTCCTTTTCATCTAATCACAGGATTCATCTTTGAAAATAATGACAATTTCAATCTCTTTACATTTAGAATCAATCGAAGCATCGTACAATTTCCAAAGACCACAATCATCAACTGGACATTCCCAGAATGTAGTGCAATCATTCAATGCCAACAAGTAATAATCATCCTTGTATTCAATCGACCATCCCTTATTGTACAAGGCATCTGGTTGCACTGGTGAATCGAATTGGAATTGATGGTTGGCAACAATTTCACCGGTTCTGTACTTGCCATCCTTCAAAACGGAGTCACATAAAGTAAAGTAATCGGTGGTGCAATCGGAAACAAGTTCCTCAATCGAGCAGTATGGGTGGCATAATGCTGATAATCCATTTGGAGTTGGAATTGGAGTTGGGACTGGTTTTGGCTTTGGCTTGTACCAACGCTTCTTCTTATCGTCGTTGCAATCGTCAACAATTGGCTCAGGTTCCGCACATGGTGTAGTGGTTGGCTCACATGGTGTAGTGGTAGTAGTAGTGGGGTGGCATCCGCAATCAACAGTAACTCCATTATGTTCCAATTGACCATCAGGCAACTCAAACACCAAGTAAATCACATCATCTTCATCACACAACTCCTTGACACCTAAAGCAAATTCACCACTGAATGAAGTGATGTCACTATCTTGACAACATGGGGTAGGGGTTGGCTCACATGGAGTAGTAGTGGTGGTGGGTTCGCAATCTGGTTCAGTGATTGGTCTTGGTTTGACGTAACCGGCTTGAGCGGTTGAAACTAAAGCTAAAGCAATTGATAAGATAGTGGAGTATTGCATAATGTTGAGATTGATGGACGAGGATTGGTATGATAATTGAGTTTGAGGAAAGCTCTTGGGGAATATGGTCCTCTATTTATAGTGTTTTTGAAATCTAGCAGTGCTCACTTATGAACACAGCGGCTCCACCTTCAAGATTATTGCATTCCCGCTCTTCTTGCCAAAACATACCACACCGGTCATTATACTCCGGTGAGAAAAAAAAAAAAGCGGCGGTCTAGTGGTATAACACATCTGAAAAACGTTTGAATGTGGGAGTGGGCCCGACATTGAAATGAAAATATCGACACACATCGCCAAGCCAAGCCCGCCTCCGACTGACCGCACTCAACATGTATGTGTGTATACTTTGCACCTCCTCAACATTGAATGTGTTTGCCTTTGGTTGTAGTGGTAACACACGTTGACAAGTGTATCCAGATACCACACAAGGAGTTTATCACATATACACGCATACACCACACCAAAACTATCACGCCAATATACCGAGCACGTGTGAACAGGGATGGCGGGGACTCGTGTGTGAACATGCTTTCATGTGTATAGGTTCTCCTCTTTCCTCATTCACACTTGTAGTGTTTTATAACTTCCGGTGTATATGCCCGAGTGTGGCATTACTTCAATTTATTGAACATCACCCTCCTATTAACACGTCAAAGCAAACACCCCCCGTCATGACCACCCTACGCGTAATGAATTACTTCACCGTGTATTACTTGATGCTTCAATTTATCTCAATAAAGTTCATTTGAGTGGGTTGGTGTATTCAAAAATTGTGGAGAAACTGGTTTCATAAAAATCGTCCCAGTTAAATCCTGATAAGCCATGCCACTCAGTGCAGCACAGCCACATACATAATACGTTCAGCTAAAAAAGCATTTGATTTTTTTGGTCATTAAACTCGAGTAATGAAACTGGTTGTATAATGATTCGAATTGTAGTAGTGGTTTTTCATGAACAAAAAAAAAAAAATCACTCCGACGGATCACATACTCAAAGCCTTACTTCACTAACGTAACACCATGACTGAAGAATCAATGCTGCTAAATACAAAACCACAGCCAGAACAACAACCGACAGCGCCATCAGCACCATACATAAAACAAGAGATCGCGCCAAACACCGACTCAACGAAATCGTCAACTCATGAAGAAGATGATATTGACACCATGCCATTTGACGAATTACAACAATTGTATCATACTCTACAAGATCGATTCAAAACTGTCTCCTCCGAGCTATCAAAGACTTATGAAGAAGAACAAAATCAACGAAAGACATTGAGTTACTACCAACGTCGAAACCAAGCCATATTGAATGTATTGGAGTGTTTTGAAAACACCAGTACATTAACAACTACCAACAACAACACTACATCCACACCTCTGGACACATTTGATGCAGACAGGATAAGGCGTATCGTGGCCAAAGTACCTCGGTTGGCCAAAACGCTATCTCCATTGATGCAACAACACCAACAACAAGAAGCTTCTCCCTCGAATATCCCCATATCTTCCAATCTATTACTCAATGCGTACTTGATTGAAAACGTCCCTGATTTAATTGACGACGATTTGACCTCGATAGAAATAAACCCGCAATCAATTGAAAGTTGGTGTCGACGTAATCAACACACAATTGGCACCAGTTTAGTTACTGGTGCAAGTAAACCAGTGACTATTAAAATGTTGAAACGATTGAATGAGTATAGTGGCGTTGAATTTGATTTGGGAGTTGATGGGAAATTGGTCGTGACTCCACAAGCTGCTAGTTCATCAAGTAAGAAAAGGCGTAGAAAGTGAAAAAAGATTGAGAACAGAGAAAAACGTCTATCATTTATTGCTTCTCTATGTAGATGTTGCTAATTGTAACTTAAACGATCCACGTCGTTCTCTTTTCAAAATCGACTCCAACACTCGAGTATCTTCAATAAACAATTTGAAAATGAAAATTCGTTTGTGAAATGAAAAATTACCCTTATCAATTAATCGAATAACATCAAGAAATAAATCACCATCTTCAAAAATTGAACTTGAATGTAGTTTCAATTTGTTCAATTCTCTTATTGCCTTGATTTCAATCTTGGATAAGATGGAATTCAAACTATGGAGATTTGCGAAAATTGTCCTTATTGTTAGTGGTGATTGAATTTCAATAGATGTTTCTTCAATCATGCTATTGAAAATGTTGAAATATTGGGCATCTTGGTAAGGATTGACAATAGCTACATTGAACAAGTTTGCATCATCGTAGGATCCATGTTTCAACATTGAACCAGTTGCAACTGGCTTTGGATAGGCCAACTTCATGCTGTTTCCATACTGGTCCAATACTGAACTCCAGCCGTACTCATCAAGGATTTCAATACCTTCAATTGTGGTTGAAATCATTCCAATTACATAAAAACATACGCCTCTAATTTCCCAAATGGGGCAATGATGAAACTGATCTAATATCAATTCAACAATGGATGATTTCAAATTGATATTATACAATGGATCCAATAATTGAATTCCATATTTCCCGGAACCGATTTGTCCAATAATCCATAAATTTTGCTTTAGTAAATTGAGCATATCACAATGAAGTTCATCTTGGTTATCAATATCAAGAAATTCATTATCGTTGTTAATCTGATTGAATATGTTCTCCACAGATGACAAGATTTGATCAAAAAAATCACGGGCCATTCCTTGTTGAAAGTAGGTTAAACCTTCTTCAGTCGATAAAAGACACTTGAAGAAATATAACGATGACAATTCAACTTCACTAACATCTAAGTTTTGTTTACCTTGGGCATGGAATGCTTCAAGACTAACAAAGGGGAAAAACTGAAATCTAATCAATTGTTCCAATTTCCTTACGTATTCAAAATCAACAATTTGAAACCACTTGTTGAATTCATGTTCGAGGTACCCCTGTGATTCCAAATACTGAAACCCATGTGAATCATTCAAAAAATGAACAAGAAATCGACGTCCAGTATCATATTTTTGAAGTATATGAACAACTGGCTGATACTTAATTATTGACTGTAGATTTTGAAAATTATTTTTTTGGTAATGATTGAATAGCAAATCAATTGATCGAATAACGATATCATGATTGGTATCGTACAAATTATTGACAAGGGCTCCAATGCAAAAATCCTGACATTCAAAAGTGTTGAGCAAACGAGGAACAATATGTTTCAATAAATGAGTCCTAATTTTCAAATTTGAAACGGTTAAACTCATCTTGAGCAAGATCCTAAACGGCGAGTTTTCAACAGAAAAATCAGCATATTTGAACATTGTTAATATAAATAAATTTGTCACTTCACTTTGACTCGAAGCAGATACAATGTTGGTAAACATGGTAAACAATTGCCAGCTGGTTAAAAGACTCAATCCTTCATTACTGCTGCTTAATACCCCAATAAAGCGCAAATACCCCACCGATGCGGTATTTTCGAGTCGTTTCTTACTCAATATTGCATCTTTTGATGATATTCCACTAAAAGGATCAATTTGGGCCACAATTTCAGCCACTTGCGGCAAGATCTTGCTCGAGGATAGATACTTGAGTCCAACATCAGTACTGAGGAACGTTTCCAATAATAAACAGCCAAAATCAATATACTTTGATGCATTTCGATTATTATGTACTGATGAAAACCGGTACTTGAATGGACGATAAAATGAAACCAATCGTTTGAAAAATTTCGGTGACCTTTCCAATATTTCTTCAAAGCGTTTAGGAGATGTTAATGGGCCCAGCACCAAAGTTGTAAGAAGTGGCCAATTCCATTGTTCAAATTCCTTAATCGTAAGAACTTTACTGTTGGTGATCATGGCTTTAAACTCATCGTCATCAACATCAAAATTGGCCCTAGCGGTGATGGTTTTGATTTTGAACTTGATAAATTGGCTCGTTTCAACGTCAGTTGTCTTTTTGTTACTACTTAGGGATACGTGAGCAGAAATTCCCGGTATTTGCAATTTGTTCAGAACCAACTCACTCGGCAAGTAATTATTGGCAATAAAGTAAAGCTTCAGAAGAAGAAACGTTGCCTTTTTTTGTAAACTCTTGTTGGTGCCATCTTCAACAATTGGCAACAATTTTTCAAATAAATCGTTTCTCACCAATATGTATGTGAGTAGACCTTGATAGTGATGGACAATGTCTCTTGCAAATGGCTCTTTGATATCTTTATACTCAAATGTGAATTTTCTTTTAATTGCCAAATGACTTTGTTGGTACTGGTGATTGAATTTTGTGATAAAGTCACCAATTGACGAGTTTTCCAACCATGGGAATACTTTGATCCTCAATGCATCAAGAATTATATCAAGAATAAGATCCTGAACACGATGATTTCTTTTGCTTAAATTGATCAATAAATTCTTTATGCTGGTAAAATTGTTGATGGAAAATGCAATCAATCCATTGAAATCACGCAACAACACCGATATGAGAACAGATATTTTCTGCAATTTGAAATTGGACACATGTTTGAATTTGGAATCACCTGTATCTTCATCAGTTGAAAAAACTGCAATCAATGAATCCAAATCAAACCCATTCCGTACAAACTTTCTTGAATTTTGGAAACTCAATAACCGTAGAATGATTAAAAGGCATGTTGATGACACTTCAAACGAGCCTTCAATGATAGAATTAATCATCAATTTGAATCCACCAGAATGAAACACTAATTCTGGCTTCAAAAGGGAAATTTCGCAAATCGTTTCCAAACAAGCATTTTTGAAACCTTCTGGAATGGGTGCTACATGTAATCCATATGCAGATAAGGTATGATTATGATCATGCAGGTCACCTTCTATAACAGCAATCAATGCTTTTATAACTCCTACAGATAACAAGTCGGCACCTTTATCGATTGTCAAATACTGCCGTATCAACTTCAATGCTTGTGTCATTTCAATCAACGATGCTTTATATTGATCATTGGCAAGACTGGTGATAATAAATATAAGTAGTTTCAGTTGTCCTAATAAGATTAGACTATCATAATTGACAATCAAATGCCGCAATATTCGATAACATGATGATCTCACTTCAGGAACAGGATGGTACAACATAAATTGAATCCTGGGAAGTACTGTCTTTATCTGTACTTCTTCTTTCAATTTTGGATACGATTGAAACAACGACACCAAATCGTTTGATTTCTGCACGATTGAATATTCATCTTTATCCTTGAGTGAGCTCAAATTTGAAAGTAAATCACTTAAAAGCCAAGTGGGGCTTTCAGCATTTGACTCGGTTGATGCAAATGAAGGTGAAGGCCGTAGTGGTGATTTGTTGGGTAATGTTGCACTGCGGATCCTCAATTGTTCTGATTGCAATTTCGTATCAATTTCAAGATCCGGTTGTCCCCTTTGTTGCTTTTGACTTCTATCCACGGACTGAATGGGTATATTCATTGATGATAAAGTGGTTCCCCTCTCTCGTTCCATTTGACCACGACTGAATTTTTGCAGAGAGGATTGTGTCTGATGTCCTGATAGTGAATGTTGTCGCTGTCTTTGCGGACTATTTTGTTGCAAATGATGATGACTTTGGTTCTGAGTTTGAGTTTGAGTTTGTTGTCGTGACTGTAACGACGGGAGTGATTTTATCGAAGTGGTCTTTCTCGGTGCATGGCTGTCTAACGTTGAAGTGGATGAGCTATTCATTATATGTGTTGTGCCATTGAGTGGAAGCTATAGGTAAAAGGCTATCACTTGATAAAACGTCTACTAGTTTTTTTGTCTTTTTTGTTTTCATTTCTTTTTTCCCCAAATTTTGAAATTTGACACGACAATGAAATTTCATTTTGACAGGTGAGAGTTTCGGTTGCAAAAGATGTAGGGAGATCAGAGGTGCCAGAGATGATCATGATGTCTAACAACATGGTTGGTGCATGATTGTGTTCGGAACCATATACAATCCTTTGTTTTAGATGCATTGGGTGTATCACCACTTCTGTTGCAACAATTTGGAGTTAGGTGACGGTACCGGTGCTTGCTCAACGCGTACTATGTATTAATGAAATACGGTTAGCTAAATATGAGGTACTTGACGTGGGCCTCTATTACTTGATTTGAAATTGAAATGGGTTGTGTTTTATTATATTTGCACCAATTTTGGCAACGATTTTGGCAACGATTTTGGCATCAATTTTGGCACTATTTTTGTTCATAAACTTACTATTCAAAGATTTGCAGAGGTGCGCATAAAATGAAGAGAATATTAATTTTCTTCGTTATCAAGAACGAATTCAAATATATCTTTGAACTTGAGAAAACTCTGCATTCTTTCATAAAGTTAGCTGTTGCTTTTTGCCACCAAAACTTATTTCAAATATCCTCATGCTAAGCGACTTTTTTGATAACAAAACACCTACGCCGTCGGAGGTAAGAGGGTAGTTTGAACTCTTGCTGCAAATGTGTGACATTTCATTTCGATTTGGTTTGTGTTACTACTGGCTGGTTTGATTAATCCGAAACTGAAAAATTAATCCGCTGCATATAAACAGATGGAGAGGAAAAGAGAAAAAGTCATTCATGTACACACAAAACTGCACCTATGACGTAATTTGTATATTAGAGAAGCTTTTGACGTACATCATTTCCTTTCTGTTCACATAGCCTCTCTCTTTTTGCCATCAAAGAACTCTATACAATAAATGGTAATGTAATTTAACCTAATAAGGAATGTTTGACGTGACATTTTCCATCAAGGTAAAAAGACTGCCAATACTGCATATAATCTGAGACAATTATCTTTTTAATTTTTTTTTTTCTTTAATTTGTGCCGTTCAAATAAAATTTGGAACTGTGGTTTGGGTGTTATTCGAGAGGCGGGGGGTGTAAATAAAAATTCAGGAGGCGGGGCACTAGAGAGGGGATATATTTCCTAAACCTAAAACTTAAATGTAGCATCAACACCCACACAAGTTAGACGTGAAAGGTTTTACTCTGCACCACTTGACAGGTCTAGATAGATGAAGATCTTTTTCGGTCGTGAATTATTATCTTTTAAAACCCGAAACCTGTGTCTTTACAAATCGTCGTTTTACTGGCTGGTTGTGGATTTTGTTGTTGTGTGTTTACAATTTAATCTCGGCGTTTTTTTTTTTTTCGATTATATTGAGGTACGTGCGCATTGGCTAAATTTTAGGCTTTTTTCATTTCCTTTTTTCCGTTATCAATAAACACAATTTGATTGGTTAAAGAAACACCCTTTTGACATAGGTCTACAAACCATTCTTTTCTTATGTACAAGGCTTATATATATATATATATATATATATATATATATATATATGTCAAATTTCAAACAGAAAGATAATACACTCCCTCGCCATGGTGTGAGAGAGTGAGTTATAGCTCTTGTTTGGTTGTTGAGAATTGTGTTTTGTGGGGTTTTTGAATGTTTTATAGATCTGTGGGATCTCGGAATAGTGGTGTTTCGATTTGAGTGACCTCTCTCTCTTTTTAATTAATTTGGAATTTAATTTTTGTGTAACATTATTCCTACAATCTCCCTAAATCTCACTCAAAGTTAAAGTTTGTTTAATTCTTTTTGTTTTCTTTTTTTTTTTTTTTCAACGACAATCCTGAAGACAGAAACAAGGGATATATATACAAACATATATCTACTTTCAACAACCAAAGAACTCTTATTCGGAACACCACACACCCTTCGCTAGATCTACACCCCTATCATCCACTACTAAGTAGCTATATTCTAAAGACAACTTACTTTTGCAGTTTTAAAGTCAAAACATTTAAAAAAACTATGTCACCACAACAAAACCAGGCCGCTCCATCATCATCTTTTGAAGATTCAACTGACAAACAACAATCGAGCAAGCGTGAAATCAAACAACAACAACAACAACAACACAAAACCACATTGCCAACAAGCCCTTCTTCATTAAACCAAGATCTTAAACCACCAATGTTTACTTTTGAGAGTGATGAATTATTATTGCAAGAAGGGGAAGGAAACGTGAATAATAATGGAGATGGTGGAGACTTGGAAGAAAATGACAATTACCAAAATGATATTGAGCCACCAGCAATCTTTGAACGATCAGTCCAAGATTGTTGTTCACCCCATAGAACCAACTCCATTATATCACTTACAAACTGCTTAAACAATTACACCTCATCATCATCATCCACCAGTAACAACAACAACAACACCTCCATCAACCCAAACAGCAGCAGCAGCACCAGTATTTCCAACTTGACCAATAGTTTACACAGTGCTAATGGTGCACCAGTTCCACCAGCACTACCAGGAAGCAGAAGAAAATCATTCATTAAAAGACCAAGGTCATCAACTACAAACTCATTCAATAATCGTCTTGAAGATTCATTCACTCCTTTAAATTCACTAATCACGTCATTCAACTCATCTGAAAACACAACGACATTGCCATTGTCACCAAATAGTCCACCAAAGTTAAAACACACTCAATCGCAATTAAATTGTTGCTCGTATGCCGAGTTGATTTGTGACGAGTCGTGGTCTACTCATTCTCATCCACGTGGTGGATCCATTAGTAGCAATAATGGAAATAGAAGGGGACAACAGAATCAACAACCACAACAACCACAACAACCACCGATTAGAACAATTCAGTCCACTGGAGTTGTCCCTACTTTGAGGTCCCCCAAATGGAGGAAGTAAGCGAATTAAAGGCAAGAGAAGAGGGGTGATATATTCTTTTCTTTTCTTTTCTTTTGTCTAGTATTTTTTGATGATTGGTTCTTTTGTTTTTAGTTCTGAGATTGTTGAGATTATGGGATAAATATGAGGACATGGTTTTTGTCCCAAAAAAAGAAAAGCTAATGCTAGATTTTTATATACACGTATGAGAAAGAGATAGAAATATTAACCTCATGATTTGTATGCAATTGATTGAAGTTGAGTTTATATGTGTAAGCATCGACGAAAAAGGAGAGAGAAAGGACTTGCTTGTCTAAATCCTGTTCTGTTTCATCTTGTATTATCTACCTCTATAAAGTATAACCAATCACCGCTCACAGCATCCCAAAACACGTACCTCCCTCCCTTTTATTCTAGTCCGACCCAGATATCTCCATAATATTGAAACATTTCCTGTTCACGAACACTAAAATCAATAACCCTACCAACACGTTTATTATTCTCACCCGTCTTGGTTGTCCCACCAATTGACAGATAGGCACACCACATGTACCCCGAGCAATATCGACTATCCATAAACCAACCTCGACTAGGTTCGTCATCATTGTTAATGGCCCAATTGTGTAAATCCATGGGAGGGATTATCGCCGATTGGATTCTCAATGGACTAGTATAAAATGCTTTAAACTCTTCGGCAGTATGTAACCATTTTAATCGATCTTTATGTTCAGCTTCCTTTTCAAAATCCAATTGTGGTGATTTGGAGCAGTACAAGAACCCGGAATTGATCCATACAAGGGCATTATCTTCACTAGATACATGACCTGGATGAGGTGAACATAGTTCTACTGATTCACGAGGCGTGTGGCCATCAACTTTGGGTCTATCTGAAGCTGGTGTCGTAACACCAATAGCAGCGGCATAGTTTTCATCAAATACATAATTCTCCTCACCGGAAATGGCCATCGCTAACCAGAATAATTCTTTATCACCATGACTTCTCTTTGTCACTGGTTCATAAAAATTCAATTGAAACATCATTAGTAATGCATTGAAATGGATTTTCCGATTAAGCATAACCAACCCCGATTCTTGATAATGGAATAAGCCTTTGAAAAAATCGGTATCCAAGGTATATTTCGTCATAATGGGGATATCAAACATGATTGAATCAATAACGGAAGGTCCGATTTTTTTGAAAAAAACCGCATCTGACATTGGTCTTGTTTCGAATGTGGTTCTATCCTTGTAGAAGTATGTTCCTGATCGCTTATACCCTAGCAAATTGAAGAAATATTCTGGTGTTTGCATCATTACTGTATCAGCATCAATCAACATGATTTCTTCAAATGAATTAAAAAATGTAGCAAGAAACTTGTTGGCGAATCTTTTAAATTTATCCTTGTAATCACTATGAATGACATTATAAGTGTTGACAAACCAAATTTCTTGTTCAGGTAATCCCTTCTCGTTCTTGAGGTAATCTGGTGGAAAGTGATGAGCTACTTTATCAAATGATTTAGGTAATGTCGCTATAACCTCACGTCCAGCAGTGACAATTTTCTTTTTGGTTTCTTCCAGTATATCATCATAATAGACAATTTGTATTGGCAATTTATTGTTTAATGCTCGAAGTAAATGAATTAATCGTACTGTATCGTCAACATGATCATCACCAATGGATAAAACAATACCCTTTCCGTTACATTTGTTCTTGAATCGATTCAAAAAGAAATCCATCTGTTCTGAATCCTTGTATGATTTTGAAGTCTTTTGCAGCTCATCCTTGACGAATTTCGACATTTGTGGTGGTTTGTAAAAAACTTCCCCAGTGAATCGTTCATATATAGGATATTCAAATGATAACCATGGGTAAACACGATGTTCAAAAGCACTATGCTTGATTGATTTGAAGTTGATGAGATTTTCTTGCTTAGTGTAGGAAAATGATGGTACTCCTTTCCCACTCTTGGAAGCTAAATTGATCCCATGGATAAGCTTATGTTGTTTCTGAATAAACTCTTCCGTACGTTTAATCTGAGTCGAGTTGTCGCTAGTAAGATAACATTTATTGAAAATTCTTAAAATCGACACGTGATCAACAATTTTTTGTTCATAAGTCATTGTGCGATTCCAAAAATCTTCATACCCCTTTCTGATAAATGTTTCAAACTCGGGTGTTTTCTCAACTTCATCTTTATTCTTGTTGTTCTTTTCAGCAAAATCCTTTTTATAATCTTCCAAATGATTCTTTCTCCAATCATTAAACTTGAACTCATGTTTATTCTCCAATTCGATTTTTTCATTAACTCTGAAAATCCAATTCTTGTCATCAATAAACAAGTTTTGGAAAAATAAATCGCATCGTTGTTGAAAATTTAGATTGCCGAAAATGGAGTCAATTTCATGGTTGGCAAAGATCTTGTTGTATATGGTTGCATGAGCATCTATTTTACGTATATCTTTTTCCTTCAGTTGCTGTTTTTGTAATAACTTGACGGTGATATCATCCTTGAATGTCTTTGCTGATGGATGTTTATCTAGCAATTGAGGCAGTTGTGGTGGTTGAACATTTGCAGGATCGTATTGATCGTATATGGAAGATTTTGACAAGTATCGCAGATCACTATTACGTGAATGGTAGGTGTAAAATAGCCAAATATTAATGACAAGTAGCCATATTACCACTCCTGTGTATACAAATGTGCGTTGATTAGATCTATTCTTGGTAAGTTTCTCAATCATTGTGAAAATCCCGTTAGTAGTATATGTTTAGTTCTATATGTGGCTGTACTATTATGCGTTGAGTCAAAAAAAAAAAAAGAAGATCCAAAAAAAATAAATTATAAATTATGTTGCGTTGCGATGGATAGTAGCGATAGATGTTAGCAATGTTGAGCGAGTGTATCGGTGTGAGTGTATGTGGGTGGTTGTATCTTGTAAGTGTGATAGTTACCAAAGAAAAGGAACAGTTGTTGAGAATTGGTTTTGGGTTGTATGGTTTTTTTATATAAAAATATGCTGGTGATGTAGCAGTTTAGCCTAGTAGGTAAATCTAAATTTTTAGGGCGGAAAAATTTTTTTTGTTCGTTGATTGAATTTTTGTGGTTGCAGTTTGATGTTTTTTTGTGATGGATTTTATAGATTAACCACGTGTATTACCATATAATGGTATTAGTTGTTATTGCTACGCGTAGTAGAAAAGGATGCAGTTGTAGTTGTAGTAAGAATGGTGATGTATTACCAAGCTCCAGTTGAATGTGCGGTCGCCGTATGAAGCTTTTAAAGTGGGTCGATATGTTAGCTTATATATAGTGTTAGTGTGCCAATGGTAAATCTTATTTTCTCTGTTGAGTTACACAAAACTAATAAACTGTGCTGTGTATTTGTTTACTATTGTTCTATTATTAATAGCTCTTTATATGCAGTATAACAATTTTTTTATTTGTTTACATTTTGTTATCTCTCTCTCTCTTATATCTCTTTTGGTTACATAAATCATCACGGTACCATAAATATAACAAAAATACTGGCTATAATTGCAATCTGAATAACCGTGGATTACCCCCAACTACATTAGTGTACAAAGATATGGACCTCATCACAAACACCTACCTTCGATAATTTTGTCGGACAAGATCCACACTTTTTTTTTAGAATGTTACTCAATTTTGTGTCCGTTTTGTTCCTGCAGTGCGGCTGCTTTTAGAAGAAAATTGATCAACAATACACGCACCAAAGCACTCTAAGCAAGATCTCACCCTTGATGCACATTGTAGATACATCGTCGTTGAAGTCATTCCCTCTCCACAATCTCCGACCTCTTATTTTGAAAGGAACTCTTGGCAGTAACATCAGACAACTCAAGGGATTCAAGTCAAAGAAATGACTGTATATCTACTTATGTGTTTGACGTCACCTTCCCCCCTCCTTTGTCCTTAAGATTGCTAACGTTTGAAAAGGGAGAAAATTTATTGCGAGATTTCAAGCATTGTCTTCGAGTAAGTTATCCCATTCTGAGAAGAGAAAGAGGGGGTATGAGAAACACACTACTTCTAAACAGCATAGAGTCATTACAAGCCACTCTAATTAAGATTTCGTGTTCGAGAAGATTGCATCAATCTTCCATTTCTTCAAAGCCACACTCTCTCTTTCAGAGGATACGTTCCTTTTCGCATCTCCTTGTAATTCCAAATTGGAGTTGTTCCACTACTAATTCGGTAAAAGACACCTCAAACTCTGGTTTACGATTTTACGGCATTTGTGATTACACACATAGTCAAAGCTGGCTACACAATAACTACATCCAAAAAAGACAATCTCATCATAATCATTACGCACAAAAACAAAAAACTTTTATTGTTTAGATCTCTTTTTTCTCCTTTAGTTTTGTTTCGCTTGAGCCGGTGTACACGACTAGTTTGTGAAACTTTACAGGAGTAGTCAGAAGTAATCTTTGATTATTGAATGGTGATTCAAGTGTTAGAAAGGGTGGTAGTTTGATTGAGTAATAACACGCTGTCGTTTCTTGTTTGTATTCTATATAATAAAGTTTATTATGAAATGGTAAACAAATCTCAAAATTAAAATGTTTGCAAACAACTTTATTTGTCTGTCCTCCGAAAACTATTGTTTTTTTCTTTTTTTCTCTACTGTTTCAACGTTAGTTAAGGTACACACGCACACGCGCACAGCACTTATTCTATTGTTAACTCTTCTCACAACTGAATGTGGCTTATGATGCATTAGATGAGCACGTTCGACCTAACGAGCAAAGCAAATAGAATTGCATGCCGCCCCTGTTTCCAATAAAGGTAGACCAGCACCAACTACTTCTGTACTTCCTTTTCTACTCTTTTTTTTGTAACCCAGTTTCATTTCGTAAATCTCGTAACAGCAATATACGCCACAATCAAGAAAAAAAAAATCACTAAAGGTTTCACATAATATTTACTAGATCGACGGTGTATGAAGCAGTTAGAGTCTTCAAAAGGATTGTGGTCAATGTAACTTTAAAGCATTTCAATTTCACAATAGATTGTCTCTGAGTTTACTAAAACTCTTGGCATTCTCGTGCTTATCATTAAATGAGATTTTTTGTGTTTATATTTTCGACACTAAACGCGACATTGTAAAAACATTGAATCAGACGCGACATCAGAAACATAACAAAGACTAATGTATCACACTGTGTAATTCATTAAGTGCAATGGTATTTTCTAAATACAGAAATGTGTGGTACAACTTTCATCCTCCAAGCTTGTATAGTGTACTCTCTTTTGTTTATTTGTAGAACTATCATCCGCAACGAAGAAATCTTATAAATTAAGAGCATGAGTTTCATAACCATTTTTGTTATTTGTTTGATTCTGAATAACCTTAACTTTGAGAGCCACCACGAGCACCATTGTTGCACTCATACATCAATAATTTAAGTAGAGCAACTTCTCTTCCAATGGCTTTTGACTCCTTGTTCATATTGTAAAAATCTGCTGGTTCTCCTTTACACATGGCCTTTGCAGAAACTACACGTCTATGACTAGGCTTGGTCAAAAGACTACTGAATTGCAAGCGTAGTCAGATATAGTCTCGTTCAGATGATTCACGTCCTTGCTAAACGTATGTGAGTTTGGAGACTAAGTGTATGGAGTTACGCACATTAGAATGATATCCCCTCTTTCTTTTCTTGAAATCGCCACCGCCTATTTAAAGGTTTTCCTTCACAGTATAAAAAGTGCTGCAAAATACTCACTTTTGAATTTCACTAATTTTACCTTTTTTCCCTCTTCTTCTTCTCACATTTCATGACACCATCATGGATTCAGACAACTTTTTTCGAAGCATCAATCATCTACTAGGGAATGATTTAGATATTAAGAGGAATCTCTTGTTGTCAGCTTGAAGTGTTTCTGACAAGAAACTGACCAATGCCATTAGATTAGTGGAATTGTGTTTTTCGTCAATATTACTAGAGCAAAATCATATAAAATCGAAGAGAGTTGGCTAGAATTCGTTGAAACATGCATGGCATGAAGTACCAGCTTTTAGTGAGCTTAGAGCAATGAAGATCCCACTTTGCGTCTTGGACGTCTACAAAAGTAGCTTAACATGTTTCAAGATATTGTTGCGAGTGTTCTTTGCACTATACACTTTGCACAGTTTTCTAATATTTGCTTAAGCTTTCTACTCCTTTTGCTCTTTAATTTTAATACTTTGCTATATGTTTGCAATCATTGTTTGTAGACCAGGTCTCTCTTTCTGGCACATTTATCGACTTATGCTTTCCGATGAAAAGGCTATTTACTTTTGAACTGCTTTGACTTACACCAATAAAGCCCAAAGAAAAACGAAACTCAATGAAGAGCCGTTGGCACTTCACAATCAACCTCTTTTTTCGTCACAACACCACACTGCTACAAATTTCCATATGCATGAAGTCGACATCTCTCTCATTACAAGGAAACCAGTGTCTAACTAGTAGCATACCATAATTTCAATGGTCTTACCTTTTTCTCAAAACTATGTAATGGCTGTCTTGACAACAAACAAAAAGAAAAAATATTACCCCCACTTCATCGCCCTTCCCCCTAAATAACAAGAAAAGAGATAAAAAAAAAAAAAAAAGAGTCGTTTGTACACAAAACCACAACATCAAATAGTACAAGATTTCCATTACTTTCAACGCATACCAAAGTATTTCATCTTAGATATGCTGTCCTTATAGTTCCCAAAAGTTTGTTACTACTCTACCTTACGCTTTTAGTTCCCAAATGCCACTAGAAATTAAGGCAGTAACTGCTATCGACATATAAATAGCACTTGATATCCCACTACATTTGCTTTCTCGGTCCAATGTAACAAGTGAACAACCATTATGTAAACAAGTGGAGGTAAAGAAGGTTATTGAGACGTTGTTCTTTTACACTTGCTATTCAGAAAAAAGTACAAGTAGTGCTGCAAAAAAGCTTCGATTTCGTATTTTCCTCATAACGGTAACATTCCAAAATTTCATGTTACCCAATTCCTTTACTCCAAACACTCGACATACTCAATGAAGTGATTGGCCAAAGGTACCATTCATGATTTTTACAGTTTCATGAATGTTGATTCAATATACATTTGGCAGAGCTTTTAACCCCTAAGCATTTCGGAAATCGTGTATTGATCAAAAGCTAAAAAAGACCATCACATCTCGGTAGTTCCAAAAGATTTTGATTGATATATGATAGTCGGATTTTAGAGATGGAGAGCTTGGAAATGTGATTAGCGCGCTTCAACGGTTTCTCAGAATGCATTTGCACGATACACTATGTTTTGCAAAGAGATGATATACTAACACTTTTGTTACAGTGCTGGTCTCTTTTTGTTTTCCACGAACCTTTCGATTTCATAATATAAATCCATCATGACTATAACAGTAGCAAGGGGAGTGTTTTTGAAACAGTCTGTTTATACCAATTTGAATTGTGTTTAATATAATGGTATGCTATTGTATTTTTTAATTTTAAAAATTGTACGTTTCTCTATAAATACTTGTCACGACTTATGTGAGTACTCAAAACTTGCAAACTTTCTCCAACAAAGTTATATGAACGTGTTAATTGTAATTCCAACTGAGTAAATTTTGAATCGGAAGTACAGTTGATTCAAATATTGTATATTGCTGTTGATTGATCTTCCCTTAGTTCTTAATTCATGCTAGTTTGAAGTTATGACAAAAAAACAGAAGTCAAAAAGAATAGGAATGGTGTAATTAAAGTTAGTACATATGAGACGTCGTATACAAAAGAAGTTATTACCCTATTTTCAAATAGTGTGGTTAATTACATTACTTTTACTTATCTCTAGTTACAAAGAGGTCACGTGCATCACACTCTTTACATTTAGAAGGTTTTGTTGACAAAAATTATATTGCGCCTGGAGTTTCTCTTGAGCAAGAATACAAACCAACGCCTTCTTACCTTGAAGATTTATGACAACACAACAAGGCTTTCAAATGAATGGCGTTAAACAAAGCATGGCATGAAGAGGAGACATGCGGTGGTAGATAACTTTCTCTCTTGAGTGTGATAGCTTTGGATTGGGGAGTTTGCATGATCACTGGCGGATTTGCATGAGTATGGGGAGTGAACAACCGATGTACACATTTGATCGAGGAGATTGTGCTGAGCAATAAAGCCCTGAAGGGGGGTGCCCATACTGGATACGACAATGAAATAACACCACGTGTCTGGAGATACACACCACACAGACACAAATGAGGAAGGGGGAGGATGTCACACACCTCTACACTAGTTTACAAATGAACAAACGAGTATTCCCCCCTCCCCAAACTGTCAAATCAATAACACACGATAGCCTACAAGTACAGCCTAATATTCGTGTGTCACTCCTCACAATGTGTGTGATAAACTCCTTGTGTGGTATCTGGATACACTTGTCAACGTGTGTTACCACTACAACCAAAGGCAAACACATTCAATGTTGAGGAGGTGCAAAGTATACACACATACATGTTGAGTGCGGTCAGTCGGAGGCGGGCTTGGCTTGGCGATGTGTGTCGATATTTTCATTTCAATGTCGGGCCCACTCCCACATTCAAACGTTTTTCAGATGTGTTATACCACTAGACCGCCGCTTTTTTTTTTTTTTCACCGGAGTATAATGACCGGTGTGGTATGTTTTGGCAAGAAGAGCGGGAATGCAATAATCTTGAAGGTGGAGCCGCTGTGTTCATAAGTGAGCACTGCTAGATTTCAAAAACACTATAAATAGAGGACCATATTCCCCAAGAGCTTTCCTCAAACTCAATTATCATACCAATCCTCGTCCATCAATCTCAACATTATGCAATACTCCACTATCTTATCAATTGCTTTAGCTTTAGTTTCAACCGCTCAAGCCGGTTACGTCAAACCAAGACCAATCACTGAACCAGATTGCGAACCCACCACCACTACTACTCCATGTGAGCCAACCCCTACCCCATGTTGTCAAGATAGTGACATCACTTCATTCAGTGGTGAATTTGCTTTAGGTGTTAAGGAGTTGTGTGATGAAGATGATGTGATTTACTTGGTGTTTGAGTTGCCTGATGGTCAATTGGAACATAATGGAGTTACTGTTGATTGCGGATGCCACCCCACTACTACTACCACTACACCATGTGAGCCAACCACTACACCATGTGCGGAACCTGAGCCAATTGTTGACGATTGCAACGACGATAAGAAGAAGCGTTGGTACAAGCCAAAGCCAAAACCGGTCCCAACTCCAATTCCAACTCCAAATGGATTATCAGCATTATGCCACCCATACTGCTCGATTGAGGAACTTGTTGCCGATTGCACCACCGATTACTTTACTTTATGTGACTCCGTTTTGAAGGATGGCAAGTACAGAACCGGTGAAATTGTTGCCAACCATCAATTCCAATTCGATTCACCAGTGCAACCAGATGCCTTGTACAATAAGGGATGGTCGATTGAATACAAGGATGATTATTACTTGTTGGCATTGAATGATTGCACTACATTCTGGGAATGTCCAGTTGATGATTGTGGTCTTTGGAAATTGTACGATGCTTCGATTGATTCTAAATGTAAAGAGATTGAAATTGTCATCATTTTCAAAGATGAATCCTGTGATTAGATGAAAAAGAAGCAGTGTTGACTATAGAAGGATACAAGATGTGCATTTGAGTTTTGGGTTTTTATTGTTTCATTTCAGTTTTTTACGTTGGTTATTTGATCAGCTGCTATTTCTCTTTTGGGTTCTCACTTTGCTGGGCTTTAGGATCCAGCTGAGCTGGGTATTGGTTCTTGGGTTCAATTTCATTTCATTTCGGTAAGTTGATCTTTACTTTTGGGTCAAACTTTCAAAAAAAAAAAAAAGTTTTTGTTTATAAAACAAATCTATAGTCAAATTGAATATACAAAGTCGCATCTTTGAATTGAAACTGTAGTTTTGCTAATTTTGCAGTAAACACTGCAAGAGAGTGGTTCATCTCTAACCTGAGTTGTTGATGTATAAAAGTAGACAACTCAAGTGGCCATTGACAATGGGCAATATAAACGGCATTGAAGGTACTGAAGGTGGGCCTTTTACGATACAATACCCTTCTCGTCAGTGCAAGCTGTAAGTACATCAAAGGGGAGGAGAAAAGAGAGGATACAAGTTATGTGAATGTAATGAGTATCGATTATTATATTTAGCTTATGTAAACCTTGTCTAATTTGTTCAAATCCCGTTTGATATAACACATGTGTATATACAATGTGAGATCAATGAGTAGCAACAACATGCCTAGTGTGATGAGCAGTATTACTACTCCCGTAGATACCGTGGTTACGTGTTTTTCAATCTTGACTAATGTGGTTAATACTGACATTGTGAATTGTGTGGAAGTGTAGTCCCTTTATGGTTTATAGTGTGTATAGATGTATAGTGTGCTATGTTTCTAGAATTGAATGTGTATTTTTAAATCAGACCAGCTGTTTTAATTGTTGATGTGGTGCGTGGTGTGTATTGCGATGTGGTATGGTGTGGTATGGTGTGGTATGGTGTAGTGTAGTGTAGTGTAGTGTAGTGTAGTGTGTTGTGTTGTGTTGTGTTGTGTTGTTTTTGATGCTGGTGGTGTTGGTAGTAGTGGTAGAGATGTATAAAAGTGATGATTTCAATGGATATTTATAATCTTTTGCTCTTTTTCAAAAAAAGGAATGGTTTGTAATGGTTATCTATCAATGTCTGTATGTATATGTATATATATATATATATATCCCTTTCTCTCCTTATTCTTATTGCTTTTTCTTTTCTTTTATTTTTTTTTTTTTTCTACTTTTGTCTCTCTCTGTGTCTGTGTCTCTGTCTCTGTCTTTGTGGTGGTGATTACACAAGAAAAAATAATTTCAATACCAAAAGTTTCATATACACAGCAAACGTTTGGTTATAAAATTATAAATTTTTAACCAGCCGACATTATAATAATAGTAGTAATAGTAATAGTAATAGTAATAGTAATAGTAATAATAACACAACTTACGGTTACACTGTTTTGTCACTTTATTTCAAAAGTCAATCTCACCTGACATATCAGAAAGTAAACCCAAGTTAGTCTCCTTTGTTTTCTTTCTTGATGTCAGGTAGCTCTTTAGTATTATGCAGAACCTAAATGAGAGAGAGAAAGAATCACACGCGCATCTCCCCCTTTTTTTGTTCACGCACTTTATTCACTCATCCACAGCAACGCAACAATAAAAGGTATAAGAGACGTATTTCGGAAGATCTAGGATTGTAAAACATGACAATGATACATAGATAGATAGATAGATACATAGATGGATAGATACGTGGTGTATAATATATATATTTATGCACACAAAATGATGTCAATCAAAATAATCCACTTTGTATTGAATTTGCGTAATGAAGCATAAAAATGAAAATCATAAAGAAATAAACAACAATACAATACAATACAATACAAAGAAAGTATTTAAGGTGGGGCAAATAAGACAAAGGAGGAGGGGCACAACATTCACAATCTAAACTGGGGGTGTAAAACAAAAATAAATTTGTACTCTTTGTTGTGTTTGTATTGATGCTTGGATCCCAAGTAATTATACTTTTCTTAATAAAGTTTTGTTACTGTGTTGTTTGATTGTGGCAGTGACAAAATAATTACTTCTTTAGGAAATATAAGCCGCATTATCATTAAGAGAGATGAGTTTTGTTTTAAAAACCAAAAAAAAAAAAGGAAAAGAGAGAGAGAGAGAGAAAGAAAAATTTTATTCCTTTTCCACTACATTACTACATCAATAAACTACAGTATGCTCTACCTTTACCAGATGCTACTGATACGAAATAGTATGTTATAACAAACTAACATAAATCATCAATGATCTGTCTCATAAGAATCCATCCTTTTGCATGATGATTTAAATCAACTTATACTTATCTACATTATTTGAACAAAACAGAATGTAAACAATTGATTCTTAACTGATTATTTACACCATAAAATAAAAAGGATAGGATTCTGGGACACCCTTACACTTGGCGTTATGAACCTTGGTACTAACTGTTTGAAATAGAAGGATAAAAGTACAGAAGTGTAAACGGGGGCTATGTCGATGCGCCTCTCGTTGTATATGCAAACGTTTTCTCTTACCAAGTCTAACTCGGTGTATCTGGCTCCTCGGGTATCCTTTGGAGATTTCCGTGTTAACATACAGTTTGTAAACTCTCAAACTGTGTCAATAACAAATTAGCAATTGTGGCTCGTTGATTGTTTTTGTTCTTGTATGATAAGAAGAAAAGCAATCGTTTGAAGTTACTCCTATAAGGATGTAGTTGTAAGCCTCCTTTAACTCACTGCCTTGTTAAGCAAAAGGACCAAAGTTGCATCCCCGAATGACGTCTTCCTCAGCAGACTTCCATTGGCCCTACGTCCGAGGTCGAGAAGAAGCAAGTTCAAAGGTTTTAACGAATGCTTAAAATTTGTCTTTATTTCACTCCCTTTCCTTTCATCCATACTAACCAAAAAGAAGAATTTTGGCCTTTCTTTTTGTTTAACATGCAGTGCATATACGTCAGACATTGATTTCATGTTCGGTGGAACCTTGTTGTCTCATATTACTCTCATAGTACATAGAGTGTACGTATGTCTTAAAATGCCAGTTACAATCTGGAATTGCATCTGTATTGGGATTTCCTCCAGGTATGTGAACAATGTGGTTATGAGTGTTTTTCGTAAAGATTGTTTTGAGACACTCGTTTTGTATAAGGAGTACTTGGGCATCTTTCTTGGTACAAAAAGACAATTAACTATGGAGATCCTTTTACGAACTTATTTTTTTGTAAAAAAGCGGTACAAAAACCACAAAACACCATGCCGAGGAATGAAAACAATATTTCTTGTAAAAATAGCTGGAATATCGGATGTTTTTGAGCAAAAATGATAGAAAAGCGCAAGGAGAAACACGTGCTCCTATAGCCCGAAACAAAAAGAATACACATATCAATATTCTTTATTCTATCCGAGGAATTACTTGAATTTTCAATCATAGCTGCCGCCACAATTATCGTCGTCATCGGTGGTGCGAGATACTACATTAAAATAAGCCTTGCATCTTCGTGACGCCTAGATTGAAAATTGCAAACTTCAAGTGTCTCCTGCCAATTAATATACGACAGTATTGCCGAATTAGCACGCATTCAGCATCAATTCGGCTTATTCAAGACCTGATTAAAGCTTTTTTTTTTTTTTCTCTGATTTTACACCCCCCGTTTGAAACCTTCATTGCTCGTATTACACAAAAAAGCTACAAGGGTTTGTTTTTTGTACTTTTCCTTTGATTTTTGTTTCAGAGAAAAGGGATAGTTTTCAAAAGAAGAAGACAATCGTATCTCTAAGACCATCCTTGAACCAAAACTGTATTAAGTAGTCTCCAATACCATGATTTCACTACAAAAGGGAAATTTGAGAAGTTGCTCAAGAGTTCAAAATGAAAAAGAGCCATCTCCTTTACTTCTCTTTTAGAAGTCTAGACTTTCGGAGTTTGAATTATGCCCCTTTTAACCTTGTTTTCGCTTGGATGAAAACGTATGAAAGTTGCCTCATGCCCCACGAAGCAAGCCCCACTTCGAGTATCCCGCCTTAGCCTAAACAACAATCCATTTCTTTGTTTTTGTTTTTGTTTGCGTTCATGTTTGTTCCGAATTAGGAAACACAAACGTTTGTAAATTTGACTTGGCTAGTAGGCAATTATTATTTTTTTTTTTTTTCACTATTCTGTAGGTCTAGATTTCCGAGAGCATTACAACATGCTGCAGTATACCGTCGTTAAAGATCATATAGTACTGCTACTAACTTAAGGATAGTATATACTTAAGTGGAATGCATTCATACACGGCAAGTTGAGATAGCAGATTGTAGCTTTCATTAGTGTTGTGTTCTCATTCCGATTACTACACGACCACAACAGATAATTGAAGATCGCACTATTACTTTCAATGATGCTAATTTTGATTTGTGTTGAGATGAGAATATAACGCCAAAGTTCTTTCATTGGTGAATTGCTGTTAGCTCTGGAATTGTTCGGGCTTTTGCAACAACTATCAAATCTAGTCAGTTCTGTCAAAAGTTGGTGTTTCACGCCTTTAAAACAAAGTGGTGCGGCTCATGGCAAAAAAAAGAATTTAAATTTAGGTAGGTCGCAAAAGCGCATATTTTCTTGCAGCCCAAATATTTTAAATCTACACAAATTTGTTTACCAATCGTTAAAGTTTGGGTAATCACGCACACAAGCATACGTATGAAATAAAGTCGTCCCTGATACTGGTCTATATCACTTCAGTGCTGGTTAAAGTGTTGACGTGCAAGCAGCAATTCAGCACCTGCTCTTCGTGACACAAAAGAACATTCGATAAATTATGCGCATAAACGACCATTGGAAGCCGGAGAAGAGTTTTTTTATAAAAATGTTCATCAAGGAGAATCAGATATAAAAGCAACTATGAAGCAAGCGCTCACTCTCTTAACACACTGATTCCAATATCGTTCCCACCATGTCCAAAAATAGCATAGTAGAAGACATTGACGACGACAAAATAGCAAAGACACAAACCAATGCTGTCAATGGCTTGACAAAAATTACTTCATCAACTGCCACATCAACGTTATCTACCCCTAACACGCAACATGACTCAATCTTCCACTATCTCAACATACTATCAAAGAAATTAGATTCGTTAGGGGTCGAAACACGAGGACTAGAACGCGTTTTGCCTTATGAAAGATCTTGCAACAAAACAGCTCAATTTATAAGTGTACTAGGACTATGGTTTTCAGCATGTGGAGGCCTCACATCAATGTCGTCCTTTTTTCTAGGGCCATTGACATTCGAACTTGGATTGCGCAACACATTAATTGCAGGAATTATTGGACAAGGTCTTGGTTGTGTATTGGCGGCGTATTGTTCAATGATGGGACCAAGATCAGGATGTCGACAAATTGTTAGTGCTCGGTTTCTTTTTGGGTGGTGGTTTGTGAAACTAGTGGCATTAGTTTGTATTATTGGTGTGTTGGGATGGTCAGTTGTTAACTGTGTTGTTGGTGGACAAATCTTGGCTAGTATAAGTGATGATAAAGTTCCATTATGGGCGGGGATCGTTATTATTGCTGGGGTTACGCTTCTTGTTGCCGTTGGCGGGATTAAACAGTTGTTGAGAGTGGAAACATTTCTCAGCGTTCCTGTCAATCTTTCATTTTTGTTGTTGTATATTGTTGCTTCACAGAAGTTCCAGCACTTGACTTTAGGAGATGCTATAGTGGATTCAGCAACCATCAAAGGTAACTGGTTGAGTTTTTTCTCCCTATGTTATTCAATAACGTCAACTTGGGGTGGAATCGCATCCGATTACTACATCTTATTTCCAGAGTCTACTCCCGATTACCAAGTGTTTACAGTCACATTCTTGGGAACATTTTTGCCGACAACTTTTGTTGGTATTATTGGTTTACTTATTGGTAATGTTGCTCTTGGATACAAGCCATGGGGTGACGCATATGCGAAATGGGGCATGGGCGGATTATTAAATGAAGCTTTCAAACCATGGGGTGGTGGTGGCAAGTTTTTACTTGTAATTATGTTTCTTTCTTTGATTTCAAACAATATTCTTAATACATACTCGGCAGCATTTGATATACAGATGGCTGGTGGTTGGTTAGCAAAAATTCCGCGGTGGTTTTGGGCAATCGTGGTAACTGCAATTTACTTAGTGGCTGCATTGGTTGGAAGAAATGAGTTTTCAACAATCTTGGGTAATTTCTTACCCATGATTGGGTACTGGATTTCTATGTATTTCATATTATTGTTGGAAGAGAATACCATTTTTAGGACAAACAGATTCCACCACTTATATGAATTGGAATTTGCCGAGGATGGATCGTATGATGCACCATCATCGGTGGAGGACAGCTCTAATGAACCCCTCAACATGAAACAGTCTACTTCTCATCATTACAATTTCAAAATATGGAACGACTATGATAAGCTAACTCACGGATGGGCAGCTGCTGCATCGTTTGTAATTGGCGCTACTGGTGCTGCTGTTGGCATGTCGCAAACTTATTGGGTTGGTCCGGTTGCGCGTAGAATTGGTGGTGAGTATGGTGGTGATATTGCCATGTGGTTGTGTATGGGATTTAGCGGCATTGTTTACCCAGGGTTACGGTATGCTGAGTTGAAATATTGCAAGAGGTAACAATGCGTCATTTCTTGTATTGGGGGTAATAGATTACTTAAAGTATATTGACGGTTTCATGAATGAACTACAAATAGACCATTTTTCTTCAACTTTATTGTACTTTTGCCCGAAATTTGCAACCATTTTTCCCATTCTGGCAACGCTCACTCAAATCAGTGGGAACAGAAGTAATGAGAGTCTTCTATACAGCTGATTATCAAACAGTAAACGCCGAAATGGATTAAGCGCCTCAATTGGTATGCAGGGAACCTAGGTTGGTCTTGATTTGTAGAGAGTTATTTTATCAACAGACACGACCGCAATTCTCATTTTCTTCTTCTTTTCCATTGAAGATCTTAGCCAAGCTCTTCATCATTAAAGCTAGACAAATCCCCTACCTCTTCCACACCCAAACGATGATATTCCCCAGAACCTATACAGGACTATTCCGCAATATATCCATACGACACAACTCCACCACGGCTCAATCATACATTCGCCCCAAACCAAAGCTATATTCACTTTTGAAAACACCAACAACAAAATCATTAATACTTTCACTTATATGTACATCAGTCATGATTGATTTACTCAAGATCCGTCGTGATTTAGACTCGTTGCAGCATTCATATACGATGAAGTTTGCTTTGTTGGGTGAAATCATTACTAAGCTAACACGTGGTGATTTGATTGATTTGGACAAAGAATTGAAATTGGCCAATGCCTTCACCAGCGAGACGAAATATGGATCGGTCCACGATGTTGAATTGGATCAGGAGTTGGAAGAGTTTTTGAAATTAGTTGAACTGGATGATGGTGGAAAGCAAGCAGAGCAAGGTGGTGACAGCGTAGGTACATATTTATAGATCGAAAACACTTTAATTAATACACACTGAAAATAATTTACAGACTGACCTCCTCTTAGATGACGGCAATCTTTTTGATGGTTCTTCTATGATTATCACCAGTTTCAATAATCTTTCCCTCTTGTTGCAACCTCCTTAGTCCATCATTGATGTCCAGATTCTCAATCCTAAATGAGCTTCTTTCATTAAGCTTCATGGTTAAATCATTAAACCTAATCAAATTGTTATTCTCATCAAGAATTTTCAAAATTTCATTGACCAAATCCTCCCTAATACGTCTTTGTTGAGAAGTAGTACCAGTTTGAACCATATCCATATCAATCCTACCAGTAACTGGATCGGTTGCGTAATCTTTAATTGCCGATTTGATCAACCTAACAGCCTCTTTGACATCAATCAACTGGACTCTATCGGAGAATCTCATCTTGGCATGTGCTTCACTTAATCTAATCATTGATTCCAATTGTCTGGTAGTTGCCGTGATTCTCTTTTCTGATAATCGAGCATCTTCACCTAGTTTCCTCATCTCAACATATGCTCGAACCAACTCATTTTTGGCCTCTTCAGTAATTGTCGGGTTGAAATTCTCCTTGGCATATTGGATATACAATGCCAATTGCTCCACTGGCAACACGTAATTGTTGGTAACAGTATCTGGGGCATCTTCCAAATACATTTGCGTTAAATGTCTAGCCAATTGTCTATCAAGTCTTTCATCAACTTTGTCCAAGATCAAATAAACCAAATCAAAACGTGACAACAATGGTGGTGGCAAGTCTATATTTGCGGTGACAGGTAAGTTTGGATCATAACGAGAATTTATTGGGTTTGCCGATGCCAATATCGAGGTTCTTGCATTCAATGTGGTGATAATCCCAGCTTTAGCAATGGAAATCGTTTGTTGTTCCATAACTTCATGCAAAACTGATCTCGTGGAGTCACTCATTTTGTCAAACTCATCAATACAACAAACACCACCATCAGACAATACCAAAGCACCACTCTCCAAAACCAATTGTTTAGTGTCAACATCTCTTGTGATGTACGCCGTCAAACCAACTGCCGATGACCCTTTACCGGAAGTGTAAACACCTCTTGGAGCAATCTTGTGAACGTATTGCAAAATCTGTGATTTAGAAGTTGAAGGATCACCACAAAGTAAAATGTTGACATCACCTCTATATCTACCACCCTTTTTAAAGGTCTTGTTGGTGCCTCCAAATAATTGCAAAAGAATACCCTTTTTCACATCATCCATTTCATAAATTGATGGAGCCAATGACCTTGCCAATACTTCATACAAATCATCTCTTTGTGAAATCTCCTTCAATTGAGCTTCCTCTTCAGGAGTAATTTTCCTTGTATCCTCAACATCTTGATCCTTCTCTGCCAATTCATTTTCCAAGGTAGTGATATCTGCACCAAGACGCTTCTTGTCAATCTTTTTAATATGAACAATATCCAAATATGTCTTGTACAAACTCTTTAATGCACGTTGCCTTGAATTGGCCCTAACGGGCAATGACCGGAAAATTCCACAAACTTCAATACGATCACCAGCACGACAAGTGTCAACTAATTCATCGTAAACACACAAATTGATGGAGTGAGGAGTTTGTCCGTCAGGAACCAAGTCAGGGGTTTCTTGCAATCTAACAACCTGTTTATCAGCAAATGAAGAACGATTATGGATCAAAACCATTGAATTTGATTGGCCACAAACTTCTCTCGGACACTTTGTAGGTTCAGAGATGACACCACGATCAATTTCGACTCCAACAGTGTGACCACACATATTACATTTGAAAAACGCAACCTTCATATCAGGAATGATAGGAGTCGAACGTAAAGTAAGACCCTTGACACTAACCAATTTATCAATATCATTGGGATTCAACTCTCTCATACCCTTTTCTACCAAGTTGATGTTGTATGGACGAATGGTGTACACTTTAGTCTCAACTTCATCAAGTTTTGCAGGAATGTCATCTTCTTCACTGTCTTGAATTATCTGAATCAAGCAATCCTTGATTGTGTGATCCATGATTGGGATAATTTCTTGCGGATAATTGATCAATTGATGGTACAATTTCCTAGTATGAGGATAGCACAACAAGTTCTTTGCATCCAAGTTAAGATTGTTCAAACCCAACTCTCTAATCGTATTCAACTTGCTAACATAGTACAACTCATGATCTTCCGGTTCAACTTCCTGCTGATCGGCTTCTTTTCTGTACCTGTACTTGAAGCTCAACAAAAATTCCCTAAAGATTTGAGAACATTCTTGAATAGATACATTGGTT
Source organism: Lodderomyces parapsilosis (assembly GCF_000182765.1). Taxonomy (NCBI): domain Eukaryota; kingdom Fungi; phylum Ascomycota; class Pichiomycetes; order Serinales; family Debaryomycetaceae; genus Lodderomyces; species Lodderomyces parapsilosis. The sequence goes on along the minus strand of NW_023503281.1, from coordinate 345,563 downwards.
CCCCAAATGACTCTTGTTGGTTCGTCAGGTTCAACAAGATCAGAGTTGAACGCAGACGAAGTAGATCTCAATGTAGAGCCCTGCCTGTTACCGCGCGATTGAGTAAAAGTTCTTCTCAGTGGCGATGAAGCACCATCGTTAATGTCACTTCTTTGGTGTATTCTCATGATTCTATCAACATCATGAACCCTGCTAGCTCTTTGAGAGCTAAAGTTTCCAATCTCAGACGTGTGATGCACCGATGAAGTGTAGTGTAAAGGTGATGACATATCATTTCCTCTATTCTGTGAATTGGCTATATCTGAACCAGGATTTGATGAATTGAAAAATAATGGTGACGAAGGAACAACCGATTGTTGTTGACTTTGAGATATGGATTCCGAATTACGATCAAGCGAATCACCCATGAAGGTGTTAGCATTGTTGCTGTTGCTATGTGGTGGTGACGAAGACATTGCTTGTTTAGAGGAAAGCTCTGTTGAAGAAGAAAGAAAGATACTTAGGTATTGATTTTTGGTGATTAAAAAAGAGCTCTCTTTACACAAAAAAAAATTCATACGCGTCGCATTATATATCATTTCCTAATTGGGAATAATTATTATTACTCGCTATCTTTAATACCACCTTCACCAATAACATATACACACTCGCTCTCAGGCATGTTTGGACTATCCAACAACTTTCCAACCCTTTCATCACCACGACCTTTTCTCAATAAGATTCTGGTAGCTGATGCATGAGCAAGAACATGACCTCCGACCGGTTTTCTTCCATCAGCAGCAGCAAACAAAGAACTAGCACCAGGGTCACTCTGAACCTGATTTGTTAAAAAGACGGCAACATTATAGTCTTCAGCAACCCTTGTCAAGTAAGCCAAATGTTGATTCAATTTTTGTTGTTTCTCATTCAACTCTCCTCGACCAGAATAGTCAACTCGAAAACAAGCCAAAATGGAGTCAATAACTAACAACCTGTAAGATCCAGTTGCCAATTCAGAGCCTAATTGTTCCACCAATTCAATTTGATGCTCACTGTTTAAAGCTCTGGCGTATGATATATTTTCAAGACAAACCATTGGATCAACATCGAATCTCTCAGCAATAGCCTTGATTCTCTCTGGACGGAAAGTACCCTCAGTATCAATGAATGCAACTTTCCCCTCAGCACCACCGAGGCTTTTAGTTAACTGCGCCGCAACACACAACGTATGGCATAATTGAGTTTTACCGCATCTGTACTCTCCAAAAACTTCAGTGATGCTCATAGAGGTTACACCACCTCCCAACATCTCGTCAAATTGACTAGAGCCAGTAGTTATCTTGAATACGTTTTCACGAAGCTCAGCAACAACACTTGCAGAAACAAAACCTGTGGTCTGCGACACATGTTAGTATAGAGATCAAATGTGGTGAGATTGCGACACTTACCTGAATCTTCCCAGCAGCTTCTTTTATCTTTTCAACTTTGACCTCGCTCAACCCCTTGATCTTGGCAAGGTTTCTTCTTGTGGTTGATAAAACAGACTACGTATAGGTTAGCCAAACTTCGCAACAAAAACTCCAATCACAACAACTTACGGCAATAGAGCAAATCCCTGCTAATCTCAACTTGGAGATATCACCTGCATTGATTCCTTGATCCTGGAGGAGGTCAATCGATTGTACTTGTTCAGTAAAACTCATGGCGATGTGGCTAAAGGGAGTGTGTGCGTGTGTGTGTGTGTGTGTGTGTGTGTGTGTGTGTCTGATGTATGTTTTGCAACCAAAAAAGAAAAAAGATGAACTAAAGATCTTGAAATGAGGCACAAAAAATTGCAACGGGGATCTATAAACCAGCTACACACAAACAATCATATACAAAGATTTCACCCTAATCATTTCAAAAGTCTATGTTCTTGACAGTCTTTCCTCCCTCTGGTGTTTCATTTTCTTTTGAATCGTCTTCCACAGGGATACCCCATTCTTCAATCTCAAACTTTTTCCTTCCATTTTTGAAAGCAAACTCACCATCGTGGATCATCATCAAACCTCTCTCTGATAGTATAGGAAGCTTAATGATGTTTACCAAACCTTGTTGTATTTTTGATGGCTCATTTTTGTATGCTTTTTCAATCAATTGACTCATCTCTTGATTAAATGGTTGAAGATGAATGGCTGAGTCAAACAAGATTTCCAAAATTGCTGTCAAACTTGAATCCCTTGGGTACAAGTCAAGAGGTAGTGAGCAAATGAGTACCAAATTATTTTCAAATTGGCGAAGCAAAGACCGGAGTGAGTGCACGAATGGAAAAACAAAAGTGGATGTAATGTGTGAAGGTGCATATATGGATGGATTTAAGAACCCAGGGATGACAAGTCTAATCACTTTTGATGGGTTGGTCTTGAGCTGCAACTTTACAATACTCGTAAGCTGGCTCATTATACTAGCAACAGTGTTTGACAAAGGAATATAACTGATATCTTGAGGATTGGGACCTGGTTGCAACTTTTGCGTGATATCGAATTGGTTATTATAATATTCATAAGCTCCACGTACTTCATTCTCCTTATCATCATCTTTCTTATTCAAACCATACCTCCACGCAATCTTCATCTTCAGTTCATTCCGCACAGCGTTGGTCCCATGAGCAATGTTTGTCACACTGACTTTTGCCTCATTTTCAGCAATCTTGGCCTTCTTTTGTTCCTTGGAAGAGCCTTTATAAAGACCTGGTAAATCGTTTGACCAAAGTGGACTCATTCCAAGGACAATAACATGTGAGTTCAATTGATTAGGTGCAATTCTGTTGTGTATGACACCCTGCGAGGCAAATGCTCGTAGTAACACCGAAGCGAAATCAGTAGTTCCTGATTCTTCAACAAGCAATGAATGCCCCAATGGTAAACCCTGATGTAGTAAAATTTTATCCAAATCGGAACTTCCAGTTGATATAGTTGGTTGGGAGGTAATCAATGAAGGTCTGAATGCAGGATTGTCTAATATGGACGTATCCGGAGTTGTTGTTGTCGCAGCAGCTTGCTTTGAAATTGGACCTCTTCTTGGAATCGATGATGATGTTGAAGCAGGGACACCTCTAATTGGAACACTGCCCTGTCTTAAAGATGTAGCACCTTGAGGTCCTCTCTGTGGGGTGGCACCACCTCCCAATACCTCTCCTCTTTTCCTAAATGACATTGATGATAAACTCTAGGCGTAATTGATGATGATGACCTTTGATAAAAAAGTGTAAGGCGAAAAAATACAAAAAAAATGATACCAAATCGATCACACTTTACAATCCATTATCAACCATGGGAGCTGCCATATCCTTACCGCTAATGCCTATATCCTCGCTTGCATCTTGTTTTGGTGCAGCGGCGTGCTCTGCATTCTGCACATCGATAGGTGGCACTTTCAAGTCGTCAATCATGACAAGAATAACATATGCAATACTATTGTTGGTGAATTCGTTAATATCGTGGATTGCGTTGTCACCCTTCATCATTCGGAAACTAGAAAAGGCTACTTTTGGGTTTATTAACATTAGTTGTGGCCCTGATGGAAGTCAATGTATCAGCTTCACATCGGTGCACAGAATCAATTTTGCCTTGGGATTGTTGCATTTGATTTTAGCGGCGTTGTTAGTGAATGTGAAATCAACCGCGAACCCGAGGGCAGTAATTCAAAACGGATGTTGGAAAATGAAGATTTTTGCCTGGATGGCATTCATTTTCATCAATTTCGTAATGATTCCTGATAGTTTTTTTGTCTTTTATGGAAACCATATTGCAATCGTCTTTTCAACAATCTTCTTGGGTATCGGATTGATTCTTTTGGTTGACTTTGCCCACGCATGGGCTGAAAAATGTTTAGAAAAGATTGAAATGGAAGAGTTGACAGGTGAGGGCGATGCTGGATTTTGGAAGAAGTTGTTGGTTGGTGGTACTTTGACAATGTACATTGGTAGTATCATTTTGACTGTCGTTATGTATTGGTTTTTTGCAGGCAAAGGATGTTCAATGAATAAAACGGCAATCAGTTTGAATTTGGTTTTCGCTACGATTATATCGGCATTGTCTATACACAATACAGTACAGGAATACAACCCACACGCTGGTTTGGCACAGTCGTCAATGGTTGTGTTTTATTGTACATACTTGGTCATGAGTGCAGTTGCCTCTGAACCCGATGACAAATATTGCAACCCATTGGTTAGATCAAAGGGAACAAGGACGGCAAGTGTTGTGTTGGGTGCATTCTTTACATTTATAGCCGTTGCATACACCACAACAAGAGCAGCAGCAAATTCTGCATTCAGCTCAGAATCAGCTGAAGATTTTGTGACCCCAGGCACCACAACGACTCAACCGGGAGCTAGAAGTGAAATGAGATACCAAGCTCTTAAACAAGCAGTAGACGAAGGATCGCTCCCTGAGAGTGCATTGAACCAAGTGGACTTGTATGAAGATGAAGAAGTGAACGACGAGGAAAGATCAACTGTAAAGTACAATTACTCGTTGTTCCACATCATTTTCTTTTTGGCTACTCAATATGTGGCTACATTATTGACAATCAACGTCAAGCAAGATGACTATGGTGATTTTGTCCCCGTAGGAAGAACCTATTTTGCAAGTTGGGTCAAAATTGTTAGCTCGTGGGTGTGTTTTATTTTGTACGGTTGGAGTTTGGTTGCCCCTGTCATTTGGCCAGATAGATTTGGTGTACAGTTGTAGAAAGGATAGACTTTATGCAAAGAGATTTATAGTGTAATACATTACCCAATGCGGAAGTCAACCCGTTTCAAATCTAATTGGTTAACAAAAAAAAATTCTCTTGGGAAGAAGAGAGGAGGAGAAAAGAAAAAACTTCCATGAAAAAATCAAATCACTGAAGAACAAAAAGCAGTCCCACCTATTCAAACAATGTCATCAATAATATCTAAAGCCACTGGATTGGTTAGCTCTGTAGTCACCAAATCATCAGAATTCGTCAACTGTGCAGTATACTGGTCAAAAGTCGGTGCTGAATTATCAAAAACCGTTTACAAAAAGGAAGGTTTGGCCCCACCATCAATCAAACAATTTGAAACTGTTTACCAAAATGCATTTAAATGGTTGAAAACTCCATCTGAACAACAAAAGCTTATCGAGCAAGCTAAATCATACAAGCCAAATGCTCAAGATGCTGTTAAATTCGGTGTTTACGGTATTCAATTGGCTGGGTTCTTTGCCGTAGGAGAAATTATTGGAAGAAGACAATTTTTTGGTTACCCAACCAACAAAGGTGATGCTCATCATTAATAGATTGGATAAACTGTGTATTATAAACAATTGAGTATAGGGAGAGAAAGAGAGAGAGAGAGAGACACACATAGTCTAATTTAGTTACCTTCTGCCTGTTTTCTTTTCTTTGAAGCGGCAATCATTTCTTGTTTTTGCTTTCTCTTTTGTTTGATAATCTTTGGAACCGTGCTAATCTTCTTTCGTTTAACCTCATTGGTTTTGATGTTTTTCTTTTCCTTTTTGCTAAGTTTCCCCATATTTTCCATCCATTCACTAAACCCGGACTCGCATCCTGATTGTTTCATGACGTTGATTATTGGTTTCACTGCTTTGTCATCCTCCTTTGTGAAAAATGTCACTGCTCTACCTGCTCTTCCACCTCTTCCTGTTCTACCTATCCTGTGGACATATGCTTGTGCACTTTGTGGAACATCGTAGTTGATGACCAAATTAACACCCTTGAAATCAACACCTCTGGCGAGCACATCAGTTGTTATAAGAACCCAAATGTCTCCATTCTTGAATCTCTTGATCACCTCGTCTCTTTGTTTCGGTGTCCTTTCTGCATGGATCACATCCACATTCAACTTGTCATAAACCAACTCATGAAACAACGCTTTGGCTCTGGTAATGGACTGCAAAAATATTATAATCGGTGGCTTAAACTCACCATTTTGAACCATTTGCCTGATTGCCAACAACTTACCTTCCTCGTTACCAGTAAATACCAATTTTTGGTCAATTGTAGTACTGGCAGCTTCCTTGTGTCCAATGATTACCCTAATTGGGTCCTTCATGATCGAATGGGCCATTTCCTCTACCCCAGATGGAATGGTTGCAGAAAACATTGATTTTCGTATCTTTGGGTTTGTCAAATGGTTTAAGATCTCATCGGTTTGTTCGGCAAATCCATGATCAAATAGTTTGTCTGCTTCATCAATAACCAATTGCTCTACTTTAGACAAATCAATCTTTTCGTTTTTCACAATGTCTATCAAACGTAATGGAGTGGACACAATGATGTCATATTTAGATGCCTTGACGATATCGTTATTAAGTTTACTTGCTAATTGTTTTGATAGTATACCAATCGTAAGTTTCTTTCCCCTAACTAAAGTCTCCAACTCCTGGAAAATCTGCACGGCCAACTCATTTGTTGGAGATATAATCAACCCTCTGATTCCATAGTTTTTATCAACATGATTTATAATAAGCTGTTGTATCAATGGAATTAAAAATGCCAATGTTTTACCTGAACCTGTGGGGGCACACGCAATCAAATCTCTATTGGACAAAGTAATTGGTATTGATTCACATTGAATGGCCGTGGGTTCAATAAAGTCATTATCAATAAGATTCGATAAAAGCTTCTTGTCAATTTTGAATCTTCCAATCATGTCTTCGAACGAACCAATAGGAGTAGGAATGTCATCACCCGTGACTTTGGATCTATGTAGGTTTCTAAACTTTTTGGCATCTTCTGCATCTTTCAACACTAGTGGAGGGGCTTCATCATCATCTTTTTCTTGCTTAGTGAATACAGGCTCTGTTGCCTCCTTTTCTGGTACTTGTTTTGTATGTTTTCTTGTGTGAAAGAAATCGGTCTCCTTTTCAACTTGGTTCAAGATCGACTCTTCTTTATGTTTTCGCGTTTGGTTTTGCTTAGCTGATGGAAGCGCATAATCAGTAGTTACATCTGTTGATTTCTTTAAAGATGCTCCTCTGCTTAGAATTCTAAAGATGTCCATATTTGTCGAAAACTTGTCAGTGATGTAGTTAAGATGATCATCGCACCAAACTTTCATCTTTTTAATTTTTGTCCCTGTACCCTTTGCGCTACCTGAAACTCTTTTAGAATGGATTTGTTTCTCACCAGATTTGTTACGAAAGAGAGCAAAAGAAAAAAAATTTTCTATTCCAAAACGGTTGATATTTCATCGACTACGAAGGAGTTCCTACAAGATAAGAGCACACCGTTCATAACATTCCATCAATATGAGTATACGACAAGCTACTCAATATACGCCCCGAAGTATAGGCTTTTGTCATCGTTCCACAAGCATATCCTTCAATAGATCAATTTACTTGCATAAAGGACCAAGAGTTGAAGGATTGAAAAGAGACCCTAAAGAAGTGTTTTTGAATCACAATGGTATAGAATACGAACTCAACCAGAATAATATTCAGCACATTAAATCATATCTTGGAGATAAATTTCCAATACCCGACGAAATAGCGTTACAAATAATCACTCATAAATCATTTGGCAATGGTATCAAACCATACAATGAAAAACTCGCAGCAATGGGATCAAAGCTATTATCCTTGTTTGCTGCTAAACATGTTGTCAACAAATCAACTGCGACAGACGCAAAGCTTGCAATTAACGGCAAAAACTTGTCAATATTGGGATCACCAAATGCAAAAGAGCTTCCCGGAAGAATATCAACTGGCTACTTTGCCAAACTTAACGGATTGAATGATGTAATGTTTTGGAAATCTAGGAATCCAACATTGAGTTTTGAATCTAGTGGTGAGTTGAAAGTTAGTTCACAATTACTATATAGTTTGATTGGGGCTGTCAACATCTATCACGGCAAAGCTAAAGCAGAAGAATTTATCAGTGATAACATCATCAAGGGGTTAGAGCAGGTTACTGATGATCTTGTACATAGAAAATAAGGAACGAAGAATGATTAGATGATCGGTTCGCATTGCATAATACTTCATGTAGAAGAAGTCCCTTAATTTATGAAGAGTTCTTCAACAGCCTACAATACAATCTTCTTTTCGAAATCGATTTTATTTATACAAAAACAGCTAAATAGAAAACTAACTTATGATTTGTATTGAGACTTGGCAGCTTCGTAACCCTTGTTGAACTCATTGTGAGCCTCCTTTTGCAAGTGTTCTGGCAATTGAGCAATCTTTGAATCCAAAGAATCGTTACCAGTCTTGAAAGCGTGGGAACCAGCACCAGAGTGACCAGTTGACGAGCCTGAACCGTATCCACCAGAGGTACCGGCACCTGAACCAGTAGTTGATGATCCATAAGCACCGGAGCCAGAGCCAGTGTTGGAAGAACCGTAAGCACCAGATCCGGATCCGGTGTTGGAAGAACCGTAAGCGCCGGATCCGGTGTTGGAAGAACCGTAAGCGCCGGATCCGGTGTTGGAAGAACCGTAAGCACCAGAGCCAGTGTGGGATGATCCATGACCAGATTGTGATGAAGTGTTTCCACGACTGTCGTAAGCACCAGCAGCACCTCCTTCAGTGGTTGATGGGGCGTGTTTGCTTGCATCTTGGTGACCAGAATGATGCTTGGACGATGACGAAGTGTTGCCGTATTCGTTACCATATCCATGAGAAGGAGCATTTTGGTTACCATAAGCACCACTTGAGGCTGGTTCACTACCATAGGTGGCTGATCCATACTCACTGTTTGGATCTAATTTGGAGCTGTGAGTACCGTGGGAACCTTGGTTTGAGGATCCGTAGGCAGCAGCACCAGCAGCACCAGTTGCGGCGGTACCAGCAGTACCAGCACCATGATGACCAGATGAGCCATGGTGGCCAGATGAGGTGTTGTCATAACCAGATTGTGATCCGTAAGCGTTTGAGGTGGTTGATCCGGATTGATTTCCATAACCAGATGAAGTGGTACCAGATTGATTGTTACCGTATCCCGATGAAGTGGTACCAGATTGGTTGTTACCGTATCCCGATGAAGTGGTACCAGATTGGTTGTTACCGTATCCAGACGAAGTGGTACCAGAGTGGTTACCAGAAGTTGATGAACCAGCACCGTAACCTCCTGCAGCTCCAGCACCAGCACCCGCAGCGCCAGCACCAGCAGCAGTACCAGCACCTGAACCAGTACCAGAACCAGACTTCTTTGAGTTGTATTCCTTGTACTTTTCTTGAGCTAAGTCGGTACCAGTTTGGCCATCTTTACCACCACCGTATTTACCAGCTTGTTCGTTGTAGTTGTCAACGTCGTCTTTTTTAATTCCTTTCAATTTGTCAGTTAAACCCATTTTGTATTTCTAGATGTAATATGAATTAATTATTAGTTAATAATTGGTGAAGGAAAAGAAGAAGGCAATTGAGTTTCCCGACTTGGATGAGGGAATTGATGCATTATTTATACCATTGAGCAAAAGTATTTACATAAACTGTGGTGGAATTTCACTGCCACGTTTTTCGTTTGAATAAAAATGTTTTTTGGTTGCTATAATTTTTTTTTGTACTTTTGCTTGCTGTATACATTGTTTATACCACCACCCCCTTTATTGTTCTATTTCTGTTATTTGCTTTAGAGAATGACAATTTGTGATTTTAGTACACAGTACACACACACACACACAGTATACACACACATACACCCCTCCAATGTAGCTGCTGCACATTGTGTTAATATATTCCTTCTCTATTCAGTTGTTGTTTGCTATTGGAATTGGATGCAAATCTCTTTCTCAATATCTTTGAAAGACCGAACATGGAAATGAATAAATCAAACACATACACACACAACTACACACTCACTCAATCAATAGCAATCACTACAGAACAAGTTCTTAAGAAGCAGCTCAATTGAGTGAGACAGTCAGATAATCATGTTTGTTTGGTTCAATTGGTCTCGGTAATGTGTCTCAATCTCTCGAGAAGCGAGTCTATTTTTAAACCTCCATGGGAGATCAATTGGAAATGTAATCTCAACGTTTTGGTTATGATGTGAAAAGTGTGGTGTTAAAATTCGAGTTTGCTATTCGAGCGGAATTTCAAGTTCTTCACACACTTTCTCCTCCTCTTCCTCCTCCTCCTCCTCCTCCACTTCACACAATTTTATTGTCATACCGAATTTAAAGTGACACAAAAACCAAACCACTTTGGTTTAAAGCCCGAGAAATTCTGTACTGAAATTTTGGTTACGTAATTAAACATCATTTTTCATTACGTCATATACACCGAGTAGGTTCAACATTGAGAATGTACGCCATTGCAACATGACCAATTGGTACGACTAAGCCACAATAGTGTCGTTGCTCAGCACCACACTTCACGAAAGGTTGCCTCTGCCTTCGACAACAAGAGTGTTCTGGAGCTGCCCCCAACTCGAGAGGTGACGTCTTCACTCATGAAGATCTTTTAATCTCAATTAATGATATATACATTACTGTATTGTTAAACTAATTAATGCAGTACCTGTCTGTAGCTTTACGACTTTTCTATAATAACCGGCACCTTAATACGAGCACAATCACCATTACCCAACTCAAACGTCATTTTCAAATGATATGATCTGGTCATAAAACACGACTGGAAATCAGGAACCAAGTTGAATCGGTCATAAGAGAGTCCCAAACAACCACTAGCAGGTACACCCTTCAACGACAATGAAGCAAGGTTGATACGCAAATTGAATGAACTTGTAGCTGATCCATCACCATTGTTACACCATTGTACACCATTCTTTTTGTAGTTGTATTTTACATCATTTACTAAAACATCCTCCACAACCAAGTTGTTCAGTTTCTCTTCAATTTTGCAAATTGATTTCAAATCATCCACCAATTGTTTTTCAATTCGAAAGTTTCGTAAACCGAGTCTTTGGGTTAAATGATATAATTCTGTTGATTGCTTTTGAAATGGTCGAACAATATTATTGTGAAAAGTGTCTAGATCAACTTCACGTTTACTATTATTGGGATATTTGTTGTAGATTAAATCATGATTGAACTCAAGGGCAATTGGAGCACCCATTGACCTCATGGTGTGAACAACCAATTCAACATCGACGTTTTTAATAGTTGGTGGTGTTTGCAGTTTGTTGTCATTGTTGGTGGGGAAAATTGTCGTTAATTCAATTGGCACATTAAGCTTCCACGATTTTTCTAAATCTGTTATTGAATCCTCTCTAAATCTTGATGGAGGGATATATTTTACGTGGTACTCTTGTTTGGGGGTCTTGACTTGCAACACACCTGGATATTTCTGCCCAGTGATTGATCTTTTCACCAATTGAACGACGACTTGATAATACTCCAATTTCTTCATATTTGACTTGATGTCTCTAATTGAGTCGGCGTGTTGATACGATTGCGTCATCTTTGCCGCCTCAATCTCCTCTTGGGTAAGGTCAGGTGATAATTCGGGAATTGGCCTTGACTCCAATGATTTTTCCAATTGTTTACCAATATCAATTTTATCCTTAACCCGCTTGACTAAGTTGTCAAACAATAATCGATTTTCAACCAACTTCATCAACCGTTCATTTTCAGTGGGAACATTTGTCGTGGGCACAACTCGGATGTAATTGGTCAATTCTTTCAAAATAATGTATTCATCTCCCTTTGAATTCACCAACTTGGCATGGTCCTTGTGCTTGGGGGTAATAATTTTCCCGAAATCAACTTCCCATGTCGATTTTCTACCAATAAATCTCGCCATAACTCCATATCCCATTGACGTATTCAATATCGAAAAGTCCTTAATCTTGTTCAAGTTTCTTTCTGGATAGTGAGCAACTTCCCATCGAGATAATCCAATGGTTGGTGGTATTTCAACGTGTTTGGACAAGTTGTGTTCACTACATTCCGAATCAAGTAAATTGTTGGGAATCTTGAATGAGAAAAACCGCTTGTATACTCTATGGGGCAAGACTTCCTTCTTGGGGCCAAAATACAAGTAAGTTCCATCAAGTGGATCAACAGTGTTGCCGTATTCACAAAGGTATGGACTAGCAGTTTCAGTAACCAATCGATTGATATGAGCTTCATTCCAACTTCCATAAAAATCAAACATTTCCAAAAACCGACGAATCTTGACTGGTTCCAATTCCTGTGGTCTTTGTTCATTGGCAACCATAAAGTTTCCCTCAAATAACAAGTAAAACATTTCAAATGGAATGGGTCTGTCAGATGTGTTTTTAATAATAATATATCCGTTTAATAAATCTCCCTGGGTATATTCATAAATTGAAGGATCAATTAATTCCGGAGCCTTACCAATTTCACCAATATCCTTTGTATAGAAAACTTCAATCTGTACAGCTTTCGATATATCTTGTTTTTCAAACGTCATATTGGGCAATCGATGAACATTATCCAAGATTGTTTCCATCAAGTTGGCATTTTCATCAGCAACGATTAATGGAATGTCATCGATGGTTGACGATGAATTGACTTGAGCAACGCGTCGACTTTGTGCTTCAGTAACTGAAGTAGGGGTCGTTGACGCAGCTGACGAGCTTACATCATGATCGTGATCGTGGACAGTTGTGCTTTCGGTACTTGCTGATAATTCGGAATTGCTACAACTATAGCCTGGTGGTGGTAAGTCATCGTTGTTATCTTCTGGTACATTGACATTCATCCCCACCGTGGACGTGTACATGGAATACGAAGGTAGTATAGTGCTAATTGTTTCATCAAACGATTGTGTTTTGGAATATTTGGGTTTGGATGACATGTTGTTAATGGTGTGGTTTGTAAACGTAGTAAAACAAGATGAAAATTGGAAATGGATGTGGCGGACATGCCTTATGGTCCTCTTTTTAAATCATACAGGGCGAATATGTGTGTACTCAAGACAAATTCTACCCACCAAATGACTAATTTGCAGGACCTTTAGACTAAGAAAAAACCCACTTTTGAGTAACACTTTGAGGATTTACGAAATAAAAATCACAAAGAAAGAAGAGAGCGAATCGGACCGAATGCTTGAGGGTCTCTTTTCCCACTACTATACGAGTGTCTTTTTCTACACATCTAAGCTTCTGTAACGATTCGTGTATGTAGAAACATCGCGAGAATCACGCCGGTGGGTTTTGCGCTCTCGTCCTTTTCCATGTCCCTGTGGATCGGGATCGCAGTCGTGATTTCTGATTTACTGACGAGGACGAAAGAAAAATATAAAATTTTTTCCTTTTTTTTTCTACCGAGATCATTCTCTTTATTCTGTATACGAATGAAGATAACACTATTATATTCTTTAGAGGGATGTATCATAGGAAATCGTAGTCTTCACTACGAAAAAAAAACTGTAGTCTTCACTACGATAATAATAAGGTCCAAGGGGAGAGGAATCCACGCAAGAAAAATTGAAAGTAAATTTATAATGGAACTCCATTACCGAACAAACATACTGGTTGTTTTTTATTTTTTTTTAAAATTTGCGCTCGCACAATGCGCATTTAACTACATTCCCCACGGGCAAAAAGGAAATTGCCGTACTGTCCTCTTTACTCTCATTGGTCATTGATTAGAGTAGAAACCCACTCACTCAATGTCGTAATATAGAATATTCTCGAATGAAATATTTGAACAATAACGAGTGACTCATTTGTTGGCGAAAAAAATATTCCACGCGTCGGTGTTGATCTCTTACTGGTTTTCGCTCACAGTTTCACATTAGTAATCATGGTATTTGTTTTCAAATAACAATTAGAATCACATCCCTTTAGCCGTTTATATTTTTGCTTGTGAATTAAGAACACAGCATCTTGTGTAATGCGGTGAAAAAGGAGTAGAAGTAAGGAGTAAGGAGTAGGAGATAAATGACTAAATGCCGTCTAATCTGCGATAAATGCGGCTGACTAGAAAGTTTCTCTCTATTAACTCTATCATATGATTTTATACATACTACCTTTTGCAATATTTCAACTCAGCATACCGTAACCCTGGGTAAACAATGCCACTGAATCCCATACACAACCACATGGCAATATCACCACCATACTCACCACCAATTCTACGCGCAACCGGACCAACCCAATAAGTTTGCGACATGCCAACAGCAGCACCAGTAGCGCCAATTAAAAACGATGCAGCAGCTGCCCATCCGTGAGTTAATTTGTAGTAATCATTCCATATTTTGAAATTGTAATGATGAGGTTGTGCTAGTGTTGCATTTGTATTGTCAAATTGATATTCTTTATTGTAGTCGTCAACTGAAGATGGTGCATCATACGATCCATCCTCGGCAAATTCCAATTCATATAAGTGGTGGAATCTGTTTGTCCTAAAAATGGTATTCTCTTCCAACAATAATATGAAATACATTGAAATCCAGTACCCAATCATGGGTAAGAAATTACCCAAGATTGTTGAAAACTCATTTCTTCCAACCAATGCCGCCACTAAATACACAGCAGTGATGCCAATGGCCCATAACCAACGGGGGATCCTAGCAAACACCGTACCTGCCAATTGTAATCCAAACGCTGCCGAATACGTATTGAGAATATTGTTTGAAATCAATGACAAGAAAATGATTACAAGTAAAAACTTGCCACCACCACCCCATGGTTTGAAAGCTTCATTTAATAATCCGCCCATGCCCCATTTCGCATATGCGTCACCCCATGGCTTGTACCCAAGAGCAACATTACCAATGAGTAAACCGGCAATACCGACAAATGTAGTGGGGATGAAAATACCCAATAATGTAATACAAAACACTTGGTAATCGGGAGTAGATTCTGGAAATAAGATGTAGTAATCGGATGCGATTCCACCCCAAGTTGACGTTATTGAATAACATAGGGAAAAAAAACTCAACCAGTTACCTTTGATGGTTGCTGAATCCACTATGGCGTCTTCTAAAGTCAAGTACTGGAACTTCTGTGAAGCAACAATATACAACAACAAAAATGCCAAATTCACAGGAACACTTAATAGCGCCTCTACCCTCATCAATTGCTTTATTCCACCAATTGCCACGGAGATAGTGACACCAGCAATAATAACGATCCCGGCCCATAATGGAACTTTATCATCACTTATACTAGCCAAGATTTGACCCCCAACAACACAATTCACCACCGACCAACCAGTGACACCGATAATGTTAACTAATGCCACTAGTTTCACAAACCACCATCCAAAAAGGAATCTCGCACTAACCATTTGACGACACCCTGATCGTGGCCCCATCATTGAACAATAAGCAGCAATAAAACACCCCAAAGTGTGTCCAGTTAACCCAGCAATTAAAGTATTGCGTAACCCAAGTTCAAATAATAAAGGACCAAGGTAAAACGATGACATTGATGAAAGTCCACCACATGCTGAAAACCAAAATCCAACAACGCTGATTAGGAGCTTGGTCTTGTTTGTGGATCGTTCGTGGGGTAAAACGCGGTCCAATCCTCTAGTTTCAACCCCTAGGGAGTCTAATTTCTTGGAGGCTAGGTTGAGGTAATGGAAGATGGAGTAGTGGTTAACTGGGGTGCAGGAGGAGGAGGAGGAGGAGGATAATGATGATGATGATGATGATGATGTGGGAGATGTGGGTATTGTTATATCGTTTGTGGGAAGGACGGTATTGTCCCTTTTGTCGTGATCCACAACCTTGACTTCTTCACTTTTTGACATGGTTAGAGAAGAATCTGTCTCTGTGGTGGTTGTTGGTGTGGTGAAAATGTGTAGTGCCGCATCTTGTACACTTTTTGACACAATTTTGATAAAAAAAAATTTTGACTCCTCCTTTTTTTTTTTTTTTTAACTTCGCTTTTGAGTCATAAAAGAAAACCTATAGGCTAGAAAATCCAGGATAGAGACAGGTTATAGCTCAGAGGAGCTCTCCTTCAGTAATCCAATTTTTGGCAAATGGTAAATTAAGTCTATGGTGATTAATCTCTATACGTCTCTATTTTACCCAACAAAGAATCTTTTCTATTAAACCATAAATCATGCAAGCTTGCATCATTATTCTCAAAATCTTGCTTATGCCCGTTGTTAATTCTTCCTTCATAAACTTCCAACACATTAGGCAAAAGGCGATCAATTTGCAGTTTTGACTTGGCATCAACCCATTCATTCATTGCTAACAAATACCACAATGCTGAAGTTCTATATTTAGTCAAGCCCATTGATGATCTGGTTGATGCAAGTTTAAATTTATTGTGATACATTCCTTCTTCCTCCAGTGGTTCACCTTCGGTTTCCTGTGTATGTTCGGTGACGTATTTCCCTGACGTTGTATAAAAACAACCACTATTATATGCCAATCTCTCCAACAAAAGTGCTTTCATCACCGAATAAGTGGTGTTGGTCATTGATGTATCAAAATCAACGATTAGTTTATGCAAATATTTTTCAATCGAATCAAACCACCAATTGGACTGTTTATATATTTGGCACATTAATAGCAACAACTCAACCACAATTAAAAAACTAGCCAAGCTATACGTTTTCAAATTCAATCGAGATTTAAACGTGTATGATAAATTATCCATATATGGTTCGATGATATCATGTTTAATTCGACGTAATGTGTTTTTATCAAGGGCAGGGGAGGTTGTGGTGGTGTGTGAAGTATGTTGCAACAAGAGTGACACAATGCACATTTCCTGTGTTGATGCAACATATAGCCATGCTCGTTCATTACTATAATCTTTGCGAACAACGTCATAAGTTGAATATGCATACTTGAAGTCTTTGAGCATTAGTGACCAATCGGCCAATTTCCTCGTCATTTGTTCTGGTGATGATTTATAGTACTGATTTTCACGATAATTAAAAGTGGAGGAGTGATGTGCGGGTGAAGAGCTGGAAGATGCGGATGTTGATGTAGATGAAAGAAGATTTGAATCGCTATTGTTGAATAGTTTTCTTGATGCAGAAAAGAATCTCCCAGTTATTGACTTCTTTGGTTGTAGTACTTGATCATCCCAAGTACGCACTTTATTTTGCATGTGTGGTATAAGATACTTGTTGATAAATGTATTGACTCCAAATTTAATAGATGTGTCAATAGACAGAGGCACTGTAAATGTTGAATCATTGTCTTTTAATGAAAGTCGTTGTAAATGTTCTTCAAGTGTGCAATTTTCAACCAAGGATAATGTCACTTGTTGACCGTCTTGTGCAGAACCAGAAGGTATAGCCAACAAAGTTGATTCAATATTCAACTTCAGCCGAATACTTTGTTGCAACCCTGATAATTCACTAGGTTTATACTTTGTCGAATCATACACGATAAACACATGCATTAATAAATCATCAATTTGGAAATATTTGGGGAAATTGTAGTTTCTAAATTCAACAATCATTTTGCGGAGATAGTCTATTGTATCATTATCGTAATCAATAATAAAAACTTGTGCCACTGGATGATTAAAAGTTTCAAATGCAGTAGGTTTGTTGGAAGTGATGACTTTATCGAGAAAAGTCAAGTACAAGTCCTTATTGTTCAAAGTATCTTTAGATGCATGTCGTAAATACTGCTCTAATGAGGATATTCTAAATAGTTGATCCAATTGCGGAGCTTCATGCAGTATAAAACTTGGGGTATTGCCCAATGGTCCACTTGGTGTTGTTGTTGTTGTTGTTGATGATGATGAGGAGGTGGCCAGATCCCTACTTGATACACTAACACCATCATGACTTCTCCTCTCCAGCTGCTGCTGTACGTGATGTTGTTGATGTTGTTGTTGTTGTTGTTGTTGTTGTTGTTGTTGTTGTTGAGCACTGGTTACTGATAGTATTTCCGGCATGGTTGATTCGAACCTTATTGGGAAATAATCCCAATTCTTTGTAATTAGTTGGGTGCTTGTAATTTTAAACTGTTGATTAGGTATAGCATTCTTCATATTATTACCAAATGGTTTGAAAATTTGCAAAGTTGATATTGAATCATTGCGATTCAATACTGATTGGAAATATAAATCAACATTATGAGTTGATTGTAGTGAAACTAGTGGCGAGAATGAATGGTATAGTAGATGTTGTTTAGAAACATATGGATCCAAACCTTTTGGAAAATCCATTTGAGGTGTATGATGGTGAGAAGAATATGTCTGTTACAAGTAGGAAATGGCCTTTGGGTGGTGAAAATAAGCCTTTAAGATATTTTGCGGTGGTGGAATAGAGAGAGAAAAGCGTGTACAGTACAAACTATATTCTTTGCGTCAATGTCGCATTGACCGTACAATAAGAGAAATACGACAATGATATTTACGACATAGGAGTGGTGGCTATAGATAAATATACAAAAGGGCTTCAGTAATTATTTATTTAGTATTCATTTCTTATTCATTCTTCAGTATTACGTTGTGACTGTACCGTTCAAGTATAATAGTTTCAATTGGTGTTGATGGTTTATCGTAATTGTTGATTTGAAAGGGTTTGACGTGACTCACCTTTAAGGCGAAACATTGACAATAATGAGAAAAGATGAGTGTAACAACGTCTTTAATCTTAACACTGAGTAGTAGGACTCAGTTATTATACACTTTTAGGAGGTGGATGTGCTTGTGTGTATACACACAAGCACATACGCTGTTGAATCTATCGTCAAAAAAAAAAAAACAAAAAAATCAAAAAAAAACAACCAAACAAAAGCATTACTCTTTGATGACATTGTGTATGATCAAATCAACATTAAGAATTACTTTGAAATAAAATGATGACACGCAAAACACACAAACCACATATATGAACCACATATATAAACCATATAAACAATAAAAGAAAAGCGTGTTTATTTTATTTTATTTTATTTTTTTTTTTCAAAAGAGAGATTATGATTATGATTATTATTGTATTGTGGTTATTATTGTATTGTGGTTATTATTACGATTATTATTATTGTTATTGAAAAGAGTTTAGACGAAAACACAGATAGAGTTAATAAATCGATGTTGAGCACCCCTACACCAATTGCAAACTCAATCCATACATTCAGTTTATAAAACTAGAATAGTCCACTAGTAGTAGTAGTAGTAGTAGGTATAGTTAAAAGATTAAAGCCCCAATGCCTCATGGCCCATCTAGCTCAAGTGAATATACTAAAATCGCAATTATGTTATACATTGAACACTATAACTTAATTTGATTTAATTTGATTTAATTTGATTTAATTTGATTTGATTTGATGTGATTTAATCCAATCAAACAAGCAAAACATACACTGGTGTTTCCCTTTTCACCTGCAGTAGTATTGATTTGTTATTCATTAGTTACTTACTTACTTATTTGTTTAATATTAGTTCATGGTCTTTTGTTTCTAAGACTATATAGTATAGGAGGCATGCGTATTGGATGGATATACTATAAGTTAATTTGGCTTGGCTTATATTAAGAAGGGTTTTTGTCAGCAAAACCACATTGTCGTGTCGTGAGAGTGTATTTTGTGACATTGAAATCTGAAACAAATTTAATACATAGACAACACATACGCATAGACAACACAAAACACTCAAAACACACACAAACACACACAAACACACACACAATTGAACTCCTTTTTTTCTTCTTCTTACAACAACAACAACAACAACAACAACAACAACGACAACAAAATTTTTTATTTTTTTTTTTTTTTTTTTCTTCTTTTACTTTATTAAACACACCACTTACTACTTCACATAAAGAAAGAAGCACACATCTTTCTTCTTCTTTTACTCCAAACCTACTAGTTACCCTTAGTGGCTTCTATCACCATCAACATCTCCTTGTCGAAAGAAGCTTACTGTCCAATCGTTTAACATTTATTTCGCACTTTGTCATTGCACTTTACTTCACATCGCTTCGCATCACTGACACACACACACTAACATACACACACACACGTCAAATTTTGAAAGGACCAAAATCAACACAAATTTTTTTTTTTTTTTTTTTTTTTTTTTTTTTAATTTTCTCGTCAGATTTTTGTAAAATCAACAACCAAAAACAACCAAAAACAACCAAAAACAACCAAATACACAGTAAACTACGTATGATATGGTTGCATACAACAGGGGGTTGCTACTACTACTACTACAACAACAATTCTTATTAATTCTACTACTAAAATGTCTGGCAGTATTGGGTGCATCTAGTTCACTTTTCCAAAATGTCAGTCAGCCGCAGCTAGATTATAGTTCAATTGGAGATCGAATAGGATTGTTTGGATCGTTCTCGGCTGTTAGCTTTTACAACTACAAGGGTATATCAGATCTGGTTAGTTTGCCATTCGCTGGAAAAGATTTACGAGGTAATAATTTACATCGCAAAAGAGACAACAATTCTTCTTCTTCAACAACAACAACAATATCATCATCAAACAGTATATACGTTCAAGACTCAAACACTAATTTCAACTCAAAATATGCTGACCTAGACGGTCCAATTAATCAACTATATAGACTATCAGATGACACAGTTATACTCAATGGTGATTTTACTACATTTAATGGTAAAGAAGTGAAAAGCCCCATAATTTACAACATCACTTCAAACTCAACAACTGATATAATAACCGACAATGACAATATTGATGGACACGTCAATACCATTTTCATTGATGATGATCTTGTGTATTTGGGTGGTAACTTCACTTACAATAGCACAGTTGGAGCAGCCATTTACAATATCACCTCAAAAACCCTTTCTTCTACTTTATTTCAAGGATTTGGTAAAAATGCAGTCATAAACTCAATTGCAAAATTGGCCGATACTAAGGACAAGTCATTGGGATCGATTTTGTTTGGTGGTTCATTCAATACTTTGGGATTATCAGACTTACTAATACATAACCACACCACCAACTCTACACGACATCATAATGAAACAAATTCGACAATTGTTAATGCTGAACAACAAATATCACTAAGGCATGGGCTGTTTACAGCGGTTAATGCTCTAGACAATAATGACAATTCACTTGTAATTTGCCCCTCGGAAGATAATATATGGCAAGCAGTGCCAAGTTCAGGTGCAGAATGGAAAGTTGAACTCCCTGATGAAATGAAGGGTATTACTCCCACAAAGGCAAGAATATACATACCTGAAAGTAATAATGGAATCAAGTTGTTTAGAATATATTCTTTCCCAAACAATGGTATCATGAATCTTACTTATATTGACCCGGAAACAAATGAATTGAGCACCTGTGATGCTTGGTGTCCATTGACTGCGTTTGATCAATTGAATGATTATGTTGAAAACAATATTGACAATGCTACTGAGTTAAATCGAGATGATGTATTTGTTGATGAAGAGGATGGAACCTATTTCCGATACTATGACCCCAACACTAAAACCAAAAATTTGGGATACGGATCAAATTTTCAAGAATTTGCCTTTATTGATTCTGTCGGATTTGATTCTATTGGATTGACAATCATTGATTGGTATGGCGAACAAGGGGCATTTTCTGGGTTTGAATTGTACCAAAACTCAATACAAGTTTTTGGTAACAATACGTTGAATGAACCCAATTGTGGCAGTGATCTTGGAGACGACAACAACAACAACTACGCCGAGATTGTCTCTGGCGATTTCCAATCTGTTAGGAGTGTGTCCACTGCAGTTACAAATACTGATTATATGGTGAGTTACGACACATCAGCCAAGATTGCATTATATCCAAACATATCCTATTCCGGGGAATATTCGATTATAATGACCACTCCAGGTTGTGCAATTGATAACTCATGTTCACAAAGAGTCATTGTTAATGTCACTGTAATTGGTGATGACGATGATATCTTGTCGTCGAATTTAATCTATCAAAATAACGAGAATATCAAATTTGATTATTTGTACCATGGTCATTTGAACAGCTCTGATGGAAGTTCAAACAGGATTGAGATTTCATTTCATGAGCCAATATCATCTGATGCCGAGAATCCATTTATGGTTATCGATAAAGTAGTGGCAAATATTGTTTCATTGGACCTGTATTATGATCGTAACAATACCAATCATACCAGAAGCTCATTGAGGTCAAATTTGACTCGTATCGAATTGAATGGATTATTTGAATATTCGTTGGCTAATTTTTCAAACTTTGATGAGAATTTGGTACACTACAAGATCAACAATAGGACATATTTGAGTCCCAACAACACCTATATTGGAAATTCATCCATCAACTTGTTGAGTAGTCGACTTTCTGAAGATTCAGTTGTTGATGAGATTAACATACACGATGACTCATTGTTTATTCTTGGTCAGTTCGAATCAGACAGTAATAACTTGACTTTATCCAATAACAACATGATTACATTGAATGTTTCATCTTACAATACCACATCGAATGAGTCAAACATAGACTTACCGACAACATTGAGGAAAAGAGATACACATACGTTTAAAGATGCATCATTCAACAATTCAATTTCTAGGACATTCACGGTTGATAATGGATTGCTAGTCCTTGGTCAATTTGGTATATCCGATGCCACTATAAAGGATCTTTCCAACAAGAATGAAACAGTTTCACTGGCTAATAATTTTGCCATATTGTCCAATGACAATGAGTGGTTTGGGTTTGGTAACGATTATGAAGATGCTGAATTTGATCAATTTGCCAATTTTATCGTGGATGAAGTTGAGTACTATGTCTTTTCAGCACAAGGCACCATATTTAAAACATGGGATAACACCAATTTTGAATGGTCAAGTCGACAATTCAACTTGACTCAAGCAGCATCGCTCACTTCTCTGTTGCAAGTTCTTGGTGGTTCTGGTTTTAGTGTAATGGATTTCTACACCAATGATCAAGCATATGTTCGTAATGCCAATTTTTCCAAATTTGGTATTGACATTGCCTCAAATGACCATAGCTACATTTCAAGTTCATTTTATGTAAATGATTCCTTAAGTATCATTGGCGGTAAATTCAATTCAAATAATGTTGAAAATGTTGGAATCATCAATAATAAGAGCCCTTCCAATACGATTCGATCATTACAAGGCGACATTTCATGGGATGATGATGCTTTAATTCAAGCATTGTATGCTGATAGCAATAGCGACTACTTGTTTATTGGCTTGAATTCATCGGTGTCAATCAATGATCAAGATGTTACTGGTCTTGTTATTTATGACTTGAAAAATGATACATTTGCATCGTTCCAACCTGCAGCACTTTCGAAAAATAGCGGTGACCCCATCAGTGTTAATTCAATAGTGTTGTATGATGATGGTAAGAAATTGCTAGTTGGTGGAGATTTCGATGCTGCTGGATCGTTGAGTTGTCAATCATTGTGTGTTTATGATATTGCCAATACGCGATGGCTTGATCCTCAAAATGACAATACTGATCTGACTGCTAAAATAGCTGGTGTGGTTACCGATATGAAGTTTTACACATCAAGCCGAGTTCTCATATCGGGAAGAAACTTGACGGTTGATGATAAACAAGTTGTGTTTCTCACCTACAATTTCAAAGGTGGATCATTCGACACTGAATCATCACTAAACTCATTAAACAAGTCAGTTAATCGATTCATTTTGAATGATCGTTCCAATAGCGATCTGAGTGGCAGAATGATTGCCATGGGTGATGATTTCATTTCCGGATTCGATGGATCAAAATGGTCCAATATAGATTCCGGAATCGACTATTCTGATTCGCAACCTGCCATATTCCATGATTTGAAACTATTGACATTATCGAAATCGTCATCATCCTACAATGGTGATTTATTCGACAAGAATAACATCTTGCTTGTTGCTGGTACATATGCCCTCAAGGATTATGGACTCGTTAATATGGCATTG
Source organism: Lodderomyces parapsilosis (assembly GCF_000182765.1). Taxonomy (NCBI): domain Eukaryota; kingdom Fungi; phylum Ascomycota; class Pichiomycetes; order Serinales; family Debaryomycetaceae; genus Lodderomyces; species Lodderomyces parapsilosis. The sequence goes on along the minus strand of NW_023503281.1, from coordinate 321,805 downwards.
TACAATGGCACATCATGGATCCCGTACGTTTACACCACATCACCAAATTCATTTTCAACCATTGGTGATGTCCGGACCATTCTCATTGACGACTACTACCGTCTTCAATCATCGGATGATTTGAAAAACTTGCACAATTACTTATCGCGTGGTAAAGTTGTTGGTATTTCCCTAGCTTGTGCTTTGGGTTCAACTTCATTATTTGGATTATTGTACTTGATCCCCTACCTTGCCTTGTTTAAGAATCGAAAGGGGTATGTCCAAAGAATCCAGGAACAGGATATGATTGATAGCGTTAACCCCGAGGATTTGTTGCATGAGATTGATTTACAACGTGAAAAGTAATGAGGAAAACAGAGAAGAAAAACTCACATTGGTATGTATATGGTTTCAGTTTTTATGTATAATAGTGACTTTAATACATATGCGGCATTTTTATGAACTACATTGTCGATTAACCATAATTTGTCTTATTGTACAAATTGACATCTATCTACTTTATTTGGAATTAGACTCACCATCATCACCATCATCAGCATCATCAACATCATCAACTCCCCCTTTTGCTGATACTCTATCGTCACCATCTTCTTCCTCATCAGTAATATCGAAAAGTCGTTCATTACTTGACGATGACGACGCTTTAGATTTCTTATCACCTTGACCCTCGCTTCTTCGATCAACATCAACGCTCGATCCAAGGTCCTCTAAATCATCATCATACTCAAACACATCATCATCGTCTCCACCAAACACATCGCGACCATGCTGCTCTTGACTCAATCTTGCCCCCTGCGCCAACTCCTCATCCACATCATCATCAAAATCACCAAATAAATCATCATCTTCATCAGGAATAGACACATAATTTCTAGCTCCTGGTCCACCTCCACGACGTCCAAACACAACATTGCCGATTTTTTCCAAAACCATTCGATCAATTTTCTGCACTGCTTTAAAAGTTGCAAACACCACGGCAGCGGTGTAAACTCCACCTTTAACGATTTTGTTAACAACGGCATCAACTTGATTATCTTCAATTGGGTTGAACCCTTCATCAAAATCTTGATCATTTAATCGAATTTGTCCCAATCTCTCAAACCCGCCATTTCGTCTAACTCCACGATCATAAACAAACCAAGTAACACCAAGGAAAATAACCAAGGGGATGAATACAACAAAAAATAATTTGGTTCCTTTGACTTCACGACCATAGTACTCATTAAACTCCTTTTGTTTACCTGGACATGCGTGGGGACTAAATGTGTCATATTGCTTGCCTCCCTCGCATGTAGAAAGGGGGATTTTCCTGTATCCCGTGCTGTCAAAGTACTGAAATGCTCCTGGTTTGCTACACATATCCTTTTTGCGATCATTTGATGATAATCCAGCCACCAATTTACACGTATTGTCCTTTGCATCACGATAGTAATTGTAGTCACACTCGTAATCGCGTCGAGTACATGAACAATTGCGTGTCACTGTATAGCCTTCAGTCAATGGAGCACCACCGATAAAACAATCATAATGACCCACGGCACGACGCAAGTATTTTGATTCATGACCGAAAACACACTTGTCGGCATTGTTTGATGGGTGTGATGGCGACCAGTATTCGTAATCATCAGAATTTGGGTGGTCAAGATCCAATTGGCATTGACGTTTGTAAATGTTTGTGAAGTCAATAGAATATGATAAAGTGTCTCTGGTATCCTTGGGGTGATGGGAAAAAATGATAAATTTCCTTGAAGTGTCAGTAGGCACCGTTGCTAAATCAAGCACTCGAACTGGCTTGTCGGCAAACTTATATTCATTCCAGTTTCCACCTTCATCTAATGAATAGAAAAACTTGTCCGTTTCACCAACAGCATCAACAAGAACCAAAATGGTACCTTGATCACCATACTCCCATTGATAAACTCCTTGTTTAACTTCTTTCCAAGTAACACCACCATCAGTACTTAAAAAAGTTGATGCTGAGTCCATGTCACTTAAATACTCGCCTACATTACCAACACCAATCAAGAATCCAACTGCCGAACCTGAGGAGTAAGTGTCTCTATAATCAGCACGTTCAGTAAATCCATGTAAATGCAATGCGCATTTCTCAAGTGAAGATCCACTGCATCCATACTTTTTGCCATTGGAATCAACTGCCGGCGGAACCAAGTAATCCCATTCACTTCCATCATTTCTCGAAATAAGAGTCTGTAATTTTTTGGGTCCCTTGCCATCTTTATAATTGGAAACAATGTTTGCCATTATAGTTCCCTCCAATCCATCAATTCGATCAAAATCAACAAACCCGTCTTCATTTCGATTCACATGATCCAACGACAAGACAAAATAAGTACCATTGGAGTTTGATTTCAATAAAGATCCGTATTCAAACCCGGTTTGCGAACTGGTTGTCACGTGCATGAAAATTGATCCCGAACTTGAATCCAAAACAGTATAAGCTTGATGTGGTTCAACTTTGAGATCTTTAGGAAAATCAGCATCAGCAAAGATTTTACCATCAACAGTGACTTTAGCTTCAAGCGATCCATCCTTGACAATAGCAGCAACGACATATCTATCGGAAAGAGCATATCCAACAACATCGTCATAGATTTTTTCAGCACTCTTCAGACCGTCAATTGAATACAAACTCTTTTTCCCGTCACTTTCCAACTTGATACAGTAAATCAAGTTTTCAACTGGTTTTTTGAAAAATGGACCCACGTAATCACAAGCTAGGACATCGTCCATAACCTTCTTAAATGATTCTCCATAAGTGGTGGTGATATAAGCAGATGCTTTGCAATTGGTGTCACCACCATCACAATCACCACCAAGCCACAAGTATTTGGATGCGTCTGTCTTGTGAAAAGCAACAGCTTTCCTCACCACTGGTACAAATTTGTTAGGCGTTTTGAATTTTTGAAATGTTTCTGCCCCATCCTCTGAATAAAAAATTATGTCTGAGTCAGACACAAGAACGACTTGACCAGGGATGATTCCCGTGTAAAAACCAAGAATTTTTTCATGAATTGGTGCTTTAACGAAACTGACGCCTCCATTATTAGATGCCCAAACTTTATCCTCATTAGTTTTCAAAATCACATTGTCAGAAATACCATTCTCGGTGTTTTTGAGATATGCATATTGAAATAATTTCCCTTCAAAATCACTCGAGGTAATCCTAATCTCTTGAGTATCGCCACTAGGATCATCTTTAGGGTTCGTGTAATCAGAGCATTTGAGTTTCTCTTTGCTTGCAAAATCATCCAATTTTTTGCTTTTCAATTCACACAAATTGCCATTGATTTTTGACTTGTCATATATTTCAAGAACATCCTTTGATTGGGACTCGCACAATTTTGCAATCATTTTGGGATCAGGAACACACTTGTCGCCCCCCTTTTCGCTTAGCTTGAATCCCAAAGAGCACTCAAAATCCAGTTCAGTACATTGACATGGCTCTTCATAGACTTTAACATCTTCAAACAATTTATTGACAAAACATTCGGCATCCTGCTTTCTCCTTTGGAACTTCTCCTTGTGTCCATAAATGCAAAGACGTTCATTATCAGGAATTTGTCTAGCATAAATTTCTTCAAAATCTGAATCTTTGCATGTCCTGCCATTGTATGCTTCAGAAAAGTCAATGTGGTACAACAATTCTTTATCTTCACCGTTATTAAAGTCGGGCTTGATACCATGAATCAAAAACTTACGTGACGAGCCATCAGCAGTGGTTATAAAATCCAAAATGTAAACCGCATTCTTGACCTCAACTTTCTCCCAATCCTTACCTTGGTTTAAGGAGTAATAGAAGTACTTCGCTGGGTCATTACGTTTCACTCCAGCATAAGGCATGGCTATAATAACATTCCCCTGATCACCAAATGAAAAGACGCAAGCTTCTTCCAATGCCAAGTCCCAAGAATATCCGCCATCACGGGATACAAACGTTTTCATTTCCCTGAAATCATGACTAAGACGTTTTCCTTCTGTCCCTACTCCAACCAAGATCCCTGGTGTCGGTCCTGTAACAAATTTTCCCTCGCCACCGAGTTCTGTGAATGACCACAAGTGCACAGAACAATCGTCTTCAAGTTTACAGCCATCGCTGTTCAGCTTAAGAGGGATCCAATCCTCACCGTCATTGTATGAATATTTAGTGATCAAATCCTTTGCCTTCCCACCGCCAAAAATGATATCCAAAAGCGACTTTGGTTCATCCTCTTCACTTTCAACTTGAATATCAGCGAGCCAAGCTCCATCAATGTTTTCCACTTTTAATACAACATCACTGGCAATGTTGTCAAGCACCTCAGTGAAATGCAAACCCAATGAATCCGATTTAAACAATTTTGAAGCACGAGCAGTACCTCTTCCGTATGCCATAGTCAGGAGGAATAATGCCGATGGTGATGATGCATAAAATTTCATGACACCGTACTTCACGTCAACTTGTAGATCTGCCTTAAGGAAATTTTCCCCGTCTTTTGAAACATACATATCAACTTTTGACTTTTCATTGAACTTGTCATTTCTCATAACCACTGTTAAAAAATTCTCCTCGACCTTGATGTCAATTATTGCTCCATTACCAGTCTCGATTAAATCAAATTCTTTCTTGGACTGGAAAAAGTCATCAGATTTGTAAAGACGAGACTTGACAATGTGCTTGTGAGAGTTGAGTTCATTTTCTGAACAGTAAAGGGTTCTCTTGTTTGCAATTTCAGATTCTTGCGTGGCCCTTGAGAACCTACAAACATGTGCATTGATTGGTAATCTCTTAGACGCTGACTTGAAACCATCTTTGGTGTAGTGAAAAACATGCTGGCATCTATGACTATAATTTTCATCGGGGCACTCGTAATTTGACATAAGTAGCAAGTTTGGATCAGCTGCATTAAACTCTAATTTCGGTACTGATGCCAACCCCTTACCATCAAACTCGTAAACATTGGACGTAAATTTTGACCAAGATTTCCCCTTATCAGTTGTCACGTAATGGTGTTTTGTCATTGTCAAAATGAATGCTCGGCTTTTCACAAATGGGTCAAATTGGATATTCACTACGTCTTCCTCAATTCCTTTCACTTGATTAAACAGCTTCCCATCATCAAACGAAATAAATGCTTTCTTGTCCCTCAAGATTAATACATTCGCTGAATCATCAAAATACCTTATCAATTTTGAGATGAAATCAGATTCGATGACTGATATGTCCGGCGTAAATGCGAGCACAACTGAAACCCACGAATATAATAGTAGAAGAATTGATGTGTATTTCATGACTATTTTACTAGTTTATGTCTTTGTCTTCAAATTGTACTATTTTTGTAATGTGTGAATGAACACTGGTTCATCTGTAGTCAGTGCCAATTGTATATTCTTGTATTGAATGTACTCTTGGAGTTAAGCCTTGTCAATTTCTTGGTCTCTTTTTTCTTTTTTTTTAGATTTTCTCGTTGAAGTGGATTATGCATTGAACGGATAGCACAAAAATGTGAATGTCCATACGTAACGAAGATGAAAGTAGAGTATATATAATCTACGACAATATCTTACAAAGAGCCAGCAACATCCACGTAACATTGAAGCCGCTCTATTGCTGCTATCCGTCCCAAAGTATATCCTGTGTTGGATCACCAAGAGTACCCATTCTTTTTATATCACCAATGCCACATTGTGGGCACTTTTTTTTATCTTTATGTAACAATTGGCATCCAAATCAGTATACTTGTTCAAATTGAAAGTGTAACTCAATGAACTATTACTAAACTTTTCCTTATCTTGTGTTTGAATCTTGAGAATGATTGACTTTGATGACAACTTCGCCGGTATATCAAATGGCAAGGACTCCCCTATTAACCCATACATCTTACCCAAGCTTGTGGTTATCAACGTTCTCCATGTTATCAAATCGATGTCAATTTGCTCGTATTCTTTGGATTTGGTTTCATCTTGTAGAATTATTGGGTCTGGTGTACTAGAGTAAAGGTTAGTACTAATTCGCGAGTTAAAAAATGGACTGTACGTACATTTCTAAATTGATATAAAGCCACACTTTGTCGGCTTCTTCTTCGGGGAATTCCTCTTTCTTTGCTTGGTCCCATATACTCATTATATCATGCTATTTGTTTCCATCTATCATCATCACTGAATCAAAAAAACTAAAATAACAATGATTTCCCAATTTGAACGTAAGCTACCGAAAAAAAAAAAAGTCAACTCTTCTCTGGACTGCTTGAGTGAATTTGAATATAAATATCATCGCTTGAAGTTTCGTCACTCGAGTTTACGTCGCCTGTTTTTGCCAACTCTACCGTTTTTTCTGCGCTTGGTTTCTTCAATGTTGCAGGAGCTGGTGGACTTATGGGACTATTGTACCAAGCGGGAGAAGCAGAGGATGAATAATGTCTCTCTGGTTGCAAAGAACGAGTTTGCCGTGTAATATTTTGGTTGAGGTTAACTACTGGTACAACGACTCCTTGAAAGGGATAATCATATTGAGCCGCTTGGTGTAAGTTATTGGATATTGACGATAAAGGTGGCGACCAGATTGGCGGATACATTCCAGGACTCATTTGCGTTCTTGCGTTCCGGGGATCTGATTGTAAAAGTATTAATGCAGACACTGGAATCATTCTGCCTAAAGTGTAGTCAAAAGCGACCAAGCGAGCATTTTGCTTTCGATTGTTTCTATTCTTTTGACGTGGGTGCAAATCATACAACTTGATATCATAGTAGTAGTGATGACGCATTTTGATCAAGTCCTGTATTTGATAAGTGAGTTTACCCATTCTTGTATGTGAAAATAATGGAGTGTGAAGTAGTGAGTTTGGGTATTAGTGAATGGTTTTTGATATGGAGGAAAAGTTTAACTGCGATTCAAATTTTGTGACAATTTGGGTGCAAAAACATATAGAAACGATAAGAAAGATTGTAAAGAGGCGTGATTAATAAGCCAACAAACATCTCCATTACTGATTAACTATAGATCTATTCAGTTTATATTTATATTACATAATCTCTACATAGGTCATTTATCCATCTTGTCCAACTCCATTAAAATTTTTCGAAAAACATCTTCATAAACGTGATCACCCCATAAGGTATCCATGTGCTCGTAGTTTTCACACAATTCCACTTTCAACTTGTCCTGCATCTGTACGTTGTTGTCAACTATCAAAGACTTTGTTTTTTCAATGTCTACTAATATATCCGAGTCTCCGTAAAACAAATACATAGGAACGTTCAAGTGGTCGGTTATGGGAAATGGAGTAACTCGATTCCCTTTAGCTTTTGATTTGCTTGACAACGAGCTTAATCTGGTTAATCCACATGAGCATGTTTCATCAAACATTTGGAACCTACCAGCTTTAATAATTTGGAACCAATGTAACAAAGACTTGACTGATGAATTGGAAAACATATGAGGATATCCCACTAACTTTTGGTCTTTGCTTATATTTACCCCTGTCCATCCAAATAGCAACGAGAGCGATTTGTCGACAATAATCTCATAGATTTTGGCGCCAAATGCAGTAGACCAAAATGAAACACTTGGCAATATTGCACGCCTACCGAATATGCTATAAAGAAAGGCATTATCGCTAGCCGTTTGATTGACAATCAATTTGAAGATAGGATGATTCAAGTTCAGGGGTATAATTGCCGGCGACAAGCCGATGAACATTTTGATTTTGGAGTTGAGTTCTGGATAAAGACTCAAGCTGGCAACTAATTGCGAGCAACCCTGTGAAAATCCGATGTACACCACGTCAACGGTGTCCTGAGTTGGATATGTTGCCAACGTTGACGTCGAGTTCAGCAATGAGATGGGTGTGAGAGAGCCAGTATCATTGGGAATCGACAACCTTTCCGAACTTGCCCAGTTCATTCTTGAGACGACGTTGTCACGCCCCTTGGTTTTGTACAAGTTCTGAATATACTCAATGGTATCGGGAATATCAAAGTACGAAAATTCGTCCAAAGAAAAATCCCAAAATTTCGGATCTGATGCTGATAGTTTCAAATGTTTTCTTGAATATTTGTTGCCTCTGTTGTTGCCGAGGTAAACATCATATCCGGCATCAACAAGCAAGTAAGGTAATGTCTTTTCCTTAGTGGAACCAAGTACCCATAGTTCAGAGTTGGTCAACAACCCATGATGCATGTAAACAACGGGTTTCGAGGTGTAAGTAGCAAAGTCTGAGTGTATCTTTTCCAATTTGTGCACCACAAGCAAGTAACCATCCCGTGTGGTCACCACATGTTCTCGAGCTCGATAACCGGATATCGCCACAATTTCATTAAAATCTTTTGCGTCTATTATCTTGTCTTTGAAGCTAGCTTTTTCTCTACTTGTTGAGTTACCTTTTACAGCTTCATTCTTGTTGATTCCTAGTAGCATTTGAATATATAGTACCGCTACTTTCAAAATCAATAAAACAACATGATATACGGTTGAGAAGGTGGATATTTCTTTGTGTACTGGCATCGTGTCAAACTCTTGCCAAAGGAATGGTGCTGCCAGAAAAAAAAGTAAACGAGTGTGGTGATAGTATATAAATCGTAAACGGAATTTTGCGAAAACGGTGGTGATGCTTGATGGTACCGTTTATCAGCCAATACCAATGGGATGCAACTCAGTTTCTGGCTTATTTCTAATGTTATGTTGTTGGCTCTAAAATGCCCATTTGCTGCGGTACGATGAAATTGCTAAACGACAAAACTGCAAACTAAAAACAGAAACCAAAAACTGCAAAACAATCACTAGACACGTCCAAACAATATTTTGACAGTGGAGCTACCAAAAATTATGGAAATCTACTAAGACAAGTAATCATCATACACGACAGATTGAAGCATGATTGGCGATTGATATCGGAAACAATCTTTGCTTTTCAGTGTATTTTCATTACATTTACACAGATGCTCTATACATTAGAAGATACCAAACCATTTTTTCGACTTCTTTGACTCTTTAGTCAACTCTTTTGCATATTGGCGATGCATATCCAACTCTCGCAACATTTGCTCTTCCTTCTCCTGTTGTATCCTTTCAGCTTCAAGAAGATGTCTCTCACTAGGTCTGTTGAGAACAAACTCACCTTCCTGTGTCTTTCTCAAATCGTCAGGTATGTACTGAGCATCCTTAACACTATGCAATACAGTATATCCTAGTTTTGGATAATGCAAGTCATCGTATTCTTGTTCACTTAATCCACCCAAAATCCTCTCTTTCAACCACAACTGACTGCGGTAAAAATCGCTAAATACATTATCTCTCCCTTCATTCCATCTGTAGAAAAAAGTGAAATAGAAAATAACCGATCCTCCAATCAATGTCCCAAACCATCTTGAGCCCAAATGTAGCTTCTTGTTAGTGTCAACACGACGTAAAACTTTGTACTGATTTGGGTATAAATCAGACATTGGTCTTGCAGTATAGTTTAGTCTCTCCATTGTTTCATTCACTTTTTGATATTGAGTTGGCTGTTTAGGAATCGATGAGAATCCCTGTGGTTGTTGACCAGGTATTTGAAATTCTGAAGGATACCCTTCGGGCGGACGAATATCCATGGGATCATAGGGGTTGTAAGGCGCTTTTGGAGGTACCCAACCTTTTGGATTCGGCCTTCTTGATGGCTCTTCATGATCTTCGTGGTGATTTGACATACTTTTGAGACGGCTACCTCTATAGATGAGGTTTCAATGTACCTTTCTCTCCCTGAAAAAAAGATTACCAAAAGATTTGTTCTCGTTGGATACAATAACCTAATCATCCACAAGAACCAATTATACATGTCCATTGCAAACACCTTGAAAGAGTTTTTCTCTTTGAGTGCTCTAGATTCCAGACTTGACCCTACAAGGAGTAAAGACAAACATCAACAGACTATTAAGAAAGGAGCAAAGCCTTCAAGATGGGGTAGCCTTGAATTCAAGTTTTACTACATTATATTCATCATAGCTGTGCCATTGATGTTCAAGGCAGCAATGGATGCCTCAAATGAAACCAATCCAAATTATCCCCGATTCGAACGGTTGTTGAGTAAAGGATGGATACTAGGTAGAAAAGTGGACAATTCAGACCAACAATATCGTTTTTTTCGAGACAATTTACTACTTCTAGGCTTGTTGGGGGTGATACATGTTACACTAAGAAAAGTTTTGACTCCACTATTGTCAATACGGAAGAGAACTTATTTTGACTTGGTGTTTGGAATTGTGTTTTTGATGGGAGCTCATGGGGTAAATGTAATCAAAATTTGCTTTCACTTGGGGCTTAATTATATCATTGGAAGATACATTACAGACAAAAAAGTAGCTATTTGGGCAACATGGATATATGGAGTGTCTACATTGTTCCTAAATGATTGGTATGGAATGCACAAGTATGGAATCCCGTTGTTGGATCTGAGCTTCAAAGGGATTATAGAGCGTTGGGATGTCTTCTACAATTTCAGCTTGCTTCGAATGATATCTTACAATCTTGATTACATTGAAAGAGAACATGCTTTGAGGAAGCCTGATGCGAAGGGTGGTTCATTGATTGATCTCAATGACCGTGAAAGACTCACAGCTCCATTGCCAATAGAAGACTATAAAGTTTTCAATTATCTTGCATATGTGTTGTACACACCATTATTTATAGCTGGGCCTATTTTGACATTTAACGACTATATGTATCAATCAAATTACCAACAAGCTGCATCAGTGAGAGACAAGAAACGTATATTTATATACTTTCTTCGATTCGTCTTTTGTTTGCTAGTGATGGAATTCGTTTTGCATTTTATGTACGTGGTTGCTGTATCAAAAACAAAAGCTTGGGATGGTGATACTCCTTTCCAAATCTCAATGTTGGGTCTTTTCAATCTAAACATAATCTGGTTGAAACTTCTAATACCATGGAGATTATTTCGACTTTGGAGTTTGTTGGATGGCATTGATCCTCCGGAGAACATGATTCGGTGTATGGATAACAACTTTTCAGCGCTTGCATTTTGGAGAGCATGGCATAGGTCGTTCAACAGATGGGTTATTAGATACATATACGTCCCCATGGGTGGGGGTGGAAGCTATCGTCTTTTAAATAGCTTATTGGTGTTTAGCTTTGTTGCAATTTGGCATGATATTGAATTGAGGTTGCTTATGTGGGGCTGGTTGATTGTTTTGTTTTTGATTCCGGAGCTTGTTGCCAGTATGGTGTTTAAAAAATACGATCAGCAGTGGTGGTATCGATATTTATGTGGGTTGGGCGCAGTGGTCAATATATGGATGATGATGATTGCAAACCTCGTTGGATTCTGTCTTGGCAAGGATGGAACCATACAGTTGATTTGTGAGATGTTTAAGTCTGTACTGGGTGTAACGTTTTTCATCGTTTCTTCGTTTACATTGTTTGTTGGATCTCAAGTGATGTTTGAATTGAGAGAGGGCGAGAAAAGATCAGGCATTGATGTGAGATGCTAAAGGGTTGCATAAGGTTTATTTATTAGAAAGTACAATGGTAATGGCTGAGTGGGCTCGTACATGGTATTAGTAGACTTCTTCTTTCTCTTTTGTGAATTTTGATGTGGGTGGTAGCACACTTTGCGAAATAGTCAACTGTCTCTAAGATTCACCTTCACTCCATCAATAGTAGCAAATACATGGCACCCCCTGTTCCGGTCTATTCTGCTGGAGACATACGGCAACAATATAAGGAGCAGCTTGAAAATCTAGCAAAGTACAAGTGCCATCTCAAATCGCTAACGCAACATGAGTGTACCTTCAAAGCTGGTACAGATGCAACTCTGCCTCAAATCATATGTCTACCTTTCAAAAGACTATTCCAACGATGTTTGATACCAACTGTTGAACAAAAAGATGGGAAAAAACATAGATCTGAAAAGTGGATCAATATTGAAGTTACCAAAGAGTCGACGAATCAGGATTTGTTGGATGAGAAGTCAAAATATTACAATTATGTTCAAGACTTTTTAGCTGCGGAACGGGAGTTCAGAGATTTGATGGAGAAGGAAGCAGAACAGAGTGATTGATAACAGAGTGGTTTGGACGAAAAAGTGATGTACCTACATAGGCCCCGGTGCATGTGAAAGCGCATTCTTGTCTCATCAAGCGATATATTCAAATATACAATATATAATTTCACATTATATGTGCTGTTCTAGTTGACGCTGATTCAAAAAAAGGTTAGAATCTATGAGTAGTCGTCTGTTTTGGATCCCATCACATACTCAATAAGTGGAGCCTTCGCTTGGTTGTGGTAATTTCTTGTTATTTGGTGATGCCATGCTTTTTCTCAACTCTAACAACACAGTCTCCATGGTGTACGATCTCTTCCAATTCTTCAAAGTGTCAAACTCAGACACAAGGACATTCCCGTTTGAATCTACGCATGGTAAGTTGATTTTGCTAATGAATTGAACTTTTGGTGGCTTATCAGGGTAATTCTCATCACATATAATGTTTAAGGAGTATATCCTGTTTTCGTGATTAGAGTGTGGCGGGCCAATGATAGTGCCGTTCCAATACGTCATTGTTATATCATCTTGGTTCGTCAATCCATACGAAATGGACTCTGCACCTAAACCTTTCTCACCTTTCTCTAATTCCTCCAATAATTTAAAGTTTCTTGGACTGGAAAAATTCAGTTAGTATTGACTTCCTTTGCGTTTGTTGATTGATTATACTTACATTTTGGACATGCTCTAACTATATTCTATGTTTGGTGTAATTTAACAGTGTAATAGGGATGTGTCTGATTTCAATTGTGGTTAAAACTGATTTCGAAAAAATAGTGTGTGACAAATCTTATGTTAATGTCGTGATTTATAAGAGCTTGTCGTAACTGTTTTTACGACATCTTTGGAACACTTTGAAAAAAGATGTTTATAACCCAGGAATACACCCACCCTTTTGATAAATTACTTACCCAATGACCAATCCAACCTCCTCGCCATTCATTGAGTCACCATCGATTCTGAACAGTATATTAAAGGGCCACGCTGCTGACACATCCAATCTAGATTCCAAGATATACATCTCCAAACTTGAATTTCAAATTGAATCTTTCAAAACTGAAAAAGAGCTATGGGCAAAAGAGAAGCAGACGATTGTGTCGAGATATGAGGATAGTATCAAGTTGAAGAATGAGGAAATTGAAGAGTTGAAGCTTAACATGGATTTCATGTATAAGGAGAATGAGCAGTTGGGGTCCAAGTTTGATAATTCAAACGATGTCTCCAAAGCACAGTTGAATGAGTTGAATCAGAAGTACAAGGAATTGAAATCGCGGAATAACAAGTTGGAGTCAGACTATCGTAGTTTAATTGATAAAAACGACAGGTTAATTAGAAAACACAAACAAGTGACTGCCGATTGGAACACACAAATCAAGGTTAATGACGAGTTAAGTAACGAGTTGCAGATACGAGATCAATCAATACAAACTTTGGAAGCTTCAAATCAGGAAGTAGTTGATAAATTAGAACAATACACCAAGCTATTCAAGAATGATGAATCGTTATACAAGAACAATCAAATACTAATGAGTAAGAATACCAGTTTACAAAAAACCAATAACCAATTGCAATTAAAGATTGATCAACTTCTACAAAAGCAGACGTCTATTGAATTATTGAAACAAAAAATAATGAGCTTGACAAGAAGTCAAGATCAGCTAGAGGAACTCAAGTGTAAGTATCAAAAGTTGGAAGTAGAGAAGCTTGAAATCGAAGCCAAATACAATGAATACTTCTCTGCCTTAGAGAGGACTATTGTTGATGATGACAATGATGGAAATTACGACCCTGAGGATTTAGATGTAACCAAATCGCTAAAAGTCCAAAATTTCATAGATAAATTTAGGGAGCTACAAGCACAAAATCTAGCGTTAAAAGAAAAGTACGATGCCAAGACCATTGAAACGACTGAGTTGAAACAGGAGCTAGAGGATGTTTCGAGGTCGATCGAGGAAGAGTATTTACCATTGATTGAAAAGGGTCAAGCAAGAAATGAAATTTTGTCAAAAAGAATAGCCGAGTTGGAACGGGAGAAATTATTGTTCGCTGCTGAAATTGAACACTTGAGAAAACTGTTAAAGGATTTGGAAGAGATTTTGAATTCCAGAGATGATTCAGAGCATGAAAACAAGACGATGCAACAATACATTACAAATTTGGAAAACTTGGTTGATCAATATAAACGAAAATTGGATGAACAGAACAAAAAAGTGACAGTTGCAAACCCACAAATTGGTGAAAAGAGACAGCGGTCCGAAGATAAAACATTTCGTCACACAGCCACACAGTTGGAGAAGGAGAATATGCAGTTGTTGTCAACCATCAAGAATTTGGAGCTTCTAAATTCGGAGTTGAGACTGAAATTAGAATCATTGGAGACTATTTCACAGAAGCAAGAGACCGTCAAAATTCTAGAGTTGAGGAGTAATTTACTTTCGAAGGATCAATTTGTGAAGCGTGCAACACTTGATGCATTACGAAAAGAAAATGAAGCTTTAATTGATAAATACGTAAATCATCGGCCTGACACTGATTTAATACCAAAGGCTTTATTTGCAAGACAAGAAGATGATAAAGCGGCATTACAGTCGCAAGTGGATACATTGACTAAAAGAATCAGCCGGTTGCGAGATGTTTATACACAGAAATCAAGAGACATCCTAATCACAATATCTAGATATTTTGGATACTCAATCGAATTTTTGCCTAGTACCATTCGGCCAGATGAGCTTTCATCTCGATTGAAATTGTCGTCAAAGCTCATTCCCAAAGATAAAAATTCGTATCTCATACTTGACATTGAAAACAAATCATTGAAAGCTTTTGGTGATTATGAATTCAAATCCCTTTGTGAAGAATTGGCTAATGAATGGGTTTCAAAAAACCAGTTTCCTTGTATGTTGAGTGCATTGAATCTTAAGCTATATGAGATTGCAAATTCATCATAGACTGTGCTCAGAGCTTTAATAATTTTGTGGATACCAATTCCAAAATCTCTTCTTGTGACAATCGATAATTTTTTGGATCCTTTTGCACCTTTTTGAATGTAGATCCTGTAGTAATATTATCGTATTTGGCGCTGAAGTCTCTTAAAAATACGGACATGCTCTCATCATTGCCATTTTGTTTCCAATATGTGTATAGCCAAGACCACGCGTCTCCGTTTGTAGAATCCGCACTCAAACTTCTTTCAAACCAGGACTTTGCTTTAACAAATTTCCCATCTTTCCAAAATAAGACCCCCAAGTATAGCAAAATTTGCGGGGAATTGTTTGTCTTTTCTAACGCATTAACAAATTCAGGTTTACGAAGCGACATTTTGGGTATAAGGGAAAGGTGTTGATACCAAACATTCGCATTGGAAGGGAATTGCTTCAAGTTCTTGCTAACCAAATTGATTGTTGCCTTCATATTCTTTTGACGTTTTTCAAGCTCAACACGTGCCACTGCGATATCAACTGAATTAGAGATCGCTAACGAAGCTGTATCTAAAACAGACCTTGCTTTAATGAGAACACCCGATTGTTCCTCAATCAAAGAATAAATGATCCACAAGTTTGTACATTGAGGGCATTTTTTGACCGATATTGCGGCAGCATCCCTCGCTGACTTGAGATCCTTCACATCTTCCATGAGTATCTGAATGTGTTGCAAATGAAGCTTCCAATTAACAGGGAAAAAATTCAACGCTTGGTTTGACATTGATAAAGCCCTCTCCGAAGATTCCCTCTTGCATCGTAAAATGTGAATATATTTGTACCAAAATTTAACATTCCTGGTTGGTTCATTCTCGATGATACTTTCCGCAATAGATCCGGCTTTGTCAATACTTCCAGAGTTGAATTCGAGTTTAATCATTGCAAGTTTGATTGAATCATCGTCAAATTTACTATTGGCATGATGTAAAATTTCGCGAGCCTTTTCGACATTGTCAGCAACTTTCCATGCATCTTTGGCATACATCAAGTATAATGGTATCGAGTCGGGACTTTTTGCAACGGCCATTGAGTAATATCGTAGCAATGATTCAGAATCCATATACTTTCTAACCATGAGCATAAGGCTGTGCCAAATGGTGTCATCACCGATGTCCAACCCAACTAAATAGGCTATTATGCAACGCATATTGACTTCATGACCACCCTTGCCTTGATCTTCTGCTTCGATAAGCAATTCCTCTAGACTTGGGTCCAGAGATTTCAAAAAGCTCGATACAATCTCCTTACTTGTTTTGGGAAAACCTTCCTCTGTTGCTTTCGTGGCAATGTCAAACCACTCTGACTTTGATACTTTCGGGTTTTCAATCACTGCTCGATCAGTCAACTTACGAATTTTTTCTTTAGGAATATCAGGGTTTTCTCGCTCCTCCAATTTGCAAGCGGCAATCCATACTTTTACATCACCATGTAGATTCTTTCGTGCTTTATTCAAGTACTTTTTGGCGTCTTCATATGACGATATATTCACCAAAGCTATCCAAAATTCCCACGTTTTGGGACAAAGATCAACGGCTTTTGCTAACAACTTTCGAACAACATCTTCATCATCTTCTAGGGCAATTAGTAGCTTCCAAAATCTATCATCCCGAGGAAAATTCTCCAATGCTTTCATAATCATTCTCTTTTTAAATTTATTCTCCACTTCCATTTCAATTGCTTTCATCCACAAGTCGACCGAGTCTTTGCAGTACTTTAATCCTTCTTTCACAATAGCTTTGGCGTATTCGGTATCATTCATATTGAGTCTGGCACTTTCTAACCAAACCTCTTCAGCGCCAGGGATAACCTTACACCCCTGCGAAATCAATTCTCTTGCCTTATTGAAGTTCTTCCCTTGCTCCTCTAATCTTGCAGATTGTATCCAAGAGCTTGGCTTGTACGGTTCTGTTTTCCGTAGCGATGAAAGAACTAAACGACCTTTCTTTAGATCAGCAAATTTTGCGTCCATCTCAGCACCAGTTGAACTCAAAATAGATTCGTCTATTACTGTGGTACCATTCACACTCTTTCCTGTGGAGAGTCTGTCCAATTGAGCAGTTAGATAATTTTCCTTTTCGGTTTTAGTCATAGAGTCATTCAGCCACATCCTGGCTCCTTTCGCTAGGATCAGATCCGGAGCAGTATAAAATCTCTGCAGCTGTTGCTCTAGTATACGCAGTCTCTTATTTTTTCTTGTCATATCTCCAGCTTCGGGTAGCAGTAGCCATTCTTCCTCTGTTAATGAGGTCAAATCCCGTTTAAGGTCTGAAAATTGTGATTTTTTGTCTAGCTCAACATCGGTTGGAACTTTAACAACCTTGTGCTGCTTTCTACGAGACTTTAATCTGTTTTCTATCTCTTTAAAAATTTGATCAGCTTCTTCATCCTCCTCGTCTTTTTTCGATTGGGTGGACACCAACAATCCAGTCTCGTTATACTCTTGGTTTGTATTATCATAATCATTGTCGTCGATGTCATCTTGCGTATTCTTGTTAGAAGCGACTTTGATAGTACTGAATCCAACAGCTCCTCTACCCACACCTGCAATATACCCAGGTGGGGGTTCTTGGTCTAAAAATGCGTACTTGTTATTGCTCATGGAGTCAATGGGTACAAGGCTATTTGTTATAGTTCTTGTCTATTTTCATTTTCTATTTTTTGTGTAACTAACTTCTCTGTTTTCCTCATCACAGAGAACGGTTGATGATTTTTTTTTTTTTTCAAAGTTACATCCCACCTCTTCTCACGATCACCAATTAAGCACATTATGTCAAAAAGAGCGGCTGATGAGAACCTCAATGGTTCAAACAACGCAAGTTCACTCAAAGCATCCGAAAATGCGCTTCCTGTCTCCGTGCAAAATGATGCATCAGTCGATGATATGGACGTTGGAGAATTTGAAGACCCATACGGAGACGATTTTGAGAGCGACGAGGAAATCATCGAACTAGATGAACAAGAAGATGAAGAAATGGATGAAGAAACTGCAAATAAGAAAATTGAAGAGCTTGAAAAAAAAGAGCAAGAACAGCAACAAGAGCCAGAATCAGAGATTTATTTACCTCACAAGTCAAAACCTTTGGGTCCTGATGAAGTCTTGGAAGCAGACCCTACTGTTTATGAGATGTTGCATAATGTCAACTTGCCATGGCCATGTTTAACCGTGGACATATTGCCAGACAATTTGGGGAACGAAAGACGTACATACCCAGCCACTGTATACTTGGCAACAGCCACTCAAGCAGCTAAAGCTAAGGATAATGAACTAATAGCCATGAAAGCGTCAAGCTTGGTAAAAACGTTGGTGAAAGACGACAACGAAGATGACGAAGATGACGATGAAGATGACGATATGGACTCTGACCCTATTTTAGACACCGATACAACCCCTTTGAAACACACAACCAATAGAATCAGAGTCAACCCACACTCACAACAAACAGGGGAATATCTCACGGCAACAATGTCGGAAAATGGTGACGTGTACATTTTTGATTTGGCATCTCAATTCAAGGCATTTGACACCCCTGGATTTGTCATTCCTAAATCGTCCAAGAGACCAATCCACACTATCCGTGCTCATGGAAATGTAGAAGGATATGGATTGGACTGGTCTCCATTGATTAGTACTGGAGCTTTATTAACGGGGGATGTCAGTGGAAGAGTACATTTGACAACAAGAACGTCATCAAGTTGGGTCACAGACAAAACTCCATTCTTTTCTTCCCAATCATCGATAGAAGATATACAATGGTCAACTGGTGAGAACACTGTTTTCTCAACTGCGGGATGCGATGGGTATGTGAGAATTTGGGATACTAGATCTAAAAAGCACAAGCCTGCATTATCTGTAAAAGCTTCAGATTCCGACATCAATGTCATTTCATGGTGTTCCAAGATTAACCACTTGCTAGCGTCCGGGCACGATGATGGTACTTGGAGCGTTTGGGATTTGAGGAATTTCACGCAACCAAACCCTTCACCAGTGGCAAACTACGATTTCCATAAATCCCCCATCACTTCGATTTCTTTCAACCCCTTGGATGAGTCAATCATTGCTGTTAGTTCCGAGGACAACACTGTTACTTTGTGGGACTTGGCAGTGGAAGCAGATGATGAAGAAATCTCACAACAGAGAAGAGAGCTCAAAGAGTTGCACGATATACCACCTCAGTTGTTGTTTGTACATTGGCAAAAGGATGTAAAAGATGTTAGGTGGCACCAACAAATTCCTGGTTGCTTGGTTTCAACCGGAGGTGAAGGACTAAACATTTGGAAAACCATATCTGTTTAGAGTACATTCTCAGTATACAGTGTTTCAGAACAAATCGAAATGGATCAATATCTATGTAGTGCTTGTTTTTCCCTCTCCATTTTATCCATTTGTTGCGATATTTTGGTGAACCGTTGGTCAATTCGTAGCCAAAAGTCATTCATCTCCACAACATATTGTACGTACTTTTCACACACAATCATGCTCTTGAGGACCAACATTATGTAATATTTATAAATTTCCCTGATCTGTTGATTATGCTGAGCGTTCATCTGTGATAGCTTAGCAACACGCGTCTCATTTATACGTGAGTTGATATCATTGATGATTGAATTGGGCTCCATGTTGACGATTTCCACCATATCACGGTGATTATCCATGATGTCGTCATAATGTATGAGAAGATCCTCCTCTTTTATCAGATCAGATAACGTATTTTCTCCATCTGTCTGTCGATCAATGTGGTATTTATTTGCAAGTGAAATCAATGTTTTGAGTTCAGGATGATTCTTTAGTAAATGCTGAAACTGGGATTTCAAGTTGGCCAATTGTGATACTAATGCCTCCACCTTTGCATTGCTAAGAAGGTATTCAAGGTGGGCCACTCTTTGAGATAGATTGGAGATTGCGTAGTCCATTCTCACTAGGTTGCCGGAAAGAGACCCAAAATGCGTATTTTGTTCCACGCAATAGTGTAAACAAAACTGAAAAATTAGAAGCCGTGACAATCTATAGCAAACCCTATATAGTCCATGGTTCCTATACCGTCACCTCCAAACCAAGATATTGGTATATTCCATCCGAAAGTTATCGCACTTTCATTAGGCATAACGGCCACTGCATATTTTTCTTACAGATTTTACAGGCGATTTCTCAAACCTGTACGTTCAATTTTGGACCTCACTCCAGAAAGACTCGAGTACAACTACAAGTTATACGGTTATGTTACACGAGTAGGTGACGGTGACAATTTTCGTTTTTTCCATACCCCAGCAGGAATTTTTGGCGGTTGGGGATGGCTCAAATCGGTGCCCAAGAACAACAAGATCTTAAAGAATGAAACATTGATGATTCGATTGTGTGGTGTTGATGCCCCAGAACGAGCGCATTTTGGCAAACCAGCACAGCCATATAGTGAAGATGCGTTACACTGGTTGCGATCTTATATTTTGGGAAGGTATGTGACCGTTACGCCGTATCTGGTGGATCAATACAAGAGAATCGTTGGTAGGTGTCAGGTATGGAAATGGACGGGTAAAAAAGACGTCTCTGCTGAGATGTTGAAGCATGGTATGGCAATAGTTTACGAAGGGAAAGTTGGTGCAGAGTTTGGGGATAACGAAGACTGGTATAAGCGACTAGAGAAACGAGCCAGGCGTCTTAGACGCGGTGTTTGGGCATTAGGCTCAAAAATGTTGACCCCTGGAGATTATAAAAAGGCCTACTACCGAGGTGAATAACTTGGTAATACATGTTTTTGCATCTACTTTCCCATCTACTCTAAAGTCTCTTGCTTCATTTTAATAAATCAGCAACTGCCTTGGACAATGACTCCACGTCCTCTTTTGTTTTTGCTTCTGCATACACACGAACAGCATCTTCAGTACCAGAAGCTCTGACAAATGATCTTCCTTGTGGGTACTTTGCAACCAAGTCATCAATTTTGTTTTGTAACCCTTCTGGCTCAACCAATGTCCTTTCAGCATTTGTGGTTTTGAAAATTGTTCTATCTGGAACAACCACCTTAATTAACTTGTTGGGCAAATCAGTGTACGCTTTATTCCATCTCTCGGGAGTTAAATTGAGATAATGCAAGATTATCAACACTACCAATAGATCGGAAATGGCGTCTCCAACAGTTTGATTAATCAATTGACTAAAATTTTGAAGAACTTTGAGTGCCACTTCTTCCTTTGGTGAGCTGGACTTGTAATCAAGAATCTTTTGTTCAGCTTCTCTTTTGAAAACAACAGTACCATGACCATTTGCTTCAAAGTAAACGCCGATATCGAATTTTTCAGCTTCGTGGTGCAAATGTTTGACCCCAGTTGGTGTGCAACGAACTGGCAATCTCAAAACATCCTCAACGTATTTTGTTGAAGATCCATTGGCATAAGCAGTTTGTACAACACCGATATCAAGCTTTAATCTACTTGCATCAAAATCCTTAAAAATTTGTTGTAAAAATAAGGCAATCAAAGTGGAAATCTTATCACCATCAAGAAGAACAAATGCATCGTTTGAGTCTTTGTAGTAACAGATTAATCTATCAGCATCACCATCAAAAGAGGCGTATAACTTGTTTGACACTGGTTGCACATTTTTAGGTAATTTCTGATTAGTTTTGACAAAATCAGCACCACATTCGTAGTTTAACAAATCCGGCTTTTCGTAATCTCCATTGACAATTGTAAAACTAACTTCATCGGAAAGATACTTTTTCAATAAGGTGTCTATTTTGGGTGCACCCACACCATTTGCCGCGTCAATCGTGATATCAATCTCGTCACTATCCTTTGATAACCTATATATTTGTCTGAATGAACTTGCCAACTTTTTATAATACCCTTCTTCATTCCTTTCACCAAAACTAGGCTCATTGAATGTTCTAGTAATGTAGTGTAGTTCAGGTGTCGTCAATAATCCAAAGTCTTCATACTTCGTGTTTGGGACACTTTTGAATCCATCAATAGTGGCTCTATTTAGCGCTGGACTGCTTTCTCTTGAGTCTCTGGCAATAACAACACTACTTTCGCTGTCCAAGTCAATTCCTAACTCTTTGGCCAAATCTCTAATAGCGTTTGTCAAGTCTTGTGCTGCTGAATTGGCCAATCGGCACGCATATGTTTCCCATTTGCTTTCCAACATGCTACCCATTGGGTCCACCACTTTAACACCATTATCTTGTGGTGGGTTATGAGAAGCTGTAATCATAACGCCAACAGTTTTACCTCCAAGACTTTTCGATCTTAATGAAGCAAGAATACCCACGGTGTAATTGACATAGTCTAAATACTTGGCGTTCATACGAAATCCAGCGGTCCCATATGTAAATGTGATCCCTTCAGGTTTATGGTGCTCGATGATGTGTTCACCAACTAGCTTCTCAAGTGACATTGCAATTGTGTTGGGGAGAAAGATTCAACGTCGTGATTCAAAGATCTGAATCAATTCAAAGAAAATTTGAAAGATTCTAAATTTAGAAAATCCAACGATTGATGATACTAGCCGAGCACCAAACTACACTATATGTTCAAAAGATTTAAATCTACTAAACCCCCATCTTTTCACAAACAAGGTGGGTCAACTGTTAGGATTCAGTCACCACAGCTGCATCTTAAAAACTCAAAGCCAAAGGAATCCCCATTTGTTCAAGAGCTTGTGCTCACAGGAAGACCTAACTGGGAAAAAGCCCCACCACAATTGAAACAACGGTACAAAGGTATATTTCTTGTTCTTTTGTCAGTCCCAATTATATTCATCACTAGTTTTGAAATGTACCAAAGACTTGAAGGGCAGTCAACTAAAAAGATTCAGCAAGGTGAAAAACTACCAAATGGAGTCAACAGAGATTTTGATGAGGTTGAAAAGTACAAGGTGGAGAAGGAATCAGTAATGTACAAACTATTTGGCAAAGATTTCTTTTTAGATGGATTTACAAGCAAAACTATGAAAGTTGATAATGATGACAAAAAGAGGTGATTTTGCGTTAGCTAAAATTTATTTCCATATCGGTCGGCTTTCGTGGAGAGACTTGAGCAAGTTTTCATCGTCAAATCGTGATCCCAAGGAAGATGATGGTCGCTCAGGCGATGTGCAATTGTAACTTAGCCTTCGAGAATAAGTCAAATTTGGAATCGTCGCTTCATTTAGTAAAGAATTTGGTCTGCCAATCACAGTAGCGGTTGAACTTGCTCGCGATCGGCTTATATAAAATGGGTCACTGTGGTCTTTAATCGAAGGAGGTGAAATATCAAAACCATTGGTAATCGTGCGGTTACTATGTTGGCTAATTCCTTTGTAAGGTGATTGAAAAACAGGATGAGTAACGTCAATTTCGGGAATCTTGGTAAAACCTCCCCTTTTAGTTATTTTAGGATACCCCAATTCAATATAGTTTGAAACAATGCGTGGTAATTTTGATGCCGGACGTGCACTTGAGTTTAAAATGTTGTTTGTATAACTATCAAAATCAAATGAAACAACCTTTTGTCTCTGTTGCGTTTTCAATTTTACAGGGCCATTGAGCACCGGAGTCTTTACCAACGTTTCCTCTTCATCCTCTCGATCGTGTAAGTTCAACCCTTCAAAAACTTGGATGAGACTACCCTTTAAATCCTTTCCCTTCGGTTTCTCCTCAGTCAAGAAGTCCTTGACGCGATCCTTTTTTGTGACGCTCAAGGGCATCGTAACGGATTCAACATCAACATTGAAATCAATTCCCATACCGTTACTCATCGGACGATCAAACGCATCATTGTATGACTCCTTCGATACTGTACGAAATTGGCGCAACCCTGTACTTTTAGGTGCAGATTCCTTCTTTCGTTCAAACTTTATCTCACGGGCATCCAGATCAGCTTTAGCTCGTAAAATCAAGTCATTTACTTCCATCCATTTTGGGTGCAACTTTTTATTAAAAGTTTGCGGGATTTCCCTATCCGTGGTGATTCCTTCAGTAATTGCACTCTCGATTATATTCATCGAGTTTGAACACACTTTATATCTGGAGCCAATATCCTCACTAATCGTCGAGTTTCCATCTGTACTAGTAGTATCAGAAAATGCCAAAACGTCAATCAATTCATTACATTCTTTTTCAATTTGCTTAATCAAGTACAAGAAAATTTCATTCCACTTGCAATCAATATTTTCCCGCTTCAAAAGCTTGAATTGTTTTTCCAAATATCTCCACTTATCCAACATCAACTCGTAACTCGAAAGCACATGCTCACGAGGGACTTTGAAAGAGCTCAGCAGACAGATTGTATTGAACTCCTCAATCTTCGATGGAACAATATCAAGTGATATACGTAGTGGAAGAATCTTCTTTTCCACATCCAAAAATTCATCATAAAGATCCTGATCTAAATCATTGAAAGTTGGAAGTCGAACCGACTTTACTGAAATTGCCGTGCTGGTGAATTCATTAATCTTCATTTTGGAAACAATTTCATTCAAGTTGAATTGTGGTAATACCCTTTTCGGGCTTGACAACTTGTGCTCTTTCATCTTGATCACCAGTTTGGTACATTCATCTATCTCAGCGGTTAATGATTTAATGACTGACTCCATTAACTCATGATAATTTGTCGAGACATCCAAATTCTTTTTTAAGACAATCAGGGATTTCTTAACATCCAATAAAACATCACTAACTTCTTCGAACTTTCTAATAAGTCCCTGACTAATGTTCGTTGACGAATCAGCCGACTCAATCCTCAATAAAAGCCGCGAAATAATCGAATCAATGCTATCCATATCTCGAAATAAACTTTGTAATGCATGTTTACCTTCATAAAACCAATCTAAAATGTTACTCGCATGTCTTGATACTTCTTTAATATTGTTAAACGCGATGATCAAATCATTGAGGTATAGATCAATATCATCCAATACTTTACTAATCTTGAACAAGTCGCGGTGCAGTAGTGAACTGGAGTTTGAGCTTTTGGGTTGTGAAATGTTGACTAGCTCTTCAAGAAACGAAAAAGTTGGTGTTGATGATAGTAAATGTGATAGACTGAGTTGAGGACTCCTAGCTACGTGTGGAACCATATTAGCATTGTTAAAACGGAGTATAGGAGTGAAAAGAAAGTTTGATGTGGGAATGTATTTGTTATAAATGTGATCTCAAGAAATTGGACAAATGCAAATGTTTCCGTGATAAAAATGTCTATGCCCTCTATAATGCTTTATAGTCTCCTAGAACAGGGTCAATGTTTGTAACCCGATGATTGTCAAATTTGTAATGGTAACAAGGGGAATATCAAAATAAATTCCGAAATGTAAAACAAAAACAAAACAGGTGATGTCGCAACATCATGTTTTGTGACACATAAGCACGACACTACACAAAAAGAAGTTATCCATCTCTTCTTCTTCTCACCAAAGATTCTTCATTTCCATGAGATGAGATCAAACTTTTGAAAGCTCAACGACCTAGTAATCACAACAATGGGCAAAGCACCAAATAAGAAGTTTACAACAAAACCAAACCCAACTGGAAATACAGTTGCCGCTGACAAGCATCTCAATAGTGTCTTTAAATTCAACACCAATTTAGGTCAACATATTCTCAAAAATCCCCAAATAGCTCAAGGAATTGTTGACAAGGCCCAAATCAAACCTAGTGACATTGTATTGGAAGTCGGTCCCGGTACCGGTAACTTGACAGTACGAATTCTTGAACAAGCACGTAAAGTAATTGCCGTGGAAATGGATCCAAGAATGGGTGCTGAATTAACCAAAAGAGTGCATGGGACACCACAGGAAAAGAAATTGGAGATATTATTGGGTGATTTTATCAAAACCGATTTGCCTTATTTTGATGTGTGTATATCAAACACGCCATATCAAATTTCATCACCATTAGTGTTTAAATTACTCAATCAACCTCGCCCACCTCGGGTATCGATCCTCATGTTTCAGCGAGAATTCGCCATGAGACTAGTTGCAAGACCTGGTGATGAACTATATTGTCGATTATCGGCAAATGTTCAAATGTGGGCCAATGTGACCCATATTATGAAAGTAGGTAAAAACAATTTCCGACCACCACCACAAGTTGAATCGAGTGTTGTTAGGATAGAAGTGAAGAATCCTCGACCCAATATCGATTTCAATGAATGGGATGGATTATTAAGGATCGTGTTTGTGAGAAAAAATAAGACTATTGCCGCTGGGTTCAAATCGCTGAATATAATTGATATTTTGGAAAAGAATTACAAGACATGGTTGGCGACAACTGGTCAGGAAAATGATGGAGATGCAATGGTTGTTGATAATAGAGCTGATTTGAAAAACTTGATAAAGGAGAAAATCACTAAAGTGTTAACAGAAACGGGGTTCTCAGATCAAAGAGCCGGTAAAATGGATCAAACGGATTTCTTGAAACTATTGTACGCTTTCCATCAAGTTGGTCTACACTTTGCTTAGGAAACCATTCATTGTCTATTATTGAAATATACAGAGATTTGTGCGTGTGTGTGTTACCTTCTCTTTGTTGTCTTTGAAGTATCCTTTTCAACCACTTCACCAACACCACCCATCTCTTCTAAATTATCCTCGGCAACAGATACCGATTGTCTTCTTTCCCAATACCTATCTTCACATAACTCAAATGCAATCTTTTTCAAATACTTTCCACGTGCTTCTCGATGACTGGAGATGGACCATTCCAAAAATGCAGCTCCAGATCTAACATAGAATGCGCGTAGCGATTCGAATGGTTTGGGGTGAGGTAACCATGGTCTTGGATCTGGGAATTCTTCCTCCTCTTCTTCTGAAGATGACTCGTCTTCATCCTCATTCTCTTCGGCATCCATCGCCTCCTCTTCTTCTTCATTGTCGCGCTCACCTTCATCCATCACCTCATCTTCATCGTCAAAATCATCTTCTTCTTCATCCCCATCTTCCGATTCCTCGGCTGCCTTCTCTAGCTCTGATAAATCTTCCCAAAACACCTTAACTCCATCCAATTTGCCCAAATCAATGGCATAAAAAGAATCAAGACTAAACTCTTGTTCTCCACGTTCAAAAACACCACCAAATATGTAGAAAACATCATCAACGACACATGTGGTGGCATTGAAACGTGGATGTGGTAATTGGTTCATGATTGGGTACTCAACTACATCCTTTTTCTCCTTCTCCTCCTCCTCTGCTTCTTGTTTTTTCTCTTCTGCATCCTTCATCTTGTCCAACGCGGCTACATTGTCTTCGTCCTCATCATCATCATTCAAGTTGGATTTAGCCAAGATGGAATTCAAAATATCTTCTAGATCCTCATCTCTTGACTTTTCCTTCACTGTCTCCTTCTTTTTCCTCTGTGGTCTCAAACTTAAATTGTACCACCTGTTACTATCAATTTGATAACTGTACAATTGATTGTAAAATTCTGACTCCAATTGCTCTTCACTCTCATCAAAATCATAGACACCACCAAATAAGATACCTCTATTCTTGTGATAAACTAATGAACAACCAACACGAGGCAGAGGTAAAACCCCTTGCCTTTTCCTCCGTTCAAATCTTATTCCCTTTGGATCACTCTTCATTTTCAAAATCCAACAATCACTTAAAACTTTACCCTTTTGCAAACCTTTACCAGCTTTGACTTTAGTGTACCCACCATATAATACAGCACCATCAGCACATGGGATGAACGAGTGGCCCGATCTGGCATCGGGAATTGGATGATTCGGTGGAAACTCAACTTGTTGCCATTTGAATTCAGTAACATCAAACACCCAAACATCATTTAGGTATGTTGTCATGGTACCCAAATCACGGAATCCACCATGAAGAATGATAAAATTCTTCCAAACGGCTAATCGATGTCCTGATCGAGCAGATGGTGCTCTTTTTGTATCGACTTTTTGCCATTCTTTCGTATCGGCATCCAAGATCCAAGTATCTCCATAATGATAAAACGTTGATTGTTTGGGCGACGAAAATTCACCACCAAACATTAGAATAATCCCTGATGGATGGGCACACATAGCATGTGACGATCGAGGTAATGGAGCATTCTTGGAAGTGTATTTCCTCCAGGTATCATTATCGATTGAGTACGTAAACAAATCGTTGTGGAAATGAGATGTTTTCCCATCACTTGATTCACCACCAAATAGAATGATTTCTCGTTTATTGTGTAATGGAGAAGCAACCATAGTAGGATTTAATCTCCTATGTGGATGGTGCTTACATACTTCGATTTTCACTTCAGTAAATTCTTCTTGTTCCTTGGCATAATTGGCCAATATCGTATCGATATCCTCATCTTCTTCTTCTTCATCGCCTTGCTTCTTTGCCAATTTCTTGTTTTTGATTTCGGCTTTGGACAAGTTTTTCTTCTGCTTTTCAGCGGCACGAGCCTTTTTGGCCTCTTTTGATTTCTTATCTTTCTTAGCCATGGCTGGTATATTGTTTGCCCTATGTTTCTGGTTGCAAAGAACGATGGAAGCAAAAAAAAGTCCGTTTCGAAATGAAAAAAAGGGTTGAAGATGAACGCGACACAGAAATCAATCCACAAACCATCAACAAAAACACTCTCACATCTACTATACCAAATCCCCATCCACCCAATGTCGTCCACAAACAACGACTACTTTAATAAACAAAGAGATCTACTAATTCAAGAGATAACAAACAACTTGACCGAAGTTTACACCAACTTGGAAACTTTGAATCGATCATTGAGCGAAAGTATACAAATTGGCAAAGAATTTGATGATGTTGGTAGATTGTGGCGTACTTTCTATGATGGAATGAACAAATTGAAAGAGGAAACTAGTATTGCGGGTAACGCAAGTCAGGATGAAGAACAAAGAGATGTGAGACGGGCTGAGCCACGATCTGAGTAAAGTTTATATACTTTAAATATAATCTGGAAATCAACGTTTTAAGAGATGGTAAACACACGTTCCGTAGTCTCATTGTCATTCTACTCCCTCTTCATTCACCTTCGCAAGAGTACCAGAGTTCTTTCACAATCTTTTCATTACAAAAGCAAAATACTACTTTTTTAGGCGGCTATAAAGTTTATTTTTGGCAATGAGGATAACAAAAAAAAAGGTAACAACACAACAATTTGATTTATACGATGATAAAAAACACCGAAGAAATAATTACATTCAACCAGTAGTAGTAGCTTAGAAACATTTGTGGTGAACAATTGATGGTCCAGATTCGTCGTACTCTTGTTTTGAGATCCACATTTGTTGGAAAGTAGACAATGAAGCCAAGATGGAACCACCAATCCAGACAGAGTATTTTCTTTCTGGTGGAGCAATAATCTTAACCTTCATTGATGATGGAGCCAAAGCAGTGATTTCCTTTTGCATACGTTCAGCAATACCTGGGAACATGGTAGTACCACCAGACATGACAATGTTACCGTACAATTCCTTTCTGACATCCAAGTCACACTTCATGATAGAGTTGAAAGTAGTTTGGTCAATACCAGCAGCTTCCAAACCTAAATCAGCTGGACGGAACAAAGCTTCTGGAGCTCTGAATCTTTCGTTACCAATGGTGATGACTTGACCATCTGGCAATTCGTATGATTTTTCAATAGCAGATGATTGTGATGAGGTTTGCATTTCTTGTTCAAAGTCCAAAGCAACATAACACAATTTCTCCTTGATGTCTCTAACAATTTCTCTTTCAGCAGTAGTGGAGAAACCGTAACCACGTTCGGACAAAATCTTCATCAAGTAGTCAGTCAAATCTCTACCAGCCAAATCGATTCTCAAAATACCGTGTGGCAATGAGAAACCGGCATAAATTGGAACAACGTGAGTGACACCATCACCTGAATCCAAAACAATACCAGTTGTTCTACCAGAAGAGTACAATGACAAGACAGCTTGGATAGAAACGTAGAAAGCTGGAACGTTAAAAGTTTCAAACATGATTTGAGTCATCTTTTCTCTGTTTGACTTTGGATTCATTGGAGCTTCAGTCAACAAAACTGGGTGTTCTTCTGGAGCAACTCTCAATTCATTGTAAAAAGTGTGATGCCAGATTTTTTCCATATCATCCCAGTTGGAAACGATACCGTGTTCAATTGGGTATCTCAAGGTCAAGATACCTCTCTTTGATTGGGCTTCGTCACCAACATATGAATCCTTTTGACCCATACCAACCATGATACCTTGATGTCTTGGTCTACCAACAATTGATGGGAAGACAGCTCTTGGTGCGTCATCACCAGCAAAACCGGCTTTACACATACCAGAACCGTTATCGATAACTAAAGCAGCAACTTCTTCTATAAAAATGGTGTTAGTATTAAGCTCTTGTTTGATTGCATGATTGTTTAGTGGAAAAAGATGCCCTGTTGTTTTTTTTGGTTCAGCAACTTGCAACATTGTTGAGGTCGAATGTCGAACAAAGAAAAAAAAAAAAAGCTTTGAAAATACGTCCAAATCAGAACAAATGAGATCGAGATAACAAAGTGAAAACAAATTGACCCCAAATCGAGGTAGCCACAAGATTGTTATCAATATCATAGTATGTGTGCTGGGTGTGTGAAAGACAATCACTTGGCAATTGACTTGCTTGAGCAATCTGGTGATTGATTGCCATTGCATAGTTGTAGTGACAAATAATCAAAGGTTCGACATTGATTGCTATAAGACAAAGTTAACGAATCAATCATTGTGACTGTCCCTAAAATCACTGATTTGGTATAGTCTGTACTACTCGTTCAAACCTTGTTCGCCCTCTCTGTTGCTAGTTGAAACCTCAAAACAATGAACAAGACTATCTTGATCCGACAAAAACCCAATCTTCTAGATTTCCACTGATCAATCAATCTCAGATCGACTGATTTGATTGTAGTGCTTTATTAAGTTAAATATACATACCACCGTCCATTTTGTATATATGATTGATCTATTAATGCTTGATATAATACAAGTTGTGATTACCAAAAAGAAAGATGGTAGAATGAGAATGAATTTTTAAAGTGAGAATTGAGTGAGAATTGAAACTGAAAAAAAAAAAAAAATTAAAAAATTGGTTCGTTGGCAAAAGACGACGACGACGACGATAGGAGAGAGAGAGAGAGAGACTTATGTTTTGTTTTTGAGTAACAAAAAATCAAAATAATAATAATTGTCCATTGGTACACGAACATCAGAGCTAATCAATAGGAGAAGATAGGATGTCATACCTTTTTCCAACCAATGATTGCAACTAATGTAATCCGTGAGGGAGCACAGATACAATCCTCTTTTCTATAGAGGTAGTATATTGACTTGCTGTACCACCATTGCGAGCTGTGTATGAAAATTCTTTGCATTTGTGTACCTAGCAATAGAACAAAAATTCGCGTTATCAAAAGCGTTTGCTTACGTCAAGAGTTGGACGGTCTTCGTTCCACACTACAGATAAGTGTACAACTGGAGTCACACTACTAATCTCAATGCGTTGAAACACTCGCTTGGAGACATGAGTGACCCGTCTGCGCAATCTTTGCGCCACCCTTCTTGTAGAATGACTCTTTGCTCAACTAATTTTGAGCCAAGTACACTACCTATGAGATCTGGAATCGGACTTGCATTAAAAGTCATGAACAAAAAAAGATTTATTACACAGGCTGTGCTAGGAAAACGGCCACATATGCTCTTTGACTGAACCTTACATCTGATAGTGTAGGTAGGTAATTTCAGTTATGAGAAATGTTGATTGCATCATCTACGTGTTGCATAGCCAGTTTTTTTTTTCAAGAACAACCTCGGCTTATGGGGGTATGTCTCTCGTCTACAAATACGAAAGTAGAGGGTGGCGGTAAATGTTGAGTACGTAGAGTGTGGTGATTATTGGGTCTAGAGCGAAAAAAGCTTCTCTTTAAATAATTTACACGAAGAGTTTAATGTCGATTCAAATGTGTTTGTCTCCCTGAGTTCCACTATTGTTGGAGAGTTGCAAAATCGGCAATAGCGGCGGAGATCAAAATCAGTGACAAATTTTTAGAAACAATTTCTCTGTAACTTGGACACAAAAAGGATGAAAGAGCATTCGATAGGGAATAAGAGTCCTGAGGAAAGCATAGCTATAGATCATCGAGAGGAAACACTGATTGGGACACTCCTAGAACTGAACTGGAGGTATAAACAGGCATCTCTATGCTCTCCTCGTCTTCAATTACTCTATTTTTAGAACAAAAAAAAACCCAACACAACAAACTCGTTGGAATTGCACCTCTAACACCAAGCAGTCATTACGTACATTACTCTTTCAATTCCATTTGCACCGGTACCATATCATAACACTCAATCACCTCCATGTCTAATTTCTATTTCTCTAGAATCTTTGTCAATAAATTGCAGTGTCGTAAAACTAAAATCTCTTTAATCCCAAAACAGGCAAAATAAAAAAAATAAAAATAAAAATAAAAAATAAAAAAGAAAGAAAACAAAAAATATGTGACATCAACAGAAAAATTAAAAACTGGTGAGAGAGTGAAAGAGTGAGAGAGTGAGAGATCAACACCAAAAAATTCACCCCCTCTTGTTGGTTTTGCAATATCATCACCACAATACTCCCCCATCCCATCCCATCCCATCTCATAGGATATTAAATTAGTTTCCACATCACCCCATAGTACACACGAATTACACATTACCATCAACATCATTTACTTCTCAGTTTGCATAACATAAAAAGAAACTACAACCCCTTCTTAACACAAACCATGTCCTCATCAGTTCCATATGATCCATACATTCCAAACCAACAGACTGGTGACCAATCCAGGACTGCCGCAATACAAGCTGTATGTATTTCATTTGAATCTCACAGTTATTAAATGTTCTTTGTTACTAACCCCTCCTTTAGCAAATAGATGACACTGTTGGTATCATGAGAGACAACATCAACAAAGTAGCAGAAAGAGGAGAAAGATTAGATTCAATAGAAAACAAGACCGACAATTTAGCCATTAGCGCACAAGGTTTCAGGAGAGGTGCCAATCGAGTAAGAAAAGATATGTGGTGGAAAGATTTCAAAATGAGAATGTGTCTCATCTTTGCAGTCATTATCGTCATCATTGTCATTGTTGTTCCTATTGCTGTTCATTTCAGTTAGAGATTCATTCCCCCCAAAACCTCCTTTTGCTTATAATTGATTGTTTGGCTTTTCTTTTGGTTGTTTCGTTTGTTTTTTTTTGTTTTCATGTGTGTAAAGAATTTTATAGGATATAGTATATTACCTTTGAAGCTTTGAAGTTCAAAGTTAGCAGGCTTTAACGGTCTTCCGTATTGGTGAAGAAGGAAACTTACGTCCCAATTTTACTCTCGTACTTCGAAACTTTATATATGGCACTAGCTAGCGGAAGGAGAAGAAGTCAAAAGGAGTCAAAATTCTGTTCCACCAATTGAAAAAACCCTCACAAACACACAACAACAAAATATATATAGACAACACCCAAAATCTTTCTTTTTCCCTCTCATTTGAAACATCTGATTCTATCCAAATTTGCTATTATTCAGTCACTAGAGACCTTCAACAATGTTCAAGTCGTTATTAAGATCATCCTCCATCCCTCTCCGCACATTTGCTGGACCATCTTTTGTCTCAACAACTTCATCACATGTTTTACGTTGTGCCTTTACAACAACAACCCCACACACATACAAGGCTGACAAAAACTCCCATGCTTACAAGTACTTGCATGAAAAACAACCAATTGTGACTAAATTCACTGAAGAACACGAATACGTTAAATTATACGATGATGATTCAGCATTAATTGGAATCACGCAATATGCAGCTCAAGCATTGGGTGATGTAACATTTGTTGAATTACCTGAATTGGGTACCAGAGTTGAAATTGGTGAGACTTTGGGTTCAGTTGAAAGTGTTAAATCAGCTAGTGAGATTTATAGTCCTGTTAGTGGTGAAATTGTTGGTGTTAATGAGATTTTGGAGAGTGAACCAGGATTATTGAATCATGATCCAACTGTGGAGGGATGGATTGCTCATATTAAATTGGAGGATACAAGACAAATTACTGATAGTGAGACATTATTGAGTAGTGAAGATTATGCCAAGTCTTTAGAAGAGGATTAGAAGGAAAAGACTACGAAACTGATCTACATTGCTTTCAATAAATATATATATTTATAAATATCTTGATTTATTTCAGATGTAGTATAGAGTGTTGTTTCTGCGTCTTCTCCTCCTTCTCACAAGTCTAAATCAGGTTT
This sequence comes from Lodderomyces parapsilosis, assembly GCF_000182765.1. Lineage (NCBI taxonomy): Eukaryota > Fungi > Ascomycota > Pichiomycetes > Serinales > Debaryomycetaceae > Lodderomyces > Lodderomyces parapsilosis. Next base: position 287,580 of record NW_023503281.1, on the reverse strand, counting down.
GGTTCCTTTAATCCTACCCAAGACGCAATTGGGAACATACTTGGGAATAAAGTTATCTTCATGCAACATTTCAAAACTCTCAGTGGCATCTCTACCGCCAAAATTGGTAATTGAAGCAGCTCCACCTGGGTGATGATCTAAAAACTTGGTCAAATCAACAACAACATTCTTGATTATACACCAACAGTCATTCTTAGTGTTGTGTTTGGCAACTTCTTCAAGCGTGAATTCCTTATCGGGGATCGAAAAAGCTTTTGCATCTTTTCCTTGTTGTTGTTGTTGTTCTTTAGACTTAGCTGATGCTGATTGTTTTTGTTGTTGATGTTGATGTTTTTGTTGTTGTTGCTTGCTTGAAACAGAACCACCGCTGGAGTTGCTTTCACTAGAACCACTTTGATTGTTCAAATCAATGATTATTCTATTCGTGTTCGGATCAATGTGTAAATTGATCATGTTCAATCTCTGTGTAGCATTGTTTCCCGATCCACCATCATCATCATCATTTGCACCACCTCCTCCAGTTTTACTCAACTTTTGCAACTCATAGCTGCATGCTTCATCTGCTGCCAATCTTCCATAAACAACACACGCCAATAAGGAAGATCCACCTAATCTATTGTGTCCATGAACACCACCAGCGACTTCACCAGCAGCGTACAAACCCTCAAATGGGGTATCATTCTCAGTAAGCACCTGTGACTTGTCATTGATTTTGACACCACCCATTGTGAAATGCAACACTCTAGTGATAAATGAAACATGATACTTGGCATCTGGTTTATACTCAAATGGAGTAGCTGGGAAAAATTGTTTACCATAAGGGTCCTTGATATCACCTTTAGCGGCTTTATTATAAGTGTCTAATTGTTGTTTTAAATGTTCTTCACTACATCCAATCTCTTGACACAATTGTTTCCCAGTAACCGTTCTCATTAAATTCCTTTGTGTGTAATGTTTGATATGAAACTCCAACTTCTTTTCCGATTCTTCACTCAAAACTAATCTTATGGGACCATTTCCGGCTTTATTTTGTTTTTCCATTTCACCAGATACCCAATCTCTCGTACCCAACTCATCAACAAATCTATCTCCTTTACCATTCAACATAATACCTCCTTCTCCACGCAATGCTTCAGCACCAAGAAATAGGAAACGAGGTTGAGTTTTACCGGCAATCACATCCTTATCATTAAAATCAATCAACCCAGTTGGATGAACTTGAACTTTATCCATATCAATACCAACACCATGGTTCTTCATGATGATCTTTTGTCCATCCCCAGTGGCATGTACTCCATTAGTTGATGGTAAATCAATGATGTCTGGACGGTATTTACGTAATAAACTGTTTTTGGTGAAATCCGCAGCATACCCACCAGTTGACATAATCACGGGTCCATAAACCTCTGATTTCGATTTATCTTGCAAATTTTTGTACTTGACACCAACCACTTTGTCTTCTCCTTCTTTAATCAAATCAATCACTTGACAATGTTTCAATATAGCCACTCTATCTGGTTCATCTTCGCTCAACTTTTCTAATGTTTCCAACAACCGATAAGTGATGGCCATTCCGGGAAACTTGGAGTCATGACCACGGTGAGTACGAGGCTGTGAGTGACCACCCAATCTCAGCACCACGGTCAAATCTAACCCGAACACCTCTTGTAACCAATGCACAGCATCGGCGGAATTATAAGTCAATACTTTAATCAATGCTGGATTAGCTCGATCTTTGGCTGTTTTTAACGTATCCTCGTAAAATTTCTCAACTGAATCATCAATCTTCAATTGTGTTTGAGTTCTGGTTAATGCACCATTGATACCTGAGGTTGCTTTACCACTATTTCCTGATAAGAACCCTTGTTTGTCCAACAAGACAACATTAGCTCCACGTAAATAAGCTTGATGGGCAGCTGATAACCCAGCTAAACCACCTCCTACAATGACAATGGGGTTGACTGGTAAATCTGACATTTTTTTTCGAATAAAGCAAATGGTAGGTACTTTGATTTCGTACTTTCAAAGAATATATGGTGCTTTTGCTTATTTTAAAGTGAACAATGATTGGTGCTGATAATGCGCGCGCTTTTATATCCAGAATTTTATGGGGAAATGTCAAAATAAAATATTGAGACGTCGTTTACTTCTGTGTACGGAAATACAATCTACTACCGTAGTGACAGGAGTCAGGTTGTTAAAGCTTAATATAGAATTGCAACGGAGTTAGGCAAATGTAAACCATGCTGCTTACTAGTGCTGGTTAGCTTTGCATTGAAATCAGGTGGTTTTTACACATCGATCCCACCCCCAGATCCATTCATTTTTTTTTTTTTGTTTGTCTCTCATCACACTCCATATATCCCCCACACACAAGTATCAAACCGCCTTCATCTCGATGGCAATACCTACAAAAAAATGAGCCCACCGTTGCCTCCGTTCGAGTCAACACTTGTGGAAACAGAGTCAACTTTATCATCAAAAGCGGGGAGAGATATCATTGTTACATGGCGACTCCTATTATCCACAGATAAGATTTTTTTGTCCATTACACGTGATCTCTTTATTCTGTGGGACAAAATATCTTTCAAAATGTCCGGATGCGCTAAAAAATGCCAAGTTGGGAAAAAAGTGTCAGATGGGAGCAGTAAAAAAGTGTCAGATGGGAAAAGTAAAAAAGTGTCAGTTGCACGGAATTTCCGCGCTTGCGGGAAACACTTGCCTATACTGAACAGCATTAGACAAGGTTGCAAATAAAAAAAGGGAGAAGCAGCAATAGTATCTGCCAACATATAAAAATTTGCAATCATTCTCTATACATCTACTTCTTATACATGTGATATATACTGTAATGCAAATGAGACATCATTGAATTGTGCTTCATTTGCAACCAATACATCCTCATTATTAGCCAATTTTTTGTGATTCAAATGGTTCCAAGTAGTAGCATCACCATACAACATTGCTGGTGCTTTAATAAATTGTCCTGTGTCCTTTTTGCATCGTTTACAGTTGTATGTATCGTGGGTGTCACATTCAGTATCTGGTTGATACATAAACAACTGTCTCAAGTTATCGGCACTGAACAATCTCTCCACATCTTCTTTCTCGTCAACGACACAACTACTCAATGACATCTTCATTGATTGACGTTGGAAAATCTTCTCCTCTATTGTCCCTGTTGAAATGAATCGATAAATAAAACAATCCTTCTTTTGACCATCCCGCCAAACTCTAGCTAATGCTTGTTGATCCAGTGCTGGGTTCCAATCTGGGTCAATAAGAATCAATCGGTTAGCTCCAATTAAATTGATACCACAACCACCGGCTTTTGATGATAACAAAAAGATAAACTCTGACCCATTGGGGTCATTGAACTTGTCAACCAACTTTTGTCTCTTGTTGATATTCATTGTACCATCTAATCTCAATGCACCATACTTTTTGTTACGACACATTTTCTCAATCAAGTCCAATGTTTGAGTATAGTTTGAAATCAAAACAATCTTATCATCAGTCTCACGATGAATCTTGTGCAAGAACCGCTCCAAGATCATAAACTTGCCACTGAACCAAGTCTGTACGTCTCTCCTACGTCCAGTGGCTGTTATTGATGATTCGTAATCTTCTGGTTTCAAAGACTCGCATCCTTCTAAATCATCGGGCAAATCCAACAAATCAGGATGGTTGCAAAGCTTCTTCAACATACCAATAGCTTTCAATGGTTGTGATCCTATACCCTTTATCAACTTCTTGATCTCGGGTGATGTGATGAAATGATTATACAAGTCCTTTTGCATTGGTGATAATCCAGTAAACAACACATATTCGTACTTGACTGGTAAGTACTTTGACAAAATATCATTAGTACGTCTAATGATAAACTTGGACACCAATTGCGACAACTCAATTAATTTTGCATCTCCCTTTTCTCGCTCTTTATCAGTTGCATCGGCATCTCTACCACGCAAAATTGCATTTTCAAAGTTTTTTCTAAAATCATTTCTGGTTCCAAGATAACCAGGATTGGCAAAGTTTAACAATGAAAAATATTCCGATAAGTCATTTTGGATTGGTGTACCAGATAAAATAACTCTTCGTTCACATCGTAACGAATTCAATGCCGTAAATGTTAGTGACTCACCATTTTTCAATCTGTGACCTTCATCAGCCAACATTAATCCAACTTCAGTACCAGCGAGCTTATCAACATTTCTTCTCAAAGTTTCATAAGATATAATCAACACCGGACGCACGATATTTCTTCCCTGTGCAGTGGACCATTGTTGCAAAGCTGCACCCAACTCGTTCGATTTTGTGCTTTTCCCATCAACTGCCAATGGTGTCAACACACCTTCACCCAACCACTTCACAATCTCATTGGCCCAATTACGCACCAATGATGATGGACAAACAATTATACATTTTTCAATTGTTCTCTTTCCCCTGGGTGATTGTTTGAGTAATGTCCACATCAATGTAAGGCATTGCAATGTTTTCCCCAACCCCATTTCATCAGCCATGATACACCCTTTAGCTTTGGGGTCCATTAATCCAGCAGTACATCGATAAAGGAACTTGACACCGGCAATTTGATGCGGACGTAAAATCTTGGCTAGCTTGGGATCAATAACAACAGGGACATTGGGGTATTGTGCTAGTTTCGCTTCGGGGTTGGTCACTATACCTAATATCTCCGCCAAAGACTTATGAGTTTTTCTTCTCTTTGCTGGCCGTTCATCCATTTCCAGATTCATTGACGTGTCTGACAGATCCAACTCTTCAATCTTTTTCTCCTCTTCTGGGGTCTTGGGTATCACATCAACGGTAGGATCATACAAGACAATAGCAAATTCACTCATTGGATCATGAAGGGCACGCGGTGGGATAATAGGCCGCACTTTTGTGCCCAACGGAGGTGGGGGACCACGTATCATTTCATCCTTTTTAGCGTTATCTTTGGAAAATGGGACAGTAAACGAACGTTTGATTTTGTTATCAATGACATCACGTCGACCATCACTATTGATTGATCGTGGAAGCAACGCGCCAAATCTCTTGCACTTGACCACATCACCACTTTCATTGACATTCTCATCATCTGCAGAGCCATTTCCAAAGTCCTCGACTGCATAGTTTGTGAATTTTCTGGATGAACGTACAGGGCGACGCGATACTATACCAGACACGGTCTCCAGTCGCGTCTTGAATGGCACTTGGAAAGGTTTCAAAAGTCTCGTGGCAGAGTCATGAACTTTAGGTGGCCTCTTGTTTTTAGGCACACCTGCCCCTGAGCCAAGGGGGGTGGTAAAATGTGTTAATGGTTTGCGTACTGCCATCTCTGATATATTTGCCTTGATAAAGAGATAAGTTATGTACAGTTGCGAAATTCTCTAGAAAAAAAAAAGAAATCAAAACAAATAGAAAAATCATCACCAGAGTTGAAGCTACCAACTGATCTCCATATAATCACAAAGCACCTTTCGATCGATTGTAAAGCTAACCACATCTTCAATGGATCAAATCTTATCTAAAGCTTCAAATCAAGTGGTGTCATTTGCCATACGTTCAGGTATATCAATAGCTTCTGGATATGCCATCAAAACCATCTCCACTTTTGTTGACAAGATCCCAGAACTGCAACAACAACGGTTATCAAAACAGCGACGCAAACTCAAGACAAAAATTGATATAATCAATGTAACGATCGACTTGATTAAACTTGCCGCTAGTCGAGGAAATACAGTGTTGGAATCGACATTAGAGTTGATCGATGACTTACATGAACAATTTACTTCTTTTGATGAAGGAGTGAATGATATCACTGCACAATTGTCAAGTGCAAATACCAAAGAGAGTGTGAAGAGAGTTGAAGGTTATATGCATGATTTAATGCTGGAAATAAATGATGCTATACCAATATTGAACTTGTCTTTAATAACATCAGGTATTAATCTCAATGGTATGACTAATTTTAATGCAATATCGCCTGGTCGATTATTGCAAGCTTCCAATTACTTGAACGAGGGCGATGGCACGATAGGTCCGGTGTTTGACCTCGTCGTGTACACGATATTCTATAATCCAAGTCGAATGAAGTATGTTGATGAAGGGATGGATGAATTGAGTTGTATAACTTGGAAGGAAACATTTGCCAGAAGCTCTGTACAGATCAAGAGTAGTGGTAAAAACGGGGGATTTAAATATTCGCTAAACATTCAAGAGGACTTCAATGATGGAAGGTTTCATGATGACGATGAAAAGCCGGGAGTGAAAAAATACGACTTGAAATGGGTCCAAAGTATGTTTTTCACTGCATCTGGGAAGTTACTAAAACTTGAAGGGAGGAATTTGCCAGTTTTGATTTTGAAAATAGTTGATGGGGATAAAGAAGAATGGATTGCATTGGGTGAGCTTCATCAGAATGAGTTTGATGAAGATGACGATGACGATGAAGATGACGATGATGAAAAAAAGGAGGATAAGGAGCTTCAAGGTAAAATCACCCGACAACAAATCAAGTCTAGCTCCTTATCTTTACTAGAATACATCATCAGATTAGCTAGGTTGCAACAGATTGAAAACAAAAGTATCTTGAGCATCCCCGATGAAGTTTTGAAAATGTATTTGCATGATCAACTGACAAGTGCTGATTTACCAAAATCCATTGCCCAAAGAAACAAAGACTATAATGAATTGAAACAAACGGAGGATAAACTAACCATGGATTCAAACATCACGAGATTGAAGAATCTTGAAATTAAGAAATCAAAGAAAAAGAAGTAAGTAGGAAAGAGAAATCAATGCAAGGTAATTGTAAAGCCGAAAAGTGTCTCTACTCTTAGAAACATACACCTTTCTTATAAGCATTTGATATCTCTAATAACACGAAAAGTACGTAATTGAAATAAAAAACACAAACCTAAAAGCTAGTACATATTCATTAAATCATCATAAAATCATCACAAGATCATCTGCACTTCGATTCACTTTGGTGTATTGACCAACGGTATAGCAAACCCTTGAAATATAGGCATATCGGCACCAATTAATCCAGATGCATTTGAATCGTCTGGACGTTGAGCTTCGTTGCTTTTCGAGAATGGCAAATCACCAATCGACGTGTTTTGCGAAGATGCCAATGGCTCATTACCTGACAAGTTTGTCATATCGGATACCATGATGCCATTGTTACCATGTTGAAAGCCATCTTGGTCATTGTTATTTCCATCATTGTTAACTGGGTAAAAATTTGTTGGTGTAGATAGCACTTCTGACAACTGTGGTCGATCTTGTTGCATATTTACATCATCCACTCCTACACCTCCAAAATTCATGGCTTCATCGCTAAACGGTTCGTTGCAATTCTCATCGAAAAATGTATCAGTATACATTTCACTCTCTATTTTGCTCAACTGCGATCCAAACTTGCCAGCACCGAGCCCCGTCTTACCAAAATGATGGTTCATAGTATTATGGTCATCATTGGGCTCAGTTCCTGTGAAATTGTTTTCATCAGCTCCAGAAGGGGGGAAAGCTGTAGAGTTTGCCGACGAAGGAATACCTCCATTAAGTAGGGAATTGTTGTTGTAGTTATTATAATTATTGCTGCCCATAAAATCAAAAGATCTGGCAGATGAATTAGATGCTATCGATAAAACACTTTCTGGACGTTTTGGACCTCGCAGGTGTTGGTTAAAATGAGTATTTTGTACATTTGTGTCAAAACTACTACCAAAGTTGATGTTATGATTGGACTCTGTGGCTGATGGAAGTGAGCTGTTCAGGTTGGTATCTTGAGATGCCAACAGGGGTCTTATTGGTGTTGGTTGATGAGGAACTGGTACTCTTGCATTGGCTGGTATTCCCAGCAATGGTTTATTCTCATTATCAAAACTTGGACCACCAATAAGAGGGAAAAGTGGAAACATGTGATCCACGACTTCGAACCCACCAGGGCTTGGATTAGACCGATCAGGACTAAATACCGAAGTCCTCTCACTTGAATCTTCTTGTTTGACTCTACTTCTGGGAGATTCGTTTTCTTCTTCTCCTCCTTCTCCTTCTCCTTCTTCCTCCCCTTGCGAAGTGACGATGCTAAACTGCTGGCTGACATTATTTCTACCATCACTAACCACTGAATTAGATCCATCTTGATCGTCTTGCTTGTTAAACAAATCAAACAATCCCTTCTTAGTTTCAAATGGCATCAAGATATCTTCAATAACAAAATTGTCACTAAGTTCTGGATTTTCAAGTTGTGTTTCATTGGGACGTATGAACCCATAATCCATTTGGTCTTGCACATGGTTGTTATCTTCATTGGAGGATGTACCGATTTCACCGGGCGAGCCTCTTTTCTTTGGTCGTGGTCGCGTTGGTAACGAATTAGATCTCTTTACTATATCACCCTCCAATAAAGCTCTCATCTTAACTGTATCGGTCTCCTTATTCTTCTTTGTTGTCAGGCTTACTCCCAGTGAGGGCCCACAAGTACAATGAGTAGTCTTGTGACACGCACACCCAGTTTCATGGATAGTCGATGAGTTTATGGAAGTAGATGACGATGATCGTGGTAATTTGTTCTTTTTCCCACAAGTACAAGTCACATGGACACTTTTCTGCTTTCTATTTTCTCGACAATGATGACATTGTGAAGCTGGACGACCTTTAGGTTTGATCATCGTCAAATGTTGGTCAGTGTGAGTACATGTAGTCACTCTGTGGCCACGTATGCAACGATCACATGCATATTTGACCCCATTAATCAAAACCATTTTGCTTTGTGCGGTGATACTATTATAAATAAGAACAGTGGGACGCTGAAAGATGTGTTTGTGTATATGTGTATGCCTGTTGAGAGATGTCTTTTGCTTCAAAGGTGTAGATGTATATATATTAGTAACCAAAATCTTTACGGAAAAGTAGTGGCAGATACGAAAAGTGAAGGAAAGAGGGAGAGTATTAAAGACGAAGAGGAAAAATTTCTTTTGGTCGTGTAAGAATGAACAACTAATCATGCGAAAATCTCAACACACACAGATATGTACATAGACACATTTGTGCAATTAATTACACCACAGTTTTACCCTTTATCTAACAGAGAGAATATCCTTACCAAACTAAATAATGATTTAACAACCAACAGGCGTATACGTACAAAACAACACATCTTTGACCATTTCCACATACGATTCAGATTTAGTCTGAAAACTGTTTTCCAAACTGGAAAATGCGTACCGTCAACGGCTGACCAGGAAAATTAAGCTCATAACCATTCGTGACAAGCCTTTTCTCTTGTTCAAAAGGTCAATTCTACTATGTAATTTAGGGTCGAGCGGAACAGAGGGACAGCGGAAAAAAGGCAACATTGCTACGTTGGGGGTGCGGTTACATTAAAAGGTTGTAGTTTTTAGCCATGTATTATTCTAAAACTTTCCGTGCATAACGTATCTTTCGTATCAGCAGCCGCTGCTGCTTGAGATCCCTCCAACTGGAGCACAAAACGAATAAACAGCTTCACGTGTTTCGAATAAAGCACAACTAAGCCAGTTGAATTGCTTGCTTCAAAGATTTTGCATCAAATATTTTCTTCCATGCACAATATCGCCTCACACAAGAGATTCTTTTTGTTCCGGAACAATTGTAGACACAAGTTTCTGATGCTCATCCAAGAGCAAAAGAATCTCCATTGTCCTTCTCTATTGTCCCTTTTTTACATAGCCCACTCTCCCCTTTCTCATAAATAAATGATTGCTAATATGTAAAAAGTATACTTAAAATCTATCCCATGTCTAAATAGAAGCATCTACCACTCACAATGCCTTTAAGCTTTGTCCTTAAAACTTGGACTCCTTAAATGGAGGACTGATCAATGGTTGATAAACATTTCTAAACAATTTATCTTCTGGAACAAACCTATTACTGAAGTTTCTCACATCAACGTATTTTTCATTTAATTGATCAATTGAAGTAACTCCCAATAACCTCATATTCATAATCATTTCGTCTTTTAAAATTTGCATGGCTTTAACAACACCATCATCACCATAAGTGGACATAGCGTAAAGGAATGGACGTCCAATACCTACTCCCTTGGCTCCTAAGCAGATCGCTTTCAAAATATCAGTTGCTCTTCTAACACCACCATCGACAAAAACTTCGAAATTTTTATCTAACCCACGTTCTCTTAAAATTGGCATTAATTCAATAAGCACTTCAATTGGAGCACGAGAAAATTCCAATTGACGGCCACCATGATTACTCAATATGACACCTTGACAGCCATGCTCAGCGGCCAAGATTGCATCCTCAACACATTGAACGCCTTTCAAAATGATGGGCATTTTAGTAATGGATTTAAACCACTTTAAGTCTTTCCAATTCAACGAAGTATCTATAAATGATGAAATGGCTCTAGCGGCACCTTGTGTACGATCGGCATCATCACCTTCTCCTTGAACATGACTTAAATCAGTAACATCCTTTGATCTCATATCTTTTTCACGTCTACCCAATTGTGGAGCATCAACAGTAATGAACAAACCCTTAATACCCCTTTTCTCTGCATGTTGGATAAGATTTTTCGATATCTCCTTATTTGAATTAACATACAATTGAAACCATTGGGTTTGTTTATCGGTAGCTTGATCAACAATCTCATCAAATGAACATGATGCCAATGTCGGTATCATTTGTATAATGTCATGTTTAGCACATCCTCTAGTCAAGACTTTTTCACCATCTGGATGCCCCAACCTACCCAATGCTGTCGCAGTTACATAAAATGGTGCTGATGTGCTAGTACCTAACATTGATGTTGACAAGTCAATGTTGGTAACATCAACCATAACACGAGGCTTGAAGAATATACGCTGATAACTCAAATGATTTTCTCTCATTGTGATTTCATCATCACAACCAGATGAATAATATGCCCAAGCGATCTTTTCCATGGTGTGTCTAGCGACGAATTCGAAATCGTTCAAATTGTAAATTTGGCCGATATCTGGCTTGTTTTCAACACGCTTAAGACGTTGCACTTCTTCTTTAGGTATTGGTTCTCCATCTTCATCAAGCATAATCTCCTCTTCCTCCTCTTCCTCGTTAGCAGTAGTAGAATCATCTGTCGTAGAGTTTTGTTGCGGCATTGGAATAGGATCCTTATCATTTTGTTCATCATACTCAACATCAAATTCGTCAACAACATTACCATTGGATTCAGCCGTGCTCTGTTGTGGTTTCTTCTTTTGCTCTGGGGTCTCCTTCTTCTTCTTTACCACTTTCTTTACTGGTTGATTAACTCTCTTCTCAACTTCACCTTTATGATACTTTGGTGCCAAATACTTGCTCAATGTATCCAGTGGATGTATTGGGTCAAATGCTTTGGTTGCATCCTTACCGGCATATTTCATTATGATGGCCGATCCACCTGGATGTTCATCAACAAAGTCCGACAAATCATATGCTTTGTCATGGATTATGACCCAACAATCTTGCTTGGTGTTGTGTTTAGCTACTTCTGATAATGCAAGAACCATACTTTAAACAGTGTGTATGAGGTAGGAATATAGTGTAGTATGTAAATTCAACAGATGTGTAGTCAAAAACTGGTAGATGCTAATATGGAAATCTTAGTAGGTTATATCTAGTTATGTGTGGGGGAGGGAAGAACAAAAAACAAAGAGCGCCAAAGTGCAGACTATAGTCCAATAAACGCTGTCGGATTTGTTATCTCTTGCCTAATCGGGAAGAATATTCCGCCATTGTCACATCGTACAAGACATTTTGTGTCTGATGGATCCAATCCGCGGCAGACAGACAAAAAAATATTGAATCATGTTTAAGTGCGGAGATGGGAGGAGAGAGATTAAAGTTGCAAAAGAGAAAACTATTGGGAATAGGGGGGGAAAAAGGAGGAAACGGCTGCTCAACAACGCCGTTGTAGTTTTAACTCTGACTTTCAAGTAGGAAATTTAAGTTTTGACGTCTAATTGTGTTGCAATGGGTAAAGAGAAGGGAGATGAAAATTGTTGAGATTAACATTATTGGTAAGTCCTGTGCATCTAATCCAAACAGGTAGTTCCAGAGTTCTTTACATGAAGCTATCAATGGACCGGATGTGAAACATGTATTAAACACTCCATGAACAGCTAAGAGTTTCAGGTATGAAACTCTTAGTTTGAAGATGTTTTGAATACGTTTTATATCAGTTTGACGTAGTCTTCTATTCATTGTAAATAGACCTGGATAGGTCGCCATACCATAGGCATTTGTATTATTGAGTCTCTAGGAATCAAGGTTTAGAGATTTGACTCGTTTAGAAATGGTAAGCGATAAAACTACAAAAAGCCCACTCACCCAATCCACCAAAGAATATAGCTTGGCAGTTGGTCTTTAACAAAAATGCCGTGTTTGTTTATTCAGTTGTGGTTGAGGATTGATTCACATTAGACGTGAAGTACAGAAAGTTCAGTGGACTTTGGTGAACCACTTGACCCAGAAAACATCAAATTTAATTTATTTATAGTTCTCGCTAATGCAATTACATTTTTGTCTCAAAATTCGTGCAAAATTGAGGATCTTTTAAAGGAGATTCTTTCATGATTTGACGAAATCAGCTTTTTAGTATCTTACGCTCCCTCACCCCCAATGCCGCAGCATGGGGACCTCTAAAAGTTTGGCATGCTGCCTAGGTTAGTTTCTTCATTCGATTAATACGATCGTTCCTGAAACCTCGCAAAAATTTCCAAACACAAAGGTAAGAAAAAGACATTCGCGACAGTTGTCTAACTATACGATTGCAATTCTTGTCGTTTAAAAAATTGATGGAAAAGTTTTATATTTAAATATAGGTTCGATGACGATCTGATCCATTGATAACCAAATATACAGTTGACTACACCCCACCCATGAAGTATTTATTTCTATTGGCAATTCCCATTGCGATCTATTCAATTTCATGTTCGTTGTACTATACCTGGCTACCAACAAACTTTCGATTTGATAAGGATGTTCTTCAACAATTAGCCCAAGAGTCTATCAAGCAACACCCAAACAATATCACCGAATTAATGATTGATTTGAGTGCCAAAATTAACCAAGAATACCCTGGACTTACTAATAAAGTAAATTTTAATGATTGGGTGTATAATAATGCTGGTGGAGCTATGGGAACCATGTTTATCCTCCACGCTTCGATAACAGAATACTTGATATTTTTTGGCACCGCAATTGGAACAGAAGGTCACACTGGTGTTCACTTTTCAGAGGATTACTTTATGATTTTACAAGGAGAAGAGAGAGCTGCATTACCAGGAAGTTTGGAGCCAGAAGTGTACAGACCAGGTGATTGTCATCATTTAGTAAGAGGTCAAGTTAAACAGTATTCTATGCCTGGAGAATCGTGGGCTTTGGAGTATGCTCAGGGTTGGATTCCATCAATGTTATTCTTTGGATTCTTGGATACATTTACATCGACATTAGATTTTCATACCCTTTACTTGACGTGTTACTTCACTGCAAAGGATATGTTGAAGAATTTGCTTAGGGGGAAGTTTTAATCTGGAGAAGGGGGCCACGTATAGTTGTAGTATTATATAGGCCGAGTGTCACAAAATTTTTGCATTACATATTGGAAAGTTTCGCGACAGTCGTAGAACGCGTCCAAAATTTTTGACAACCACTAATATAAAAAGATACAACACTCAAATCTATCCGTTGCGTCTGGAGTTCTTAAAAAGTTGTTACATATTAGGGTCTTATCCCCTCCCCCCTTGTAGCCCTCTTAGAAAATATTGTTCCAAGTTGTTTCGGAATCACATGCAAATGTCGATATTTACGGGTCTATATATTATTTTTGACATTGGTACACTACTAAATTGAATTGCCCGAAATGCATTCCAGATTGTCTCCTCGGCATTAAGGCGTGTGGGGGGGGGGGGGGGGAAGGTTTATGGAAGACACGTTCTTCAGCTGGACTTTACAACCCATAAGATGTGGACTTTGAGGCTAGAGAAGGTGTAATTATTAAAGGAATGTGAAACAACTCTAAGGCACACACGCTAGATCTGGAAATAATGGGAGCATGGCAGGTACAGAGGATCAGGTAATACATGGAAATGATTTCTAAACTGCTAGGATCTGATACCGAAATCCAATAGCGAGCACCAATACTAATTACGTCGATTTCTAAGACAATAAATCTCGAATCAGTTCGTGGGGTGGAATAGTGTCGCGGTTTTTTGTTGTGATTTCAATGTCGCGTCACTAAATATAAGTAGTACGTGTCTACAACAAAATTAATATTTCTACTTTCACTCCTGTTTCTCTTTCTTATTGTTTGTTTTTTTTTTTTTTTTTTCTTTTAAATTTTTTTTTTTTTTGGCGTTTTCTTGATCTACAAAGCACATTTCCAACAAAAACTTAAACGAAACAAAGTTTGTTAATATCCTTATCAACAGATCCATTACATCAATATCGTGTACATATCTATAACGAAAATATGGTATCATTATACGATGTAGGGACCACTTGTTGGTACCCAGATGAAAAGTTGGGGTGGATAGGTGCAAGAGTTGTATCCAATAAATTAGAAGGAAACAAACATGTCATCAAGATGGTTTCTGAACAGGATGAATCACAAGAGTTCACAGTTGAAACAGACAATCTATCTGAAGATAATGAAAAACTCCCGCCATTACGAAATCCTCCTATTTTGGAAGCAGCGGAAGATTTAACCAGTTTGTCTTATTTGAATGAACCAGCTGTTTTGCAAGCAATCAAATTACGGTACTCGCTGTTGGATATATACACTTACTCGGGTATTGTCTTGATTGCTACAAATCCATTTCAAAAAGTTGAGCAGTTGTATTCCCAGGATATAATTCAGGCGTATGCCGGAAAGAGAAGAGGAGAATTGGATCCTCATCTTTTCGCTATTGCTGAAGATGCATATAGATGTATGAAAACAGATGGCCAGAATCAAACCATTGTTGTAAGTGGTGAGTCCGGTGCTGGTAAGACGGTGTCAGCCAAATATATTATGAGATACTTTGCATCAGTGGAGGAAGACACAGATCAAGCTTTAGGTAGTGATCATAAAGCTGACATGTCAGACGTTGAAAAACAAATTTTGGCAACAAATCCAATCATGGAGGCGTTTGGTAATGCCAAAACTACCAGAAACGACAATTCATCTCGTTTTGGTAAATACTTGGAAATCTTGTTTGACAAATCAACATCAATCATCGGTGCTAGGATAAGAACATACTTATTGGAAAGATCAAGACTAGTATTTCAGCCATCTACTGAAAGAAACTACCATATTTTTTACCAACTTTTGGCAGGATTGAACCCGGAAGACAAGAAGGAATTGGGTTTATCAACAGCCGACGATTACAAGTATACCAACCAAGGAGGATTTCCCAAGATTGAAGGCATTGACGATGCAGAAGAATTTCAAATCACCAAAGATGCGCTTGCATTGATTGGAGTTGATGGAACCAAGCAAATGGAAATTTACAAGATTTTGGCTGCCCTTTTACATCTTGGGAATATTGATATTGCTGCAACTAGAAATGATGCTCATTTGTCAAGCGACGAGCCTAATTTGGCCAAAGCATGTGAATTACTTGGAATCGATGCAGTAAATTTTGCCAAGTGGTGTGTCAAGAAACAAATCACCACCAGGTCTGAGAAGATTGTCACCAATTTAAATCACAAGCAAGCCTTGGTTGCTAGAGACTCTTTTGCCAAATACATCTACTCAGCATTGTTTGACTGGTTGGTTAACTACATCAACGCTGACTTGTGTCCTGAAGAAGTCGCTGCAAGAGTAAACTCTTTTATCGGGGTATTGGATATCTACGGATTTGAACATTTCGAAAAGAACTCGTTTGAGCAATTTTGTATCAACTATGCCAATGAAAAATTACAACAAGAATTCAATCAGCATGTTTTTAAGTTGGAGCAAGAGGAGTACGTCAAGGAGCAAATTGAATGGTCGTTTATTGATTTCGTTGATAATCAGCCGTGTATTGATGTGATTGAAAACAGAATGGGTATCCTTTCCTTATTGGATGAAGAGTCAAGGTTGCCTGCTGGTAATGATCAATCATGGATTGAGAAAATGTACCAAAACTTGGATAAAGAGCCAACCAATAAAGTTTTCAAAAAGCCAAGATTTGGTCAAACCAAGTTTATCGTGAGCCATTACGCTTTGGATGTTACTTATGATATTGATGGGTTTATTGAAAAGAATAGAGACACTGTCGGTGAGGGTCATTTGGATGTTATGAAAAATACTACCAATGAGCTACTTCAAGATGTTCTCAGTATTGTTGATAAGAATGCAGCTGAAGTGGAGGCTAGTAAAGCACCAGCAAAGGGTAAAATTGCCAACAAGAAGCCCACATTGGGATCCATGTTTAAAAATTCATTGGTTGAATTGATGAAGACAATCAACTCCACGAATGTACATTACATTAGGTGTATTAAACCGAACGAGGAAAAGAAAGCATGGGAGTTTGATTCATTAATGGTGCTTTCACAGTTGAGAGCTTGTGGTGTTTTGGAGACAATCCGGATCTCGTGTGCCGGTTTCCCATCAAGATGGACCTACGTTGAATTTGCCGATAGATATCACACCTTGGTTCCATCTGATGATTGGATCAAGGTGATGAGGGTTGAAACTACTCAAGAATCAGTATCCGAACTCTGTAACCAAATATTGACATCCAATGTTGAAGACAAGGGTAAATACCAATTGGGTAACACAAAAATCTTTTTCAAAGCTGGTATGTTGGCTCATTTTGAAAAATTGAGATCCGATAAGATGTACAGATCAGCTGTGATGATACAAAAGAATATGCGAAAGCGTTTCTACAGACAAAAATATCTCGACATTAGACAATCTCATATCAAATTGCAAAGTTTGATTCGTGGATACGAAAAGAGGAGAAAGATTAGAGAGGAAAAAGAAAGAGCTGCTGCCACCATGATCCAAACATCAATCAGAGGGCATTTGGCAAGAAAGCAATATCTCACCACTCTCAACTCCGTCATCACTTTGCAGAAGTCAATTCGTGGATTACAAGCAAGACAAAATTACAAGACATTACGTTTGGAAAAATCTGCAACAACTATTCAAAAGTCTTGGAAGGGGTACAAAGAGAGAAAGAACTTCACCACTACTCAAAAATCTGCAATCATTATACAATCAGCCTTCAGAAGACAATATGCTTACCGTGAATTGAAAGTGTTGAAGGCAGAAGCCAAATCAGTCAACAAATTGCAAGAGGTTTCCTATCAATTGGAAAACAAGGTTGTTGATTTGACCCAATCCTTGACTGCAAAGATTCAAGACAACAAGGCACTTATGGAGGAAATTTCAAACTTGAAAGATTTGTTGAAACAACAAGGTCAAGCGCATGAGACATTGAAGTCGAGGGAAGTTGAGTTTAATAACAAATTAGATGCCACCAGCGCTGAACATAAACAAGAAGTTGAAAGCTTAAACAGTGAATTGGCGACTCTTAGATCTGAATATGCATCAGCTGAAGCCAAGATTGCTGAATTGTCCAAGGAACAATCGGCATTGAAACAAGAAGTACAACGTACACTTGAAGAATTGAACAATGCCAGAAATGATTTAGTCAAACGCGATACCATTGAAGTTGACTTGAAAGCCCATATTGAACAATTGAAAGCGGAATTGGCACAACTCAATAATCCCAAAATCAGAGGCGCTCAAAGCAACGGTAATAACAAACGTCATAGCAGTGCTGTGGCGTGGAGCTCTCCTAATTCTATTGATAACCCTAGACCGGTATCAGTCATTGCCGTTTCCAATGATGGTGATGCTAATATTGATGATATTAATGATGAATTATTTAAACTTTTGAGAAACTCGCGTCAATTACATCGTGAAATTGTTGAAGGGTTGCTCAAGGGATCCAAAATTCCTACCTCCAATGTTGCTGCTGATTTAACAAGAAAGGAAGTATTGTTCCCTTCGAGGATAATCATTATCATCTTGTCCGATATGTGGAGATTGGGATTGACTAAGGAAAGTGAAGAGTTTCTTGGTGAAGTTTTATCAACCATTCAAAATCTTGTATCCACTTTGAAAGATGAAGATGTTATTTCACACGGTGCGTTTTGGTTATCCAACACCCATGAATTGTATTCCTTTGTCTCGTATGCTGAACAAACAATCATCTCCAATGACAACTTATCTAATGAAATGAGTGAAGACGAATTCAACGAGTACTTGAAATTAGTTGGTGTTGTCAAAGAGGATTTTGAATCATTGTCATATAATATTTACAACATGTGGATGAAGAAGATGCAAAAGGATTTGGAAAAGAAGGCGGTTTCAGCTGTTGTTATTTCTCAATCTTTACCTGGGTTCATGGCTCCAGAAAGCTCACCATTTTTGAGTAAAGTATTTTCTAGCGGTTCCAGCAGCTACAAAATGGATGACATTTTGTTAACATTCAACTCATTGTACTGGTCAATGAAGAATTATTATATCGAGGATGAAGTTATTGTCAGGGTCATTACCGAAATGTTGAGATTTATTGATGCTTTATGTTTTAATGATTTGATTATGAGACGCAACTTTTTATCATGGAAACGAGGTTTACAATTGAACTACAATGTTACGCGACTTGAAGAATGGTGTAACTCGCATGGCATTGAAGAAGGTTCCACTTGTTTAATCCACGTTTTACAAGCGGCTAAATTGTTGCAATTGAGAAAAAACACCAGTGAGGATATAGACATTATTTATGAAATTTGTTTTGCTTTGAACCCAGCACAAATTCATAAAATTGTTGGTGCTTATAGTTCAGCTGAGTATGAAACACCAATTGCGCCAGCAGTGATGTCATTGGTGGCGGCAAAGACCAAGGAAAGTTCAAGGGATGAGATTTTCTTAACAGTTTCTGCTGATGGACATTTTGAGGATCCGTTTAGAGAGATTGAGTTGAGGCCATTTGCTCGTGTTGAAGCTTATGTTCCTGCTTGGTTGAATTTGCCAGTGATCCGTCGTATTGTTGAATTGGTGGCTAAAAACGCTTCAGTTCAGGCAACGTTTCAAAATAAAGAGGAGAATGGTGTATAGAGATTATCAATTTTAATAAATAGTGTTTTAATTTTTATTTTACATCGTAGAAGCTCGAAGGAGTTATCCTTGTTCGGTAGGAACTGTATTTTACTGTATTGACTCATTCGTACCCTTCAACTTCATTTGTAATGCATGCACACCTTGCTTACTAATTTCATCATCAAGTAAACTGTACACCAATCGGTGTCTAGCGGGTAAATTTTTCCCATTAAACACTTCACTTTGCATCTTGATAAAGAAATGAGATTCAGTTCTGTTGGAAGCACCTTGCATTCCCGCATGTTTGGCATGCTTGTGTGAGTCGTTTCTGATTTCAAGGAATGTGGGATGGAATGTAGATTGTAGCTTTTTCAGAATGGAAGCCTCAATGGGACCCACGGTTGATGAAGGTGATGATGATGACATTTGCCTAAAAATACTTCTGATCATGTGTAGGGGTTGGGAAAGGTGGTGGCCAAGTAGTGAGATGGCTTGTTTGAGTCTTTCGGTCTTTCTAATCGCATGTTTTCTCACGTCGGATCTACAAAAAATGAAAAACTTCAAAAGATCGGATCTGTTGATTTCCAACCAATGTTTAAGTTGAGTCGCCCATTGAGAGTTTCAGCGTCACCAGTAGCGGTGAATTCTAAACTATGTGGTATATTTTGGCGATACTTTTCTCAAACACGTTTGAGGCTAAGTGGTGCACCCATTGAAACCGTGGACCTAGTATACGATGAGTTTGAAGCACACAATCTGAACAAATCACCACTTGTGTTTCTCCATGGCTTGTTTGGTTCAAAGAGTAACAACAGAACCGTGGCCAAACAACTCAGTGAAAGGCTTGACCGCAACGTCTATTGTCTCGACTTGAGAAACTTTGGATCAAGTCCACACATCAAAAGGTTGGATTACCCGAGCCTTGCCGCCGACGTTGAAAATTGGGTTGCTCAGCGTGATTTCAAGCAAAAGCCAATCTTCATTGGTCATTCAATGGGAGCCAAAACCGCAATGGCAGTAGCATTACGCAAGCCAGATGTTCCTAAAATGATTGTTAGTGTTGACAATGCCCCCATAACTTTTGGCAATACTGACTCCAAGTTCAACAAGTATATAAATCAATTGCGTTTAAGTTTGGAAAAGTATCATTACACAAACATTAAAGACGTTGATGCTAAATTGGCTGAAGTTGAGCCGAATAAAGTTGTTCGACAATTTGTATTGATGAATATGAAACGAGGTAAAAAGGATGAACCAGTAACGTCTAAAATACCATTGGATATCATTGGTGATGCTATTAGTAAAGGGTTTATTGCTAGCTGGCCATATAGTCCTACTGAAGTAAGGTGGACAGGACCAGCACTTTTCATTAGAGGTACTGAATCTCACTATATCCCCGATGATGTGTTTCCTGAAATAGCTCAATTCTTTCCTAATTTTGAAATTAGAGATATCAAAAGTGGTCACTGGGTGATTAGTGAAAAGCCGAATGAGTTTATGGATGTTTTGTGTGAGTATATAGAGCGTATAGAGGATGAGTAAAGGCTTGGAAATCATAGAGTAAAACCATACATTTTGCATATCTTGTCTCTATATTTTACTTGTCGCCAACTTTTGTCGACTTATCATTCACGAAATCTCCATAAATGTCAAAACGTCTTTGGTAATGGACAGGGATACCTTCTCTTGCTTTGGTCAACACATCTTTATCCAATTCGGCATATAAAATCTCCTCACCTTCACCAGCTTCAGCTATAATCTTACCTGATGGATCGACAACCAAAGAATGGCCATATGCTTGATACCCGCCACCTTCTACATCCCTAGCTGGCGAACACAAGATGGTATAAAGTTCATTATCAACTGCTCTTGCGCGAGCCAACAAATGCCAATGTAAGGGACCAGTTGTAGTGTTGAAAGCTCCCGGATAAAACATAGCAAATGCATTGTATGGACTACGTGATGCAATTGAAGCCAATTCGGGGAATCTGATATCGTAGCAAATACCAAGCCCCACATTTCCATAATCACCCAATTTGAAAACGGTGGCTTTATCACCACCAGTTAAGGTCAATGATTCCTGAAAAGTGATCCCATCCGGGATATCGATATCAAACAAATGAGCTTTACGGTGCTTGGCAATTATTTCACCTTGAGGTGAAAATGTCAATGACGTGTTGTAAATCTTGTCTGAATCCAATTCAGGAATCGAGCCGCCGATGATATAAATCCCATGCTTTTTGGCCATTGAAGACAACAATTTAGTAGTTTCTCCCTCAGGGATATTTTCAGCATAGTTTCTAAACTGATCAACAGCATAAGGTGAATTGAAACATTCTGGTAGCATGACGAGATCAACTGAGGGAGTTTTGGCAGCTGCTTCTTCAATGTATTTGGTGACTTTAGCCAAGTTGGCTGATTTGTCTGCACCTGCCTTCAATTGCAATAATGCAACTCTGAGGGACTTGGATAGTGGTGATTTCAATACTGGAGATGTCATATGGGAAACGAAGGGAGGAGATTTTGTGGGTGAATTGACAATAATTTGAATTCGTAATCAAAAAAAAAAAAAAATAGAGCGCAATTGAGATGATTACGTAATAAGCCACAGTTGCAATGAAGCAGTTTACAGAGATGATTTTACAGATACCAATCAATTATGCATCCTCTAATTTATGGTAATGATCTATACTGGTACCGTGCTCTCGGTTGTCTTTTCCTGCTCCTGCCCCCGTGCTAGCCTTTCCTCCAGAAACTCTCTCCTCTCTAATTCCCTTTTCCTCAGTTGAAACTGTTTAAACATGTAAACTGCGGCAACCACAACTCCAAACCCAGCAAGTCCCATTCCCATTCTATACGCATTTCTAAATCCTAAAACTGTAGTGTCAAAATTCTGAGGCTTATCCTTGGTTGTGTAATATTCGACGGTACCAGCAAACCCCAATCCGATTGAAATGGAATAATTTACAAATGTTGACACTAATGAGCCTGCTATACCTTGTTGGTGTCTCGGAAGAGCTGCACTCAATAATATGACAGCAGCTGGGAACGACATATCCATTCCCAATGGTTGTATCAACAAACTGACAAATTTTTGTGCCCAAAATGTTTGACCCACTGGTCTAGTGCCCATAAGAATTGAACCAACAAGAAATGCAAGCATTGAAAGAAACATCACCACAGCGGAAGGTATCTTTGTTAGTAATATTGCCACTCCTACTGCGGCAATGACACCGACTGGTGCACAAGGGACATTTTGCACCGCTGCCACCACCTCACTGTGTTTGTCAACCAACAAAGCCCATCTGAATTGATAGTACAACCAAACACCAAAACATGACCACCCAGCACTGATACAAGCTAATATAAAACCGGTATCACCACGCAATACTTCCGGAGGTACCAAAGGGTCTGCCACTTTCTTTTCAATGAAGAAAAACGCACCCATAAGTAAGAACCCCACAATTAGCAACACGTACACGTAAACCTTTTCCCAACCTACAGTGGGACCTTGGTTGAATGCAAAGTTGATCAATATCAAGCCAGATACACCAGTTATAGAACCCCAATAGTCAAATTTCCCCGGTGAGCGGCTACCTACTTTTGCTGGAATGACAAAAAATGCCAATATGGCCAAGGCAATACTGACAATCCCACAAAGCCAAAACGTCCAGGGCCACCAAACAACATCAGTAAACAACCCGCTAAACAAAGCACCAATAATGAACCCAGATGGAGCAACGGCACCGAACAACGCAAAACACATATTCTTTCTTCGACCATTTGGGTAAAAGTTGCCAACCAATGCTTGGGAATTTGGCATCATTATTGCAGGACCAATACCTTGTAGGCCCCTCATGGTTGAAAGAAATACGTGGGAAGTAGTGAACCCCGTAAAGCCACATAGTAGAGAAAACACCCCAAACCACAAGTATCCAATAATGTATAGTTTTTTGTAACCGTACAAGTCGCCTAGTCTTCCACTGACCAAAATGAATGTACCAACAGTTAATGAGATAGCTGCGGAAAACCACGAAATTTGACCAGCATTGTCAGCTACGTTGAACGCTTTGCCAAGCACAACTGAGTTTACCATTGTTTGGGCATTTGCTGCTTGCGTCAATAATTGCGACATACATATGAAGAAAATGAATATGGACTCATGTAGTAGTGATATTTGCTGGAAATTGGGTACACTTCGGTACACATCCCCCTGATTTTCATTCTCGGTAACCTTTGCATCCACTTCAGTGCTTGAATTAATTGTGGCGTCGTCGGACATGAAGGTACAACTTTTAATGCTATATTGGTTCAGATCGGGAAAAACGCGTTTGGATTTTCCTATTCACTCAAAGGATATAAAGATGGATGAGAGTACATTGTGTTTAATATATATGTGAAACCTTAGAAAAAGAGCTGAATGACGAGGCTTCCATTGTATTCCTTTGAAGCCGTTTTTGTCAAATTTTCTCTTTCATTTTTTTTTTTTGATGGAATTTCGGTACGATATCGGAACTGAATACAAAACAATAAGCAAGAGCTTAATTTTCGGCAAATGACTTTTCCGCATTAGATGGGATATGTGTCATTGTGTAAAATGATTAGATGATTCTTACTAATAAGTACTAGTACTAGTTATTAAGGGCACTATAGTGATGACGGGCTTTCAGTATTGGAAGAGCTCGCAACAGTCCTGATCCGTGATAGTTTGTTTCTTTCCATGCCTCTCGGTAATCGAGCCTCTTTGTCAATTCGAAATGTTTTACCTATTTCTGCTCCCAATGTTTTCTATGTTACACTATGTATCAGTGCTTCATGGAGATCCAATATTGATAGTCCATATATTGCTCAGCAAACAACATCTAGATCATAGCTTTGTGGTTCATAGGTTTCAGCCGTAGACCAGGTCTAAATATGCGAGGATCTGCATTACATTTTAGTCCCAAATTAAAAAATAAATCGTGTTTTGACTGGGCCCCCTTTTACGACGCGAAAATAATAATCTGACATGCATTAAAACGGTTGACATTGTAAAAGAATATTTATGTTTGGCAACAAGTGCAACCAATGAATGCTCGATGACCAAACACCAATGTAGTTGATCTGAGTCTGCGTGATTCCCATCTGGTATTGCTCTTGCAACTGTCATTTCATTTGAGACTTGCTTTTGATGATGAAACTCTCCAACTGGTAGTGGTGGTCTAAAAGGGGAAAGTGTTACCGATCTATGAATAGAAAGTAATTTCATCTCCATCAACCAATGTACGAATGCACAATGACCACTTTCGTCTCTGTCGTTTCATTCGACTCTCTGTACTATATGTACACACACGCATTCTTGTAAAAGATGACATACAGATGGATTGTGCTATTATTATCAAGCAATATGTAAGATACACTCAAATTGCAAAAATAATACGTCAAAATGCAAGAGAAGGGAACCAAAGATGGAGTACTAAAGAAATGGACGTAGGTGTTGTCGTTATTGTCTGGGATGGAGTAGAGGTAGTTAGTGAGCAACTAGTTTTGCTTTGATGTATTCAATTTTATTCTTTTGTTAATTAAGAGTTGGTGAGGGGTGGTAAGATCTTTATATTCGCAAAAAGAAATCACCACACAAAGAGTTAAAACACACACATATATAAATATATCGATCTTTTCTTTAATCCATCACTCCCTAAGTGCCAGAAAGAAGCAGTCTAGTTAATCAATTAAATACAAGACCATAGTCAATAGTTACTGCTTTTGAAGAAAGGGTGGGTAAGCTTCATTATATTGAGTGGTTTTTTTTTTTTAGTTTAAATCTAGCCGCTGAAGGACAGAAGTAATTCACTCAAATCCGACTTACCTAACACCACGACATCTACTATCACACATCTAGAATCAAATCAAACACCATTTACTCATCTTACTTTCTCACTTTGTCAGCATCTTTTTCAACCTGAGACGGTGGATGAAGTCACCCCCTAATTGAGTAGAGAGTTCTTTGATTTAACACAATGAGTCTGTCACAAACCTCAGACCAGCGTCCAGTATCAACAGACAACCAGATTGATCGAACAAATACAACAACCAATCAAGAGACTAGTTTTGGTGAATCATTGGCCAGTTTACTAGATGATCCCAACATCATATCAATTCATAATGTTTCCAACAACGACGATGCTTTCAATTGTATTGGTGCTGAGGATGTAGTACAGACGCACTTGAATTATGAACAGGATCCTTTTACAAGAATTGAGGCATTGTACAATCAATTGACTTATTCCTTAGGTCAAGCAAGTTACGGCAAAGAATATGACTATCATGAACGACACTATTCAGTTTCATCTTCATCTACTTTACCACCATTAGCACCATCAGCAACAACAGCAACAGTATCAGCACCACCTCGTTCAACTTCATTGAGCACAGTTGCAACTAGTATTTCCTTGGCAGCCAGTTTGATTCCAAATAGCACTAACTCGCAGGAAAAAAAACTAGCTCAAATGCTTCCACCATTGATGAGTGATTGCCAGTTCACACAATCTCAATTGCACGAGATCGAGTTGTATCAACTAGGTTCAGAAAAGGCAAATTTCTTGAATCCACTTCTTGTAAACAAAGCTGTTACACCATATTTCAAAGATACTCACAATGATGTGAGCTCCAAAACTGCTGACAACCAAGCTACATGTACTGGTTTAGAAAATTTTTGCTCTAAATTTTGCTATCCAACAAATTTCGCAACCATTGCTAGCTCACCCCTTTTTGCGAAAAACTTTGTGTTAAACTCCAACTCGGAAACTTTGACTGACAAAAGACAAAATGCTCTAAAGGGAGAGATTTACGATGATGACACTGTACATTTACAATTGTTGCCCAGTAATAATGGGTTTCCATATTATCTGAGAAGTAATTCTTCCAAGTTGGATGAGTTAAGAGAGTCGTTGAATATACCACCAAGTTACGTATTGCCTAGTTCTCAGTTGGTTCATGAATATAATGACGAAAATGAAGAGGACGGTAACCATCATTACGACTCAGTAATTTCAAACAGTTCAATTAGCTATGCTGCAATTGCACCATTGAGAAGAAATGACACTGATGAGACGCCGACTCCACTGAGATACCACAATCAAGCAAACACGATCCCTTCTTCGCCAATTATCAAAATCGGGCGCTCCCAACAAGCGTCAACCATGAGTCAAATGAGGAGTTCTACTAGCGATGCTTCTACGGATACACCACCTTTTGCGCACGTCCCTAAACACAATGTACACAATATGGTATTCCCAATAATTTTCACATTTTTTGAGCGTAAACAAGATTTTATGAGTTATGTCCAGCAATTTATCGAAAAAGAGTCCGTGACGGTCCAACCTCCCCCTTCAACTAGACCCACTAGCTACGTCAAACGAGCACCTAGATGTCACTCCCCCAAAAGTTCCGAGATTTATGACATTGGCCCCAAAATCCTTCCTGTCCCATTTTCAAAGGACTATATTGACTTGAAAAACACTCGATTCAAGCCGTTATCGGAATTGAAACAGATGGCCCATTACCAACTACCACCAAATGAATCGTGCAACTACGTGGTGGATAAAACTAAGAAAAAGGGCAATCATTGTCCCAATCGGCCTGCAAGTGCTGACCTCGGTGCATTTAGATTACAGCCACCACCACTCAATACCCTTGGCGAAGCGAAAAACGACCGGTATTATTCCCGACTCAATATCTATGAGTTGTCAAAGATACTCGAATTGGATCAGTTTAGTATTGACTTGACCAAATTTATCGAAGGTGTCATTTTGGAAATTTTTGGCAATTACTGTGATTTTAAATTGGGATTACAAACTTGGATTAGAGATACTGATAAGGAGAAACGCAAGTCCTTGATTCAACAGTTGTATTCCTATACTTCGATTTTTTATCCTGAGCTTGATCAGTTTAAATTGGAGGTTATTATTAGGAGGGGGAGCTATAGTATGATGCAAACGAGATTAAGGAGGGAACGGAGGTTGCAAAGGGGAAAAAAGTGAGGGTAGGTGTGTCATTGCTGTGTTGTTACATGTTGTGCTATCATATGTTTTCCTAATTAGATTATGAGTTTACGAGTTTATGAGTTGATGAGTTGGTGAGTTGATGAATTGATGAATTGATGAGTTGATGAGTTGATGAGTATAATTTTATGAGCTGATGAGCTGGCGAGCTTGTGGGTCTATGAGTATATGCTGTATTTTAATGTTTTAGTTTTGTCGTTGCAAAAAAGAGCATCTCATCTCTTTTGTAGCTCTTTGATATCTCTCAATTTACATTTCTTTTTGTAGCCTATACAAATTTGCTATACCAAAACTCAACATGTACATAATGAATAGTGAAAATCTGTCTCTTGTCCACAGCTCATGTATCAGCTGGTGAATGCATAATTTGTGTGACAAATTTACCCAGATACCTAGTAATACAAGCAACAGTCAAAACTTCATTCTTGATCGATGTCGTCATTAAATGGTTCAAAATGACATGGTTTGGTATTGACAAATGATATGCCTCTTTATTCGAAGCATAGTATGAGCTATCTGCTCGACGCAAAGGTGGTCTCTTGTGACTATAGCTAGGTGAACTAGATCCCAACCCACCGCCACCATGAGGAAGAGGGGGTTGTTGTGTAGATGACGATGAAGGCGATGGAATCAAATTCGATGATGAGTTTCCTGAATGTTGTGAAATCTTGTTCAAGAGGACATTGTTTAAATGAGGAGGTAATTGTGGTGGTTCCGGTAATTCATAATCAGCAGGTTTTGACTTAAAGTAATCGTAATTGACAAACATTTCAGGAATCTCGTTTGAGTATTGAAGTTTCTTATCTGGTTTGATAAATGAATTTGATTTGGAAAGCTCGTATGGAATAAATTGTTCTGAATTGGAATGGTTGCGAGAGCTGGGACGTGAATGATTATGATGATGATCTTGATATTGTGCGTATGGATAGTTTTCCAGGTGTTGTTGTTGTTCTTGCTTAGCTTGTAGTTCAGCGTCTCCTTCATCCACCATGTTATCATTCACATCTTCAACAAATTCCAAATGTTCAAATTGTGAACTCGATTCTTTCGACATCTTGTGTAGCAAGTCATTAGCCTTTTCTTGGATTTTCTCAACTTCATACTTTCCAGCCAAACGAGGGGTTGAGTTCAAAGGCAGATGATGGTCTTGTCGTTGGTGTTGGTGGTGCTGTTGCTGCTGCTGGGTTTTGCTGTACGTCGCACCTGCATCTTCATCTTCATTAGATATAATATTAGCATCATAATCCGTACTAGCACCAACATGATTGGCTTGATGCAACGAGTGGTTGAACAAGTGCGTGTCATCAATAACTTCAAACCAGTTGAAAAAGATACCCTCTTGATCAGTTGCTGTGGGGAGTTGGTCACTTACCCTATACTCGTTGTTGATAATGTACAACAATTTATGTACACCCAAGGGAAGGTTTATTGTGGTGACATATTCTCCAGGGTGATTCACCAGTGGTGATAACTTGATGACATCCCTCCAATTGGAAAAGGACCCAATGATAGAAATCTTGTTGATCTGCTCCTTGTTTGTGTTGACCCACTTGATCTCAATTGGAATCAAAATGTTTTCACGATGATTATTGCTTTTTGACTGCTTGGCACGACTTTGTGACTGCATGTGCTGATTGTTGTTTATGTACAGCTTATTGTGGTGATGCTGATTGGTTTGTGTATGGGTTTGTTGTTCGAGGTTTGGTGATGGCGAATGAGCATTTCTTGCCACTGAAGCTGCTGATAACATTCTTGTTGCTCTTGGGGGTTGTGGTTGTTGTTGTACTTGTTGTTGTTGCAGTTGTTGGGAAGAGTCGGATTCTTCTTGGTCCAGGGACTGCTGTTGTTGTGAGTGATTGGTAATTTTTGTAAAATCCACTTTGGACAAGTCTGGAGTTGGAGTTTGAGATAGTTGATGTTCATACTCCTGAATATCATCTGAATCTTGAGTAAATGGTTCATCCAATTCCATATTATCACTTGATTGCGAGCTTCCGCCTTTGGGCCGGTTAGTACCAAAAAAGGGGTTGTCAGGCAAGATATTTCTTGCTAATGATGTCGACTCTTCAACTAATCCATCGTTCAATTCATTAAATTCATCCTCGATTAAATCATTCGAGAATTGGTTGTAATTGAGCAGTTGCTCGCTGGTTGGGACATTTGACAGCAGTTGAGTGGCACTGGTGGTGGTGGTTAACCCAGACTCTGGTTGCTTAACTACTTGATGTAATATCAAATCACTAAATTCTTCATCCAATGAGTTATTGTTGGTGTTGCTTGCCGATGATTTTCTCACCTGATCTTGTTGCGACGCCGCCGACTTCCTTGTTGTTGGTCT
This sequence comes from Lodderomyces parapsilosis, assembly GCF_000182765.1. Classification (NCBI taxonomy): domain Eukaryota; kingdom Fungi; phylum Ascomycota; class Pichiomycetes; order Serinales; family Debaryomycetaceae; genus Lodderomyces; species Lodderomyces parapsilosis. The sequence goes on along the minus strand of NW_023503281.1, from coordinate 258,092 downwards.
TGGACGATTCAAAGATGGTCGGTTTCCAATCTGGCCATTTGTAGATGCGTTGTTTCCCATAGTGAAGGATTGGATAGTAGGGGGGTTGTTATCAGTAGCCTGTTTAGAAGAAATGAAATCGAGTAATATAACACGTTCGAGATTGTGTATGTAATTCAGCTTCAGGGAGTGTGTTTTGAGTTTGAATGCTTTTTATAAATATGAATGTTTATAGGATAAAATGGACGAGTCAGTGTAAAAAAGTGTCGATTTGTCAATGGAGTTTTCGTAGTTTTCAAATTGTTTTTTTTTTTTTTATTTTTTTCTTTGGGATTTTTGGGGTTTTGCTCATTTTTTTAATTGTCCTTTCTGGGGGGGGGGGGGACGGGGAAGAGAAGGTGGTTTGAAAAGAAATGAGAGATCTCCATTGTTATTGTCACTACTTTCCTCGATCAAGTAAAAAAGAAGTTGATTATGATGAGAATAAAGTCAATGTGAAGGAAGCAATAGGTGGATTGCTAGATCTTATATTACGAATGGATAGTACAACCTCTATATGATGTAATAAGATCAAGATTGTTTTACTACGACTTTCGTGGTGTTAAAGCTTCTCGTGTTTGCTCTTTAGCAAAGTATTATGGGCAACTTGTTATAGTGGATGTGTCTAGAAGTAGATGAATTGTGAGTCGTCAAAATCATTTCTACAAAAGAATGTGTGTGGCTAGAGCATAACTCATAACCTTCTTACCCGTAGGTCAACTTTTACTTCTCTGCAATTCGAAATGTTGATGGATGATAGTTGTATAACCCTGTGACGGTACAACTAATAGGGTCCTCTTTTGGGCCCCTTCTTGTCGCCACTCTCGAATGTGGGTTTGTTCCGGCCCAACTCCGTTTGTCTCTTTGTATTAATTTTTTATTTTTGTTTGTATTGTCTCAATCCCCTCCCCACCCTTTGTTGTGCTCTCTCTCTCTCCCTCTTTCGACAACAATAACAACAATAATAAAAACAATAAAGGACAAAAAAGGATGAGCAGCAATTATAGCACAAAAGAGCTTGTGCAATCTATTCACACCACAAGCTGTCATAGGATTACTTTTTGCAAGCAACTTTCCTCGAAGTCTTATTGTTGAAAAAGTGCAGAGATCTGCCATGTTGATGAGTCGTATACTTTGTGGAAAGCTCTAAGAGGGATGAGACTTGCATTTGATGAATGCCCCGAAGAAAGAAGAATGGGTTATCTAGTCATAACAAAGGGCTTTGTAACTCATTCGCTACCATTTGATGTTGAATACTCTTTTGGGTTAAATTATACAACTATGTATAAGAAACAATAGAGCTTAATATACAAAGTATAAACACAAAAGTGAGTAGCGCAAGCAAAAATTGCTATTAGTTAGTTTCAGTTGCTATTGCGCATTGCACTAGGTAAAGAGAAGTCTACGCAGCAAAGAGCTTCCAAACTCTACCCACTCTGCTCCACCATTTCGTAAAAGTTGAGCTCTCCACTACGATGTGATGAAGAAAGTATAATATTCTCGACAAACGTTTGTTTCGATCGCATACAAAAGTAAGCGTAATAGTGGTTTGTGCGATTAGTCGTAATAGGCATTGTTCGTAACCTTTCCCTTCGTCTTCATTTTTCAATGTTTGTGTTATTAATCATCCCATCTATATATAGAATAGCTTTTAAATTGAGTATGACGCAAGCCAAGCATTTAATAAAACAGAATCAACAACACAATGGACCAGAAACGTGTTGGAGTCGAAGTGGGAATAACCTTTGGTACGTTGGATACACTAGTGTTGCTAGTTTACGAACTGATCATTTTTATTCATCATATGATCTACGCAAGCGCATTTTAACTGTGAGAACGGTGAGTTCCTTGCTGCTGGGCTATACGTTCAACGCGGTCTAGTCCGGAGCATCCATTGATTGGCATTTCTGTCGTCAGTGACCTACTATCGACCTCCACCTATTCTATGACGTCAGATCAAACGATTGAAATGGAAAAAGCTTATTAAGCGAGACAATCACCCATAGGGATGCTCCATGCCAGAGACTAGATTTAAGCAAGAGCAAGCTTTATTGCCCCGCATTCAGGTTGCCTTCGAGAGCGTTGAGTCACGACTAATCTGTTCTCAATCCACAACGTTTCGGTTAAAAATATCTTATCTGAATCAAGCGCTACCGTTTTAATATTTTATCTCCGAGTGACTTCTGGAACTTTTCGGGAAAAAATAAAAAAAAGTGAGAAACAAATTTTGTTTTCGGTATGCTTGATTTGATACATCATTGATACACAATTGAAACAGCCCGAGCAAGACAAGCTGTAGCACACTCCGCTTTCTCCATAAACCAACTGGTCACTGCAGTTTCATCAAAAGATTTCCATCCTTCTTACTATTACCCTGTCAGAACTTCAATCAATCAGCTTTGCAAATCATGTCGTGGTTAGGTTTGAAAAAGGCGATCAATCGTGCTGGTACCCAGGTTATGCTTAAAGCAGGGCAAATTGAACAAACTGTGGATAAAGAGTTTGAATATGAAGAGAAACGATTTAGAGTCATGGAATCAAGCCTGATTGCATTACAAAAGAAGCTACGATCATATTTGGAGAGCTTGAAAATGTTGACCAAATCACAACTAAACATTGCTGAATTGTTAGACTCCTTTTATGGCCAGGAATCACATATACCCCATGAATTTGAAAATCGTATAAATGGACAAGAGATGGAGTTGTTCAAAAACTTGTCGGGAGAATATTTCCACACTTTGAAACAATTAAACACTCAAGTGATTAGTGATTTGGAACATCCATATAATCAAACTGTACTCAATCCGATAGCAAGGTTTAATTCGTATTATGTTGAAGTCAATGAAGCTATCAAGAAAAGACACCACAAGCTACTCGATTACGATGCCATGAGGAACAAGTTGAAGAAGTTGATGGATACACCACAGACAGAGTATAGTAATTATGAGACCAAATTTCGAGAAGTGAGTGATGAATTGGTGGAAGTTGAGACCAAATATGGTGAAATTAATCAAAAACTTAAAGATGAACTACCGAAATTGGTAAATATGAGGATCGCGTTCTTCGATCCTAGTTTTGAAAGTTTTGTCAAGATCCAATTGCGATTTTTCAATGAAAATTATCAGCAGTTGCACAAATTGCAGCAGAAATTGGATGCAAAGACTAAACAGGATTATGCCGAGGGGAAATTAGATGACAAGATTGATGATGTTTTGTCAAAGATGAGAGCTTTGGATATAACTGGGAAGGATAATCATATAGGCTAAACATAACTATGTTTTCCGAAATACTTGCTATTGAGAAATATATGAAGGCTTTTGGGGATTACAGATGTAGATTCATTTCTCTACTGTCACCAGGCCTAGCAAAAAAAATTAGTTTACTAAGCAAACGAAAAAGAGATTGCTGCAATAAAAAATAACTTGGTGCGGGGATAGGTGAATCCCTTTGAGAGTAAACTTGACCTACCGAAAACTGTTTGCCAGACTTTTTTTTTTTTTTTTTTTCATAGTCCTTGGTCCGCTATTGTTTCCAAATGATATTAACCGAGTCCTGTGATCTCAGGGGGGAAAAGGACGTGATTGTGACAAAAAGGGGATTTTGTGGCATCTCGTTTAATTCGGCCGAGAGTTGAATCGGGAGCTTGAACCGGGCCACCACGGGTGGGGTGAAACCAAGCAGCCTGTAAAGACCGCAAAAAGTGACGGTTGGTCATGCGCATCGATGACTCATACTTTGTAGACTTAGACACTTTCTTTGGGTCATTTGAATTAGAACCTCATCCACATTCTCCCTCAAGTCGTCTATTCTTTCACAAGACATATCATCTGGTAAGACAAAAACTCAAAAAAAAAAAAAAATATTTCTTTTTTGGGTCGCACACGCTTTTAGGCACACACAATAACAAACTATTTTTTTACTTCTTTTTTTGTTGTGAGAGAGACTGAGAGACTGAGATATCAAAATCTGCACTGATATGCAAGATTTTGATCATTAACAGAATCATTCATTCCATCATCGTCATCATCATCATCACTGTTGCTTTTTTGGTCTACACTCATCAACAGACCTTATCTTTGTTTCCTTTTGCATTTCCTTGCATTTAGCATCAATATATTGCTATGTTCAACTTCAAGCAGTTCACCAGGAATGGACACCACGGCCATGATCTGCATGCAATACAACCCATTTTCAAAGACTCTTATTGGCAATGGTACATCGAAAGCTATCTCAGGAATGATAGAGAAACTACTATCAAGCATACACCCTATGTCATCACCAAATTTACAGAAAAATCATCCGAAGTTGTCAAGATACGACAGTTTTTCGAAGAAAAGCAATTGCCAGGACCTGGTGTTTTAGAGATTATCGCTATACTTAAATCACCACTAACAGGAGGTGATGTAAACAAAACATTTTATATACTTCGCATGTTTCAATTGAGCACTGAAGGATGGTTTCTTACCAATTCAAGAATTGACAAATTGGGCAACAAATTGTCTTTTGTTGGTGCAGAAAATTGGGACAATGTCTTGTGCTATATGGATGCATTATTGTTTGCCATGTTTGCCAATTTGGATAGCTTTGAGCCAATTTTATTTATACCTAATCAAGATGAACCTTTGGTTGCACAATTATCGGCATTGTTGAGAGTTTATGTGTCGTTATTACGTCTGGGGTACCTAATTACTACTGACCTCACAGCACGCATATGTGAAGGGTTAATGAAACTAGGTTTCGATGAAGCTCTCAGCCACAAGCAACAAGACTCGGCTGCCTTGTTTGAGTTTTTAACTGAAGTATTGAATATGCCTTTGTTGACATTCAAGGTTGATATCAAGCATGGAGGCAAATTCAACAAAAAGGACGATCAAAAGCTTTCAAAAGAAAGAATATTGTTTGTAAGTATACCTGATGAGGACGAGGAAGTAAAGAAGGAGCCATCAAACGAATCTGACTCAGATATTCTCACTCAATCCATTTCGAGTTTAAATCTGAGCGGGTCGGAGATGGATGAATCGATATTATTGGAGGAGTGTTTGGAACACTACTTTAATAATTCAATCAGTGTCAAGCGTGAGTTGGAAAGACGTGCATCGTTATCCAACGTCCCCTCCGCCGCTTTCAACAATATACCTGAAGATTCACCTATTGAAGTCACACGACATGATTCAAGCAAACATTATGTTGAAGAAGTAGAAGACATTGATGAAAAAATCAAGTTAAGAGACAGGTCGGATAGCACCAAAACTGATGGAGTTAGAATTACTGCCAGGACAAGATCTTCTACTTTGTCCATTTGGTCTACAAATGATAATGAGAGGCGTGACTCTAAAAAACCAAACGAAGTCAATCTCCCAGCATGGATGTTTTTACGATTATTACCCTTTTACACTGATGACAATATATTGACAGATAATTTGGAAAGCACAGCCAAGTCGTCTAGGGATTTTGCCAATAGAAGACCAATATTACCAATATGCTTGAAACGGTACCATTTAAATACTGGTGATTCGGCAGGTACGAAATCACACAAGCGTATAATTATCCCGCCCTTTATTGATCTTCCTGACTTTGTTGCTGATGATATTGATGGACCAGTTTCGTCATTTAGGTTGATACTTGAAAGTGCTATATGTCATCGAGGTAAAGCAATAGAGCTGGGACATTTTGTCGCGGCAGTGAGGAAAAACATTGATGTGATCAACCAAACTGAAGACGAAGCGTATGAGTCTAGATGGTTTTTATATGATGATATGAAAAAAAGTCTGAGAGTGGTGGAGAAAACATTTAAGGAGATTTTTGCTACCGAATGGCCATACATGTTATTTTACCGATTGGTTTCCGCAAATGAGACTAGTGCTGTCTCGTCAATGAAGAGTGATATTGTACCCCAGAACGGAAGCAAAGCGAAATATTGGCATGAACAACTGAAACCAGCAGCGAATCAGGGGCCAGTTCTATCGCCCATTCTATCTTCAAATGGCAGCGAAGTGAGTGATCCACCAGAGAAGCAAACATTAAACAACCCTAAACTTAGAGCATCGTCAACTTCAGTGGTATCATCGATCCCGCCTGATGCTCCCGATTACACCGATATTCGTAATCGGTACTTTTGGTTTATCCCAGATGAGAATAAAAATTATTACAAGGAAGAAGTAATGGTGTTGGATGGAACTTCGTCGGTTAACTTTAGCCCTCAATTTAGACGCAATAGTCAATGGAGTGTCAATTCAAATATCAGTAACATCCTTCTAGCTAAATCCTCACTGGGTCATCTACCAGAAAAAAGTGATCCATTGCTACCAGCCAATCCTACTTCCGAAGCCAAATCCAACTCATTGGAAATCCCTCGTGATGAGAAGCAAGCACCCAAATTGGAAAAAAGTAGCACAGGGTCCATTTGGAGAAGGAAAAAAAGTCCCAGAGTTAAAGCAGAATCCGTTGAGCCAGTTGAAGAAGAACAACAAATCCCAAAATTGGACGAGCCAAAGCAAACTTTCCCGCAAACTTTACGCAACAAAGACAACAGCACAACCGTAATATCACAAAACCACAGTCATGGGTTACTACATAGATCTAAACATCGAAGAGATGCATACAAGAAAGAAAAGTGTATAATTACATAGATTTTCTTTTTGATAGATTTTATTTTTTTGCATTGAATTCTCAATCGCAGTAGTATATATCGCCACTATTGCCCGCTATGGCAACTTTACTCGTCTCTAATGGATGAAAAGTGATGCACTTGATTGGTAAGGTGCTCAATTTCAACTTGTTTACAATTTTTTTACTTTGCCAATCCCAAAACACTGCATATCCTCGTGCATCACCACTCATTAGAATTTTTCCATCAGGCGAAAATCCAATTTCTATTCCATAACCAGCACTCTGGTGACCCTTGAAGAGTTTATTCTTGTTCCATTTGTATTTGCGTGTTGAGTGTATCACTTTGACGCAATTGTCCATGCTTTGCAAAGCAATGTAGTTTGCCTTTGGATGTTTTTTGATTGATGGGGTTGAAAATTGTGATGGATCCGAAATGACTTTTATGGGAATATTGATTTGCCAATGCCACACACGTACTGATTTGTCATCGGATGTGGATATAAACGTTTCTTTGTCCACTAGTATATCATTTATGGCACCAATGTGGTGGTCGTACGTTTGTATTGGGTTATGAATAGCTGCTAAATCATAGTGTTCAATCTTGTGGTTCAGTAAACCAACCACAAACTCGGACTCAATGTTGGGGTTGAACCGGACTACATTGGGGATTGAAGACATTTCAAATGTCTTTATTACTTCGCCAGTTTCCGTATTCCACAATCTAATGATTTTGTCAAACCCACAACTGAGAAACTTGTCACCAGTGGAGTTGAATGAAATGTCCTTTACCGCTAGCTTGTGACCCTTATAAATGCGCAACAACTCTAAAGCGTCGCGAATAGCCCATAATTTGATAGTCGCATCGTTCCCACAGGATAGGAGTAAATGTCCAGAATGGGGGAAGAATTGTAATTTGTTGACACCCTTGGGATGGGCTTTGGTGAATGTGTGGATCACCAGTTTTGGCACAAAGCATTCTTGATCGCCGGGTATTTTCTTTGTAAGCTCACTGGGGATATGCATAAACGATCTGCCTTGGTAATCACGTTTATTTGATCCAACAAATTCCGAACTTGGTGGGAACTTTTCCAGCTCTGTGTTCTCTTCTTCTTCTTCTTCTTCTTCCTTGAGTATTTGAGCTGGTTCGGGTTTATGCACTTGCTCTTCTTCTGAATGAATCGGCGCCCATGGGTCGCCCCCATTTCGTTTGCGTCGTAGCTTCAACTCTTTTGCTTTTGCTTTAGCTTCTTTGAGCTTGCTCTGTTGAGAATTGGCGTCAAAAGCTGCTGGATCGTACAGGATCTTTTGAAAAGTGTTTGTCAGAGTCTTTTGTCTCTTGTGATTAATGGCATTTTCCTCTTGAGATTCTATCTCCTCTTCTGAACTTGAGTACCCTTGAACTAGCGACATCGCTTTAATGATCATCGCAGATTTCAAAACCGTTAAAAAAAAAAAAAAAGAGGAAATGGCTCATCAATTCATTTCTTTATTTCCATCACCAATGAGCAAGAGACAAATAGAATCGGATTCTGATATAGATGTCAGTTCCACTGATGATTCAGATAACGAAACAGATCAGCAACAAAATGACGGTGATGTTGACATGCAAGAGACTGTCAATGTCGACTTTGATTTCTTTGATTTGAATCCCGATGTTGATTTCCATGCCATCAAAAACTTTTTACGTCAATTGTTTGGTGACGATCATGCCGAATTTGATACCAGTGGGATTTCCGACTTGATATTGACTAAAAATACAGTTGGAACTACAATCAAAACTGAAGGTCAAGAAAGTGACCCCTATGCGCTCTTGAGTGTTTTCAGTATTTCCAATAACTTTACCGTGCCCAGTGTAAAGCAATTAATTGATTATGTGTTGAGTCAAACAAAGAATAAACTAGAATTTAACGTCACTTTAAAGAAGTTGTTGCAGCCAACAACTGAAAGCTCACCAAGAGTTGGTTTAATTGTGAGTGAAAGATTGATCAATATGCCCATAGAAGTGGTTCCACCAATGTACAAGATGCTACTGGAAGAAATGCAAAAAGCTGATGATGCCGATGAACGCTTCAATTTCGATTATTACTTGATAATATCAAAAGTATATCAATTGGTTGATGCTGTGGAGAAGGACGATGAAGGCAAGGGTAAAAAGAGGAAAACAGGTGATGAGAAACCACCAGTTGAGTTTGACTATTTTCATCTAGAAGATCAGATCCTAGAAGCAAATGCAACTTACAAAGGAATCTTTGATTACAAAAACAAGAACCAACAAGAGACAGACTCAAGGAGGGTGTTTACTGATTACGGCATTGATCCGAAATTGAGCATCATATTGATAAATAGAGATAATTTGGCCAAATCGGTGAAGGAAATGGAAGGACAATTCCCGGCACCTTAAAAAAAAAGCTGAGTGATCTGCAAAATATACAAAGCATTTTTGTATTTAAAAATAATTCAATTGCTATACATCTAGATTTCGTTTAAACACCATCGTCTGGACGTTGTTGTTCACGTTCAACATTGCTACCCTTGTCTTTCAAACTGTCGTAACCCTTGGCATTCTTTTTAACCTCTTGCTTGGCTTGATGGTGTTTGACATTATCAGCAGCACTATCAACGGTTTCCTTGGTCTTGTTGGCCAATTCTTCTCCCTTTTCAACCCCGTCAGCAAGCGCATTTCCGGTCTTCTTGTTGACAGTATCAGCTGCTTCTTTGGTTGAGTCGGCAAGTTTTTCTCCAGCCTCTACACCATCAGCAAGGACTTGGCCGGTCTTTTTATTAACAGTATCAGCAGCAGATTTGGCCTTGTCAGCAAGATCATTTGGATTGATATTCTTTTGAGCAGTATCAATACCATCAGCAAGGACTTGACCAGTCTTTTTATTGACGGCATCGGCAGCAGATTTGGCTTTGTCTGCAAGATCATTTGGATTGAGTGTTTTTTGAGCGGTATCGATACCTTCAGCCAATACCTCACCAGTCTTTTTGTTGATAGTCTCGGCTGCTGACTTGACAGTCTCTGTGGCACTTTCAAGAGTAGATTGAGCGCCATCTTTTGCACTTTCGGCATTTGTTTTTGCTGCATCTTTTGCATCCGCATAATTAGATTTGGCAGATTGCTTTGCGTCTTCGAAATTTGATTTTGCAGCATCCTTTGCATCTTCGAAGTTTGATTTGGCAGTCTCCTTTGCTTCCTGTGCAGCATCCTGAGCATCATCCAACTTACTAGCAGCTTTTCTGCCACCATCTAAATTTACGTCTTGAGCCTTGTTTTCCAATTCCCCTTCCTTGCGCTTCTTCTCCTCTAAACCTTTCTTTCCGAACACAGCTTGAGTAGCGGCATCAACAATACCATAGTTTCTCGAGATGACCACTGGTCTGTAAGCAATTGCTGGTCTAATAGATCTTAACACAGATTGACGAAGCATTTTTAATTGAGAAGATATATAGAAAGGAAGTTCGAAGAGTGGTTGGGGGGAAGGTTACTCTCCTTTATATATTGTTCAAAGTTACACAAAAATTGGTTGCTGCTCACGCGGATAGCAATAAAACACTTTTGTGGCGAAGGTCTTTAGCAACGACTTGGACTTGGAGAAGAGCTGGCACCAAAAGCCCGAGGATTGTAGGACACAGTGGTAACCGTGAGCAATGAGGAAGGCTAACTCATTAATGTAGTTCGTTGTGTTAGAATATCGTAAGAACGCAACTGCTTAGTAAAAGCAGTTTAGTATGAAAAGGTTCTCCTCGACCTGTTTACTTCGAGATCTTTACTTCTAACGGGCATCTCGGGAGAAGACTCACATTCATTGTTGAGTTCTTTTCGTCCAAACCTTTGGTCTGACACGAAAAGACAGGTTTTTGGCACCACTTCCAATCTTTGACGATGTTTTTGATAATCCCACACGACTTCATTCTCGTTTATTCTTCTTGATCTGAAAATTTTTCAAAGAGAATTGTAGTGTGCTGATAACAGCCAAATTCACGCTTTCCACCAAAACATGCCACCAGCTCACAAGAGTCACAATTTCCGTCCGGAAAATGTCTTGAAACGTGCCGAAGATTTGATTGCCGTTGGGCAAAAGGAGGCCGCTTTGGACACTTTGTATGAGCTCATTACCTCGAGAAGAATTCGTTACTTGCAGGTCGAGGACTTGGAGCCAATTGCTAGCTTGCTTATTGAGTTGGCTGTTGAGTTGAGAAAAGGAAAATTAGCCAAAGATGCTTTGCATCAGTATAAGAAGAACATTCAAATGAGTGAACATGGTTTGGAGTCGGTTCAGACTATTGTGCGTAAGTTCATTTCTTTAGCCGAAGCAAAATTAGACGAAGCTCAGGCTAAGGCTGATGTTAAAATTGATCAAGAAGAGACCGCCGAAGATGATTTGGAAACAGCTCAGACCCCTGAATCTATTTTGTTGAGCGCTGTCTCAAACACTGATACTGCTGATCGTACTGAAAGAGAGTTGGTTACTCCATGGTTGAGATTCTTGTGGGAAGCTTTTAGAGCCTGTTTGGATATCTTGAGAAACAATTCAAAGTTGGAGGTTACTTATTCTGCCATTGTCAACCAAGCATTCAAGTTTTGCTTGAACTTTAAAAGAAAGGCAGAGTTTAGAAGATTATGTGAATTATTGAGAGTTCATATGCAAACTGTTACTACTCAGGTCAAAACGTCCTCGAACAATGCCATTGATTTGTCCGATTCAGACACTGTTCAACGTTACTTGGAGCAAAGATTTTCTCAATTGAATATTGCAGTCAAATTGGAATTATGGCAGGAATCATTTAGATCAGTTGATGATGTGCACAGTTTGATTACAGCTTCGAAAAAGTCACCAAAGCCAACCATGATGACTAACTACTATGAAAACCTTGCCAGGATTTTTGCTGTTTCGGACAATACATTGTTCCATGCCGCTGCCTGGAACAAGTTTTTCAACTTGTATTCTCAATCACCAAAAGCCACCGATGAAGAGTTGAAGAGATATGCCTCGATCTTGGTGTTGTCTACATTGGCCATTTCTCAAAATGCGATCCAAGACGCTGACGATCATAAAGCAAAGAATTCAAAATTGTCTTCATTGTTAAATTTGACTCAAGTACCAACTAGAGACGGTTTGATTAGATCTATCGTTCAAAGAGGTATCATTAAATACGTTGATGGCCCAGTTAAGCAATTGTTTGACTTGTTGGAGAAAGACGATTTCCAACCATTGTCGGTAAAGAAGGAGGTTGTTGAGATTTTCAAATCCATCGAATCTGATGACGATTTTAAGAGATATATCCCAACATTGACCGAGGTGATTTTGATCAGGATCTTTCAGCAAGTTTCTCAAGTCTACGACACTGTGAAGTTGGACTTTTTGGTTTTTTTGGGTGTTTTTGAAGGATTGCAATATTCTTTATCGGAATTGGAAGTCGAGGAGTTGATTGTCAATGCCGTTAAGGATGATTTGCTTACCTTGATTATCGACGATGAAGCTGGTGTTGTTTCCTTTAGAGCTAGTCCATTTGAAGATGTAACCAATGCATCCACTCGCAAGTTGCAAATTTCGCCAGCGGAAATTATCCGGACACAAATTAGCAAATTGGCTGCCACTGTTGCTGAATCAGTTCAAATTATTGATCCTGAGTTTGAAAATCGTCGTAAGCAAGCTCAAGAAGCTGCATTGCACCATGCGATGACTGATTTGGTTCGCGAGCAACAAGCTCTTGCCGACCGCTCCAAGATCATTGAGGAGCGCAAGATAGCTGCCGAAAAACGTAGACGTGAAGAGGAGGAGATACAAGCTAGATTGAAACAAGAAAGAATTGCTGCTGAGCAGAAAGCCGAACAGGAGAGATTGGTTCAAGAACAAGAGCGTAAGAAGTTGGAGAAATTGCAGAAAGAACGTGACATGATTCAAGAAAATGAAAAGAGGAAGCTTGCTGAGGAAATCAATGCAAAGGGTATCATTAAAGTTGATATGAACAACTTGAAGGACTTGGACGCATCTAAGTTGAAGATGATGCAAGTTGAACAATTGAACAAGGATAGAAAGGAGTTGGAAGAGAAGTTGAAAGTCACATTCAAGAAAGCCGATTACTTGGAGAGAGCATATAGAAAATATGAATTGAAGTTGTTGGACACTGAAGCTGAAAAGCAAAGATCATTGGAGATTGAAAATTACGAAGTTGCCAAGAATGCCAAAATTGCCAAAGCAAAGAAGGAGTTTGATAATTCTGTTGCGTTGAGGGAACGTTTCCAACGTATGTTACCAGATTACACTTCCTTTAAGGCTGAGCTTGATGCAAAGAATGCTGCCAAATTGGAGAAGTTGAAGCAAGAAGCTCACGAAAAGTTTGAAAAGGCCAAGCAAGAGAGAATTGAAAAAGTCAAGAGACAACGTATTGAGGAGTTAAAGATTAGAAAGGAGAGGGAGCGTAAAGCCCAAGCTGAAGAGGCTGCAAGAAAAGCTCAAGCTGCTGAACATGCCAAATTAAAGGAAGAATTGAGAAAGCAAAGAGAAAAGGATGAAGAGTTGCAGAGAAGAAGGGACGAAATGGCAGCCAAAGCTGCTGCTGAGGAGGCTAAGCCAGCTGCACCTTTGACATTTGCACAAAGGATGAAGTTGAAAAGAGAGGGAAAGTTGGCATAGACTAAGAAACAGAGAAAAAAAAAATGCACCAAAATTAAAAATGTATGTTTTTTTAGTGTGTAAAATTTAGAATTAGCATTTACTTCGATCTCTTCATAATGCAAAAGCCGACAATTACAGTTATTGGATCTCTCAATTATGACTTGGTCACATTCACCAATAAGGTGCCAGAAGGTGGTGAGACCTACCAAGCCAATTCATTTGAGACTCACATGGGTGGCAAAGGATTGAATGAAGCAATTGCCGTGGCAAGATTATCGCCAGAAGGTAAAGTCAACACCAGAATGGTTGGCAGGGTGGGCACAGATCAATTTGGAGACAGTTTGAAGCAGTGCCTTGTCGATGCTGGAGTCGATGTGTCCAATGTGAAAGCAATTGATGGGTCGTCAGGAGTGGCGGTAATTATTGTTGAGGAGAATGGAGAGAATAGGATACTTATTACCCCAGGGGCAAATGGAAAATTGTCATTATCTGATGAGGAATACGCATCCATCTTCAAATACGATGCATTTGTCGTGTTGCAGAATGAGTATCCCGATACTGCCAAGAGCATAACTTGGTTAAAGACACACAAACCAGAGATCAATATTGCATACAATCCATCACCATACAAACCAAAGTTGATTACCCATGAGATACTATCAAAGATTGATCTCTTAATTGTTAATGAGGGTGAAGCAAAAGACGTTGCAAAGCATCTCTTGGGTGGGTCCACAGCCCAGTTTGACACTTTGGCGGTGGAGCTTCAAAAGCTTTTGCACCAAGGGAATATCAAAACCGTTGTCATCACCATGGGAAGCAAGGGAAGCATCTTCTACAATGGTGAAGCAGACCCCACATTTGTCCCATCCAAAAAGATTCAATCTGTAGTTGACACAACCGGTGCTGGTGACACTTTTTTCGGGGCGGTTGTATCCAATCTAGCATTAGGAAACAACCTTGAACAGGCGGTTAATTTTGCAACTACAGCCAGCAGTTTAGCAATTCAGAAAAAGGGAGCCGCTGAGAGTATACCATTTTATAAAGATGTCTAAGTCTATCTAATTTTAGCTTTGTTCTACTTTCTTGAACGTACCTTTTCTTCTGGAACGGGAGTAGCTTCTCTACCAGTAACATAAACGTATTCATTCACTTGAGCAGCAACACCACCGTGCACAGCCTTGACAATTCTGCTCTTTTTTGACGATTTTCTTCTGTAAACATCAATGTAAAAAGCAATGAATAAAACCAAGTACGATGACAATATAGCACATCCGGAGTAAGCAGAGTATAAATTACCAGCACAATCCCCACAAACTGGAAGAATGTTTGTATAATTTGGCAAAAAGTGAAGCACAAGTTTTTGATAGGTGGCAAAATAGACAAACCCTAAATCAAGAATAAATTGAATGATTTGAAAACGGGTTACCCACTCCTTCCACCAAACCCTGATACCTCTAGCAGCAAGAAAATAATACCAGTACATGACAACATGCACACCCAAGTTTAGCGAAATTGGAACCCATGAGATAGAGGTGTCACCAATCAATTGAGTGTAACAAAGTAAAGCAGTAGCACCATGATGGTATGTGTGCAAAAATGTCAATTTCTTTTGCTTCACCACCAAAAACACCGTGTCAATAAATTCAGCAAACTTGGTCAAGTAATTTAAGTAATACAAGCAGACTAACTCCTGTGTCCATGCCTTTGGTGAACAAATGGCATAAAATAATCCATGGTGGTAAATCATTGGCACCAACTGTTCAACCATTAAAGTCAACAATGTCAAAGACAATGTAGTCAAGAACAAGTTGTGGATTTGGAATAGTCCATTTAGCACAAATGGCTTAATGTGAAGCTTTTTGAATAAATAGTTTCCACCGAAAATGACAATATAGTAGCTTGCGATGGACAACAACACTGGGTGCAACGTTGAAAGTGGCAATTCTCCTTGTACGAAACGAAACTCAGAAGGGATAAACTTGCCCCCGGTTGCAGTAGATACCAACTCATTAAAAATGGGCCATAATTTGACACCAAATGGTGTATCCCAGGTAAAAGCCATAATCTCTGAAGTGTAAACAAAAAGAAGAAGGTCAAGACGCTAAATTTTTTTTTTTTCTGTTTTTTTCGAAAGAAATAGGAATTTATTACGCGTGAGAGAGGGGAAAGTGGTTCTGCATATGAAATTTACTTGACATCTCTCTTCGCCCCCATGTCAGAGTCATCGTCTGAGTCATCATCATCATCATCATCCTCAGAGGACGAGATTGCGAAACCAGTGTATATCAAGAAGCAAAAGGGTGAGAGTGGGAGTGAGAGTGAAAATACTTCCCGGCAAGTATTGCTTTCCCAGTTGGAGCTGAAGGAAATAAAAGAGACAACTGAGGACGAGTATGACGTAGATGATACCGACGACTTAGATCCCCAATTGGAGTATGACAATTGGAAACAACGTGAAAAGCAAAGGTTCCTCCGTGATCAGCAAATCCTAAGAGAAGCCGAAATGGAGAAGAAATCGAAGGAAAAAAAATCAGAAAAACCCTTTCCCACCAAATGTCATTAATACCGTTGCCTGAATCACTTGTACCGTTTCTAGAGCCATATCTTCCCCGTCCAATTGATGGGAGGCCATTTGTTACGCTTACGTATGCACAGTCGCTCGACTCGAGAATTGCTGCTCAGCCCGGCGTGCAAACAAAATTGTCTCATTTGGAAACCAAAACGATGACGCATTACCTTCGATCAAAACATGATGCGATTCTAGTTGGTGTGGGTACTGTTTTAGCCGATGATCCAAAATTGAATTGTCGATATGGTGGTGCAAAGATTAGGCCGGTTGTGGTGGATCCTCATGGCAAGTGGGACTACAATAACTCAACGTTAAAAAAAATTTGCGACGCCGACAAAGGGTTGCCTCCATATATTCTTGTTGATGAACTGGTGGAAAAAGAAGGCGTGACAAAGTTGCCCCTTCTGGGAGACAATTGGGAGATTATTTTTGCAAAATTGTATGAGTTGGGAATCAAATCGGTCATGGTCGAAGGCGGAGCTCGTGTGATTAATGACTTACTTGGAAAGACTGTTGACAGTGTTATTGTCACTATCGCGCCGGTCTTTTTAGGACAACAAGGTGTCCAAGTCGCTCCATCTACTGGGGTTGGTCTTACAGATGTGTCTTGGTGGACCGGTGTTCAAGATAGCGTGCTTTGTGCCAGATTACAAACAGATTCTATATGATGCATAACGTCCAGAGGTTTCTGACCTTCTAATGATTTTCACCACTTCACCTCTTTTCAACCCAAGGTAACGAGCAACTGGGTCTTCTCTTTGGATTCGCGGCAACTGCGACTCTTTTAACCTATATCTCTCTAACAATTCCTTCTTTTCGTCTCTACTCAACTTGATATGCTTTGGCACCAATTCATGATGAGTTATATTTACAATCAAATCATTCTCTTGGAAAGTCTCGATTGTTGCTGGCTGTACCGTGGGGATCAACTTGTTTGCACTAGGAGTTATTCCATTTTGATAAATGAATATACCAACACTGAAATTCTTTTCACTTATATGTATACAGAAATTTCTCATTGTTTTGATACCAACACTGGCTTCATCGCAAAATTCAACCCAAAGTGAACCCATGTCGGGGAATTTATCCAATTGTTCAGCAGTAGGTGTTGCTTGAAAGCACATGAGCTTACGCTGTGGCTCTCCCATAGTGTTGCAAACCTTAGCTCGAAATTGTTCCAACGTCATGTCAAGCTCCTCTTGGGAGATGTAGTATCCCTTGATATGCGTTAGTATTAGAGCTTCAAAAAACATCTCCATTGGTACATACTCTATCCTTGACCATTTCTTTCACGGTCTTGTATGTCCTAAACAAGCGCGAGATGGCTCTATCATTGTCGTCCATTGTAGTGGGTGTGGCTAGTGGGTGGTTAAGGTTGGACTTGTGGTTGATGGTTTGTCTTTGCTGGTGATGTGATGAAAAAAAAAAAAAGATAAAAATGTTCAAGAAGGTCGTGTGGATGACAAGAATGGCATCACTATAGCAAATACTGACAAAGGTTATGGTTTTGACCATTTGGCAACATGTGGTCTGGTGAGACCTTACACGGGTCAAGAGGAACTTATAATAAAGAGTGGAAATATGAGTATTTACTCTGTGCTATTAATACTTCACTTCCTCGAGCACATCTATGGCGGCTCAAAAAATCGTTCAAACAAATGTCGTCATTTATCAACCGATAATGAGCCCAGCTTGCAAAACCAAATGCACATACCTTGACAGTTGCACCCCCCCCAGACTATCTATAAGACTACCGAGTAGTAGGACAGATCCCTTGATTCTTCTATCTCATTGTGTATTACTCTCCTTTCGTAAACTGACTCTTTTTTCGTAATAAGTTCGGTAATGTGTCGCAAAAATTTCAATAAGGAAAATCTTCTTGAGAATCGGACTTGATTTTCGAGACTTGGAATTGTGGAATCAATTAAAACACACCGTCAAAAGAACACACTCATAAATTTTGTTGGTTTCGATTCAAATTACACCATTGGTGCTCTTCAAGGTCAGACAGTACACCACCAACATCCCCAACCAATCATCACAATGAAAGGACTAGCTTATAACATTCCC
Source organism: Lodderomyces parapsilosis (assembly GCF_000182765.1). Taxonomy (NCBI): domain Eukaryota; kingdom Fungi; phylum Ascomycota; class Pichiomycetes; order Serinales; family Debaryomycetaceae; genus Lodderomyces; species Lodderomyces parapsilosis. The sequence continues at coordinate 240,203 of NW_023503281.1, read as the reverse complement.
ACACCGGCTTCATCGTCCCACATCTTGCCGATCAATAAGGTGGTATACTCTTCCACTCAACGTGAATTGTTTACTGCGGGAAGAGATGGGTCGGTCAAAGTGTGGGAAGAAGAACGATGTTTAAAGACCAGACCAATAAGAAATCAAAGTGTGTTCACCACCAACAATCCACAAGAGGAGGCATTAAAACTCGAAACCAGTATTTCTGGAAGCCCAGTACCGTTTCAACGAAATGGAGGAGGATTGAAAATCAAGGAAAGCTACAATATCCACAATGATTGGGTAAATGATATACAAATGGTGGGGGATTTATTGGTGTCCTGTTCGAGTGATTTGGGGATCAAGATAATATCCCCCAATGGTGCTGTGGCCAATTTGCAGAATGATCATCGAGATTACATCAAAAGGATCTGCTATGACAACAATGAGTTGATTAGTGGATCGTTGGATAAAAATATTATAATCCACGATTTGGAAAAATTGACCGCAAGAGCCAAAATAATGGAAACTCAAGGTATCTATGCATTATCTGCTTGTGAGTACTTGATCGCGGCTGGTGGACAAAATGTGGTCAACTTGTATGATTCAAGATCGCAGATGAAAATTCGTAGTCTAATTGGCCACCAAAGCACCATTCGCGGGTTGATTCAAGATGCAAACTACCTCATCACTGCAAGTTCGGACACAACCATCAAAATGTGGGATTTAAGAACATTTAAAGTTTATAAAAATTTCGATATACATGATTATCCCGTTTGGGCATTGGAAGGTGATTCCAATTGCTTTTATCTGGGGGATCGTGGTGGCAACATTGTAAAGACAGACTTGTCCAACATGTTTGCTAATAAAAATGAGTCCGATTTCAATTCCAATTTCAATTTCAATTTCACTACAAATGAATGCGCTTCAATCGATGAAAAGTTGGGTGTTTCAACAATAGTTGCCAAAAATGATTCACCAATATTGTCCATTTGTCACAATGAAGATTCAATATTCATTTCAGATTATGATTCATTGACGCGATATGTTAACCCAGATACATCAACTCTTGCGCAGTACCAATTTCTCAAAACGTGTCTTGATTATTCGCCCAGTGATGAAATGGATGAAGCACAGCCCAATGATGATTTGAATTCAATGTTTCATGACTTGGTGAGTCATTTGTCGGTTGATTCTGATAATGAGTTACAGAGTAATTACTCAGTGGAACAAGCGGAGCCAGCTGAATCGTACATTTCAATGTTTTTGAATGTCAATGGTGGACCATCAATTGAGTTTGTCAATGCTTATCAACTGGATCTTACAGTGGCGGATGAATGTGTTGATACAACCCCCATTGAAATCTTGCTCAATCCAACAGATCAAATTACTCCCATCCCATTCAATTTAAAACCTATTTCGAGGTATGAAATTGTTCCGCTTAGTGTTGTTTCGAAAAGGATACTCAATAACAAGCGACAAATTATGGCCCTTTACTTAAATGGTGATATTCGTATGTGGGATATACTTATCTGCAAAGAGTTGAAAAAGTTCCCTAGTCGTCAGGAAAAACTCCTCACCGGGAAGGAATTGGAGTTCAGAATCAAAGAGATGGACGATTTGGTGCAGAAATATCAGAGTCTGGACACTCTTAACAATTGGTGTGAAGTCGAGATCAAGGCGGGAAAATTACTAGTTACTGTAAAGGAAACATCAGTGATGAATGTGGAGATTTACTACGATGACATGGTTAAAGATTACCCATATCTTGCTATAGATCACCCTGAAACAATTCGGCGAATGGGGAACCACAAAACAATTGTTGGTGACGATGATCGCTTCCATCTTGGATTAATCTTGTTGAATTCAATTTTCCATGGGTATGCCATGGTTGAGTGGGTGTTTGATGAATTATTGCGAGAGGAGTTGGGAAAACAGGAGGCAAGGAGCACCCCAGTAGGTCCATTAAACGAATTCATTAGTATATCAGAGGAGAGCTTGGCAAAATCACTTCCACAATACAACGACTCAATTATGAGCTTGTTACAAACAAACAAGAAACTTTATCTAGAGAAACCCAAGGAATCAGTGCTTCGTGTCAATCATGTCAACCCATGTTTAGGCATTGAAGGCGGAGATGATGAATTGAGATACTTTCCCGTCATCAATGCCAACCATTTCCCATCAGATATGAAGGTGACTTTATTTGAGTACTCACCAGAATTGGGCAATTACCGGGACTTGAGCTATTTTAAAATCAGTGACATCGATAATCTACCTGATTTCCCACAACAAGATCTCATCAATGAATTGCGCTGTTTATTACCTCGCTGGATTGGCCAACCAATCCTTTATAATCGATTCAATGTCAAAGAATCCCCCAAGATTACATTTCGTTTACTCGAAGTCGACTATTTCAAATTACCACCATCGATTAAAATTGGCGGCAAGTCACAACGCAAGATTAAATCACTCCCTGCGTTGGAAAGTAGCATTAAATTGACATCACACAACATGTTGCGGGTATCGAAAATCCTCCAGTTTTTAACTGACAAGTTTGAAAGTAGTACTAAGGAGATGAAGGATAAGAAATTGAAACCGACAGATTGGCTAGTGTTGGAGTGCAAAGGACAAGAGTTGAGCAATTCCATGACATTACAAACAATCAAGACTAGGGTGTGGAAGAGTAGTACCGATATCGAGTTGCGGTATAGAAGGAGATTGGATACATAGTATTGAGGGGTTCGCTTTTCTTGAAATGCAAGTTTTGTGGGGTCAAAATAACATCACTAGGTTTTGCAACCGCTTCTATAGAGCTAGAAAATTGCACGTATGAAAATCTAATGGACGGTTCACACCACTACATCAACGTAAAATAAAACTCATCAAAATTATAAACAAATCAAAATCATAGGCAAAATATAAACAAAAACACCTATACTCATCAGCATCATCGAAAATATAACCATAACCTGTCATCATTATTCATCATCTCATAAAAACCGTAACATGCATCTTCAATAATCCTTCTTTATGTATCTATAGTTGGATTGGAAATCATCCTTCAACACTTTCTTCAAAGCTTGATTCTCTTTGGAAAGTTCTTGGTAGGACTTTTTGAGCTCCATGTTCTCTTGTTGCAAAAACATGTGAATCATTTCCATGGCTTTATTCTTGGAAATCAATTCCTCAGTAGTAAGCGGCTCGATCTCTTCGGCATGAGCCTGGATGTTATCAATATCGTATTCCTCAGCCATTTCTTCAATATCTTCTTCAGTCTTCAATTGCATAATAGCATCGCGAATCTCCTCCTTCTCCATGGTTTGACTCATCTTACGTTTGTCAACGCTGTTGTTGTGGTTCATCTTGGGCGAAAAATAATTCTATTATGAGGGGGGGGTGAACAGGGGGTTGAATTGTATGTTGTTGAAATTGTTCAAAGCGTGAGTGGTAGTACTTACCTAAAAATAATCGGAATCTGTTGATTTGGTACAGGGTTTTTGCTAAGAGAAGCAAAAAAAGGAAGCTAGAGAGAAGAGAAAAAGAGAAGAAGTGGTGGAAGTTTGGGGGAATTGATGATGGATTGATGAATCTATTTATACTTCCTCCTATTTTTTTTTTCGTCGTCGACTAAAATCGGTGGTTCCTGTTGTAGAGTAGTAAATAGTCGTATGAGAGTTGTGTGCTGTTGCGGAGTAAAAAGTAGGAATTACACAAAGAGAGTTTTGAGATGGTAGCGAGCTGTATATTTGTGTTGTGTTGTGACTAACAAAAATCACCCCACACACACAGATGTTGTGATATAGCAAAAATCATCCTACTCCCCTCTTTTTCCTTTCTTTGTAAGTAATTTGTACAATGAAAAATGCGTCAAATATAATTTTTACGACACCGACACCGGTCTTTGCAAAAAGATCAGGACAGTGCAGCTCCTGTGGCATGTCATCGCATCTGAGGCGATGACAGTTTGTTGTGTGGTCTATTAACTGGTAGACGTGTGGTGGTACCCCCTTGTTTTTTGTACTTTGTTCTTCATCTCACAAAATTAAATCACTTTCAATTCATTTGCTACTTTGCTTTCTTGTTTAGTGTAACTAATCGGAAAAAGACTACTCAAGTATTTACTCTCCATTCACCTTGCAGTAGCTATTGGACCTCACTATAGCGAGCTGTTGTACTTTGACCACAGCAATGAAGCATAGGAGGTTTTAAATTCAACACGTATATTTGCTGAAGTCTAGATGTTTGCCTTTCTCACTTTTTTTTTTAGTTTCCCCACTTTTTCACTGCACACCAAGAAACGTTTTTGAATGCACTTTCTCCTTCTCCCTTCCCCTCCCATTAAAAGAATTAATTCTTTTGAATTCTTCTGGGCAAATTTCATCTACTCAATTGATGGGGTTCACCGTCACTTCCCTTCGTTTGCCCAAAATTTGTCTCCACTAAGACCACCTTGGAGTTTACCAGACAATCGTATGTAGAAATAATGCGCAAACCAAATATGGTATATCCATTGTATATGCGCGAAACCACTAGTTCAAAAAGTGTACCAGATAGACTACCTTATCTGATCCAAGATGTAAGTGGTTTTGCTAAGATCTTACTAAACTACGTAGATACCTAGTTTTGTTTCTTTGTTGCTTGAATTCTGAATGGGTTCAAACTTTGTAAACTTTTTTACCATGAGACAATGAATTGATGTTATTTCACGTCAACTAAGATTACCTGGTCGTTCCATGGCATGATCTTTCCGTTTCAAATCGACTTTTCAACACCAAGTGCTAAGACTGGTTTTGATTGCAAATATGGAAGAAAAGAAACATGCCTATTCGCTCAACAGAAGGTCTACTCCAACGATCTTCCATACAATCTCGCGTTATTAGTCATGTTATTTATTTACTCGAAGTTGCAGAGACATCGCATCCAGAGAGTGTCAGGAAAACGTTAATACCGTTCACTTTTTTAATTTTGGCTGCCCTTTGATGTGATTGACTATCTAGTTTGTGTATTCACTGAGATTAAGCAGATCGCAGTTATATTAATAGGTTCGGAAGATCAAACTACAGCGATATCACATTATTAAGTCATTGCGAGAGAAGGATTCCCAGAAAAGTCCACTTCTTCAGAGCAGAAATGAAGCAAAACCATTTTTTAATCAGTGATTGACTTTTAATTCAACTCTACACGTTCCTATCTTGCCAACATATCTACACAAAACAACTTAATCCACTTTCACAAAAGTCGTTGCTTCTTAAGCTTTTGCTGATTCAACTTGTCCTAGGACCCGCAAAACCAACAATTCAGTGCAATAGCGCAGTTGTCAAATGACTGGGTGGCCAAGCTGGTTAAGGCGTGCGACTGTTAATCGCAAGATCGAGAGTTCAATCCTCTCCCTGGTCGTTTTTTTTGCAAATTTCAAACAAGAACTCAATTTTTTCTTTCTTTTTTTTTTATCGTCAACCTCATTTTCTAAAATAACTTGTTGTAAATAAGCAATTTTCCTCGTATCCCCAAGCTTTTCATTGTCGGTATATATTCTTGGTGCAGCTTTACTTTCTCTTATTTTGCTTATTTTTTGTTGCAAAAATAGATTTCGCAGCAATTTGCGTGTGCGATAGATGGAGATATAGCTTTGAATAACATAGAGTGATAAATCAAATTCGAACCACATTTCAATGTTTCTGTGAAGATATCACCTCAACACCAAACTAGTGTATTTGTATTTTATCATTAGATTCCCTCTTCAAAAGCAGAAACAGCGGCAACCTGTTTCCATGTGGCCACTATAAAGTTAGCGACCGACTGTCATCGCCATTACATTCAAATAAGTAATGCACTCCCCCATCCATAGACTGGATCTCTAATGAACACCTGTAGTCTTACAACTTCTAAGTAATCCATTTTTTTTTTTTCTCCATCTTGTAACATTTTAGGAAGCAATAGCGACAACGAATAAAAAGACCTTGTAATCCCACCGAAATGTCTTTCGTTAATTTTCTCTTCTCTTCAATTTGTCCACATGACCTCAGTTGCGGACCTTCTCTCGCTGTTTTGAAAAAAGTCTTGAGCGAGTTCAACCAACACCAAGTTTTAGCAGTAACTCCGTTTCATTCGCAACTTGATCTTGCAGTAAAGAGGAGGCTATATTCTCATATACATGCGCACATGTTTATCCTACCAGGGAACAAGGGATGCAAGTTTTTTCATTTCTCTAAATACCTCATTAACCACAAAACCAAGAAATTTACTTTAATCAGCGTTGACAATTTCAAGCGCTGTTTTGATAAAATGGATGGTAATTGATCAGCCACTTATCTTGAGATGCATAGATTTTATGAATGTTCCCTTAAACATATTTTCGATAAGTTCAAACGGGTAAGAAATTTTAGATTAATTGGCGCAAGTACCAGGCGGATTGGGAAGAAATTTGGCTCATTTTGCACTCAATATAGGAAAACCAGTGATGGTAAAATACCAGCGTATCAATGCAAAACTTCGTTTGAAAATGCCACTATAAGGCAATTAGAGTTAATTGAAATTTACAATTAGGATGCTTTCAACCTTGTGAATCAATTGAGTCTATTTCCTGAGTTGTGGGTATCTTTTGAATTGAACATAATTGGTTCAGGCATAAGTCGATGGCGACTGTACCAAAGTGTAATTTGAGAATACTTACCTTTGATATTGCAAACCCAAACTCCACTACTGTAAACATGGGTGCTTTATTCAACACATTACAAATTGAAGATCTATCAATTGGTGGGAATGTCGATATTCGAAAAGGTAGGGGGACTTTTGTCTCGAACAATCCTTGTTTAATTCTTCTACGCATTGCTTTAATACAAATCAATCATGAACTGCCACAAGAAGGAATTGCAAATGAGTGGCTCACTTTATCCCACTTTGGGTTACGTCTGTTGATTATTTTCTTACCTAGTTTTCAACCGAAGGGGCTGAATATGCCAAGAGAGCCTACTCCGTTTCATGCGTTACTAGAAACACCGCGACCCAAACTATTAGATCTTAACAACGTGTTTACTCAACTAGTGAAGCGATTCCCTCAAGCAAGCATCAATGTATGGCGCAAAGAATGGACTAATTTGAGAATTCCAAGAAGAATAGAAATGTTTCACGTGTTTAGTCCTAAACTTCCCGTTGGCGTAATTGGGGTTAACTGGATAAATTATATCGCGAACACAATCCAGAGTCAATACGGCAAAAGTACGACACATATAACGAGACCGGCAACATTCCAATTACATTTGTGAAAACTTATTCTAATGAAGAGCTTAAAGGTTTTGGAGCTACACATTATGGAAACTGAACTCGAAAACGCCTTTTGGCCAAAAACATACACATTTTCAAATCAACCAAATTACAGAAAATGGTGAATTGACTTTTATGGAACTAGCTCTATTTACAATCTGCTGCTACTAATATATAACATATTTAGGAACTTTTAATGTATAGCATTACACAAGACACCAACACGATTAAGGTAATGTCGCGGCATAAATGGTACCAAGGCGAGTTGTGTCCCTGGTGCTGCAATATCTCTTTAGTCGATTCTGACTTTTCTTTCACCTGTTTGTAACCCAAATTCTGGCCCTAACGTGCCGAAATCGGCCACATAATGCTGTAATAATTTTACACGCAACAGCTTTGTGGTGCTTTTAAAGACCTTGAAAGTGGTATACATGATTGCAAACACTTTCCAAATGGCTCTATAATGGCCTACACGGCTTCAAAACTGCCCGATAGTTGCATTCAACATGGCCAACAAGGTAAGCAATTCCAAAACGTGACCCAGAATAGCCAGTCAAAAAATCCTTTGAAAGTTTTTTGCTTGTAAGGAGTATGGAGTTTCTTGTCAATGATCTTGATCACGTGTTTCTTGGGATGATATTTAAAGCGTTGACGCTTGGTCAAGGTGGCTAACCCCCTATCACGTCAGTTCTGCAATTTCCATAATCTCCCCGCAAATTGGTTGGACGAATTCATCACGATTTCGGATCGAGAAGAAAGGTAGACAAGTTTAGACGATATAATTCATAACAGTCAAATAAACACCTGATGTTCAACAAGGGAACTCCGTTATTATTAAAAGGAGCTAAAAGGTAAAGTAGAAAGGACCGTTAGTGTTTATCATCCAGCCTAATAAAGTTCTATGGAGTTACTGGTTACTGGTTATGGATTACTGATTAGAATAGGAAATAACGAAAGAACGTCTATACTGGCCAACTAGCAGTTTGTCCTAAGGAAGGGATTGGAAATTGAGTTTGGTTGGCTTTTCACTGGAGTGATAAGAAATATCGGGATTGTGCTCTTTGATTTCCTTAAGGGATATTTGAATATAAAAAGGACATGGAGTTCCTTCTGTAATGCAACTGAGAATTATATAGTCTTTAGTTTTAGTTAAGTTTAGCTACTCACACACGACTTAAAAGCTTCCTCTGCATTAACAGTTAGCATCACCACTTACCATAGATAATTATTTGCCACCTTACACCTACTCAATTGTCAATACAGCATTGCAGAAAATCACTGATATAACGCAGTGGTCGAAAGCTCCCATAGTTTAGTTGGTTAGAACATTTGTCTCATAGCTTCATAAGTAGTGTGACATCAGAAGATCGTGAGTTCGAACCTCACTGGGAGCATCTTTTTTTGCACGGCTTGTGTTATCTCACACACATTTTTTTCTACCAAATTCTTGAGTCCTTCTTTCTATTTCCTTTTCAAACCGCCTCTTTATCCGATATTGTCTGACTTCACTCGTTCATCACCAATCCATCAGTCAGCTTCAACAGATGGATCACCATCTCTACACGGGAAATCTCAGAATTTACATTTTTTTTGTTTTACAAAAAGAAAAGAGAAAAACGAAAAACAAAAACAAAAAAACAAAGAATATATCAACACAAACAAGACCGAATGTACGATATCTCCAATCCATCGAATCGCACCATGATCGATGATGACAATACGTGTGCGCCCCCGCCGTCATTAAGCTCATATAGCATTGAAATGCTAAATTCAAAACGAAATACACCGGTGACCGGGATCTACCATCAAGACTTTCCCGAGAGATCAACTGACTTGCGAAAGAAGCTCATTGCTGTGTTTGGGCATACAACAACAACAACGGAAAATTCTCTCTCGGATGGACTTATGGAGGACAAGTCGGGGTCCACGTCGAAATCAACAATCACCGGCACTGAAAATCGTGTCAAGAGAAGGAGGTATGGCAAGGTGCTCGGTGCGCCTAAAAGGGCTAGTCAAAATAATACTCTTGAAGATGATTACATTGACGAAGAGTTGATCAAAAAAAATGTTGAGGAACGAAATCCTGGCAAACGCCAACCATTGGGTGATATATCAAATACGTTTAGGAAACCATTAACGCCAAAGAAAGGGGATGAAGTAGCAGCAATGCCAACAATGGCTGCTTCTGTACAAGCACGTCCTCCACAGGCGTCCCCAATAAGGCCCTCGATGGCGCCCCCAGTAGCACATCCTGTTCCGCCTCCAGCACCAGCACAACCTACAATAGTCCCACCTCGCCCAGTAGCAGCTCCTTCAGAGCCTCGAACATTCACAGTCAACAACAAACAATACGAAAAGATGGAGCTACTAGGTAGAGGCGGATCATCCAAAGTATATCGTATAAAAGCCGCCAATGGACACCAATTTGCATTGAAAAAAGTTACCCTTAACCAGGTTGAAGACATTTCCTCTTTCAAAGGGGAGATTGAACTACTTCGACGTTTGAGAAACTACAAAAGAGTGGTGAAGCTTTATGATAGTGAGGTGACGAAATCTTCAATTTACCTAATAATGGAAAGAGGTGATGTTGATTTGGCAACTTTGTTTCAAACCAGACTCAATATGAATCTACCGTTGGATTTACAATTTGTGAGATACCACATATCCGAAATGTTCAAATGCGTAAAAGATGTACACGATGCAGGCGTTGTGCACAGTGACTTGAAACCAGCAAACTTTCTTATGGTGCGTGGTGTTTTGAAAATTATTGATTTTGGAATTGCAAATGCTGTGCCTGACCACACCGCGAACATATATCGAGAGTCTCAAATAGGAACTCCCAATTATATGGCACCGGAGGCATTGGAGGAGGCTAGTATGGCGGAAACCAAACACACAACTTGGAAAGTCGGTAGACCATCAGATATCTGGTCTTGTGGGTGTATCATGTATCAGTTCATCTACGGAAGACCGCCATATGCTTCTTTAATGGGCACAAAGAGGATTTTGGCCATCATGAACCCGCAATACAAAATTCTGTATCCAGAATTGGGCATTGGTGGTGTCGCGGTACCGCAAAGTGCCGTCAATTTAATGCGCCATTGTCTTGCTCGTGATCCAGACGATCGGTGGACGGTAGAGCAATGTTTAAACAGTGAATTTTTCCATCCCAAAGTTGTTGATGAAAACTTTATTACGAAAATTGTTCACCAAAGTGTCAATTTAGGCTACAACAAGAGAATTTCAGGCGAAGGGATCACAACCGAGGCTTACGACGCAATGGTTAATGACATTATAGATCAGATTAGAACTTATAATTGTTAAGTTGTTATCTGCTACTTTTTATCTAGGCCCCAACTTTTGCAAAACTCTAGGTCCTTGCTCTTCCCACTCTTGTTTTGAGATCCACATGTGATCTTTGTCGGCCATGATATTGGCCAAAACTGCACCCCCAATAAAAACCATGTTTTTTCTTCTTGGTGGATCTTCTATCCTAACTTTAAACTTATCTAATCTGGTTGCATCACCACGTAAAACCTTGGTCAACCACAATTGCTTGAGCTCCTTTTCCAACCTTGATGGCAAGCCAGGATACATTGAAGAGCCACCAGACAAAACAATCGCTTTAAATAAGGAAGATCTTACATCAACATCAGCCGACTGGATAGTGTTGAACAATGTTTCACCAACACCGGGTTGCTCAACATCAACCAAGTGTGGTTGAAAGAGACATTCTGGTGCTTCAAATCTCTCACTGCCCACCTTGATAACACGACCATCTGGTAACTCATACGACTCAACCAAGGTTGTAGTTTCCGTTGCCAATTTTGAATCAAACTCTAAATCATAACTGACATAACATAGCTTTTCCTTGATTTGACGCACTGTTTCGAAATCGGCAGTTCTGTTAAATGCATAACCACGGCGGAAAAGCAAATTAATCAAATGTCTAGTAACATCTCTTCCGGCAACATCTAATCTTTTTGTAAGATGGTTCAACACAACAGATTCGTATACGGGGACTATATGGGTCACACCGTCACCTGAGTCAACAACAACTCCCGAACTCAATCCTTGCGCGTATAACGCCAACACCGCTTGAATTGCAACGTAAACTCCGCCAAATCCGTATTTCTCAAACATCACCTGACACATGGTTTCTCTATTCTTTAACGGATTCATTGGTGGTTCAGTTAATAATATCTTTTGTCCTTGTGGATTCAATTTCATTTTCTCATAAAAGGCATAATCCCACAAGTGCTCCATATCTTCCCAATTCTTTATAATACCATTTTCCATTGGGTAATTTATTTGAAGTAAAGATCTCACCTGACTGGCTTCTGATCCACACATTACGTCTTTGATTTCAATATCATCCGGAACTAAGAGATTGCGTTCTTCTGCTCGCAATATTGGCCTTCCCACCATAGATGGGAAAGTGTAATCAGGAAAATTGGTACCCGCTCTACCAATTTTCACAAATCCAGTTCCTTGATCAAGTACTACACTTTGGTTAGTATTCAGTTAAAATATGCTTACATAAGGACGGTACATACCAATTGGCGAACTCATGCCTTTGCTATAAAAGAAAGTTTAATTCGGCGGTTCGGTATTCGACAGAAGAAAAAAATGTCAACGATTAAATAAATTACGCTACCTCACACATATTCTATACGCAAATGTCAAATACGATGTGTGACTTTTAATTTCCGATTCTGTCTTTGTCACCTCAAGCCACTCATACCCATCTTCACCTTCTTTGACCTTGGCACTTTTTCTTACTGACTTGAATGAGTCATCCGATTTGGCCAATTTTTGTGGTGGCTGTCCTGCTCTTCTACTTTCAATCCCATATTGTTTCCTCACCTGTATGTCTTTGATTCTGTTGATAGCATTACTCACATCTCTTTTCATCTCTTTGCGTGCTTCCCATCTCTTGGCGGCAATCTCAACCATTTCCACATTCGTCCATCCATTTTCCTCTAACGCAGTCACAGTTTTCGCCACTTGTTCAATACACGGTGAAAAACAACATATTCCCACTTGCCTTTGTTTTGCAATGACTGTATCCAAATGCGGTATAGCATCCCACGGAGATGGCAAATCCAAAAACACCACGTCTCCATCGATTGTGTCGTTGATGTCGAAACCACCATTACATACGTCACGATGGGTAATGATTGTGTTTGTCAACCCATGATCCAGCAACTCCGTCTTTGCCTCCAAAAACCTTGGTTCGTGAAACTCAAATGTAAACACCTTTCCCCTTGTTCCCACTGTTCTCGCAAAGGAATGAGTAAACGACGCCGATCCTGTTCCAGCTTCAATGACTCTGGATCCAGGTCGTACATTCAAACGCTGTATAATGTATGACGAGTCTGGCGTGTACACAATTTGAGTTCTATGAGGTAAAGATAAGGTCCACATTTCCGGAGAAGGATACAACAAGTGGATAAACCCGTATCCTTTAGCACCACGCATCTGTGCACCGTATTTCATCCCGATCATGGTAGAGTGAAGGAAATGGCCATAACGGGTATTGAGAATTTCTCCACTCTTAACATATATGGGTTTGATGGTAGTTCTGTTGATGAAGGCGAGAACCAAATCGCCTTCCTCTATGTAGTCCTTGTAGCTGAAGAATGACATCTTGGTTGTGTACACAGTGGAGGAGGTAACCAATTTTTCTTTTTTTTGTCTTTTCACTCATCGCCAATTTCATCGAGCTAGGAAAATCTAACCATCAACTACGATCGATAATGAATCAGCAAGAGAAAGTACTGATTATGCCATTGATGAGCTGCCTGTAGAAGAATTGCAAATACATCGGAGATTTTACTGCTATACGATTTTTTGAGTACATAATCTTGAAATTTGTGTCCTACACAATGTTTACGATTTCATCACTTTCAGCCTCCAAATGAGCAAAATCCTATACATCGCCTTACCTCTGTCGACTTCGGTAACACCTACTGCCATTTCTATTCTCTGCGTTACCCATTTTTCCTCCGTCCTGCGTGTATTTCCATTTTCTTCCTAGACCGACAGAGGAAAAAAAAACAAACGAAAAAGAAAAATCCGCCAAAAGACCCTCACTTGTACCCAGCCATCTACCCTATGACCGAAGAGAAACCGTCACAACAGGGACAACAACCAAGTGACCCTCTTGGAACAAGTGTAGAGGATCTATACTTGGAGAGTTATGCATTCACCACTGCAGCCGCTATTGTCGGGTCAGTTGACCGCAAAATATTTGTCCTTTTGAAGGATGGAAGAAACTTTTTCGGCATATTGAGAACATTTGACCAATTTGCCAATTTGGTGCTTCAAGATACTTTTGAAAGGATATACGTTGAAGGAGAGCCCAAGAAATTTGGTGAAATATACCGTGGGGTGTTCATAGTGCGCGGTGAAAATGTGGTGATGATGGGAGAGCTTGACATAGATAGAGAGGATGATCATTTGGAAAATCTACAACAGATACCCTTTGAGCAAGCTGAACAAGAGCAGAAACAGCAGCACGCGCAGCTAATAAAAGAGGAAAACACAAAGAAAAAGACGTTTTTTGAGAAAGGATTGATTTATGATTTTCAACAAAGCGTTTTATACTAAAGTTTATAATTTACTAACAGCCTCAACTCTTGAATCAACATCTTTAAAAAACACGTCAACGTCAGGGAACTTTGCGGCTTCTCTTCTTGCTAATTGAGCCAAATGTGCTTCATCTGGTCCATCTGCAATTCTCAAAGTTCTGTTCCAAGCGTACATTTGCGCCAATTCTGTATCCTGAGAGAAACCCTCAGCTCCAAACACTTGAATACCCCAATCAAGAATATCACAAATGGTTTTTGGAGTTTCAATCTTGGCCATTGCAATTTCTCTTTGAGCTTCTTTGGCATTAGTGATATCTATCTTGTGGGCAGCATTTAAAACCAACAATAAACATTTTTGAATCTCGATTCTGTACTTGGCATACTGCATCAAAAAGCCTTCTCTTCTATTCATTGGTTTACCAAAAATAATTCTGTGATTAGCTCTGTGGGCGATACGCAACAATGCAAATTCACCAGCACCAATAGCTCTCATACAATGATGGATTCTACCCGGGCCCAATCTAGATTGAATCAATTCGAATCCTTTACCAACACCAGCCAAAATGGTATCTGGCATCAACTCTGATGAAACTTCATAATCTTTGAAAACAATTTCACAATGTCCATGAGGAGCATCGTCGTATCCGAAAATTCCCAAAGGTCTAATAACTTCAGCCTTGCCTGATGCTAATGCATGCTTAACATTAATCACTAATACTGAGTGGTTTTTAAATGCATTCTTTTCATCGTTGGCAGTCTTACACATAACCAACCAAACGGCAGTTCTAGGATCACCAGCGCCTGATGCAAACCACTTGGTACCATTCAAGACATAGTTTCCACGTGAGTTTTTAATTGCAGTGGTGGAAATGTTCAACGCATTGGACGATGAGATCCCCTTTTCAGTCATCAAAAATGCTGATCTAATCTTACCATCCATCAAGGGCACCAAATATTTGTCTTTTTGCGCCTTTGTACCATATTTTGCAAACAACTCCATATTACCCGTGTCTGGTGCACTAGTGTTAGTGGCTTCAGGACCAGTGTGGCATCTTCCTAGATACCTAGCCATCAATCCATATTCCAAGTTGGTAAATTGAGGACCCTCTTTGTAATGCTTGGACAAAAACATGTTCCACAATCCCAATTCCCTAGCCTTTTTCTTCAATGGTTCAATAATAGCAGGGTATTGTTTCCATCTTACCGCTGGGTCTGTCGAAATCTGTTTCTTGAAAACTTTATCGGCAGGAATACAGTATTGCTCAACAAAGTCTTTTGTCTTTTGAATAGCTTCAAGACCTCTTGGGGAAACCTTATCTAAAAAGATTGCTGGAATATCGTCCTTAACTGACATGGTGAGTAGTGGTTACTTCAGCAAAAGAATTCTGTAATTTTGCCAATATTCTTGCATATATATGTATATATATATTTATAGGCATAATAATACACCTATTTTTTTTTCTCTCCTTTTACACTGACCCCACATCCCCGACGGGTGAATCTCGGTGTTGTTTTGTAACAAATATTTTTATCCGCAATTGTATTCAGCGGCTATTAGGGTTTATATAAGCACACAAATAGGTGGGGTACAAATCAGATTTTAAATTGTTTCTGCTTATAAGTGCATTTACGGAGGTTCCCAGATGGAGTAACAAACCCAACATCGGGAGTATAGATAGATGTCTTCCGGAGTTCAAAGACAGGTGATTGCTTGGAGCCATTCCATTGTCGTAAACTTTTTTTTTTATTGTCGCAGTTGTTTCGGACTTAACGAAGATTTACTTCTCAAAGGACGAGCCAAAGCAAAAAAATCAAAAATTTCGCCTTCCAGGAGATTAAATCGATTTTTCTCAGCAATAATCACGCCACCATGGAAATAGAATCAGACGTACCTCATATTCCTGATCATAAACTATCAGAGAAGGAATTTTTACTCACAACGCCAATCTCAGCCGAGGAAAGAGGAAAGATTTTTGAAGAATTGACAAATGCCATTAAAAGTGAGAATCTTGCACCATATTACAAGTATTTACACGAACAGGTCAAAGACTTTCCCTTTGATGAATCCCTTTACAAGAAGCTAGCATCGAAGAATGAAACTGAAATCGGCGAATTGAAGCTGAAGATAAAGGAAGCCGAGGGAGAAGAAGAAACAGAGTTGGATGTTGTTGCCACGACGACAAAGTTGGCTGAGTATTATACAAAAATCATTGATAGAACTAACGCCACTGAAACTTTGAATAAAGTTTTGGAGTTGACTTCTGACACAGGTAAAAAGATTGACAATTTGTTGACATTGACTAGACTTGACTTTTTTTTCAATGATTTGCCCCAAGTCCGTAAAGACCTTGATCAGATTTCTATTTTGATAGAAAAGGGGGGAGATTGGGAGCGTCGTAATAGATTTAAGGCTTACAATGGGATCTATTTGCTTGCCACAAGGAATTTTTCCGAAGCTTCACAATTGCTCACAGACTCATTAGCTACTTTCACGTCCACTGAATTGTGCACATATGAACAGATTGCACATTATGCAATTGTTGCTGGGGTGATATCTTTGGACAGAGTTGACTTGAAGGAGAAGATTATTGATTCACCAGAGATTTTATCGATTTACTCGTCTGCACCAGAGTTGGAACCTTTGTTGAACTTGACCAATTCGTTATACACTTGTCAATACAATTGTTTATTTGACTACCTTTTGCAATCTTATGACCAATTGCTTTTGCCAAACAAGTATTTGCACGCTCATGCAAACTACTTCCTTCGGGAGATGAGGTGTAAGTCTTATGGACAATTGTTAGAAAGCTACAAATCCTTATCGTTGAAATCAATGGCAGCCAACTTTAACATCAGTGAAGACTTTTTGGATCAAGATTTGTGCAGATTTATTCCAAACAAAAAACTCAATTGCGTTATAGATAAAGTTAACGGCATCATCGAAACAAACAGGCCAGACAATAAGAACAACCAATACCATCTTTTGATTAAACAAGGTGATACATTGTTGACGAAGTTGCAAAAATATGGGGCCGCCGTAAAGTTGAGTGGAGCTGAAAGAGTTGTATAGAGTACACAACTTTGCAAAAATGAGTAGAGCGAACATAAAAAAAGAAGAAAAAAAAATTGTAACATTACCTAGATCCTCCTACTACCCTCATCACAATAATGCCACCACAACTTAAACCAATCACCTCTAGTGTCCTCTATGTTGGTCTGATTCCATTTGATTGGGACGAAGAGACCGTCAAGTCAGTTGTTTGTGGATCGGGAAACATCGTAGATGTGCGATTAGGATACGACTTTGAAGGTAAAAACAAAGGCTTTTGCTTTGTTGAGTATCAAAACACCCAAGAGGCACAGAAAGCAGCCCCTTTGTTGAGCTCAATATTGATTCATCAAGCTCAAGGCTTCCCGAAAAGACTCAAAATCGAAGGATCTAAAGAGGCATATAAGGGCAACAGCGCACCTCCAGAAGCACGAAGAGTTCTTCCACTAAATAGAAACAAGTTACCAAACTATGTCCAATTACCTCCTGCAATGGTAGGTAGTTCTAGTCCCGCACTCGGGTCTACCTCTGTCCCATTCCTCGGGAGAACCAACTCACCTTTACCACTGACACCAATCCCAACCAATAGCATGACAGTTCCTACTGCACAAAGCTTCAACCCAAGTTTGCCTCAAGGTGGGCCAACTGAAACCGTGCCAATGAAGTTCACACAAGCAACAAAGACTTATCCTTGCCCGCCTACCTTACCATTCGCCACGCCTGATAATATAAATGCCACACTCAGCAAGATCCAACCAGTGCAATTGATTCAATTTCTTGCTAATTTAAAGAATGCATTGCAAACTGATCCATCGAGAGCACAAGACCTTTATCAAATGAATCCCGAGTTTGCAGTGTGTGCCGCACAAGTGTTATTATTGATGGGGTTTGTCGATAATGATGTTCTTACTTCGAAATCAGTGTCATCAACACCGCAGCCAAGTTCGCAACAATTATACCCGCAACCACAATATCAACAAGGTAGTCCTTCTACGTACTCGTCCCATCAGCAAATGGGACCAGGGACTGGGTGGTCCAAATTGCCTATAGAGACCCAGAATGCTTTGCGAAATATGGATGCTCAGCTGGTTGAAAAAGCATTAGAATTTGTCAATATGACTGAAGAGTATTTCAAGAGGTTGTCGTATCATGAAAAGACTAGGATTAATCAGATCAGGCAACAATTAGGTGTTATTACGTATCCAGTATGAGTATGTTTATAAATCATTCTTTAGTGCGAATAGTGAACTTGAGTTCAATACTTTTCTTTTTCTTTCTTTCTTTAACTGCATACTACACAATGGATTCACCCTTGATTGTTGACTTTGAGGTATCAAACGGTGATACAAATGGTATCCCATTTTGGTTACGTGATGTCTTTGACCGTGCATTAGATGCTGCAGGACTCGGCAATCGTCTGGCATCCGACGATGCGATTGCTAACTTAGTCAAAGTTGATCCGACACAATTGATAGACAAGGAATGTGCGATATGTTACGACAAATTTCAAATGGAAAAAGTAGAGGTTAAAGAGTCTCTGGAACAACATGATAATGAGAAACGCAAGGAGTTGTTACAGCAAGACAAGGAGTTCAAAGAGAAACTTCGAGACGAGTATGGGATACAGCTAGAGTGCATTTTCAAATCATCAACTTTTAAAGATCCTCCCTTGTTTTTACCTACAGATGTTGGGTGTAGCATGTACAGTAGGTTCCCGCAGCGAAACTTGTCAACTTTTGAGTCTGTAACAATGGATGACCAATTCCCCGGATATAGCAACGATAGCACGGAAAGAAAAGAAAAGAGGATTGAGCAATACAAACGGGAAGGACATATTGCTGTGAAAATGCCAGAGTGTGGACACATTTTCGGATTATCATGCATTGTTGAGTGGTTGAAAGCACATGTTTCTTGTCCCTTGTGTCGAAAAGAGGTTGAGGCTAGGAAGAATGATCCAAGTGTTTCACGAAGAGAAGATATTGAGGAAAATGTGGTTGCTAACTATAATAACGAATCTGAGATTGTTGAGCATTTGATTAATCATTCAACTGATGTATTCCGTCCATTCAGACGGCCATTCAATCCACGAATAACTCCCGTTACTGACTCCTACATGGATCAAAACTGGGCCACACCACCTTACCAATCACGTCCAATTCAATCTAGAGATCCCAGCATTGTGTTGCCGAAACGGTTCCCATTCCCTGAACCATTTGGAGGTTCCAGTTTATCGCGCTTGCGAAGGGGTTCTCGAGAATCAAGGCGAGTTAGAAGGGCGAGATCAATGAATGATAATGACGAAGAACAGGAAGCGCGTAGAAGAAGAAGTGGGTCAAACGAGTCAGGAAGAAGCGCACGAAGGGTGAATTTTTCACCTCATACTACAAACATCGACGATCTACACGATTCGAGTGATAACGATATGGATTGAGGAATTATTCAAATTTGCTGATTTATTTGTATTTCTTTTTGTTTTCTATAGCTGATATATAAACACGAATAAATAATCTCTACATAGCATCGTCGGGTCTGTTTTGCTCAATTGGGGCTTTTCTACCCTTGTCTTGCAAACTTGCATACCCTTTGATGTTTTCTCTTACTTCTTCTCTACCTTCCTTTTCTTCTGTTTCAATGCGTTTTTCGTAACTCAATTCGGCTGCATTTTCAACTGTTTCCTTTGTCTTGGAGGCCAAATCGTCACTCTTGTTGGCTCCGGTTTGAACAGTTTCTTGAGCAGTTTCGATCCCATCTGCAAGAACCTGACCTGTTTTTTTGTTGATAGTGTCAGCGGCCGATTTGACCTTGTCAGCAGCATTTTGAATTGTTGATTGAGCCCCATCCTTGGCATCTTCAAGGGTTGATTTTGCGTCTTGAGCAGCATCCTGAGCAGCATCCTGGGCATCATCCAACTTACTAGCAGCTTTTCTGCCACCATCTAAATTTACCTCTTGGGCCTTATTTTCCAATTCCCCTTCCTTGCGCTTCTTTTCTTCCAATCCTTTCTTGCCGAATACTGCTTGAGTAGCAGCATCGATAACACCGTAGTTTCTGGAGATGACCACTGGTCTATAAGCAATTGCTGGTCTAATAGATCTTAATACTGATTGACGAAACATTCTAAGTTAATGGCGAAAGAAAGGAAGTGACCTCGGAAGGAGAGGTAAATTTGCTGAATTTCGATTGCTACTTATATACATCATCAAATTACACAAAATGAAGCTGTTGCCGACAATGTGTGTAGCAAGGATCTATTATTGCACATTGTTTTGCAAGTTTGGTATATTATAGTTTACCTATCTAAGACCAATTACGTTTTATTGAAAGCTTTGGGAACAGTTGTACACCGCTCCATCGAGAATGATTGTTTGTAACTTTTTCATTGTCGTGGGACTATACCGCTTTTTCACGATGTCGTCATCACGCAGAATCGAGATTACACAATATTAAGAACAAGATGATCGATACACTTCGTATATACACGTGCAGTGATAGTAAGTGGGTAAATTGGAAGAGACTGACAAAGAGCCAGACTTGTCCAAGATAGACTACTCGATTGACAAACTTTCTAACTTTTAACAGGTGGATTCATTTTCAGGAGGAGTGTTACTCAATGCGGGGACAGCAAGAAGCCATACGAAAGATACATAACAACACCTATCGAGAGAAATAACACAATTCAATACTGCAGCATAACACCATGCGTTAATCTTTATTCAAAGAAAGTCACACTTTAATACTTTCGCCATGCTCCTTTGCGGAATATTCTTTTGTAATTAAGTTCTGCCGTTTTCTGCGTGACTATGCAACAAACTCAACCTTTCTTTTTTAAGGGAAAATAAGCTGCAAAAGAAGAAAGAAATGAGGAAAAAAATGGGTAAGGGGCTAATCAATATAAAAAGGAATCCTAAATCTACAATCCCTTCGACTCCCTTCATTTCCAATCACATCACCCACATTAAGATGTTATCGAAACTGTTAAGTAGACAAGCCGTTTTTGCATCAACTCAAATTCGCAACTATGCAATCAAACAACCAGCCCAGTCTTCAATAAAACAATGGGCAACAGAACATTCACCAAAATTTGTCACTCAGTTGAAGAACCAAACAGCCCAGGCAGCTTCCACATTGAATAAGAGAACAGGTGAATTTCTTGCTGAAGGAATCGACGTGGCACAACATCTCAAACATCATAGTGATGCTATTCACAAAGTACGTGCTGCCCAGCGTGGATACAAGAGCTTAAAGGATAAGGGAGAGAAGGTTGAGAGCGAGCAATGTCGTCCTGACGATGGATTGTGAGGAAGAGTAGCACCAGTAATATTTACTAGCTAGTATGTAGTTTTCAATCAAAACGGAATTACATTTCCCTACTGCCATCGCCGTCTAAAAATGAACCTAAAATTGAATAACTACATATTCTTAAACTCCTCCAACATTTGCTCCGTTTTTGCGTTTTGAGGAACTGCTGGTGCAGACTCTACTTGTTTCAATGGTGGTTGCAGTTTACGTTCAATCACCAGCAAAAAGTTGCTCGGCACGTACCCAACTTTCCCTGTCCTCGTTCTAACCTTCCACCATTTGGATTCATTTCCTAGTGGATCTTGTTTAGATAAGATTGCCACTAATTCATTTGGTTTCAATTCGGCTTCCATTTGTGGGTTCTCCGGATTAAATTCGTATAGCGCTTTGGCAAACTGTAAATTTGATGGGTCAAATGGTGCATTTGGTCCTCCAAGTTGTTGCTGTTGTTGTTGCTGCTGTTGCATTTCCATTTTGCGTCTGTTTTGTTCGTTGAGCATTTGTATAGCTTTACTTAGCAAGTATGGGAGACCTATAGATGCAGCAAGGAAAATAAGCAATGGCTTAAATGATAACCTTGGTGGCTTGTTACTGTTTGCCCCATTTCTCTTGATCTGGTCTTCTAATTTCTTTTGCTTAGCTTCGAATTTGTTGAATTCATTTAAATTTATGCCATTGTTGTAAACTTGCCCCGTTAGTTTGGCAAACAACTTTTTGACAAGTTTAATCATGGCGAATATTCCTAGCAAAGAGCCGAGAGCGTTTTTCAAATTACCAAATTGCTCAGCAAGGTTGACCATGGTGAAAAATGACGAATGCGTTGCCATGTATGTAGCTTCCAACATTTGAGCAAATCCACCAACGGCGCCAATGATACTCTCAATCAAATGGAAAGTTGCTTGCGTTCCCTCACCAAAGCCTCCTTGCATCGCTCCGGGTTGGTTGTACATTCCTCCTCCATATCCACCTCCATACATTCCTGAACCATACATCCCCAGACCGTACATTCCTGAACCGTAACCCGATCCATACATCCCTGAGCCGTAACCTCCGTACATGCTTGAGCCAAAACCTGAACCGTAACCTGACCCATACATGCCAGATCCATAACCAGAGCCATAACCAGAGCCATACATTGACGACCCATAACCAGATGAGCCATACCCGTTGCCATACGTTGACGAAGTGCCATAGGCATTATTGGTGGTGTTGGTTCCATAAGGCGATGTTTGAGCCATATTGTTGAACTCGTTAGTGAGTGACGTTGGACGATCAGGTAAAGATGGATTTGTTGATGATCCTGTCGCTGTCGCCGTCGCCGTTGAGTCAGTAGCGCCAGTGGGTATAGCTGTGGATTGCTGAGTTGATGCCGCGCTTGTACCCTGTGATACTTCCCAGGGCTTTGTTCTTGGCGCTGATGCTGACATGTTGTGATGATATAAACCTTCAGCTATGAGATGAACGGAAAATGATTTACTTTGAGCAAAAGTGGAGTATGACTTTTTTTTTCTAACGAATTTTTTTAATGAATTTTTTTTTTTTTTTCCTCTTCATTTGCCTTGACTTTGAACTGGCTTCTGCCTTTTTTTGCCTCCTTAAAGGCACGCATAACTCCATTGCTTTATCCTTGATTTGAGATGAGAAGGGGTCTAATATGGTTGGTGGTGAGAGGTGCTGATATACGTAATACGGCGCTGAAATGGTTATGGTTATTTTTGGGTAAACAAAGCTAGTATACTGGAGTGGTCATGATGATCCTCTACACCAACTTTCGTGGGGTTCAAACACAACCAAAAAAATCTTCATCGACTAAGTACAATGGGTCTTCCTATGTATAGTCACTGATTCAGACTTTTTGCCCCACATACTCTCGACTATCCTCTTTTTTTTTTAACATCTTTTGTTGTGAGCGTTGGATTACATCCTTTCCAATGTCTTTACTCCTCGGTTGTATACAAAATCACACAAAATCAAAAGTCTATACCCCAATCGGCTTTTGCAACCACGAAACAACATGCATTGTAATAAATAGACAAGTCTAATTTATACGCCCTACACATCTACAAAACTTGCCCATATCAAGTATCCAAAAGCAAGAGAGTATCCGCCAACACACCACATGAATGTGCTTATTCTGACACTTCTCATATACCCGTCTAGTCATGGCAAAGGCTCATTCGAACTACTCAATCGATTCAAGTGCAAGTAAACATCTGTTCCGTATCCCTCCATTGAAATCAATTTCAAGTCACCTCCAAAGTATTGCGCATACAAACGACTGATGGGTAATCCATAACCGAAACCAGCCATTGGTGCTTTGAAACTTGTCTGATTGTACTCTGGTTCCAATGTTGGAGTTTCATTCATAGTTGTGTACAAGTACGTCCAAATCAATGGCAACGACGAGCGAGGGATTCCGCCCCCTTCATCAGAGATTTTGATGGCAATATCTTCGGTACCTTCGGAAATGATCACCTTGATTGGCGGATACTCTAGGTCATTAAGGTCAACCTCGTCCAATTTTGTTCCTGGATGTTCCTCAACGTATTTTTGCTTCAACTTTGGCGTGTGAAATTCAATAGTTGCACGCAATGAGTTTTTCAAAGTTTCAAACAACATGTGAATCAAATGACCGGGAACATACATGAAATTGATATCCTGTTGTGGTGCAACCAATTGTATCTCAGGGGCTTCGAACAATCCATAATATTCCTCACAAATATATTTAGCAGTTTCAATTGCGTCTTCAGCAATTTCACCAACATTACAATCAGTGCAAATGACACCGACGTAATTCGACCTACCAGGCTTCTTAGTTGAACCTTCAGAGCCATTGATGAGCTTCAGTAAACGCTGCTTTGTTGGTGAATTTTGTGCCATGTTTAATGCTAAATGCTGGCCAATCAACATACGGATTCCGATACGTGACATGTAAAAACGATCAAGAAATGTTTGAATCTGTGAATTCACAAACACGGTTTTATTTTTCGATTTCCATTCTTGCACACCCTGCGCCATAGTAGCAACTGTTGCATCGTGTCTTTTCTTTATCTTTTCCAACGCGTCAAACACTAATTTGTTATAAGCATAAACCTCCTTGGGCCATACAATGTTTGTTGGACATGGCAGGAAATAGGTCATACCAAAAGTGGGTGACTCACTCCGTATGGTGGTACTTTCTTGACCCTTTGACGGTATCCTCGTTGGAGCCATTGTGGTCAGCTTGGTCTGCTCTGGGTTTTGGTGGTGGTGATGGTGATGTCGAACTACTATACCATCATCACTAAACACATTGTTTATAGCTGGGTTATCCTCTTGTATCTCAGAAATTTTGTGGATTTCTTCTTGAATATTTGGTTGGTCATCAAGATCATCAACTTTGAATCCATTATTGTTGCCATTGTTACTATACAACAATTTTTTCAAGTTCTCATCGATTTTGGGTTTTGGTAATTCAGTTAGTTCTTGAAATGATTGAGCATACCAATCTTTGACTTTTATAGTGGAAGGGCTTTCATTCAATCCCAAGGGCGCATACTCTAAATCCTTCACCTTTTTAGCCAATCTTATAGGCAACTCTTCAACAATGAATTTTGAAGCAAGAAAGATGGATCCTGGAGAAGGAGTGGGTCCAAATTGCACCATTTGTCGTAACGATATAGGTGTTTGGTTGTAGATGGCATACTGAAATATTTTCTCCTTTAAAGCTTTTGTCAACTCCCAACCAGTACCCATGTTGTACAAAGTGTAATGAGACTAATGAATGTTTTTTAAAGCTTGTTGTATGGTTATAGAAAGCACCGACCTGTAGACCAAATTTTGCAGCTCGTTGTAGTATATTGTATAGTTAAAATCTCCTTCACTGGTAGAGAATGACTTTAGTTTGTAAAATAATACACCGAGATTCAAGTGAACGATTTTCGACAGTGGTGGAGTGAGAACGAAAAAAGTGACACAATATTAAAGAGAAAAAGGGTAGTGCACAGTGATCAAAGGGATTTATGAAATTTTGTCTGGGGAAGAACTTTCGAAATGGGGCTTTCTTACACGACCATGCTTACTGAGCACATGGTTGCGAAAAGGTTCGTATGAAATTAAGAGTTGGATCTGGCTCCTGTGAGCTACGGAAGCTGAGATGCGGAGCTAGGATCTGCTATGTACGCGAAAAAAGTATCTGGGGCTGACCAAAGGGGTATTCTGATTGTAGATCCCTTGCAACCTCTAAACGTAGCTCTCTCCCGAGGTGTAATGAGGATACTATCAAGAAACTATCAAGATCAAAGACTCTGCAAAACAATAGCTGTCAAAACCCCATATAATGGCTTGTTTTCTTGAGTATGTCACCATGGCATTCCAAGTGATTTACTTAAATGACAGAAGGCATGATAGTGTTGATGAACATCTTTTACTCAGTGGTGCCTTATTCGTATCACAAACACAAAGAGTAGTTGAATCGTTTTTATTGGACAGAGACAAGAAATCAGACCACAAAAGGATCAACTACGAAGCAACGCTCTATAATAGAATCGTATTGACAAGGGAGCTTTAGGCAGCACTCGGCGTGCCCTTTTGGCAGGTAACTAAGTGCCCCCTGGATGAATGGAAGTGAATACCATATTATTGCTACATCAACTTTTAAATGCATGTGAGAGCACAACGTAATATTTCTGGAAGAACGGAAGTTTCTATGGATTCGATTGCGCATGGACAACCGGAGCCAAAAAAATAACAAAAAAAAAAAAAAAAAAGGTGGCATGACTACTGAGGTAACTACAGGGGATTGTCTATTGTGCGGAGTCTTACACGTGGGACCGTTACCTTTGGAAACGAAACCACAATGGCCCATTATTGTATTGTGGAAACCTCGGAGGTTAAAGTGCGATAAAAAAAAAACCCAATTGTTTGCGATTATCCGGGGAAGAAAGCTACAATACATTTTTTTTTTTTTTTAAGCTCGGCTTAATTACGTATTGTCAATTGTGTTGGTAGTAATAGTCATTTACAAATGAGTCAACCTTATATAAATACTGCATATAATGGGTGATTGCGTAATGGACACAAAAGAGAGTAAAATCTGGAGAAACGGAAAACTATTATCATCACCAAAGCACAATTCTCAAATTATAAATATCCCATGAAATATCCAATAGAGTTCAAACTGGTATGTTTCTGCTTCATACCAACTTTCATATTATACCCCTACAAGCACAACTATTCCACACTACTACGATGGTCGCACAAAGAATTCTCAGTGTAAGCAATATACAAACTGCTGCCAGGCATTGGGTTCCAATTGCTAAACAACAAATCATAAGATACCCAAAATCGCAACCAAGCCAACTCATAAAGAAACAATTTTACTCATCAAGGATAAGATGTGTAAACTACAACAACATCAACGACATTTCATTGGTTTCCAATGACGATGTTATCAATGCTTCTGCTGCTGCCGCTGCTACCACTACTACAAAAGCTGAAGATGCTGAACCATTTGAGCCAACTATATACTCATCAGAAGACGTACATACTGCTGGACCAGTTAACAGAGCTTAGAAGATAAGAGTGGCGCTGTTGTATTATACTTTTTTGATGATTTAACGAATGTAACGAATGAGTTTATAACTTTCCTGTGAATAAACATTGAAGGTAAACTAAATGACGAGCATTGTAGATTTTAACAACATTACTAACTGAAAGCGCGTGTTGTTCGTACCTTCTCCGCATTTGGAGTTGTTGCAGTAAACTTTGATTCGATAAAGGTTAGAGTGTATCAAAGAAATCTCTCATTATCTGAAGCGGAGAACATCTGTATCAATTGCAAAACTTTGATTTGCGAAAACCTTCACTCCCCTCATCTGATTGTAAAACGTTTGTTTGGCTCTGCAACATTTCTTATCAATGACAAAGTGATGCAATCAGAGAACTCTCCGGGAAAAAGAGGAGAAAAATCACCGGGGGAAAGATTAGAAGAAGCTCGTGCTGTAGATTTCGAAGAAGTTCAAACTTGTTAATCGGGGGAGGGAGCAAGTAGATGGCAACCTCGCCATATTTCATTAGAAAAGACGGTAGCGTTACCAATGGACCATTCAAAAAAACGTCATTGTCAGCGCCACATATTTTCATGTACCAGTAATACATCACCTTACAATGAAGGTTGCTGTTGGTCAACTATGTTCATCTTCAAACACCAAAAATAACCTTCGTACAGTATACAAAATCCTCAATCTTGCTATACAAAACCAAGCTCGCATTCTATTCCTTCCAGAAGCCACCGACTACTTGGCTCAAAATGCAAAACATTCACTTCAATTATCACAACAAGTCAAGACAACATTCCTCACGCCCTTGGTTGAACATATTAAAGCTCTAAATCAATCTACGTATGTGTCCATCGGTATTCACTTGCCCAATGACACTACCACCAAGGTCGAGAATGTTCACTTGTTGATAGATCCAAAGGGGACAATCGTATCGCGATATCAAAAATTGCACTTGTTCGATGTTGATGTGCCCAATGGACCAATACTCAAGGAATCAAATTCAGTGGAAGCGGGGAACACAATCACACCGCCGACTTTAATCGACGATGTTGCCAATATCGGTCTTTCAATCTGTTACGATATACGGTTCCCTGAACTCAGTTTGAAGTTGCGTCAATTGGGAGCCAACATCCTCACTTTCCCCAGTGCATTCACAACGAAAACAGGCGATGCACATTGGGAAGTGTTGAGTAAAGCTCGAGCTTTGGACTCGCAATGTTTTGTGGTCAATGCAGCACAATGTGGACATCATGATGTTGGGACTAATGAAAAGGGGGATACAATAGAAAGGATAAGCTATGGTGACTCCATCATTGTTGACCCCTGGGGTACTGTGTTGGCAAAAGCAAAGAAATTTGATGACAAAGATTTATCTGTTGATGACGATAGTGATTATTTTGAGGTGATTTATGCTGATTTGGACTTTGACCAATTGAACAAAATGAGAACCAATATGCCTTTATCGCAACATCGAAGAGCAGACGTGTTTGGAGATTTGTGAGAAGCCACTCCCAGATGAATTGTATTGGGGTTACTATGCTTTTGTTCGTTTGCCTTTCGGAGATTGCAAAAGCCGCGCAATTGACTCGGCCAAGACATGTATCTGCAGCAGAACTTTTCAATAATAATTACATCCAAGAAGACTCGAACAATGCTTCCAGGATATGAAGGAGACACCCTTAATTGGCCCCTTTCATCGGAAAAGTCATCAATTTAACGTTATCAAACTACACATGATACAGACTATTCATTTAACAGATCCTGTTTTAACAACAACTCGTTCATATTTCCCTTCGAAAATATACATATTTATGAATCCCCCTTTTTTGCACCCAGTTGGACGCTCCTGGAAGTTTGTGATTTTGCAAATCAAGCCCCTCAACCTTGCTTCCTTCAACCTGAAGTGTGGGTATCTTGAAAGCAGTTGCGCCAATATGTTTCACATCCTACTTTGGTGATGTAGCAGTAAACAAATCCAAAAGCAAAAGAAAAGAAGGGTGTTGACCGTTTGTTAGGGCACGAAATGAACGTTTCCTACTATCGTTCAAGGAATAGAAACCGAATAGATGTAAAATATTGTACCTATCTACAGAAATGTCATTAATCTTCTACGGAACTGGAGTTTTCGCTATGGTGGAGATAAGAACTCCAGATAAGGTACAAAGAGCTTCATTCAATGCTTCCCACATCAAATTCATGGGATAGAGTAGCCACAGAGAATGCCTTCCCATTGGGTTGCATCACCGTTAACGATTCACCATACGTAGTAGATTCTGGACATCATTGAGGTCAATCTTGTCCTTCAAGTACTCAATCCCCTGGTCGATCGTATCACTGCCAAGATTTTCCCGCAAGTAATCTAGTCCCTCGTCAATGATTGGGTTGCCTGTCTTCCCTCCACTAGTTGCTTCCTCTGCAGCTTTCCAATACTCTTGATAGCTTTGTTCCTGTCCTTTCGCAAATGTTCCCATTGTAGTTTTGCCAATCTTGTAAAACATTGATGCAAACCCTTGGATGCGGGGAATGTCAAAGTTGTAAAAAGTCTCCCAACCTCTGACAGATATGGCATATGCTAGAACAATGAATGCCACAACTAGGACCAGTTTCATGAGACTAATTGTAAATCTAATCCATGCTTTTGCTGATTTGACAAGTAACGAGTAAACTATGTACCCGGCAATGATGGTAAACACAATGTTTGTGTATTCAGGGTACTTTTCATGGGCAGCAACGGCAAAGCCAATAGCTGTAGCAAGCACTCTCTGGATAAGGGAAACAACAAGTGCCAAAATATCGGTTAGCTCCATATTACGTAGTGGTAGTATCGTCTCGATAAATGCAGTACTGTAAAAAGTTCAAGTTGAAATATGGTGAGAAATGAAGCCACGAGTTAATAACCGTAAGTAAGGTGAGAGATGGTAGTTCTTGTATACAATGAATAAATCAGTAACTTGAAATGTGCAAGTCGGGTTATAATGTGTTCATTAAGCTATAGTAATGTAGTTGGTTGTTCGCTATAGTGTTTGTTTGTTAATTGCACGAAATTAGTGCTAGTATTCAATAATCTTCCCTTGATCTTTCAACAATATTTTCCCCACTAATCTCCTTTTCCTTTCATATCTATACCTTGTCCCATTGATCGTCTGTACTTCCAGAATCCAGTTCTATTTTGACCAGTTTACACTACCTTAGAATCCCATCAAAATATTTTTGTTCACACAACTGGCTCACAGGAAGGCAAATATGTAAACGGATATGTTGGTATGTACAAACATATTGTTGAACCACTGGGTTGCGGTACTAACCTGTCTCAAGATCAAGCCAATTACTGAAACCAGGACCCCTCGTCATACGTTGGATGACGAAGATAGTAATGCAAAGCCAAACCCCATCCCTGAGGTCAGAATATCCTTGAATGATACAGGTGCAACGTATGACTACGTATTGATAGCCCCACAGACCATAAGTTTGATACAGGATCAATTGCCGAACAAATTGAATGTGGGAACAATAACTGTGGATTATCCAAACTTGATTAAAGAGTTGTCAAAAGAGGAACAAAATGATTACGATGAAGATGAACAGTTATATGTTGCTCTTGAGAACGAAGCCTTGAAAAACAGATTCAAGAAAGAAGAAATTTCAGTATACTTGTCTAATGGTGTCTTGTCAATAGTGGTGCCGCATTTCGCAAACACGATCACCTACAATGTCCTTGCAAGACAATTGGTTCAGCAGTTGAAGCCACTGAAAAGCTGGATACTATTAGCTCCGTCCAACTTGAACAACAATCAATCAATAAACAAATTACTTTTGGATACAGGGACCGCCTTCTCTGTGTTGTCGCAAGTTCCAGTATTGAGACCACCACATTCTATAACTGGTATCACTGCTGCCGTTGTTTCCCAATTAAACTTGATAGGTGCAACTAATGTCATCACCTTGGTGTTGAATTCAGAAGGACATTTGGGCTATGAAAAATCAGACAACGACTCTATAGTCCATACCGCGTACGTATTGGGTGATATTATCCCCATCGATAAAGAACAATATGTGAAGAACTTAAGTGCAAGAGTGAGAAAATTCAATGGGTACTCAAATTTGGGCATATACATTTAACAATACCTAATTGGTTGAGTTTCTCATAGATAAAAAGCAGTTCCACAACACACTAATGGACGAACTAAATGGAACTTGAAAATCCCGCGGTACAATCAAGAAATTGATGAACTGAATAGGAAACCAAACTGAATAGTTAATCATTAAAGTTTTCAAATAAATGGCTCCCAACTTTCTTTTTGTATCTTCCCAAGTACCGTTTTCTAAAACCATCGTACCATAAGTGAAGAAGCAAAACAACGAAATAGGTGAAAAGCAAAATTGATCAGTCATTACTTTTCTCAAAACTTCAATAAACTTGGGATCTTTGGAGTAGATTTGAAGGAATTTATACCACCAACATTGAATAAAGCCCATGATAAGCCCCCAGCACATAAACCCCGCCAATCGGTTAAATTGAAAATACGTCAATGGAACATATGTGACTAAATCATTGTTGAATCGACCTTGCTCATCCTCTTCCGCATCATGATCTCTCCGTAGGTACTCTATAAATCTATCCAAACCTTGATCATCGATACTAACGTCATCGTCAGTGCCCACATCGTCGTGCTCGATGCCTGTATTAGCCTCGGTATCCAAAGCTACTGGCTGCACTGGATCATTGAGCTTAAATGAAATCATTGGTTGGTTCGGTCGATAACTTAAAATCAGTTGGGCTAAACTCTCCGATATACCATAAAGTACCAAATTCGTGACAATTATGGTAATCAAGGACGATTTCATATACAAATTGGTATATTTTGTAGTCAACTTGTAGAGGAATGTGCCTAGGATCAAAATTATTAGAAAATTTAAAAAGGGGATATTGTAGCAACGAACACTATTCGCTAGTCTTGTGAGGGGGTGTCTTTTCGTGAAAGGCTCATCGTCCGTTAGTTGGATAGGCATGGTTTGGTTGAGAAAAGATACATTGCCATTGAATCCTTTGATCGGATCTAATTATTTGCGATTGTGCATCAATTGACAGTATCGCTACCGAAGTGTGCATCTGCTACCATTCGCTACCATTATTTCAATGTTACCAATCAAAAAGTGACGAAAAAAGAAAAAAATTAGGCGTAAGCAGACACTTCAATTGGAAGAACAAACCTTTTAGAAGCAGAGTCTCAAAACACAAGTTAAGCATGTCATACACTCCATCAAATACGCCAGTCAGGGCTGCACCCATTTCCGGTGACTATGAATTAATTGATGGAGACCCGTATTTCAC
Organism: Lodderomyces parapsilosis; assembly: GCF_000182765.1. NCBI lineage: Eukaryota > Fungi > Ascomycota > Pichiomycetes > Serinales > Debaryomycetaceae > Lodderomyces > Lodderomyces parapsilosis. The sequence goes on along the minus strand of NW_023503281.1, from coordinate 208,145 downwards.
CAAAGTTATCCGTTATTTCCGTCCGTCAGATTATTTAAACTGGGGTATATCAACAGCCATTGTTCCTCTTGGAATCAATGTATGGGAAAGATTAGAACCATCTTTAGGTAAAGGCATGAAGCCCTCTCCTATCGCCGGTACCACATATCGTGCAGCAACTGCTATTGGGTTTGTAGGAGGATTCTTTTTAGCCTATGTCAAAACAAGCCAACGTTTCCTTGGGTGGAGGGAGAATTCTCGAGAAGTCGCTAAAGACAGATACGAAGTCAAGGAATTATTGAGTCAAGGTAAATTACCTTATCACGAAAATGAAAGTGTATTGGATGACAGGTCCAAGGATGTTGCTAACAGAAATTCTCAATACAGCAACTCACTTTTATTTATATTGCCTTGGTTCAACTTGGCATATCATCCATATCACCAAGTGAATTTGAAAAAGTACTATGTTAATAGACCGGGTGAAGAAGATTGGGGTTTCAACCTAAAACCACTTGATGAGATTTATTCCAGTAATGCGAAAAAGTCAGTTTAGAGTGGGCCGACAATACTAGCGAATGGTTTTATTTGACAAAGGTTAGGGAAAGTGTGGAAACCTACTCATCCAGAGAAAGGATCAAAAAAGTGGCGCGAAATGAGGCTGATGTTTTTGAGCCATAGCACATACAACAATGTACACTATTTTATAATTGTCAGCTTTTGACATTGGTTAACACCAGTCTCTAAGATTATGCTGTAGAGGTGCTTTTTCTATTCCGAATATCTCTCCAACTTGTTCAAACATGAATGCATCATAAGATTGTACTACTTTAGGCTTACACAAAACAAATTTAAATTAAACGTGTGTCGTCAAAAACCAAAACATAAACATTTCAAAAAAAAAAAAAGATTTGATTTCCCTACACCACCAACTTATTCACTTTCATCACAATAAATAATTATTGAATATGGCCGAAGAGGTGGATTACACGAAATTACCACTTGAGGAGAAGTTGGATCACAAAGTTTGGAAAGCTCGTTTGAGTGCATATGAAGACCTTTCTAATCAATTTGAATCGTCGCGTAACGATCAGGATCCTGTGTTTACTAGTCAGTCACCTGAGCTATTCAAAAGAATTTTGACTGATTCAAATGTCGTGGCACAAGAGGCAGGGTACAGGGCCTTTATGGATTATTTGAAATATGGAGGTAACGCGTCTGTAGTGGGCCGCCTTGTCAAAAGTATTGGTATCATTCAACCAATTTGTGAGAAAGGGTTATCATCATCCAGGAAAGGTACAAAAGATAGTGCGATTGAGAGCATTTTGATAATGGTTGAGTACATTGATACGCCTGATATAATCATTGAAGAGATCATTTTACATCTTGGTAATCGACTACCCAAATTAGTTGCAGGTTGCGTGATGGCATTGGTTGCAATCTACGACAATTTTGGGTGCAAGGTGGTTTCACCAAAGCCTGTTCTTCCCTCATTGGGTAAATTATTTGCACATGCTGACAGAAATGTTAGATCAGAAACCACTAAATTGGCAGTTGAATTGTACAAATGGATGGGAAGCTCCTTGACCTCAATCTTGTTTCCAGATTTAAAACCAGTACAGCAAAAGGATTTAACATTGGCCTTTGATGACGTCAAGGATGAGAAACCGCAACAAAAAAGACTCACGAAAGCACAGAAGTATGAAATTGCCAAAGAAGAGGAGGCAAGTGCTGCATCGATGTCACAAGCGCACGGAAAAGAGGATATTGAAATGAGTGATGCTGCGTTATCTGATAATAATTTTGACCCACTTGAATTTGTTGAGCCAGTAGAAGTATTGAGCAAACTACCAAATGATTTTGAAAGCAGAGTGGCATCAGCCAAGTGGAAAGACAGAGTCGAAGTAATAGAGGAAGTTCAGTCTGTGTTAGAGAAAGCTCCCAAGTTGATTGAGAGCGATGACTATGCCCCCCTCGTGAGAGTATTTGCCAAGAATATGCGCGATGCCAATATTCAAGTAGTCCAATTAGCTGCAACGTGTGCAAACCACGTTGCAAAAGGTTTGCAAAAGAATTGGCTAAAATATCAATCAATTATTTTGGGGCTGGTAATTGAAAGAACCAAGGAGAAAAAGCCCGCTGTAGCTAACGCGCTAGACTCATTCTTGGACACAATGTTTGCTATATCGGGGCTTAGTGGTCCAATTCTTGAAGAGGCAGTGGCTGGAATGAAACTCAAAGTGCCGCAAAACAAGATTGCTTGCGCTAGCTTCCTTCAACGGTGTCTTGCAAATACTACAAAAGCGCCAAAGTCGACTGAAATAGATTTGATAATGAATACTGGTGTCAAGTTGCTTAGTGATTCTCAAGAACCGATTAGACAAGCAGCTACAGAATTGATAGGGACGTTAATGAAAATAACTGGTGAGAGGGAATTGAATAAATTTCTTGAAAACACAGACGATAATCGAAGAGCAAAAATCTTGAAATTCTATGAATCAGTCGAGGTGAAATGCTATTTTTCACAAGCAGCTTCAGCTCCACCATCTCGGGATCCACCAGCAAAGAAGGCTTTTTCGTCTCGCACAACATCGCTACAAGGTGGAGGATTTGCATCTAGCTCTTCCACAATTCCATCCAAGCGAGAAGCTAGCTCACCTGCAAAAAGGGTTGACGATGTAAAGGCAACCAACTTAGGAAAAGGATTAACATCCAGGTCGTTGTCGAAGCCGACATCTACGTCACTACGTTCTTCAAAAGTAGCAACCTCGGCATCTCTTGCAAGCAATCATATCAACTTGTCACACCCACTGGCAACCATTGTTCAGAGTACACCACCATCATCCCACATTGAATATGTCACCGACCCCAAATTAGAACAAGAGTTGCAACAATTGCGACAGGAATTGAAAAGGTATCAGCTGCAACAACAACAAGACCGAAATTTAATTGAACAACTCAATACGGAGAACTTGACATTGAAAGAAGAGATCAATTCACTTAACTCGCGACTTGAGCAAGAGAAGAGATCAAGTTCAATAACTATCAGTCACAAAGATACTCAAGTCAATAATTTGAAGATAGAATTGGATAAAGTGAACCATAAGATTAAAGATCTTGAAGCTGAAAGGGAGATAAATAAGTTGCAGCAGTCTAATAAGTCCTACTTTGCCCATGACCAACCTACCATCAATGACACAAATTACAGGGAACCCGATATAAGAAGAGGCGTTCATCGATTATCAATCACCGAACAAGATCAGTTTGTTCAGCCCACACAAGCTGATGGTAGCGGAACAATAGGCTACAATCGAAGCTCATTTCATTCGATCTCAAGCAATAAGGAGAAATTAAATGTGGACGCTGGCGATGATTGGAAACGCGCTGCCGAAGTAACACAACAGTTGAAGAAGAGAATTGAAAGAATGAAGGCTAGAGCTAGAACTCCTTTGAATGTTGAGTAAAATCAGTAGCTATTATTTAGTATGATGAGAAAGAAAATGTAAGTGCTTAGCGCTACCCTTCTCAGCAAATCCCTACATCGGAGGAGTGCGCTTTTTGAAAAATTGAGAAATTCTCAGTCTAACCTCACCAATAGTGTTTTATCAGCAAGCAATGTCGAGCAAGTTAAAGATCCTTGTTCCTGTGAAAAGAGTGATTGATTATGCAATCAAACCTAGGATCAACAAGACAAACACCGGAATTGAGACTAAAGGTGTCAAGTTTAGTATAAATCCGTTTTGTGACATTGCGTTAGAAGAATCCATTCGTCTTAAGGAAAAAACGCCAGAGTTAGTCGAAAATATACATGCCGTGTCAATCGGACCAACGAAAGCTCAGGACATATTGAGAACTGCATTGGCCAAGGGGGCTGACACTTCAACCTTGATTGACGTAGGTGAAGAGACGGTTGAACCATTACAAGTAGCTAAGTTGTTGAAGAAAGTGGTGGAGGATAAACAGTCAAACTTGGTGGTTTTGGGAAAACAAGCCATCGATGATGATTCAAACCAAACGGGACAAATGCTTGCTGGATTGTTGAACTGGCCACAAGCTACAAATGCATCGAAAGTTGAAGTTAAAGACAACGAGGTTTTTGTAACGAGAGAAATTGATGGTGGGGCTGATGTATTGAAAGCCAAATTGCCAATGGTGATCACTGTTGACTTGAGATTGAACGAACCAAGGTATGCAAGTTTGCCAAATATAATGAAGGCTAAAAAGAAACCATTGGAAAAATTGAAGTTGAAGGACTTTGGTGTTGACTCAATTGACAATAGGTTAGAGGTGGTTAAAGTTGAAGAGCCACCCGCAAGGCAAGCTGGTGTAAAGGTTGAAAATGTTGACCAGTTAGTAGAAAAGTTGAGAGAGTTGAAGGTTTTATAAGTGAGTATAGACACCTCAACGTCAATGCGGCAGCATAAACTTTGTAGAATCTTGATCATGTTCACAGGTAATACCAAATGTGTAGGTACATATCATCGAAATCAGGCGCGCTAAAGAAAAAAAAAGCAGGACCTATTTGACAAATGCTGATAATGACAACTACTACCCTTGAAGCCTCTCTCAATTATTTGTCCAAGGCTATTGATTCTTATGATTTCAAACGTGCTTTGAAGCCATTGACCGTGGGTATTAGTGGACCTCAAGGATCGGGCAAAACGTATTTGGCATCGTTCTTGACTCGGACTTTACAAAATAGTTACCCCAATTTAAGAATTACGCAATTCCTGATTGACGATTTCTACTTAACAAAATCGGACCAGGAGAAAGTGACACAGGAAGCTGTAGCCGATGGGAACAAGCTACTCAATGGAAGAGGGTTACCAGGAACCCACGATTTGAGGTTACTACAAAACGTGCTTCACAAAATTTGCGACAACTATAAAACTGAGTGGGTGCCGGTAAAGATACCCTCATACGACAAGTCTGCATTTGGTGGGTTGGGGGACCGTCTGAGCACGGATGCAGTCATCCTTGAGCAGCCAGTCGACGTTATTATTTGTGAAGGTTGGTTCAATGGGTTCATGCCTTTGGATGAAGACTTGATCAATATAAAGTATTTGACAAGCCCTGTTGATTCGATTTTACAACGACATAAGCTTTACCAGATTCAGGATGTCAACAATAGGCTTACGGAATACGTTCCCATATGGAAGGTGTTTTCACATTTTGTTATAATACAAACCGGTACAATTGACAATGTTTACAAATGGAGAATTGAGCAAGAACATGCCTTGATTGCTCTCAAAAGCCAGGGAATGAGTGATGAAGAGGTTAAATTGTTTGTCGATAGATATATGCCAATATACCTTTTGTATTATGACGAGTTTTGTGAAAAGGGACCACCAGATACTGAATGCTTAGTGTTGTCGATTGATCACCATAGAAAGTTGTTGAACTTACGAGCCTTAAATGCATGAATCTTTGTAGCACATCAATTGTAAACTGTGGATTCTTTGATAACATTTTCTCGTTCACATTTTTTTTTTTCACTTTACGTGAAAGCACTTGGTATTTCCTGTTTGAGTACAACATGACAACGGAGGAGGAACTTACGGCAGGTTCGTACTACTCACGGCATTAATCATTTCTAGCAATTACTAACTTCTTGGTAGATGAGATTGCTTTGTATGATAGGCAAATTAGATTATGGGGTATGGCAACCCAATTGAGACTTCGATCAACAAAAATCTTGGTCATCAACCTTGGAGCAGTTGGCACAGAATGTGTCAAGAACTTGGTATTGGGTGGTCTAAACTCAATAGAGATATTGGATAGCTCCGTGGTCAAAGAGGAAGACTTTACCGCACAATTCTTTTTACCAAATGATGCCTCGATTGTTGGCCAATTGAAATTACCACTAATAGTTGACAATATTAAAGAATTGAATACTAAGGTTGATTTGAGTATCAAGACTTCTCCATTGGATGAAGCTTTTGCGGAGCCAAGTTACTTTAAGAAGTTTGATTTGATTATCGCCACTGAATTATCAAAGACTCAAATTATCAATCTCAATGAAATCTCAAGGCGTTTAAACATACCACTCTATGTAGGAGGTATGCACGGACTTTTTGGCTATATTTTGGTTGATCTCATTGAACATACATCTTACAATGAATACAACCAAAGCTCAGTCCCCAGAAAAGTTAATGTTGAACTATCCAGGAATAAAACAATGATTGCGGTAAAGCCTGATCCATTGAAGAAAGTAGACATAGTTACCATCAGGGATGTGTATTCCCCACTCAAAACTATATTCACTTCAAAAGAAGTGGCAAGATATTCCAGTCCAAGAGAAATACGGAAAGCGACTTTATTGCCTATCATCATTGCATTGTTTGATATTCCACGTCCTCAGAATCCAAGTGATGTAATAGATGTCCTACTTTTGAGGTCCAAAGTCGAGGAAACTTACAAGACATTAAACCTTCCTGCCGTGTCATTTTCAGAGGACTACATTCAGAAATTGAGTCGACAGGCGTATGCTGAATTTTCTCCATCTGCCGCTGTTCTTGGGGGGACATTGGCTCAAGAGGTTATACGTTTTTTGAGCAAAAATTACTCTCCAATGAACAATGTTGTGCTATTGGATGCAACAAACGCAACAATGCCAATCTATAGTATGTAGATTTAATTGTACAAATGCAATTTTTTTGGATCTATTTGCTTGGCGTACTGGTTCGAGCTTTCCGTTTCTTGAAATGTGCCGTGTCCTTTAAAAACTTGAACGCAATACCTAGTTTTCTCTCGAGCTGCTCATTCGCGGTTTCCAAATCACCAATTTCGTCAAGAATCGATTGATGCTTAGATTCAAACTGTTCTCCTTTGGTTTCTTGGTCTCGCTCGTACTCGTCATATTTCCTTTTTGCATTTCGTATTTGTTCAGTAAGCAACGTTTGGTCTTCCTTGGCTTCGTTAATGGCACTCAAAGAGTTTTCGTACTCCTTATTGGTAAAGTTCTTCTCGTCGCTTTTCGATTGTATTCGTGCAATAAACTGTTTTACTTGACCTTTAAGCTTCCATATTTGCAATTGATTCTCAACATACAATTTCTTTTCGGGAGTGTCAGCTTTATTCAGAAAGCTGTTTAACGCATCTTCTTTTTCCTTAATAGCTGACTTAATTTCTTCGAGTTGTTCTTGTTTCTTGGTGTGCCACTTGTTACCACTGTCGATCCTCTGTTGCGAATGGTCTAGATCGTCAAAAATTTTTGAAACAGCTAGTCTCTTTTCCTTTTCTCTTCTCCCGATTTTATTTTGAACCTCCTCAGAATCATATTTTTTGTAAGAAGCATACTCGTCTTTTGCTCTTCTCAAATCCTTGCACGCTGTATTCAACTGGAGTAATAATTTGTGAGTCAACATACTAGTGTCTTGTCTCTCGGTAGCACCAGTTATTCCAATCAACTCATTATAGGAGTTCTTCAATGGGTTAGAAATATAGTCCAGTTGTAGACGTTTTGATTCGTAGTATGTTGGAGTAGCTTTCTCACACATGGACGGTTGCAACCCGTAAGGGGTGTAATGAAAATGAGCTTCTGTTAGCAATGACCTTTCTACATCAATTGGAGTAAATTTCTGTATTGTGGGAAGAGCCGGTAATGGCCATGCCGGATATGTGCCTACTCTGTTCTGAAATATGTGATCGAAAAAGTTGGGTCCCAAATATGTTAGCCTCTGATGATATATTGGGAAAATGTCGGGAGGGATGTTTCCAATATAATCCCTCAAACATACGACTGATGAAATAAGCTTGTACAAGTAATCATTGTCACCATTATTTTGCTGGTAAAACAATTTTATATGCTCTATTGTCTTGAATGGTGCCAAACGAATGGTGACTGCTGGTTGCTCTTCACTTGAATGATTCTTTGACTCCAAATTTTGATAAAACGCTGTTTGGGTGTTAACATTTCCATCAATAGCAATCAATACATCAAATCGAGATGCCTCAAATAGATCTTGGTCCCGTTGAATGTCACCATCGGCAGGTATAAGGTGAATTTGAGTTGGGTTTTTAGACTTATTACCGTGTCCATTGAGGCTATTCCCGTTACCGCCATTGCCGTTTTTGACAGCCTTTTTTGATTCCCGCTGGATATTATTTCCAACATATCGCTTAACGATTTTGTTACCAGGGCACACCATAATTAAAGCTTCTATCAAATCAAAGAGCTTCACATTATTACTCATAACAAGACCCACTGACTTTACATGCGATGTTTTGTTCAGAATTATGACATTCAATAAATCTTTCAAAACATTAAACTTACCACTTGTTTCTGCCAATTTCGCTGGCATATCCTTCACAGCTAAATTTTTAGGCATGTAGTGGCTGATTAATAGATACGGATGCGTACACACTAGCATACAGTTTTCGATACACGTTTCAACCGACTTGAGTATAATGTCCTTGTGGTCATCAGTTTCACAAAACTTTAGTATATCGGGATAATGAAGGGAAATAATTTGATCGGTGAGCTCTTTCTGGTATTCGTACATCGGGGTGCCCAAATGATAGTCCCCGCTGTTATTTGTTTCGCTGAGCTCCAATTCAATTATAGGAGGTTCCGGCGTGCTATCCAATATGCGTAACAAATTCATAATTGTTTGAAGTGGTGGATTTTATTAGTTGGTCAAGTACTGAAATTTTTAATCTCTCATTTTTTTTTCTATCGCGATATGGTTCACAATCTACACTATTATACAACGGTCTTACTCTATATTTTACGAGAAACATATTACCTTCTCTACTGCGGCGATTGCCATAATTTAACCGTTCGGTCCCAGCCACCACTTACGAAATTGATTGCATTATTGGCATCGCTGATATCACAACTCATCACCTTTTCATTATGACCTTTCAAAGTATTAATTAGAATCCAATTATCTGCCGACCAAATCTTTACTGTCCCATCGTACGAGCTAGTAGCTAAGCATGAGCCATTGGTGTTAAAACCGTCTTCATCTGCCACCCCGTTTCCACTGTGAAATCTCACATCACTCACAAGCTTCGTATGTGCAGGTATAGAAAAAAGTTCCTCACCTGAATGGTCCAACTTCCGCATATCCCAAATTTTTACCGAACAATCGCCAGATCCGCTAGCGAAATGGTACCCATTCAAAGACCAATCAAGACCGTACACTCCTTGCATGTGCTTTTGAAGTGGCATAAGAGCTCTCCCCGATCTCAAATCCCAAACATACACTACACCATCCAATCCTCCAGATAAAAATAATGAACCATCGGGATGTATAGCGCCACTGTAAATCTCTTTAGAGTGCCCTTCTTGTTGGTACAACTCAACCACCTTGTTCAAGTCCCACAATTTCCACGTTTGGTCAAATGAGGTTGACAATGCAAAATCTCCAATTGGATGAAACAAAGTTTTGGTTATTCTGTTTGTATGGGCTTCCTTTATTGAAAGCTTGGGCTTAATGACCTCATCCGATGCCGTGATATTCCAAATATTCATGGTACCTTCACTTCCTCCTGATATTAGACGCTGTTGACTATCTTTTGCTTGCCAATCTAAACCGCCTACTTTCTCGGCGTGCTGTCCGCCTAGCAACTTCCCACTAGGACTCAAATCATTATTGTTCAAAACATGTACCGACCCGTCCCAAGTGCCACACGCAATCAAGTCCCCACTTGAAGAGTATCTCACACTCGAAACGGCTCTCGTGTTTCCCTGTATTACCTGTGATCCACAGAGTTCAATCTGTGACAACTTTGAGTTAATTGATCGCCTTTTCTTTAAAATCGTAGTGAATTGAGGAATCTTTTGTAGCATCTCTCTTTGATGTTGGAGTCTATATGATGCTTTACCCAAAGAGTGATTAAGAATTCGAATTCTCGCATCGTAAAGATTTGTTGGTCCGGGTGTATAAAAATCCTCTTCTTCGTCGTCATCCTCTTCATCATCATCTTCGCCACTGTGTATGTCGCTTGTTTCAAAGCCAGCATCATTAACTAAAATAAATAATCTTTCACGTCGCGCCTGGTCATCTTCACCATTAATAAATACAGGTTGACCGAGTTCCTTTAACTGTTGACGTACAACCTCATCTTCTTCTGCTATTGGCTTGTCATTGATGATGGGAATGTCATTGAAATTCATTGATGATGTTAAGGTAATGGTTTGTTATTAGAGGTCAATAATTGAAAGCGCTACCGCAAGTGACTTTTCTTTGTACTGATTTACATTATATTATACACCAACTTCTATCTACTTAATGATTACCTCTTAATATCCTATCAGAGTACTTTGCAAAGTCCTCCACGTCGTTGACCATTTCGTCCAAATCCGGTTGACAAAAAACTGCCAAAGTATTACGAGCGATATTTGGCTTGTCGGTCCCTTTCACGTAGTGTGGAACCGCTTTGAACTTGCCTTTGGAAATTTCCTGCAAGGCAGAGCCAGATTGAAATGCTAAGCAATCAGCAGGGATGCTCACTTTGACAACTTCATCATTTCTGTTTTTGATGTACAATCCAGCTTTGGAATCCGGCGATGCATCCAACGTGTGTGTTGATCCTTTCGATTCATCTATGAACAAAGCCGAAGTTAGCCCCGTGATGCACGAGTGGTCGAGATGCTCGCCACACCAGTCATCAACTGATTCGATCGCTTCTTTCTCTGTCGTGGGAAAATAATGCAACAATCGTGCCTTGGTGCATGTGGAATTCTTCACAATCACTTGTAAGTATTCCTTATGATAGTTATCCTCAATACTTGAAATATATTTGTCGCAAGCTTTTGCAACACTCCCAGCAACTTCGATAATCAACGAGCATAATGCCTTGCAATCATGTTCAAAATCTTGAAGAAGGGCATTGGTTGGCCAAATGTTGGATGCAGTATACGGCTTATAATTGGGGTATTTTTCAACCAATTCAGGCTCGGGACCCTCCAACTTGGGATCTTTATGGAAGGCGCAGTTCATGTAAAACGAACCCTTTTTGAAATCAGGCACAGACGAATTTGCCAATTTTTCCCTTCCACGAGACCACCCTACCAACCACATTGCCTCTTCGCATTCAAGTTTCTCGAGCTCTTCGTTCTCAAGGTTGGCCAAGATTGACGCGCTTGTGAGCACCTTCTGTCTGAGCCTTTTAAACTCTGGTGGTAAATCTCGGACAATGATAATTCCTAGCGAGTTGGGTCCAAAAGCTTTCGTTAATGTTTCATTGTCTATACCGGTTTGGAGAGCATCAAGGGATACGGTAACTGGATCCTCGCTTACCGTCATCGTAGTGTACTAGTTCAACCATGAAGCTCTTGAAAAATCTTTATTTTCAATTTCCATATACACGGCACTGACACTTGTTACACAAAACAGTTCTCCACTTTATTACATGATAAGAGACACTACATTAGTCTACGTGGAGAGTTGTTGCTACTTGATTACTACCATTCATACTACGCATAGAGGAACATTCCCACCAGGGTCTGCTGTTGAAGTCGACTGTGATTGTATTTCAAACCAAGTAACTCAGATCATGTGTCCTCATCTTCACAATCAAAAATCTCTCGCAATTGAGTTAGATGGTCACTTCGTCTCATTGAAGCTGCTTCGTCGTGAATTTCTGCCACATTTCTCACTCTTAATCGAGGCAACACTCTTTGATTATCAAGGTACTTTTCTCCGTATTTGGCGACACACATTTGTTTCAATCTCGCTTGCTCCTTGGAGTTTCCTGCCTTGTAACCCTTTGTCGCATATAGAATCTTATGAAGTCCACGGCTCTGCTTTGTTGATATATTATAACCGATATTTTTCAACCTCTGAATCACTATCGAAATATCATTACTTGATTCTCTTAGTAGGGTACTCAATTGTAACGAAGTTAACAGATAATTACTCCCGCCTATCAACGACTTTAAAATCTCCTTGTTTTCCTCAAACTCCTTCTTCATCTTTCCTTTCTTAGATGACACAAGAATTGATAGCGTGGTTCGGTGTGTGGACTTGATGGATACGTGTTTCTTGAAAAACTCTATAACTTCAGCGAGCTTGATGTTGGTATTGAGTTGAGCGCTGGATAACCCATTTCGACAGTTTTCAAAGTCGTAATTCTTTGTCGTGATGCTTTCAAAAAGCATCAAGTGTTGCTTTGTTGAAGTAAAATTATCGCTGTGTTGAATAGGTTTGGTGGCTGCTGATATGTTTGATGGAATAGTGTCAGATTCTTCTTGATCTTGTTTCTTCAAAAACGATTTTAGCTGCTGTTTTAACTGATCCTCTGTCATTGTTAGCACCTGAACTTCCCACTCGAATACCACCAGCTCAATCTCCAGTAAAATTTGGTAAAAATCATAGGATGCACTATTGACAAGAATGTAAAGTCCAATTGTCAGCTTGTTAAATCTGATTCCACTCAAGATCAAGTACCCAATTTGCTTTCTAGTACGAAGTTGGTATCGAACAAATTGGTTCATATGATACGCCAAAAACTGTCCCACGATTCGCTTCTCATCCTTTCTGGAGCATAATTGGATGTAGTAGTAAACAACATCATTAGGGTCATTCACATTCAAATTCTCAAGCATTAAATCATAATTCCTTCCTGTTTTCAAGTTTATACTAGATGCAAAGGTAAACAGACGCTTGGCCAAATGAATCTTTTCGTGTGACGTTATTATATTGATTACCTTACAAGCATCCATAGCAAATTGTCTGTCACCACCAGTGACAAGAATATCAATATGCTTGAAATCATGGAGTATCAAATCGCATACATGAGCAAGGTAACTAGTTTCTAAGAGCTCAACAGCTTCGAGTCTGTCGTCAATACCAAAAACGCCCTGTTCCAAAGCCATCACGGATGCTGCTACAATCTTAGCATTTGTTTCGCCGTGTTCTAAAGCATCATAATTGCGGCGCATTTGAAGCTTCATTGCGACAAACTTTCTATAATCCAAATTGAATGATGAAATCAAGTTTTCGACCCTCACGATAAACTCCTTCAAAAAGTAGAGAAGGCCAGATAGGGGACCCCGAATCTCAAAAGCCAAAGAAGGAGTAGTTACCAAATTTGCAAAGATACCCCAAGAGAATTGAGCCATTTCAGCTTGGTAAAAGAAGATCTTCAATTCTTGTCCTATGTATTCGGCAATCAATTCAATTGCCACCAAACTCAAAGGTGTGTTTTCAATATTGGAAAAACACATATGGAGCGAAATAGCCACATTGAATGAATTAGACGTTAGATGCCAAATTTCATGAAACATCGAATAGTCGATCAATTTGGGTATCTTGTTTGTAGTTTCCAATAAATATGGCTTCGTGTAGCGTGAGTTTTTCATCTGATGATCTAATTCTTGATGTGTCATTGTAATAAAAGGGTTTCGTTGAAGTATGAAAAAGCTCGGAATCGCTTTTCTAAGGGGCGAATAGTGCAAACTGGTGATTCCATATATAAATCGATAATAAGGATCTTTTATTAGATTAGCTGGCGTTAAGCCTTTCCAATCGGCATCGTTACATAGGCATATTGCATTCAACGACAGGATATCAAAAAGCTCCATCGTTTTGATGGCAAAATCATTAACATTCCCATCAAATATGTAGGAATCTCCCATGACCAAGTTTTCTAGATCATGAAATCGATTCTCCATCAAACATAGCGCATAATTTGAAGCTTCCTCCATCACCGTAGTAGCCTCACTTTCGGAAAAATATGCTTGATACTTGAAAACTCGAGAATATTCTCGCAACACAACGCCCAAGTCTGTCAACTTGGAATTCAATATCTGGTCAACAAAGCTCTGCACAATATGAATTACTTCCTCCAAATTAAAAGACTTTAAAATTTCAAAGTCCATCACAAAGATCTTATTTCCTTTTGATAGACTTTGAATGTAAACGTACATGGAGGTGACCCATTTCTTCACCCTTTTTAGATAATCGCACAAAGATCCTAAGGACTCATCGCCAAGTAGTGAACACCAGACGCTTTCATAAAAGGTATTTACAAACTTGTGAATAGGAAAGAACAATCGCACCTGAGAAGCATTGTCACTCTTGATGTATAATAATCTTCCCGTACATGTAGATGGGAATATTTCGCTTCTCACATCCAGTGATTCCAGATCGATGATAGGCGAGTCCCTAGGTTTTGTCTTGCTTCGTCTTTTGTAATTTGGAGGCTTTCCTATTGATTCTCTCATCTCCGGGATGCTTGCAAAATTTGTTACAGCTAGCTTTTGCAATTGGTTAAGCGATAGAGGACTCTTTAGAGCCAAAACCATGTTAGTCGACACAAAGTTGGCCTTGTAATACTTGATCATCTCTTTTTGGGTACATTTTGAATTTAGCGTGCTCTTAGTGCCTGTTCCAAATCTATGGAATGGGTGGTCCTCGCTACTGAGTAATCTCCATCCATGATACAAAATCTTTTCATCGTTGACAACATTTCCTTCATGCTCATTATCAACACTATTCACTTCCATGTTCATATAGCTTTCTGTAAATAATGGTCTCTTGAAAAAGGAGCTGAAATTTTTCATTAAATAATTCAATCCCAATTCATCACCAGCTAGTGTATCTGTCATTGGAACCTCGAAGTATACACATGTATAGTCACCCATCGTATACGCATTTGCGTTGCCTCCCATTGAACTCAATTTGGACCGAAAATCATTGGGGTTAGGGAATTCAACAGTTCCCATGAAAAGCATGTGCTCGCAAAAGTGTGCTAGTCCAGGAAGATCATCAGGGTCGCTGTGTGAACCAGCACCTACACACATGGCAGCCGAGGTAACTGTACATTTGGGATCGGATACTAGCAATGTTCTGAGCCCATTTTCTAGTTTGATATACTTGTATGAACTGTGAAGAGCAGACAATGGCTTCTTGAATGATGATGAAAGTTCGGTTGTTGAAAAGAAGCCCATGTGGTGTTGTGACATGCAAGGAATGTGTCAATTTGCAACAGTATCTCAGTGTCTCTCATCATATCTAGTTTTAGCCTCATCGTTGATTCAAATGTCATGTATTAATCACTATAACAAACTCAATTGATGTTTATTATTATGCATCAATATAAACTTCCCCATTGGGCTCTGACAATTAAACATTGATTTGGTAGCACCTGTTATAATAAAGGTATAAGTATGGCACTAGGTCTTGCATGAACTTTGTCTGTGTATGTGGAAGTTTCAATGTATACAAAGAGAGCCAAAAGAGCTCTAATAAGTGAAATTTACGAGCAAGTAGAGCTAGGATAATTGGTGTCGTGAGAGATGCGAAAAGAAATGTAATGGGGTGATCATAGTATTTCAACATATTGAGCAAATTCGAAACAATGTTGAAACGAGGGCAATCATGGCTCAGTTACTAAAAAGACGAAGGCAAAACTCAATATTCAAGAGCTTGTGCCTTTAAACATTGTAAACATTTACTTTCATTTTTGGTGCAAAAACTACAACAAAAAGAAGGATGCGTGGAAAGAAGGATTGACATTTGCACAAATTTTCAAAAAATCTGTTGGGCTAATAACAGCATTGAGATATAGAGAAAGGGAGTGGAGTCTCATAGGAGAAGTGATGCTAGAATCAGAAACGTCATACATTTTAAGGCGTTTCATAATCGTGGGGAGGTAGCGCAGAAATTGAGATCACTAACAACCCTTATCCGTGCTTTGCGTTCCGACATCAAATGATGCAAAAACATCGCATCTTCCATACAAATGCTATATAAACCCGAGGTGTCACAACTCTAAAACCTTGGAATTCACGTCAAAGTGTTTTAATTTTGTTTCCCTTTGTAATGTGTTGCAAAATCTGAGATAGGTTATGCAAGTCGGAAGAACTTTTATTTTGAAGTCGTGCCCATAAGGCAAATTAATGACCATATGCAATGCTGGCTCTACATTTTGACGTGAAGATTATCACGCAACTGTGCTTTTTATGGGAAGGGCTACTGACACAGCTCAATTGGCTCCCATTAGATTACCGGATCATTTGAGTCATCATCTCAGTTTTTTCATCCAGCAATCAATACTCAGACGTTGTCCTTCAACTGGGGTAAGTTTCTGAATGAATATCTCTTTGTGTTTGCAATATTAGGAGAAGTCGTGCAACGATAAACAAATCCCTCAACAAAAAACACCACAAAAAGACAACCAGAGAGGACAAGCAGGCAAAGAGAGAAAAAAAAGAAATTCACAAAACTTGCGATTTTGTTGAACATCATTCGTTCATAAACCATTTCTATCTCATATCCATATTATCTTTCTTCTTAATCGCACTCAACCATCCAAATTATATATAGTTCACTGTGAAAGAAGACCCGGTTCTAAATACCAAAACACATTACGCTTACAACTTTTCGACTTCAATTTTACAAATTACTGGTCAAGTCGTCGACAATACATTTTTTATTAATGCACATATAAAGCTTTTGAACTTCTGAGTTATTATTCACATCTACAATACATTAAAATGGCAAGCCAATATACGTATAACAAGTACTATCAACATTCCCCAAGCATGGGAAATTCCCAATTAAGCTCTATTGGAATGGGCGGTAATAATACAACTGCAACAACAAACACTTCAGCCACTAGCACCTCACCATTGAACAACTTATCGTATCTCACCCCACCAGGTTCAGCAAGCAACAGTTTGTCAAGCTCATTATCAAGTACGGGCTCTTCATCGTTGTTTGGCTCACATGTTTCCAATACATCGTCAACATACTCATTCCACAATCCAAGGTTGAGATATTACTTATCCAAATCGTTTGACATTGAAGATGACTTGGAGTTTTGTCCGGAGATTGTGGACCATAGCGCTACTAGTCCCGGAATGAAAAAATTTAATCCCTACACATGCACATCATTTTCACCAAGTCAGGAACTTTCACATCACAACGTGTCCCTGCAGGGTAGTGCAGTTTCTGGCAGTGGTGGTGCTGGTACCAATTCCCCAAGAGCATCGACTCCAAGAATCAAGAAAGCTTTGGAAATTATCAATCCTCAAACTAAAATGAGGGTTGGTTCTCCAGCAACTTCCCAAAATAAGTAAAGAAGTGTAGTTGCAAATGTAACTCGTGGCAAATGCACAGGTGGCCTCCGTTGCACAACTGAATTTGTGATTGGTGGTGCACTTTGCTGGTGAAGAAAACGAGTTATGGGATGGGAGTAGAAGAGTTTGTCTTTTGTTTCAGAAGCAGTACGACAAGCTTTTTGTCACCCCAGTTTATGATGCATGATGTATAATTCCATTTTTATATTTAGAGTAGTTTTATTATCTAGAAATGACAACGATTGATTTGTTTGTTAATTGAATCTTGTGGGCGTTGTGTGTAGAGTAATGAAACTCTAGTCCACTCCACACTCTTTTTAAAAGAATGTTGGCTTTGTCCACATCAGGAAGCAAAAATGGCTTAAGATTGCTCCATCATTTACTAATACAACTGGGGCTTAAATATCATTTGTGGTAGGAGAAAGATCTCTCAGTCTTTATTCCTTTGATTATCTCATTTTGCACCTAAAAATAGAATCTTGGTTGCACATTGCGTATGCGCCTCATTATCAAGAAAAAAAAAGCAAAAAAGAAAAAATGGAATCCGGCTGTGGTTTTTCTTACAACAGTGACTCTTATAATTCAACGGAATATCCCGATCTCGCCTCCTTCGAAAGTCTATATAATAGGTCAGGTTTCTATCAAGACCAAGCTTCCTTAGTTTGTTTTCACCATCACTCAATATGCAATTCATTTCGCTTGTCTACGTTTTACCTTGTTTGTTTGCAACTACAATAGCACAATCGGTGTCATTCAATACTGAGCAACAAGAGGCTTTGTTAACAAAAGTGGCTTCAGACATTCGTTCTTATCCTAGCGAATACGTTGATTTTTTTAAAACGCAGCTGGAAGTTGCCCTCCCACTTGATTTACTTTCGCTTAGAAGGTTTTCCACTTACACAGACGACTCTTACACCACTATTGTTGAGAATTCGGAGTTGATGTCTGATTTGGAGAATGTAGTAACTAGGTTGCCATGGTACAACTCGAGAATTGCTGGAAACGAAGTGCCTAGCGTGACCACAGATGAACTGAGTGAGAATGGATCAAGCAGCAGCAATTTGGGTGTCAAATTAGGAGGAGGTTTATTGGCCGGTTTAGTAGGTGGAGTTTTACTAGCGCTATGAAGAAATGTATATTTTACAAGCAATATATGTAAAAGCTATGGTATCCGTGCTTCTAGGCGACTGATCACACTTCTTGTGAACTCTAAAGGTTCGGAAGTACATATTTACTGGGTTCAACGGCGCATTATTCCCTACCCCCTCCCCTTGCACGATCAAAAATCAGTGAGACGTAGAAAAGCTTTCTTCGACGAAATCTTATGCTAGCCTCGCAGAATTCCAGGCGCGGTTCATGGAAGTATTTGTTACCCCTTAAGATGAACCGAATATTCCAATTCCAGTTTTTGAGCAACGTACACGCCCTGGGGAACAAAAAGCTTTTGTTTTAGCAGTTTGGTAATTTTTAGTCTATAGTTATTAAATTTGTTTTAGCTAGGGAAACATCATTCATTTCCCAGTTGTTATCGTATCATTGGAAGTATTGAAACGAGAATCACTTTGCGACCCTTGCAATAAGCTTATTCACTTTCACAAGCTCTTCTACTGGTTTTCAGACGACACAACTTAAAGAAAGATTCTTTTGCAAATGACTACACCAGAAGGTATGTCTAGATCTATGAACCCTTCCTCGGCACCTTACTAACCCCGTTTTCAGAAAGCACATTTCAAAATGACAGACGTCATTCGAGTACCTCAAGAAACAGATTTGGTTGGGTTAGGCGGTTAATGCAAGGTCAAAATAGAACAAACACTTCGGATCACATTGATTCCCATGCGCAGTTTTCTCACCATCACCAACCAAACCACAGTCGGCAGTCAGGTGGCCATTCAGAAACTCAACGCGGGACCACTAGGAGTAGTGATACAAGTAGGGCAAGACGTAATTCAGAACCTTTGATAAGGGATGATCCGGAAACCAGTTTAACGCGCAGTGGAGATGAGGCAGAGGATTTCAGTACTACACTTCGTTTTGAAGAAAACGACCACATTCACCGTAGCTCCTTCCAAGATAGCTATGGTGATCAAGACCATGATGGAGGTTATAATGATAGCGATCAAAATACCAATAATAGCGAAGACAACATTAGCACCATTCCTTTGAAGTCTATAATTTCAAGGCAGTCAACGAAAAACCCATCAATTTTGAGTACTGATGTCAATAATGACCACCTGTCACTTATTGCCTCAACCGCAGAGACTTCACTTGCACCTAGTGTCCATGCATCAAACAACAACAACTATACCGTAGCTCCACATCATCAACAAAACAACCTTAATACTCCAACTGTTGATGAAGACGGTACAGACACCGGGCCAAGTACGAGTGCTACATCGGTGACTATAAACACAGCAACTTCAGCTGGAGCCAGCCAGACTCCCTCGAATGCGGTACAAGAAGCTGATAACGAGTCAATTGTTACCTTGGCTAGCTCATCAAGAAGAAGAAGGAGAAGAAGT
The DNA here is from genome assembly GCF_000182765.1 of Lodderomyces parapsilosis. Classification (NCBI taxonomy): domain Eukaryota; kingdom Fungi; phylum Ascomycota; class Pichiomycetes; order Serinales; family Debaryomycetaceae; genus Lodderomyces; species Lodderomyces parapsilosis. Next base: position 188,612 of record NW_023503281.1, on the reverse strand, counting down.
ATCGATACCAATTGCAGTACCAACGCAATTCCACCAGCATCAATCATGGAAAGATTGAGTGTGCAGCCCACTGCAGCGAATAGCATGTACGCCAATAGTATTCGAACTGGGAACTTTGATAGAAGCAGTCAGTTATCACATTATGATGATCAAGGTAGCTCAGTGAGGAGTTTTTAATTGAAGGTTTGTGGTTGTCAATGTTTGTTTATTTGTGGCATTGCACTATTTTGTTATTTATTTCAGTATATATTTGTTTCATTGCACTCTTCTGTAAGCCTGTTCCCCGTTTGCTTCTCTTGTGGTACCTGAGTGCTCTAAGTTTTCCTCGTAGTGTGGCTGATCCTAAAACCAATTGCCTAAAAGGGAAATTCGATAAACTTCTGCATGTAAAAAAATGTAAACAAAAAAATACTAATGCGAATCTAATTTTAATTAAATTTAATAAATTGCAATCGAGATAAAATAAACAAAAAAAAATATGGAAGAGCAAAATACTTCCTCATCACCATTGAGAGCCACAGTCTTTTGAGTTGTTGATAGTCCAGTTGAAGAAAGCTGGAGTCCAAAACATCACGATACTTGCTAGAATTATGGGCAGTTTTGGTTACGCAAACTCCATCGAAGGGGACGTTTATATTCAGCGGCTAGCAAGTTATATCAAAAAGAATGAGGAAGCCTTGGCCAATGGATTACTATGCTTCAGTAAAAATAAAACAACAATCAACAAGGTCAAACCCATAAGGTTAACTTTCACTATTCACCACTTGTACTACTTGACAGAACGCATTGACCAGTCTACCATGGGGGTCGATGTTGGTCCATTAAATATCAAATTGGATAACCCCAACCACGAACCCACATTTGTTTCGTTCATGGCAAACAATGCAAGATCATCGCGGCATTTCGATAGTGATGCGCGTTCAATCACATCTATGAATTCAATGAAATCTATAGTCTCAAGTGCATCCATATATTGGAGATCACTTTCATTGAGTAATGATCCCAAGGTGATTAAAAAAGATATTAAATATTTGTATTCTTCTTTCACCAAAATACCATGTTTGATACTCACACCAAAGACCAAAATAAACAGCATCAGCTCGTATGAGGAATATCCATGCGATACATCCGTTCCAATCAAAATGTTTAAGAATTTGCAGGTTTTGGAAATGATAGAATATGAACCTAATGAAATCTTTGGATGGAACTTTTTGAGCGACCAGTTGAGAATATTAATCATACGAAAAAGCAAGATTACTGATATGGCAGAGTTATTGTTTCACTTGGTGATTGATGATGCAAATGGAAGATCTAGTTTCAACACCACAAAGCAAAAATCGATTCAATTAGATCCACCGTTTGATTTGAGGGCATCCATTGACGAGCTGAATACAATGTTCAAATACAAGCGGGATCGTGGTTATACAAATGCATCCAACGGAGCTGGCTCTTTTGGCGATGCTGAGTATGGTCGTTCAGATACCTCACACAAACACAAGTGGTTGGCTTTGAAACAATTGACGATTTCGGAAACGTCTATTGCACATATACCGAGACAAACGTTGAAACCATTGGTGAATTTAGTCAAATTGAACTTGTCCAATAATCTCTTGGAGGAATTGCCGGACGGGTTAGACCAATTAGTTAATATAAAGTACTTGAATTTTGCTGATAACTTTATAACCAGCTTGAAGAGCATACCATCGAATCTTGGAAACTTAGTTACTTTGAATTTCAACAATAATAAATTGACCAACTTGGATGGGTTAGAGAGATTGGCCTCGTTGGAAAAGATCGACTTGCGAAAAAACAAGCTTGGCACTATGAAGAGCTTGAAACCTTTAGTTCAGTTGGCGGGAACAACAAAATTAGACAATGTGTATATATCACACAATCCTTTGCCCAAAAATTATCGAGTTGATTTGTTCAACCTATTCAATGGAATAAGATACAAAAATGCAGTTAAGATCGACGACTCAAGACCAGGGTATTTTGAAAAAGCAATGATGTTGGACCAAGAGAGTTCCGTTAGGAATTTGGCTCAATTTTTGGGCCAAACAAACACTACTCATCAACACCAATGTCAAAACTCGGCGCAATTACCTGAATCCTTGATGTCGACCAAAACTCTTGCCACGACAGAGACCACCGAGACGGATACAACAGCAACCAGCATCGAAAAAACCTCTGGCTTTTCTCCATCTAGTACAGTGTCAAAGCAGGATGAGATAGTCCACACAATTCGGAACCTTCACTTGGACACATCAAATAAGCAGCGTAGTCCACAACAACCAGTTGTTGGACCAGCAAAGGTAAAGAGATACGACTTATCACACACAATTTTATCCACTTCAATATCTCTACTTTCTCAACCCAGCTCACCCTTACACACAAACTCAAACATCACAAACAAGATAGACTCCCCAAATCTGATGAAAATGACACATCTAAACTCATCAACCTCGTCCATACCGTCAGCTCCATCAATGAAGAGATCAAATACATTGGTGGACATTGAAAATCATAATCCTGCACCAAGTATTGTCACACCAGTTCAGGTCACTGCGAGAATGAGCACTTGAGTGGGATTCGTTAGAACATGCATTCGATGTTGCTCGTGTAATCAAAGTGCATATTCCTTGCTCATTATTGTTTTCTAATGTGGCCACTTTCTATTTTGGTTTACTCTCGTTTATACCGAAAACAAAATTTTTGGCAACCAAATTAATAGATACAAGGTATACATCAATCAATACATTTTCATGAAGATAATTAATCTAGTGCCGTTCATTTTACTTCATAGCCTAATCTTTTCATCAGAAGAGGTTTCATTTACCCTTAAATCGGAGTTTTCCAATGCTTCAAACTCACATATATCAAATTTACATAAGAGATCGAGACATGCGGAGCAGCCAATCTTTGTAATTGAAGATTCACAGGACTACTGTTCACAAGTGTTTTACCCAAGTCGTATGTAAAGCTTCAGTACACGTTATGCTCACTCTACTAACTACTATAGCACTTTGCGGAAGAGTAGACAATTGTTGGCAAAATGCATTTGAAAAAGCGAAAAAAGTGGTGGAGAAGATGTCAATTCCAGAAAAAGTGAATCTTACAACGGGCACAGGCTGGGGCTCGGGACCATGTGTTGGCAACACTGGATCGGTACCAAGATTAGGGATTCCTAATTTGTGCTTACAAGATGGTCCCAATGGTGTTAGATTCACTGATTTTGTGACACATTTTCCTTCAGGATTGGCAACTGCTTGTACATTCAACAAAGGATTGTCCTACTTACGAGGAAAAGCGATTGGTCGTGAGCATAGGAAAAAGGGTGTGCATATTGCTTTGGGCCCAGTTATTGGCCCCATGGGATTAAAAGCACAAGGAGGACGAAATTGGGAGAGTTTTGGTGCCGACCCATACTTACAAGGAGTCTTGGGTGCGGCGACTGTTGAAGGTATGCAAGATGAAGGTGTAGTAGCGACTGCTCGCCATTTGATTGGTAACGAGCAAGAACATTTCCGTCAAGTTGGCGAATGGGACGAAAATGGATGGGAGAAACTAGAATGCTCGATCAGTTCAAATATTGGAGATCGTGCCATGCATGAAATTTACTTATGGCCGTTTGCAAATGTGATCAAGGCCGGTGTTGGGAGTGTTATGTGTGCGTATAACAAAGTAAATAACACATATGCTTGTGAGAATAGCTATTTGTTAAATTTTTTGTTGAAGTCAGAATTGGCTTTCCAAGGATTTGTGGTGAGTGATTGGGGAGCGCAACATAGTGGAGTTGGGTCGGCTCTAGCTGGTTTGGATATGACCATGCCCGGTGAAGTGTATGATGATTGGCTAACTGGGAAATCATTTTGGGGTCCATTATTGACACGGGCTGTGTACAATGGAACAGTTAGTCAAGAAAGATTGAATGATATGGTAATCCGCATATTGATGCCATTTTTTGCAATTGATCAGGTCAAGTTACCAACTGATGAGGACATCCCCAACTTTAGTTCATGGACTCGCCATACCTATGGACAACTCTACCCTTATCAGCATTCGGGTCCCATATGTCAAAAGAATTGGCATATTGATTCCAGGTCTGATTTCAGTGAAAATACTGCATTGACTGTTGCTAAGGAGTCGATTGTATTGTTGAAAAATACATATCGACATTTGCCAATTGATAAAAGTGATGGAGTTAGAAGATTATTGATTGCGGGACAAGGTGCTGGACCCGATCCTGAAGGATTTAACTGTAAGGACCAGAGGTGTGTCGGTGGGGTGCTCACCAGTGGGTGGGGGTCTGCCGCTGTTAACAATCCTTATGTTATTACTCCTTACGAGGCAATTGCCAAGAAGGCGAGAGAAAGAGGTATAGTTGTGGACTACACTTCCAATAATTGGGATTTGGAAAATGCTAATGATTTGGCAGACTATGCCGACATGTCAATTGTATTTGTGAATGCTTTTTCGGGGGAAGGTTATATTCACTTTGACGACAATTATGGTGATAGAAAGAATCTTTCATTATGGCACAATGGTGATGAACTCATAAGCAAGATAGCCGATAGATGTCACAAAACAGTAGTTGTTGTCACCTCAACTGGGCCTATCAATATGGAAAAGTGGATTGAGAATGAAAATGTCGTGGCTGTATTGTTTGTTGCACCATTAGGTCAAGTTGTTGGACAAGCCATAGCTGATGTGTTGTTTGGTGATAGCAACCCTAGTGCGAAACTTCCTTTTACAATTGCAAAGAAAAAGCAGCACTATGTTTCAGTCGTTGATGAATTGGGGGAGAACTGGGAACCACAAGACAATTTTGATCGAGACATATATCCAGATTATCGCTTCTTTGATAAACACAATATTAAACCACGTTATGAATTTGGGTTTGGTCTATCATACACCAATTTCAAAGTCACCAATTTGAAGATTACTGAAATAAGTCCGCCTTCCGAGTTTTTGCCGTATCCTCAGGAGTATTTACCAATTCAAAAGATGGTAGAAGATGATGTTTGCGATGCAGAAGATGCTCTTTTCCCGCATGACGAGTTTGAACCATCTCCAGGATTTATTTATCCTTACTTGTATAATGAAAACATAAGGTCTGTTGATGACGATGATACATTTGAATATCCAAAAGGCTTTGATCCTGACCAACATTCGTCGCCACCACTCAATGCTGGTGGCTTGGGTGGCAACCCTGCGCTTTGGGAGATCCTTTATGAAGTAAGTGCAGAGGTGAAGAACACAGGTACAATGAAGGGAGGATACGTGTCACAGTTATACATAGAGTTTCCAAGTACCATTGTGTCATCACCACCAAAAGTGTTACGAGGATTTGAAAAAGTATTCTTGGAGCCTGGTAAAAGTTGCAAAATTTTTTTTAACATTATGCATCGAGATTTGAGTATATGGGATTCGGAGTCACAACAATGGATTATCCAAACAGGTACTTACAAGATATATTTATCATCTAGTAGCCGAAAAGTGGAATTGTGTGGAGAGATTGATATTGGATGCTGATGACGCAGGTGGCAAAATGTCTAGCTAACACGGTAATACAGAGAGAGCTATATACGGTGTGGATTAGTTGTATTGCTCAAGTATATAATTTAATGGCAACTTAGAATAAATTGCGTGCTAACTGTATGGCCGATAACAAAGAATAATTGATACACTGATAGCATAACTAAAGATAAGGCACGACTATGCTTATCTAAATTACGCTACTATGCAGTCTTGGCAATAGATAAAATCTTGATTTGATTCCATTCGTGTACAGTTTAAATTGCAAGAAGTTTCAAACAAGAAATAGGGGTTGCACATACTACCCTGTTGTTTTGACAGTCTTGAACAAACGAAAAGGTGCTACATCTTCCCCTATTTTAAACTTTTGTTCTACTTTTATTCGGTATCTTTCTCTATCGTTCATTGTGATGAATGTGGCTATGAATTACATTTGCAAAAAAAAAAAAAGGGACAGGAATGTGGAACTACTTCACCAGTGGTGACATTATTTTGCATGTGAACAAAAGAACAATAAGGAATCCAAAGGGATGTATTGGGCCCTTTTGGAATGATGCAAATCCTTATTGTATTTTTTTGGAATTTAACCAATGAATTGAATTCTAATTACTTTCGTGGAAGAATATTGTTGCCAATGTTTAAAGTTGGTATAGAATACAAGCATACTGGGGAACAGTAGTCGCTGTTTGTGCTTGAGAGTTGACAGCACTGTTCTCGAGTGTTTCCCGGATTATATGTAGGCCATTGCTCTACGAAGAAACAAATCCCGGGAAAGCCTCAATTTTAAAGGTAGTTGGTGGAGATGAGTTCCCCATAAGATTCTGGATCGAATCGGATTGTGGCTTACTGTAGTCTCATTCCAAAACTTCAAAGCCACGTTTTTTTCTATTTTTATTGTCTGTGTGTATATAGAAGGATAGACTATTGTCAAACCATAACTATCACAAAATTGATTTTAAAATGGAGGAATCCTCACACCTCCACCACGTGCTAAGGATGAAATCATCAAACATTTCCCAGTAAAGGACGACGAGGCTGTTTGATACGGCCATTTCAGTTTCTTGGAGATAACAGAAATGGGAAAGTGATGGTGATATCAATCCAAGTATCTATGATGACAAACTTGTACATGCAGTCATGCAGTTTTGTAATTGAGAAAACTGCAGGCGGACCGTTGTACTTTAATGCATGTTGATAACTACTATAAGCACATAACCATTATCTTAACATCACTTTTCTTTGTTATCAGTTTCACTCTCTTGATTGGTCAAGAAAATAAAATAAAAATGCAAGAGGAACAAACGGTTACTAGGCAAGAAAAACAGGGAAAAACTTATTTCCTTGTTTGTGTAATTGCGCTCATGTGTCGAAAATTGAGCAAATTCCTTAACTAGAAGAAAAGTGTGTATGTGTGTATCCCATATTGTTGCAAACAATATACACACCTCATGAACATCCAATGCAATAGTCAAGTTTTCCAGTGAGCTACATTGTATTAGTACATTGTATTCTATACTTTCTAGAAAAGGAAACAATTCTAGAAATGTTTTCAATTGCATATCAACGTTTTAGCCTTTGGTGCGTAACGGCTTTTACGCAACTATTATTAAACTTTACTTTATCCTAGTTTCAATCTCAATCATACCTTAAGATGACGGGCTTACATTCTTGAAAACAATGTGCGAGAGTGTTTGACACTCTCCAAACGTAATTAGGGCTCTCGCAGCATTCTTTGCTAAACGCCATCTCACTATATCATTGTTTGTTTGTAGAAGGTGTCAAGAAAACTTAAACTCCTTTGATAATTCCATTTGTGTAATGCAAATTTGAAACTTGCAGTATTCTAAAATTATCCTAATTTTTCCGAACCCGATTTTTTGGAATCAATTCCATCGATTGGCTTGGATAAACAATAGGATGTATAGAGTTAAAAGAGAGGACAATAAGAGCTCAAAGTGTAAGAAAACCACATGGTGCAACACTCCTTTAGTAGTCTAAAACAACAATAAATCGATAATAGCAATCAAAATCAACTTCACCATATTTCGGCTTTTGAAATCAAATCTCTCCAATAAGAGGCTCAGGCGGTCTTGTTTTCTAGTGGATGTAGAAATCAAATGGACTTGAAGATCGGGAAATACAACAGGCTATTCTAAACACGTACCTGTCAAGTTCGAACAAAGAGCATCTTTTGAGTGAATGAAATCCCTGACTTGAAACGTTTGTGATTTTCCCTGCTTTTCCCATTGTATTGCTTCAACTAAACAAGCAGACTAAATTTTTCATCCCTTAATTTAATTTGGCCACATGGGGGAGAGTGTCAGATTTTTCTTATCTTGTCAATCTGATACAATTTCCACCTTTTATGCATAAAAAACATCCTGATGTCCTGAAATGGTCCTGTGAAATACAGGTTCGAGTGATTCTGATTCTACTTACTCGGCGATCAAAACTGTGGATCTTTGGAACTTGGCTTAAAACTTTGTCAGTTAGCCCCCTGGAAGATTTTCAAAAGTTAAGCCTTCAAAAACATCCAACACCGTTATAATATCCTATGGTTGTATGAAAATCGCACCATTATTTTTGTGTAAAACTTTTCTGAATTATGGCTGTGGTTTTTAATCCAATGGTGTGGCGGTATATTGTTCACTACACAAAAGCTAGCACACAGCATGCTAAGAAAAAAGACTTTTCAATTACAATTCTTCGGAATCAAAATAGGAGATACACAAAAATGTCGATGACAGCAAGAGCTAAATACTCTTAGCTATTGAGTCAGTTGCGGAAAAGGCGCCTTTTTGTTCAAACGGTCAGACTGCATGAAACGTTATGCATAATCCATGGATTTAGGTTTTTTTTTAATTTTTCTTATCTTGAAGAGGCGATATTGGTACCTACATATCAGCTTTCATGTTTCGATCTCTGTTGAGTATGATTCCTCACCCCGGGAAACACCTTTCTTGATGGATCCGGTCATTTTCGAGCCCCCACCCCCGTGCTCATTTCCTAGGGAAAAGTGCTTTTCTACATTGGGCTTTATCCGCAGTGCATTATGAAATTCAGTTTTGTGCTCACACTGTGGCTAAGATTGCAAAAAAAAAGAACAGAAAAAGAAAAGAAAAAACAAAGAGACCTGAATTATGAATTCTACACCTCTACTACTAAAAACAATAGAAGTTATGAGCTAATTATCCTTGATTATATTTGATTACAGAGTTTATGGTGATGGGGAGTGTTCTATTGTAGTCAATGCATTCCCCCCCTTTGAGGATAGGTTTTCTTTGTTCTTTTTTCAAAGATTGGTTCCGGTATTTTCCCTCTAGCAGTTTTCATCCCTTGACACTTTGGACTGGATTTTTTTGCAATATAAGTAGGCCACTAATTGCCCATGGGGTAGCGAGGTGTGCTCAAGGTCCTGAACTGAAAATAGTGTCTCAGAAAGCAAGCCAATATGAGTCAAGACAGAACCAATAGCACATCGTCAACAGAAACATCATACTCACATGACAAACACATCAAATTTGATGAAACCCAAGGAATAAAATATTCTGAAAAAACGGTTCCCACAACTCCCTCAGAAAGTATACATACTGTTGTTGGTAACCAAGCAGTTGAAGCTAACGCCTTAGCTGACAAATTAGGGGACGCTCATTTTAACCAGTTGCCAACTTCGCAAATCATCACTATTCTACTAACATTGTCTTTGGCCAACTTTGTTAGTTTTGCTGATCAAACCGGTATCACTGTTGGCCTTTCCGAAATTGGTAAAGATTTGAATGCTCAACAACTGATCAATTGGGCTGGATCTGCTTCCTTGTTGGCAAATACTGTTTGCCAAGTTTTGTTTGGCCGATTGTCTGATATTTTTGGTAGAAAGAATGTCATTATGACTTGTCTCATGATCTTGTGTATTGGAGACATTGCTTGTTCAGTTGCTCGTAATGGTGTTGAATTCTTTGTCTTTAGAGCATTAGCAGGAATTGGTAATGGTGGGGTGTCAAGTTTGTGTATGGTCATCTTAAGTGACATTGTTTCATTGAAAGACAGAGGTAAATATCAAGGTATTTTGGGTTCAAGTGTTGGGATTGGTAATGCTGTAGGTCCCTTTATCATGGCCGGGTTTATTAAACAATCGAGTTGGAGAAGTTATTACTATTTTCTTGCTCCACTTGCCTTTTGCGTTAACATCGTATTGTTCTTTTCATTGAAGAACAACAAGAAGCTTAATGATGTTATTTCGAGAAAGGAGAAGTTCAAGAGCATAGACTATTTGGGGATCATCAGTGCCACTATTGGTTTGACGTTGATCTTGGTTCCCTTGAATGGTGGTGGTGTCACTTATGCTTGGGATAGTACTCTTGTCATTGTCATGTTCACTATTGGAGGTGTGTTTATGATTTTGTTCTTGGGCATTGAAGGTAAAGTAGCTAAGCTTCCCATGATTCCATTGAGATTGTTCAAAAACTTGTCGTTGTGTTTGATATACTTGGCAACTTTCTGCTTTGGTGCAACATACTACAGCTTCACTTACTACTTGCCCTACTATTTTCAAATTGTTAAAGGCAAAGATGAAATTCAAACCTCAGTGTTTGTGTTACCCTTAGTGTTGTGTCAAGCTGCATTCTCGGTGGTTGCTGGTCAACTAATCACATTCACTGGTCATTACTTTTATGTTGTTGTGGCCGGCTATATTCTTTGGTGCTTAGCCTGTTGTCTTTTGGTTCTTTGGAATGCTAGCTTACCAGATGGAATCAACATCTTAATATTATTGATTATGGGCACCGGTGTTGGTTTTTCATTCCAACCTTCAATGGTGGCAGCACAAGCTAATTGTAAAAAAGCAGAAAGAGCAGTTGCCATCTCCACTAGGAATGTTTTGAGGTCCTTGGGTGGATGTGTTGGTATTGCTGTTGGTTCAACTATCGTTAGCAACTCCGTACTCAGTTCATTAAACAATCTTGGCTCATCAACATCCTTAACTCAACTGACAATTGATTATGTCAAGGGGCATATATATAACAAGGTGAATGTTGACAGCTTAACAGCAGCTGAGACCAAAGAAATTAGGGATATATACACCAATGCTTTGAGAAATTATTTTTACTTGTTGATTCCACTTATGGCTATTTGTGTCATCACCACCTGTTTTGTCAAGGACAATGGGTTGTGTAGTCTTGATGAGAGACCGCCACTTAAAAAGAAGGAAGATTTGGAATCGTCTGCTAGTTCAATGACATTGAGGAACTAGACTGGTCACTGCCGCGTATTTAAGATTGATTTTATAGGAGAAATATACACTGATAGAAAGATATGTAAAATAAACTGTATTTTTGGTAACACTTTTACTTGCTGTTTTTACCACGGTAGAGTGTCGCAAACTCACCAGTGTCTTGGATTTAGACACGCGCCTGGAACAAAAACGACAACAAAAGAAAAGTTTAAAAATGAAAACAAAACAAAGCGCCTAAGAGCTTCTCATAGGTGGGTCACTCAACATGTCAGAATTGTTGGACAAATATAGGTCTTCAAGAAGAGTCAATGAGGGTCGAACGAGTCCGCCACTCAGGAGCTCTTTGTACCCCCGGTTATCACCACTAAATCGAGATAAATACACTACAGATTGGTATGCAAATATTTCCTCCTCGACAACAGGTTTAAGAGATAAATTAGTCGATGAAAAAATGCAACACAAGCCTTCATCTAAATATGAATTTTATTCTGATTCAATAAACAATAATGCAAGCTCCCTTTCTGATAGGCTTAGGTCGGATTCATTTCCAATAGCGAGAGTAGGGACCGATGATCGTAAAGATGCAGTAAGTGAGTCTAGACGTCATGGAAAAAATCACGAATTGGAAAGGTTGAGGAAGAATTTGGAAGCTAAATATGGTTTGCATTCTACAAAAGAGGAAACCGAAAGGTCTTCAAGATTAACTGGGTCATCAAGAATAATCGGGTCGCCAATCAAATCATTTAATCACTCCCAAGGAAGACCAAGAAGTGAATTTGGTAGAAAATATGCCGACTTACCACCATCGAAAGACAAATATAGAGTTACAAAACCGAGCACGGTATCCCCACAAGGTAGTGGGTTTTTGTCAAGAATTGTCAATTATTTTACTTCAAATGACCACAACGAGTACGACGATGCTAAAGACTCATCAAACTCCGATTTAGACAGACTGCGAGTTAAAAAAGTAAGTTTCCATGATGACGTTGGGCGCGGAGACATTGACGAAGTCGATGAGGTGGTCTCGCGCGCAAGAGAGAGAGAACGATTATTGGCATTGGAAAACTATCGATCCTTAGAACAAGAACATAAGAGAGTCTTGTTGTTACTCGAGGACATAGAATTGGAAAAAGACAAACTCAAATCTGAGTTGAACAGAGTGCATGACACTTACGCCGCAAAGTTGGATGAGATTGAGAATGACTTGTTTAATAAAACTGTCGAAGCTGATAAGTTGCGAATCGACAGTGAACGCAAATACAATGACGAATTCAATCAGTTAAAATCTGCCCATGAAGTTGAAGTTTCCAGACTACGGAACACTCATGAAAAAGAATTAACACAATTAAAAACAATACACCAAGAGGAGGTGGCTGAGCTCAAAAATGACAACTCCAAACTCCAGAAAAAGATTAGAGAATTGGATGAGAAGGCATTTGATACTGGATTTGAGCTAAAGCAAGTCAAGCGTGAGCTTGATATACAAATTCGCAAAAATCATGAAATGCAGGTGGAAATGTCATTAAGAGACAGATTTCGTGCCGCTAAGCTCGCCTCGGAGGAAGTCAATGAATATTTCATCAGATCGTCTCGTATTGAGCAAAAAATTGACCTGTTGCAAAAAGAAGGAAAAAATCCCCCATCAAAAGCAAAACAGTTTAAAAAGACTGAGTCTAATATTGAAGAAAATTTAAAGACGTTGGAGAGAATGACCAGAACATTCCAATTTGAAGAACTTGACGACTGTGAAAAGTACTACGATGTAGCACATAAATTCTTAAATGATTCTGCAGCCAGATCTGAAGAAATTATACAACAATTGGAAACCAGCGATCTGCTAGACCCATCTCGCGTTCTACTGGAGTACATGACATTGAAAAGGCTAAACGAATTGAGTTATAAATTGTGTTCGGTGAAAGAACTCATAAATGATTGCAAGGTGTTGCGAGAGTTCAAAGACAGCGATGCCGATGTTAATGACATTTATTTAAGAGTTAAACTGGAGATTTTCTAGATTAGTGAGTATGAGGAGTAATTGTAACAATATTGAATGGTAGCGAAAATCAAAAATATTTACTTCTTTGTAGACGCGTCTTTTCCCTTTAAAGCAAAACCGAAAGCACCATAAAATGATAGATTTGACCACTGCTAAAACCAAGACTGCTTTACCAATCAAGCTACTGCCATCCAATCTCAGGCCCCTTGTATTTCGAACTTTGACCAAAAAACACGGGTTGAATGTGAACACAGAAGCATTGTCAATTTTAACCGATACCATCAGTCTAAAGTTTGGCTTCGATTGGAAAAGTCCACAGTCGCAACAATTCTTGGAAGAGATAGCCAAATTTTGGAAGCTCGAGGATAGGGGAATTTTTATCGATAGTAATGGATTAAAGGTAGTTTTGAAGGAAATTCAAAAGAAGGATGAAATTGTTCAAATGCAAAAAGCAGGGCGAACAAATACCTTGGTAGATGAAGCAGTTGAAGAGGATGTTCAGTTGCAATGGGAGGACTATTTCCAGTTTGTATCACCAATGAATCAACCACGCAGTGTTTTTGACAAGAGTCGAAAGCATTTCGATGTATATTTGACAAAGGAGCGATTACCTCTTTTGTCCAGGCTTACACTCAATACCAAGTCACTTGTTGAATCGCAAAACAACCACTATTATCTAATCATGGACCGGTTGTCGAGAAACGAAAACTTTCAAAAGGCATCGATGACAAGTATATCCAATTTGAATTCATTAACCATTGATGGAATCGGCAAAAACAATGAAATTACATTAATCAAAAACATGCTTGGTCGCGATGGGCAAAAGTTTCTCTTGTTTGGGCTATTGTCAAAGAACTCGACTGATGAGTACATTTTGGAGGACGCTACTGGTTACATCGAGTTGAACTTGAACCAAGCTGTGAAAAATCAAGGTTCATTCTATTGTCTTGGAATGTTTGTGTTGGTAGAAGGAATCTATTCTGCATCAGGAGGTCATTTGAATCAAAAGCAAGATTACATTGGTGGTTGCTTTTATGTAAGCAACATCGCGCAGCCTCCCGCCGAAAGAAGAGACAAGAGCTTAGATGTATACGGACATGTTGATTTTTTGGGTATACATAAACATATGGTCCCCGCTGGTGACAAAGCAATAAAGGTTCCCAAAGCATTTAGAAAAAAAATGGTGCAATTGGAGAAATCACTTCAAAGTCACAGAATCATCATGATGGGCTCCGATCTTTACCTTGATTCGAACAAGACTCTACAAGCCATGCAAAAGTTTTTCCATCGGTTAGAAAACTCGATTATTGAAGCATTGGATTCGGAAGAGACACAAAGCTACATCCCCTTGGCGTTGGTGTTTACTGGGTCCTTCACTTCACGTCCGCTAACATCAACAAATTCCACTTCAGATGCCAACTTGTCAAACTCTGAATTGTACAAGGGCAACTTTGATCAGTTTGCAAAGATATTGAGCGAACACCCCAATATTGTACAGCGGTGCAAGGTTGTGCTCATTCCTGGTGACAATGACCCTTGGCAATCTACATACTCGCTTGGATCATCTTGCTTAAACGCTTTTCCTCAACCTTCAATTCCCAAGGTGTTTGTGAATCGGTTGGAAAAGTTGTTGCCACGAGGAAATTTGATTTTAGCTTGGAACCCCACACGCTTGAGTTATCTATCGCAGGAATTGGTCATTATCAAAGACAAGTTGATGAGTAAGTTTAAAAGAAACGGTTTGATGTTTCCATTGGAGATTGAACAAGAGAAGGAAAATGTTGAAGAATTAAACAATGTGGAGAGAATTGAAAAGTTAATTCAAAATAAAGATGAAAGAATACCAAACAAGACCAAGCAAGCAAGGATGTTGGTGAAAACACTACTTGATCAAGGAACGTTGCAGCCTTTTAAAAAGGACTTGAAAGTTATCAATACTCAATTCGAGCATTGTTTAAGAGTGGAACCCTTACCAAATGCCATTGTGTTAAATGACAGTAGTTTTGATAACTTTGAGGTGGTATACCAAGGATGCAAAGTGGTTAATTTAACCCTGGCTATAAATGAAGGAAGTAGAAAGTTGAATTATGTGGAGTATTGGCCAGCGTCAAAGAAGTTTGACTTTAAAGATTTATATTTTTAGGTAGCGTATAGGTGAGTACACGGAATCATTTTTTGTTTACAACTACAAAGTGTTAGCTATACACGTCTGCCCTCACTATACCATGTCATCGATCCCCAATCAAACTCTATATAAAGACAAGCACATAAAATTCATAATAGACCAAGAGTCAAATCGCTCGTATGAGTACTGGCTCAGTGAACATCTACGTATGAATGGTTTGTACTGGGGTGTAACAGCACTTATAACAATGAAAAGTCTCAACGACACAACTCTTCCACAACAAGAAGTGATCAAATACGTAATGAGTTGTTGGGATGACAGGTTTGGCGCATTTGGTTCCTTTCCCAAACATGATGCTCATATACTATCTACCTTGTCTGCGCTTCAAATTTTGAAAATTTATGATTCAAGTCTATTCCCGTTGAGTGACGATCTGAAGAAAAAGCTTGTTAAATTCATCAAAGGGTTGCAATTACCCAACGGTAGCTTCCAAGGTGATCGGTTTGGTGAAGTTGATACACGGTTTACTTACACTGCAATATCTGCATTGTCATTGCTAGATGAGTTAACAACAGATGTAGTTAACCCTGCAGTTGATTTTATAATGAAATGTTTGAATTTTGACGGTGGATTTGGTTTGGTGCCTGGCTCAGAATCCCATGCTGCACAAGCATTTGTATGCGTTGGTGCACTTGCAATAATGGATAAATTGGATGTTTTGGCCAGAGGATTAGATGAAAAGATTGCAAGATGGTTGAGTGAACGACAAGTTTTACCTTCAGGTGGGTTCAATGGCCGTCCTGAAAAGTTGCCTGATGTATGCTACAGTTGGTGGGTTTTATCAACATTATCCATCCTAGGGAAATCTCATTGGGTGAATTTGGAAAAGTTACAAAGGTTTATACTAAGCTGTCAGGATCCCATTGAAGGAGGTATTAGTGATCGTCCTGATAATCAAACTGACATATATCACACCTGTTTTGGAATTGCTGGTTTGAGCTTGATTGATTACACCAAGTTTGATCTTGATGAGATTGATCCTGTTTATTGCATGCCTAAAAGAATAACAAGAAACTTTCAGAAGTGGAAGCAAGGCGACTAGGCTTAGCTGAATTATAAATGCTGCTGAAGAGCTGTTTTAAGCAGGTTATAACTCGGGTGCTAATTAATACTTCTGGAGTTATGCAAGAGAAATACCACACCACAAAATAGTTCTGTATACTTGTTTCATGATGTGTTGGTCTCTACTTTAGTCCGGAGTATAGGATCAGTCATAATTGAGCATTCTTTTCAAGTGTTTTCCTTTATAGTTGTAGCATCTCTTTTTGTTCTATACCATTCCAGCAGAACGGCCTTACTCTTAGTCTCTACTGGATAGCCTAGATGCAAGACTAAATTCAATTCAAGCGACAAAGTTTTCTTAGCATATGTTTACCTAAAAGCGTAGAAGATCAATTTAAAGCAAAAGGCGTTACTGACGCCATATACATGTCACATTATATTCAATCGATCGAGATTTCGTGAGACGTTTTGCCGGAAAGTTTAGCAAGATTCACGGGATGTTATTGATGTTGCATATTATGCTACTACAATAATGTCATCAGCAATTCTCAGCGTTAAAGTTGGCATGCCCACATTATATATCTGACAATGTTTTCACCAAATTAGCTCATGAAGTTTTGCATATCTTTGATGAAGTGTGTTGCACAAAAATGCTAATTCACCTCTGGCCACAACAGTGCTTGACAACAAGCGGTGGTTGTCAGGTAAAGTTTCTTCTATGCACAGCATACAATCAGAGTTGAGAACCTCAACTTTTTTCTTTGCAGTTTGTGAAAATTCTTTCCGAACAGGGTTTTGACCATTAGTGCTGGCAAGTAACTCTCTGTTGATATTGCTCAATCAATATTGATTGTTCGATTGTTTGCTCTTACAAAGTTGCATCGCATCGACACGTCTTTAGCACATTTTTAATATGCAAGGTCTAAATATCTATTACTAAAATAAGGGTTTACAGATCATGGGTCCATTTCCCTAAGTTTTTAATCCCTTTCTTGTCTCTAAGTTTTAGTTTTTGCATGAAATTGCGCCACTTCGCATCGACTAATACCTTCATTGGCGATTATTTGCGTTTACGTTGGATGCAAGTCAGCATGGCCACAATTGTAGGTTTTAGATCTCCATTAGTAACATGGAATGTGAACTGTTTCAGATTTTTCTTTTTTTACGTTGTTAGGGCTCGTCTAACTCCAATCATTCCGCTCTTCTGATGCACATTTTGCACTTTTCGATATTGTACTGTGTAAATATTTGTAGCTTCAAGATACGGATCTAATTTTGGCGCTCTCTTAATTGCTGCCGGCCCAGCATTTTAATAAAATATGAGAAAAAATGCAAAGAATACGGACAAAACTTTTGTTTCCCAAATTGTCTCAAGATAACTTGCGTTTACAACAAGAATGAAGTAGAAACGATTTACAATCGTTCTCATCATCAATCTCTTTTTCATCTATAAACGACAAGGTGACAACGTGCATTTAGGCTGGAAAATATATTTCCTTATTGTTTTTTAAAGCTAGCTTTGTTTGTGTATCTTTTAGAAGTGTGAAAAAAAGGTAATTGTTGTTCACTATTTTTGTATATACATTCGTAATTTGGTTATGACATTCTCTGGTGAAACCAGTGCACAAAACACAATTGCAAAAATTCTCGCATGAATATTGTGCGTTTTGTGTATGATGCAGGCGAATTATACATCACCACAATGAAATTCATCGCCCACATTGTGTAACACAAAAAAAAGACAGTGATCACTGGGTAGAGTCCTTGAGCCAGCAAATCGAAGTCAATCTGCTTTACATTGATGGAAGTGGAAACCGTCGCTTATTAATTGATCAAACCGCTTGCACCGCGTAGTAAAAGAAATTTTCCTGAGTCTATACTTACATATAATGCAGGGCAAATTTCAATTCCCTATTAAAGGAAAAAGAAGAAAGCAATGCAAATTCCACCTCTGAAACAAGCCCCAATTGTGATTGTGCAAAACCTATACTTTTTGGATCCTGTAACCAGCGCTTGGTGTTTGTCAACCCAACCTAAACGGTAGAAGTTACAAAGGTAATAAAGTGTCCAGAAATGAGCCCATTGTAATGCCAGCAACTTTTTTTTTGAAACTTGACACTAATTAATTCGAATGACCCGCCAAGTATATTGTTAGACTGTACATGACAACTATAATTGATGCCTGAATTTAATCACAAATTGAGATTCATTCACTCGCCTTGAAGACCCTAATTTTAGATGGTTCCTTATTCGTGTTTGAGGACGTGTTATGCATGTGCAACCTTGCTCTAAAATCATGTGAGTCCTCGCGAATAATAAACGTTCTTCAATAAAGAAACGGAAAATTGTATAGAACCATGCATGCCCCTACATATGAACAACAAGGGTCTGGAACATTTGAAGTTAATATTTTTCGAATATCAAGATTTGGTTCAAAAAGTCACAAAAGAGTATTACTCAACCCTGCTGCTTCAAATGTTAATTGCCAATAAAAAATTTTGTATTTAAAGCTAAGTCACGATTGATCAGCTTACGATTTTTAAACTTTAACCTCGTTTGTGTGTGCTTTGCCGATGCACATCTAACTCCGACCCGATCTCTATTAAGATTAACGACGTAGAAAGGTTGTTTAATAGTGAAAAGATAAAGTATGATGGAGCAAACTATAGCTGGGAAGTTTAATCTGCCTTTTGTCTAAACTTAATCGTCTACTTAGCCGGCAACACAGCCAGTACACTCTACTTAGTGGAGTTGCGAATAAGAAATAGAGAGGTCAGATTAAACAGGAGGGAGGGGGCGAGGGGGGTATCATGTTTCGGAGAAAAAGGATTTAGATTCCGCCTTTTGACTTTTGTGAGGGGTTTGCGTTTAATTTTATGCGTGTGTGAATGACCAACAATCTCAAAGCGTACAGAAGGCAAAAAAAAATCAATTATTTATTTCTTTCTGTCTTATTGTTTCTTTTCTGTGTCGTGTCAAAAATTTTAAGAAACGAGCATTAGCTTTGTGTAATGTTTACCTTTTCATGTATCTATATGTACCTTACTTCAAAAAATCATAACAAACCTGTTACGAAACAGAGAGAGAGAGGAATTTAGGATCTTTGCAGAGAGAGTGGTTTGGAGCTATGTTTGACGGTTGACTCTATTATGTTTTGCGTTGACAAAAAGAAACAATAACTGTCCCCAAAAGTAGACAATAAAATAATTAAACGTTGACGCTTTGATGGACATTAAATCTCGTATGAAGTCTATGTGCATATGAAGGTGATGTACATCAGTGTCGTTGACGATGACCATCAAAACTTTACGGCTGTTATATTAGGTTATATGTTTTGCCAACTACAGGCACACAAGCAAATAGTTATTTTTGGTGTATTTTCTACATTTAGTAATTTTGTAAACTTTAATCTAATATTTTTTAGATTCTCATTTTTAGTTGAGTAAGAAATCAATCTTATTGGTTTGATTGTGGCTTTTTTTGTTCAAGTTCGTCTCATCATCATCTTCTTCTGTGGAAGCACGAGTTTCTGATGGAAGTCCCTCAACTCGGCTTTGCCGCTCTTCTTGACTAGCGAAATTTGTTTCAGCAAATGATGAAGCATTCAGTTCTTTCTCTTTATCAGAAGCCTCAGTACTGGGTACTTTTGAACCAACATCGAGATTGCTTATAATGCGCCTCCATCGAAACTGACACGCATTCGGTGTACGTTCATGAAAAAACGTCGAAATCTCTCTCCATCCCAACTTTTGCACTTCTTTTAGTTCTCGTAATAGTTTATCCTCGTCAGCTGACCATGTTGAAGATTGTTTTGATTTTCTTGGAACTCCAACATAACCAGCGTAAGGATCTGGCATTGTGTATGGTACTACATTGTAATAAAATTGATGTTGTGCAGGGGCCAGAGACAGGGACGACATTGGTTGTTGGTAATAATGTTGTTGCATGTGATGCATGGGAATATACTGTGGGTGTGGTGGTAATTGAGGTGGTTGATAAGAAGGATAGTACTCAGGGTTGTGGGAGTATGTCGTAGGGATTTGTTGTAGTGGAATGAGGGATGGAGGATATGGTGTAGTTTGAGATTGAGGTGGTGGTATTAGTTGATATGGTTCAGCCGGGGCCTGCAGCTGTGAAGAAGAATAGTAATATCGAGTCTCTTGTTGCAATGGAAGGTTTTGTTGAGATGTAGGGTAAGATTGTAATGTGTGCATGGGAGGCAATTGTTGTTCTGGCATGTGTTGAGGTAAAGATTGTTGCGAGACGACGGTAGCCGCTTCTGGTACAGACTCGGTTTGTTGACTTCGTGATACATTAACATGTCTTGAAGGAAGGGTTAAGTTTTGTCCGATGTTTATGTGTGGTAGAACAGGCAGCTGATTTTGCTGCGATCTGAATAAAACATTCAGACTGGGAAGCGGCGCAGATGGCAGACCCTGCGTCAGACTATGCTTGTCTTTAACTTGAAAATTTTGCGACAGAAAAGAATCATCTGCTCTGCTGTCACCTTCTTCAGGATTTGGAACAGACTCTAGTGATGTTTCAGCCTCGCTCATGTCACCTTCACCTAAGTTAATGGGCTTCTTTAATATATTCAACGCTTCAATTGATGGTTTATACCTCAAGTTTCGTGGTTTAGCAACTTGTGCTTGTTCATGCTTGCGCTTTCTTTTTGGAAACGTTGAAGGTTTGAAAATATCTTTATTCCCCATTAACGTTAACATAGCCTTAAAAAATGGAGCTGAATTTCCCACACGATAATTAATAGATATGGGTTGGCTACCTGAGACTTTACAAGTATTTAAGATCTGGCTTGAATGTGACCGCTATTGTTGCGAAAAGCTGAGGAGCTATAATGAATGATTTTGGAGTTCAACAGGACCACAGCTGGTGATGTATATCGATTATAATGGTTCGAATTATGTGCGACTAGTTGGTTTTCCTTTGGTAGGTATTGCGCTTTGGTATTGGCTTGTAAACGAGTGAATAAATAGCGGAATTGTGCGACTTTATAGAATTTGAATTGAAAATTATGATGAACACCGGTGGATGACGCTAACTGACCGAGGGTTACTTAGTTAATCTAGTGTTGATATGTATACAGTAAGTTTTGAATGGTATCGGGAAAAAATAAAAATAAAAATAAAAATCTTTGGACCCCAAAATTGCATCTCTTTGTTCAAGCTTGTTATAAATAGCTTCCAAGTAGCTACTTATATATTTATTTCAAGAGATCTATCTATATGTAATAGAATCTCACTTCTACTTTCTTTTTGTCTTTGTATCTTTTTGAATTATTAAGGAAAACTAAAATTCCTAGCGGTAACAAAAATGGAAAATAAAAATAAAATAAAAAAATAAAAAATAAAAAATAAAATTGATTTTGCATTTTAACTCAATATGCACCAATTGTATATTACACAAAACATTTATAACCTAAAATATCAGAGCATAGACTATATTATATGGCACAAACATCAATTGAAAAATAAGCGTATTAAGCGTGCGCTATAACAATAATGTACAATCATAAAGTGAGAAATAAGCCCACAGGTTTATGAAGCTCAAGCACTTAAACCATTGTGAAAATTGGAAAAGGAGCAACTTCTCTTCCTATGTCTCCTCCACAAGCACTCTTACTTAATTGAGATACAACTTAACGTAAAGCAACCTTCAAGCATCTGCACAGGCTCTTAAATGCCAGCACTACTTTTCCTTTTCTCAACTTTTTTTTACTACTAAGTCCGTCGATTGACACAAAATGCAGTCCGTAATGAACAATATAATACATCACGCCTTGAAATTGGCTTCTTTTTTTTTTCTTTTTTCTTATTCCTCTTTCATTCTCCCTTTATAATTCTTCTCTGACTTAACTTTCTAAGTGCCATAGGGCACTAAAAGCTTTTTCAGTATCATTTGCGATGATTTGGTTGCTACATTAAACAAAGTACTGATCGAAGGGTTGGTTTTGTACTTCTTCTCCCCACTGTCCCCTTGCTACAACCGCTCAAATGTGTTGCAAATCAGGACTGCCAAGTCGTTGATTTGGTTATTAATATCTTGATCTACAACTTTTAACCGAAAAATGTCGTTATAAAAAAAAAACAGTCACAGGGCTTAGTTTCGAAGGGTTTGAATATGCAGGGCGAAGACGTAGCGTCTCGAAGTTTGATGAATTTTGGTTACTTTTATCTTTGCAAAAATATAGCATTCATACGAGACTTCTTTCTAAACGAACGAGCCTGCTGTAAGTGAGACTCAAGTACATGACTTTGGTTACAGCAAACATGAATTCCTTTTTTTTTTTCGTAAACCTTGCGCTTTTTTTTTGTTCTAGAACTAGTGCAAAAGAACAATAGTCATGGGTCTAAATATGTGACAACTATTGGTTATAACGGAATAACAATGTGGTCCAAACAATAGGTTATGAACCCTGAGTCTTGATCACTTTATGTTCTCTTTTTCCGGATCCAAAATGGAATGTTTATGAGATCTCTTAATTATGTACCTTATTGTTTACCTTTTTTTTTCGGTTTCTACTAACAACATGAAACAATCAAAAGTTCAAATAAGCAAGCGAATGTATGTTTATTAGCCGAGACACGTTTTGGCGAAGTTACATTTTCATCTAATACAAACTAATAGAAAGGATAATCCATACACTAAGCCCAAATCTAGATCTATTTTCTCCAAAAATAATACAACCGTTTCAGTATTGTATTTTGAGCAGGTTCACAAGTTAGACAAGAGCAAATGCGATTTCTTGTAGATCAAATCACTGTCTCATCTCAGTGGTTCGCTAAAGTTTACTCATTGATGCGTATCTAATTAATTAACGGTCTTGAAATCTCCCATTGTTAACAGGCAGTGTTATTGTTTCTAAATTTAGAAACAGAACCACTCAGTTAGGAAGATGAAAAGTATACTATGCTTGGCTATTGTTCTCCTTCTGCTGGTTGCAATAGTTCAAAGTGGTGGAAAAGAAAAAAAGAATTCTCTATGGACACAAATCATCATGTCGCTGGTTGTACAAAGGTATTTCCGACAAGGACAATAAGCTGAACTGAAATTCTCACTTTTAATTTACATTTATGCATCACAAAAGAGTGTTTGGTCTGCTTTAAGCGAGCCCACGATCATTAACCAAAATCAGCGACGTGCATTGCTTTACTGCTGATCGAAAATGACGAACCAATAAAAGGCGCATATCCGAAAGATTTTGAAAAACCGGCACTAGCTATCGAAGAACGTTAGGATTCACCTACAACAAAGCCCATCATACGTTTCAATTACCCTACTGTAAGTTTATATGCCGCTACAAACAACACAAAAGTCACTATTGAGATAAACACAATTCAAACTCATCCCATAAATTTCAGTGTATCTGCCGAGCATGCAGCTTCCAGCTCTCTCCACTTCTCTTGCCTAGGCAAAGTCGATCCCCCCTCCATGCATCCGAAATTATGCACCACTCGATCCAAACTTTTTCGCCCAATCCTCATATTCTTGAAGTCCCTCTTTTGACACACTTGGTCGAATGTACTTTAAACTGTTTTCAAAATCTTCCAAACTGATAGGTCTTATTTGATCTGTCGGTGTCAGCAACAACTTGTCGCCCAAAGACCTTAATGGACCCATGGCAGAATCTTTAGCCAATGCTGTTATATCACTACCACTAAATCCATCAGTTAGCTTGATCAACTTTTCATAATCATCATCCGATAATGTATGCTTCTGATATTGTAATAGCTTCATGATTTGATGTTTCCTTGCTTCAGGTTCTGGTAGAGGAATATATTGTCGACGTACAAATCTTCTTCTTGCTGCCTCGTCAATAGACCATGGCAAATTGGTGGCTCCAAGGATGAGAACTCGCGACACGTCTTCACCCGAATCACGACCAGCAGCAGCACTTGAAAGCTCTGACCATTGAACAAGAAACTCATTCTTGATACGTCTAGTACTCTCATTTTCGCCTTCTGATCTCGAAGACAAAATCGAGTCAATCTCATCCATAAACACAATCGAGGGTGCTAGCTTTCTAGCCAAGAGAAATAATGCCTTGACTAACTTTTCCGACTCACCTAAATACTTTGACGTTAGTGACGATGAGCTGATGCTAAAGAAAGTCGATTGTGATTCAGTGGCAACGGCTCTAGCCAACATTGTCTTCCCCGTTCCAGGTGGTCCAAAAAGCAACATCCCTCTTGTTGGTTCTCTCAACCCTTTGAACAAATCAGGCCGCAAAAAAGGGTACACCACGGCCTCCTTCAAAGAGCTTTTTGCACCTTCCAACCCAACTATATCGTCCCAATAAACTTCATCTCCACGTACAACAACGTCATTAAGAATGTTCTTGGCTGCAATTGGATCTATTCCTCGAATAGAAGAAATCAAAGTGTTTTGCTCCTTCTCAGATGTCAACGCATACACTGGATCAGATTGCGATTCAAACTTCTCGCCATCGTAACCACTTAGTAAATCGTCCATCGTTGGACTATTGATCGATTCTTTCTCCTCTTCAGGCTCAGACTTTTTAGGTGCCACTTTCTTTGTTGCTCCATTAGCGGCGCCATTGGCTGCGACACGAATCTTTCCTTGAGTAGGCTTGGGTTTAACATAGTTGTAAGTAATTGTTGGTTTCGGCTTGGTTGCTACCGTTGGGGCCAGTGTAGGTTTTTTCAGCTGTTGCATTAGCTTGTGTAAATTGAGCGGCTTTGGTTTGTTGTAAACGTATGGTCCTTTAGGCTTTGGACGAACATCGGTGGTGCTTTTAGAAATATGCTCAACTGGTGTCATACCCTTATCATGCCTTGGTTGAGATGCGGATTTTGGAGGACTATCGGAAACCATTTTGATTGTTAGATCATCCATGGATCGGTAGACATCTTTTGATCGAGCGGAGTCATCCATATCTATTAGATTAGGTTCATCATAGTTTTCTGACAAGCCCGAAGACGATCTTGACGAGTCGACCTTTTCCCAGTTATCCCCTTTGGTAGTGTATGTATCTTGATCGAAATCGGCAAAGTAGCTCGAAACTTCCACTTTTGGTGCCGGTGACATTTCGAACTTATATTTCCCAGGTTTCTGCCATGACTTCGATGCTGCCTGTGAAGCTTGCTGGACTGATTCCTGTGCCAACCTCGTGCTTGGGGTCTTGCTCGACCCCCCATTTGAGTGGGTGCGTAATGATTTCATTAAATGTCTCAGTGGTGGTGGAGCTGAACTGCCAAAAGAATTGGAGGGCAGTGTCACTCTCAACGATGGAACCGTCTTATCTCTAATGCCTCTTGGAGGAGGGGGAGGTGGTGCGCCATTAGCTTCCCGTTTCAATTTTCGATTCTTTTCGTCTAACCTTAGTTGAACTCTTATCAAATGCTTAACATTTTCGTCACGTATACTCTTTAGACTGTCCAATATTGCTTTCTCTTGAGGCTCCAACTTGGAGCTATACTTGTCGAAAAGATCCAACTTGTACAACAATGTTGTATGTAGGCTTTTCCATCCTTTCAATGCATCATCGACATTGTTCTCTTCCTCCAATGTTAGGTTCTTTATTGTCTCACTGCAACAATCATTGTATGTCTGTTCAAGCTCTTCCAACGTAACTTGAGCTGGTTTTTTTCTAAACATCTTGTATGTTGGGTCTGTTGAATGTGATTGGTGACAAGGGAAGGTATGAAATTGCTCTTGATTCAACTAGTTGAGTGATATGTGTATAAGGGCGCCACAATAAAGTATGTGTCAAATCTTTGACCTTTGCTATTTCACCGATCAGAGTTTTCTATTTATTTTTTTCTTTTGATCCCTCTGATAGAGCTTAGCAGTTACAACTTTTTTTTTGGTAAATCAAACACGTCCGAAAGGAATTATAATGTTGGTGGACGCAGTGAGATTGGTCGATTAAGTTGATACTCGAGACCATCCAGAGATGTAACCACTTCACTATCTACACAAGAACTATTGTATTGTAAAAAATTTTTTGAATGGTCATATTTTCTGATACACAGCCGCATGAGAAAATTCTACAAAACATCTGGCGGAAAATGTAGTGATATAACGGGATACTCAAAAGTTTCCAACCTTTTAAATATTCTTTTTAACCACCTTGATCTAACCGAAATGTAATCAACAACAAGGCAACAGCATGAGCGAAAGACGAATGCAAAGCACCTCTGACTTAGTCTCAAGATCAAATGTTTTTATCTCCCTAACTTAATAGGCGAGACAGGCGACCTTATAATGAGATAAAGCTCTCCTTCATTGAACACGGAGTTCAAATCTGAGACGAGATAGCTCCAATTCGACTTTGCCATACCTGAAAACTGCACTTACTGCCAAATTTTTCGGAGTACAACTTTCTAAAGAGAAAAGAAGAAGTAAAGGAAGTTAAAAAAAAAAATTGTAGAAATGAATTTTTGGTGATGAGCGTCAACGCTGCCAAAGTATGTGTGCATGGATGCGAAGTTTTTTTCTCCACGTCAAAGGCAGGATTTTGATAATTTCTGCAACTTACGGCACGATACTACCACTACGTAATATGGAGCTAACCGATATTTTGGCACTTGTTGTTTCCCTTATCCAGAGAGTGCTTGCTACAGCTATTGGCTTTGCCGTTGCTGCCCATGAAAAGTACCCTGAATACACAAACATTGTGTTTACCATCATTGCCGGGTACATAGTTTACTCGTTACTTGTCAAATCAGCAAAAGCATGGATTAGATTTACAATTAGTCTCATGAAACTGGTCCTAGTTGTGGCATTCATTGTTCTAGCATATGCCATATCTGTCAGAGGTTGGGAGACTTTTTACAACTTTGACATTCCCCGCATCCAAGGGTTTGCATCAATGTTTTACAAGATTGGCAAAACTACAATGGGAACATTTGCGAAAGGACAGGAACAAAGCTATCAAGAGTATTGGAAAGCTGCAGAGGAAGCAACTAGTGGAGGGAAAACAGGCAACCCAATCATTGACGAGGGACTAGATTACTTGCGGGAAAATCTTGGCAGTGATACGATCGACCAGGGGATTGAGTACTTGAAGGACAAGATTGACCTCAATGATGTCCAGAATCTACTACGTATGGTGAATCGTTAACGGTGATGCAACCCAATGGGAAGGCATTCTCTGTGGCTACTCTATCCCATGAATTTGATGTGGGAAGCATTGAATGAAGCTCTTTGTACCTTATCTGGAGTTCTTATCTCCACCATAGCGAAAACTCCAGTTCCGTAGAAGATTAATGACATTTCTGTAGATAGGTACAATATTTTACATCTATTCGGTTTCTATTCCTTGAACGATAGTAGGAAACGTTCATTTCGTGCCCTAACAAACGGTCAACACCCTTCTTTTCTTTTGCTTTTGGATTTGTTTACTGCTACATCACCAAAGTAGGATGTGAAACATATTGGCGCAACTGCTTTCAAGATACCCACACTTCAGGTTGAAGGAAGCAAGGTTGAGGGGCTTGATTTGCAAAATCACAAACTTCCAGGAGCGTCCAACTGGGTGCAAAAAAGGGGGATTCATAAATATGTATATTTTCGAAGGGAAATATGAACGAGTTGTTGTTAAAACAGGATCTGTTAAATGAATAGTCTGTATCATGTGTAGTTTGATAACGTTAAATTGATGACTTTTCCGATGAAAGGGGCCAATTAAGGGTGTCTCCTTCATATCCCGGAAGCATTGTTCGAGTCTTCTTGGATGTAATTATTATTGAAAAGTTCTGCTGCAGATACATGTCTTGGCCGAGTCAATTGCGCGGCTTTTGCAATCTCCGAAAGGCAAACGAACAAAAGCATAGTAACCCCAATACAATTCATCTGGGAGTGGCTTCTCACAAATCTCCAAACACGTCTGCTCTTCGATGTTGCGATAAAGGCATATTGGTTCTCACCTTGTTCAATTGGTCAAAGTCCAAATCAGCATAAATCACCTCAAAATAATCACTATCGTCATCAACAGATAAATCTTTGTCATCAAATTTCTTTGCTTTTGCCAACACAGTACCCCAGGGGTCAACAATGATGGAGTCACCATAGCTTATCCTTTCTATTGTATCCCCCTTTTCATTAGTCCCAACATCATGATGTCCACATTGTGCTGCATTGACCACAAAACATTGCGAGTCCAAAGCTCGAGCTTTACTCAACACTTCCCAATGTGCATCGCCTGTTTTCGTTGTGAATGCACTGGGGAAAGTGAGGATGTTGGCTCCCAATTGACGCAACTTCAAACTGAGTTCAGGGAACCGTATATCATAACAGATTGAAAGACCGATATTGGCAACATCGTCGATTAAAGTCGGCGGTGTGATTGTGTTCCCCGCTTCCACTGAATTTGATTCCTTGAGTATTGGTCCATTGGGCACATCAACATCGAACAAGTGCAATTTTTGATATCGCGATACGATTGTCCCCTTTGGATCTATCAACAAGTGAACATTCTCGACCTTGGTGGTAGTGTCATTGGGCAAGTGAATACCGATGGACACATACGTAGATTGATTTAGAGCTTTAATATGTTCAACCAAGGGCGTGAGGAATGCTGTCTTGACTTGTTGTGATAATTGAAGTGAATGTTTTGCATTTTGAGCCAAGTAGTCGGTGGCTTCTGGAAGGAATAGAATGCGAGCTTGGTTTTGTATAGCAAGATTGAGGATTTTGTATACTGTACGAAGGTTATTTTTGGTGTTTGAAGATGAACATAGTTGACCAACAGCAACCTTCATTGTAAGGTGATGTATTACTGGTACATGAAAATATGTGGCGCTGACAATGACGTTTTTTTGAATGGTCCATTGGTAACGCTACCGTCTTTTCTAATGAAATATGGCGAGGTTGCCATCTACTTGCTCCCTCCCCCGATTAACAAGTTTGAACTTCTTCGAAATCTACAGCACGAGCTTCTTCTAATCTTTCCCCCGGTGATTTTTCTCCTCCTTTTCCCGGAGAGTTCTCTGATTGCATCACTTTGTCATTGATAAGAAATGTTGCAGAGCCAAACAAACGTTTTACAATCAGATGAGGGGAGTGAAGGTTTTCGCAAATCAAAGTTTTGCAATTGATACAGATGTTCTCCGCTTCAGATAATGAGAGATTTCTTTGATACACTCTAACCTTTATCGAATCAAAGTTTACTGCAACAACTCCAAATGCGGAGAAGGTACGAACAACACGCGCTTTCAGTTAGTAATGTTGTTAAAATCTACAATGCTCGTCATTTAGTTTACCTTCAATGTTTATTCACAGGAAAGTTATAAACTCATTCGTTACATTCGTTAAATCATCAAAAAAGTATAATACAACAGCGCCACTCTTATCTTCTAAGCTCTGTTAACTGGTCCAGCAGTATGTACGTCTTCTGATGAATATATAGTTGGCTCAAATGGTTCAGCATCTTCAGCTTTTGTAGTAGTGGTAGCAGCGGCAGCAGCAGAAGCATTGATAACATCGTCATTGGAAACCAATGAAATGTCGTTGATGTTGTTGTAGTTTACACATCTTATCCTTGATGAGTAAAATTGTTTCTTTATGAGTTGGCTTGGTTGCGATTTTGGGTATCTTATGATTTGTTGTTTAGCAATTGGAACCCAATGCCTGGCAGCAGTTTGTATATTGCTTACACTGAGAATTCTTTGTGCGACCATCGTAGTAGTGTGGAATAGTTGTGCTTGTAGGGGTATAATATGAAAGTTGGTATGAAGCAGAAACATACCAGTTTGAACTCTACTGGATATTTCATGGGATATTTATAATTTGAGAATTGTGCTTTGGTGATGATAATAGTTTTCCGTTTCTCCAGATTTTACTCTCTTTTGTGTCCATTACGCAATCACCCATTATATGCAGTATTTATATAAGGTTGACTCATTTGTAAATGACTATTACTACCAACACAATTGACAATACGTAATTAAGCCGAGCTTAAAAAAACAAAAAAAATGTATTGTAGCTTTCTTCCCCGGATAATCGCAAACAATTGGGTTTTTTTTTTATCGCACTTTAACCTCCGAGGTTTCCACAATACAATAATGGGCCATTGTGGTTTCGTTTCCAAAGGTAACGGTCCCACGTGTAAGACTCCGCACAATAGACAATCCCCTGTAGTTACCTCAGTAGTCATGCCACCTTTTTTTTTTTTTGTTTTGTTTTTTTTTGGCTCCGGTTGTCCATGCGCAATCGAATCCATAGAAACTTCCGTTCTTCCAGAAATATTACGTTGTGCTCTCACATGCATTTAAAAGTTGATGTAGCAATAATATGGTATTCACTTCCATTCATCCAGGGGGCACTTAGTTACCTGCCAAAAGGGCACGCCGAGTGCTGCCTAAAGCTCCCTTGTCAATACGATTCTAATATAGAGCGTTGCTTCGTAGTTGATCCTTTTGTGGTCTGATTTCTTGTCTCTGTCCAATAAAAACGATTCAACTACTCTTTGTGTTTGTGATACGAATAAGGCACCACTGAGTAAAAGATGTTCATCAACACTATCATGCCTTCTGTCTTTTAAGTAAATCATTTGGAATGTCATGGTGACATACTCAAGAAAACAAGCCATTATATGGGGTTTTGACAGCTATTGTTTTGCAGAGTCTTTGATCTTGATAGTTTCTTGATAGTATCTTCATTACACCTCGGGAGAGAGCTACGTTTAGAGGTTGCAAGGGATCTACAATCATTTAATACAAATATTGTAGTTTTGGAATACAATAACTAGTACTCCTCCACTTTGCAGTGAAGATAATGATCAGTTGATTGTCTATTATTCTACATTGTGTTGATTCGTTCAGAACTTTGTCCCTTTCGCAGCTAAACTTGTATATGAAGATATAAATTTTCGAATCGCTGGGAATGCTATTCTACAATATACAATTCCTCAATCGAAACAAACAATCAAGATCTTTTTCCAAATAGGCGCCTTGTTATACCTCTCCTGCTCTTCCAAATTCTGCAACTCTAATACTTCAGGGTCATAAATAACACGATCTTTATTAACATCAATCTCTTCAACCGGTTTCCATAATCGCCAATTGCGAGTATAGAGTTTATGACAAACATAACACAACAACATGACTGGTGCTCCAAGATAATTTCTGAAAAAGTTGTTGGCATCAGGCTTGCCTTCGGGGAATAATGATGTCCAAAATTGAGCAATCAATACTAAACTGTTGATGATAATTGAACACCAAGAACCAATTATACCTGTGGGAGCAATGTATGCTAACGAGTCAGTAGAAATGCCATTGTATTTTAGTGCTGCTCTGAAACGAAGATGTGCCACACAAATAAACAACCAGCAGGCAACAAATGAAATTCCCGAAATGGACAACAACCAGACAAAGACATCCTCTTGATCATCATAAGCAGCAATGAATGAGAAAAATGATGTGAGAACAGTAAGGAGCCATGCACGTAATGGTCTTCCTTGCTTGTCAATGTAATCCAACCACTTTGGAGCTAGGTTTTGATGGGCCAACGATTGAATCAATCGTTGAGAACTATACATTGCTGCGACTCCCACTGATGTGACAGAAAGTAAAATGACAACGTTGATTATATGTGGCAAAACTTTGATTCCGTTCAATTCGGCCGCCAAGACATACGGAGAGGAATGTGTTGCGATATCGCCTGATCCGAACAATTGTGGTGAATCATAAGGCACCAATAATCCAACAAATGTCAATGATCCAAGAAACAAAATGATAACTTTGAAGTAAACCAACTTTGAAGCTGCACGGATAGATGTTCTTGGATTCTTTGTTTCAGCAGCTGATAGACTAATAAACTCTGAACCACCCAATGAGAATGCACCAGTAACAAACACTGATGCCACTCCTTTAAAGCTCGTAACTGCACCCGGTTTATGATAATATCTGCCACCAATAAACCCTTGAGGTCCACCACCAACATCAATAATCAATCCAAATATAACAAAACCGCACAACATCAAAACTTTACATGAATTGAAAAATCCTTCAGCCACAGCATATACTTTGGCACCACCAAGATTTATGAGTAACACAACGACAAGAAAAATTGTCACCCAAACGTCTGGATTCACCGATAATGTCCAAAATTTAATTGTCATTGCTGCTGTGACCAACTCCAAAGAGATGATGCAACACCATTGTATCGCATAACTCCACCCTAAAGAGAATCCCAATGAATCATCAATGAATTTGGAATAATATGATTGGAACCCTCCTGGTAAGCCAGGATACGCTATGGATAACTCAGACACGGAACAGATTGTAGGAGCAAGCATGATAAGCCCAGTTATGGCATACGCAATCAAAACACCAGCAGGACCAGCCATACGTAATTTATCTCCCGAGGCTACCAACAACCCAGTGCCTAACCCTGTAGTTAATGACATTAGCCTCAACTCATTTTTGGAAATTGCCTTTTTGTAGGAACCACCAGTCACAGCTGCTGGAGGAGCTCTTCGGAAACCATCAACAAAGGAATCCCAATATCCTCTGATTCCTTTATGGTGAATTTGCCCTGAAGTTGTTGAGTTTAGATCGTAATCTGCTCTTTCTTGATTTTCGACTACCCCTTTCTCTTTATCGAGTGACATTGTGTGTAATAACTATATCAAATTGAGTTGTTTCGAACTCGTCTTTTATGATTGCTGAATTTGATTATGGAAGAAATTTTGCAACAATACCAAAGATAAAAATCGATAATGAACGAATACAGCATGATAGGGACTTTATATATAATTGAAGGTGAAAGATAAACTTAAAATGCGGGGTGATTTAGTGAGAAGGATTGTCTTACTAAAAGACCACGACCCAAACCTAAAGATCGTCAGATCAAGCTCTGTTTATTATAGTTAATTCTTAGTGCAAAACACACTTTTAAAAATAAATGCATTTGCTAAAATCGCATAGACTTTATGGTCTCTTAAGACTCCACTAAAAATGTTGATAATGGAAAGCCAAGAAGCTTTAAACCAGTCTCCATTTTGAAAACGTTGGAATTGATACTTTTACATTTTTCGCAACACCATTAATATTTCGCATTTTGTGTCAATGGGGAAAAACATTTTACAGAAATGACACAAAACTTGAATCAATGTTTCAACCGTCTCGCAATCTGATTAGAAAATCAGCAAGGCGAAGCATCGATGAGGGTCAGGTAGAATAGAACAGCTGCTTTCATATTTTGATATTAGGCTATATCAGGTAATGTGGTGGCAAACCGAGATCAGAATAAACGTACTCAAACCATTTATGCAAACAGAAGTTTAGGGTTTGTTCTTGGCAGGGCATAGAGTTCAAGAAAGATCACTTTGATCAATTAGCATACGTAGATTTGTTTTCTTATGTTTCTTTTGCCATACATATACGGTTTTAGCTTTCTTTGCATTTTCGAAAAATCGGGACTTACCTTACCCGTTGAAGAAAGGTTCTTCCGTGTTTGAGAGATGCAAAATGGCATATTTATCACTGTATCAATTTCATGATGCTATGCTATTACTAATCGAATCGGCCACACCTTGAGTTACGAACAAGTGCTAAACTGAGAGTTTCATGTATTTGATTTCCTTTACATCTTTCCAAAATGTCATGAATTTCATAAATTTAAAGTCTGCTGTGGCATTCGTGAAATCAAGCCGATTTTGCACTGTAACGCCGTGAATGGGGTTAAGGTTCAACGTTGTTTCCAAAACTAGGTTTTTCCTTTTTGGTGTCTTAAAATTGAATTTACTATTTATCGCCCCATTTTGAAATAAGGTTTAAACCGCATACAAAAAAGCGTTTCTCCCAGCTCACGCCAAGTTTACAATGTGGTGCGTATCCTCTTGAAATTAAAGGTGAATGGTAGGGACTCTTTTCCCGTTTGTTCTAGACCTAGTGTCATAGTTTTTCCCTATTGGACCATGTTATTGTTTTGAAGTCATATAAAGGTCATTTAATTGAGATCTAACGGGATGCCTTTATCAGTAATCCTTGTGAATTTATAAGATCCTGTGTGCTGTCCATTGAAGACGATTGTTGAAGATTATGGAAATACACAAACAACTTCTTTTCCAAGGCGTTAGGGTTTTTACGGAAAGCCTGTGCAATCACTGTTGAACTGTCGACACCGATTTTACCCACTATATATTTATCGCCTGATTTAATCAAACCTAAAAATTTCGTGGCAGAACGAGCAAATAAATCGATTCTAAGCCAGCTTCAGCTAAAATAGTATGCAAGGCCACCATCTCACTTAAAACAAATAACTAGGCAATGCTCGATGCACTCGGAGTATGCCTTTTCCGGATATCTATATGCTCTAAATTCTTCACCATCCAAAATGCATATACGAGATTTTGGAGTTCGGTTTCCTTGAGGATCCTACACTCTGGGCAATGATAGCATGCAAACCAGTAACTCATAAACGCATGAGTTGTTTCAAACTTTGACGGTACTTCAATTCCTGTTTGCGAATGGACTCGGACTTACATTTCCGAGATGCAAAAATTCATTCTCCAATGCGTGTGCAAATAAGGCTTTGAGACACTGACAAAAGACAAATACCCCTCCCAGCCTCTGCTCCATCCCCCCTGCTTCCGTTTGATAAATGTACTACTACATTTCCTAATTACCATTGTGAGCGATCGTCGGAGTTTGTATTGAATCCCAGCCAGTCACGTGCACAACCTTTTGATGGTAATGGTAAATCCCCATCACCTGATTCGTCCAATCTAGCAAAAACAGCTAATTCAGACGGGTATAATTCGAATGTGTTATCAGGTGATGGACTGTGCATATATATCTACTGATACAATCAATTGCGGTCTTTGCGGCAGTTAATCACACCAACCGTAGCGTTATTTCCTAACACCGTTATTAGAAATCTCGGTGATAACAAATTGGTGAAAAAATGCGAAATCCTCAGATGATACTTTCAAATGGAGAAAAAATAAAAAAAATTTCATCACGTTTGTCCTTCCGCATTATTATCGAATAGAACTAGTTGCCAACACTACATCACACCCCCTTGTGTTCTTGGGTATACAATCACCATCATCCACAATAGCTTATCCTCGGTCCTCGTCCCATTTCAAAGTCCCAACACTCTCCCAGCATCAAATTTCAATGGTTTTGTATTTTGAAAACAGGCATCGATTCGACTTTGACTTTGAAACGGCCAGTTTAGCATTTATAAACCGATATCCTAACCCATACTCCAAGCATGTACTTTCAGTAGACACTTTGGAATCATATGTTGATAAGCAAGGACAACTATGTACTACGCGAATCATAGTCAAGACTGGCAAATTGCCCAAATTCATTAAACCATTTCTTGGTGTTGCAAATTTGAATTCATGGATAATTGAAAAATCAATCATTAACCCAAGGACAAGTACATTGGTTTCGTATACGAGTAATATTGATCATCGAAAGTTTATCAGAGTAGAGGAATATTTGAAATATTATAGCGAGAAGAAGGACAATACATTTGCAACTGGGTTGAATGGTACAATTGTTGATTCAAAAGTTAAATTCTCTTCCAATTTGTTCGGATTGAAACTGAAGGTTGAAGAATGGAGTCATAAAAGATTTACGAAGAATATACAAAATACCAGAGAAGGGTTGAACTATGTCATGATGAAGTTGAAGGAAAGGGGAAGAAACTATTTAACAAATACTAAAAGAGGTGTTGATGTATAGAGCATAGTAGCTGTATATATTCTATTTAACTGACGATGATTACGAATTTGAGGTTGGTTTTTGCTTTGTAGGACTGTAGGATAATAGCTAGGAATGAGACGGGGGGGGGAGTGGATAAAATTTCAGTCCATTGATTGGTAGCGTGGTAACCACTACTTACTAACAATCTCGGTTGAAACAGAGCGATAAAGACACATAAGACACAAGACATAAGACACAATACAATTATTATACTGTGATTATTATTTTTAGGAAACAGCAAAAATCAGTCATACACATAGAAATCCTTATCGAATACAACAAACAAAGGTTAACTACACCAGATATCCAATACGTATCAACCTACACCCCGCCCCACACATATACACAGCTTCATACTACATTTTAAACTTTCCCCCCGTTCTATGAGCCATTTTCTGTACTCTCCTTCAACACCCAAAATCAGACGCAAATCAATTATATCCGCGACTGCAGATACAACCACCACTACCACCACAGTTTCTTCACGCAAACAAAAAGCAACTTCACCTCCGACAACTAAAACAACAACAACAGCAATAACCAATACAATGCAAAGAGGTAAATCTCCATCATCACAAACTGCTCATACCAATAGCAACACCACCACTATCACAACAACTACAACTTCTCCACGGCCAGAACCTACAATAGTCAAGAGAAGAAACTCATCATTTGCAAACACATCGTCTCCCTGGTTTAGGCGAAACTCATTCTTATCACCGGCCATGATCCAAGATGAGAACTTCAATGTTTATGAATCGGGAACTTCTTTTTATTCTGGTATGAATGGATACGCTTCAAACTATTCAATAATTTCATTACGCGAATGCCAGGGGTTCTTGTTCAACCAGGACTTGTTTGCTACTCCTTATCAACAAGTACGATCACAACAAGCTAATGCCAAGAAGTATAGGTCGAGCTCTTCACTGACCAGAAGGACTAGTGGTACTGGTACTGGTGGTGGGAGAAAGTGTCGTGATGGAGATTACGAGAGGAGACATACTAGTTATCATCCACCACGGCCGCAATTTGATCGTTCTAATGTGTCTGATCATGCTATTGTTGATGATGATGAAGATGCTGAAGATGATGAAGACGAGGAGATGCATGATGCTAATGAGGAGTTTTCCTCTAGCGGAGGTAAACATCATGAGAAAGGGGTAGAAGATAAAGACGGGGATGAAGATGGCGAAGAAGAGGATGAAGAGGCGGATGAAGAAGAAGATGATGATGAAGGCGAAGACCAAGAGGAGGATGATGATGATGATGATGATGAGGATGAGGATGATTATAGAGAGATGCATGAGTATGGAGGCGATTTTAATAACAGACGATTCAAGGTACGCGTAACAGAGATTTTGGTTGATGAAAATGAAGATCATGATATATTTCCAACCTCGGAAATATAATGGGTACCTTCAAAACTACAGAATAAGGAGACGTGACGATTATGCAATTGTGGCTGGGTTAATTTTGCTATAGGGACTTCTGGTGTTTCAAACCATGGAAGCAAATGGCAATACAAACGTCAGAGGACCACCCCCTTGGTGGAGGGTATGTATATAGAGGAAGTAGGTATCATCAATGTATCCGCATAACTATGTCATATAGTTATTTGTCATTCATCGCTTCCATAGTGTGCAGAGTTTCTCTGTTGATTGCAAAAAGGAAAACAAAGACAAACTTTGAAGAAAAATTAACATCGATAGAAGAGAAGAACATCAACCTATATAGAACAACCTTGCACACGCCTTATCCAAATCAAATGTCAGATCCAAACAAGAAGTTAGAACAACTCTCATTACAATTCTCAAATCATCAACAAAGTCTAAATGATCTAATCACATCACGATCAACTTTAGAAACTCAATTACAAGAAAATAAAATTGTTGAACAGGAGTTGGCGGAGTTATCAACATCCACGGACAAGATTTATAAATTGACTGGACCTGTGTTGTTGCCTCAGGAATTTCATGAAGCTAAATTGAATGTTGATAAACGGATCGAGTTTATACTGGAGGAGATTAAACGGGTGGAAAAGAAGATTGATAATGAGGAAGTGGAAATGGACAAGATTAGAAGTGAGCTAATTGCTTTTCGGACACAACAAGCTCAGGCGTAAGGCACAAAATTAACCTCTAAGTCGAGCTTAAACTCAGACCTGGGCTTAGTTAGGGAGAGAAACATGATAGCCTGAATATTGGAGTTAGAATGTGCACTTTTTGCTATGAGTGAACACGGAGCACAGGACAGAGTGTATAACTCCCAGTTTCAGATTACGTTTATCAACTAGCACATTGTATCAAGACCTTATATATATTGTATGTAGGTTTCTACCCTCTTGCTAATTGCGATTTAATCAAATTAACTAATCCAAAAGCATTAAACTCAATCCACTGTTCAACATTACTAAAACCCTGGCCCATGGCAACAAAATCATCAACTTTAGAATCAACAAACTGATTAGTCAATTGTGAATCTGCAGTTTGATCTTGCAACATAAACAATTCACTCTTGACGTAAATGCCACAGATTGCTGCTCGTTTCAGGTACCATGCGAAATCATTTGACTTGTCTCCTGCGTAATAAGCTATATCATCGCCCAATTGGAGCAATTCTTCCAAGGAGGCTGATATGTTGTAGGGCACGATTAATTGACTTAGACCCTGTGATAATTGAGATTTGATGGGGGTGTTTAGTTGTAATCTGTACTTTATCAATTGTTTCAATTTATCACCCTCAGATGTCCCGGCGCTAGCGGTATTAGTAGCAATAGCATCGGCGTTTGTCTCAATAGCTATTTTATCTTTTGCAAAGTATTCCAATTCTTGTCGTTTCAATTTCAACCAAAACAACATCAACTGCATAGAGAGTGAATATCCACTAGGTGATGTAGTGAATACCAGAATCAATGAGTCAGGGTAGTCCAAGTCATGTATTGCTTTGGAGATTGTTTTGGGGTGGAACCCATATTGTGGGATATAATCAATGGCTCTAGTCAAGACTTTTGATTCAATGAGGTTGGGGTTTATGATTGTGTTGGTGCCTATATGGTCAGTTGAGTGGTAGAGTCTGGTGGTGGTAGTGGTGGTGGCACTTGCAAAGCGAGGCAACTTGGGGAGCCTCACAAGTTTAATCATTTTGCAAATGGATAAGAAAGGGTTTTTTATTGTTCATGGTGGCATGTTTTTTTTTCGAAGTCCATTTAATTCAAAGTGTCGTTCAAGGTTAATGTCGTAGCAAGTTTGGTTGCGACATTGTTTACAAGAAGATGATGTTTAATAACCAAGTTAATTTTTGGAAATTTCATGACGTATTTAGCTGCGATATATCAAGAACAAACTAGCTGGTCTCGAAGTAATGGTGATGTCATTTAGCAATTTTCAGCCCTCTTAGCAGTGCAAAAAGTATACATTCTGACCGAAATGTCAGAAGAATATGTCAACTGGTTTAACTTCATCATTGAAACAACAACTGCATGCGCGCTATGTGTGTGTGTGTGTGTGACCTCTGATTCATCCTACGTACAATGCGCTAACTAAATTTAAAAGAATTTGATTTTGTATTCCCTGTAACCAACAATTAATGAAGTCTATAACTCGTCTACCCCACCATCTCCACCATCCCCACCAACGTCCCGTCCCCTATTGTCTTACAATAGACTAGATCTTGCATCATCACTCACATGGGTGGGGTACCTCTGTGTTGTGCAATCTGTTGCGTGTACATAGGTTCTAATATAGTTTTGGATAGCCTTTAGTTTTGCCGTTGCTCGCTAAACATGAACGTTTCTGATTGTTTTATGCAAAAAGCAAAAAAGAATTGGTATAGGCATAGCGAAACGAAACAGAAAAATTGTAAATGTATACGAAATACATATTGCTAGCAAGTACTATTGCTTCTATCGGCCCGAGTGTCAACTTCGGTGAATGCAGAAGAAAAAACAGTTGAGGCAGAGTACATACATAATCATTCGAGTTCTACGTGGTCACATATAGCAATAGTTGTATATGTATTATTGAATTGCATATTTGGAAAATACGTTTGCCGTGACCAAAAAAAAAAAAATAAAGAGGTAAATAATTGCTCTTGAAAGTGGTATTCGTTTTGTAGATGAAGAGCTTTGAATCCCTTCGTTTCTAGATTTTAGGTGGTATGCTCAAGAGAAGGTATGGTAGAACGTATGTGTCATATAAGTTGAGTGCTAAAGAATACATCTCTTTCTTTCTATGTCTATTAAGGCATTTCTCTTTCAAACGGCAATTGTTAGAGAGATTACACAAACACCAAAAGAAAAAAATCAATTTTAGCAAGAAACGTTTTATTTTTGTGTGTGTGCTTTTTTGTGTCTAAAGTTGGCGGGAAAAATCAGTTTATGCTTCTCTTTTCTTCAGGACACACCACTCCATTCTACTTTCATCACAAGTAGTAGTAGTTGTGGTATGTATCTATACACACGGACTATCTCGTATGCTCTAGTGGAATGTGGGGTAAAGATGAGGGGGCTAACTTAAATCAATATCAACAATTTTACAATCGCATCAGAGCTAACTTTCTTTTAGTTGTACGTTTATAGTTTATTTTGACACTTTACAGCAAAAGTATAAAAAGTCAATATCCCTCTTCCAATGCCGAGGATATTTTAAGGCTTCTACTATAAAGTTTTTTCTTGATGGGTAAAGATAGAGTAAAAGAGAAAAAGTACTTATTGAATGCCATTCTTTGTTTTTCTATTATCTTTGACGAATGAAGAGGATAGATATACATCTAGTATCTAAGCTAAGCCACTAGAAAGAAGTCGTGTTCAAATGGTTGGTATCAAACACCGCCAATGTAAATATTCTGTCGTCTCGTACTCGGACTCAACAAAAATAGAAAAAGAAGTTGGTTTAGCTTTGTGTAATTATAATATCTCAAAACTTTTTTTAAAAAAAAAGAAATTTAAAATTAGAAAGAATTAGCGCATAGTCTAAAAGCAGAGAAGCAGAGGAAGAAGAAAAAGGAACGAACAGAGGCTTGACAAGAAAGACGGTGATGAAGACATAGTACATAACTGAAGCTTATATCCAGTAGAAGTAAGGTAAATGCTGAGAAGGAGGGGGGTATGTGTTGGTCCAGTTTGTTGGAATAGATAAGGGAATTAACAATTGAAATCAATGTATTATGCACACTAGTATGGTATGATATCATTAGTTAGACAAAACTCGCTATGCTTTACTCTATACTTTCATGATTGAAGGCGATGACATACTTTTGTACTCAAACCACAAAAGAGATATAACATACGTAAGTAAGAAAAATTTTCTTGTCTCTCTTTCTTTGTTAGGCATATAGCGATTAAATCATATTGGTTGGATATGAAGAAGAGATGTGCAAAGTAATAGGGCTTAAGTATATGAATGCCCTTTATTATTGTTATTTTTGTCATTCTGCATCATACCCTCCTACTTTACTAATCATGGTAAACTTCCGTTGTCTTACCTCCGATAATCCACTCATCTATCATCCCCGCACTATTTGAGGTTTGTTTGATTCGGACTTTTCTTGATATATATCTATTGTCTTGTCCCTCTTTCTTCTTCCTCTTCTTCTTTTTGATCTTTTTAATCTTCTTCCACTTCTCGGTATAAATTCAAAACTCTATTCCGTTTTCACTTATTTTTTGCATTCATATAATATTTTGACAACTAAAGGGTTCTATTTTATTATAACTAAAGACTAATCTACCACAACATACGCCAATTGACGTTTCTTATCTATAGCGACTAGATCTTTGTTATGCTGAGTTATTAGACTTACTTTGCAACTACTACCAGAGAATTTAAAAGAGTTCTACTACTACTACAATAAAAATTATCACATCTTCAATTACATCTTAGATACTATCATACTACACAACCACAGCTAAACCTACTCTCACAATGTCAATTTCCAAACCGCATGTTATAGAATTAGAAAACTTTGACAAACTAGACGAAGACGTCTACTCATCAGCATCAGGAACAACCACATCTCATTCCAAATTCAAAGGATATTGGCACCAATTTCTCGATGGATTCCAACGAGCACCACCATCAGCTGCTGAAGGTGATGATCGTAAAAAAGCAATTTCTAAAAACGAATTACGATTAATGTCG
This sequence comes from Lodderomyces parapsilosis, assembly GCF_000182765.1. Classification (NCBI taxonomy): domain Eukaryota; kingdom Fungi; phylum Ascomycota; class Pichiomycetes; order Serinales; family Debaryomycetaceae; genus Lodderomyces; species Lodderomyces parapsilosis. Next base: position 146,824 of record NW_023503281.1, on the reverse strand, counting down.
TTATCAACGGGATTAGGTACAGGGTTATTGGTGGCTGCTGGTAATAAATTACGTATGGCTGGTCCTGCTGGTGTTTTGATTGCATATGCAATCACGGGATTGGTTATGCTTGTGCCGACGATTTCCTCAGTGTCGGAGTTATCTATTGCATATCCTGGCTTACCAGGTGGGTTCCAATCATACTACTCCAAGTTCATTGATGATTCATTGGGATTTGCCTTGGGATGGAGTTATGCTTTCCAATGGTGTTGCGTTATATCGTTGGAGTTGGTCACAGCAGCAATGACAATTAAATTTTGGACATTATCAGTGAATCCAGACGTTTGGGTGACAATTTTTCTTGTCGTTGTGTTACTCATAAATCTTGGTGGTGCCAAAGTGTATGCTGTGGCTGAAGGATTTTTCAATTCATGTAAAGTTTTGATGTTGTGCGGTTTTGTTATATTTGGATTGATTATTGATGTTGGTGGTGGACCTCAAGGGTTTATTGGTGGCAGATATTATCATAACCCGGGTGCTTTCACCAATTTTAAAGGATTGGCATCAGTGTTTGTTACCGGTGCATTCTCATTGGGTGGTTCAGAGTTTATTAGTCTATCAGCTGCTGAAACAAAGAATCCAAGAAGCTCAATCCGTGCAGCTTCAAAGTTGGTTTACTTCAAAGTTATCATTTTGTTTCTTGGATCATTGACATTTGTTGGATTATTGGTGCCTCATAATTCACCACAATTGTTCGGATCAGGAAGTGCAGCTACTCACTCGTCGCCTTATGTTATTGCTGCTGAAATGCATGGTGTTAAAGTATTGCCCCATATAATTAATGCCGTGATTCTTATTTCTGTCACTTCGGTATCGGTTGCTGCCATGTATAGTTCTCAACGGTTAATTCAATCATTGGCTCATCAGAAGTTGGCCCCCAAATGGTTGGATTATGTTGATAAACAAGGAAGACCATTGCGTGCATGGTTTGTTACCATCTTGTCTTCGTTTTTTGCATTTATTGCTGCTTATGATAAAGAAGAAACGGTGTTTACATGGCTATTATCCATCTCGGGTATTTCATTTGTTGTATGTTGGTTATTTATCTGTGTGTCCCATCTTCGTTTCAGAGCAGCCTTGAAACATAATGGAATTGCCTTGGATACATTGGCATTTGTTGCTCCCACCGGAGTAATTGGCTCGTGGTGTTCAATAATTATAAACAGTTTAATCTTGATTGCTCAATTTTGGACATCATTATTCCCCGAAGGCAAGCCTGATGCCAACAACTTTTTCGAAAATTATCTTGGAGCCCCGGTCATGTTGTTGTGTTATGTTTGTCATAAACTCTATACTCGCAATTGGCGATTATGGAAACCGGTTGAAGAGATTGATGTTAATAAAGATCGTGTTATTTATGATCCTGAGATTTTGGAGTTGCAGAATTTGGAGGATAAGGAACGGTATAACAAGGCACCTATTTGGAAAAAGATCTTGATTGTTTGCTTTGATTAGGGGAAGCTATGCGCGTGTGTATAAAAAAATACTACAATCGTTACGACTATAAGGTATTTCGAACAAAAAACTCGATGATGTAAAAATTGCTAATTTATCAAACTGTATCCTTCACAGATTGTCTCTAGGCTTTAGCTGTTCAGGAGAGTATTTTTCAGCCGATATTTTTGAGACACGTTGCCAGCAGCTGTTGTAAATTTTCCAGAATGATTCATTTTTCTTATCTTTCGGGGCAATTGTTGACTTCGTTGATAAAACTATACAAAAGTAAAAGGAATGTCCTCATCCGAAAAATTTGTTAAAAGGCGTGTGATTTTTACGATACAAAAGACGAACTACCGAATATGTCGGCAGTGGACTAATTTCCAAGGTCAAACGTTTTTATCAATATTGTAATATGGATTCGACTGGTCCTAGAATGAAAGGGGGAAGGAATTTTGAAGTTAGATGGAATTGTAAGCGCATTTTTTATTCTTTTCAAAAAATTGAAGTATGCACTTGTGTATTCTGTTTATGATTCAGAGTCACATAATTAAATGTCCAATTACTTGATTAGTGGTGCTTGTAGTGGTGCGTATTATTATAAGCGAAGGAGATTTTAGTATGGTGTAGTGTCCGTCAAGATGCATAATCTAAAATACGCCCCTTCTCAAAAAAAAGGACTTTCCGACAACCAATTCTTTGATACCCCTCCAATTCCAAACTTTGTAAATCGAATTGTGAGTGGGAGTCCAAACAATGTGGTTGTAATGTATATCCCACCTACATATTTTCAACAAGAAGATCTTTGAAATCCCGAGGAAGAAAGAAAAGGTTGCCAGGTGATTGTTTTCTTGCTGGCGCTAAATTAAATTTGGTTAACAACATCGTATATGTACTCACTGCTATATATCATTTATATTTGACAGTGCTATTATAACAATAGCAAATACTCATAACCACCCAAGATCTAAACCAAACGTATTTGCGGAAAAGGGGAAAAACAGACACGAGACACAAAATAAAACAATGCCATGTCTATTTGAGAAAAAGTGTCAACTGCATCAAACGTATTTGGATGCTAGGTCAATTAGAACACACACACACAGAGAGAGAGTGTGTGTGTATTTGTTTGTAACTAGCAAACGTCGTCTTGATGGAAATAGAAAGGGGAGACAACTATCAAGAAAACGTATGAATTTATTAGGCCGACAAAGGCGCCAATGTTCCCTTCGCAGTACAGTGTTTGTGTGAACACACTTCTGTTTGTGCCTTTTTAACAAACTACTCTCCTCAACCTTACAAATTCGACTTAAAGAGAACAGCAAATCTAAAAGGCATCTCATTGCTTCTTTGTTTCAAATTAAATTCCTCATTTCGATTAATGCAAGTCGTCCTTGGTATTTGATAGGTAATTAGCTACTGTTGTGCATAACGTAACCTTGGACATAGAATGGCAAAATTGACCCTGCCGAACAAAGCTGTGAATTAATTAGTCGGCTCAATTATATGTCAGGCGTTAATTTCGAGCTTTCGTATATTATATCGCAAAAGGCTTTTTTGGTAAACATCTTGCTCTTCGTTTTGTGTAAGTGGTGTAACAGGGACGAGTCAAAAAAGCCACAAGAATAGTTTAGTTACCAACCGACATTTTGGCATCAACTTGTAACTACAGAGTGTATGTGTGTTAAAGGGACGGTATATCAACTGACTTTTAATACATGTTTGTGATGTCTTTTAGTTGGATTGAGATATGAAGCTGAAAGCAGATCCAACTTTCAAGTCTTACATTGAAGTGTTATATCAATTTTAGAGAAACCAGATCTGATTCATCAACAAATTAAGCTTTTTAAAAATATTTCGTCATAAACTTTACTTTGTGTAATTAATCATTCGCCGATCGGCATTTAAATCAAACTCTATTTTTTGCTATAACCGAGGAACTCAATTTGGGATAACACAGTTGGATTTTGATCCACATTACCGAACTAACCTAAAATGGTAGTTTAGCATAAACCAAGTAGTTACCAGTGTGCAATTAATCCCATGTGCAAGCTCTCGAGTGAATTTATCTCTATATCGAATTATATCTCAATTCATGCTTACACAATCTGGAGTTGCATCAAACACAATAGAGACTAAAAATAATCAAACACACTTTGTTATTTAGACCAGATCGAAAAATATTAAAACAGTTAAATCTCTTTTTCTTGTTATCTGGGTAGCTAATGTAAGAGCTAGACCACTTTTAGAGGGGTGCTTTCTTAGTGTCTGCTGTTTAAAAATACAGACGTCCAAAGGCCAAGTTTTTGTCGGTGTGAATAAAGAAAAAATTCACATGCCCATGTGGTAGTCGTTTGGTTTTTGTGTAGTAACATAAATTACACAAGACCAAACCAAACGACATCTTTAGAGATGGGCTCATTTTTCAAAAAGTGATTGATCTAATGGAGGCATTTTTTGCAAGGTGGTGGCTCACTACAAAGTAAAGAAGTACTACAGGTAGTATGTATGCAGCATGTAACACCTTGGGTGGTGTGGCAGTAGCAATGTAGCATTTCTTGATATCTCCTTTCACGCAAAAGTTAGAATGGACCAAATGTATGTCCAACCTAAGCCCGCATATAGGTGTTTTTCTTTTTGTCCTCTTTTGTGATTTCCTCGGCCATGTGGTAATGTACTCTACAGTTTAGTCCCCCATTGTGTCTGCGGTATGTAAAATACATTGTAATTGGTTGTCAAGTCAGCTGCTTTTGTCTTGTCCTGGTGTTTGTTGTTGTCATTAGCAACCAATTACCAAGTATGGCAACCTCCTATTGTTTCTATTGTTCATTCATGTTTTATGTGTTTTCTCGTCCCTGTGTCTGGATGGCAGGAGTACTTGAACAATGTACATAACTCATTCACACGGCGCTTACCGACCTTTTCTCCCCTTCTTGTCCACTCTTTACAATGAAGCTAATAGCATATACAAGTTTTGTTATTTGGAAATGTACATTGGAGCCCGCCGCACTTTGAAAGGTTTGTGTTAACTCAAGCAACAACAATGAGGGTGTTGGATTGTTGCCTCTATTTGCTCTATTGTCAATGTAGTTGACAAAATGTATTTGCCTCTATTTGTTGTTGTCCAAGCAATATTTATTCCCCTTTTTGTTAGGTAACACATAAACATAGGGCTACACAGACATAGTGTTGTTACTCACAAGATGTTACTAAATCGTTGCGGTTGTAGTTTGGCTTATTGTGGTATTGACGAAATTAAGGTTTTGTCAACTCTTTTCCAAAAACAAAAAAGAAACCAAATAATACCACACAAGATTTCTTTGAGGCGCTTATTGTTGATGGGCTTAATGGATCTGAGTTGTCCCTTAAAGGATATATTGTAAAACACAGTCACACAATAGGCTTCAGCCCTCACACACACACACACAACCCCCTTGATCCCTATTCATGTGGTGCAAAATCCCTTGTCCTTCAAAAAGTCGGTTGTTAAGTGGAATGTATATATACCATGCGTTAATCCCTCAATTATTTACCTCAAACTAATCTTGCAATCATTGTTCACATTGTCTTTACATAAACTACTGCTACAGCCCCAATCATGTCACAAATACAGCTGCTAACCTCGGTGATTAACCAATTGCATAAGATCAGTGGCAACTCATCATACAAGTATATGCTTGTAACTCAAGATGATTCACATCCAAATACTGAATTAACCTTCCATTATTCGTCCCATTTCAACCTGGGACAAATTGAAGATTTGAAGTTGTTGCTTGGAAGATCGTCATTAACGACAATTAAACCAACTTTAATCAATCTGTTCCCATTAACACTAACCAAGAATCAATCACCACAACAATTGTTGAATCAATATCGTGATTTATTCAATTCATTATCACAATACGTTTGTAAAGATGTTGCTAAGGCGTGGATAAAGATACTTGAACCTAATAAACAAGCATTGTTTCCTTATCGTGATTACAATAAATCAAAGCCAGATTGGTGGCCACCTTTTGTTAATCACATAGAGCCTGATCATTTGGACAAAGTTGGTCGTGTTGAAGTGTTGATTAATGTTTTGAGACACCCACGTTTTGATTTAAGACGAGTTGATTTAAAACAATATCAAGAAAAACCAGTATTGTATTCATTGCTCAAGGAAATCTTGTACTTGGCAATGTATGAACGTATGTTTTTTAATTTACTTCGTCATCAGGATGAACTATTCTACTTGATTCCTCAACATGAACAAAAATTGTTTGATTTGGATAGAATTCAAATCATGACTAGTTGGGTAAAGCATCCTTTCAAAAAAGATGAAGTTATTATGGCAAGTAAAATTGTTCCCAGGGAAATGAATACACGTATTTATGGGTTGAATGAGACTAATGAGATGGATGAGGAGGAAGAAAGGGATGTTGGAGATGAAAAAGAGACTATTGGTTGTGGTAATAGAAAGACATTGGTGGTTAAGTTGAGACACAGACGTGGTGGGAAGGTCGAAAAGCTTAGTTTGGGGAGAAAGCAAACTAGAGCCACGTTCAAGAGAGAAATTGCTAAACGGGAAAATCTGACAAAGAAACTGAAGAAACAGGTTAGTGACAGGCATGGTGATGGTGATATAAGCAGCAGGAATGCTTTTGAAACCAAGTTGGATGCTATTGTCGGTAGTGAAGGTCCTCGCAACATTGATTGTCTTGAAGATGATGAAGAGGATGCCAAAATGGAAGACTTCAACACTGTGCCTGTGAAGAGGGAGGATAAGAATATGAATGTTGAGCATTCAGAAATTGACCTTGCTGAAAGGATGGAAGTAGAACAAAATATGATCCTCAAAAAGGATCCAGTCACCAAGCAATTTACAGAAGAGCCAAAGCTTGGTTCACCATTTAGCTACAATTCAGAAGAAACTGCTGACGAGAATGTTGGCGATGCCACTGATGAGGAATACGTTGACAGTGGTGAAGAAGAGTCTGAGGTTGAGCCTCAAAGTATTAGCACCCAATTTGGTTATTGTAATGCAAGAGCTGACAGCACTATTATGTTGAAAACACCTGAGATTGAGTCATCAAGCAAGTTTGATACAGACAGAAACAATTCGAATAAGAATCGCATTCGGAATTATCAATATCCAATCACGCCAGCATCGAGTAGTAATAACATTCAAGGTTTGGCTGCAACACCAATGGCAAGGATTAACCACATGGACACTAGGAATCATCACCAACAGGTGGAAGATGACGATGATGTGTATGTTGTCATCACCACGCCCACAATCGACACCCACGTGGCCCATTTCTCCACTCCATGTAACAACATCATTACTCATGTCAATTGTCCACCACCACCTCATCATCCAACTTACAATAATATAAACAATGACCATATCAAGCAAGACTTTCTCGATTTCCACCAACTGTCATGCTTGTCTAACGATTGCGACGAGTATGGCAATAATGTAATGGGGATCATGAACCAAATTGGATCCACTACTGATGGATGTGAAGGGTGTGGTAGCGGTTGTGGTCCGTGCGATGCATGTGGTGCATATGGTGGGTGCGATTTTGAATCTGACTTGACTGATTATGTATCCGATCATTCCAGTTGTGCTGGTAGTTTCGCTGACAAGAGTGATGATACCGATTATGAGGTCACTGATCGGTACGATTCAAAGAACAGCGAATGAAGGAATTTGTGGTGCTATGTGAATAACGAGAATCTGTGGATGGCCTTAATGGAAAGATAAGAGGCAGATGTGGAGGGTCGAATAAAAGTGATCTGTGAAATCAATAGTGTCAACTTCTGGTCTACTGGTCTGCTGAGTAGTGTTGAGATGAGTTTGGCAAAGATGAAGTTTCTACTTGATGTTTGGATAGGAGGAGTTTGAAAAGTTGATTATTATTTGCTAAGTCTATTGCGTGTTTTTGTGTTCTTCTGACATGCTGTTGCATGTGACATACATTACCACTTTTGATTCAAGTTGGTTAGGTGTTTAGTTTCGTTGTTAAAGTTCTGTTCATGGTATAGATTGCCTCATTATCTTTCTATCTTTCTCCATTTTTGTTATTTTTTATACTGAATCAGTTTTCAATTGAGTGACCGCTTTTTTTTTTTATACTGGATATTGTTTAGTTGATCTGAATAAAACTACTTTGTCGCTTCCTTGCTAGAGGGGTGGTTTGCCTTTCTTTGGTGGCGCTATATTCATTTATCGTAAAATGTGATAAATCCCCTTTTGTGTCGTTTTCGCAGCCATACCAATAAAAGCTAGAAAGAGGTTTTTCTATTATTGCCTATGTCAAATTACAAATAGGATTTATCAAAACCACTCAATGCTTTATTTGCATTTCCATTTTCCCTCCCTCTTTCTTTTCTTTTATATGTCTTCTTCAGTTCCTGAACTCCTTTCATTCCTAATCTTGGCTTGCTTTTTATCAGTGCTAGATATTATCAAACGATTACTTTCAATCATGACAGCTGCTAAAACTACAACTATCAATCAACAACAACAGACTTTTGAAAATGGTGTTTGTGGTAATCACTCACCAGTCGAAGGATCATCAAAACAATATCAAAATGCTCAACCGGAACAACAACAACAAGAGGGTGTAAAAGAGGCATCAGAAGTCACTAAAGATTTAAATAAAGGTGCTTTACCAGGTCTATTGACTCCAAAACACTTGAAATCGTATCCCATTATTGCATCAGGTGAATCAGCAGTCAAGATGATCCCATTAAGCGGATACATCACCAATGCCACCAAATCCACCTTTACCTTTTTCCGTGGGTTCCAACCCATCAAGTACCTAGTTGAAACCAGTGACATTTACTCCGACCTAATTTTATCCAAATTGGACGATTGGGCACCAAGTTTGCAAACGGTTGAAGTACAAGATTTAACCAATCCAATAACAACACCAGTGATTGTTGCCGTTGACACGGTAAATTTCAAGATTTCCGCCATTAATGAAACTGTATCCAAGCGTATCATCGAACCAGTGAGTAAAACCATTGTTGAACCTACAAAAGATTGCATTTCTAATGTGTCGCAAGAATTGCATAACAAGACTCATGATGCTAATGGTAAGAATATCTTTATCAAGCCGGTTGATCCTGTTGTTGCTCCATTTAATGAATCTTTGGAACAATTTGTTGATAATCATTTCCCCAATCATAAGAAGTTGGCTGCAAGCTCTGTCGGAGAGACATGTAATGAAAAGAACGGTGCCGGAGCTGCTAGTACAGCTGCTGCAACAAGTGAAATTGCGAGAACATTCAAGATTGTTGGATCAATCATGACTAAAGAAACCAAGGACAATAATGGAAACACAACTATTGTCAATGCTAATGGAAATACGTCGCAAGATGTCAAAGTTGAGAAAGAGGTGAAGAAGACATCGTGCTTTTTTAGATGAAAACCGGTAGAGGGGTCCACCAAAGAGGTGGAAGAAGAAGAAGAGGATAGTTGCAGCAACTACAATGATGTAGTTGTCACTTTAAACACGGGTGATTCTGGCGACCATGTGAGTCTTTGTACTTGTTGTGTTTTTTATTTGCTAGCCCATTTAACAGATTAGGAATACTGTGTTCTTGAACAAAGAAAGATTTCATTAAACAAATCAGAATGCGTAGATCAGACTACTTTTCCTCTTTTAAATTTTCGCAATTTATTATAATATACAGCGGGTTTAAACTAGACGTTAATCGATTAATCCTTGGATTTCTTTTTCTTCTTCTTTGGCGTTTCTTCCTCATCATCAGCTTTTCTCTTCTTCTCCTTCTTCTCCTTCTTGTCCTTCTTGTCCTTCTTCTCTTTCTTGTCCTTCTTTTCTTTCTTTTCTTTCTTCTCTTTCTTTTCCTTCTTCTCCAGTTTATCTTCAACATCATCCATTTCAATATCTTCACCAACAGAGCCTCCAGTCAATGCCAAAGCTTCCTTAATAGCATCAGAGTTCTTCATTGGTGCTGATCCAGTATCGTAAAATTTCAATCTATCTTCAACTTGCCTCTTCAATACTTCACCAAAAGCCGTGGTTGGCTCGTCACTATAGTTGTCAATTCTTGAAGCAATAGAACACTTGTTTGCCAAATATCTCGAAATTCTTCCCTTGTTTTTAGCACCAGCTTTACCAATAAATGATGAATGGTAAATCAACCCATACTTTGGTGTGTTTCCCTTTGTCTTTAATGCTCTAAACAATGCCTTTTCCGCACCCAAGATTTGTACTGTTGATGCTGCTTGTTTGGATAAATTGGTCAATGACCCGGCATGAGAAATCAATCTAGCTCCAACAACTTCACCAATCAACGTCGACAAGTTTGGTGCCACAGTATGCATCTTATCGGTCAAGTACTTGAACAATTGTTGTCTGTATTCAGTTAAATTGACTACTCTTTGAGCGAAAGTAATGACATTATCCATATCTTGTTCACTAATATCTTGACCCATGGAAATCTTGGCATTGTCAATGACACGTTGAGCCAATCCTGAATCTTCATTTAATATAGCAGCCACATCATGTAAATCATCTTCTGTTAAATTCGACTTGTCTTTGATGTAAAGCACCAATTTGGCAAATTGATAATTATCGGAAACAATCTTGGCCAATTCAGGAAAATGCCATCCGTACCATTCCTTAACCCTCATTGAAAATGTATTTATATCTTTATCCAATTGATCCAATAATGCAATAGCCTGGATAATATGGTTGTCATTCTTTTGCACCGAAAACTTAACTTTAGCTCTAGAAAAAGCATGTCCCAATCCCAATTGTGCTCGTTCTATATCACCATCTTGTAAATCTTTGAACAATTTGGCACCAAACACTCTAATACCTCTGAGGAAATCCTGAACTATTTCGTTAGACAATACATCAACATTGGGGAAAATTTCCTTTATGGATGGACCCAAGTTTTTATCCGATACACCCAAAGTGATTTTTTTACTGGTCTTGGGTAAATTCAACTCCAACACTTCCTTCAAGTAATCAGAGACCAAACCTTCAGAAATATCATTCGCATTCTCCAAAGCTTGTGCAGCACCTTTGAAAGGAGCAAACGAAACTAATTCAATCATTTTGGAAAATTTTGACAAGTCATGGGCTGCTTCTTGAACTTCTTTAGACCTGGAGGCGATGTCATCTTGCTGTATGAGGACTTTGAAAATACCATATCCGGTAGCCTCTTCGAAGAGAAGGTAATCTAATCCCGCCATGATATTGTAGATGTAAAGGGGGGTTAAGCTGATTTTTTATCTATGCCGCTCTTTGGGTGAAGTTTTTTTTTTTTTCAAGTCGGATTTTTGAGATGAGAAAAATTGGAAATGAAGCACGTGATAAATAGTGGTAGCGCAAACATAAACTGAAATCTATCATCCATCTATATATCATATACTGTCTAAGCGAAATTTAAATCCCATCCCAAATCATTCAACATACTATGCCAATTAGTGACTTTGTCACCATTACTGTTTTCCTTCCAAATCTTTTGCATGACTTCTCTAGCTCTATTAGCATTAAACATTCCATATTGGTCAATAAATGAATTAACACGTTGCAACATCACCTCTTGATCATGCTTGGAAACACAATGGATCCCTGAAATGAAGAATGGAAATACAAGGGATGCTTGTACTGGTGTTCCAATCAAAATATCCAAGCATTTAATCAAATCGTTATTAATCATTTGTGATTCCAAATGTGAAGGATTACATCGAAGAATTGATTCACGTAAAAACAACTTGGCACTGAGTTGAAATGCTTCAAATAATGTCAATTGTAACTCGAGATCAGAATCAGTCAAGTTACAAATATCTCGTTTGTCTGGTTTTGATTCATCAATTTGTCGTTCAAGATCTTTAGCCTTTGTGATCATAATCGATAACAATTGATTAGCCTTAGTATGGTCACTTACATCAGAATATTCTTCATCCTCTTCATCATCAACCACAACTTCACCATTTGGCTTAGAATCACCATCAATGTCATGGAAATACTCATTCAAAAAACCCCTACTTTGTTCAAAATGGTTATCAACCCCACGTGAATAATATTCATGTAATAGCTTCCTTCCCTCATAGAGTAAAGTTGAAATCTCACCAATAATAGTGAACAACTTTTTCGAAATTCCCAATAACGGGTTCAACTGTCCGTGAAGGAAAAAAACATCATGATCTTCAAAAATTTTGTTGTATTCACGTGAAGTGAAATAAGTCCCTCGTTCACTCGTTGAACTAGCCAATACATCATGATACGCAAAATTGGAAATCAACCAGTTTTCCTCTTTGGACTGGTTGAACCTCAAAATACCACCATTGGTGGAAAGAAGTTTCCATCCCCATTGTAGGTAAACACTCCAATTTTTCACATCACCTTTGCAAATGTGTGCTCCAACAAGAATCATCAAGATTGCCAATTTATTAATTATCGAGTTTCGGTCACCTTGTAAGCCTTCAGATGCCAATTGCATGGTCTTACTGTTAATTTTGTTGTTGTGAAAATGATGCATAGCTTTGGCGACATAATTAGTAGCTTCGACTTCCCATTTGCCGCCTAACTGGAATCCAGCCCAGGCTAAGATACTATACAACACTCCTTTATCTTTTTGGGCCAATGGCAAAAAGATATTTTGATAAGAATTGGACTCATTTTGAGATGTTGGTGCCACTGACACTTTTTTGGAGATAACTTCAACGTAATAATTGTAAAGGTACGATATTGATGGGTCAGCAAGTTCTGGAACCGATAATAAACTAGGTTGTGGGTTGGGCGATGGATTAAAATGAGCACTCAAAGTGGATACCAAGTCCGGGAACGAAGGACTAGAAGTGACCAATGACTTATCCATATGGTCATGATTTCGCGCGTGATCGAAAGATTCAATCATGGCATAAATATCAGGGGCAACATCAGGGGACGTAGCTGCAAGATGTTTGAACTCGTCAAATTTGGAGTCGTCGAGCTCTTCAATTTTATTATCGGTGGATGTAGTAGTGTTGTTGTTCATTTCTCGAAGTAGATTCAAAAACGCCGAAGGAGATTCAATAGTTGAATTGTCGGCAGGATGCGGGTACTTAAATGATCCAAGGACATCTTCAAATGGATCAGTTTGGTGGGGTAGGATTGAATTGGGTGTGATTGGATGTAGGTTGAATTCGGTCTCCAAGTTAGCTTGTGAGTCGGTAATTGGGACTGTATCATTGCCAGTTGTACTCCGCAAATTTGACAAGTTGGCCGATATGTTTCTATCGGATGGACTAAATGAAAGAATGTCGTGATTAGTAGGAGAATGTATGGAGTGGTCATTGGCGTTGGTGGAAGAGTTTTGCTCTGTACGGCTAGCACCTGGCTCGCCCCTTAGCAAATTCAGTTCAGTCAGGCTCAAGACATTTACTGATTCAAATTGCGTCTGCTTTGACAGCGGTAGTTGCGGTTTCAAGTTATTCTCATTCTCCACTACCTCCTTATCTTCATCAGGCGCCTTTGACTTGGTCTTTTTCCTTCGTCTTAGTTTATGGTTACTCTCTTCAAGTTCCACTTTTCTTTTTAAATTGCGAATCTCCTCCGTAGTCATGGTAGATTGATCAACATAATGGCATTTCTTGTGTAATCGTTTACAATCAGAACAAACTGGTCTAACTTCATCGCACTTTTTCTTTCGTATTTTGCAAGTTAAACATCCCAGACGTGATCTCCCATTCTCCTTGAACTTGTGAAAATCTCTTGGACTGTTGATCAAAAGTGAATTTGATGAGTGGTTGGTTCCGGAGGAATCAGATGAACCTCCTCCACCATTTCTATTCAGTGTATTGTTCTTACGTGGCAATGAAACTTGGAAACTATTTTGATGTTGTAGTGCTTGTAATTTTGTATTTTTGTCTTGCTTTTCAGTTGTCACACTTGCATCATCACTCAGCTTAGCTGATTTTGGTGTCATCTTTTCATTTGCGGATTCCGCTTCCGAAGTCATCGTGTCGTCACCACGTTCATTATTCTGATTCAACTTGCTAGATGTAGTTCTTGAGTTAAAAGTGACTAGCATCAATTTGGACAAAAACTATCGCCGGAGATATGTTGTGCTTGTATGATAAAAAAATAGAACTGATATTTGTTGGGTTTAAAACTACTTTTTCGTGGGGTTTAACAAAAATAATTAAGTTAAGTGCTAAAATTCAATTGGACAATTGGTGATAACTTTGTAGGATTAGTTATAATTCCACGAGTGTTTGATATCCTTTACAAGTAAGTAGTAATTTTGGTGAACTTTTCCAGTGGAAATTCACCCTTTAATTATAATTGGGGACCCAATCTTGTAAGAGATTGTGTGTATCAAATATTTTTCTTTTCCGTTGTTGTTTGTGGAGGGTGTAGTACTTAGGTAATGTATTATGTAATTCCGGTTACTGCTCATACATCAACTTGCATGCAACGACACAAACCGTTCATTCCCCCGGTCAAGAAAATAGTTGGTGCGGAGCTGTAATAAACTGTGTCGGCTGTTTGAAGAAGCCCTCCGTGAATACTTCTAGGTATGGATGTATCGGTGATCGCGAAAAATAGAAACAATTAAGGAAGTCACGTGACTATTTATGTTGCGATTTTAAAATGGAAACTTATTGTTAATGGAACAACACGCCTGATTTTTATTAGCGTAAGGTTTCATTCGACAAGTGTGTTTGGTTTGATTAGGAAATATAATGTGTTGTTATCAACTCCAAGTATTCTACATCAGCCTTTTGTGATTTTTGGCAACGTATTGGTACCAAAGAAAATGAAATTAGAGACTTGGATGTTAGAGCACTGCAATCATTCACTTATGATGGTCACAGCAATGACGTTCTTTTATCTTTCTTTTTCAAATGTTATTGTTTGTACTATATCATCGTATGTTTCCAATAGTTGCAAAAAATTGGGTTTTACAAATCACACGACCTTTAATAACAAAAGCGTAAGAGAAAATTCTAGTATGTCGTGGATGGGTGATGCCGTAACTTTAAAAAAGCGACACGACAGTAACAAGGGTGTTTTGACTAAGTAACTCCATTAACCTTATACAAAAGCACATTTCCACTAAGGTTACATCTAAGTTCGTCTTAATTTTAAGAGCAACAATATAGGGTGTTATACTATATAATAGTATACAAATACTACAACACAATCAAAGTGATATTGTACATAATTACACTACCTTTTCTTTAGTATTTATAATAGTGCTGTACTGCATATAAAACTAGGGACAACTGACAGAGACAGAGAGACAGAGAGAGACAGAAAAAAAAAAATTTACAACAACTAACACTTTAATATACTCACACGTAAATTAGTAATTTCCTTTTCATATTTCACACACACACATATACTTCTTTATCACACACACACAACTAGATTACTATTATTCACAATGTCTTTAAAACGTATTAACAAGGAGTTATCAGACTTAGGAAGGTATGTATAGAGAAAGATATACACTCAGTTACAACTGTTGGATGCATTCAGAACTTTGGATCTTTTGGAATCAGCAATCATTTTTTTTTATGATTTGATTTTTATTATCATTATTATTTTCATCGACTTCAGAGAAGCCGCTACTTATTTAGAAGCAGCTATAACTACACATTATTGATTTTGGTTATGTCATAATCATCTACAATCCAAACCGATGTGCTGTTGCTTCAATTTTTTTTTTTTTTGATGGCGTTGAAAGTTTGTTGAAATGATAATTACGCGGTGTGATCGATCCTACAATGACGACCAATGAATTTTTTTTTTCTTCATTTTCAGGTCAGACAGACTGATTTCAGGTCAAAACCTTAGTTGACTTTACAACAGTTGTTTTCGACATCCAGAGCTGAAAATTCATGTGTTTATAAATCTTTTAGAACATATACTAACTATGCTCTTTTTTTTTTTAGAGATCCACCATCATCATGTTCAGCGGGTCCAGTAGGTGATGACTTATACCACTGGCAAGCTTCTATAATGGGTCCACCAGACTCACCATATGCTGGAGGTGTATTCTTTTTAAGTATTCATTTCCCTACAGATTATCCATTCAAACCACCAAAGATTGCATTTACTACGAAAATATATCATCCGAATATCAACTCCAATGGTAACATTTGTTTAGATATCTTGAAGGATCAATGGTCACCCGCTTTGACCATTTCAAAAGTTTTGTTGTCTATTTGTTCATTGTTGACTGACGCTAATCCCGATGATCCTTTGGTGCCTGAAATCGCTCACATTTATAAACAAGATAGAAAGAAGTACGAAGCTACTGCCAAAGAGTGGACTAAAAAGTATGCTGTTTGAGGTATCGGAGTTGAAAAGTAGCCCTTGAATGTCTGGCGATTTGGCTATTGACGTATGCTGTTGTTGCGATATAGGTTCACATATACAAACTTCAATATACAAATGTAGCTTTGCTTGATGAAACCTGGCATCTCTTGCACAAGTACTGCTCTAGAATTTAGCTTATACGAGTTTTAGTTCAAGTGGGGCAGCTGTGAACTTCACTACTGGAATAACCACAGTGCCCACAATATACCCCACTTTTTCTGGCCCTTCTACTTCGCTAGAGACAATACCTGCTACTACACCTATATAGACTAAACTTCCCTACTATTCACTAATTCTTGCAACACCGAGTTTTTTGCAACGGTTTTTTATTTTCTTTTTCGATTTTTCAAAATTTTGGTAAAAAAAAAATGGAGAATAGAGTGTCTGTGTATAGTGTAGCTAATAATCGAGTCGAATCGCCCACCAACACAAGCTCCATCAATCGCCAACTGTTACCATTAGTCAAGGGGAGTATTGAAAAAGTAGCCATAGACACATCAAGTAGGGAAAAAGGAGCTAAGACAAGCTGTTTTAAAAGTTGAACTCGAGCACATACTGGAATATTTAACGGCGTTATAGCATAAGTCCAAAATACAATTCAACCTATGCAACTATAGAAAGGCATTTTTTAAAACTTGAGACCAAAACGACATTTGAGATCACCATTATCAATCGAAGCTTTGCTCTAATACAGCCAATTATGGAGAAACTAAACCCATTTCAACAAAATGATTCTCATAGTTTGTTTGAGCTTGCAAAAAAATTGAAACAACGCCAATTTTTCGAAACTTTTCTCACTGAGACCCAATACAAGATTATCGACTATATTTTACTGTTGGAAGATGCTGATGTGTGGAGCCAGTTTTTAGAAGGAAACTTGTGCTTGCAAAAAACCGAGAATGAACGTGATCAATTGCATGAATCAATTGGCAACAAAAAAATTGAAAAACCGGTACTAGATATCATTGATGATGAAGAAGCTGATGATAAGAACACTGAACAAGAAAAGAGAGGGGAAGAGGAGAAGCAAGAAGAGACCACAAAGGGGGGACAAAACTCTACCAGAGAAGAGGAGATGAATGAAGTTGAGCAGAACTTGGAGCTGTCGTTTGAAGAAGGAGTTGTATTCAGTAAAAAGCTCGCTCTACATATTAGATACCTTCTTTGGGAGAAAGCGATAGATTTTTATTACGAGTCAAAGTCATTGGATGAGAATCTAAATATGATAGAGGAAGTAACTGATGATTACGAATTGATCGATTCAATGAGTACGGTAGACAAGCAACAATACGAGACTGAAGTGACAGAATCGATTGAAAAGCCACAAGTACGTGAAGAAGAAGACGACTATGATTTTGATGAAGATGACAATGAGGAGGAGCAGCAACAAAGTGAAACGAAAACAGCAGAAGATTCCAATACAAAGGAAAAGAACCTACGTTATAATGACTCAAACCAACCATTGTTAAATATTCCAGCTTCAATATTTGCTACCAAGCCTGCTGGTGATACTGGAAATATATCGAGGAAAGATTCATCCGACTCAGCTGAAACCACTGAGGAAAGCAACAATGAAAATCTGGACAAAATTATCCAAGAATTTAACAAAGTGTATCACAACTTTGAGTACGATCGAGAGACGTTGATCAAGAGGCGAAAATTAGAACAATCAGATCTCCAATTGGAAAAGACCAAACCAGACAAAAATGACACTTCAAAGGACAACAACAACAAGAAGCAAAGTACTCAAATGGAAATAGCCTTGGGCACAGGATCGACATCCCTACAGCATTTGTTATCCACCATTGAGGCAAAGAGGGAGAAAATCCCACTAAATGATCATGAGCTTCGAGCATTGTTTATGGACGTTCGTAAAAATAGAGGAAAATGGGCAAATGATGACCGCATAGGGCAAGAGGAATTGTACGAAAGTTGTGAAAAAGTAGTCACGGAGTTGCGTAACTACACCGAGCATTCAACATTTTTCTTAAACAAGGTTTCGAAAAGAGAAGCTCCCAATTATGGACTTATTATCAAAAAGCCAATGGATTTGAACACGGTGATGAAAAAGTTGAAAAACTTGGCTTACAATTCCAAGCATGAGTTTGTTGATGATCTTATGTTGATTTGGAGTAATTGTTTAACGTATAATGCCGATCCAAAGCATTTTATACGAGCTCATGCTATTGCCATGCAGAAAAAGACGTTAAAGTTAGTGCCATCGATACCGGACATTACCATCAAGAGTAAAGCTGACCTTGAAAAGGAGGAAGAAGCCGACATGAAAAAGAGACTCAAAGAAAGTGGCAAAGAGGAGGATGACGAAGAAGAGGACGATGAAGATAAAGGTGCACGAGGTGGTAAGAAATCTGCCAAACAAGGAAGAAAAAGAACTCGTCTGGATGATTTGAAAAATGATGCGACGGAGACAGCGAGTGGCACACCAAGAGATACAGTAACTCCATCTGCAGCTGGAACTCCGGTTCCACAAGCAGCTGAAACAAGTACGGACGAGCAGGTCAAACAAAATGGCACTAGTGTAAACGATGAACAGGTGGAGGAGGAAGAGGATGAAGACATGAATGGAGCTGGCGGAGATGAGGAAGAAGAAACTGGAATGAACAATGGCAACCTCGTGGAAGAAGAAGAGGAAGAAGAATTTGACCCTGAATTGCAGGCTTGGAGAACACTTACCGCCAAGTCTCGCGCCAACTATTGTTCTCAAAGAGCCGATCTTTTTGATCAAAATTCACACCTTCGTTCAGATTCACCAGCATTGATTCGGAAACAAAATGAGATGCTGAATTTTAATCATTACTTATCCAACCAAGAAGTTATTTCTAAAACCAACACCAGCTTACTTGAAAACGATGAGCCGTATTTAGTTGAGTATGATGTTACTGGTGGTTTACCTGGGTTTCAATTTGCAGGAGTCAATAAACAAGTTGAAGATATGACCGAAAACAAATTGGTCGATGTATTTTTACAACAAACTGGAGGTGATGCATCGAAACTAAAGTCCAAATTTGTTTTATCAAATGAATCAGGTTTAAACAAGTTATATTTTGAAAATATTTCTGAGATTCAAGAGATTCGAAAGATTTGTTTCAAAATCTCATTAATACGACAAATGCAAACGCAACAATTTGTTCATCATACACAAATGCAACAACCGGAAATTGAAATGATAAAGGAAGTTGACTGTGATGCCGCTTCGAAATTGCCCAATCACGATCCAAATACTCATGATGTGCAGTATGCTGTGTTGAGAAGAAATGTGGCCAAGATTGCCATGCAAACGGGGTTTGAAACCAGTGAAGGTGCAGCCATTAGCACATTGACCCAAATTGCTGAAATGTATATGGGTAACATTGCCAAGTCGTTGAAATTGCATAGCGAAACCAATTCACGGAATCGCCTATCGCCAACGGAGATTCTTTTGTTATCATTATTGGAAAATGGTGTCGATAAGCCTGATGACTTGTACACTTTTGTTCAGGAAAAGATTATCAAACAACGCAACAAATTAACCGAGTTACGTCTGGGTCTTTCCAATTTCCTCAAGGATTTGTTACGGCCTGGGTTGGAAAATTTCAATGAAAAGAGTTTTGCTGATAATAGTGAGCAATTCATGACGGGTGATTTCTCCAATGACTTGGGTGATGATTTCTTTGGGTTTAAAGAATTGGGATTGGATAAAGAGTACAATATGTTGACATCATCCATCCCCATTTATTTGTTACATTCACGATTACATAATCAATTTAGTGGCAATGGGCCTTCAATTAAACGCAACAAGTATGAGGATTTACAAGATTTTGAAACCAAGAAATTGTATGCTAATGATGTACCGCAACAAATTGGATTATTGATTCCATTTTATGAGAAATTGTGTGATCGGTCTAAGCAACAGTTTATCAAGTTGCAAAAGAAAAAGGGTGAAAGTGTTGAATTACCTGATGATTCACAATTTGCGTTGGTTGAGGATGATGAGTTGCCGCAAAAACAGAGAAATGTTAGGCCGAAGTTGCCGCCAACTGGTAAAATCACCACTATTAAGAAGAAGATTATTGCTAGTTCATTTTTCTTGCCTGAGGATGATGAGATTCGAGATGATGTAGTAGAGAAGGAGTCTGAAGCAGCTGGTGCCAATGAGTCGAAGGGAGCTGAAGCAGCTGGTGCCAACGAGTCGAAGGATGCTGAAGTGACGAAGGATGGAAAAGAGACATCCTCGCCAACAATAAAGAAGGAATTAGACAGTGAACAGCAGCAGAATAAGGACTCCGCGGACCTGGCCGAGGTTGTTGTCAAGCAGGAGAAAATTGAAACTCCAGTTGTTGATGATGATACAACTGCAAACAAAGTGCCCGATGGAGGGAAGAATGAGATGGGAGAAAGAGATGTTGAAAAGAGTCCTGATGTTCCGAATGTAGCTCTAGATACGGCAGATCTAGATACCCCGATGAACGATGTTGCAAATGATGCCACCGCTAGTTCGGTAGATCAAGTGACTAAATAAATAGCTTTTGTATTATAATAGAAGGGTTCACTGTATACTCTTGCGCGTTTTTTATTGTTGGTTGTTGATGAGGGCAACGTGGGTGTTCGCGGTCACCGTTGAAATTTTCGAAAGCCTTCTCAATCAAGATACATACTTGTAGAAGATTTCCGTTTCAAACGCCACCTGCTCACGTCCTCAACCTGAAAGTTAACCTCTTTCACCATTCAAATGTGCTAATACAATTACTACTACTACGTTAACTGACTATCTTGATATTGCCACCCACTTAATTATGATAACTGACAATGCTCCAAACTTGAAGAAATTAACTAAAGATGAGTTGTTAACTCGTGATGTTTTCGGACGAACTGTGCTCCATGTATCTATACTACTGAACGATCCAGAGTCGTTGAACCAACTCACAAAGAACCCCAATTTCAAATTTATCCTTCATGCTTGTGACTATGAAAACGGATGGAATTGTATGCATTATATCATTTTCTACAAAAGACTACAATGCTTTAATGTATTAATACTGTATTTGCATACCAGTTTGGGTAATTTGTTTGCTCCCAATGGAGCCCTTATTGAGTTGCTCAAATGTAAAGATCGGTGTGGGTGTACTTGCATGCAGTTGGTGGACCATGATCTTTCTATGGTCCACCAACTTCCGGAGTATATTGATATCCATGACAAGTTTAACTGGGGAAGTAAAAGTAAAATAGGCTCAAATTTGAAATTGCTTCTAAGTACAGAAAAGTTCCAAGGGGATGATGAGCAAGATGTTGATGAGTTGGAACCAGCTGATGGGATTCTAGGAGGTTCTGATATTTACGTGGTTGGATGTAATAGCAATAATCAACTTGGTTTAGGTGACTCCAAAGATAGGTCACAACCTTTGAAATTATTTGATGATGCATTCATACATGAACAAAACGATTCTGAGATTCTTGCCGAAAGATTCAGTAAACCAAAATACAAGCAAATGGTGATTTCAAAAAACCACGCGGCGATTGTAACGGTTGATGGGGATGTGTTTACTTGTGGTGTTGGATCTAGAGGAAGATTGGGTCATGGTTCTGATGACTTGACAAGCTCATTCAAATTCAAACGAGTTGAATTTTTCCTCCATGAGCTGAAAATGGTGCTGGATATTGCCATTTCCAACAACCATTCTATTGCCTTAACCAGTGATGGTGATGTGTATACTTGGGGAATGAATGGGTTTAATCAACTAGGTGTCAATACCCCATCCACAAAAACCATCAATAGTTACTTGGATGATTGGATTGCCACGCCAACATTGGTTGCTGGAGAATTGAGAAAAAACAAGACCAAAAAGCTTTTAGGTATCGGAGTATCCAAGGTCCATTCGGTCACATGGACAAAGAATGAAATGTATTTTTGGGGATTGAATGTGGGTCAAATGGGGATACAACGTATTCGTAATGACGTCGAAGTAAAACTACACGACGAATCTGTGAAAGGTGAAGTACAAACATCTCCTAGAATTACCAGTCTACGAGATGAAATCAAGTGTGTGAGTACCACTGAGTTGTGCACTTGTGTAGTAACAGTTTTGAATGATATTCACATATACTACAATTTCCAACATTACAAGTTACCAAAGGTTCCTGTTAAAGGGTTAGGTGATAAAAATTTTGACTTGTTCAAGCCCCGTCGATTGACCGAAGGTACAGTGATTACAAAGATTATTACTCGTGGGCCCACAAACTCTATGATTTTATTGTCCAATGGATCCATCTTAAGCTTTTCATTGAACACAGACGACGTTAAAAATACAAAGTATGTTAATGTTTGGAAGCCACAAAATGAAGATATGAAGGTGGTTGATTTTGATATGGGAACAGATGGATCGGTGGTTTTATGTACTAAAGCGGGGACAGTTTTCTTGAAGCTCAATCAGTCAACTCAAAGAAGGAATTCAATGAGTGGTGCCGTCTTGCCGATTCTGGTTAATAAACACAAGTTTAAAAAAATCGAAAATGTCAACAGAATAGTACAAGTTACTTGTGATTCTAAATTTTTGTCATTTGGATTTATAAGAAATGAGATTGAATCGTTACCGATGGAATTGCAGGTGAATGATTTTGTTATTGATGTACGTCAATTATCTCCTATGTCAGAATTAGACTTGTATAGAAAACAGGACCAGTTGATGGGTGATGGGGATGGCGTTATTGGCGGTGACTCTGATGAATTTGATTTGAGTTTGTTGCAAGCCGAGCTGTACTTGTCGCAAAAGTTTCAATCACAGAGCGATAATTTTAATAACCTGGAAAAGCTTTGTGACGCTAGTGTGAAACTTGGCGATGAAAGGATTCAATTCCACAAGGACTTCTTGCAAAATGTGTCGAGCAAGTTTAGTGAATTAATCGCGAACGACGGGAACGAACTTGTTGGCAAGCAGTTCCGTGCTAAATGGAGTTCAGCTGAGTCTTGCTTAGAAGTTGTTTCCGAGACAAAGCCCCTTTCTGTATTCTTGTTCATACAGAGTGTTTACATGGGTACCAAAGTGGATCCATGGTCAAGCTTTGGATCAAGACTGAAAGTGCCAAAAAACTTGAAGCTAGTGTTTGATGAATTTGATGAGTTATGCAGCCTATTTCAAGTTAGTTTTGGGCCCAAACAACTTCGACGAGGCTTCACCAATATGTTGTCAGCATCAACTGGTTCTGTTAAGTTTGATTTAAAAGATGGGGAAATGTTTGCTCACGCATATCTCCTCAGAGTGAGATCAGCTTTTTTTGAAACGATATTATCGGAAAGATGGGGGATTTCATCGCTTATGGTTTTTGATTTCACTGGGTTGACAAAAGCACAAATGGAAATTGTATTGAGGCATCTATATGGTGTTGAGGATAAGGATTTGTTGAACAGTTATAATTTCAAATTTGCAGAAACTGAGACATTCGTGAAAGAAGCGCTAGAGATGATTGAAATTGCTGATGAGTTGTTGTTGTTCCAATTAAAGGCTGTGTTTGAAGTCGCCGTCGCTGAATTGATTTCAATGCAAAATGTATTGTCTTTGGTTGTCAATGCCGATTATATTTCCGCACGCAAGTTGTTTTTACAGTGTTGCTGGTTTATTCATCATAATCTCGAAGTGCTTCTTTATGACCCAATGTTTCAATCGATTCCGTTGGACATTATGGCAAAAATTGAACGCTGTTTTGACTTTGAGTCAGATGCAATGGATGAGTTTAGTAAATTGATTCCCAATTCAATATCTGTCGCTGGCTACATCTCGGATTTACAACTACACAACGAGTATTACATGAGTGACCACAAGGGGTTTTCATCTTTTGAGCCATTGGTTGATCCACGTTTGGAAGTAAAAAAACCTAGGGAACCTACGAAAAGAAGAAAATCAAGAAAAAGCTCAACTTTAAATGCCGATATCGTGGATTTCAGAAAAAATTTAGTTGCTGAGGCCAACAAAGTGTCACCGCCAGTTATTGAAGAGACAATTGAAAGTGACTTTATTGAAGTTTCCAAAAAGTCAAGATCAAAGTCTCAAACAACTTCTGGCTCGAAGTTGATGAGAGACGAATTGAGCCCCCCATTGAAAGAGCACATAAGGAGCGGTGATGGCAAACCTACCACCACACAAAGAAAGTCTAGTACTGGTGACTCACCCAAGATGTTTGTTCTGGCAACTACTCAAGCAAGTGCATCCCCACGTTTGACGTGGGCAACTTCGCCACCGTCAACATCACACTTGCAAACCGAAAGGTTTGTTTCGAAATCTCCCGAGCCTTTCGCATTGATGGGTAACACAACAGAATCGAAGCAATTTAAACCCAAAATGGGACCTCATGTCAAGCTTTCTCAAAGGGAGAGGAAGAAATTAGCTGCAGTCACTGCAACGAATCTGTCAACACTGACTGAGAGTAAAGCGCCTTTACCAAAACAAAAGCAAACCGATCTAGCTCCATGGGCAGCAGCGGCAGCCTCTGAGAATCCACCAACCACTTCTTCCACCAACTTCCCCACTTTGGGTGCCAAAAGAGTAAAGTCACCGATGAGCGCACCATCTACCAAGCCTTCATCGAAATCTACAAGAGATGTTGCATCGCCAATGGTTCATGCTAATTCATCCACTTCCTCGCTTTCCAGTATCTATTCTACACCATCATTGGCAGAAGTAATGCGTGGTGAACCTTTGAGAACAGATTTCACTCAGGAAGACAATTTGCCCAAGAAATCGCTAGCAGAAATTCAACAAGAGCAGGAGTTTGAAAGGTGGTGGCAGGAAGAATCTCGAAAAGTGCAGCAAGAGATTGGTGGATTGAAAATTGACAAGAAACAAAGAAGCAAAAGGAAACCCGAGAATGGACACCGCGGGAGTTCACAAAAGAGCCCAAACGGAACCAAACAGGACAAAATAAAGCTGAATGGAAACATTATGGAACCGATAGATACCAAAAGAAAACTATGCAATGGTACGTAAACTGTAATAATACAAAAATGTACATATAATTTATCTCATAGATTAACATCTTCTGGAAACCAACCATACTCTTCCAAGTCAACCAAGTGTGCTTGCGAAACTGGTATCTGCTCCTCTCGTAATCTATCTGCTTGAAGATATTGACCTTGTGAGTTTTCACGAGGGGAAATCTTGCCAGAACTCAGAAGCACTCTCCACCACGGAAGCGAATCGATATTGAGATATTCTTCTTCACTGGGATCAAATCCTCGATTCAAATCCTGAATTATCATAGTACAATGCTTTAAAGAGGAACCAACTTGTCTTGCATTGCCTGGTTTGTCTAATAGATACGCGATGTGTCCTAGAGTTGAAAGTTAGTATCAAAAGTCTTTACAAAACATGCAAGATTCGATGGCAACATACCGTATGTTGTAATTTTTCCTGGTGGAATTTGGTACACTATGGAGTATACACCGTAGTGGAATGCTCGGCTTTCATCAGTAAGCCTAACCATTTGCTTGTGGAAACCTTTTTACAACGCGTGTTACATTATGTGTGTATTTTGCTCAACTGTCGCACAAAAATTTCAAAATCGGTTGTAGTTAATTACGAGGTGCTATAAATCTATCAGACTCACCATTCAAAAAATCTATCTGTTCATTAGTCAATGATTTGTGCTTGACATACGCCTTATTGAACACGTCATAGATTGATTTCATGCATTTATAGTACTTTACCAAAAACTCAAATTTCTCATCTTCTCTCAAAGTTTCTAGAATTTCGAGGACTGGTTCAAGTGCAACATTGTGAGGTAGAATGAATTGCGGAGTGTACTCTTTGTTGTACTCTTGAATGAGCAGCAACACAAGGTCATAAAACAGACGTACCTTGTCTTCAAAAACTTTCAACTCCATTTGTTTCTGTTTATGCAATTCATCATAAAGTTTCACTTGGAAAGTAGGCAAAATGGATAAAACATAAATTAATGCATCTTTCCAGATATTTTCAAAATTGGAGGCAATCACAAAATACCAGTTTGGCTCTTTGCTCATTATGTACTCAAAGTCCCAAGTACGAGATGCCACAATCGTTACAAGTTCATCCTGGACCCCAACAACAATACCAGCGACATTCTCCCTAGCTCGTGCCAATCTGCGAACAATATGAATAAAATTTTGTGTTGCCGGCGGTTGATTGGCTAGATCAATGTCATTTTCTGCTAGTCTTTGAACTCGATTCTCCCCTGTAAAGAACAATATATAGATGTTGAACAACACAATAATTAAAATCAAGTACTTGATCCAATTTTCTTGCATGTGCTTATTGGGCTTATAGCCAAGCATTAACAACACTAGAGCGATTTGAAATGTAAGCATGAGCAATCGTTTTCCTGCGGTTACAACTCTTGCTAGCACATCATCTTCCACTTGGACTTGGGCACCTTGTTCTTGTGCAGGTGCAGGTGTCTGCGCAGTATTTGTCAGATTGTGCAAGACAACCTTTACTTTTTGCAGCTTAAACACAGAGTCTACTTTGGCAATACCAGCTGGACTCAAGAGCATATATGGTTGATGTTGACCGTTGTCCACTATAATACAATGCGAAGTGTTTAATACCACTTTTTCATGTTCATTTGATGCTGATGATATTTCATAAACCTTCAGGGATATGCCATCTTGATTCACAAGTTTGTTTGATCCCTGACCATTGGATATCGACTCATAACTAGTGCCAGTTAGATGCCATACTCGATCATCGCCAACGACGATTTTCATTGGATCCACCATCGCCATATCAGGTGGAATAGTATCTTCATTTTGGGTTCTCTCAGCCTCTTGATTTATTATTGGCAAAAAATCAAATCTGTCGTCTGCAGTCAAGTCTTGCCAAAACTCTCGACTTAAAATACCATTCACGGAACTCTTGATTTGTAGATTTACGGGAATGACATTGTTCATCTCCCGTATATCGTCGTTTGTGAGTTGGAGCAATGAAGGAACAGTAAGCTCATCAGATCCTGGATCATTCGGAAATACTTCTTCTCGAAATGACAAGACCACTTGTTCATAAAATGTCCTTGTGACTTGTCGATCGTCTAACCTTTGAATTATTGCTTGTTTCAACTCCTTGACTGAGGTGTTGGAATTAATTTCGAACAATGATCGTTCATTCTGAAGGTTTGGTTCCGTGGATCTCAATAATACGTGTATTCTAATTGGTGGTGCTTCGCTCATGCTGTTTCAAAGCGGTTGTGTAGGGCAGATTGTTTTGTATTACGTGGTTGGTACTTTTTTGCGCATTAAATTGGTTCTGCGCTTTTGCTAAATCTACACCAACTTGAATCATCTCTGAAAAGGTGGGTTATTTACAGTATATACACCTTATACTATTTACAAATCATACCTTGATAGCATGATACCTCTTACCTCTAAATCCAAAAACTTTACTATTCAAATTGAATGTCTCTGTCGGATTTGAATCAACAATGTCCAATTTAGTACAAGCAAACTTATTATCAGATTTCTTCATAAGCAAATCCATTTCGTCATTCAATTCATGACGTTTCAACCAATCAATTTCCTTGTCAATGTCCTCATCATGAAAGCCGGTAACATAAATCGGACACTTTGATTCCAATAACCCTTTTAACGACTTATCCCAATGAATATGGTCAGCAGTTTGGAAACCGGGGTGGAAAAGGAAAAACACGTCCAAGTAGGGATCAAAGGGGAACAAGTCACCCATATCATAAAGTTCATTAAAGTATTGGGTGTGATGGTGAATTGTTATCTGGTCATCAAATCTTTCAATCAATGGCTTCCCATTTGGGATATTTACAGGAGCAAATGACCTCGTCTCTTTGTCAAAATATGCTTCAGGTCCAATTAAATGAATTTCAAATCTGCTTTTGGGAAACAAGTATCCGAATTGCTTCCAAACGTATCCCGGAAGCATAGACTCCATTCTAGGACCCAAAATAAATATCCTCATTGGTCTTTCTTTAAAATGCGTTACTCCATCAATTGCTTTTTGGTATGGAGGATACAAAGTGTATCTCAATGCTCCCAACGACTTGGCTCCTTCAACAGTCACAGGACCTTTTGGTTCAATTTGATATGGGGAAAATTTATGTAAAATGGATCCAATAGTCATTGGGTAAGTAAGAACTTTGGTGGCTGCAGCCAAATTGAATTCATCATTCATGGGTGGGAAATCCCTCGTATAAAAAAATGAATCCCAATCACTCATGTTTATCATGAAATCTCTTTCTTGCTCTCCAGGAAATGCAAATTCTTCGAACTTCCTTCCTGATCTCAAATCATGTTCATACAAATTCACTTTTTTCAAAAGTTCATATTTCTTCTTTGCGTGGTATTCAGTATCATTTTCCCATGCTTCTTTTGATGCGTGTGTTGGTATTCCCGAGTACGGGCATACAAAATTGACAGGTTTATGGGTTACTGGACACAACGCTTTTGCTCTTATAAGTGCAGCATGTGTTCGGATGTCTTCATAGGGTGATTCATCCCAATTGTACAATTTTCTTTCGTCCTTTTCCTTATTTGGATCATTCATGGATAACATTTTCCAAAACAATGAGAAACTCCTCCTGTTGGATACATTGCTCTGTACAGCTCGCCTGCACACGTGACTTATGGAGTAAATCATTGTAAAACGAGTTGTGTGACGATGTGGAACTCAAGTGTACTGGCAGTGACTCTATTGGTTCAGAGTTTATATGGTATGATTTATACAGCACAACTTTAATGGGTAAACGCCAATTTTTGGAAATTTTTTTCTTTTCAATTTACAGCTCATTTTGGTAGCGAAAACGCTTTATATGACTATACATACTATATGCTACTCTTGATTACGCTTAAAGTATTCAAAGTTCCAATCCTTGTTTGGATGGTCAAAATAGTCTAGGTTGGCGGCAAAGTTTTCAGTACTTTGCTTGTCCACTACGCTGATTTTGTGGAATTCGACTTCATGGTTATCCAATTTCCCATCACGAACCATTTTAAACAATGCAACAAAGTTACCAAACATGTCATACATTTCTATCCAATAGATGAATGAATCACCCCACTGAAGTGCTGTAGCAATATTGTCATTTATTGTGATTGGAGAAGGGAACTTTCTCTCTAATGTGTGAAGAAACAATTTGCCAAATCGATTCAACAAGTCTCCTTCATCAATGTCATTGGCATTAATAGCAATGACTCTGGTATTCCAATAAGGCTTATCTCCCTTATACTCGTGTTTCAAACTTCCAAGATAGAATCCATCTCCGATGGGGT
Organism: Lodderomyces parapsilosis; assembly: GCF_000182765.1. Taxonomy (NCBI): domain Eukaryota; kingdom Fungi; phylum Ascomycota; class Pichiomycetes; order Serinales; family Debaryomycetaceae; genus Lodderomyces; species Lodderomyces parapsilosis. Next base: position 117,754 of record NW_023503281.1, on the reverse strand, counting down.
TGATGTAAAACTGGTCCAAGTCGACTTTTTCATTCTTCACTTTGGCGACTTGAGAACCCTGGTTAGGCAGTTGGTATTCAAAAAATGTGTCATACGTAACTTCCTGAAGTGATAAGTTATCATCTTGGTCTATTTTCTTGCATGTGATGTCAACAATATTTTCATGAATCAAATTCTTTCTAAACTCTTCAAGCAGACAAAGTCCTGGTACATTCACAATCATTTGATACTGACATGTCTTAATCTCTTGAATTTCCATTATCCCTGGTCTTCCGAAATCTTGATCACATTTATACACTATATCAACCGTTCTTGGTTGTAGTGTCAAATCACATATTTCTCCATTCCCCAATGTATGTTTGATAAATTTTTGGGTATTTGTTGAATAGTCAACTTCGTCATCACCGAAAGAGCTAAATTCACCTTCAAAAACAATGAAATCGCGTGGATCTAAGTTGACCTTGTTCTGTTCATCTCTTTGATTCCTAATTTCTGTTTGTTTGTAAGGTTTGGCATTGGGGAATTTACCTAGTACGTAAACATGGTTTGGTAATTGTGCCCTGTGATTGCCGCTAAGGAAATCCACGAGATCTTCATGAAACTGCATAATTTTATCACCAAAGCAATACCCCACGGTCCAGTAACCTGCCTGTATATTGAATTCCAATGTACATTTATCATCATCAAACGTCTCCAGAATGATATTTATTGCCGTTTGCTTCAATTCGGATGTGGCAAAATGGTGCACGGGTTTGGAAATGTTTACCTTTTTGTCGACGGGTAGGTGGCATATGTAAGGTTCAATTTCATTGTTTGCATTTAGGGACATTATTTCAAACAGACCCAACTCGGACTTTTGTTGTGTTAACGAATGTGCCACGTCAACCGGTATTCGAGCATTATCGTAAACTATGCGGTTTTTCAATGTTTGGGTGGATTGTGACAGTGAAGATGATACCTTGAAAAGACTGACTAGTAGAATGACGAGCAAATTCATTGACAAGGTGTGTTCAAGGGCGCAGAGAGATGAATTACGTGGAGATCAATTTGTAGCGCAGTTGAAAAAAAGGATTTATATCGCTTCAAGAGATCACAAGGATAATACATTGAAACCCCATTTCAGCGGACTTTGCAAAACACTGAAGCTATCAAGTACATTATCATTGAAGACAATATATCACACCACTCGTTTGGCATCATTTTCATTACCAGATGTCGAGAAATTCACTGGTGACATCTGCAACAGGACCCGAAACCAGCTCCCTACAAGGTCTTTCAACACCAAAACTCAACGGCACAACATCAAATAAATCCCGAAACGAACCAAACACATCTATCATAGAGAAGAAACCTACTTCATTTGATATAGCACATGAGATTGAGCGTGAATTAGCAAGGGCCACAGAATTGCTAGATAAAAACGACAAGGAAATAGGCGTAAAAATTGATTCTGCGTTGAAGAGAGTCTCGGCATTGAAACAGAGGAATAAATAAGGGTGGGTCAATTAGGGACTAGTATGCGTAGTAGTATGATGATGGGTATAGACTTTGTATAGAGTGTTCCCAATGATTGATGATGCAATAAGTGAAAAAAACAAAAAAAAACAAGCGCAATATACGTTCTAATATCGTACTGCTCAATCCCATCAATGTCAGTCAAACGGTCAAAGAATCAGATACGTAGAGAGAGACTTAAGAAGAGAAGGCTCGAGGAGCAGCAAAATGAGGAGACAAACGAAAGTAAAGCTGCTGGTACTGAGTCCGAGGTGAAGTCGACTGAACCCGAGGCAAAGACAGATCACGATGGTTCAATCCATGACATTAAAATAGATGAGAATGATCCTCTACTACAGCAATTTCAATCAGTCTTGAAAAAATTCACCCCTATGTCCCAAAAGCAAGACCTGCAACTAGTCGAGGTACTGAATGGGTATCAGCACAATGATGAAGAATATACATCGAATGAATCAGATGAAGATGAGCAAGCAGAAACCACCACAAACACCACATTATCAAAGCGGCAATTAAGACTACGAAATAAGGTTTCACTAGCATCACTCAAGATGTCGACTCATCGACCGGAAATCGTCGAACCTACCGATGCCGATGCACAAGATCCGTATTTGCTTGTATTTATCAAATCTCAACCAAATATAATTCCGGTCCCTTCGCACTGGAGCTCCAAACGTGACTATCTTTCTTCAAAACGAGGCGTCGAAAGGCCATCGTTCCAATTGCCCAAGTTTATTCGCGACACCGGTATTGAAGAAATGCGCCTGACAACCACTTCAAGCGACGATCGTACTTTGAAACAACAACAACGTGAACGAGTACAAGTAAAACTAGGCAGATTGGACATGGATTATGAAAAGCTATACCGCGCATTTTTTCATCATCAATCCAAGCCACGACTATCGAAATTTGGTGAGTTATATGAAGAAGGTAAAGAATTAGTTGATGAATTGACCAATGAAGCTAAAAAGATGAGACCTGGTGTGGTTTCGAAAACATTGAGACAGGCATTGGGGATGAATGACCATGATTTGAATATTGCACCTGCTTGGATTACGATAATGAAGGATATTGGCAAGCCTCCATCGTATCAAGATTTGATCATACCTGGTATTGATGAGGACTATAATAATAGCGGGTATAGAGATAAACATAGTGTTGATGGCGATGTTAGAGTTGAGCATTGGGGAAGGATAAAGACGCTAGTGGAGTCAGAAAGTGAGGGGGAGGAAGAAGACGACGAGAGGGAAGACGAGGACGAAGATGAGGGCGGGGAAGAAGATAAAGTTGAAGAGGAGGAAGAAGATGAAGATGAAGATGAAGATGAAGATGAAGAGGAGGAAGAAGAAAAGAACAATAAAAATAACGAAAGAGAAACTGCACAAAATAACGGACCATCTCGTAAGAAACACGATTCGGTTGTTCACACAGATAGTGACAGTGATGAAGAAGATAAAGAGTTACCAAAAAAGAGCTCACTCAAAGATGTCTTATTCAACATTTTCGGTGATGAAAATGCACCAGATTTTGATAGCAAAAACTCCATGGGTGCTAATGATCCAGGGGTAAGTGCTAATGATTCTACAGTTTCAAAGGAACCCAATATCAGAAGTAAGCTATCAACAATTCACGGTAAAAACGTTGCAGCAGAGAAATCCCCTTTTGATATCTAATAAACGACTTTCCCTCCCTAAGTTATACACTTAAATACTTTTCTTTTTAATGTACACGGGATAAGGTATATAAATGCTACAAACTAACTATGCTAATGTGAAATGAAAAAGAATGGAAAAGAACTTCCAAAACCACTCTCTACTCCAACACCTCTTTGTTTCTTCGTTTAAAAGTTGATGGCTGGTTTTTCATCTTTTATTTTGTCTATTTTAGCACCAAATGCAGCAACACATTTAGCCATTGTTGGCGAAGATCTCGATATCACATCAGTGAAATAAAAGTTGGTGATTGGATTCCTCAAAGGTTCACCAGCAATCTTGGCTGATTTATTCTTATTTACCAAATCAAGGAATCCAATTTGAGCAATTTCTGAAGATACAGGTTCAATAACATCATGTCTCACCAAATGTGGGGCAATTTCGCCCAATCTCATCCTAACAGAAACAATGTCATCATAGGGTAATTTAGCACCAAGGTATTCTGACAATGCTCTTAAAATCTTCCAGTCTTCACGAGCAACCCCCGGTGGGTTGGTAGCTGCTCTAGTGATTTGGGTTCTTCCTTCAGTATTGACATATGTGGCTGATTTCTCAGTGTATGCCGAACCTGGTAAAATAACATCGGCAAATGAAGCACCAACGTCACCATGATGACCTTGATATACAACAAATGCATCCTTGGGGATCTCGTTGTTGGAGATTTCATCAGCGCCTAATAAATAAATAAATTTGGGGGTGGCAGTTTGTTCTGACAAGGTATTGAATCCAAGATCCAATGCAGCTGCTCTTGAAGCTTCACGATGTAATAAATTGACACCATTCCATTCTTCGGTATTGAAATTTTTGTGTTTAGAGGCAAATTCACCAACGGTTTTGTAGATGGCTTGGGCATCCTTGGAGTCAGCAACACCTGATCCAACAATTATTAATGGTCTTGAAGCTTTAGCTAACTTTTCACCAAACTCACCATCGAGTGCCTTTTTAAGATCATTGGCATTGTCACCTAATTTGGTGACATCAAAAGTAGAATCAAATTCCTGACCCACTGAAGCAATCTCCAAACCTGATCTTAACCATACTTTTCTTATCCTCGTGTTTAATGTAGCAGCTTCAAACCTTGGGTTTGTTCCCACAAGGAGAATTTGATCAGCATCTTCTATTCCATCAATGGTGGAGTTGAAAATGTAGTTTGATCTAATGTCCAAACCATGGGCATCAACAGCTTGTGGTACATCAGTGGTGACATTTTCGGAACCCAACTTGTTTGCCAAATCTTTCAAAGCAACCAATGATTCAGCATCAACCAAAGCACCGGCAACTGCTTTCAATTCACCATTTTGTGGTTTAATTTTGGTGTATGCAGCAGCAATTGTTGACAAGGCTTCATCCCAAGTGGCGGTCTCAAATTTATCGCCATTTCTAATCAATGGAGTAGTCAAACGTTGAGTTTTTAAACCATCACAAGCAAACCTTGTCTTGTCGGAAATCCATTCTTCATTAACATCATCATTCAATCTTGGCAAAACTCTCATAACTTCAATTCCTCTACAATCAACTCTAACATTGGATCCAACGGCATCCAAGACATCAATCGTTTCAGTTCTCTTCAATTCCCATGGTCTAGCTCTGAATGCATATGGCTTGGAAGTTAATGCACCAACAGGACATAAATCAATGATATTACCCGACATTTCTGAGTTGATATTTCTTTCGATATAAGTACCAATTTGCATATCGTTACCTCTACCAGCAGTACCAAATTCAGGTGCACCAGCAACATCATTCATAAAACGAACACATCTAGTACAATGGATACATCTGTTCATCGAAGTCTTGACCAATGGTCCAATGGCTTTATTTTCAACGGCTCTTTTACCAACCAATTCTTTAAATCTACCACGATCAGATCCATATCTTTGTGATTGTTCTTGTAAATCACATTCACCACCTTGGTCACAAATAGGACAATCCAAAGGATGGTTCTCCAACAACATTTCCGTGACTCCTTCTCTTGCCTTTTTAATTCTTTCGGAGTCAGTGTGAACAACCATACCATTTTGGACGGGCATAGCACAAGATGCAATCAACTTTGGCATTCTTTCGACATCAACCAAACACATACGGCAATTACCAGCAATGGCTAATTTGTCATGGTAACAATAACGAGGGATTTGAACACCAGCCAATTGTGCTGCTTGAATGATGGATGATCCGGCTTCTACTGAAACTTTTCTACCATCAACTGTGACTTCAACATCTGCTAGTCTTTTTGCTGAAGCAGAAATGTGACGTTTGGAAGTTTTGAGTATATGAGACCTTATTGAAAGCATAATGTGGTGGGGTGAATATGTGTTTATATATATGATAGGGTTGGGATCTAATGTATCTTTCTCTTTTAATGAGTAGTAGTCTATTAATCAATAATTGTGTGAGGTAATGTGTCGTTGACGAGTTAGGGTTGGTTGTTGACAAGTCTGTAAATGTTCCCAAAAGTCTAGCTTGAAGTTTGGTAGATTGGTTTATATTGGTCTTTTTTGCACTGAATTTTTTTTTTGTCTTTCCTTGTCTGTATGCTGCTCTCTTATGTAAACTTAATAATGAAAATTTACATTTATGTTATTGGTTGAAAAATACACGCTACCAGTTACATCAAAAGCCAATTTACTACTTTACACTTCGGTGTTAACAGCACATATACCTATGAAAGACTATTCGATACTACAGTACGTACCCATATAAGATCATTACAACTACGTTATCACACCATACCTTCTTAGACAGAACTACTTAACGCTATCTACTTTGTTCGTTACCACCACCTGCAAGCATAAATATAAGCAATGGAGGTACAACATACATCCAGTTCTTTTGGATCCATGATCTATCATCGACTGGAACTTCAACTTCCTCTTCAATCTCCCTCGTTACTTCAACTCCATTATCATCAATTTCTTTAATCAACTTTTTTTGTTTCACCTTCTCAACAACAGGGCCATCACCAGCTTTCTTTTGTTGCTCTTCTCTTTGTTTCTTTAACGAATCAGGATTCAAGTTCGGCTGTGCTGCAATAACCTGTTTACGCTTTTTCACTTGCGGTTTAGCCAACTTGTCGTCAAATGATAACGATATTCTCAGTATATCACCATCCCCATCGAGAAATAAATTAAACACAGCTTGCGTCAAGTTTGGTGCATTGGATTGATAACTAAAACACTCGTTATTATGTATATCCTTGGTTCCTATACAATATGCTTGGTTCTCTAGTTGTAGATCAGCCACATCCATTAGATATACAGCGTCATTCTCAATAAACCCAATTGGATCAGATGTAACTTGATCTATTGGTTTTATGAATAAATTGATTCTTTTTGATGAAACAACTGAGATAAGTATAGTAACAATGATAAATTGAAGTATTGAAGACATATCTTGCAAAAATGTTTCAACTCAAAAACTCCTTCAGAATCTGAATTTGATATGCTTTTTAGATTTTGTTTTTGTTTTTTGCGCTGTTTGTTTTACTATGTGTTGAGAATTTGCAATTTTTCAACCACCCTTATGAATAGTTATCGGCTATTGACACGAAAGTATAGCTCAACTGCGTTGATTGAAAATGTTGGTCAGTACTTGAAACATTGCAAGCTCAAAAAAGTCAATACCACGTCGACGGTGTTTCGTGGTACACTATATGAGTTTCACGTGAAACATCTACTTGAATTAAAGTTGCACGGTAAAAATATGATTCGATGTGGTGGATCTTATGACAACGGAATAGATATTATAGGACAATGGGACCTTGATCCATTCTACCAAATTTCGTTAAAGATGAACAATGTGGAACATAAGATTCACAATGCTTCACTACTTCACCTTCTACCAGGAACATCTACCAAACGCCCTATTTCATTACTGAATGATATACAACTTGTGGTTCAATGTAAAAACACCAAAAAGAGGCTTGGAGCAGCTGAAGTACGGCAATTGTCAGGGATACTAGAGTACCATAAATTCAACAAGAAACGAACGTTTATGATGATGGTGAGCCCTCATCCATTAACCGTGCAAGGCATAACTCAATTGAACAAGTCTTCGTATCCAATGATAAATCTTATTGTTTCACCATTGAAAAATGAAATGGATCACTACGATTATGACAATTGGGAAGGTGGAAGTTTGTGTTCTGCTTATTTAAATCATGCGGCAACAAAGGTGCTTAGCGGGTTCAGAATGGAACAACAATTGCTACAATTGATAAAATAAAAAAGAGACTTTTTTTTTAGTATACAATTACAGAAGCAGGAAAAAATAGGGTATAAAAAGAGGTTAGCAACTTTTCGTTGAATGGCATCTCAAGCATTAAACAATCCTATATTGCTGTAGTTGGTGGCGGACCGTATATCGTTTGAAGGTTAGTTCTCGTGGTAATGACATTATAAAGAGTGGCAACAGTAGTCATTGTAGTTGGGGCAAAAACAAACGAAGTAAACACATTTGTTGGTGTGGATGTGGATGTGTTTGGAACCGAGGATGTTGATGATGATGATGATTGTTGACGCGTTGTGCTTTGTTGCGTAGCGGTTGAAACTTCTAAAGTTGACTCTTGTTGAGTATTGGTGTCAGAAGAAGTTGAAGTTGTGGAACCGGTAGTTGTGAGATCGGCGTTATGGATGGATGAAATGAGTTGTGAGGTGGAGCTGGTGGAGCTTGAAGAACTGGTTAAAGTGGAGGAACTGGATGTGCTAGAAGTGCTTGGTGTGCTCGATGTGCTTGTCGTTGTTGTATCGCTTGTATATGTTGTTGAAGTAGTGGTAAGCGTGGTTGTTGTGGTTGTCGTTGTACTATCTGATGAAGAAGATGATGATGAAGATGAAACTGCAGCAGCTTGAAAGTCACTTCCAACCAAGCGTTTCATATTCTCCACGAAATTACCATTGGAATCAGTATTATCCCAAGCTGCTGAAACATCCCACATTGAAATACCTCCAAAATGTGGACTCGACAATATATCACTAGTCAAATAATCTTCAATCAACTCTGGTGGATTATAGCCGGACCCAGCAGCTCTGATTGATCCTGGGACACCCACAAACAACTTGACATTGGCATTAGGACTAGTATTTTCAGCATAGTCCAACCATGTGTCCCAATTAAACCAACTTGTTCCCAAATTACAATAATTGTTGTAAAATTGGATAAACACAAAATCAATCACACTTTCCTGCAACAAGTTACCAACAGAAGCATCAGGGTAGGGACATTGCGGAGCAGCACCAAGATAATACTGTTTAGAGGAATCTGTCGCAAAAATCAGTCTCAATTCATTAGCCATGGCAGCATAACCAGTATTAATATGGTTTTCAATATCAAAATCAAATCCATCAAGAATTGCACTACCAAATGGCCTTTCGGAAGCAGACAAGGTATCTGAGTTACCAAATAAATCCCATGCCGTATGAGCAAATTTTTTAGCTTGATCATCTGACGTGAAACCATATGAGCCTGAAGCTCCACCCAACGAAAGCAAAACAATCTTGCCTTTGGCTTGACAAGACTGAATATCAGCAGCAATATTATCACATTTCAATATCCCATCGGAAGTGAATGTACCTTCACAAGCGTTGGCGAAATTCAATTGAACTGGGTTGGGAAAAACGTGCATAAATGATAAAATGACAATATCAACAGCATCGGAATCACAATAGTAGGATAATCGTTGTTGATTACCACCGGAATTCTGACCCCAATAAACAGCAACATTGGCGTTGCTGGTTGGGTCAAATGCAAACACAGCTGTCGCAAAAATGGAAATAAGGTATAATAAACTCAACATTGTGACGTGTAAGGTGGTGCTTTTTGTTCGATAGCAATGAAGTTGTTGTGTTTTTTTTTTGTTTGAAGGAATGAATCTTACCACCTATATTTGTCAAAATCAGAAAGGGGTGAGTGGGTATCAAGCTGATTGGGCACTTTTGGGGGAGGGGTATTATAATATTAACGCTGAATTGACTACGTTATGAACTTGAGTTTTGAAATGAAATACCTAAACACCTTTATCGAAAGAACGGACTTTTACAATGGTATTTAAATGATACCCAACTGGAATTATAGTAATGGGCTTTTCCATGGAAATCTGCCTTTTCAAAAAATCTTTTGTAACTCAAAACTAAGAAACCACACCATAGTATACCAAAATCTAAAAGGCGCCGCCCATAATTACGTTACATCTGCCTGTTTTATTTTTGTTCCCCCTTCCGTTCCATTCTGTGTAAGATCCATCTATCAATGGCTTTCTTTTTTTTTTTTTGGGAATTCTTATTCTTTCGCAGCTAAAGTGGTGAGTATTTTCTCGGTTTCCTCAAGCTAAATTTTCAATATCTATTCCCAGTTGGGAACAAATTTGGACCAAAACGGAAAGCAAATTATAATCATTGTTGATGGTTGTTGTTATTATCTATTGCATAAAGTATAGGACAATAATGTATGTCTGCGTGAGGTTTCGTAATTCTTTCGCTTATATGGTTAACTGTTGGTATATGCATGATGTCAAAGTGTTGGTTTTTTTGCCTAGTTTGTCACTTTGCACCAGCCTCTTTTTGTGTGCGAAAAATAAAAATAAGCAAAAAATTGTGTACGAGTGAGAAGATTAAAATAAGCGCGATTACATATGGGACAGAGAAGTTGTTCAAAGGGAATTTCAAAAACTTGAAGTGGTGAGTGAAGAAAATCTATCTTTAATGGGTGTTACTACGTATGTGTCAGAGAGTTTTACACGGTCTTTTCAGCTTTACTTGAAACATCGAAATGGTGTCGAAAATCAAAATGACTTAGTAATTGGATGCTTTTAGCGCTCACGTGAGTTGCCAAGGAGACACCAATGCTCAAGCTACTTCAAATATTGAGGCGGGTCACTCATGTCTTGCCAAAACTTCAGTTACAGGGAGAACTCATGTTTGCAAATTCTTTAATTGATGTAAGTTTTCCCTTTTTTTTTTTTTTCTTTTTCGCAACCAAAGTATGCTTCTAAATTGGGACAAAATTGAACCCAATTTGACTAATCAACCAGCACATCTTGAAAATAGAAAATAAAATACTGACACGGAGTTATATGACGTACAATGTTGTAAGTACACGGTGATGTATTTTTGGTGAAGGGGCTGGCTATGCGTTTCATTATTGTGGTTACTGAGAAAATAAATTGTGTTTGTTCTTTTCTCAAAGAGAGAGTACGATGGACGTTTGTATATCGGTCTATTTGTCTATATTTCCTTCGCTGCGTGTCGATGATATTGTTTTACAATAGAAAGCTCTCTCGGGTCTTTGTTTTCACTTTCGTAATTACAGTCGTATGATTCTTTGCTAAGTCAACAACCCACATTGTTTTGTTCTGCGTAAAGAGTGACTACTTTATTGTATCTCTAACTGACTTATACAAAGTGCGCATTGAGTTTATCAACAATTAAGGGACCAGACTCATTAGATCTTTATAATAGATGGACGATATACCCTTGGGTCCGACAAGGAAACTAGCCTAGTCCAGTGTGCCATTCTTGTTTGTGACATTTTTGACAAAAAGCTTGAGCAAATATTTTTGCAAATTCAAGATATGACGTTGAAATTTTAACAATACTATGCAGTAATGGGGTGTTGGTGGTGTTGTATGGCTGGCTTATTTGACTACTGGACTATTAGTTCAAAAAGCATCCTTAGTTCGCTAAAAGTTATTATAAGAAAACAAGAATTTACTTTGGCAAAGGTGTCGACTCGCTCAAGTTGCCATCAAATTCGTAGAAATTAGAAGTAAAGTTGAAAGGTTTTACTTTGACATTTACTCTTCACGAGCAGTTGAGCCAATTGTTCTGACTTTTGCATAGTTTGAAGTGCTTCATGAGTGAATCAAAATTACAATCCAAGAGCACCGCAAATAGTACCTATTATCCTTAAGATTGATGTTTGGAAGATCAAGCTAAACATACTCTACAGTGCCATCATCGTGTCTATGACTGCCTCAACCTTATTCCCTTTTGGGATTGGAGGTTCGTTTCGTGTCACGTGCAGGGTCAGCACCCCAAGACAATACTTTGAGAAGAGTAAGAAGCTAAAATGAATATAAAGACTTCTTAAAAGGCTCGAGGTCGAATCAATGTGTATGATATAGTTGTGAGTCTTAGATAGGAACAGTTTCCATGACAGAGTCCACGGATGCATCAAAAAGATCAACCAGCATCAAGCAAGTGGCTGAATCAACTGCAAGATGGAAAAGTTTGGCACCGGAGCTCCTTGTTCGGGTATTTTGAAAATCTGTGTTGCAGCAACCGGGGAACAATTCGGAACTTTCGTCATCGAACGAGAATCTTAAAAGGACAAACATGTAAACAAACTTTGACGAAAATGACAAAGAAAAGACAACAAATTCATTGTCGAGAAGAAAAATAAAATAATGTATTACGCGTTAATGCAGCTGAGTTGACTTAAATTGAACAAACTTTGCCCGCTAGTTAAGTAAAATAGAGCATTTTTAAAATAATGGCAATTTTTCAAATAGCTATAAGCTTGTATACTAGTGTAGAGTTATGACAAAGTTTTGGTCTATTTCCAGATCAATATAGCCTCGTAATACCAAAATTACTACTTTCTCTCTCTGATCACTACGATTTTGAGGGGACAACCTATGGATTCGAAACCAATGGTTGCCCTGTGTAATTCTATTTCCAGATTCAGGAAAATATGCAAATTACAAGAGGTCAATAAGGAGGGGGCTTCGCCCCTATTTTGCTATTTTTGTTGAGTTTTGCTATACTCGCATCCGTACCGCAGTATCGCTGAAATTTCGGCGGATTTTCAGCGAATTAGATTACACAAAATACGGCTAATACGAGTGGGGATTTTTCAACTTGTAAATTTCACAATGTAAACACATAAGGAATTGGCGAATCTTAAAAGAGAAAAAAAAAAAGAAAAAAAATTTTTTGAACAAGAGGTGGAAGCTGCACTGAGAGTGATCCAACTTACTGGAGCTAGGAAGGTGTAATGGGTGTCGATATGTAGCTAAAGAATAGAGCAATTGGTGCTTGAGTGAAAATTTGGCTGTAAGTTAGCAATGAGCGCGTTAGAATTATGTATTAGCATAGTTGAGCCTTGTGAGAAGTATTTAAAACAATGCAATTTAATAGGCAATGTGTAAAAAGGTCGTGTGTAGGACACAGCTGAAGTTGTGTTGGTTGTTATTGTAGGTACTGCCCGATAGTTCTGCTATTTTCTTTTTTTGTTTTTTTTTTTTGTTTTTTTTTCTTGTGATTTTTCCCTACAAAATAGAGTACCCACAACCGTGTTCTTACTTCCATTTCGGCGAAATTTCGTTCAACTGGGAAATGGTATAAATAGTCGTTGAAATTCACCCACTTTCAAATCCAAACTCTTTTTCCTTTCCCCTTTTTCTTTTACAACTAAACAAAACTTGTATCGTTCTCCACAATGTCTTCAATCGATTTCAAATCTACCAAATCCGTCGCCAAAGACGACCACCTTTACACTAAATTCACCTATGAAAACTCATTGGTTGAAAAGGATGCTCAAGGTAAATTTCACGTTACTCCCACATCGGTTGATTATGATTTCAAATTGGATTTAAAAGTGCCCAAAGTTGGGTTATTGTTGGTTGGTTTAGGTGGAAACAATGGTACCACTTTAATGGCGTCGATCTTGGCCAATAAGCACAATATCTCATTTGAAAATAAGGAAGGTGTTGTTAAGCCAAACTACTATGGTTCGGTTACACAAAGTTCTACAATCAAGATTGGTGTTGATGCTGATGGTAATGATGTTTATGCTCCATTCAATTCTATTGTTCCATTTGTTAACCCTAATGATTTGGTGGTTGATGGTTGGGATATTTCGGGGATGGAATTGGATCAAGCCATGAAGAGAGCCAAAGTGTTGGATGTTACTTTACAAAAGCAATTGGTGCCACATTTAAAAGGTAAAAAGCCAATGGAGTCTATCTACTATCCTGATTTCATTGCTGCCAACCAAGGTGATAGAGCTGACAATGTTTTCAACAAGGTTAATGGTGAAGTCAAGACTGATGATAAATGGAAAGATGTTGAAAAGATTAGAAAGGATATTAGAGATTTTAAACAAAAGAATGGATTGGATAAAGTTATTGTCTTGTGGACGGCAAACACTGAAAGGTATGCTGATGTATTGCCTAAAGTTAATGATACTGCTGACAATTTAATTGCCGCTATCAAATCCAATCATGAAGAGATTGCCCCTTCCACCATTTTCGCTGTGGCTTCAATTTTGGAAAATGTTCCCTACATTAATGGATCACCACAAAATACATTTGTCCCTGGTGTCATTGAATTGGCTGAAAAGCATCATTCATTTATTGGTGGTGATGATTTCAAATCGGGCCAAACCAAGATCAAATCGGTGCTTGCTCAATTCCTTGTTGATGCTGGTATCAAACCATTATCAATTGCATCATACAATCATTTGGGAAACAATGATGGATACAATCTTTCAGCACCAAAACAATTTAGATCCAAGGAAATTTCAAAACAATCAGTTGTTGATGATATGATTGAAAGTAACGAAATCTTGTACAATAAAGAGTCGGGTGATAAAGTTGATCATTGTATTGTTATCAAGTATTTACCAGCTGTGGGTGATTCCAAAGTTGCCATGGATGAATACTATTCCGAATTGATGCTTGGTGGCCACAACAAGATTTCCATCCACAATGTGTGTGAAGATTCTCTTTTGGCTACACCATTGATTATTGACTTGGTTGTAGTGACTGAGTTTTTGCAAAGGGTTCAATACAAGAAACTGAGCGAGTCTGATCAAGAGTATCATGATTTCTATGCCGTGTTGACGTTGTTGAGTTATTGGTTGAAAGCACCATTATCAAGACCAGGGTTCAAGACTATTAATGGATTGAATAAACAGAGACAGGCATTGGAGAATTTGTTGAGATTGTTGGTTGGATTGCCAATTAATAACGAGTTGAGATTTGAGGAGAGATTGGTTTAAGGAGAGGCAGCTCAAGGGGGGGGGGGGGGGGGGAAGGGGAGTTCATAGATTGCGGCTGTAGTGTATTAATTTTAATAGTAAACTAATATTGATTATTGTAATTTGGAGTGTAGTTTTGAAAAGTGGTGATTGCAAAGAGAGGTTGCTTCTTGAGTGTGTGGTGAGTGTTTGTTTAGCTCACGATTGAAGCTAGGATCCTCGGGTATACTCTGATAGTCGTCTTGAAAAGGAAAAGATTGTAAATTTGAATTTGGCTCATGCCGAGGCTCAAGGTTTGAATGAATGAAGCCTTTTTGCGTTTCGGGACGAGGATGAAATCGGAAACAAAAATTAGAATTACGAGAAGCGAACGAAAAAAAAAAACAAAAAAAAAAAACAAAAAAGGTAAAATATTAATAAAAAAAGGAAATAGGAAACGCAAAATGAACTAAAAACTGTAAGGACAAATAGCTGGGATAGTTGCGTATTAGTTTTGGAAAAGGGGCGTATATGTAACAAAGATGGGATATATAATACTGTCCAAAACAAAACAAAACAAAACGAAAAAAACGAAAAAAACGAAAAAAAAAAAAAAAAAAAACCTGGGAAAATTGACAGGAGACGTAGCTTTTGAATCTTGTGTTACTTTTTCACCTCGATTTTTAAAATTGTTTATGCCGTGGCCAATAAAGCTATCAAAAGCACTAGAGAGATGTTGTACCGAGGAGAGAAATATCAAGGGGGGGCAGAAAAAACAAACAGCTTGGAATAGTTAGTCACTGGTAACTCGAACTGGAACTTCACGTAAAGATTCGGCCATCGGTCGGGATAAATGTTCGGTAATGGCTAATAAGTTTTCACTTGAGTGAAGATTGTCTTTTATCCAATTTAACACAATTGTTACTTGTTACTATGTTTGTAAAGTAGGGCAATGACGAACTAGGCTACAACAACAACAACAACAACCCGAGAAAGTTTTGGAATTGATGCCAATCAGTTACATGATGATCCAAAAAAAAGATTGTCAGCTATAGTGGTCTTAGTACTACTTCATAACCGTGGTTGATTTAGTTATTGAATGAAATAGAGGATGCGCTTTTGTCGGATGTTTAAGCCGTGTGTCTTTGTAAGAACATTTGGATTTAAAAAGCATGTTTAAGTGGTTGTGCATTATATCTGTAAAGCTAGAATGTGATAGGAGTTAAGGCAAATGCAATTCCTGTATATAGATATTTTACCCAACAAAAATATATTTCATTCAATTTTGTGTACCTATACTTTTCTATATGCAGTATTCAGCACCACAAAAACCAAAAGTTTTACTTTACGCGAGAAGCCAAAGTTTACACCCCCCCCTCTCGGTTCCTTGCAACACAGCTTTTATCAGATTAGTATAACCTTGCGTGGGTGGTGATGGGTTATGAAGGAAGATGCCAGGACCGATTGATTTTGGATTAGGGCCATACTTGTAGGAGTATCGTGATGGGAGAAGACGGTTGTTCCATTCCATCATCACCAATTGATTTTGATATCTCCTCTTTTTTTTTTTTTTTTTTTCGCTTCACCAATCAACGGTGTTGTGCTTTTATCTATTGCGTTTGCCCCCTTACTTTCAGCTGTATTATTCCCCGCTGAAGTATCAATATGTCATCATAGAGAATGAATGCTAAGAGAAGAAGCTCAAACATCAGAAGTGGTTTATTCAGTAGTAGATGAAACTATAAATGATACTAGCAATACCAACAACCAAGAAACCAGGAAACAAGATGGTGGTGGAAGTTCAATGAAGAACAAGAGAGTGTTGTTTCAACTGGTAGCAAGAGAGAAGCCAACGTCCTTTCGTTTCACTACAGCCCCCTCCCCCCTCTCACCTCTCGCCCTCTAGGCATGAAAGTGTGACTATCCAAGAGGCTAAGAAAAAGCTGCTAATTCCTTGGGTCTTTTCTTTTGGAAAGAAGTCCCAATGCACTCAGTTATACTTACTCATACAGAAGTAGTTTATAGGTATTTGTTGGTATCAGTCATATCACTTTATTTGTATAACTTTGTACTTACAATATCTCATTACTACCATTGTATTTCGGATCAAAGTTACATGGATAAAACCGTGGTTCAATGATGCTCTCTTTGTTTTCAACAGTGAATGGTTTGTGTAAGCAAAATATTTTTTTTTTTTTTTTTTTCTTTTTTTCTTTTTTTCTTTTAAATTTTTTTGTTGAGAAGAGAAAAAGTAAAAAGCCACTAAACTTACACAAATCGTACAATGTTTGTCCACTGTCAACACTGTCATTTGCAAATGAGTTGCGAGAAAGATAGACAGACAATAATAATAATAATAATAATAATATATATATATATATACTACCAGTATAGTCACACCAGTCGATGTATAACAAGATATTTTGAGAGGGTTGCTCACTTACCTTCAAGTATCCTTACACTCCTCTCGAATTTAACCTAATCAAGTAAATACTCATCTCTCTCTTGTAATATTATGCATTATGGACTAAACGAATTTTAGTAGGGACATTTATTAAGAAGAAAGAAATATCACTTTCCTTAATCCGAAACAACACAACAACACAAAGATGTAGAAGCTTCATACGCCCCTCTCTTTGTCTCTCTGACCAGAGGAGTATCACCCTAACTTTCCCATGAACAAAACCTTTTGTTCCTCTTTTTCCCTTTTCCCTTTTCCCTTTTTTTATCCGTTTTCATGCTATATATCCTATTCTGGGTATAGTTCTTGGTAGTGGTAGTAGTAGTACTATTAGTAGTAGTAGTAAGTAACACAAGACTAAAAAATAATATAGTACTACTACCACTACTACTACTAACCCCCACTTTTTTATTATTATTATAATTATTATGATTATTATTGTTGTTACTAGTATTACTTACTACTACTACTACTACTACTAGTACTAGTACTACTACTACTACTAATAATAATAAAACTAAGTTTCCCGTAATTTTGAAGTCACACGCAAAATGTTTGTAACATAAAAGACAAAGGGATTTACATAGAGACAAACAAACAAAGACAAACTAAAAGAGGAGAAGGGAATGGGGGGGGGGGGTGGTTTTGTATACAAGTTCTATATCTATATGTATATATGTATATAAGTAGATATATAAAGGCAACAGTAGAACCATCAATTAATCCAACACCATCATAAACTTTTTCCTTTTTCCTTTTTCCTTTTTTCTTTATCACCAAACACCATATATACAAAGTAAGTAAGTATTGACACACGTTTAATAATACTCATTAATCATCATTGTCATCACTATATTTTACTGAAAACGACTCATTTCCCACTACACTACACTAAACTAAACTACACGATATATATATATATATATATATATACACATAAAGAAAGAAAAAGCAACAATCAATTGCAGAACTATACATAAATACACAGAGCCTATAGTACCCAATTGATTGTTCAGAAACTAAAAAACTTGAAAAGGGACAAGGATCAATAAGAAGAAGATTTAGATCAAGAAAGACTTCGTGTGGGTTGGTTTACTTATTTGAAAAAGAAAAACAAACGACACACATTCACACACACACTCACTCACTCACACACACTAACTTTTCACATTCATATCTCGACCCTTCCCCCCCCCCCCCCCACCCATCCCCAACAAAAAAAGGAAAAACAAAAGCAAAAGCAACGAAAACAAAATTCACATTTTTTTGCCATTTCTTTTCTTTTCTTTTCCCTTCATTTATATACAGCAATCAGATTCTCATCAATTTAGTATTGGAGAGGTTTTAAGAGAAGCTAAGCACAACTTAGTACATTTAGATATTACTACTATTGCAACCACTACAACAACTTTACAAAAAACAATAAAAAAATGGCTTTGTTAACTGTTGCTGTTGGTGAAGCTAAACCAAATGAAACTGCTCCAAGGAGAAGAGCAGCTCAAAAAGAGGCATCTATCGACCGTCCAGCTGACTGTAAAGGAACCACCATTCCAGAATTTATTGAGGAATGTTTTAAGAGAAATGGAAACAAGAATGCTATGGGTTGGAGAGATTTGAAAGAAGTTTACGTTGAAACCAAGGAAATTACCAAGAATATCGATGGTGAAACCAAGAAAATTTCTAAAGATTGGACTTATTACGAAATGGGACCATACAATTATATCAAATATCCAGAATTGTTGACTTTGATTAAAAACTACTCCAAGGGTTTAATTGAATTGGGTTTGAAACCAAATCAACAATCAAAATTGATGGTTTATGCCTCGACTTCGCAAAAATGGTTACAAACATTTTTATCATCAACTTTTCAAAATTTGCCCATTGTTACTGCTTATGATACTCTTGGTGAACTGGGTTTAACTCACTCGTTGGTTCAAACTGATGCTGATGCAATTTTCACTGATAATGCTCTTTTGAAAACATTGGCTAATCCATTGAAGGAAGCTAAAAATGTCAAATTTATCATTCATTCGGAACCAATTGACCCTAATGATACCAGAAAAAAGGGTCAACTTTACAAGGATGCTCAAGATGCTAAAGATGCATTGTTGAAGGTTAACCCCAATTTGAAATTTATCCCCTATGCTGAAGTTATTGAATTGGGTGCTAAATCAAGTCAAGAGTTGCACTTGCCAACAGCTGAAGATTTGGCATGTATCATGTACACATCAGGTTCAACTGGACCGCCAAAGGGGGTTTCCATCACCAATGCTAATATCTTGGCTGCTGTGGCTGGTATTTCCACCAATGCTGGTAGAGATATTGTTGGAGATGGAGATTCAGTTATTGCATTTTTGCCATTGGCTCACATTTTTGAATTGGTGGTTGAATGTCTCACCTTGTGGTGGGGTGTACCATTGGGATACGCCAATGTCAAGACTTTAACTGAAGCTTCATGCAGAAACTGTCAACCGGATTTGGCTGAATTTAAACCAACAATTATGGTTGGTGTTGCTGCCGTTTGGGAGTCGGTGCGTAAGGGAGTTTTGGCCAAGTTGAGCAAGGCTCCTTTTATTGCTCAAAAATTGTTTTGGGCTGCATTTAATTATAAAGTAACCATGAATAAAATGCATGCTCCTGGTGCATCTATTTTTAATTTTTTTTTCAAAAAGGTTAGAGAAGCTACTGGTGGTCGTGTTAGATACACCATGAATGGTGGATCACCAATTTCCATTGATGCACAAACATTTGTTTCGACATTGATTGCACCAATGTTGTTGGGATACGGTTTAACGGAAACTTGTGCCATGGGTTGTCTTGTTGAACCAAAACACTTTGAATTGGGTACATTGGGATCATTGGTTGGATCAGTTACAGTTAAATTGGTTGATGTTAAAGATGCTGGATATTTTGCTAAAAACAACCAAGGAGAAATTTACATTAGAGGTGGTCCCGTTGTCAAACTGTACTATAAGAATGAAAAGGAAACCAGTGAAGGTTTTACCGAAGATGGATGGTTCAAGACTGGTGATATTGGTGAATGGCAAGCTGATGGTGGATTAAAGATTATTGACCGTAAAAAGAATCTTGTCAAGACCTTGAATGGTGAATACATTGCCTTGGAGAAATTGGAGTCTGTGTATCGATCAAACCCATTGGTTATGAATTTATGTGCATATGCTGATGAAACCAAGGTTAAACCAATTGCCATTGTTGTGCCCCAAGAAAATTTCTTGAACCAATTGGGCTTTGATTCCAACACCGCTTATGATGACCGTAAATTGGTTTCCAAGTTTGTAAACAGCTTGAATGCCACTGGTAAAGCTCAAGGATTGAATGGTATTGAATTGTTGCAAAGCATTGTCTTGGTTCATGATGAATGGACTCCCGAAAATGGATTTGTGTCGTCAGCTCAAAAGTTGCAGAGAAAGAAGATTTTAAAGACTTATGAAACTCAAGTCAAGAAGGCTTATGGGGATTCATAATGATGGAAATACGATGTACGTGGTTGAGTGAGTAATGGATTGTTAGATTTTTAAATTTTGAATATTGTGCAAGTTTTTTTTTTTCTTTTTTTTTTTTTTTAAAGAAATATTTGAAAAGGGTTCATTTTGTATAGCTAGCTTATTGATATTTTACAGTTTTCAAAATCAACTTACTTTGCATTTTTCATTTACCAACTCTAGATTAAAATATATAAAAACAAACTAAATAAAAAAGAAGTTTTCCAGTGGAGAAGAAACGCATCAAATTGGGACCTTATCCTTGCCCATTCCCATTACAATACATATTTATCCAACTCACTTACCCGCTTATAAGCCTCCGCCATCAACCCGCCATTGACTTCAACAATTTTACGCATCAAGCTCAAATCACCACCATTTAGCAATTTGCGGGTTTGGTACTCCTTAATCAACAATTTGAAATATGCCAAACGTGGTTCGGAACCGCCAGGGCCAGAGCCAGAGCCAGAGCCAGAGCCAGAGCCAATAGGGCCAATAGAGCCAATAGAGCCAATAGAGCCGCTAGCGCCTCTACTGCCACCGAATGTTAGGAATTTGGTCAAGTAGTGGAGATGGATACTGAGTAAATTGGCCACGGTTGAATTGTAGATTGTGTTTGAGTCCGATAGGTCTTTTTGGTGTTTGAGGGCTTGCAAGTATCTGGTTTCGTAGAGTTGGTGCAAGTAGAGCGTGGTGGTGGATGATGGGGATGGCAATGCAGTGGGAGCGTGTGGGGCTGTGGATGCTGAGTTGATTGGGTCGAGGTCTTTGGTGGATGGTGGTGGCAAGACATTGTTATTGTTGTCGCGGGCATCGTTGTCACTATTTTTGTTGTTGTTGTCATTTTTGGGAATGGATAGTGATTTTGATCTTGTTGGTGGTGGTAACCCATTAAGCGATTTCAAACCAGCTGGATAATTTCCATTTCCTCCGTCTTCTTCTCCCTTTCCAGCTTCAAAATACTTGTTTATGATTCTGCGCAAGATTTGAATCTCAACACTCAATGAATCGACAAGTGTACCATGTTCATTTTCCAATGTGGTGATTTTACGATTACATTTAGTCTTTGTAGTGGCAATTTGATTCACGAGTGATTCCAATTTGGAATCTTTTTCAACAACTTGTTTCTTCAAGTGACGCAATTTCTTCTCCAATTGACTCTTTTCATCACTATGTGATTGATCAAGTGATTGTAAATTGGTCGATAATGTTTGATTCTCATTGGTCAAGTTCAACACTTGCAATTTACAATTGTCCAAATTTTCACTCAATTCGTGATTCTCCTTTTGCAATGTATCAACACTAGTTTCCAATTGCACAATTTTATCCTCTTGTTTTTCAAATTTACCATTCAGTTCCAGTTCAAATGATTCAAACGCTGATTTGCATTCCAATAATTCCAGAATCGTCTTGGCTGCATTCAATGAAGATTCCTTCAATTGTGCTTCCAATAGTTCAATTTTGCCAACTTGTTGCAGTTCAACTTGTTTTAAGTCCTGTACATCTAAATTGAGAGCTTTAATCACGTTATTCTTGTCCGAAATTGATTCTTGTAAAGATGCAATTTTTTTTTGTAAATTGTTGCGCTCATTCTGCCAAGTTTGAGTTTGGAACGAAACTGATTGACTGGTCTTCAAATTGCTTATCTTGTCAATAATTTTGCTCATATTTGCATCTGAAAACGACATATCTAAAGCTGAGCATATTTGTTGAATCATTTGTTGCAAATATGCCGGTGAAACGCCAAACTGACCAATAGATCCTCCTTGAGTTGGCAACGGGGCTAATGCTAATGTTTTTGCTTGTGCTTGTGCTTGTGCTTGCACTTGCGCTACTGGTGGTGTTCCTCTTGGTGTTTGCCTCCCATTATCACTAACTGAATCTCTAATTGTCAGTTGTTGATAAGTCATTGACGAAAAATCCCGCCCTGTAACTCCATACTCATTAAAACTGTTCACTTGACACAATGAATGGTGAAACAGTTCATGAGCAGTTGCATTCCTTGCATGAAAACTACTGTTGTTGCTACTTGTACCATTACTAGTCATCAATGAAGGATAAAAATTGGATAATGAAGCTGCACCATTGACATTCCCAACACCCTCATTGATTGACAATTGACTAAAATCGTGATCAACTGCATGAACATTAGTTCTATTTGCTCGGTCTTGTAAACGATCAGCAATTTCTCGATGAACACCACGATGATTGCGTCTTAATCGAGGAACTCTGGTGTGAACTTCACCATCGACTTTATAGTGAGCCCCAATAACGTTGGGGTCTTTTGATGTTGTCATTTGGTTGTGCCTATGTTTGATATTGATGATAATAAATGCGAATAGATAGTGCTAAAGGGATATAGATATTGGATTTGTGTTGCAAAAAACTAAATCAAAAACTAATTTGACACTTTCGATCACTGCACTGTTTTTTATTTTTTTGGTATGCTGAAGCTATTGCACAACATTTGACAAAGACCGTATGAGAAAAGGGACTTCAAGTGTGGGCATCTTGTCTTTATGAACGTCTCTGTGGTGCGAATAGTGGTGTAGGATCATTGGAGCTCTATAAAAACTTCTCATTATGACCAGTTTTCCATAAGGCTTGCATTCTGGTAAGCTGATGTGATTTCAATGAGCTCTTTATCCACGAAGCTTGCAATTAGATGGTTTCCAACTAAAAGTTACCTGCAAATCAATGAAACATAGCTGCTGTTGAAAACCAATCGGTAGAGAGGACTGGTGTGTACCGATGGACAGTTTGGCCCAACCAACCACATGGTGACACTTATTCAAGTAAGAATACACTGCTTCATCTCACCTTGTTACGTTCGGGAGGCCCGTATCAATGTGATCCCCAAAAGCTTTGAAGCTGGCCACAATGCCTTCATAAACACGCACCTGGATGTTTTCGAATTGCATCTTACTTTTCGTCAAGACCCCCTTCTTCCTTGCGCTTCACTAGTATCCATCAAATAATGTTCCCATCAAGCCTTGCTTTCTGATCATTGTACGTGTGATGTACATCTATCATCCGTAGGTATAAACTCCGACGAGTGTTGATATTTTTTCTTAATTTTTTTTTTTTTTTTTTTGGTCTTCTCCGCTTGGCTCTACGTAGTACATGCCATAAGTCTAACGCAGAATGACAAATTCAATCACCAACTTCGTCCCTTTGTCTAATGTCAATGAGAGTTGCACAACGTGTCCGCAACAAGTTGAAATTACCGATTTCACCAAGTACGATCATCATGCTTTCAAGTTGAGATACCGATCAAACTCCATCATCTCTGCGTCAACCACCGAAGAAGAGAAACCATTACCAGTTATTAAGATTTTGGGAACAGGTGGAACAATTGCATCTAAAGCTCAATCGTCGAATGTAACTGCTGGCTATGCTGTAGATCTCACTATTGAAGAACTTCTCAGTCATATACCCGATTTGTCTACAACGTGTATCCTAGAGTATGAACAAGTTATGAACATTGACTCGAAAGATATGGGACTACCTGAGGTGGCAAAGTTGTATAAACAAATCAAAGAGGACTTGAGCAAGTACGATGGGATTGTGATTACTCATGGAACTGATACAATGGAAGAGACCGCATTTTTCATTCAATCAACTATAAATACTGACAAGCCAATTGTATTTTGTGGGAGTATGAGACCAAGTACAGCCATTTCATCAGACGGGCCAATGAACTTATACCAAGCTATTGTCATTGCGTCTCATCCTGAGAGCCATGGACGTGGGGTACTTATCGCATTGAATGATCGTATTGGTGCCGGTTATTACATCACCAAGTCCAATGCAAACTCACTAGATACCTTCAAAACAGTAGGACAAGGATATATTGGTAATTTCGTCAATGATGAGGTGAAATATTACTTCCCTGCTGCTAAACCTTTGGGCATGACCTATTTCGAGTTAGGCGAGCAATTTAATCTACCTGAAGTGCCAATAATTTACGCCCATCAAGGACTAAACAACAAGATCCTAGAGTTGTCGTTGAAGGAAATGAATGCAAAGGGCTTGGTAATTGCAAGTATGGGTGCTGGTTCATTATCTGCTGAAACTAATGAATTTTTGCACAATCTAGTTACACCAGGGTTCCCCATTATATACAGCAAAAGATCAATGGATGGTATGGTACCTTTAGGAGGCTTACCCCGATTCAATGGCAAAGTGTTTGATAACGCTGTTGCAGGTGGCTACTTGAATCCGCAAAAGGCAAGAATTCTATTACAATTGTGTTTAAATGAGGGGTACGACTTGAGCAAGATAAAGAAGGTGTTTAAAACAGTATAGCACACGATGCAGTTAGTAGCCAAATAGATTTCGTATAAAGTAGAAATAGA
Organism: Lodderomyces parapsilosis; assembly: GCF_000182765.1. Lineage (NCBI taxonomy): Eukaryota > Fungi > Ascomycota > Pichiomycetes > Serinales > Debaryomycetaceae > Lodderomyces > Lodderomyces parapsilosis. The sequence continues at coordinate 93,255 of NW_023503281.1, read as the reverse complement.
ACTGGATAGAAATTGCGGGAATCTCAATTTCTCATAATTCTCAACTTCGCGCAAAGAATCAAGAGAGAAAATAAAAAGGGCCCTGAATCTCCTCCTCATCATCCTCATCCAGAATCTGTATAAAACAACTCCACTATTCATAACCCACCATTTAAACGATGCCGTTTTTTTCCAAAGGAGAGGAAGTCGATATAGCACCAGACAAGTCTGCCCGCTTCAAATGCTGGGATAAAAGGGACCGTTTTTTCCAATGTCTTTCTGAAAATTACATTGACAACTCATTAGACCCCAAAGAATTACCCAAAGTAAATGAGAAATGTGGTGAAATCAAAAAGGAGTTTGAAAGAGACTGCGTTAGTAGTTGGGTCAAATATTTTCAGGAAAAGAGGTACAATGATTTGGTTAGACAACGGTATATTGCTAAATTAGAAAGCGAAGGTGCTCAACCATTGCCATTCAAGATTGAGAGTATAAAGAAGTGATTGTACAAATGGTGTCAAGATCTAAATAAAGTGTATATATATAATGATAGTATTCTATGCTAGGTTGCTGTGATATGTGAGGGATTCTTGCTTATGCACTGCTCTGTCATTAGGTCAACCACTGTTCCCCATTCGTACTCGCCCTTCTCTAGAATGACAAAGCTTGTGTCTATATGTATGCTGTCCAGTGGTGCCATCGTGGGGAATTTCTGCTGCAAAACACCATTGATCAAGATCTTCTTTTCAATTGAGAGCAGTTTGGCCAAGTTTGCGGCAGGAGAAGTTGTCGCTGGCAAAGGTAATTGCCGTACGAACCCACTAATCTCATGGTCGGTGTGATTGGTTATTGTCGTCCGCATTGTATAAAATTGGTCAACTTGAAGGTTTTGTATTCGACCAGGTTTGAAATCCTCTCCATCGAGAGCAATTGCGGTTTCTACCTCCACTTCATTAATGATGAGAATACTTGCCATCTTTGGTGAGAACCTCAAACTCCTCAAATCCAACAACCCGTGTCTATCATCAACTGTCCAACTTCCAGTCAACTTCTCCAAAATGATCTGTTTCAACCAAAACATTTTGATCATCTGAGACTCTTCCTCAGCGGTAATATCATAGTCTTTGATAAATTGCTTCTTTCGTAACGAAGGTATAGGATCTTGTGGTACTTTGGAAACTTTCCTTACCGGTATGAAATATCTTGCTGTTTTGTTTGACTCGATCAAGTCCAGTAACTTAAAATCATGGAATTTTAAATTGCAATGCAATGCACTAGTCCAGGAGTTTCTTAAATCCAAAACCAACAAACAATATTGTGAAACATCTTCAACTCTCTTTAAATAATTGGCAACACACGCTATAGCAACAGGCAAATCATCATTCTCCAATGTTGCAGAAGAGAATGGAGAAATGATATCGCACCCGACAACCTCCAAACTTGGAACAACTGAGACAGCAATGGGCACATCTAAATGTTTTACGAAGGATTGCTTGTTTGATCGATTAGCATAATCCAATACAATTTTCAGTTGTCTCATCAATTTCCTACTTGTTAACAAGTATTGAATTGACACTTCTTCCCCAGGTTTGATTGTCTCACCAATGATGTTTTTGTTCAATATTCGAAACGATTTGAAGTTTAATAAGCTCCACTCTAAGTCATAGATTTCAAATGCATTCAAATGAGGTTGGCTCAATTTACGATCCAAGAAATCGATTGCTGAATCCCAGAATGAAAACGATAAATAGTTAATCTCTTCAGATGAGTCGTTTATCAACTTGACCTCGAACTCAACTTGCTCTCCCTCCAAAAGCATGATGCACCCATTAGGAATTGAAAGATTAACTAATTTTAATACGGGTTGGGGTCGGATCACACTTAAGGGCAAACTGCGGTACATTACTCGGGGATCTTTCAACTCGCCTTTCAAATATTTGTAAAGGGTATCAAAGACGAAGGAATTGGGGTGAGCGACATGGTCGTCATCTAGCTCACTGACAAGTTTGAGACCATTGGTGGAGCAAAGCTTATCAACAATCGGGAATTGTTGCTTTTCACAACCAGCAACCGAGATCGTAAACCCGGTGATTTTCATTTCACCCATACTCAATACTTTAAAAGAGACAACAATGGTGGAGCTGGACATGGGAGATATAGTTGCAATGTTTGTGTTTTGCCCTGTTATCTGAGCGACATTTGATGTGGTGGCATTGCGTTTGGTATTGGATCTTAATTTATTGAGTGCAGGTGAACTCTGTGCCAGAGGGATTACTTGTTGTGTCATAGGCTTCAACGTTTCAACTTGTGCGCCTTCGCTTATCACCTCTAAATCATTGATTTCAATTTCAAAGGCAAAAGGATTATGCAACGTAATCTTAAGCTGATGAATCTCATCTTTGATCAAAATCCGATCCAAATTCACTGTGTCGTTTTTTAAATGATAGGGATCAAAAAATGATTGCTTGGATGATTCAGCCTCACTTTCAACAAATGGAATCAAATGATCTTTTTGTCTAGTTGAGACAAATTTGACCTTGCGAACCATAAATGGGTCAAAGTGTGGTACAGTTAACAGTGATTGATTAGTTATCTTCTCAATCATGTTTCGTAATCTTATCTGTCCTTCAGCAGGTATACAGTGAGAGTAACGAGCAAGCAGAAGACAGCAAATGTTGAGTGCTAGTTCCATATCGTTGATGTGCTCTGCTGAATTAAGAGCTAATTTCAAAACTTGTAGCTGTAACGACAACTCCACGGTTTTCTTCGAAGGCAACAGCTGCAAAAAAGACACATCCGGTTCACTCCCAATATCGTATAAGTCAAACAAGTCAGCCAAGAGCTCCTTAATTGACTTTGAATCATGCGATTTCTTTGATTGCGAGACCAACGCGATCAAATGGAATCTCAAAATAAATGCCTCTTTTCTGAAAAACTTTAGCTTGTGATACACATGAGCAACGTATGAATAAATATGACACTGGTCCAAGAGGTTCAAGTCAATCAATTGAAGAAGAAAAATTTTGTCAACGTCGGCAAGAATATCTTGAGTCAGAAAAAAAGTGTTGTCAACTTTGTCTGAGGTAATCTTTCCGTAAACAATCTCCTCCAATGGGGCACTTAAATGGTATCCAATCATTAGCGTCAATTTCCTCAAGATGCACTCAATGTACACTACATCCGGCACCATATTTTCGGGATCATCAGTGCTCTGCCCGTAGAAATAAATAGCTTTGGTTAGCAACACTTTCAACATTTCCGGAACCGGCAACGTATTCAAGTCGACCGATGATGTTAGTCCTATGGGGAATGCAGTCGATGCGGTCAACGATGGCCTTGGTGATACAACAGTTGCCCTAGATCCATTTGATTCCACTGATGAACGTTTTGATGCAGAGTGGTCTATCGAGACTGAAGATTTAGAAATTTGCAACCATGATCCAAGCATGGGGTTCAACTGAAAGTTCGCTTGTACAAAGGAAAGCAAAAATATACTTAGTGCTAACCCTTCCAAAGCGCTTCCCAACCAGAGAAAATCGTCAAATCTTCTCAAAGTGGTGATGCTTTCAGTGAAGCTGTGTAATGCGTCGGTATACTTCCCTGTTAATAAATATAGATTCCCCATCAATTTTAAATATCTCCCAGTATATTTCGTGTGCGTTTTAGATTTGTCAGTTGTTGATGTCTTGGGTGTACTTGGCGTATCCGTAGGCATGCCATTGAATGATGCTCTGAACGACGTTGATCCTGAACTTAGTCGTTTCTGGGCTTGATTTATGGTTTTGGTAAGCACATGACTATCTGTAATAGATACTGGTGATCGTAGTGAAATGTTACTATATGCTGATGCATATTCATCTAATGCAATCAAAAAAGAATCAAGTATTTCTGAAAAGATACCCTCGATTGCAGAAAAGTGGGTGGATGTACCATTGTGAAAATAAGAATCTGCGGTTGATTTAGATATCATTGACTCAGGTGCGTCGAATTGAATTGTACTATGAACAATTGCACCTGGGTATAACTTTTTCAAATGGGTCAAATGCTCGCTATCATTTCGGTACCCACCTATTCCCAAAACTATAAAAGTTTTTCTAAATGGTTCAAATTCGTGCAAGTATATCAGATCATCGTCAGTGGTTGTGAATTCAGGTATTATTCGTCCATCTGGAAATGTAGCGGGATTGAAGAAATGCAAATTAGCGTTGCCTTTGAGATCAAGTAGTCGTAAATCAGTCACGCTTGAGGTAATTAGATTGATGTAATTGTTGTAGTCGCGTAGAGAACAACCATTTATAGGCACTAATAGTATCCTGACGGTGGCAGGAGTGATAAAGTTGTATCTATTGGACATGTATTGACAGACATGAACTCGTAAAGCGGTATAGGAATGGTAATAGTTGACAGTTTTTCTCAATGGGACCTTCTCCTATCTAGTCTTAGCCCTCCTTGGATTGGAAAATTTTATTCAAATGGTTGATCCCAAATTTGGTAAACAAAATTGAAAAAAAGTCGTGTCTAACTCTCCATCTGTTGAAGTTCGACTGGATTTTTTTTTGTTCTCACTCAGAAACGTGAAGGCAAAATCACGTTTGAATAGACCCAGTATTCACCACACATCTTCACTTTACAAACCTCAAGATGGCAGGATTGAATTTCGAAAACTATCAGAGAAACCAGTTCTTGACAACCAAAGGATTTGCACAACCAAAAGCTACATCCACAGGTACGACAATTGTCGGTTGCCAATTCAAAAATGGTGTCGTGATTGCCGCTGATACAAGAGCCACTGCTGGACCTATAGTTGCTGACAAGAATTGTGAAAAATTGCACAGACTTGCACCAAAAATATGGTGTGCTGGTGCTGGTACCGCCGCTGATACTGAAATGGTCACTCAATTGATTGCATCAAACTTGGAACTACATGCATTGTCACAGAATAGACAACCACGTGTGATAACAGCAGTAACCATGTTGAAACAACACTTGTTCAAATATCAGGGCCACTTGGGTGCGTACTTGATTGTTGCTGGAGTTGATCCTACAGGAGCACACCTTCTTTCTGTACAAGCACATGGATCAACTGATGTAGGAAAGTATCAAAGTTTAGGGTCTGGTTCGTTAGCAGCAATGGCAGTGTTGGAAACTAATTTCAAAGAGGACATGACTAAAGAAGAGGCCATAGAATTGTGCTCAAAAGCCATCGAAGCTGGTATTTGGAATGATTTGGGTTCGGGTTCCAATGTTGATGTTTGTGTGATGGAAGTGGGTAAGGATGCTCACTTGATGAGAAATTACATCACGCCAAATGTGAGAATAAAGAAATGCAGAGACTACAAGTTTCCAAGAGGAACTACAGCGGTATTGGGACAAAAAGTACGTGATATTTGCGACATTGAAGAAACTGTTGTCACCTTCGATAACATGGAGGTCGATGCCACTGTGTAGAAATCTATAGGAATGTGTTAGACAAATGTTTACAAGTGTGGAAAATGTGTGTTTTACAAAAAGAAAGTTTGATTCTCTAATAGGGATTGCCAGTTTTTGTGGCAAATAGAGCGCGTTCTGGAATTTTCGATGCAACTTTTTTGAAGAAGCAGCATATATTTGGTCCATATCGAATCTGCACTTCATATCCTCCCACAAACACATCTCACTCGACATGGTGGTAAATAATCCAAATAATTGGCATTGGGTTGACAAAAACTGTTTGGCATGGTCTAAGGAATACTTTGACGAAAACTTGACTGGTTTGAAAGTGGAGGAAGGTAGTAGCAAAGTTGAAATTGCCAATGTTTCTTCTGTTGAGGGTGACGTTGACGTTTCGCAAAGAAAGGGAAAGGTAATATCATTGTTTGATGTACGAATTGTGTTGACCTTCAAGGGATCCAACGATAAAGTTGGCGATATCAACGGGTCAATAACCATTCCGGAGTTGGCATATGACAGCTCTTCTGATGGGTTGGTATTTGATATCAGTGTCTACAACGAGTCAAGCGAAAATTCAAGCATTACCGATTTGATCAAGAGGAAATTGATCCCAGAATTGAGAAAGAAGTTGATTCAATTTGGACCAGATTTGATCGAAATGAACAGCAAGGATATTCAATTGGAAGCTGACAAAGTGACATCGACGTTTACGAAAGCAAACTTGACCCAAAGTAACAAGTCGGAGACGAAGACACAACCCAAAACGGAGTCATCAAAGGGTGCTTCTATCGCCAAACCTTCATCAGGACAACAAGCAAAGTCTCAATCTTCAGTTCCAAAGTACAACACCACAACCTTACATCTTGAGCCAACTTTCAATACCTCGGCTGAACAAATCTATTTAACTTTACTTGATGCCTCAAGAATTGCCGCCTGGACAAGGTCTCCTCCCGAAATTGAACTGTTTCCACCTAAAGAGGGTTCGACTTACAAGTTTTTCGGTGGTGCGGTTCTGGGAAAATTTTTGAAACTAGTGCCCAATGAGCAAATTGTCGAATTGTGGAGATTACAGGATTGGAAAGAGGGCCACTATGCTGAATTAGACATGAAGATGATTCAAAGCAGTGGGGAGACCAAGGTGGTTGTCAAATTTAGTGGCATCCCAATTGGTGAAGAGGAGAGGGTTAGAGACAATTTTGAGGACATGTATATTAGAACTATCAAAATCACTTTTGGGTTTGGTGCTGTTTTGTAAAAGTTTAGTGTGTACCTTCATTGAATATATAAAGTCACCTCACCAGCCTTTGTAGCTTTCCAACTTCTTCCAAATCACCGAAAAGGTCCGAGAGTAGCACTTTGTGCTGCAAGTCTCTCTTACCAAGACCAATGAAGTACAACTCGCTCGACTCTGAACGGCTAGAGTGAGGTTTGAAAGCATGTTGCTTAAGGAATAGGACCTTCATTCTAGCTTCAAGTAACTTCAATTCGGAACCTTGCCACGCCTTCATTACCATATTACCACCAGCCCGTAGCTGATTGAATGCAAGTATCAAAGCGGCGTTGCATAGTTCCATGTTACCTATGTGATCGTAATGGTCGTGTCCGGTGCAATTGACCATCATGTCACTCATTATTAGATCAAGAGGTTGCGTCAACCCGTCTTCATCTGTAAAAAAGTCTTTGGTCTTGGTATGTGTTGAAGTTTTAGTCACATCGCCTTGTATGTAATGGCAGCCCTTGTACGGAGTGGCTTGGTTGATGTCAATACCCAATATTGTAAAGTTTTTATCTCCTAGCCTTTCAACAGCAACTTGACTCCATGCTCCTGGTGCGAACCCCAAGTCAACTATATTGTGACAGTTTTTGTTAAAAAGATGAAACTTTTCGTCAATCTCCAATAGTTTAAACGCCGCTCTGGATCTGTAAAACTCACCCCGTTTCTTGTCGTTGAAAGGATCGCCTTTGACCTTTTGCAAATGCTTTTTCAACGATGATGACTTGTGTCTCACAATGGTGTATCGAAACGGCACGGTTTTTAAAAAAACCATTAGTGATGTGATTTGTGAGGGTGAAACTGAATTCATAGAATATTTTAGCTCCCCCGAAATGAATGTGTGCACATGGATTTCCTCCACCGACGAAAATCCTCAACCACGATGCTTGACCCAACGCTCTAAATGAAGCCGCCCGTACTGCCCTTACTCAAACGATATATGATAAAATGGCTCGGATCAAGTTTTGTTTAGAGTCCCCTATCTGGTCTTGACAGGAGTTTGCAGAGATTTATAATAAATAAACTTAACGGGTTGATTTTCCCTAAACGGTAATGAGATGCGCCGCCCTCACGCTATTTTCAACCTATAAATACTTTCCCAGAATTGCTCTCCTTCTTTTCACTCATACTAACAAAACTACATTCAATTGATATATATCAAAGACACCCCACCACCTCTACCATTCTTAAAAAATGTCAGATACAGCAGGAAAAGTATGTACAACACTCAATTGTGTAAAAATGATTCCTGGGGAAAAGTTTTTACAAAATTATTTCCCCTGGCTTCAACGGTTTTTTAACCTTGGTGGTTGTACTAACAGCAAAATTCTTCATAGACAATCACATGCAAAGCCGCAGTTGCATGGGAAGCTGAAAAGCCATTGAGTATCGAAACTATTGAAGTTGCTCCCCCAAAGGCACATGAAGTTCGTATCAAGATCTACGACACAGGTGTTTGTCACACTGATGCTTACACATTGAGTGGTGTTGATCCAGAGGGTGAATTCCCGGTCATTTTGGGGCACGAAGGTGCAGGTGTGGTTGAATCAGTTGGTGATGGTGTCACCAATGTTAAGCCTGGAGACCATGTGATTGCTTTGTACACCCCGGAATGTGGTGAATGTAAAATGTGCAAGAGCGGTAAAACCAATTTGTGCAGCAAGATTAGAACTACTCAAGGTAAGGGTGTTATGCCTGATGGAACTTCAAGGTTTACTTGCAATGGTAAAACACTTCTTCATTTTATGGGAGTGTCCACTTTTTCTCAATACACTGTTGTTGCTGATATTTCGGTTGTGGCAATCAATCCAAAAGCTCCGTTTGACACTGCCTGTTTGTTAGGTTGTGGTGTCACCACTGGTTACGGTGCAGCAACAATCACTGCAAATGTTCAAAAGGGTGACAATGTTGCCGTTTTTGGTGCCGGCTGTGTTGGTTTGTCGGTTGTTCAAGGATGTCATGAGAGACAGGCTGCTAAAATCATTGTTGTTGATATCAGCAACAAGAAAAAGGAATGGGCAACCAAATTTGGTGCCACTGATTTCGTCAATCCTACTGAATTGCCAAAGGGTACTACAATTGTGCAAAAGTTGACTGAAATGACCGATGGAGGTTGTGATTACACTTTTGATTGTACTGGTAACGTGAATGTCATGAGAGATGCTTTGGAAGCTTGTCATAAAGGTTGGGGTACCTCAGTTATTATTGGTGTTGCCGCTGCTGGAAAAGAAATTTCAACCAGACCATTCCAATTGGTTACGGGAAGAGTCTGGAAAGGTGCCGCTTTCGGTGGTGTTAAAGGAAGATCACAATTGCCAGGAATTGTAGATGATTATTTAGAGGGAAAGCTTAAGGTTAAAGAGTTTATCACTGACAGATTTGACTTGGACCATATCAACGACGCATTTGATGCTATGCACAAGGGAGACTGTATCAGAGCAGTTGTTAAAATGTGACTATCTTCCAAGCTATGATGTGGAATCTATATATATATATGTACTAAACTTCAACATCGCTTGCATTTTCTAGTTCATCGATTGATGCAATTTGCTCCTCGTCGTCATCATCATCTTCGTCTTCAAACTCGACGTCGCTTTCTTCACTTGATGAAACCTCATCTATGTCGACATCGATTTCACCGTTAAACTGCGCATCATCAAGATCTTCAATGTACGCAACATCTTCCTCTTCACCATCTTGAAATACTTCTTCTTTGTTCAAATCTTGTTTCAAAGACGATTGGTCGTATAACAAATTCAATCTACCCTGTAGTTCAAGTAGTCTTGGCAATGTATTTGCTTTCTTAGCCAACACAGAGTGCAATGAGTACAATTTCAGGTTCAAGTTTGGCAAGCTGGCAATCACTGAGCCGTGTATGACCAATATCCATTTAAGCCAATAGTTCAATTGAGAAAACCTTGAAGATTGACGTTGAATTCTTTCACTTAGTCTATCCAACAAAATTACCGAAGAGTAGGGGTTTAACCTGCTGATAGTGTTTTGTATCGACTGAGGATCGCGAGTTTGCAACACTGTTTCCAACAATGAGTGATCATTGTTTTGAAGTGCTTGTGATAATATGATAGACAACGACATTCCATTTCGGTTTTCCTCCAATTTCTTTTTACGCTGTGGTTGTTGTTTATTCATTGCAAGTTTATCAAATTTTTCAGCTAATGTCTCTCCATCAGATTCGTCTTCTAAATCCGCTAAACTTGTTCCATCATTAACCACAGCATGACTCTCATTATAAAGTTTGGACGCTGCCACGTCATGCCCATACTGCGAGGAGCTTTGACTTTGCTTTAGATCGGCCTTGTTTTTGATGATAGTTTTGTTTCCATCAAGCAAATAGTTTCCTGAACCTACCCATTTTATTAAATCGAAAAAGGGAATAGTGCCGCTTTCCATCCACGTGAATAATAAAGAGTCACCATCTGAACTAATGGCGTTAATAACAAGGTTTACATCTTGTGGATTTCTGCTCTCTTCAGAAGATCTGGACAACTTGATGGTGGAATTTGACGAATGGGTGATGGCACCAACTTGTTTTCTCTTCTTTTTTAAAGGAGTCGCCGAAGGGAGATTGGTATCTGAAAGTGGACCATTGAACACTTCCACGCTTCCAGTCTCTACTATTGCTGCCAAAACCGATTCATTTTGATTTGACCCGATACAAAAGCTTGAAACGGCAGCATGTGCAACAAATATAGCCTTTGTTGTAGTCTTGTTCAACTCGTATAAATTCATGAATCGATCACCTATGGCACTAGTGATAAACATATTGTTTGCAAGGGAAACGATACTAGTTATAGGTTGAATGTGTCCTGGAAATGTTCTCCTTATTTGTTTCGTTTTGATTTCATATAAATAAATTGAATTGGAGGCTAGTAACAAGTGGGGCTCAGAATTGTATAAACAACTGGAAATTCTGTTTATTGATTCAACTGACTCCACAATCTCGCTAATCCTGAAAGAACGTAATAATCGGTACAGAATTACATCCCACTCGTAAATTCCACCCTGAACATCGCAAGACCATGCGGTTTTAGTCACTACTGAGTAATGGAAATCTACAACTGCGACATTAGCAGATGTAGTTAATTCCGAAATGATTTCATTTGTATGTGGTGAATATATCAATATACCTCCATTCTCCAAGCACAACGCCAAGACCTCGACCGAGTCTTGTGATGTCGATATCCAGGTTAAATTGGAAACCTTGTTTGATTTGTCAAGATTGAATGATGTATTAAGTGAAGCTTGCGTTGAGTGAACTGACTTTACTTGCACTTGATGGGTGTCGAGGGATAATATGATAGACGCTAGATGAGCATTCTTGGAGTCGAATTTGGAATGTAGCACTGGACCCGACATGACGATGAAAATGAAGTTTGCTGATGTCTTGCGATGAGGCCTAATCCAATTGCAAAAAAAAAAAATTTCCGCTTCTCAAAGATGGTGTGGTAGCTGCAAGACGATTCGGCAGAGGACCATATATATGTATTAACTCTTTCCGCCATACTATACCTATATATCAGACATAAAACTACCTAATTAAACACGAGCTTTTTTATCAACCGGTTCCTCTTCACTTGCAGTCTGGGCGTTCAATACAGCGATATTGATACCTCCTCTTGACTGCCTTCGTTTTCTTTCACCCGAGCTAACCAAAGACGATGCAAGTGCGGGCTCATTGGCTGGTGACTCGCTGTCGTAGCTTTCATCTTCATCGTCAAACAAATGTGCGTTACTGACTGGCTTGCGAGTCTCCAACACCAACTTTTCATACTCAGACAACTCCATTTTGCCTTCTTTAACTAACTTCTTCATAAGTTCATTCAGAGGTGCGTTATTACCAGATGCGGAAGCTTTGTTGTCCGGTTCTTTGTCAGTCTTTTTGGGAAACTCGAATTTCTCTAGTGTCTCCACTTGAGATGCGGATTGCGACAGAACGTCTTGAAATAAGAATTCACTCACATTCAAATGTTTTGAAGGATCCAACCCTCTTTCTTGTAATGACTTTATACTCTTTTGTCCAACGGAATCCTGTGGTATATCGGGAAGTACTTCGCCGCACTTGATTGCAGCTGTATCCTGTGACGTATACTCCTTTGAGTGAGCAATCCTGCTATGGTTCAAGAACCCTTGTGCTGATGAAAAGTTATTTCGAAGGCAATCGGGACATGTAAGTCTCACAACTACCCCATCCGACCTACGATACAAGCATCCCAAATTTGTACCTCGTGGCAGCGAAGTTGTGGATGATGGACGTAAGGAAGATGTAGTAGATCTTGTTCTATATGAGTGGCCAGGTGGTGGATTCAATGTATCAGGGTTGGACAATGAGGTTGACTCTAGCCCCGTTGTTGGGATTTCCTTGAACCTATCATAGGTTGCATTCAAGGACCTGCTTAATAAATCGTAATATTTTACAGTCAAATTGTTGGCATTCGATGTATCGTTGTTCGGAATGTCAAGAAACTTTCGTAGAAGCAACATTTGCGACTCGGTCTTGCTGAGTTCATTATCAGCCATGTTCAATTCCTTGTGCTTGAGTCTGATTTCCAAGTCTAGTTGGTCATTTATAAGTTTCTTCAACTGCTCGTGAGGCAAGGACTCTAACTTTTTCCGTATTGTTTCTTCTGGTGACTGTGCATGCTCTGAGGAAGCTTTCTCTTGCGTTGGTATATCTTGTGGCTCCATCACGGACTTTATTGGTGAAGAAAGAAGAAAAGTGTGGTTTATCGTGTGTTGTAGGCTACCAAATTTTCAAGTAAAATTAGCCAAAGTGTTTGATCACTTCAACTAAACTTGTACACCAGAGCAAATGAATGATACTTCAATTGACGCCAAGATCAATCGCTCAAGATAATTTTTTTCCTGGTAAAAGCACGCTAAACTTTACTTTAGCGCAGCACTGCTCGACATGACTCTAATTTGGCTTTAGGAAAGAGCAATTGACGACCGTTCAGCACGCGTGAGAGGTACAATAACAGAGGAAGCGCAATGCTAAGAAGAGACACATCAACATCAACTTGAAGGTATTCAGTCCTGTCGGTTTCTCACAAGTGCGTTAATTGCCCGATCTTCGTCGAATGCATTGCTTATCAGATTTACCTTGTGAAGTATTACAAGTTGTGTTTTGGCAATTAAATCAACACCAGGCATTGCATCTTGCTCCTTTACATTCAAGATTTTGCCTCATCACAAAAGCAAAGTTATACGAAACATTCACGTTTATGAGCCATTTTCTTTGAAGGAAGAGCCCCTATTGGAAGATGACGACCCTCATCAAAAATTTCAATACCATAAAGATGTCAATAACGACAAAACCAATTCATATACAATAATGTCTTCAGAAACGTTAATGAACCACATCAGTGAAATGATTGGTGATGCAATTGTTTATCATTTTGAACTATACAGATTTGATTGTACACTTTTCCGCCTTGTTTTCGATCATATCAAATCAATTCGGCATTTTGAAATCACTAACTTCCGCCCTCATTATAATATTTATGACAGAGATGACAATTTGTGTGTGAGACAATATTTTCTTCAATTGAACTCCGACACCAAGTTCACTCCCTCCACGTTTATTTATTCAAAATCAAAGTGGTTTTACGATGTGACTGCAATTTCGCTCAATCTCATTCTCAAACAAGGAAAAGAACTAGATTTCCACTGTTCGCTACCAAATTTGATTGCCTTAACTGTCATCGGTCATGATCTATTTCCTCGTGGCCATCGATGCAATTCGCGATTACACAAGTTGCATATACACTTCACGTGTTTTCGCTGTGAACCGTTGAGTGACTCATTTGACACCAATGCGCTTCGTGAAGTAGCTGTACTGAGATCGTTCAAGTTTTATGGAACGTTTTCACACTTTTCCCACCGAAATTTGGCCGATCAATACCTACAGCTCAGTCATTTTTGTATAAGACTTAACGCAAGGACCAGAAGTATTTCTTCTATTGCAAAACTAAGATCCATGACGCATAGCACTTTGGGGACGTTAATTATCACTAGGATTCAATTCATTGGAGCAGAATATAATGGTGCAGAAGCGCAGAAACCAACTATGAGGGTTGATAATTACGATCTTAATACATGCTCTCTGGAAAGCTTGATCTCGTGTTGGATTTCGATGATCGATAACGTTCCTCCTCGAATTCTTACAGCTTCAGAATTGAAAGGAGTCAGGGGGTTGATTGATGAACTTGAGCGACAAACAGAACCTGAGACAAGATCGGGATCATGTTGCCAGAGTCAAAACTGGATTCAAAATTGAAAGCGAACGGGGGCTCTGGGAAAAAGAGGAGGAGGTAGTGGTTTGAGTCAAGATTTTTTCAGTTATCTGTTGATGAAAACTTGCATCAGCTTCGATTGTTCTAGCGTTTCATACTTTCACAGTTTCAAACAGGGTTTTAGTGGAATTTACTCATCTCTTGAATCGAAGTGTGATGGATCTGTTTTTGTGAGTGCCATTAATGTTTTGTTTCTTACTTGAAGAAAAAAATTGTATCAGTTATTTAGCTGTAACTAAATTCCTATAAACAGCCTAGTATCTACTTTTCTTTGTTGTTGGCATCACGTTGACCGTAAGCTTTGGTAGCATAGTGACCATCAATACAAATGACATCTTGTGGTCTGTATTTGTAAGTCTTGTCAAAGTATTGGGTCAAGATTTGTTTAACACCAGCAGCGTATCTAGCTTGAGCATCCAATGAAGTACCTGAAACATGGATGGTCATGGCATTACCATATTCTGGACCGTATGGGTTGTGCATCTTTCTCCATGGGTGGTCCTTTGGTGCAGGCTGGACGTTCCAAACATCACCACCGTAACCGGCAAGATGACCAGATTCCAAAGCTTCAGCAACAGCATCAGCATCACAAATGGCACCTCTAGCAGTGTCAACAATGTAAGCACCTTTCTTCATCTTTGAAATCAATTCCTTATTGAACAAACCTTTGGTCTTTTCGTGCAATGGACAGTTGATGGTGACAATATCAGCTTGAGCAACCAAATCTTCCAAGCTTTCAACTCTTTCAACAATGGTGTCAACATCGTTGTACAATTTGGATGCCTTGTTCAATTTCTCTTCAGCTTCAGCTGGCAATGGTTGGTAGTCGTAATACAACAACTTCTTGACATTGAATGGCACCAATCTCTCCAAGATACGGTAACCGATTCTACCAGCACCAACAGTGGCAACAACTTTACCCTCCAAGTCATACTCTTGTTTGGCAACAGCGGCAACATCCCAACCACCAGATGTAGCTTGCAAGTGACCAATGTTGTAGTTTCTAATCAAAACAAGCATGGTCATGACGGCGTGTTCAGCAACTGATTGAACGTTGGATCCAGTGACTTCCAAAACGGCAATGCCTCTTTCGTTGGCGGCATTCAAGTCAACATGGTCAGAACCAACACCGGCAGTAACGGCAATCTTCAATTTTGGTGCCTTGGCAATTCTTTCCTTGGTCAAGTATGCTGGATAAAATGGAGTAGTGATGACAATTTCAGCATCTTCCAAGTTGGTGTCAAAAGCAGAACCTGGTCTGTCTTTGTCAGTAGTTGCAACCAAGTCGTAACCGTGGTCTTCGATGAATTGACGGATGCCCAATTCGTTTTCAATTGCACCCAATAATTTCTTTTCTTCTTGAGCGTGTTTACCACCAGCGTAAAGAACTAATAAAACCTTTGGTCTAGCCATTTTCGATTGATTGTCTGTTAAGTGTGTGTTTGTGATTATAGGAGATGATTCCGATATAGATGATGGAATTGTCACTAAGAAAAAAGGATTTCCTCACCTATTTATATTCACTTTGAAACCGCAATTGATATCGAGCATATCGCTCATTCCGAGTGGAATTGCATAGAATAGTTTGCGGTAATATCTGTGAGCGATATTTGTGCAGCAAAAGGTTATTACGCGGAGTAATAATTTTCAACGCGGAGTGTACTTTTCCTGCATACAAATATAATATCTCGGATTATATGCGTTACACAAAGTCGAGTATGCGTTGTTGAACAGTTGGAACGGGTTCATGATACGGAAACACTATGGTGATTGCTCGGTATTGCGATGCCACCATCATGCAAGTGCTAGATGGGAGGATTGACTATGTTGTTAGTCACTCTGTGAGTAGTAGTGAATGTGGTCATTCAACCAAGTGCAGTCGTGCTTTGCGCCAATGCGCATTCTCGAAATTTCGATTTGGTTTGTGCCTATTCAGTAGACAATTTGGAGCTGCACTTGACGCAGTAGATGGATTTCTTCATTGTTAATCGCTTTGGGAATGGGTACTTCTTCATAAAGATTACGTCTTTCTCCTGTCTTGTTCCTTTGTTCATTAGCTCCAAGTTTCTTCTTGTCTGTTCGCTAATTTTTTCCTCAATTTGTCCCTTCAACACTCCATTTCTTATCTCATTGCACAATTTTGAAAACGAATCATTCTTGTCATTCTCAATGATACCGTAAAACGGTCTTGGCAGACGAATAATGGATATTTGAAAGATGCAGGGCAGCTGGTGCACCTGAATTTAAACGACTTTGCTCCGTTGTCGTGATCCTTTATCACAATCTTCAAACTTGAATTATATTCAGGGCGAACAAAACAATTTCTCGTAAATGTATACTGCTTTGACTTTTTCGCAAATTCAGTCAGGTAACCGGTGTAAAATCTGGATGCAAATTTAAAGTACGTTTGATAGGGCGCTTTTTGTCGTTGGCATGACAAAAGTATTGCTCACTTGATGGGAATAAAAGGTTGGGATCCACTTCCAGCTCAGTATTGGCCAAAGAGAAGTACACGGGTAAATCGTCTTGGCCCATTGACGTGCTTAAATTCCATGCGTATTGAATTTGTTGTGCAACAAGAACAAGGGGTGTATTTCTCTCTTTATAGATTGCTGGTCAGAAATTTCGAACAAAAATGTTTATGCAAATAGGACGTGCCCCGATCGGAGGGTTTGATTGATTCTGCATCGGTGTTAATGAAGATGCCTTCGGTAGGTTAGCAATAAGACCAACGGGTTGCCATTCATGGAGCTCTATTCCAACCAATTAGAATTCTTTCGTGAGAGTAAGAGTTTGCGACATGTAATGAGACATTGAATTTTTTTCTCGACAAAGTTGCAGACCTTGATGGTTGCAACCCTCAATGAAGCGCAATTAATTCGCCCACGTGCGTCGTACATATATACATATAAATCGTTGAATTTCCTCGGGGAAAGAACAGATTTGATACTTTTTCAAGTCAACACGTCTTTATACTGACACGCAAGATGCATTTGACTCAATTGTCACTTTCAATTTGTTTAGTTGCGGTTGCGTTTGCTCAGGTGGTTCTTAGTCAAGAATCCCACACATTGCCAAAATTCAAGTCGTCATCAAAATACTTTGATCAAAGTGATACAAATGTACCAACCTCAAACGTCAACTACACTCATAACTTCGGGTTAAAAAATGATTACTCATGGAATGATGTTTTGGAGCAACTCGATGAAAACAACAAATTGTTTTTCATAATCAGGCATGCCGCTGGTGTTCACCAATGTAATACTCCATCTACAGATTGGACATGTTATTGGCAAACTCTTGATGGCTATGGGGGACAAGTATGGGCCGACGCCTTGTTGACTCAGGAAGGTGTTGATCAATGCCGAGAGCTTTCGCAGCAAATCAACAACACAAAGGAGTTTCCCTACCCCAATCGCTACTATTCAAGTCCATTAAGAAGAACGTTGCAAACTTGGCACTATGTCTGGAGAGATTTAGTGAGTGATGCCCCAACCATCAAGGAGTTTGCCAGAGAGACATATGGTATTCAAACGGAGAGCAAGCGCCACCCAAAGTCTTACATTCAAGCAAATTGGGAATATGTTAATTTTGAAGACGGCTTCACAGAAAAGGATGAATTGTGGTCCAACAGCTCTCGCGAAACCAGTCAACATCGCAAATACAGAGCTGCTTCGGTGTTGACTGATATTTTTGAAGCTAGTAAAAGTGACAAAGTAGTGAGTCTTGTTTCTCATTCTGAGCTAATTGGCTCAATTTTAGACGTTGTAGGACATCGGGATTATCCTGTTGAGAACGCCAAATTGATACCAGTGTTGATCCATAAGAAAAAACACAAGACTAAAACATACAAGTTGGATGACCCCGATAAAACATTTGAAGATATATGTTCAGACAAGCCATCGCAAATAACACAGGGTCCTGAGTTGACTTGTAGCGCTGCTCCGTTTGATGAAAGGGCTTAGCATGTATAGTTTCAGCTTAGAAAAGTCAAGGATTAAACTTTTGCAACAATTTTGCAACAAAATTGTAGAAGTCCTCAAGAAAAATTAAACCCACATTATCATTGTTGTAAAAGCTGTAAAGACCATTGAAGTGAGCATCGAGACTCTCTATTGTCCCATTCATAAAATGACGACTTTCTATCAAGCAAGAAGAGAAGTACTAGAATCGATTTGTTGTAAGCTAACTGCAAAATTGCCAGAAATTGCATGAAATTGCGTGCTTACGAAACTTGAAGCTGTTTTCTTTCATGAACGTATCACCATCTGAGAGAAGTCATTCAAATATAAAAGCTGAGTAATGATATACGTCAGTTGAAATTCATATGCTTCGCTTTTTAATGTCTTGCATCATTTTTTCTTTTTGCGGCTTACTAATGTTTGGAACCTTTTGAGTGGTAGCTCTAGAACAATTTTTTTTTTTTTTTTAATTTCGTGATATTGCGTGCACGGAGGACAATACTGTGGAAGCAAATATAAAAAAAACCGCCATTTCCATTCAACCCATCTTTTCCCCTTTGCCATCAATTGCACTTCAATTAATCACATCGAATATTTACAAAAATGGTTAAAGTTGTTAAATCTGCTGCTGAGTTCCAACAAGCTTTGAAATTCGTCGGTCTTACTGTCGTTGATTTTTACGCCACTTGGTGTGGTCCATGTAAAATGATTGCTCCATTGTTGGAAAAATTTAGCACTGAATACTCCAATGTTAACTTTGTCAAAGTTGATGTTGATGAATCAGGTGATATTGCCCAACAATACGAAGTCAGCTCCATGCCAACCTTGATTTTCTTCAAGAATGGAGAGGTTGTTCAAAAAGTTATTGGTGCTAACCCATCAGCCATTAAACAAGCAATTGCTGCAAACGCTTAGATAAATGTGTAACGTTAATTAATAACTTGTTTACCATTGATGTACCTACAAAGGATTTGGGGGTACCCGTAGATCAAATATTCTATTTTCATGATAAATACTAGTATAAGGATAGAGTAGTCCATTTCACTGTAAT
Source organism: Lodderomyces parapsilosis (assembly GCF_000182765.1). Lineage (NCBI taxonomy): Eukaryota > Fungi > Ascomycota > Pichiomycetes > Serinales > Debaryomycetaceae > Lodderomyces > Lodderomyces parapsilosis. Next base: position 74,247 of record NW_023503281.1, on the reverse strand, counting down.
TGAGCTGCAGATCGAAACCCATACGTAAGATAAAATTCGGGGTTCGTGTCGACCGGATTGTAACTAATGGTGACTTCAAATGGCTCCTTTGTAATTGCCTCTTTCTTTACCTTCAACACGATATCATTGTTTTCTCTATCAACATCAAAGTAGGCGTTATTATCACGATTATGGTTTGCGAAATCCAACACAGGGACTAAAGTGACATCTGTTTGGAACTCTGAATCAGGGTTTCCTCCTTCAACCTCTTTTGGAACCTCTAGTGACCTTGATCTTACAGCGAGGAATAGCTGGAAAAATTTATCAAAAGATATTCTGTTGGCAACATTGACATTGGGAAGCTTCTCTTTTGCTTCTGCAATGAAAGCCTCATACTCTGCTAACACTATTCCACGCAATTCGACAAAACTGGATGCATATGGATTATCATTGCTGACATCAAACAGAAACACCTTTGTCAGCAAAAGGATATCCAAATATGTATCCCACGTCCTCAATGGCGATGTCGAGTAATATACGGACGTTCTATCACCTGTTTGTCTCAAGAACTCAAACGCCAAAAGATATGCCAACAAAATAATTGTCTCTGTCCCTGGATTAAGTATCTCAAGGAACTTGATGATCAATTCGGACTCCTTTAGTGACACATGCAGCTCCTTGTCCCTCAATTTCAACTCCCCAAGAAGGTCCAACAACGTGTCCATATTGAGAGCCGACAGGGAAGGAACTCGAAGGACAATTGAATCCTCGGCTATGTCGTTGGTTTGGCCTTTGTAGAATAAACCAACCCCGAAACTCTCACCAACGGAAACATCCCCCGTTATGTGCTGACCCGCAATCCACTTCTCAAACTCCTCATGACTGCCAACCCCGGGGATCCTCACATCTTTCGAAATTTCAATCGTCATGGCAAAAAGAAAAATTGCAAATGAAAGGGAGATATATCTTCACGCCGCGTAATGCCAGATTCAATTGCAGAACAAAATTTTTTTTTTTTTTTTAGTACGACACACCGAAACGGATTAACTACATCAGTATAGAGAAGCGCTAACAACAATGGCCTGGGACGACGAAGATTTCGATATTCCAACAAATAGCAAAACTGCTGCATCATGGGAAGATGAGGAAGATGATGATCCACTTTTAGAAAGTTGGGACGTTGATCCAGAGGAAGAGGCAAAGAAGAAGAAAGCCGAAAAGGAAGCTCAAGCAAAAGCAAAAGCTGAGCAAAAGGCTAAAGAAGAAGAAACCAAGAGAAAGAAAGAGCAAAAGAGAAAAGAAATGGAAAAGTTTGATAATTTGGATGAGAAAAGTAAGAAGGAGCTTTTAAGGAAGGCTGAATTGTCTGCTGATTTGAACAATGCTGCTGATCTTTTTGGAGGTCTTGGTGTTGCTGCTGATGACGACAACGACGATGATGATTTCGATATTAATGAACATCCTAGAGAAAAAGCGAGAAGGGCGGAAGCAGAAGCAGCTTCAAGAAAGCCAGTGTTGACTAAAGATACCCCATTGGAAGATCATCCTTTATTCCAACCAACGAATAAACAAGAGTACGAGAAATTGAGAAAGGCCGTTGGTACCGCATTGACCTCTTTGAACGAAGATAGTTCCCTCTTGTATGCATCAAGCTTGGCAATTGACTTGATTAGAGATTTAACCCAACCATTATCCGTTGAAAATACAAGGAAAGTTATCAGTACATTGAATGTGATTATAAAAGATAAGGAGAGACAAGAAAGATTAGCAAGATTGAAGAAAACTGGAGGAACTGCTAGTGGTGGAGCAGGAAAGAAGAAAGCCAAACCTGCAGCTAGACCAAATGTGGGAGGTTTCAAAAAGGATGATTTCGATGACATGGGCGGTGATTTAGACGATTTGGATGATGATGACTTTATGTAAGGATTAAGGGGAGAAATCAATTTAATAGAATTGAAGTCACATCTTTTGTTAATGCAAGTAGAGTGGTTTTTCACAATGAAGCAAATCCATTGCATCAAATACGGCGTCAGGATGCCGTGTTTCTCTGGCCGTCGTTCTATGATGGTGATGACTCACGGGCAATTGGCGTCTTTGGGTATTGCTCTGGGCACTGTCGCTTCGATAGCTCTGTTCATAGTTATTCGGCGGATCATACTGTGCACCAAAACTCTCACAAACGATATCAGTAGCTTCTCGTAAATACGTAAGTGCATGATCTATTGGACTTATCTCCCCTTCGCTATTGAGCAAGGACTCAATCGCAACCTTTTTCACGTCTTCACTTGGATAGGTCTGTTCGGCAATACAATGTTGCGCCTCAAAAACGCTTTTGAATTGCGATCTACTCAACTGCTGATTGCCTGGAATGTATCCTTTGAATTCAGAAACCAAAGAGTAAGGCTTGTTGTAGAAGCTGCACATATCAAACACACTTTGAGCTGTGGTTATTGGATGAGTTTCACCGACTTTGCTCAATAGAGTTCTTATAGTCGGAAGCCTGGTTGCTCGAAGTGTCGCCACTGGAGTCGGGGATGGTACTACAGGATGGTCAATTGTTTGCACTGATGGTATTGTGGGATTCTCGATTTGTGACATTGGCATGGCCCTTACGGGTCGCTCTTCCATTAACCCAGCATGTTTACCTCTAAACACTTCTATTGCATTGTGTGCTTTTGCCTTCAATTGCCTCTGTGATTTGTGCTTGGGTTTAGGTAGTTGTTGCCATGTCGAATCAGCTAACGGTGGTACATCATCACTGTATATTTGATGTAACGTGAGTCTTTTTGATCGTGCCATTGGAGTGTGTACAGCCACTTGATCTTTGCCCCCTGTAGTTTGACCCTTCCGCTAAATATGTTGCAAAACTGATCGTAGTTTTGACAAGTGGTCCTAAAATCGCCTAGAAACGCACGCTTAAAGAATAACAGTCTCGATCATGCAAAAGCAGAAAGTTATAGTAGTTGATCCAGCAGCTCTAGACGGGCGAGTGGTACATTCCTCGTAGATCGTCAAAATCAAAAATTTCCATCAAAATCGCGATTTGATCTAAATCCCGTTTATCCCACCTAATCCACCACAATCATGTCCCACAACACCACACAGCCAGCCCCAGGACTCAATAAACGATCGCAAGTGTTGAACGGAGTAAACATCATAACCAAGAAATCCGACATCATCAATCTATCGTCGTTGTCATTCTTGTTTTGTGAGATTGTTGACTGGGAGAGGAAACAATCAAAGAATATACAAGATCTAGAGAACCGATTGAATGGTTTAGGATATCAAATAGGGCAGCGGTACCTTGAACTTGTCAAAATAAAAGAAGGGTTCAAGTTAAACAAACGTGAGATTAAAATTATCGGTATCTTACAATTCATTCATGGACCTTTTTGGAAAACCATATTTGGTAAAGTAGCCAACGAATTGGAGAAATCTCAAAATATTGCTAATGAATATATGATTATCGAGAATGTACCGATGTTGAATCGATTTATCAGTGTACCGAGTGATTATGGTGATTTGAATTGCTCAGCATTTGTTGCTGGTATAATTGAAGGGGCATTGGACAGCAGTGGGTTTAGTGCTAATGTAACGGCACATAATGCTGAATCAGAGCAAAATCCATTAAGGACGGTGTTTTTGATCAAATTTGACCAACTGGTGGTAACCAGAGAGAATTTGCGGTCGTAGTTGATGGAGTTATAGAATAGTTGATGATAGAGATAACCATGAAAGAACGAACGTAATGGTTTGCTTTGGTAGATGAATTATTATCACCTAGGCCAATTGTAGAATCTCGTGAATCTTCTACTCATGTACAATTCCGTTGGTGACCCTGTAGATACCGATTGGTCGCTGAAAAAAAAAAAATGAAAAAAATTGTTGATTTTGCAGCGATTGAAAGTGTACTCCAGCAACACCATCAGCCATGGGGATTACCATACGTCAAGCCACGATTGAGGATGTTCAGGCTATGCAAAATGCTAACTTACACAATCTCCCCGAAAACTATCAACTAAAGTACTACATGTATCATATTCTTAGTTGGCCACAAGCTTCATTTGTTGCCACAACGAGTACCATACATTCTGAAGGACAAGAGGAAAAAGTTGTTGGATATGTTCTTGGGAAGATGGAGGATGACCCAGAGGCTGAGGACAAAACGCCTCACGGCCATATCACTTCATTATCAGTTATGAGAACGTATCGTCGAATGGGAATAGCTGAGAAATTGATGCGTCAATCATTATATGCCATGTGTCAGCTGTTTGATGCCAAGTATGTTTCCTTACATGTACGGAAATCCAATAGAGCCGCATTGCACTTGTATAGAGATTCATTACAATTTGAAGTGCAACTGATTGAAAAGTCATACTATCAAGACGGAGAAGATGCATACGCCATGAAATTGGAGTTAGAGTTGGAAAAACTATTACCATCATTGGCACAAAATGGAGTCGAAGATGATTTAACTAAAGATTTATTAGAAGAAATAGCTGTATAGTTTACACATTTAATACCTTTCCTTCATCCTACTTGCAACTGTTCTCAAATTTCCATACACCTTACCTGGCGGCGAACCTAAAATTAACGACACTACCGCTTCTCTAGCCATTCTGATATGCGTAAATCCTCCCAATATATGAATCTTGGAGTCTGCCAATACTATCCTTGTCCTTGTAGCGTTTTCAATGGCAAATTTGGTCTTACCATCCTTACCAGCTATACGGCCAATGGCTCTACTCAAATGATCGCCTGTCAATGTTTTCACATCCTTGATTTCAAATGTCTCAATGTACAAATCATCCAACCTCAACAACGCTATTGCGTCATCAACATCAAACCCTAATGTGAATGCCTTAACGAAATCAGCTCCTTTTTGTAAAGCGCCAGGGTCAGTCGTAGATTTGTTTGTCTTTAATTCAACAGTTTTCGTTTTGAGATTCATTCTCACCTGTAGTTTCAAATGATCAACCAATGGGGGATATACCTTGGTCCATACATTCTTTAATGGTGTCATACGATGTGGTGGGACAGGTACTTTTCTGCTTTCTAACTTGACTTTCATATTGGACTGTGCTTCTCCTGAAAACTTGGGTTTCCCCAGCTCATCAAGTTCAACAGTTTGTGCATCTGCTTTACCTTGTTGTTGTAGCTCATGGGATGGTACATTTTCTGTATCAATGAGCATTTCGTCGTCATTTTCCACTTCATTTCCTTGTGGTGGTACGTCATGTACTTCTTGTACGTTTTGTGGTTCTTCTACCCTTTTCAATGCTGTTGGTGCACTCATCTCAGTAAGATACGTGTGTTCTTCTCTTCTAGATCTATCTCATCACCTATCGCTATATTTTTTTTTTTGCTCTTCTCACAACACATTAGTTGTGGATTCTAAGATTTTCTCAGTTTTTTTGCGACACTGAATGCGACACAATGCAAAAAAGAATGCATCGTTACCTAAAAGATACAATGTACATTTCTTTTTATTTTTTTGTACTTTTCTCTTTTCTCTTTTCTCTTTAACTTTTTCACTTTAATTGGTTAGATAATTTTTTACCTTTTTAATTGACAAATCATTCATTTTTGCTTTTTATTTTACCCCATACATATATATATATATATCTTTACTATTCGCATCCTTAGGGACTTCTTTTCACTAAAGAAGAGGCGGGCAGTACTATCTCACTTCATTTCATCAGTTTTCAACAACTCATGAACAAAGCAAGTGCTTACACACGAGCAGCAAGGTATTTGCCGACTCCAGCAATGCAAGCTTTTGTCAATATCAATCTACTAATTGGCAGAAGAGGTCTACCGAGTCTGCGTGGCATATCATTCCCGACGCTACCCTTACGTCAAAGAGGGGCATATACTTTAGGAATACGATATCTTTCGCAGTCAAGAAGGTTACATGAAACACCATCTGGTGCCAACCAAGAGAAAGGGATTAGAGTCAATGAGACTAAGCAAGTCACAAAAGCTACATTGCTAGCTCAGGCCAATTCTCGTTTGAGTAAACTTTGGATAAATATCAAATGGCCTTTGGTTAGAGACAACAAGACTTCAAAATTGGACATATCCTCAGCATTTATCTCGGGAATGATTATGGGCAACTTATTGTGGATCATTTTAGGAACTACAACATTTGGGTTAATGGTTATGTATTCCCTCCATTACTTGGATAATATTGTTGGGAGTGACAAAGAAAAAACACCACGCCATAGCATATTTGGTTACATTTCAGGAAGCATACTATCCCATGGTCTTGGCGTTAATTTGCAATTTGAAAAAGGGTCATTGCCAGAGTTTAAAGATGGTAAATTGAAACTAAAGAATGTAACCATTACATCAAAGGACGATGCCGAGTACAAAGTGAATGCGAAAGCCGAGTCCATGAATGTTACCTTGTCATTCAACAAGTGGTACGAAGGTAATGGATTGGTGTATGACCTCGAGTTGTACGGCTTGAATGCAAAAGTATCCAAAGACACAGAACCAAAACAAGCATCCAAAAAGTATTTCAATGTCGACAAAGATTACCTTCTCGAACACGTCAAGATATATGATTCTTTAATTGAAGTTGTTGACGCAAACGATGGCGAACCTATGCGGATCAACATCTTTAATTGCGATTTACCCAAAGTCAGAGGCGACCAATTAGTTTTGGATTTTTTCAATGCCAACAATGCAAGCGGTGCAATTAACAACTCGTTATTTACCATCCACAAGAGGCAAAGCTTGGACTTACAAAGCAATCCTGATGACAAGTTGATAAGATTCAAGTTAGATGCCATAGATTTGGGAAACATCGCTCGAGCAAACTCGAGACTGAAATTTAACTGGATCGTCAATGGCAAAGCTGAAGTAATTGCTGACATCACTCTACCAAAGGACAAAGAAAGTGAACAATCAGTTGGAGAAGCTATAGGCAAGTTATTTAAAAACATTTCAAGTATGAATGCATATACTGAAAATGGGCAAGAAGAGTCCTTGCTAAAAGATGCCATCAGTGCTATTTATCACACTTTTAAAAAAGAACCTGAGGAAGTTACCAATGAATCGTATGTTATGGTTAATGTCAAGGTCAAGTTATGGGACTTGCAGGCAAGTTTGCCTCATAATTTACCAATGTCAGCAAACTCAACCCCATACGTTTCTTTATCTGATTTACGGTCGTTGATTGGATTTGTAAATCAAGAAAAATCGCCAATCACTTTAAAGACTACAATCATTGAAAAAACTTCTGAGTTGCAAGATATTGAACATTTAGGTCAAACAAAGATGTTTGATAGTATTATTGCCGATATGTATGATGACTTAATGTCTATGGTTAAAGATGATGAAAAAAGAATCATTCTGACCAAAACCTGGGCCAGTGCCATTGCTACTCAATTATTAATTTTGGGATTAGGTGCGCTTGCTTAGATAATGTATATAGTATCAACTAATCAGATAACGATTGACGACTTTGACAACACTTGCTAGTGCTTTTTTCTTCGCTTCACTAGAGGTACATCGCCTACTTGACTTTGTAATTCCCTTGCTAGATCATTGTCAATGGGCTTGGCGCCAATACCCAATGTCACACCTCGCTGCCGATTTTTAACATCCTCGTCAAATGTGTCTTGATCGTCTTTCTTTCCATCCCATCCTAGTCCTCGAAGAAATGCAGCACCAAACTCCTCAACGGGGATCTTCTTCTTTTCATCGTCTTCTTCTTCGTCATCTGAATCCGATTCGTAAGTCAACTTCCGAATCACAGGTGTTGTTCTCACAGGCTCGGGTTTTTCAAAAGTGGTAACCCCGTACTGTAGCTTATCCTGTGACTCCTTCTTTTTCGGTTCTTGTGGCTGTATTATTGAACGACTAATCTTTTTTGGCTTTATCACCCATTCTTCCGTTTGGTTCTGGTTAGCTTTAGTAGCCGTGTACGATTCTATTAGAGTCTTTGACTCATCTGTAGGCTCTTGTTTAAGGAGCTTTTTGGGTCCCGCTTTTTTCTTGAGGTTGATTTTTAAACTTGTCGACATGGTGGGTGGAATGTTGATTATTTAGTTAGTGCGGCTCACACGATGACTATTTATAGGAGTGCGCTACCGGTTTGAAGTATGGACAAGATGCTTAGCACTACCCTATATAACTGCGCTTTCCCAAAGTTAGTCAATTGGTTTTATTGACTAGTAGGGTGACTTCACTGGTATCATCCAATTCGCTCTTGCCCTTATCAAATGATGGTGAACTTTGTTTTTGTGTATGCTACGCTTTGTTGCGTATCGCTCTCTGTATATACACATACGCGTTTCGAAAAATATTTACAATATCATCAAAAGACCATTTTGCAGCTTGGAAGTATCCGCATATTGAATGATAATCGTTGGCCTGGAAGATGTTAGAAAAAAGGAAAACAGCTTACTGGAAGAAGATACGACTAGCGACATCACTGATGTAGATGAGCAGTCCACAACACTACATACAAGCTCACAAGAACAATCTGCCATCGAGAGCAAGCCCAACATGTTGATTTCACTTTTAAATGGGAATCAAAGACCTAAGAGAGTTGTCGAGAACACAAATATTTGCGAGTCCGTTGATGCATCTATGCAACCATCGGAAACTTTTCAGAACCCGAAAGCATTACTAACTGAATCTGTTCTGATAATGTCAATATTGAATGGGAACCGCCAAAAGGAAGAACCAGTGGAAAAAAATGATAACAGTACTACAAATACGGATACGTTGTCGATAAACCTTCCATTACCCTCACAGTCCAGTATGACCCTGAACGACACGGGCGGATCTAGCATGCTAATGTCTGTGCTTAATGGAAACAAAAAGGTGCCAAAAATTTCGGAACATGTGGAGCAGAATGTTCCAAAGGTGGCTCCAAACACAAAGACATTAGAAGACATGGTTTACTCCAAAGTCAAATCCACGACGGTGAAGGATTTACTTGCAACCTACAACAAAAAGTTTGACGGGAAGGTTGTAATAAGATTACCGCCAGCACACCTACAAAAATTACAGAGTGAACTAGTTGATCATGAGACGTCAAGCGATCCAATGGGTTGTCGATCAAACAAGGAACTAGAGTCCAGAATATTCTCTAGGGCCAAGCTGTTGTCGGCGCGAGACATATTCAATAACTTCAAGCGCAAAAGTGACAATACCAATCCCCTCAGCTTGAAAGTGACATTGAAAGTAGATCGTAAAAAATTGGCCAAGGTGAGCTACTTTGTGACAAAGGGAAATAATAGCAATGGAAAGTCTTGCAAGAATTTGTTTAGTGAAATGATGACCGCTAGCAGGAATGTCAAGATGACTCCACTTCAAAAGGCAAAGAAGTTGAATCCCCCCTACATGAACAAAAGCGAATTTCACGTATTTGATGGCTCATGGGATAAAGTGGAACTTAAAGCAAGAAAAAATGTGCATTTAGAAGATCATTTTGGGCCTGTACCTGCTTTGCAAAGAGAAGTGGAACCTGAATGTTACATTTACGAAACAAAAGAGGTCAACAAAAAGGAATATGCCTTGAAGAAGCTACCGTGTCTTCAAAAGACTGCACCTCTCAATGCGATATTCGATCTTCTTGACAATGATTCTGGGAAGCAATTGTGGGTTGATAAATTTAGACCCAAGAGCACTCAAGATCTTTTGATGCATAGACAGAATATCGAGTTGATAACCAATTGGATCAAAGACTCATTCGGGAAGATACAGACACAAGCTCCCGTGAAGAATTTGAACCGAAAGTTGAAGAAAAGGCGACTAGATTCATTCATTGTTTACGAGGACACCGAGGAGGAATTTTCACTGCCATTCCTTATCATACAAGGTTCGAGTGGCTCTGGTAAATCCACAGCAGTATACACAGCAATGAAAGAGCTAGATGGATACGTTCATGAGATAAACAGTGGAATGGCTAGAGGTCGCAAAGATATCTACAACAACTTGAAGGAGTTGTCAACTACACAACTTGTGCATGACACAAAGGACTTTAAACCAGGCTTGATCTTTTTTGAGGATGTCAACATCCTTTTCGAACAAGACAAGACGTTTTGGCTGGTGGTGCAGGATATCATAAATGTCTCCAAACGACCAATCATCATCACATGTGAAGAGTTGTGGAATATCCCAAAGACTTTAATTGATTTTGCTCAAGAAGACGATTCAATCATATTCATCGATGATCGTATAGTTTCGAGGAAACTTGTGGTTGATTACTTGTGGATGTGTTGCTTGGTGGAAGGTTTTGATGTTGGAGATGATATTCTTGAGCAAATTGTTGATGAGATGTGGAATGGTCACAATTATGATCTACGTGGGTGTCTAATGAGTTGCGAAATTATGTGCAAAAAACGCCTGGACCAATTGGTGGTGATTAGAAAAAGGGCTGATGAAAATTCACAAGTTGTGAGTGACCTAGAAGAAAAGGCATTCCACTGTGAGTTGAATTCATGTGGAGATGTCATTAACAGTTGTCTCAAGTCGCAAATTCCACAAGCTGCAGGCGACAATGAGTTGATTGATATTTACTGCGTTGATGATTCTCAAGGATATTTGCCGTTTGAGCTTAATATAGGAAATGAGTTGCAAATGATTTCGAAAAACAATCAAACGCTTCCAGCTCCCAAGTTTACATTCAATGACTTGCAATTTGAATGTCAGCAATTTATCGGCTCACGAAGCAAAAAATTACCAATTTACTACTATCAAGACTTTGAGAAGCGGGCAACTCGTTCCAGTAGCGATATTGTTGAACCCACAACAGGTATACCGGAAACCTCATTCATTTACAACATTTCGCCATCACCGTTTATTCTCGATTTGTTACCATTCACCAGAGTATGGCAAGCGTTCCAAACACAGCTTGACATATATGAGACCAAAACTTTGAATGAAGAAAAACCGAGTTTGAAAAAGTTTCTACAATATCGTGACTTCCAGCACAAGTCGACGCTTAATGGAACGTTACAATTAGGATAGAAAAGATAGAGCATCTAAATAAGTCTAGTTCGCGTTTTAACCATTCCCCCGCCAAATGATCTCCCCGCTTTATGCTTAAAGTCGGTTTTTTGTAATCTTCTCCATGCCTCCTCTATGTGATATGGCATTATGGGACTAGCCAATTCATCGGGTCTATCAAACAAGTACTTTCTCTTTTTCGGTTGTTTCTCTCGTTCCATGTTTTTCTCCTTTTGGATTTGATTCAACTTATCCTCGGAATTCTTTATATTCATAGCCTCCTCAGTTAAAGAGCACACGATTTCGAATGTCAAGAATCCCAATATATCAATAACATCATCATTGGGTCTTGTATCACATAGTTGTGTCATATTTGCCCATTCTCTAAACCGCTTTGCCTTCCTGAATGTAAAAGAAGCTTGCCTACATTCCGACCAATGAACGTACTCCTCCCTTGTCATATTCTTCGTTCTATCATCTGCCATCTTCAATCTTTTCAAAGAAGCAATAGTGGCTGCTTTCTCTTCTTCGTCCACTTGTTCATTATCATCATTAGTCTCTAAATGCTGTTCACTAAACATAAATTGTAATTCCCAAGGAAGCCTGATTTTGGACTTTTTGTATCGTGATAACATCTTTGAGTCGTTTGAGTTTTGTTGCAGTTTCGAATCACCCAGACCACCGGCTACTCCATCAGCGCCTCCTTCAAGCAATGACTCAGTACCTCCACCTTCTTGATCTTTTGCATTCTTTCGAACATCTTTCCATGATAAGTAGGTACGCAATCGATTGACCTTGGCTTTATCGTGGCGGATGAGGAAAATGACATCCTCCGGTGCTATACTTTTGGACCCTCTGCTGTTGGCGGTCTTGGTGGTTTGTACTAATATCTCAATAACTTGACCTCGAACAATGTCCTCAATCAATGATGTCGTTTCCACTGGGGGGTCGTTGGACTCCCCTGAGACAAACATCATCTGTTGTATCTCTATTCTATACTTGTACTTGCTATCGTTGGACATGTCTTTTGGGGTGTGTGATGGTGGAGGGTATAGCAGTGGAGGTAGCAGTAGAGTGTCTTGAAGTAGGTTCTGTTTTCGTACAAATACGACATTGAATCAAAATCACGACATTGAACTTTTTCCTCTCATCTCTCATACAAAAAGGCATTACACTAAGAATGAAAAAAAATTTTCCACGAACAACACTTTTTCCTCTTTCTTCACACCCAATTGAACTTTGCTTTTAACTGAATTGAATGTTTGGAAAAAACTTTCTTCGAATTAGCAAACAGTGAAGGTGTTGCTAATTTGAAGGCATCCAGTTCGATTACATTAAAAGTATTTCAATCACTACAACAAAATAGGTTTTCAATGATGACTCTGAGTGCATTTGGCTCGAGACGTAATGTCGATGTGGAAAAACCCACGCTACCTTATTTTATTTTGTCTGATGATACCTGTTGAAGAAAGTGATTGGTACTTGTTTGTAAGAATGGATGGGGATGTCAAAGTTAACACATGTAAGAGTCTTTTACTTTGCTTATAATTCTATACAAAAGTCTATTCAACCAAAGAGTCGTATACCATTGGACTCCGCCTCAATTTCCCTTTCTGAAAATTCCTCCTCGTCCTCCTCTACTTCATCTTCATTCATATTCACCTTTTGGCCTAACAATGATGCAAAAAACTCGTCAATCTGATCATCACTCCACTTCCAACCACCAGTAGAAGTTTCAAAATTAGCAATTTGTTCCTGCACATGGAATCTCAACTTTCTTCCCTTCGATGCTTTAGTGTCAACATTGTTCTTCAACTTGTTTGCCTTTTGTGCTGACCTGATTATGGTGATGTTGGATGTTGGATCGGAAGATTGCACTTTTTTATCGACCAAGTCATTCAACAAGACACGATAGAAATCTTCATCATCAAATATATAGGGGTTTTCTTGACCCTGTGCCTTTTTACGTGGTGTTAATTCTTCGCCAACTTCGTCGTCATCTTGGGGGCCAGAAGTGACAACCTTCTCTTCTGCTTCTTCAATGTAGCCTAGTGGTACAGCTTGCTTTCTGTTTAGTTTAGTCCTCTTGATTAGTCTTTCCATATCGGATAAGTTGTTCTTCACCTGTTGCTCGAACGATTGGTTGATAGTCTTGAACTTGTTGGCATTCATGGCGGAGTTTCCCGATGAGTTTTGGACTTTAAAAGACCATTTATTTAAAATACTTGCACGTTGAATTGTTAAATCTCCATCGGCAGTTTCAGTTGCTTTTGACATTGCTTCAAATGATCTCTTTTTAGGCGGGGTGATGTTTGTGCTTCCCAATTGTGATCTCAACAGAAGCACATTTTTCAATAACCCATACAAAGCTTGTTTTGCATTGTTGAGTAGACCATCACTCTCCTCGGTCTTGTATTCATCATAGGTAGTGATATTAATCGGTAGTTGATTAGCACTATTGACTGCCTTTTGAAACTTGATCCTCACATCGACCAATTTTTCATAAGTCTTGTGCTGCTGTTTGACGGCATATCCTTTCAATGTATCGTTCATTGCAGACTGAGATAGCCTGTTGACCAAGTGTGATCTTTCCTTTGACAAAAGCTGCTTCACCAATTCCTTTTGATGTGTTGGTTTACCATTAGCTTGTTTCCCTTGACTTTTCTCCCCGAATCCAGATTCATCACTGTCTGAGTCTGACTGTGAGGCACTACTTTCATCTGAAACATCACTATTCCCACCGAGCTCATTTGCGTCTTCTGGTTCTTCTTGACTTGAAGTTTGGTCCGCCTCTTCCTCTGCTTCTTCTTCCTCTTCTGCGTCACCGCTATCCTGAGAAGAGTTGTAAATATCATCTCTACTCACCACATCTCCTGTATACTTTTGACCCAAATTTGGTCCCTGTTGACTTCGTAACTTCGATTTTGATGTAGCAACATAATGGTCGTTCTTTAATTCATCATCTGACAATTCCTCTTCAGACGATTCATTCTCTTCATGCTGAAATACATCCTTGCTTGATGAACCGTTATCGAAGTCTTCTATATCGAACTCATTATTGGGTTCATAAAATCTAGATATCTCGTCGGCAAGTGTTTTTTTGGCCATGGATGGGTGGGGTGAGGAAGGAAATATATTGATAATTTGTGCAGAACAAGATGCTCATCGAGGAAAGTAATTTTTCAATTTTTTCTCACTACAAATATACTACAGCACAAGAAGCATCAGCAGCACGAATGTTTTGCTTCAAAAGATGATGCAATACAAATTGGTGTCTACATGTAATAGCGTGTCCTCGGGGGACAGTTGTAGCATGATAGGTGCTGTACTTGCCTGCTAGGTGTTTCTTGATAGTTCTGCTCAATATTGTGATGACTCCCTTACACAATCTCGAGAGCATCAAAGCCAACAAAGCTGCCCCATTGCAAGCTCTACATTCCACCGCTGCATTGAAGGGGAAACAATCAAGCTATAGAAAGTATCTACGTGAGTTTTGATAGCATTCTCTACTTCTATGCAAACAATTTACTACGCTAGCACTTGCACGTGACGTCCTTTATGTTTTATTTTGTTTTATTTTGTTTCCCCTTTTTGCCGCTCTCCTTCTTTTTTATTGTTACAAAATCTGGCGTGTTTCAAACAAAGAGAGAGAGAGAGAGAGGTTTTTTTTAGTTTTGAAGGCTGTGACGAAAACGATTTAAAAATCTTTACATCACACGTTCTTCCTTGGGAATAATAATATACCACCATTCGAGCAGGCAAACTAGTCTACGAGGGCCGTATCTCATCATTCATTCGCTGATTCCATTTAGGAAAACTAGACACATATTTAATACCCAAGGCAGGGGGCTTATATTCATTTGCTTTAGTCACAAACAAGAAACATTATAAAAACAAAAGCTTATACATCAAACTACATTTCCATACAACATGCAACTTTTACACACGCTATTGTCTTTGTTTCTGTTTGTTTTGATGACACATGGCTTGGCTAATCAAGGTGCCGGGGGAGGTGCTGGAGGTGATGCCAAAACCAGTTCAAACACTATAGTGTGGGTTACCACAACCATTGATGGAAAATTGACAACGGCATCAACGACATTTAGTCAAACTTTCATGTCTACATACACAGAAGCAAATAGTAATGATGTTGAAAGTGGAACTGTTGGTATGGGTTCGTTGAGTGGATCGGTGGGAAATGTTAAATCCTATGACAAAACTACGATATCAAATGCTGCTCCTGACGGTGCTGCTTATATGCCATACAATGTGTATGCTGGATTTGTTGGTGGAGTCGCTGTGTTGTTGGGATTGTTTTAAACGTATTTAGAGTTAGAATTGAGATTACAAATATTTAAATTGCGTTTGCAGATGTAGATAGCAAAGGGTGGACCATCTTAGCAGCTAGTGTGAGAGTTACTCAAAGGTTCCCTCCATCTACACGTGCTGCCCCATGCAGGTAATCTTGACGTGGCAGAATATAGAAGTGGCAAATGCATGGCTTGTTTCTGTGGCAATATCGATTACCTCCTTGTTCAAACCTCTCACAGCTCAAACTAATCACACAGTAGTTTGATGGTGCCTCAGACCACATACTTCATGGCTGACGCTCAAATAGAGAGGTTCATTTTCACCACAGATTTCATAAAGAGAAACATTTCATTATGTCGTGCAAGTGTTGTTAAATCTGGTGCTTTTTGTCTCGTTTGCAGAGGAATTTTGATATTTCTCTATTTTATTTTTTTCGCATTAAAATTTTTTCTCTTTGGGTTTAAGAGACTGTCCGTCATTCGAATAATAAACTTGTATGTGTGTGCCTATATTCCATGTTGATATATCTACGCCCGAACGCTTACTAACATTGTGATAGATTATGTCTGAAGAACTTGCTCAAAAAACTGAAGATTTGTCCTTGGATTCAAAACAACAATCAGACAAAACTGTTTTCGATTCGAAAGATGAATTTACTGCTAAACATCCATTGAATAGTAGATGGACCTTGTGGTATACAAAACCTCAAACTAGCAAGACCGAAAACTGGCATGATTTGTTGAAACCAGTCATAACTTTTTCCTCAGTAGAGGAATTCTGGGGAATATATAACTCCATTCCACCTGCAAACCAATTACCTTTGAAATCAGACTACCATTTGTTCAAAGAAGGCATTAGACCAGAATGGGAAGATGAAGCCAATGCTAAGGGAGGTAAATGGCAATACTCTTTTCGTAAGGGTGAAGCCACCCCAATCATCAATGATTTATGGTTACGTGGTTTGTTAGCCGTTATTGGTGAAACTATAGAGGACGACGAGGATGAAGTTAACGGAATCGTCATCAACATTAGGAAACAGGTATACAGGATTGGTATTTGGACTAAGGATTGCGATGAATCGAAATTGAAAACCGTGGGTGAGAGGTTAAAGAAGATTTTGCAATTGAAAGATGAACAAAAAGTTGAATTCATCTCTCATGACGCTTCCAACATTAGAGGTGCAGAGGCTCAAATTGTTTTGTAAAACTATTGAGTGAAATGAAATCAACCGGGTTAATAATGTGTCTTGTATTTTCTTTTTTGATTGTAATGTATAACTTTTCTATCGATTTTCACAAACCTACAGGGTTGACTTTGTCTTTGATAAATGTGTGAATAGTGTCCCAATAAGACTCTTGCAACACAGTATCATTGTGGAAACTATCCTCAAATTTGACAATCTCTTTGCAATCACTTGGTAACAAGTTGTAAATATCATCCATATGTTGAGGTGGTACGATTTCATCTCTACGAGCACTGAGTAGCAAAACTGGAATCTTTGGTGAAATGTTTGGAAGTAGCGTTTCCAGATCCCATTTTTGGTGAACAAAACTGGTTATATACTTCAAAACTGGGAAAATGTGGGGAACGGTTTTTCGAATTGACAAAAATGTGTTTTCCAAAACCATACCATCGATTGAAGATGATTTAGATGCTGCTATGTAAATAGCAACTGCACCACCCAAAGATCGTCCATACAACACAATAGACGATTGTTGATATTGGGTGTCATTCTGACTCAAATATTCAACAACCGTATCTGCATCCTTTTTCAAACCCACCTCACTTGGTGCACCAGTTGAATATCCGTACCCTCTGTAGCTGTATATAAATACATTATAACCGAACTTTTTGTAAAAGATTGAAGCGATGGGTAAACTGTGGCCAATGTTCCCTGCATTAGGGGAAAGTATGAGTACTGTTTTGTTCGTATAGTTTGGACTTTTCGCATCCTGTTTCATGGAGTAGCATTGAAGAGTTTCCCCATCACTTGTTGTGAGTTTTATTGCCTCATAAGGTATACCATATTCATCTGGAGTAGCGCAGTATCCATGTCCGTCATTCAATGAAGCTGGGTAGATGAGCGAGTTCTGGTAGTAGTAAAGACCAAGCAATGCTAGTAGAGCCATCCCACCACCAAGCTTAGTCGTGGTTTTGGCTACGTCGTACACTGTCCAGACCATGTAGGTTGAAGAAGTTTAATTGTAAATGAGGTTGGGGGGGAGAAATTTGGAAGATTTACTAAGAGAGAAAAAAGAGAATAGGGCTTGCAAAAAAGGTACCAAAGGAACCAACTTGATTACTCTGTCATATGTCGCAAAGCTCGCAAGGACAGTACAAGTTGGCAAAATTTGCTTTCAACATCTATGGATCACTAGGAACCCCTCAATCGAACGAGTCCGTCTCTCCTAGCTCCTCACTAAATTCGAGACATTCAAGACATAACCATTTCACGGATAAATTGGACCAGAAACCAGTGTTCATTTGTGAACGGGAAACACAAGCATTGTCCCAGCTCAATTGTGGCATTCAGATCAGCAACTACAACAATGGAAACGAACTTCGACATCATGCGGTTATTGGTGGAAAAAACTATCTTCGTTTATTATGTTTGAATGAAGATCAACTGAAGGTATTGCAAGACTTGAACTTATTAGATACCAAGTCGGTTTACACGACGAGAAGTCCGAATAAACTACAAAATATAAACACAATCAAAACGTGTTCAAACACTGTTGCCTGCGGACTTTCAAATGGAATCATCTCGCTTTACAAGGTATCTTCATCTGGTCAGAGTAAACTACACGCGAGACTCTCTGATCATAAAAGATGCATCAATTCACTTGACTTTATTGATTCAGAAAATGTGCTTGTGTCCGGCTCCCAGGATGGAAGTATAAAGTTGTGGGACTTGAGGGCTTCTGTGACAAAGCCGATGCTATCATTGCATGCAGCATTGCATAATGATCCTATCAGAGCGTGTCAATATAGCCATCATTCAGCGGTTAGAAATAAAATTTGCATTTTGTCTGTCCATGATTCTGGAGCCTTGTGCAAATTTGACTTGCGAACTAGTTTAGCCAATAATCCACAAAATCCAGATCGTAAATGGAACTTGCATTCGGGACCTGTTTTGTCCTTGAGTATACACCCAGAGAAGGAGTTTGTTGCCACTGGTGGTAGGGACCAAAAAATCTGCATTTTCAACTACAGTGACTCGCAGTCATCTACAAGAACATCTCCGGAGTGCATGATCAATACGTATGGGTCAATCTTAAAAGTGCGATGGAGTCACTACGCAAATTACAAAAGAGGTGACTTTGATGATAGAAATGCAACGCAATTATCCAATTATGATATTGCTTGTCTGTACCTCAATGATGACCCAACAATTACCACGTTCAACTTGGACAGAAAATTTATTCCTAAACGTATTGTCAATTCCTATGAGCAAAAACCTGTATCCAACTTTGTGTGGGCTCAAAATGGGGAACATTGTCACAAAATTTGGGCATTGACCAAAGCCAATGTGTTTACCACCTACAATTTAGACCTGCACGGTGATGTTGATGTAAATCGTCCATTGGATGATTTAAATAGTGTTGCCATGACTTGGGATACCAACAACGATTTCATGATGGTCAATCAAGACAAGCATCAATTTGGCGTAGGTGACGAATCTGGTATTGAATTTTATGATCTGGGAGACGAGCGGAGCCATTTTAACGATAATGATGATGCTGAACTACTGGCGAATTCACTTGCAGCTTCTCCTGTTGAAAAGCCCTCGCTAATCCGGTCGTACTCGTATAATCCAATGCTGCAGCTTGGAGCAAAGTCACCACCACCGGTCTCGAGACACACGAACTCATTTGATCCACCCACCTCTTCAGGGTCTGCCTTTGGAGGACGACGACCGGTACTTACCAAGACGCCATCACAAGAGTCTTCAACTTCATTTGGATCGGCTCCACCAGGTACTACAGCAAAGATGAAAAAGGCATCAAAAAAATCCATTCCCTTTCATTCTCCTTATGCTCTTCCTGTGTCGTTGACATTGCTGTTGAACGATGATTACATTTTTCAAACTTTATCCAATGACTATTTAATGTCCATTCCTGATGGGTTTGGAATATTTGACGTTTGTTTGTTTAATGCAAATGTTGCAGAGAGAGTTGGACTCCATCGGACATGCCAAGTATGGAGAATGCTTGCTTACACTCTTCCATCTGAGTTGGTTGGGAATGCAGGTCAATTTTTGGAAGAGCCAAGTGAAGCATTAGTGCATCCTCTTGAATGTACAAACTCGCTGTCACATGTTGAACAATCTATCCAGTCTGATTTGGGTAACGTAGTTGGCTCCTTCAATTCAAACTCCACTCACACCACCAATTTCGGGAGAAATTTGGGAAAGCAAACAAGTGACGGTGCTTCTCTTCACATGGCTTCTCCGGGCAAGAATAGTCGTGCAAGCAGCTTCACGCGACTAACCAATATCCACAATGAACCTTTTAGTCAGCACGCAAAATCCAGGCCAATTCTGATCAATTCTGAAAATCAAATGACCGAGTTTCAAAAAGAAAACGTAGACTTGATGAGTGCTGCTTTCCCTACATCTAGTCCAAACTCATTGGGATCGAGCAATACACATGCTAGCGTTGTGTCACTGTCAAGATCTTTGCGAAATATACAACCACAGGGGCCGCAGGCGCAAGAGCAACTTTTTGGGGAGGGTGCAAAAGACGATCACAAACTCCAACACTCCCGTTTTCCCACTACTGTATCCTCTGAAGATCTACAAGCTTGGAGTTTTACAAACTTGCTAAGAAAATCACTTGACTACGCCCAACTACAAGGTGATGTTATATTTTGCGCCATTGCTGGCGTTTTATTCTTTAATCTCACAATGGTTGTTTCAAAGGAAGAGTGTTTGGACTGGCTCCTGATGTATATTGAGATTTTACAAAGAAAACGATTATCTGTTGACGCTACAAAGGTGATAAACTCTGCACCTGTTGAGATACAGCTGAATCTAATGAAGCAGTATACATCAGATTTGATTAGGCTATACTGTTCGTCTTGTTCCAAGTTGTTGGTCAATGAAGAATCAAAACACAATGGCAAAGGCGAATTTGGATACTGGTACTGCGACACGTGTCACAGAAAACAGTCAAATTGTATATATTGCAATGAACCTAGCAAGGGCCTCGTTGTTCTTGTGAGTTTAAAGTGTGGTCATCGTGGACATTATGGTTGCTTGAAGGAGTGGTTCGTGGAAGGAGAAAATCTTGAATGCCCAGGCGGATGTGATTTCAAGGTTCTTTAGGTTTCTATATTAGAACTAAATCGCCAATCTCTAGATATTGTTTTACCGAACTGTATTTGACCACATAAACACCGTTTTTCACCAACTCCAACTCGTCGTCCTCTAAGTGAAGTAGTACTGGTGTTTCGGAAAGGCATTTAACAAACACAAACTGGTCAATATCAGGAGCAACAATCATATTCTGCCCTCCACTGTTGTCATCCAAGTAAGTTAAAATTTGCGGTAGCTTCTTGAGGAAACAATTGTTATATAACAGTGTCAATAACAAGTAATATTGATGAATATAATCCTTCTCTTCCGCTGATAATAAATCATCTCCATCATCTTCTTTGTTGGACTTGTTGATGTAAAAAATAGTAAACTTGTTTATTTTTGATAGTCTTGTACGCAAGTACAATCGAACAATGTAGCTCAACCTCTCAACATCAGTTTCAATGATCATCAACTGTAATTTGAAATCACTGGATATGATACCGTTTGCGCTATTCATCTCTCCATATTCATGACTGTCTAGCAAGTACTGTTGCTGATTTGAAATATGTGTCAAAATTGTATTCATCAAGGATGCCTTGTATGGTAAAAGTTCAGGGGCCATTCTTTCATTCATAGCCGCAGTTATAAGGTCTTGGCATATGTTTGATGTAGCTGTTTCAAATCTCTTGGTAGAGGACTCTTCGAACTCTCGCAAGATGTCGTCAATGTCCATGATGACAGATCAGTGTTGTGTGTAAATGGAGAGGTATTGAAAAACTTTTGGAAATTCTCAAAAACATTGACGCGTTTTGTACAACTCAACTCCTGCAATATGTCTGAGGAAAGACAGCAATTGCTAGAGCAAAAGAGGAAGAGATTACAGGAGCTCAAACTGAGAAGGAGCGGGCAGGCTACATCAGTAGTTGACATACCGAGGCCAAGGGCGGCTAGAGTCGATGTTGCGACGCAAACTACTATAGAGTTTGATGATGCAAAGCATGTCCCGCCGACAGTTGCGCCATCGCGGGACACCCAACTGCATTCGGATAATAAACAGCTAACGAGATTTGATGTTGCGATTCAAGTGTATGGAATTGAGGAAGGGGATGAAGGTGGAATGGGTGACAAAACACTTCCAAAAACAACTCCAGCCCTACCACCCTCCAATAAAGAGGTATCCACTCTTGAATTGAATGATGCATTGATAAAATCAATTAAGCTTGTCAACCAACTACAAATCAACGAGACAATCAATTTAAATGACGTCAAAGTGGAATCTAAAGCTAACTCAGCTTTTATTCTCAAATCGCACTCGTTCAAACTCGATAGACAAATGACTGATATTGATGTTTCACCCCATAAAAGCAATCAGTTAGCGATTAGCTTTGCAAAATCAACGGCAGGGAACCATGACGCGGTTATTTTCGATGTCGTTGAGGGAAAATTGATTCCAGTAAATTATCTAACGTGCGTTCCTGTTATCGTCAAAGTAAGGTTTGACGTCAACAATTCCAATCGTATAATTGGCAGCTCTAATAATGGTGGGGTATGTATCTGGGAGACTGAGCCGGCCTCATTGATGCAATCACCAACATTGACAACTCCTCCTTGTTTCTTAACAATTAAAAAAGAGTGGCTACCTCATTGGAGTGAATTAGTTTTACTCGAGCAAATAAAAGTTGATACCAATGAATGTGTTTTGACTGTGTCCAAGGATTGTATTTTGAACATTTGGTCGAGCAATCTTTTGAGTCGCCCGAAATACTCTGTCAAGTTAGGTGATGATGAGGCTAATGATGTATGGGTGAAAGATGCCGTGTATCTCGGTAGTGACGCATTGATTGGGGAAATCAACAAAAGTATGTTGAAAATGGTTCTTGCTGGACTCGATGGGAAGCTTTATGATGAACAGTTGAACATGATTCATGAAGATGAAAATAGTCTCGTGATTAATGCCTTAGATTACATTGGTAAGGGACTAGTCATTACTGCTCACTCGGACTGGAAGTTGCGATTGTGGAAAGAAGGGCAAGTGGCACCATTTAAAGTTTTACCAACGACATATGTGGTGAGTTATGTTTCACAACGACCGCTTGTTGACTATCAATTTGTTACCGTGGGATCGATAAAGCGAAAGTATTTTGTGGATCTTTGGGACGTTTCTAGAAGGTTGTATTCGCCATTGTTGAGAATAGTGGAAGATATCGACCCTATTCTCAGTGTCAAATTCACTGAATCAAATGACATATTGGTTATGAAGGAGAGGCAGTTTTCACTCCATTCTATCAACGTGGATCATCAATGGCAAATGTCTGAAAATTACTTTGATAAAGGTTTATAATTATACGAAACTAAATAAACTGTCTCTAGATGTGATATGAAGGTCTCTTTGGATATTCAAGTTTGAAGATTCCTGATGCAAGTTGATACAGTCATTTGTAGCAAGAACCAATAGTTCAAAGAAGCATCTCGATGCCTCTCTCTTGTGGTTCACGTATTCCTTATTTTTTAACCCTAAAGGTCTCACCGCAGTGGTATCACTTTTCACAAAATCCTCAAACGTTACAGTTGCATCCAATCTGAACAAGTCTTGTAATTCATCTGCAGCTTGCTTTGTGCTCTTTGCAACATTTTCAACGCCATCGCTACAAAAGGACTCATCGACTGATTCTTCTTCTTCATCATCATCATCTTCTTCTTCTTCTTTGTCATCATCATCCACCTTGCGCGATTTTGTAGTTTTCCCCTTTTCGCTTTCATTATCGGACATGCTGATATCATCCAACGAGTTGTCAATACTATCATCACTGTCATCAGTCGAGTTCTCGTGTTCCCCTTCATCATCACTGTCGTCTTTTGCTAGTGGTATTCTGAAATGGAAGTCGGTGCTAAAGTCCCACAACTTTCTCTTCTTTGATGCTGCTGGGAGGGACATTTGTTGAATTAGTAGTAATTTGTCATTGTTTGACATCTTTGTGCTGTTTGGTTGTACTGTGTGAGTTAATGCATTATGTTGATTCTCCCTTAAAGTGTCCAATGATAATTGCAAGTGATCTGATGAATCCACCACCAATTTTTTGTTTACAACCACCATTTGTCCATCGTCTGTTATTCTAGTTCTCCGTTGTCTTTGTCTCTGTCTTGCCCTTGATTGAGTTGCCTCGGATTGATTTTCAGCTGGTGGTTGTTCGTTGTGAGCAATGCTGGAAGATGACATGTAACCGTCGTCGAAATTGATGTCAAAATCGTCGATATTCTGCAATGGTTGGCCCAAATCCAATTCAAAAATATTGTTCGATTTGTGGTGGTGTCCTTCCAATACCGAGTTGTGAATTTCGTCTCCTGCATTGGATGCATTTCGTCCAAGTTCAATTGAGCCTGCAAAACTTTGTCCACCGTCGTCTAAGTTCAAATCAAAATCCAAGTTGATATCCTCATCGTCAGCAATATCATCACCGCCATGCCTATCTTCCAATCTACCATATTCAATGGATCCCACAGACGTGTCCAATCTCAGACTATCGTTATCATTGTTGAAGACTGTGTCCATTGGATTGATCGGCTCTTCTTCGAGTTGCAAATTCTCCTGCCACAACAAGTCAAAACCAGTAACTTGATCCTTTAATGTAATTGTGTTCAAGTCAGCTATTGTAGTTTGTTGTGGTGGCAAGTTGACTTTAGTCGATACTCCTCCGTCGGGTCCCAATTGGACACCACTTGACATTCTAAATACAGCTCTAAGTTTGTACAAGACGTCATTGATATCATCTAGCAAATATTTTGTCTTTCTTGAGTAAATTTTCGTTACCCCTAATAGCAATTGACCCGATAAACGTAATGTTATAGCATCCATGTCTGTTGAAATGTTACTGTCCTCAGTTTGATTGCCGATGTGGTGAGTACGATTGGTGATGTACTTTGCCGACTCAACGATATTTGTATTGAGAAGCTGGTGTTTTGTCAATTTCTTGTCATAGTTGGCAGCGAGCCAAATATCACCCAATGGACCATCATTTGATATTAACGCAGTGTTGAGCATGGGAAAAAGAATGTGAACGAGCAAATCGTAAGCGAATGTAATGTTAAAAGAATGTGTTGAAACCTGACTGCTGAAAAACAAGTATATGCTAGGTCCAATAGAAGTGATGGTGATGAAAAGTCTCTTTGCTCAATGGCGATATATTCTGCTTGGATATGAAATACCTTGTTTACATTTTCACACAAACGAACGCGATACAATAGGTCTTTTTTACGCGTTCTGTAAAATTCAATTGGTAGCGTTGTGTGCTCTTTTAATCAAATGAGAGTATACGGCGGCAACTGAGATACTACAGCTAGGTCTGTGGCTTGTTACCAGTGTTGTCATACATTGATCAGAAGAGCTTAGGTGGAGCCTTGTATTGAGAGAGTTTTTTAACGCAAGAACACTTTGACCAGATATCACTAAAAAGTGTGATTTAAACTACTTTGTAGTTTTTGCGTGATTTGTTGCAAAAACTTTGAAAAAGGTTGAGAAAAACTTTTATTACTCGTTTAACACTGTGTATCAAGCCAGTGGACTTCTCCAAGAATTACTTTTAAAGAACATGTTTATGTCACCTCGTGAAACTTACTGATTGTGAATTGCAAATGCGACCGACATTTGGAGATAAGAAAAGCGCTACCACATTCTAGATAAGTTGTTGCATGGCATTTCAAAACTTCTCCAACTTGTATTATCTAGCAACGTCATTTAGCACATTTTCACAATTTTTTTCACAATTGAGAAAGCCTAGTGCATACCATCAAAAAGCTGTTGTTTTTTAAAATGATGATTGTTGAACGAATAACTTGTTGTATGCTCTTCCCTGCTTGTTTCGGAAACAAAGCAAAAAAAAAAATAACTTGAGACTGAACAGCTGGAATGAACCATAAGGTATATCATCGAATAAACACAACCTTACTATGTCTGCCAACCTACAAACTAAACTAGAAAACTCCCTCTATGAAGTACTTAAAACAGCGGGTTTCATATTCGAAGTAATTAATAATAACAAAAAGCAAAGTGCCTTGATAACAGGCCCCAATAATCAACTAATACAACCGACAATTATTAAGCAACTCACAAATCACATTAATGAATTCGATTCGATACTTGACGAAACGATTTTCAAGTTTAATGATGCAAAATGGTGTATTGATACGATGATAGAGAACAAACAAAGGCAGGAAGAGATGAAGATCAAAGAAGAGCTTGAGAGGCAGAAACGAGAGGCTGAGGCGAAGCGGTTGAAAGAAGAAATGGAGGCCAAGAAACGAGCAGAGGAAGAGGCGGCAGCAAAGGCAAAACTAGAAGCGGAAGCTAGATCAAAAGCAGAGGCAGAAGCAAGAGCCCAGGCGGAAAAAGAGGCTATTGAGATTGAACGACAACGAAAGGAGGAGTTGGAAAAAAGGGAGAAAGAGGAGAGAGAAAAGAGAGAGGCGGAAGAAAAAGCCAGAAAAGAGGAGCAGCTGCAACGGGAACAACTACAGTCTGCGAACCAAGCGCTGGAACATTTTGAAAACTTTGATGATTTGATGGATTTCAATATGGATGACTTAGGACAAAACGATGACAGAGCTAACATTGATGACCAAAACGACTTTTTATCTTCCATGAATTACGACAATTTGAATATGAATATGCCCTTGGAGGATACCAATAAAGTTGATAACAGTGTGTTTGATGATTTCAATATTGAAGACCTAGATACTGGCAATCAAGTTGTGGATAAAGTGGCGAATAACAATAATGCTCAGAAGGCGGTAGATGATAAAAATGAATCAATACAACAGAATAAGCTACCAGAAAACGGAGATGATATGGATTTGGACATGAACAATTTATTAGGAAATGATGAACTGATACTAGATGGTTTGAATATGAGTTTATTAGAAGGAGGTTTCGATGCTGGTGACAATGGAAACAATGCCAACAATGCACAGATAGGTGATGAGTTCGATGTGGACAATTTCTTGAATCAATTTGGTAATTAATAGTGTGTGTAATAGCTTGTACTGTTTTACCACTCGCTTTCTTTTTCTTGTTATAATATTCCGCATTAGGCAGTCTACGCTCCAAACCAATGAAATTGAAGTAACTATAAAAAATACTGCACACAAACACACATTTCAAGTTTTCGTTTTTCGGTCAACCAACTTCACTGAAAAAAAAAGAAAAAACAGAAAAGAAAAGATTGAGTAAAGGACGAGCCATATTACACACACCACATTCACAATGTTTAGACAATCTTTCCGTCAAGTTGCCAAACAATCCATATCGGCTGTCAGAAGAACTTATGCTACAGAAGCTGCACCATCATCCGATGCATTGAAGTTGTCATTGGCTTTACCATTTCAAACTTTGTACGCTGATTCAGAAGTTGAACAAGTGAACTTGCCATCAGTCAATGGTGATTTGGGTATATTGGCTAACCACATTCCAATTGTAGAACAATTGAGACCAGGTTTGTTGGAGATTATTTCCAAAGGTGGTGAAACTGAACAATATTTTGTTAGTGGAGGTATTGCTATGGTACAACCAGGAAATAAGTTGACTATAAGTGCAATTGAAGCTTTCAAACCAGATCAAATTGATGCTTCTGCTGTCAAAAACTTGATTGCTGATGCGCAAAAGAGGGCTGAATCAGGTGATGAGACTGTTGCTGCTGAAGCAAACATTGAGTTGGAGGTCTTGGAAGCTTTGCAACATGTTGCTAAATAAAGAGATCGGTAATTGAGCAATAACATGCATATTGGAGCGTATGAAGGAGGTGCCCGGGTCTAGATTGCCTGCACCCAAATTCAGGATATATATTCTTTGTATAGAAACAAAAGAAAGTCTGTCTACAAATGAGTTTCGTACTAAATTACTCGTCACGATCTGAGTCCTCTATATCTGTGCTCAACGACGGTGCAGTTCGCTTATAATTCCTCCGTGGCCATTCCCCTCACACACACACTCTTTTACAATAAACAAAGTTCACATATTCGGGGGAATCTCTGTTCGGAGAAATTGTCAAGATTTTTGTCCCTTTATTGAGTATAATTTGGTCGGAAAAAAAAAAAAAGGATAGTGGGTGCTGGGGCAGATGCGCTGATGATGACGATGATCTCTCCGGTTTGGCTCTTCTTTTTCCACAAAAAAGACTTTGGATTGGAATTTCAGGCAGTGTAAAACTATAACAATGTACAATTCAACCGTTCGTTCTTGCTAGCGGGTGGGGTGAGGTGGGGTGAGGACACAGATTCAGCCTACGGAACAGATACTCGCGGGAAAAGCAACATACGTTTCTCTTGACTTCGGGTTTCTGTGTAACGTTTTTGCACTCTCCATGCACCCTTATAAATAGAACCAAATGAATCTTTCCCCGTGGGCAAAATAAATTTTCAAACAGTCCTTCACAATTCTTCTTCAGCCTAATATGTCAGATACACAACACGGTAACCCTTCCTTGGTTCTCAACAAGATCGATGATTTGTCATTTGAAGACTTGTCAATTCCTCAAATTACAGAACCAACTGATGTTATAGTTGAAATTAAAAAGACTGGTATTTGCGGGTCAGATATTCACTACTATGCGCATGGTAAAATTGGGCAATTTGTATTGAGAAAACCAATGGTTATGGGCCACGAGTCCTCTGGTGTGGTTAGCAAAATAGGTTCAGGTGTCAAGCATTTAAAGGTCGGGGACAGAGTTGCAATCGAGCCTGGTGTTCCATCAAGATACAGTGAGGCATACAAGTCCGGTAAGTATGAGTTGTGCCCATGTATGAGCTTCGCTGCTACCCCACCAACTAATCCCGATGATGAAAGTGCTCAAGGGACCTTGTGCAAGTACTACAAAGCACCTTCTGATTTTCTTTACAAATTACCAGAAAGTGTTAGTTTGGAATTGGGTGCCATGGTTGAACCATTGAGTGTTGGAGTACACGCTATTAGATTGGTGAACTTGTCTTTTGGAGAAAATGTTGTTGTTTTTGGTGCTGGACCTGTTGGATTGTTGGCTGCATCTGCAGCTAAAGTTTACGGAGCACAAAATGTTATGGTTGTTGATATCTTTGATGACAAGTTGAAATTGGCCAAGGAAATCGGCGCAGCCACTCACGTCTTTAATTCAAAGACTGGTGATTACAAAGATTTGATTAAAGCGTTTGGTGATGTTAGACCTGATGTTGTTTTGGAGTGCAGTGGCGCTGCTCCTTGTATCAAGTTGGCGGTTCAAGTAGTCAGAGATGGAGGAAAAATTGCTCAGATTGGTAATGCTGGTGGCGATGTTCCATTTCCCATCATTGAGTTTGCTACTAGAGAGATTACTTTGTTTGGTAGTTTTAGATACGGTTATGGTGATTATGCAACTGCTATCAAGATTTTGGAGCAAAACTATGGTCGTGGTAAAGACCACATCTTGGTTGATTTTGAAAAGTTGATTACCAACAGGTTCCCATTTGATGAAGCTATTAAGGCTTATGACACAGTGAGAGAAGGGAAGGGTACAGTAAAGTGTATAATTGATGGACCAAAGTAGATCGTATAGTGTAGCTACCAATTGAAATTGAAAATCTTTCCTTTCATTCAATTTTTTACCTTTTTTTTTTTTTTCGTTTACTTATTCAAACCACGGCTTGCCCAACAACATCAAGTATGTCCCTTACAGCCAAGGAGGCATTCGCAAAGCTTCCTCAAAAGCTACATAACTTCTTCATTAAGTATCCACCAAGACCCTTTTCTGAATATAAGAATGGACCATCAGTGATATCAGACCCAACAAAGAATCCATTTTTCCCAAATAAGAATACCGAAACAGGAAGGTGGCATAGCTCGCTATACTCACGCCGAAGATCTGCTGACTTGTACAAATTGGCGAAGAAATTTGGCATACAAGATCTTTTACCACCAACTCCAAGGAAATTCCACGAAGAGAAGTATAACAATAAGAAATGGATGCAAGGTATGATACAACCAGCTGGAAGAGCCGACCAAGCTGAATTGGAGGAGAAATTCAAGAAGAGAGAGGAAGCAATTAAAAACATGGACAAGATCATTGCCAAGGCAAGGCCAGGCTACAAGAAATTGTTGAAAAAGAGAGAAGAAAAGAAACCTACATGGTTTTAAAAATAGATGTGTATATAGATGAGGAATTTTGGTTCCATTGCTTGAATTCAATTGAAATTGTATATCGCTATGGTATGCTCAACGACCACTTCCTCTGCCCCTTCCTCTACCACGTAATCCTCCTCGTTTTACAGGTTTAGCACTTGGACCGGCCCCTTGACCTTTAATCCTTGTTTGAGATTTCTCCAAAACACTATCAATGTTTAAATCTTCGGGTAGTAAAATCTGTCTTATTTGGTTGCCTCTAACGTTGATATATTGTAACAAAATTGGATCCTGATATTTCTGTTGTAGTTTAACGTTTTTTAAATTGAGATTCATCAGTGGTGTACACGACAATAGCGTCCCATTAATGATATTTCCATTTTTCAATTCAACTGTAACCGGTTGGTTTGTTGAGTTGGGTATGTTCATTAAAAATCGTACCAATTTCATCTTCGGGTTAGGGTTGGGGTGTAGTGTGGTTGGGTTTACGCAATGAGTTGAATCAATTCTCATTAACTTGTACTTTTTTGTTTTTTTCTTTGACTTGGCGCTTTGAATTGACAGAACAGAGAGAACAAGTTGAAAATAACACGACAATTCAACCAGCTGAGTCAAAACACCATGACCAACCCATTGATAGAAAACATTAAAACAATTCCTCCAGTGACTCGTTTTTTTACCATATCAACCGTATTGGCGTGTTTGGGTGTCACTACATTTTCTGCCTTTCCGTCGTTGTATATCAACCTAAATGCATTATTTAGCGATTATACGATTGTTCGAGCTGTGTTTCGACACGGGCTGTACTTTGACATTTTTAAGGCTGTTGCCACAGGGATTCTAGGATGGTATAGGTTTGTTACGTCATTTTTGATCCCACCAGGTATCATGTCTACAAATAGGATCAATGCTTTGTTTGATGCTTATTTCTTTTACACATTCTCCAACCACTTGGAAGCCCATGAAGGCAAATTCAAGGGTAATTTTCCAGACTATTTATGGTTTATTATCTTGTGTGGGTCGTGTATTCAAGTGTTCAATTTGGCATTGGAAGCTATCACCGGAAACTACTCGCCAGCTACTTACTTCCCACATGAGAATTTGCTAGCCTGCTTGACATACGTTTGGTCAAGAAGTCTAAAGAATGCTAGGATTAATTTGTTAGGGTTGGTCCCTATAAAGGCGTATTATTTGCCTTTGGGTAACTTAATCGTGAAGCTAATACTCGGTGGGCCTGTATCGCTTATTGATACTTTGGTGGGTATTATAAGCGGGTACTTGTACCTTTGCGTTCAGCTGAACACTATGCCAATCTACAATTTGCTACCAGGAGCCTATGGAACTCCAAAGAAAAGGAGAAACGACGAAGGCAGAAGAGTTGGAATGACACACATTGATAATCCTGCTCATTTCGGTGGCTTTCAAGCTGATTACATCGAGGACAGCATATATGACAAAGGTTACTTGAAGGCACCTCAATGGTTGTACAACCTTTTGTCATACCCAACTAACACATCTGTTAGAGCCACTGCATTTTCCCCAGCTCCCGGAAGAGCAACTGCTCCCTCTTCTTTCTCAACAAATCACCAAAGAGAAGCATCGCCGACCGGAAGCACCACCGGTTACTCATGGTTTGGAGGGAACACGGCATTTAAAGGAAAGGGCCATAGGTTGGGTGATTAGTTTCAGAAGCTAGATTTGTGTCGAGAGTAAGGCTGTATTTGAAAACTCAACAAGGCTTTAGAAAAAGTCATACATAGTGAATGTTGCGGCGGCACCGTTGTAGAAAGATAGTATATATACCGCTCAAATCTGTGTTCTCCGTGTACAATTTTGGGGAAACTTGCGATAGTTTCACAAAAATCGTGTGTAATCATAAAAACAATAGAAACGTTCAACATTTCAACCCACGTTCCAACTCCCTCTTGAACGTTATTAACTGACAGTTTCATTGCGGATAATGTCTACACCGATCGTTGGGGGGCTGTCGAAGCCCAATACTCAAAGAGCGTTCAGCAGCGACGACCATCGTGAACCAGGCTCGTCGGCAGTGCTGCTTGCTGGAAGCACTACGAGAAATAGATCAACGAGTGTTCAAAGAAGAAAATCGAAACCATCTTTGATTAAACATGGAAGTGTCAGTCACCCAAAGTTGATATACTCAGTTGATGATGATATCAACGAACAAGCAGATGAGAACGGTGATGGAAGTGATGGAGCAGAACACGACAATAAAATCAAAAACGACAAAGATTATCTTGAAGGATATAATGACGCATTGAGGGCATTTCACCACAGGAAAAGCAGTAAGAGTCCAATGAGACTGTATCAAGACATTTCCGAGAGAACACCGTTGCGTACGCCTGATGAATTGGTAGACATTGAATCCGTAATTGCTAGAGATTTGCAAGAGGCAGAACAAAACATTAAAAGACTAAAAGCCACAGACCCAAAACGATTTGGAAGTGTTGATAAGCTAGACTTAGTTGCAGATCGTCAAGGTGGAGACGCTGATGAGGATGGAGACGATGACGTAGATGTCGATGAAAATGGATCTATACACTCAAACTCATCCACTGAGTCATTGAATTTGAAAGATAGGCAAAACGCCATCAATGAAACCCATCCCTTTGGTATAAAGATTTGGAAACCTTCATTGTACAAGAAGAAAAGATCGG
This sequence comes from Lodderomyces parapsilosis, assembly GCF_000182765.1. Lineage (NCBI taxonomy): Eukaryota > Fungi > Ascomycota > Pichiomycetes > Serinales > Debaryomycetaceae > Lodderomyces > Lodderomyces parapsilosis. Next base: position 41,894 of record NW_023503281.1, on the reverse strand, counting down.
TGGCAACGAGAGCTGATGAGGATATTCATGATTTTGACCCACGGCGGCCAACTTCGTCCAGAATCTTCTGGGGTGTTAGATTGACCAATTTGATTTGGAGTTTAACAGCCGGTTTGTTGATGTACGTGGCGTGCCTAATTGGAGCACTATTTGTCTTTGTATTCTCAGGCTTTGCGATAAGTTCCGGTCTGAGATTGTACGTTAGAGCATTTCTAAGATTGGGGAGATATTGGCTCTATCCATTTGGGAAATTCGTGCTCTTGAATAAGGAGAAAAACTACATGGATGAGGACCAGTTGGAGGGTAGAACCTTGAATGAGTTTCATCAATGGAGATTACAAGAAGAAGGACGACTCTTTTTTGCTCCACCTCGACGTTACACTGGCTCCGCAGAGGAATCAGCACCATTAATGAAAGATCACAAAGGTAGACCTTTGAGGGATGCCTACAACTCATTGGCAACTGACAATGAACACAATGAACGACAACTTGATGGAGATGAAGACGATAATGATGAAAGCAACGATATCAAGGTTAGATTCTTTGGCCGTGGGGATTGGACAGCTGGGAGGATTGCATTTTATTTGTTCTTTTACCTCATTGTGCAGCCCATCTCCTATTTTTTTGGTTTCCTCAGTTGGTTAATTGTATTTGCTATACCCATGGCTAACATCACGTCTACATTGAATGACCACGTCAGACGTCATCCATTGGCATTAGATTTTGAGCTGGAAAAAGAATACTACAAGAGAAGAGAAAAAGATCCGTCATTGAAGAAAAAGAAGCAAGTGATATTGTTGTGTACTTACAGATGTTGTGGTTGGCATTACTACAAATACACTATCGACGGTACAAATATCTTTTTCATAAACTTGCTTTTCATGGTCTTGTTTGTCATTGTCGATTTCTATTTCTTGAAGGAGTCTTTGCATTGGGATTCAGTTTTGACTGACTCGAATATCATTTTCTGCTTATGTTTGTTTTCAATTATACCATTGGCATACTTTATCGGGCAAGCTGTAGCATCAATTTCAGCGCAGTCTTCAATGGGTGTTGGTGCCGTTATAAATGCATTCTTTTCAACCATTGTCGAGATTTTCCTTTATTGTGTTGCTTTAAATCAATCAAACGGAAAGTTGGTTGAAGGTTCCATGATTGGATCAATACTTGGTGGTGTGTTACTCCTTCCTGGGTTGTCCATGTGTGGAGGTGCATTGAAGCGAAAGACACAGAGGTACAATCCTCGCTCTGCTGGGGTATCCTCCACCATGTTACTATTTGCAATGGTTACCATGTTTGCTCCGTCGTTGTTTTACCAAATTTATGGCTCGTATGAGATAAAATGCAGCGGATGCGATGAAGGGAGCGGTATTGATGATTGTAATAAGTGTCGTTTTACTCAACCATCTTTTACATTAGACCCATTATACTACAAAGTTGTCAAGCCATTTTCACTTATTGTTGCTGTTGCATTATTTGCAGCATACGTATGTGGGTTGTTTTTCACCTTGAGGACCCATGCGTCATTAATTTGGGCAACAAACTCCCATGAAGCAGTTAAGAAGGAAGAACATCCAAGAACCCCTAGTGTCGTAAGTGTAGCTGGTTTGGATCAAAGCAAACAGCAGCAACTACAACAACAACAACGATCCTCATCCCAGCAAAGGTTGTCGATAGCACCACCTCGTAATATGGAGAGACGCTCTGTTGATAGTGTAGTCTCGACTTCAGAGGCTGACATTACTAAAGAAGCCAAAGAGGACGTGGAAGAAGGTGGTGGTCATGATGCTCCTAATTGGTCGAAAAAGAAGTCAACTATAATCTTGCTAGGAGCCACTGTTTTGTATGCCATCATCGCTGAGATCCTTGTTAACAATGTGGACTCGATTCTTGCTGATTTTCCAATTGATCCTAAATTTTTGGGATTGACTATTTTTGCATTGGTTCCGAATACAACTGAATTTTTAAATGCCATCTCGTTTGCCATAGGTGGTAATGTTGCATTGTCAATGGAGATCGGTAGTGCCTATGCATTGCAAGTTGTCTTGATCCAAATTCCTAGTCTTGTGGTTTACTCTGTTTTAAAGAATTTTGTCAATGTTGAGCAAATATTCTCACTAGTTTTTCCCAGGTGGGACATCATTGCAACATTGATCTCCATCTATTTATTTACATACATTTACGCTGAGGGGAAGTCAAACTATTTCAAAGGTGTCATTTTGATTTTGATTTACTTGGTGGTGATGATTGGATTTTGGTTTAATGGGATCATTGACGGGCTAGATGATAGCATGGGAGATTATCTGGTATCGTGGAGCCGTTGATTTTGGTTACTTTTGTAGATTGTAAGTAGCGTCAATTTAATTCAACTTTTGATTTTGTGAACAAACAGTATAAACGAATCGAAAAAGATCCACCTACTACAAGAGTCCTCCACTGGCAATGAATTACGACAAATTTATCTTATTTGGTGACTCAATTACACAATTTAGCAATCAAATAGTTGATGGATTTGCTCTCCAGCCTGCATTACAAGAGACGTACATCAGACGACTTGACATTCTCAACCGTGGTTTTAGTGGATACAATTCAGAGCATGCCAGATTGATTCTTCCTAAAATTTTAGAGTCCGAATTGAACGAATCTAAGGATAATGTGAAGATGATGACAATATTCTTTGGTACCAACGACGGATTTATTGATAATAATCCTATTCAACCAGTGGAGTTGTCGAGATACAAAGAGAATATCGCATACTTGGTAGAGCTAGCATTGAAGAACAACGTGAAACCAATCGTGATTGGACCGAGCTTGCACGATCCGAATATTTTAGCTGAGTCTTCGGGTGGTGAGGTACAGACAGAAGTTGCTACATGCGAAAGATACTGGCACTATGCTCAGGGCGCAAAGAATGTTTGCCAAAAATATAATGTTCCATTCATAGATTTGTGGGAGGAATTTAGAAACGACGGTGGCTGGACAAAAGAGCAATTATTTTCATTCAGGAAGGATTCCCCGGAGTCACAAGTTGGTTCATTGGGTAGTTACTTGAATGATGGTATCCATTTCACCCCCAAGGCTTACAAAATTTTGCACACTGCCATCATGAACACGATTGAGCAACACTACCCAGAATTTTTACCAGAGAGTTTACCCTACAAGTTGGCTTATTGGGGAGACATAGACCCTAAGAGTTTAAAATCCATATTCAAAACATAGTTAGGGGTAACTTTTATAGATCTATACAAAGCTTTTCAATCCGAGTCTAGCTTGATTGAGTTGCTTAGCTCTATATCCTTTTCATTTGTAGCCCTTTTTTCATCTCTTGTACTCAAATAGTGTACTACTTGTGTCAAGATCAATCCCACTGAAGCCAACACTGCCGTGTACGTAAATCCAATAAAATATTCAGGCTTGTCGTTGGTGTTCCAAACAAGAATGGGAACCCATGCTCCAGTGACATATGCCAACGTATTTGTAACAACCACAACAAAGTTCCTCTTCAAGTCATCGGCATAAAGCAATCGATTAACCCAAGAAAATATAAATGGCTGACCCCACATTGTGGGTATACCAACCAAGAAATAGCAGAACCAATGCAATCCCAAAGGAATATTCCACGAGGCAAGCAAGGCACATCCTATTATCAAGCAAACAAAAAATGCATTAACAAACCAAACATTCTTTTTACCACCTAGAATATCATTGACGTAAGCAAATATGATTGTCACACCAATAGAAATAGCACTTAAAATTGAGGGCCATGTATTATAAACACTTGACGGTTTGTGCAAGTAGTTTTTCATGAACGATTGGAAAGTCGGTTGACTATGAGCAGCACCACTATTATTGTAACACAAAAAGAGTAGTGGAAACACATAGATATGCCAAGTGTTGAAGAATGACTTGATCTTCTCCCAAGTAAAAGGTTGTCTTGTGTTCAACTCTGCCCCTAATAGTCTTCTCCTTTCCAATCCAACCAACTTGTCCTCGTCAGAAAAGTAAAATGCATCAGTCGTCAGTGGCGTGTTTGGGTCTACAAGCATGGTGTACACACCAATGGGAAAACTGATGACCGCATCAAACACAAACATCCATTTAAAAGGAGGCAAACTGGAATGGCTGAATCTCTTGATAATAGCTTCTTGCAAAAGAGGACTAATTATCCCTGCTAATCCAGAACTAATAGCGAAATATGAAGAACGTTTCAGCAACTCTGGTGTACCATAATTAGAGCCCAACAAGTATTCCAAGGCTGGAAAATAACCAGATTCCAACAACCCTATGAAAAACCTCAAGGCATACATTCCCTTTATATTGGTTGGTGGAACAGTTATCATCAACACTGTTAAAATCAGCCAAAGAATCTCCAATCCCCCAAGATAAAATCTGGCAGATATTCTGTGTAATATCATATTTGACGGAATCTGGCCTATGATGTAACCGACAGTGAATAAAGTAACCATATAGTTGTACTGATTGTTGTTCATATTGTAATACTCATCCATACCATTCACATAAGCAGTGGTGACATTTGACTGATTCAAATTCTTTATGAAATAGCCTAAACAGGATGAAGTCAACAAAAAGAAATCCAACTTGACCAAGTATTTCTGTTCTCTGGGGTGTTTTCCAGTACCGTCCCAAAAAAATTTCTTGATCCTGTAGCTTAGAGAGTTGTCTCTTTGCTCCAACTCTTCAGGGGTCAACGTTGAGCTTGAAATGTCAATGTACTGTGATGGAATTTGCTTTTGAGTAACGCTAACATCGTTATTCTTGGTGGGGTGTAAAAGTTTGCCAGAAGAATGTGATGAGTTGGTAGAGACTGTTGTAAGTCGCCCCACCTCCTCTTGTGCCAAGAGCAAGTTCTTCAAGTTTACCATGCCTTATTTAGAAATTTGCAACCATCTTGGCAACTAACGGCAAACTTGAGTTGGTTTATATACGCTTTGTCTCCATATAAGCCTTGGAACCCAAGGGTTGTGTTAATTAATCAATTGCATTGTTCAAAGGCCAATAGTGAAATCAAAATTAACTGTGGCGTCATTCTTTAATTTGTTAATTTATTGCACACACACACCTACAATATAGAATTAGTGATGTGCATTTGACTGCTGTTGCTGATTTGTAATCAGATGTAATAGTTATCCATTGGAAGTTATATGTAGGATGTTCAGTTGGATAGTATATTCAAAAATGTAAGCAATTTTATTGTTCAAAAAAAGTGTGGCGCTGATAGGAACGGGCGGAGAGCGGTATTTTGCCACTTCCATTGCATTGTAGAAGATTGTATAGAAGTAGATACTTGTCGGGTAAATATGACTGATCTCGTACTCCGTATATTGAAGACAAAGACAATAGACTGGTATGGGCAAGTGACTATAGCGGTGTCTTATATTCACGCAATCGTTAATCCCTATATCGCAATTGTGGTTGCAAAAAAAAAAAAAAAAAAAAAAAAAGAAAAAGAGTCGAAATTGCATAGCAACAATGAGCACAAAATTGATGCAATAGAATCAGGGGTTAATACCTTTTTGAGATTGGCTGATAAACTCTTCCGCTTTTTGCTTGCAAACGTCTGTGTTTGTTGATGAATTGTCTTTTGAAGGTGATATTTTGAAGGTGATAATAAATGATTAAAAAGTTTCTCTTCTTGAGCTTCTCAGTCTAAGTGAATTGTGGTGTTCCAGAAAGTTTAAGCTAAAACATCAAGGTGTGGTGAATACCCCATTCTCACGCTACTTCTATGTATGCTTTTCTACTTTATCCTTCGCTCCTGTTTCACTGAAATAGTCGGCCCAATTTTGTCCCCGGTAGCGCTCACTAACTGATGAGTCAACTATGAAAAATTTTGAAACTGTTGACTACTGAAGCAGGTACTTCAATTTGATATGACCACGATGGAGGGGAAAAAAAGGCAGCTTACCATTGTTGTTAAAATAGGTTCATCCTCCTTGGTCGATGCTGTCACCAGAGAACCCAGAATTGCAAACATGGCACTAATTGTCGAAACCATTACTAAACTTCGTCGGCAAGGACACAAGATCATTATAGTATCCTCGGGAGCTATTGCCTTTGGCATGAAGGTAATGAAGTTGGAATCAAAGCCATCCAAACTATCTGCAGTACAGGCGCTTGCTTCTATTGGCCAGGGCAGGTTGATAGGATTGTTTAATGATTTATTTCGCCAAATGGATCAGACCACAGCACAGATATTGATCACGAGGAACGACATTGTTGATTACACGCAGTACAAAAATGCCAAGAATACGATAAATGAGTTACTAGAAATGGGGGTAATCCCCATAGTCAATGAAAACGATACATTGTCTGTTTCTGAGATCAAATTTGGTGATAACGATACGTTATCTGCTATAACAGCTGGTATGATCCATGCTGACTACTTGTTTCTTATGACCGATGTGGAATGTTTGTACACCGACAACCCAAGATCGAATCCAAAGGCGGAACCAATTTTAGTAGTTGACAATATTGACGATTTGAACGTAAGCACAAATGATGACGGAGGAGCCGGATCCGATGTTGGGACTGGTGGAATGACAACTAAGTTGATTGCTGCAGGTTTGGCTACTAATGTTGGTGTCACCACAATCATTACTTTATCAACTCAACCACACTACATTTTAGACATTGTTGCTCATATACAATCACAAAAGGAAGGGTTAAGTATCGTTGAGCAGCGCAAAATTTTACAACATGACATCCGTAACAAGACAATTCCCCTACATACTAGATTCCTCAGTTTGCCTCAAGATACACAAATCAAATCAGATAGAAGATTTTGGATACTTCATGGATTAAAGACCAAGGGGGCACTCATTATAGATGAAGGTTGTTTTGCTGCACTCACGAGAAGAGACAGAGCAGGCCTTTTACCCGCTGGTATTATCGATGTAGTGGGAAATTTTCATGAAAATGAATGCGTTGCAATCAAGGTTGTAGCTGATAGAACGAAATTATCCGAGCATGACATGGTTGAGGTTGGTCATTGTCGTGTGAATTACACTGCAAATGAAATAAGAATGATTAAAGGTCACAAGAGTAGTCAGATTGAATCTATTCTAGGATATGCTGATAGTGAATATGTTGCTCATAGAGACAACTTGGCTTTTCCTCCAGTAACCCCATCTTCCAACTAGTCTAGGTGTATTTGTCTATAGTGAGGAATCGTTACTAGTTAAGATGTGATTTTTGTATTACAATAATGGCGTTGTGTAGATAGACCTATGACTGTGCATAATAGAAGAATGAGGTTCTTTTTTTTTGGCTCTTGTTTTTTTTGCAAGATTAACTCTTCAACTCCAAACTTTTATACCAAGTGTGAAATTCACTCATTCATGATCCCCTACTTGATAGATCCATTGATTGATGACCTACCCTTGAAGCCGAGTGAACACATTTCGGCAGTTGCTGCACACGATCGAAATATTTACATTGGCACTTCAAAAGGAAGTTTATTCCACTATCATTTATTCGAAGATGCAACAGACTATTTGCAAATCACGCTGATATCAGTTGGAAGTCATGAGATCACACAGTTGTTGCCATCCGAGTCATTACAGAAGTTGTTTCTCGTTATTGACCGTACGCTCTTGGTATTCCAACTTCCCGAACTCAGCCCGAACACCATTAGACAGTTGAAGAATGTACAACACATATGTTTGATGGAAAATGGACTGTCACTTATGATTATCAAACAATCAGAGGTTCAACTTGTTCAACTTCAGAATAATTCATGGAAGTTGCTACGAGAATTCAAACAACAAGGTGCTATACTTGGAACCGCGCCAATGAACAACTTGATTTTGCTAGCAAATGAGAATTCGTATGAAGTATTGGATACACGCTCTGGAAGCGTCATGCCACTTTTCGAATACAAGTCTAATATTAATGTCTCCCCATTTATTGTGCTTTTCGAAACGCCTAGCACAAAAGAATACCTACTTACAATTGCCTCGGATGAGAATACTTCCATTGCACAATTTATCAGCGACTTCGGAGATGTAACGAGGGGGACTTTGACGTGGTTAGATAGCGGGTACCCTCGCGGCGGCGTCGTTGTTGATTGGCCACATACTTTTGCATTGTTTGAAAAGTCGATAATCATATCATCCTTGGAAACACTTGAAACAGTGATGGAGATAAACACTGAGAAGATAGTCACGCGAGAAGGTGGAAGATCAGATACTTTTATTAACTTCCGCATTCAAAAGCTTCAAGTTCTTTTTCTGGATAAGTCGTTGCAGGAAGTGACCGGACAAGCTACGGAACTGAATACCAACATGGTTTTGTATGACAAATCAAAGTTGTTTGTCATTCATCAGAAAAGTTCCACACTATTGGCGAACAAAGCGTTCCACGAGGCGATGGAGTCCAATGAGTTTGACCATTTTTTAGCTATTGCAAATGACGATTCTCTGTATGTGCATGTTCTCAAAACAATGGGGGCTTTTTTAACTGACAAAGACCCAACAGAGATGCTAACAAGGAGGCAAAATGGTGAGTTGATTATTGAGCCACACATGGCTCTTCGACTATTGGGCTACGACTATCCCTGCAATGTTTATCCTGGATTGAAGGATGTCGTAGACATGTGGGATTTTAAAGACGAGGATGCGACGAGGAGGTACTTGCAAGAATTGAAACCCGCTGATATGACTCCCGAGTCAAGATTGTTGTGCTACAAACTTCTTTCAGAAAATCATCTTGAGTCATTAATAGCTGAGGATAAATGGAACTTTTCATCGAATGATAAGAAAATTATAGACGTGTTGATTCAGAGGAACAAAGTGTTTTTGGTCTCCCAAATATATAAAAGAACAACCAAACTGTCTGCTGTGACCTCGGCATATAAGGAGTTCTTATTCCAATACTTGGACAATAGCCTTGTTGATGATGCTCTCGACTTTCTAGCCAATGAACGTCTCGATGATAACGACTACACAAAGTTGATATTGGAGATCTTAAGGTTGAACAAAGAGAAAGGGTATGCATTGATGCGACAGTCCTCTGTGTATCGCGAAGTTAACAAAAAAATCTTGGACGAATTGTCTGATGACCTGAAGGGAGAAAAAGATTATGCTTTATTGCGCATCGAACTACTCGAATCCTCATATGCTGAAAATGATGGGTTACGAGGGGAGTTGTTGGACTTGATCTCATCCACTTTAGTCGCGTTATACGATAGCAAGATTGAAGAGTATATCAAGAAATTACATGACGAATACAAGGAGATGAATAACCTCTCCAAACACAAATGGCCCAAAATATCTTGGATAGACTTTGTTGCTTTGGCTAAGGAAAAGGATTATCAGATGTTTATTGAGTTGTATCTCAAGTCCTTTGAGTTGTTGATTAACATGGATAATGTGCATCTAGAGGAACTGCTCTTCCAGTATCACAAGCTTTACATAAATCGTGATATACCAGGATTGCTTGAGTTTGCTGATTATTCCACTGCAGAAAGACTTGCATTGGGTAAGCATGCTGCACAAAAGAAACGCTATTATGAGCAGAAACGTTTAAATCAATTTAAGGTCAACAAAGAGGACCTTCTACTCATATTCAAACACTTCTTGAACCTTTATGAATGTGAACCTGTGGAACCCGCAATCCAACATTTTGTGGAAAGTTACAGCTCACACGTCTCCCCCTTGATGATTGTTAACCTACTTCCGGACAAATTCCCACTAGTATATTTGACAAAATTTCTCAGAACCTCCATCACAAATATGCAGCTACAGTCGAGAGAAAAAGTAATGACCAAGTCAATTATTAAATCGGAATTATCTAGAACTAAACATTTAATAAAAGATCTTTCATAGAAAGCCTAATAGAAGCAAAATATAATCGAATAAGATACCATACCAAAAAATAAATCCAGTTTGAATGTTTGATGAAAAGGCACTCCAGCAACTTTTTTCATCATCAAGGTTGACATTAATTATCTGTTTATACAACCTGGTGATGGCCACAGCTCCAGCAATGTAAAATCCCGGACCCATAGAATTCATGACTCCTGCCATAGTATAGAATCCAGCTTGTGCAACTGTCAATCCTTTAAGTATTGGTTTAGTCTTGTCTCCCCATGCCAACGCGGTTGACTTGATTCCAGCTTTGATGTCGTACTTTTTGTCTTGGTGAGCATAGATCGTATCATAGATCAAACACCAAATCCAATTGGAAATAAATAATGGTACAGCCACCCATAAATTCAAAGGAGCGCCAACCGCAGGAAACCCCAAAAGACATCCCCAACTGAAACAGATTGAGAGCATTGCTTGCGGGTAATAGGTGAATCTTTTGAACAAAGGATAAGCAAAAACAAATGGCAATGAAAATGCTCCTAGGTAAAAGCATTCCCAAGGTAAGCTCAATAAAACAGCCAATCCAGCAAAACATTGAACACCAAGCCATGCAACTGCTTGTGGAACTGTCACTCTTCCGCTTGTAATTGGCCTCTCCATGGTTCTTGCAACCTGATTATCTAAATTTCTATCGCATATATCATTGATGGTACATCCAGCACCTCTCATTATAAGTGCACCAGCTGAGAATAATCCAATAGCTCCAAGTGTTGTTGTCAAAGGAGCGGCTATGGAATACGCGGCCATGGTTATTCCCCAATAACAAGGTATTAACAACAACCAAGTTCCAACAGGTTTCTCCAATCTCATAAGTTCAAAGTATGGTATCCATTTTTCAGGGAGATTCTTGAGCCACCCCAATTTCGCTTCTCTAGTGACCCGAGCTAGTTCTAGTTCCTGTGGGGTAAATTTAGACCTTGCGAGTTTTATTTGAGCCTGGTGGGAGGAGAGCTTGGCATTGGAACCATTTAATTGGGATAAAATTGAGCATGCTGAAAAGAGCCGTTTTGAGATGGGTACTTTGAAGGGAGATAATAAGCGAATGGACATGGTATAGGTGATGTTAACGTAGATGAAGTAAAAAAAAAAAAAGTTTCAGCATTCTTTTCACCATTTTTTTTTTTTTTCACATGAACATTTTGTGTGTTCGTGTTAATCGCCTTCAGCGTCGAATGCTTCAAATTCCAGCTCGTTATTCGGCAGAAGCCTTTCTCTCATTACTCTATGCCCATCAATCAAAGTTTTGAGATTGGCATACTCAACCAGCGAGCCATTCGCTATCTGCTTGAACGTAAATATTTGTCTGCACATTGGACACAACCCCTTTGATGATTCCTGTTCTAGCCATTTCAATATGCAGTGTAAATGAAAGTTGTGGGTGCATCCATGTCCAAGAATGACTGGGCACTCGTCGCCGGGGTATTTGCAGGTGGGACATGCACCATCAAAGGAGACACGACATATTCCACACAATTCCTCGACGTATCCACTATTGTTGCCAGTATTGGGAAGAGACGACGATAGGTCCCAATGCCAAGTGCAGAATCCTTTCCACTCGAGCACGGTCACTTTCATTTTGGTATCTGTATGGGAGGAGCCAATTTATTGTCGTGATGTGGTAATGCTGTTGATTTTTTGTGTATCTGTTTTTTGTTTTCTTCTTCTGTAACGCGAAATTCTAAATGCTTTATCAAAATCTATGTACTCTTTTTATACACTAGACCCTTAAAAATGTCAAATGAGTTTCCATCAGGTTGCAAGTGCAAGATCTCATGATTATTTTCATCTTCAGCAATAAGCAAGCCGTATTCTGGTGTTATACCCTTGATGGTGCAAGTTCTTGACTTGCCATGGTCACCGGAAACAACGACTCTTTGATCGGAGTGGAACCATCTCTTGTAGTATAATGGTAAGAATGGACGTAATCCAGACTTTTTAAAAACCGAGTAAAACTGATCAATGGTGAATACAAGCTTTGCTAATAATATCTCAGGTTCATATGGGCGTAATGCTGGTTGCCCTTCGCTCCTTCTAAGGTCATTGAGTTTTTGCAATACCAAGTTCAAAGATGTGGTAGGGGCATCATTGGAAACATTAACTCCTCCGCCCCAAACCAAATTGAACTGGCCATCGATGAACTGTGAGTTGATCAACGCACCTGAAATTTTCACGTATTTTTCGTCATTGCCATCGACTGTGGTGGTGTCCTCTTTTTGCTTCAAGTCATCAAAGTACTCTGGCTTCAATGTGAAAATATCATTGGGCCACTTGAGACGCACTGGCATATCCTCGTAGCCAACACCTTCTCCAGAAACTGTACTTCCATAGCCCAATATCGCCTCAATAAGAGCCAAGCCACATAGATATTGCAACGTTACAACAGACGAGGAAGCCAGTTCAGATTTTGGTATTTTGAACAAGATGGATGTAGCTAGTACACCTCGCGGATTGATCCAGACATTACCGCCGCGACCTCGACCCGATATTTGAGTCGATGCAGTTAATGTAAATCCATTGGGAAGATATTGCAACCAATGTGGATTTTTTTCAAGAATAGTGTTGGTGGACGTGATTACTTCGCAATACCCAAGTACACTGCCAAATTCTGTAACGGTATCCTTCGACAATTTGCGAAGACTATCAAAATATTTTTGCAAATTGAAATAAGGAGTCATTTTGCCGGTAGGAATGTTGCCCGATGTGATGAAATTTATGTGCTTGATTCCTTTTGTAGGGTCATCCTCTTCTTGGGGCTCACTATCGTGATTCTGTGGATGCGATTCATCTTGAAAGATAAATGAATCATTGTCATCTTTGAATACTCCATTTTCCACTTCCAAGCTCTCGTGAAGTGTAGTGAGCAAGTTGTGAACTTTTCCTGAAAACGGAGATGCAATGTACATAGGCGTTACCTTGGGAGTGGTATCTTCAATGTCTTCACTCACTCGAAGATCAAGCTTTCTCAATAACTCTCTCATAAAAGCTCTTCTGTCCTTGTCATGCAGTTTAAGTTGGTCCACAACATGCTCAAACTCCTTTTCAACGTCTTTGAATAACCTAGGTGAGAACTCTGGGTGTGGTCCTGTCAAGATAACACCACCTTTTCCAATCTTTCTGTAAATGATAGCAGCTTGATCTTGATCATCAATGTCGGTTTTTTCATCGTACCTTGCTAATACTTCGACGTCTTTGAACTTTGAACTATCAAGAAAGATGCCTCCACCGTTGTAATATGTGTACACCTGTTCCGGAGCACGAGTTAACCAATGAGTGTTGACCAGAAGCTTTGATGCCCTTGCACCCAAATGCAGCTCGTATTTAAACCCTTTAAATGCACAGCCTCTGCATGTTCCTGGATAAAAAGCAAGCTCTCTAGAACCAGACACTTCCAATGGTCCTCCAACATCAAATTCACACCTTTCTGCAGAGTAATATCCACCAGCACAAAATCCCATAAATTTACCGCCATCTTTGACGTACTTTTTAATTCTTCTGTTTCCCTCTCCATTCAATAGTTGACAGTATGGCAAATCAGCTCCACCAGGGATCACCAACATTGATGTCTTTCTCATCCATGGTTCAGTAAGTAATACAGTGTCACTGACCGGAAGCACAGCATAATACTTGGACAAATGAAGTCTCAACGATTCAAGGCAATGCTTGACACTCTCGGTGGTTGTCCCAGGACCTGAGTATACCAAAACATTCATTGTGACGGGGAAAATGTATCTGAATGGAAGCAAAATACAAAAATTCCCAACATAAAAAAGAAAACCAATCCAAAAAATCTCCAACATCCTTCAACCCAAAGAAAATTAAATTCGTGACTCTGAGTCATCTCGTTCAAATGTCCATGATACAAGATCAAACAAAGATAACGCTACATCCGAAGCCAGGATTTGTTATCAAAACTAAAATACTAGAGTCTAAAAATAGCTCGCAACTTTTGACAAAAGTTTTCATCAATATATGCCATGATCCACAAGTCCCAAAGCCATCGAAAGAATTTGAGCCGGAGGTAGTGTTTCCAATGATTATTGAGAATCAGTGGGAAATTCCCATTGTAGCATCAGTGGCCAAAGAGTCAAAAGACAAGAAGGGGTTCCCATCTTTGGTTTACGATTGTTGCATAAATGATGAATGTTTTCGATGGTGTCAAATTAGCAAAGACTTGAAACTTATTTTGATAGAGTGGTGTATTGAGTCAATCGAGATGATTAACTCAATCACTTTGGAGAGAGACTATAGTGTCCCTAAGATGCTCGCCAAGGGTGACTTGACCCAAACTGAATTAACAATGCACGAGTTGAGTGATTTGGGGTTTAAGAAGTTGCATGAATTGCAGCAGAATGAAGCTTTAGGAGTAATTGAAGAGCTCAAATTGGAAGGGGAAAATGAAGAAGAGGACGAAAATTTACCAGACTTGTTCAATATTGGCCGCGACGGAGTGCAAAAGAAGCCATTGATTGAGGAACTTTGATGATTGGGCTGAGTGGAGCAAAGCGATAGTCACGGCGAGTAAATAGAGAAGTTTGTTATTGTGTAGGTGTGAAGTGTCATCGCCAACTTGCCAAGTAGACTGTACTAAAGCTTTGAACTCGACAAAAAAGCAGATTTGAAAGGGATCCGTGATCTAATTCAGCTGGACATCTCCTTGAGTCAAAGCAAATGCCTCTCCTATTTGCTGGGTTTTTGATCAAACTGATTAGAACCCTCAAAAAGAGCATAGTGGGTAGCATTTCCGTGCCAGTGAACGGAATTTATTTTGCGACCTGCACGACTGTTCTGAATCCGGTAATTGATATGCGCTTTCTCTTTGATTGTCAGAAATGGAATATGTTTTTACCACTCAGAAATCTGTAAAGCGCAATGCACGAGCTATTGGTATTTCCCGAATGAGATTTAGGTTTGTAGAGTTATTTATATATCAGCTTCGTTTCTCTTTCATAGTAGGTACTACAACATACCACTCTTCTTCATCTGTTCCAAGAATATGATTGGTGAAGAATCTTTGTTAACCGGTGCATTTCAAACCTATGAATCGATAGACTCTATAGACCAGAATGGAAAACACACATACCTGAGCGAGCTAAAGCACTTACTACGTGGATCTGCACCGCTAGTGGTTACATTCGCCCTTCAGTATTTTACTTCGTTAACGTCAACGATATCGGCAGGAAAGCTAGGCGCAACAGAATTGGCTGCTTATTCATTGGCTATTTCGACATTCAATGTTGCAGGTTTGGCTATATTTCAAGGAATAGTAACCAGCTTGGATACACTTTGCTCCCAAGCTTATGGATGTGGCAATTATCATGGAGTCGGATTGTATTTCCAGAGGTGCTCATTAATACTATTGGCGGTAATGATTCCATTGGCTGTGTTTTGGTGGAACTCGGGGATTTTGTTGGGATGTTTTATCGACGATTCCAAGTTGGTGTCAATGTCACAAACATTCCTCAGATGGCATATAATTGGTGTTCCGGGACTTATATTTTTTGAATCTGGGAAACGGTTCTTGCAAGCGCAACATATATATCATGCGGGGACATACGTTTTGGCAATCATGGCACCTATAAACTTCATACTTAATTGGGCACTTGTCTGGAATAAGCATACGAGTTTGGGATTCATTGGGATTCCCGTAGTGATTGCAATAACGTATTGGAGTATGTCGTTGTTATTGCTTGCATACGTGGTCCAGGTTAGTGGGAAAGATTGTTGGGGTGGTTGGAGCAAGCAAGCATTTTTCAACTGGAAGCCTGTGCTCAAACTTGCAGTACCAGGGGTATTCATGGTGATTGCCGAGTTTATTGCATTTGAGATTCAAATCTTTTTGGCAGCGAAATTTGGCACCGAAGCAATTGCTGCCCAATCAGTTGTATCCAACTTAGCCGCATTCCTATTCCAGGTACCGTTTGCGTATTCCGTAGTTATCAGCACAAGAATAGGTCATTATATTGGCATGGGAAACATTGAAGGGGCAAAGGTTGACTGCCAAGTGGCTTTCACTTCCGCCCCATTCATTGGACTTCTCAATTTCTCCATATTCTATCTTGGAAGGTACTCATTAACTAAGATCTTCACCACTGATGAGCAAGTGATACGTATTGCCGCTTGGTTGAACATTTTAGCAGGTATCAATCAACTAGCTGATGCGTTTAATGTATTGGGTGCGGGTGTTTTAAGAGGGCAGGGTCGGCAAAGTGTTGGATCCGTTTTGAACTCTATTGCGTTCTATTTGATAGCAATCCCAGTTGGATATGTTTTGGCATTCACATTAGACTATGGTTTGAATGGGCTTTGGTACGGGTTGATTTTGGGTGTCGTGTTTTTGGCCATGGGTGAGGGTATTTCGATCTACGCTAGCGATTGGAAAACAATTATTGCTGTATCGCAAAAGCTACACGGTGCTTAGTCGAGTAAAACTTTGTATGTTGGCGTGTGTGTAATACATAAACGTTGTTGTATAAGCGTAATCGTGGGCTGCAAGTGGACAAGAGCCAAAAAAAAAAAAGAAAAAATAAAATTAATAAAATTATCTGCTCCAAGAAAATGCTCATCTCGTAGACTCCAAGACAACATTATGGTTAAAAAGTTTGATAAAAAGAATGCCACCACTTATAGCATTGTACATCGTGCTCATGACGATGCTCGATTCTTTGAGGATGATGCTACTAATGTTTTAGTGCCAACAGCACAGTCTCAGAAGCAAAAGTCTAGCTCCAAGAAGGTTTTTTCCAAGAACGAGCTTGAAGCTAGGTTAAGGGACCAGGTTAGAGACAATGAAGGGTTGGCAGCGCAATACGGGATTACATTTGATGATTCCAACTATGATTACATGCAACACTTGAAACCCTTAGGAGATGCAGATGGTGTTTTCATCCTGGCAAAAGATCAGGAACAACAAAGGAGGCGGCATCAGCAGCAGCAGAAATTAGATTTGGACACATTATTGAAGGATCAACTACCTTCTTCGGAGAAGCGTAAAGTCACAAAAGACTTGAATCAAAGTATACCGGATGAGTTGAGAGGTTTTAATCCAAACATGGATCCTAGGCTAAGAGAGGTCCTTGAAGCATTGGACGATGAAGCGTACATAGAGGAGATTAAACATAAAGGTGATGCTACAGGGGATAATGAGAATGAGGAAGACTATGATGATGATATTTTTGCTGACTTGTTGAAATCGGGACAAGCCGAGGAAGATGAATATGAGTACAATGACGAACAAGGGGATTACGATGACGACTATGATGAATGGGATTTGGACAATTACGAAGACGAGTACAATGCAAAGTACGATGAACATCCCGAGGAAATAATTGGCCAGGAGGGAGTAAATGAAGATTGGCAACGTGATTTCATGAAGTTTAAAAAAGAGAGTAAAAATAAGGAGAACACTTGGGATTCAGATGATGAGTTTGGTGAAGGAAGCGAAGAAGAAGATGAGATCGACAATTTAGGAGCATTACCGGATATGAAGTCTAAGCCTTCCAAATCCAACACCAAATTGAGGAGAAAGAAAGGTGCAATGACCGACACATCCTCGTTTTCGATGTCCTCCTCTGCATTGTTTAGATCTGAAGGTCTTTCAGTGCTCGATGACAGATATGAACAAATGAATAAGAACTACAATCGTGGTGACACCAAAGAACTGGAGTACAAACCATTTGATATGGAAAGTGAAAGGACGGATTTTGCGAGCATGGTTGATGATTTCTTGGACAATTATGAGTTAGAAAGTGGTGGAAGAAAGTTGACAAAAAAAGATGCAGAGAAGACAAAGTTGCAACAAGCAGCTAGTTCAGTATCCAGAGGTAAGGCCGGTAAGAAATTGAATTCCTCGTTCGCAGAGATGAAGATTAATTAGAGTCTTTGTAATGGGTATAGTTAATTTATCAAAAGGGCGACACTAAAACTGCGACACACTCGTCAAAAACCCGTAAAACAAAAGAACAAGGGAGAAGGAAAAAAAAAAAATAAAAAACGGAAAGAAAAATTATCACATAGAAAGTACAATAACCACGTATTTTCAACATTTTATTTAAAGTCAATAACACTAACGTTGTAAATTGACAACCACATCAGTGATCCATCAAAGCGCTACTGTTACACATTCGAAGCTTGCGGAAGTGGCTTTCATATTGTTTTACATTAACTGGTGATCTAATCTATTTCCCACATCAGTCAGCTGCAATTAGCTGATACATCAGTTGTCTCAAAATCTTGCACACTTAACAGTGTTTAGCAAGGAATTGCATTCCGAGAGAGTGACGCCACCTTAACGAGTGTTTGCATGTACTCGAGGTGACCTGATACTCCAAATTAAGATTATTTTTGTTTTAAACACATAAAAAGTGGCAAGCTTTACCATAGCATTGCCTTTGTTGAAATTTTCACGACACCGCATCAAGTTGATATCCAAAGCTTTGATTATTATCTCCGTTTTCATTTTGCTATTAACAACGATACGTCCTTCAACGAATTTGCTAGATTTTACGTCACCTATCACCAGTTATTTCCAGAATCCAGTAGCAAAAGATAAGAATATGATTTCATCAAGCAGTATATCCAAAGTGTATGCCGATGTTTTGGCGTCAAAGCCACAATCCTATTGGGATTATGATGATCTCAACATTAAATGGAACCCCCAAGAAAATTATGAGATTATCAAAAAATTGGGGAGAGGTAAATATTCAGAAGTGTTCTTAGGAATCGATCTCGTGAAAGGAGAGAAAGTTGTGATCAAAGTATTGAAACCGGTTAAGAGAAAAAAAATTAAAAGAGAAATTTCGATTTTGAAGAATTTGGTTGATGGGCCCAATATAGTGGCATTGTTGGATGTTGTGAGGGAACCGCAGCTGAAGACGCCAGGGCTTATTTTTGAAAACATCAACAACATAGATTTCAGAACTCTATACCCTACGTTTACTGACTACGATATCAGATTCTACATGTATGAGCTATTAAAGGCATTGGATTATTCTCATTCCATGGGTATCATGCACAGAGATGTGAAACCACACAATGTAATGATTGATCATGAGCAAAAGAAGTTGCGGTTGATAGATTGGGGGTTGGCCGAGTACTATCATCCAGGCACAGAATACAATGTGAGAGTGGCTTCACGATACTTTAAAGGACCAGAATTGTTGGTTGACTATAGACTATACGATTATTCACTAGACCTTTGGTCATTCGGGTGCATGCTAGCCTCAATGGTATTCATGAAAGAACCATTCTTCCACGGGAAATCAAATACCGATCAATTGGTACAAATTGTGCGTGTCTTGGGATCCAACAACTTAAACAAGTACTTGGACAAGTACAATTTGACTTTGGGCGATGAATACGAAGATATTGGATACTATAATAGAAGACCTTGGGAACGTTTCATTAATGAAAACAACCAGCATCTTGTGTCGAATGAATTTTTGGATATTATTGACAAATTGTTGAGGTACGACCATCAAGAGCGATTGACAGCTAAGGAAGCTATGCAACATCCTTATTTTGATCCAGTCAGAGGTAACTCCCAGCTGTAGGAATTGAGTAGTACTCGCTAGTATGTAGCCAGAGCTGGAGAAAGCTTTAATAAATGTACTATATATATATATATATGTAAAAGTGTCTTATTTGAAGAATTTTGACATTGCCCTTTTTTGCTTTTCCTTTCTAGCCTTGATTTGTGCCTTCACATCTTGAAGACCTTTTTGAATTGCAGCGTCAGTAGGCTCCAACTTTAACGCCTCTTCAAAACACTTTTGCGCAGATTCTTCATCTTTAGCTAGCAAGTACCCCAGACCTTTCCTGTACAAAGCCTTGGCTTTAGACTTGTCGTCAATTGTATCAATTTCCAATGCTTCATTTGCAGCTTTGATAGCGTTTTTCCCCTCTTTCAATTTCAATGCCACAAGTGCCAAGTTCAAGCTACATGAAATCTTCAATTTGTTTAACTCTGACACATCAGCCTCCGACAATTCCTCTGGGAAATAATCAGTAGCAAAACCTGCAGCTTTGGCATACTTTTCATACGCTTTGTTCAATTTACCCTCCTTCAACAATTTGGTACCAATATCTTTGACTCTGGAAATGGCATTGAACACTGATTGAGGATTGCTGACATCGATATTCTTTACGTCATTGTCGTGCAAAACTTCTTCGTAAAAATCACCCGTGCCATCATCCTGATCAGCTGGGTTCAACACATAATCCTCACTCAACGCACCACAATCAGCAATTTTCCACTCATCCACAGGTTTATCTCCTGAGTCCTTTTCGCTTCTTTCCAATTGACGTACAATGGACTTACCTTGGACAACTTCACCAAATACAACATGTTTACCATTCAAGTGAGGGGTAGGGACAGTTGTGATGAAAAATTGTGACCCATTAGTATTAGGCCCAGAGTTAGCCATCGATAACAAGAAAGGCTTGTCATGGAGCTTTTCAAAATTTTCGTCCTCAAATTTTTCGCCATAAATTGATTCACCGCCGATACCTGAGCCATGGGTGAAATCTCCACCTTGACACATAAAGTCCTTAATTACTCGGTGGAAAATTGAATCCTTGTAGGTCAAAGGTTTTCCTGATATCTTGGAAACACCATGCTCTCCAGTACACAATTCCCTAAAGTTTTTGGCAGTTTTGGGTACTACCTCGTCGTACAATTTGAAGATTATTCTTCCCTTTGGTTTACCATTGCAGGTAATGTCAAAGTAAACTAAACTTTTTTTGGAATCTTCGGCGGCAGTCATTAACGATTGAATGGATTGGGAGTGTTGTGAGTTCAGCCACTTGTTGGAATAAAAGAAGGATACTCGTTGATTGTTAAATACAACGATCGTTCCCTGTCAATGGAAGTTTCTGGAAATTTTGATTTTTTGGGAAGCTGCGAAGAAATGAAGGGAAAATGACACAAAATTCGAGAGCTGCGAAATTGCTTCCCTCATAGACAATAAAGAGACCGCAAATGTTGAAAGAAGGTGAGGGTAGATGCTGGGCTCGTGAGATGTAACTCTTGTGTCTGTTTATTACAATCATTGTCCATGAAAGAACTGCACAAGTGGATAGTGGTGATCAACTACTATCATGAGTGCCTCACCTCCCCTTATCTCTTTCAGTCGCTGTCATTGTCAAACCTTTCTTTCTCTCGTTATTCGTATTTGTTCCTCAATTCTTCTATCATCCCACGCGAAACCCCCTCACCATGTCATCACTATCATCTTCTTGTCTTTAATTTCCCATTCTTGGTAGCTTCTTCGGTCGTGTGCGCAATAACATTTTTCCCAGAATCGACGAAAAAAAAAAATCTCAAAGAAGTGCGAAAGGAAAAAAAAATTAGAATATCACCACAAATAGTACTTCGACGACTTTATACCGAGAGGGGTTATCCATAATATATCATCACTTGTATCATAATCAATAGCATCATTACCATAAACACGTCCGAGTTACTATTACTACATACATATATATAATTTATTTCGTTTCATTATAGACTTGTCAACAAAAAGAATCAAATATTTTTAAAAAAAAAATTTCATCAAAAAAAAAAATACTAAAAAACTTTTCAAAAACTCAGTGGCAAAACCTTCAATCATCGAGTAAAACCACAAGATGAGTAGAACATTTCCGTTTTCAAATGCCCCCCTCCGTTCAGTCAAAGAAGTCCAGTTTGGTTTGCTATCCCCTGAGGAAGTAAGGGCCATATCTGTTGCCAAGATTGAGTATCCGGAAACAATGGACCAAGCAACCAAAAGACCTCGTGAAGGTGGTCTCAATGATCCAAGATTGGGCTCGATCGATAGAAATTTCAAATGTCAAACTTGTGGCGAGGATATGGCTGAGTGTCCAGGTCATTTTGGACATATAGAGTTGGCCAAACCTGTATTCCATATTGGGTTCATTGCCAAAATTAAAAAAGTCTGTGAATCCATTTGCATGCATTGTGGGAAGTTACTATTGGACGAACTGAATCCGTTAATGGCACAGGCGATTAAGATCAGAGACCCTAAAAAGAGATTTAATGCCGTTTGGAGTATATGTAAGAGTAAAATGGTTTGTGAGACAGCCACCAGCGAGGAAGAGATGAATGATCACAATGTCAGAGGAGGCTGTGGACACACACAACCAACCATCCGTAGGGATGGACTAAAGTTGTGGGGAACTTGGAAACACAATAAAAACTTTGAAGAGAATGATCAACCTGAACGTCGTTTATTAACGCCTTCTGAGATTCTCAACGTGTTTAAGCATATCAGTCCAGAGGATTGTTATAGATTGGGATTCAATGAGGACTATGCTAGGCCCGAGTGGATGTTGATCACTGTTTTGCCAGTGCCACCCCCACCAGTAAGGCCATCTATTGCGTTCAACGACACGGCCAGGGGAGAGGATGACTTGACGTTCAAGTTAGCTGATATAATAAAAGCCAACATAAATGTCCAACGTTTGGAAATTGATGGTTCTCCGCAACATGTCATTAGTGAGTTTGAAGCATTGCTTCAGTTTCACGTAGCCACTTATATGGATAATGATATTGCAGGACAACCACAAGCGTTGCAGAAAACGGGAAGACCAATCAAGTCAATTAGAGCAAGGTTGAAGGGTAAAGAAGGGAGGTTGAGAGGTAATTTAATGGGGAAAAGAGTGGATTTTTCGGCCCGTACAGTCATCTCTGGTGATCCTAATTTGGACTTGGATCAAGTTGGTGTTCCAATATCAATTGCCAAGACCTTAACCTATCCCGAAATAGTAACACCATACAACATTCACAAATTGACTGAATTGGTGAGAAACGGACCAAATGAACATCCTGGTGCAAAGTATGTGATTAGAGATACCGGAGATCGTATTGATTTGAGATACAACAAAAGAGCAGGTGACATCGCTTTACAATATGGGTGGAAAGTTGAGCGTCATTTGATGGACGATGATCCAGTCTTGTTCAACCGTCAACCATCATTGCATAAAATGTCTATGATGGCGCACAGAGTGAAGGTTATGCCATATTCTACATTCAGATTAAACTTGTCAGTAACTTCACCGTATAATGCCGATTTCGATGGTGACGAAATGAACTTGCATGTACCTCAATCGCCAGAAACTAGATCCGAGTTGTCACAAATTTGTGCTGTTCCTCTTCAAATTGTGTCGCCACAATCTAACAAGCCAGTCATGGGTATCGTGCAGGACACGTTGTGTGGTATTCGAAAGATGACCTTGAGAGATATTTTCATAGAGTATGATCAGGTGATGAATATGTGTTATTGGATCCCTAATTGGGATGGTGTTATCCCACCACCAGCAATAATTAAACCAAAACCCTTGTGGTCGGGAAAACAAATGTTGTCGATGGCTATACCAAAGGGTATCCACATTCAAAGATTTGATGGTGGAAGAGATTTATTAAGTCCGAAGGATACTGGTATGTTGATTGTGGATGGTGAAATCATGTTTGGTGTTGTTGATAAAAAGACCGTAGGTGCAACCGGTGGTGGTTTGATTCACACAGTAATGAGAGAAAAGGGGCCTCAGGTTTGTGCTCAGTTGTTTAGTTCGATTCAAAAAGTGGTCAATTTTTGGTTGCTACACAACGGGTTCAGTATTGGTATTGGGGATACTATTGCCGATGCCAGCACCATGAAGGACATTACGAAAACAATTCAAGAAGCTAAGCAAAAAGTGCAAGAGATTATTCTTGACGCCCAACACAACAAATTAGATCCAGAACCAGGTATGACATTGAGGGAATCTTTCGAACACAATGTCTCTCGTGTATTGAATCAAGCACGTGATACCGCTGGGCGTTCAGCCGAGATGAGTTTGAAGGATTTGAATAATGTGAAACAGATGGTTACTTCCGGTTCCAAAGGTTCTTTTATCAATATTTCACAAATGTCGGCGTGTGTTGGTCAACAAATTGTGGAGGGTAAGAGAATTCCTTTTGGTTTTGCCGACCGTTCCTTACCTCACTTCACTAAAGATGATTATTCTCCAGAATCAAAGGGTTTTGTTGAGAACTCGTATTTGAGGGGTTTAACTCCACAAGAGTTTTTTTTCCATGCAATGGCAGGGAGAGAAGGTCTTATTGATACCGCCGTCAAGACCGCAGAGACTGGTTATATTCAACGTCGTTTGGTCAAAGCTTTGGAGGACATCATGGTGCATTACGATGGTACTACTAGGAACTCATTGGGTGACATTATCCAATTCATCTATGGTGAAGACGGTATAGATGCGACACAGGTTGAAAAGCAATCTGTTGATACAATCCCAGGATCTGATGCAAGTTTTGAACGCAGATACAGAATCGACTTGTTGGAAAAGAATGGCTCAATTTCGGAGTCATTGTTGGAATCAGGCAAAGAAATTCAGGGTGATGTCAAGTTGCAAAAATTATTGGATGAGGAGTATAATCAATTGCTCAAGGATAGGAGGTACTTGAGAGATGTTTGTTTCCCCAATGGTGACTTCAGCTGGCCATTGCCAGTGAACTTGCGTCGTATTATCCAAAATGCACAGCAAATTTTTCACAATGGTCGTTACAAGGCATCGGACTTGAGATTGGATGAAATTGTCAATGGTGTACGTGATTTGTGTACAAAGTTGTTAGTTGTCAGAGGTAAAACTAAATTGGCAAAAGAGGCACAAGAGAATGCTACTTTGCTATTCCAATGTTTGGTAAGATCAAGGTTGGCTGCGCGAAGAGTCATTGAAGAATTCAAGTTGAACAGGTCTTCTTTTGATTGGGTTTTGGGTGAAATTGAGACACAATTCCAGAAATCTATTGTCCACCCCGGTGAAATGGTTGGTGTTGTTGCTGCGCAGTCTATTGGTGAGCCGGCTACTCAAATGACATTGAATACGTTCCATTATGCCGGTGTTTCATCAAAAAATGTCACTTTGGGTGTTCCAAGACTTAAGGAAATTTTGAACGTTGCGAAGAATATCAAAACCCCAGCATTGACTGTGTATTTGGATCCAGAGGTAGCCTCGGACATTGAATTGGCCAAGATTGTTCAATCTTCGATTGAGCACACTACTTTGAAGAATGTCACTTCTTCGACAGAGATCTACTACGATCCAGATCCAAGAACCACAGTTATCGAAGAGGATTATGATACCGTTGAGGCATATTTTGCTATTCCCGATCAAAAAGTTGAGGAAAGCATCGAGAAACAATCGCCATGGCTATTGAGATTGGAGCTCGACCGTGCCAAGATGTTGGATAAACAATTGACAATGGCCCAGGTTGCGGAAAAGATTTCGCAAAACTTTGGTGAAGATTTGTTTGTTATTTGGTCAGACGATACTGCTGACAAGTTGATTATTCGTTGTAGAGTGGTTCGAGATCCAAAAACCTTGGACGAGGATGCCGATGCGGAAGAGGATCAAATTTTGAAACGTATTGAGGCTCATATGTTGGAGTCTATTTCATTGAGAGGTATTCCTGGTATCACAAGAGTGTTTATGATGCAACACAAGGTGAGCAAGCCAGATGAGACCGGTGAGTTTAAACAAGGTAAAGAGTGGGTGTTGGAAACCGATGGTGTGAACTTGGCCGATGTTATGGCAGTTCCCGGTGTTGACTCAGCTCGTATTTATTCCAATGACTTTATTGAAATTTTGTCGGTATTGGGTATAGAAGCTACTAGGTCTGCTTTGTACAAAGAGATTTTGAATGTTATTGCATTCGATGGTTCTTACGTCAATTACCGTCATATGGCGCTTTTGGTTGATGTGATGACATCGCGTGGTCATTTGATGGCCATTACTCGTCATGGTATCAACAGATCTGATACAGGTGCTTTGATGCGTTGTTCTTTTGAGGAGACTGTTGAGATTTTGTTGGATGCCGCAGCCGCTGCCGAGTTGGATGATTGCAAGGGGATTTCAGAGAATGTTATGTTGGGACAAATGGCACCATTGGGAACCGGTGCATTTGATGTTATGGTTGACGACAAAATGTTGCAACTGGCCCCAACTAATGTCGCGATGGAGGTTATTGCCGACGATGGCGGAGCTACTCCTTACAGGGAAGCTGAAATGCAAGATGATAGGATTCAAGTTGATGAAAGTGCTGGTTTTTCTCCTGTTCATCAAGCACCAACAGCAGAAGGTATGAACGGAGGCTTGACTTCTTATGGAGGGCAACCAACCTCACCAAGTGCCACTTCTCCATTCAGTTACTCAACTAGTCCAAGCTATGGAGGAACAAGTCCAGGCTATGGTGGCACCAGCCCAGGGTATGGTTACTCGCCAACATCTCCAAGCTACTCACCAACATCTCCAAGTTACTCACCTACTTCCCCAAGCTACTCACCAACATCCCCAAGCTATTCACCAACATCCCCATCTTACTCACCTACATCTCCATCTTACTCACCTACGTCTCCAAGCTACTCGCCAACATCTCCAAGTTACTCACCTACATCACCAAGCTATTCACCTACGTCTCCATCATACTCACCTACATCTCCAAGCTACTCACCTACATCTCCAAGTTACTCGCCAACATCTCCAAGTTACTCACCTACATCTCCAAGTTACTCACCTACTTCCCCAAGCTACTCACCAACATCCCCAAGCTACTCACCAACATCCCCAAGCTATTCACCAACATCCCCATCTTACTCACCTACGTCTCCATCTTACTCACCTACGTCTCCAAGCTACTCACCTACATCACCAAGCTACTCACCTACGTCTCCATCTTATTCACCTACATCACCAACGTATTCTCCTACGTCCCCGCAGTACTCACCAACGAGTCCTCAGTACTCGCCAACTTCTCCAAGCTACTCTCCTGGATCTCCAGGCTATAACCCTGAATCACCCAAGAAAGAAGAGAAGTAAACGGTTTATAGGAGCTAGTGTTTTAATATTATTTGTAGTCCACAATTAAAGGTGTAACTGGTTATTTTTCTCCTTAAAATTCTTGTCGTTTATTTTCATTCACCAACAATTCTTCACTCCCACAACATGTCTAATAAAGGAGTGACCAAACCTGATAATGCAGTACCCACATCACTAAAGTCTAGAAACAACAAAAGAAATCAGGTGTTCAAAGCTTTACTTGATAACCCTTACACTCAATCGAATACTTGGCCTTTCGTGACCCCATCAGTGGCAAAAGACCTTTTGGATTTGATGGATGTTTTACTACGTCCTACTTTACAATCTTCTGAGACAAGCAACAATGATAAATTAAAATGGATACATTACGGTTTCAACTCTACAGTGGAAACGTTGGAACGACAGGCTGCAAATAATAGAGGCAAACATAAAGATTCCATAAGACAAATAAAGTACCTCATCGTGTGTAAATATGACATTACGCCGCAATTGTTGACTAGTATGTTTCCCGTGTTGTGCTTCACTGCGTCAAAAAGTGCATCTGACATGGTGAAACTAGTTCAACTACCCAAGGGCAGCATGGAGAGAATTTCAAGTATAACTGGTGTCGCAAACACAGGCATTTTAGGTTTATCTACTGGCGTTACATTAGTTGAGCCTATATATGAACTTATCGACAAACACGTTAAGGATATAGAGATCCCCTGGATGAAGGATGTGTTTCAGTCCCCAGGAAAGTTTTATCAACCACAAGTGAAACAATTGGTGGTGAAGGCACCTCAAGGCAGAACGAAGAAGAAGAAGAACAAGAACAGGAAGAAAAATTCAGAGTCAATAGATAAATCCAACGCATGATCTCATGTGGATCCGAGTTTATTTAAAGGTTGTGCCAAGTTTGTATAATAAACTGTCAATAGACTAAGGCTTAGGATAACGGAGATCGTATAACGGTCACTCTCTCTATTTCAGATTAGTATTCAATGACCTATGTCAGAATATTAAGATATGATAAGTGGTTAATCTCTAGAAAAATATATAAATGATTTATGGTGATAAATATCCTGTATATAAAA
This sequence comes from Lodderomyces parapsilosis, assembly GCF_000182765.1. NCBI lineage: Eukaryota > Fungi > Ascomycota > Pichiomycetes > Serinales > Debaryomycetaceae > Lodderomyces > Lodderomyces parapsilosis. The sequence continues at coordinate 14,071 of NW_023503281.1, read as the reverse complement.
ACTGGAAGGATGTATGAATAACACATTCTTTTTGCGACACTAAATGTGACACTAATAACACGCGTAATTTTTTGATCTTTTTTTTTTCACTCTTTTCAGCGTAGATACCACCAACCATTATCATCATGTCAAAAACATTGGAACTTCCGTGGGTAGAAAAATATAGGCCTCACGTATTGGATGACATAGTTGGAAATGAAGAAACGATAGAACGATTAAAGATTATTGTGCAAGATGGCAACATGCCTAATATGATAATTAGTGGACTACCTGGGATTGGGAAAACCACGTCTGTTCACTGTTTGGCGTATGAATTATTGGGTAAAGAGCACTACCACCAAGCTACATTGGAACTTAATGCATCGGATGACAGAGGAATTGATGTTGTGAGGAACAAAATAAAACAGTTTGCTCAGACAAAGATTCTGCTTCCACCAGGAAGGACAAAGATTATAATTTTAGATGAGGCAGATTCTATGACTCCTGGTGCACAACAAGCATTGAGAAGGACCATGGAAATATACTCAAATACTACAAGATTTGCATTTGCTTGTAATCAATCGCTGAAAATCATTGAGCCACTACAATCACGTTGTGCTATATTGAGATATAACAAGTTATCAGATGAGGAAGTTTTGAAAAGACTTTTGGATATTATCAAGTCGGAGAATGTGCAATATAACAACGAGGGCTTGCAAGCCTTGATTTTCAGTGCTGAAGGAGATATGAGACAAGCTATTAATAACTTGCAGAGTACAGTTGCTGGATTTGGCTTTGTTAATGATGTCAACGTGTTCAAAATTGTTGACCAACCACATCCGCTCGTGATTCAGAACATCTTGTCAAATTGTTTGCAAGGAGATGTGGATAAGGCTTTGGGTTTATTGGATGGTCTTTGGCACAAAGGGTACTCAGCAATCGATATAGTGACACTGACGTTCAAAGTTGCCAAAACTATTCCCAACGTCGATGAGCTGAAACGATTGAATATGATTAAAGAGATTGGATTTGTCCATATGAGAGTGTTGGAAGGTGTTGGTAGTTATTTACAGCTTTGTGGTATGTATGCAAAGATTTGCGATTTATGATTTGTATACACTAGCTAAGTCTTGGAAATGTTTGATTTCAGAGGTGGCATCTTCTGCCTCATTGGACACAACCGTGTACACTAATGAGTAGTTTCGATCAAGAAAAGTTTCTTTATCGTGTCCTCTAAATGCGTTTGCTGCTTTGGTAAGATTACTTTCGTAAGCGTTCCTTAGCCTTACAATTGCTGTCTCTGAAGGCTCACCTGCTGAAGACAAGCGGAGCAAACCCAGGTAAAACAAAGCAAATTGCTGCGTCACGTTTAATGGAACTAATGACTTTGGTGTTCTAGGTATTTGCTTCTTTAATGCATCACAATTGAGATCCACTAGTTTGCTGAATATTGGCCATAAGATGAGCAACAATGAATTGAGATGGTCATCGAGAGCAGGAATGTGATTTTCATGCAATCGTAGTTGAAAATTGTGAATCAACTTAATGATGAATAGAATTGCGTAAACGTCGCAAGTTCCATTTGTGGTGAGAGTGAGAAAGTCGGTACTTATTTGAAAGACATCTTGAAACATGTCCAATGCCCAGGTGTGATTGGTTTCATTCCCTTGATAGAAAAAGCTAACAACAAACAAATACTCGACCGATACGTTGTCTGTGACTGCCCTAAGAAGTTGGAGAAAAACGAATTCAATCGTATAGGGGATAGTCATTGTTTCTGCCAATTGTGATGGAATACAAGCATCAGTGTTTGATAATATCCGAAACCTTGATTCAAAAGTGGACAAGTAGTTTGGTGAGTCAAATATCGGTACCTCGAGGTGCCTTCTGGGAAGCTTTTCCAACGAATATATGTACTTTGCAAACTTGCTTTTGTAGTACCACTTCATCGTGTTTTGATATGCTTGTTGCAATTGTTCTCCAAGTTTAGGTTGTTGCGATTGCAAAAAGTGGAACAAGTCAGAGCATGCAAGAAGCTTGTTCTGGATCTCTTGTGATGAAATGGGCTTTGTCCTTAGCGCTCGGATCTGCGATATGACAAAGTCTCTTGTTCTTTCCACCACTTTAGCTTTAATCAACAATGACTCTTCCTCATTCATCTTATCTAGTAGATAGTTGACCTTTTCAAAATACTTGTTTGACAATTCCTCATAAAGCACATCCCGAATGAGCTCTGGTGGTAACACTTTTTCATTAATTGTTCGTTCTAGCATTTGTGTTATCATTTTGTTTGTATAAGAATCCCTCGACAATTCAGTGGATTGTTGTTCAAGTGATACCAAACTGGATGATAATTGCTTCAAGTCCTTGGAGAATCCATCAAGTATAGCTCCCACTGGCACTAGCTTCTTCTTGTGCAACGATAACTCTTTATTGTATGAATAAAAGTGTGACATTGCCTCGGCTACGTCGACCAGTTTATCGGCCTCAAGATCGGATCGATAATGTTCCAAGAGTGAATCGCTCACAATTGAAACATCTTTGGGAGAGACCTCCACTTCCTCGTTCTCTAGTGGTAGTAGCTTTTCAAGAGTTGAAATTCCCATTATAGGTTGTGTGAAATCATGAAACATCAAAATTTTGTTTTGAATAAGACTTTGATTTTTTTTTTCAGGCACGTCAACAATGCTAACGCCTAGTCAACAAGAGGCAGTGGAATATGACTACACTCCGGGGACCATTTTGTCAATACAGAGCGGACCAGGATGTGGCAAGACGTTGACATTGATAAACAGGATCAAACGGCTACTACTGGATGGTGTGAAACCGCTGGAGATTATCGTGTTGTCAATGACAAACCGAACGGTCAATTTGCTACAGCAGGCATTGAGCGAGGGTATAAAGGACGAGGTTGTTCAAGATGTGGTTATCCGAACATTTCACTCTTTTGCAGCTCTAATCTTTGACGATAATTTTATGAAGTACTTTCCTGGCCGCCCTCCAAATAGTGTTGTTGATGATTCAACTTGGAAGTCATTTGCCAAGTTTTTCAGTGCTAAACACAAGGATTTGGATGCTGCTGTGCTTGCTGTCAAGTCAGGTGAGCTAATAGACCTGGTTGCTCAGAAACACTCAATCTCAAGGGATCAACTAGAGCGAACTTTGGAATATCTCGAAGATAATGGAATGATTCGCTTCCATGGGTTGATCACTAGTGCAATAGAAATATTCAAAGAGTCTAATGGAGAGTTGCCGTTGGCTGGCGCCAAGGTTGTAATCATTGATGAGTTTCAGGATATGCAACCAGTCCTTTTGAAATTTATCAAGCAGATTGCCGTGTATGGCAAGCCAAAGCATGTGACACTAGCCGGTGATAAGAATCAATGCATTTATGACTTTTTGGGATCACGTCCAGGAATCACTGATGAGTTTATACATGACTTGAAGTTCAAGCACACTGAGGTGGTTTTAAAAGAGACTTTCCGTTTGGGACCCCAAGTGCTAGCAATGGCTAAAGAGGTTATACCTTCGGAATTGAAAAGTGTAAAAGATGAGGGTATTGGACCGATACGGCAGGGTGATTTATGCACAGACATTGTTGAGCTAATTGCAAAATCGGGCGGGTTGATTAAATTTTCCGATATTATCATTCTCACATTCACGAATAGAGAGGTCGACCAATTTGCCGAGGAGTTGACAACCAGGTATGGTATAAAATGCAACAAGTTTAGTGGTAACAAGTGGATAAGCTCAAAGTTACACATGTATTTGGATTTTTTGCACATTCTTAGAAGAAGTTATGGATCTGATTTTGCACTTTTGTTTGTTTTGGAGAAATTGGGTGTCAAGAATTTGAAAAAGTTGTTTGCAGAGTACAACGAGTGGAATTGCAGTAAAAAGAATAGGCTAGAGGATTATTTGAGGGAGAGGAGTACAAGTGTTTCAATCAAAAACTTTCTTGATTTGATTGAAAACGAGAGGGTGGGGTTAGGTACCCCAATTTCTATTTTATCCTCATTGGGTCGTATAAGTATACAAACAGGGCTAATCAACGCCATCGAAACGGATGAATTGAGCTCATTTTATGCTTCGTTGAAAACATCACACAGGAAATACCTAACCGAACCTAAAGGTACATTTCTAGATTACTTTTTAAAGAGCTATTACGATGATGAGCCAGTGTTTGAAGAAGATAGGGTCAATGTGTCGACAATCCACAAGGCAAAAGGATTAGAGTTTCCTGTGGTATTTATTCCCAACTTTTCAAGGTTGCCAAAGTCGAGACTTAAATACGTTGCGATCACTAGAGCCAAGTGTTTACTATACGTGGGGAAAGAAACCTACGACAAACAAGAAATTGATGAGAGAATTGTAAAGTTTGTCGGACGAGATTTGAACAGAGTGCCAGACGCTATCAAAATGAAAGCGGGGAGACGGTTTTTCAATCTATACAAGAAAGCACTATGTTAATTTCAGTAGTATATCCATAACCTCAGCGCTTGGTGTATGCTCTTTTTCTTTTGTATCCTCTTCTGATTCGTCTTCTCCCTTTGGTTTGTTTTCATATTCATTCACTTGAATGTCTGTAGCAAACGCAACCTTTTTCGGCGTTGAGCCTCCCGATGGAATAGGCGACGCTTTTCTCTTTTTTGACTCTGGCTCATCATCAGAGTCGTCTTCCTCGTATTTGGGTAATTCTTCATCATCTGATTCATCAACGACTCCTTGCAATGCACGCCTCGTTTCATCAATCTTGTTTAACTTGTCGTTGACAACGGCAATCTTGCTGTCGTCTGTTTGAAGCCCACTCTCTATAGACTGAAGCATTGTTTCCAAATGAGATCTGATCTGCTCCCGTGTGAACTTGATGGTTTCTATGTTCTTTATCGATACATTGCTAAGCTTTTCCAACATTTTGAGTTTGTTGAGATGCACTTGAGTTTCGGGTAAGGTATCTGCTCCCAAGTTTAAATAGGTTTTGGATTGTATACCCAATTGAGTGAGATTACCTTGCGATATATCTGTCAAATCATTGATTCGCTGGTATAGATTGTTAATAGCTTGTAATTCAGCCACTATTGCCGGGGACGAAGCAGCAGCTGGCTTCTGTGGAGGTTGTGCTATACGCTCCTTCAACTTTCTTATCCCATCGGCATCAAAGACCAACCTGTCCTGCCAAACTGAGATTAGCCTCTCAATTTTTTTCTTTATAGTCGAGTCAACACTGTGATATATAGGGTTTATGACTTCCAATAGAGGTCCAAAGTAGTCTGTTATGTACTTTTGCTTGTGATGACGCTTGGCTTTTTGGATGACATCGTTGCAAAGATATAGTAGTAAGAGCTTGGTAGATGGTGGTGCATTAAACACCTGAGATCTCCATATATCGATGAATGACTGCGACGACGGCTCATTTTGTAGCATATACCCAGATAGGTAGTTGATTGAGTCCTGGGTTTCATTGATATTGCTCAACTTTGAAGCAAAGGATGACATTAGGAAGCTCTTGGAAAGGTTGTTGTGAAGAGGAAAAAAAAAATTCAATTCATGTTGTTTATGTTTTCGAGTTCCATCAACAATGGCCAAACCGAAACAAAACAAGGTTACGAAATCCTCGCCTCGTCCTATATTTGCTAAAGACGTATTGTCGCAGACAGACTCTTCATCGATAGTTGATCTCATTAATCAATATGTTCACACGAATGCTGATGTCATACACGCAAAGTATAAGGAGTTTGCCGAGGAACAAATGGAAGCCGACCACAAATTGATACAAGAATTACAACAAGAAAATGCCAGATTGACAGAGGAGCTGGAGAGCAGGTCTCAATTCAGCTCCCCCGTGAAAAAGCAAAACAATGAAGACGTGTTTTACTCATTGGATATTCTTGAGATTATGAGTGGATTAAAAGTTACCTACTTTGTTGACAATGGTAAGGAATTGGTTTACGAAATGAAATCTTCTGGTAAAGAATTGGAAATCCAGTACAAGTTAATACTACCGAAGGATGGATCTGAGGTTACCTACATTCCCATTTTCAACGGTAATGAAGAAGCAATGAAGTTATTGCCTGAATACTTTTTGGATAGCTTTTCATTTGACTTTAAAAACCTTCCTTTATTCTATAACAAGGTGAACAAGTATATAAACAAGTAAACTATTGTATAATCAATTTCCCATCAATGTTTGATACGGTCAAGTTTTTCAAAATCTCCTTTAGCTTCTTTTTATCATCCTTGGATGCCTTTTTAAGAATCTTGTAAAAATTTGACTTTTCCGTTACCAACAGGGCTAGTGGCGATGACTTTTCTGTAACGCTCTTTGGCTTTGGTTGCTCCTTCTGTGTAACAGGTTGCTTCTTTTTACCTTTGTACAAACTCTTTTCGTATTTTTCAGCCTCTGATATACAACTAGTGTGTTTATCATGGTCATTGTTGTGAAATGTGGTTGAACAGTCAATACAGGTGAAGTAAGCCCCACGACATCTTTGCTGATGCTGACCCAACTTCTTTTTAACCACTGTGTCGTTACAAACTTCGCATGAAAATGATACCATCGTTTGGTTCCAAAGGTGAGATGGGATGGGATGGGATGGGATGGGATGGGCTTTCCTTTCACTTTTTTTTCTGCACTTGTTACGCAAAAATCAAAAAACTAAAACATCATCCAACATTCATCTCCACAATGGCTAGATTTGGAACTAACGTATTCAGAGGAAAGAAAGAACAAGAACTATACGACAAGAGTATAGCAGGAAGGTACTCCAAGCTTGTCAAGAAAAACCACTTCTTATACCTAGGGCTTCCATTTTTGCTTTCAATAGTTGCTGGATCAATCTACCTTCAGAAATTTACTAGTGTTAAATGGGAAAGGTATGACGAAAAGCACCGCCAACTAGATGAGGAGGAGATGTTGGAAATGATTGAGAACAAGCGAAAGGTTAACAAAAAGGACGATTATTATAGGCTCCTGGGGTTGCTCACAGATCATTTGGATAAAGTTAAAGACGACTATGAAATTAAAAGGATTCACAGAAAGAAAGAGGATGAACCAGTTTGGTGGAGAAAATAAGTGTATATAGTAGTACATGGACGAAACATGTGGTGTTTTGTTTTTCGAGTGTTGTAGTCTTGTTCTTTAGTAGGCTTCAGGAGTGTAAGTTTGTGTATGCTGATTTTGTCAACAGCGGTGTATCGAAATTTATCAATGGTGTCAGTAGTTCATTCTAACCAATGAAGGACCTCAAGTTACAGCTTTTTGAATTCATCTATCCTCAAACAGGTTGTCATACACCTGTGGCTTAAAGTGTTGGAAATTGGTAGTATGATTTTCAAAACTTTGGATAACTTTTTCATTTCTAACCAATTGAAACAACAGCAATTGCCTAAAACGGAGCCAAGTCGTGCGATGTGTTTTTTGAAGGATAATAATTCGGTGGTTAATTCATGTCACACCATATGAATAGAGTTGTAGATGGTGGAGCTAGAATTGGAATCTTTGTAAAATGTATAGAATTCTCCGAATATGACGACGCTCAAGAATTTGATTTTGGTATCGAATCTTGCACTTCCTTCTGAATCCAATTGATTCTCATTCAGATCCGTAAATAGCAATAGACATCAACGTTAATGGCACACAATCACCAAAGCCGATAACCATTCTCACACTCATAATGCCCAAGCAATACAGGATCTCACTAGACTTGTACCCAAATGATATACTACACAAGATTGTTTCCATTGCAGGCGTCAACAACCTCCTTCAGGTGCTCCCGTGTCCTTCCTTTTTGAAACTGAACCAAAACTTCAAAGCGGCCATCAATACTGTTATTGCAGAATCAGGTTACACCTATCACAATAACACGACAGGACTCGGCTTTTTGATGGAAGAGGAAGATATCCTCGATGAATCTGACTTCAATAGTTCGAGAGAGTTTGAGATCTTTGATGACTACTGCAAGGCTGAATGCGTCAGAGCCGTTTGCAACATTCATTACGAGCTTCGAAATGTCGAAGATTTTATCGGGTTTGAAAGATTCTTTTCCATTTTACATCTGACGAATTCTTTAGACCTAAAAGTACATTTGAATCTAAGGACATGTGGTTTACGTTTTGTTGATCTAAACGGTATTGTTTCTGCTATCAAACTCTTGGAGGATCGCATCACTGGGTTTGTTATTGCAAATCCTGATAACATCAACATAATAGGAGATTTTGATTGGAACTTCTTTCAGAATGCAGAAGTATTGCAGATTTGTGGCATCTCAGTTTGTGGATCTATTTCTAAATGTTGCTATTTAAGGGAACTTATTTATGTATCCCCCCGAGAACCAGGATGTCCCCTTGATGTGGGTAATCTACCACTAACCTTAAAGCGATTTACTTGTGATGTTGACAGTCTCAGTCTCTATTCAACCTTGCCTGATGCTGGTGAATATCCATGTCTTGAAGAGCTATCATTCATTGGCTTTCCAAGTGCATTACCTGCCATAGTCAAGGACATTCTTTGGAAGATGACTTGTCCTGCAACTGAAAGTATAAAGTACATGGATGATGGTTCTGGAAATCTTGATGACTTGGTTATGTTGATTGATGAGGTCGCTAGGGAAGTCGGCTTTACGTTAAAGTCTTTGACATTGGGCGGCAAAATCAATGACCAATTGCGCACCTGTCCAACCGAAGTACTTGATCTTAGAAAGTCTGATAATGAATTGATTTCTTGGTTAAAGTTGTCTCCCACTATGGAACGCTTAATCTTGGTACAACAAGAGTCATTGAAAGTTGGTGAACTAGTGAACATTGTTCCTAGTGGGTTGGAATACTTGGAGCTATCAGGAGATGAAGATGACTTTGACGATTTAAACACTGACTTGTCTAAATTGAAAAAATTGAAATACCTCGCTTTGCATCTGTGCAATATAAACTTCAATGATATCGACAACTTCCAGTTTCCGCAATCGCTTCAAGTGTTGGATTTATCTGGTGTTGACTGGACTGGGGAAAAGGGGGATTTTTCAAAACTATTTAACTTAAAGTCCCTCATATTGTCGAACCTGGATATAGAGAGCCTTGCTGGCCTAACCTTCCCCGATTCACTCCAATACTTGGACATAAGTCGAAACAATATAAAATACTTGCATAATGCAAGTTTTCCCAAGTCATTGAGACATCTTAATTTGTTTGGTAACGCCATCAAGTCTGGTAAGCATGTTGAGGAGATCCTCGGGTCGTTACATTTGGAGACTTTGCATCTTGGAAACAAAATGGAGTTCTCAAATTTCAACTTGCCACTAAAGCTTTTAAGCTTGAATCGCTGCAAGTTGTCAGGGGTTTGTCGGTTCGACAACCTTGATAGTTTACAAATGGAATTGTGTGAGATTCTGGAGGGAACGAAGTTGATATTTACCCACTTAAGGAGGTTGTCGATAGTACATTGTTTGACTGATAACATCGAGGTAGAGTTTTCGCCTAATTTAGAGACGGTTGAACTCTCGTACAACGACTTGGTTAAGATTCCGTCTGCGCTCAGCCAGTTAGAGAAATTGCGTGTGTTGAAGCTAAATCATAACCAAATCAAAGACGCCGCCATGACATTCTGCACAAATTCTTTGGAAGTATTAAATCTTTCATCAAATAGAATAGAGGAGGTTAATTTAGTTTTTCCAAAGGGTGCAACTAATCTCAAGCAATTGGATCTATGTGGGAATCAGTTGAAAGAGGTCTCGATAGGATCCATCGGTCATAATAGTGAAAGCTTGCTCAATAATTTATACGAGCTAAGCTTGTCTGACAACTTACTTGAAGCTAATCAGATTGCTGTATTGGCTTCAGAGTTACCAGGGTCTGTTCGAACTTTATGGGGTGATAAACGAACATCAAGTGGCCCTGGTAACTGGCTCTATGGTGACATTTTCCTGTAAGTAGATTGCTTTGTAATGAAATCGTGTTTGACAACAAAAGTTTGGGAATGAATCGTATACATCGCGATGACCTCGTAAGTACTAGCTCACCCAATAGTTGTTTTCTTAACGTTTCTCAATCAAATAATCGATCATCTTGCCGCTCTTGAACAATATTGTTCTCCTTGGTGTATCGATTTGCTCAACCTCGGCTTACACAAAAATTGGCCAAAATTTCGCAGCTTATTGAGGATTTACGATCACCATTGTTTATTGATGACTAAAACTAATCGCTTTAAGGTATGGCTGGTTTACAAAAGTTGATCACAATTTCACCTCCTCAATAATCCCTTCTCCTGAACTGTATACTGAACCTTGGTGGGTTTTGTGTAGTTAACCAATCGATTTCAATCATGACTCACAAAAATCGAAAATATACTTTCAACTCATTGGTCTACCACACTCAGATGGAACGCCTGACAATGCTTGATTGCTACCCTGAGGATGTGTTGCGAAAGATTGTATCTTTTGTGAGCCTTTCCAATCTTATTCAACTTATTTCAGACCCTTCACAGATGAGCCGGAATTTAAAGTACGCAGTAAATCAAGAGATAATGAAAGCCAGCTATAGATATGAGATTACGATGGCAAGGCCTGTCAACATGTCAATTGCAAGGAGTGAGAGCGATTTCATGAATGCGAGAGAGTTTCACATGTTTGATATGTATTGCGTTGATGAAGAGTTGGAAGCGGTGTCGAAGATTTACTCCAAAATGGTATGCATGGCTGATCTTGTTGAGCTTCAACAGTTTCTCGCCATGTTAAAGCCTAGCCTGAAACTGAAATTGCATTTGGATATGGACTTTTGTGGCTGGCGCTATCAACGTCTTGACTTGACTCTATTATTTGAGTCTCTAGACCATATCAGGAATCGTGTGATTGGACTTTCGTTGCGAGTATCTTCCAGAACTGAGGTAAATGGGGAAATTGATTTAGATCTTTTCGAGAACATGGAGGTTTTGAAGCTAAACGAAAGCAAATTCAAGGGTTCATTGTCAGGGCTCAAACAGTTTTCTTTACAGCCGGTGATTGCTACAGTTGAGTTGGCCCTGTCGCTACAGATTCTACAGCTTGCGGACTACAATGGAATTGATGTCGAGGTAAAGGGTGATGCGTCTCTTGATGAGTTGTCCTTCACCTGTTCGGGCGAACCAGTTCCTGAATATGTAAAAAAGATTCTTATGCAAATGACATACCAAGGAACCACCAGCATCAAATATTCATACACTGGTAATGATTGCGTCGACGATTTTCTTGTATTGGTTGCTGAAGTTGCTAAAAGGAAAGGATTTACATTGAAATCGTTAGCTGTCGAGGGTCCTCTTGTAGGGGTCCCGCCAATGTATCCAACAGAGGAGCTTGAGTTATGTTACAACGAGAACGACCTGTTGGTTTGCCAGTTGAAGTTGCCCCCAACTTTGAAAAAGTTGAAGTTAGTTGGGCATAATAATGTTGATTTCGGTCAGCTTTTTGATATTCTCCCTCCATCATTGGAAAGAATCGACCTTTCCTTTGTTTGTGGGGACTGGGATAACTTTAAGCGGGACCTTTCGAAGTTCAAGAGACTAAAACATCTCAATTTGACTTCTAATTGGCTCCAGAGTCTTGAAGATTTTATATTTCCAGATTTTCTCGAAGAATTGATTTTGGAAGGTAACAACATCACCACGATTGAAGGAGTAGCGTTTCCAAAACAACTAAAGACATTAAACTTGAATTTGAACCAAATTCAGAAATTGCTGTTGGGTAAGAGCTCCCCGCCTTTGCAAAGGTTGAACCTCGACAACAACTTTGTTGGTTCCATTCAAATATCCCTGCATAATCTTGAACAACTACTGGCAACTTGCACTGCAACTGAAACTTTGCTGTTCTTGCAGGCAGAGAACGTACGTTACTTGAAATTGACAAACTGTCGATTTCCACCTACCCAGTTCCTTAACTTGACAAAACTCCAGTTGGAAAATTGCTATCAAATTGATAATATTCTGTTTCCATCAACAATAAAAGAGCTCGAATTGGCTTCAAATAACCTTACCGAAATTCCTCCACATATTCTTCGATTAGAGAACTTGCGCTACTTGGGCCTTTCTCGGAACAAGATTGAGTCAGCCATATTGACATTTTGCTCTAACTCATTGGAAGTGTTGGACCTTTCATCCAATGATATAGAAAAGTTTCATCTAACTTTCCCTAAAGGAGAAAGCAAGCTCAAGCACCTTGATTTGGGATATAATCAGTTAAGAGGGTTTTCTGTGGAATGTTTGGGTGATGCTGAAAACTACAACTGTTTTTGGGAATTGGATTTATCAGGAAATGCATTGAGTAAAGACCAGATTGACACTTTGACTGAAGAATTACCCAAGTCTACGAAAAGCTTGTGGGCAACAATCAATGAAACTTTTGCTAAGAATTATATAGAGAGGTAACAACTATAAGATACCTGCGATGATAGCAATGTGTGAGGCTTCAGCAAACACGCATCTTCATTTATCCAAGCTCATTGAGTCTTTTCCTCTGGTCGATAAACTTCAAACGACCAATCTAACCGAAACGTACTTTGCGAAAGAAACGAGAAATCGAAATGAAAAATGGACAACCACACAGAGTTCTTGAACCCACATAGCAAAGAGCGTTCACCCACAAACTATGACCCAAAATGATATATTAGCATAATACACGCACCGTAACCATTCAGAATTTATTGTCCAAGACATTGTTACAGAAGAACTCAACACACAACCTGATTATGACAATCTATTATCGATCAAACATTAACAAAAGTGATGTACCAACACTGCAAAGAACTGTTCGTTAGCTCTAAAACCAAGTTTCGTTTTACAAGTCATTGTTCCCCAAGATGTCAGTCAGCGCAGGACTAACATTCAGTATAGAAATTCCACAACTGAAGCACATCAATATTGTGTGTCAAGGACATCTTGGGGTGCTTGATTGCTTGCAATATACTGCGGGGTCGTGTACATAGTTGATTAACGTGAGCAATTTTTCCGAACCTCGACTATATCCATCTTTGTGCTATCTCAATGGAATGGATAGATAGCTACAGACACATAGATCATTTAAAGTAATATGTTCTCTAACAAAGTTGTGCTTCTGTTTGTGACCTTATTCGACAGATTGACTACTTGAGTAGCTTAATATTGACGCCACTAATATTGGACATTAAGTAGTCATGGTGGTGTCAATGGACATCCAAATGCGTGTATAACTACAATGTCTACATCTTCTTACTACCGTATCATACAAAGTTGTGTATTTATTTGATGTGTGTTCATTTGTTGTAGTTTTGTTGTGGTTTCATTGATCTTTTTTCTTTCATCGTAAACACGCGTTTTTGTGTTTTGACGCAAATATTTTACGATACAAAAGAATATGAGACTGTCAAGACTCGGTAAATACACCGTTCAAGTAAAGAGTGCGATTTCTAAAGAGACCAAGTCGGTGTGTTTCTTACTAGAGGGCACAGTGATCATCGTTTGACAGTCTTCTTTATGTTGTATCAAATAAATTACAGATTGTTTGTTCTTTTATATTTTGTAAAGAAATCAAGAGAAACATGATAAACGTCAAAACTAATTGCATGCACAATGAACTAAAAATAAAGATGATGAGTGGGTATGATATTGAATGACTCATATAAGACAATGGATACACCAACTAGTTCATAGTGGAGTGTGTAAGTGTAGATAGATGGGGTGGGGGTAATTAGATCGAGATCTGGATGCGGATGTTGATTATACTGAGGTCCGGATGTTGATTATACTGAGGTCCGGATGTTGATTATACTGAGGTCCGGATGTTGATTATACTGAGGTCCGGATGTTGATTATACTGAGGTCCGGATGTTGATTATACTGAGGTCCGGATGTTGATTATACTGAGGTCCGGATGTTGATTATACTGAGGTCCGGATGTTGATTATACTGAGGTCCGGATGTTGATTATACTGAGGTCCGGATGTTGATTATACTGAGGTCCGGATGTTGATTATACTGAGGTCCGGATGTTGATTATACTGAGGTCCGGATGTTGATTATACTGAGGTCCGGATGTTGATTATACTGAGGTCCGGATGTTGATTATACTGAGGTCCGGATGTTGATTATACTGAGGTC